>NC_092394.1:18753041-20011409 GCF_030028105.1 Mobula birostris
GTGGGAGGGAACTAGAGCACCCAGAGGTCACAAATGTCACAAATGTACAAAGCCCTTACAGACAGGGGCTGAAATGACCCAGGCCACTGGCACTGTCATAGTGTTACACTCACTAGTACACCACCATACCGCCCTGAGGTAGTTTAGATATTAGAACAATGTAGGAGTGGAGGGATCACTGCTGCCTGAATGCTATGCTTGTGCATTGAAAGCAATGGTGAACTTATGTTGCTATAAGGGGCGGCTGCTGAGATATGGGAAATAGTACGCCTTTTACTGGGACTTCCCTTGAGCATTTATTGTAGGAGGAGCAGTGTGGTGCAGTGGGACCAGCTTGGTAGAGGACCTTTGCCTTGCAGATTGAAGGCTCAATTTCTCGAATGCTTCAGTGACAATAGCTTCATCTCCTAGTGCATGAAGCACAAAAATATAGGCACCATTTTGTTTTGCAGGACATTTTTTGTCTTGGTTGTGTTCTTCCCCTGATGAAGATGGTGGAGCTTGTCATCAAAACATGAGTTATAATCGATTCCTGTACCCGGATGGAAGCCCGAGAAGAGTTTATTCATCATATATGCTGGGAAATCACTAGATCCTTTTACCGGCTTATACGTCACTATGTATCTGTGACACTGCTGTTGCTAAGTAAATTTTCGATTGCACCTGTGCACACGTGGACTTGTGCATATGGCAGTAAACCTGACCTTGACTTTGACATTTCCACCCTGTATCTCAGCTCGGTTCTGAAGTGATGTCACCACAGTTCAAATAGCTCCCCATTTGCTCTGATGATTATCTCTATTCTGGGTGGGTTGAGGTTGAAGTGAGAAAGATTAAAAATGCTTCAGGGCATATTCCATGCTATTGTCTAATGACTACCAAGAAATTTCCTGATTAGTGTTATCTCTATAAACACTGTTTTCATTATTATCTGATTATTATTAGAATTATTACTGTTTATTGCCAGGCAATTGTTTTCTGTCATTACAGCAGAGACTACAGGCTGAAGGCATCCCATTAATTTGGAGTTCTTTTAGAACATTGTGTTTGAAAGAAATATAACTACAATATTTTGAAATGTTCTTGGAGCTGACGACATCTAAAGCATTTCGGGAATTTTTGAGCCACATTTGCTTTACAAAATGAAAGAATTCGCAGGAACAGAGCACTTTCTATTATTGTAGATTGATCGCCAGCCACACAAGATTTTCCATAGGATGAGGGTGTAAGGAGATGTGAGGGGAAAGCTTTTTACACAGAGAGTGGTGGGTGCTGGATTGTACTGCCGGGGTGGTGGTAAAGGCAGAAACATTAGGGACTTTTAAGAGACATTCAGACAGGCACTTGGGGGAAATGGAAGGATATGGACATTCTGAAGGCAGAAGAGATTAGTTTAGTTTGTCATTTGGTTACTAATTTATTTGGTTCAGCACAACATTGTAGGCCCAAGGGCCTCCAATGTTCTATGTTATATGTTATATGTTCTATGTTCTATGTTCTGTGATGTATTTCCCTACATTACTCCATGACCAAGTCTAACTTCTAGTCTACCTGTAGGAAGGCATTATCATTTGTTATACGAGCCATACCATTGGCTTTTGAGTGCACCTGCCAATGTGTAATGGATTCCATGCAATAAGCCATCCTGAGTGGTGACTTCTGATTTGTCCTCACAATATCCTATCTACCTATCTACTGCCTGTTACACCGCTGCCATTTAGGGCAACAATGAAGTCTCCATCTCTGGTGTGTGTTCAGGGTTTTCTTCATTGTGTTTTTCACTACTGTCAGTCATGCAAGTTCCAGGTGACTCAGCAATACCATTGCTCTCAGATGTAGAAAGATTCTTCATTGCTGTTTTCATACTAGTGTCGTTTTACTATCCAGGGTTGTTAGCTCTGAGCTGAACCCCCAAACCTGGAGGATTGGTGGACCACTCTTAGTCTGGCCTCTACCCTTCGACCTGCTTGGCTAGGCTCAACATCACTGGTCACAAAGGTGCAAGACCCTTTATGGAGATGACCTTTATTCCAAATAAATTCGGTGTCCTTGATAACACACACCAGATGCTGGAGGAACTCAGCAGGCCAGGTAGCATCTAGGAAAAGAGTACTGTCGACATTCCAGGCCAAAACTCTTCGGCAGGGTTTCAGCCTGAAACGTCAACTGTACTCTTTTCCTAGAAGCTGCCTGGCCTGCTGAATTCCTCCAGCATTTTCTGTGGGTGTTGCTCAGATTCTCTCGTTTGTCAGTGTCCTTGACATGAGGACCTGAGTCTTCTTTGTTTTTTTTGGAGACTGAATATTGTCACATTCGTTTTCGTAAAGGATTAGTCCAGAGTGATCCTATCCTTAAATGAGGGGAGAAAAGTATGATCGTAGCTCAATTGTAATATTCCTGTGATATTCACCTTATGATGAATAGTTTTAATTTAAGATTCCACAGCTGAAGTTTTTTTTTCTGGTTGCATAACCAGTTTAAGCATACATTTTTGATAGTAGAAGAAAGATCTCGCTCTAAGTAAAATTTTAACTCATTCCAACTCTGCTGTTTGTGCCAAGTGTTTGATTCTTGTATTACTGTTTGTGTAAATTTATATACCATCACCATTGCAATATGTTACCCAGGTGTCACACTCTTGTAAGAATCTCCTCAGGTTCAGCATCTAAGTTGAAAGTTCTCATTTTCTTTCAGGCCCATGAAAGGATCTGGATGTATTTAGCTCTTTGATATAGGGGTGCACATGGAATTTGTCTCCTAGAATCTCACCAATAGTTGCCCCAGTTTCCAAAAGCAGTTTTTTTAGTATTTGGCTGCATGCAGTGCATGTAATTATGTTCATTATTATATTGCCCTCCCCCATCTTCTTATTCTGGCTTCTTCCCTTTCTCTTTCCAATCCTGATGATGGGTCTCAGCCCGAAATGTCAACTGTTTATTCCTCTCCATAGATGCTATCTGACCTGTTGAGTTCCTCCAGCATTTTGTGTTTGTTACTCTGGATTTGCAGCATCTACAGAACTTGAGGCATCCGTTAGTCTTGCGAGTCCATGGATCTGTGCCTGGAAAGTCTTCACTCTCCAGGGCGCAGGCCTGGGCAAGGTTGTATGGAAGACCGGCAGTTGCCCATGCTGCAAGTCTCCCCTCTCCACAACACCGATGTTGTCCAAGGAAAGGGCATTAGGACCCATACAGCTTGGCACCAGCGTCGTCCCAGAGCAATGTGTGATTAAGTGCCTTGCTTAAGGACACAACACGTTGCCTTGGCTGGGGCTCGAACTCACGACCTTCAGGTAGCTAGTCCAATGCCTTAACCACTTGGCCACGTGCTTCACGTATCTACAGAATATCTTGTGTTTATTATAATGTTTCTGATCTAGCATGAAGAAATATCCTCATGTGATATCTATCCATATACTTTGGTGTTCAATGTCAGCTGACTAGTAGATTCCAGCAGGAGGTAGTGAGTTTCTAAATCCATTAACATATAACTTCCCCTCCCCACCATTCTCCCCCCCAAACTTGAGGACAGCACATGGATCAGATATACTTCCAGTAATATAAATGTCACCAGCACTTCACGGAAGGTTGTCAAACAGAACTGTTAATGGGGGTATTAAAGCAAATGGTGACATTTGAAAAGCCAAAGAATGGTTAAACCAGGAATGTGAGCAACTAGAAAGAATCCCTATTACTGATCCAAAAAGGGTACATCAACAAATCAAGAATATCACTGGTAAAAAGCTCCTCTGTTCTTCAAGTGGATGTTTGACAGCAAAGGACAGTACCATTATCATGGAAAAAGATGAGATTACGAACAGATGGACTGAGTATATTCAGGAATTGTTTGAAGATGATCGAGGCGAGAAACGAGAAATTAAGAAGAACATTGAAGGTCCAAGTATTTTAAAATCTGAAGTTCGTAATGCAATAAATAAGATGAAGGAAGGAAAGGCAGCAGGTCCTGATGAATTAGTAATCGAACAAATTATCACCCTTGAAGATTATGGAATTGAAAAACTTACTGATTTAATCAATGACATTTATGAGACTGGAATAATACCAGAAGGGATGAAAAAATCAGTATTTATCACTCTTCCTAAGAAACCTGGAGCAATAGAATGTGAATTACATAGGACCATAGGTTTAATGAGTCATATCACTAAGATACTTCTAAGAATTTTGATGACAAGAGCTAAAAGTAAGGTACAAGCCGAAATAAGTAAAGAACGGTATGGTTTTGTGAAAGACAAAGGTACAAGAAACGCGATATTGATGTTAAGGATACTATCAGAACGAGCTATTCAAGTGCAAAAAGATTTGTTTGTTTGTTTTACCGACTACACAAAAGCATTTGATAAAGTGAAGCACAATAAGTTATTTGAAATATTACAGGAAGCTCTAGATCTAGATTCGAAAGACCTCCACCTAATCAGAAATTTCTACGGGAACAAACTGCTGCTGTAAGGATAGATGGAGAAGTGAGCCAGTTTATGAAAATCAAGAGAGGCGCTAGACAAGGGTGTTTTCTCCCCTGATTTGTTTAATGTGTACAGTGAAACAATATTACAAAAAATAAGAGACATCTTGGGAATCAAAGTTGGCGGAGAAAACATCAATAATTTCAGATATGTGGATGACACTGTGTTAATTGCAAGTACAGAGGAAGAACTACAAAACTTAATTGATATAGTTGTTGAAAAAAGTGCAAAAATGGGTCTATCTATCAATTGCAAAAAGACAGAATGTATGGTGATATCCAAAAAGAAGGAGAATCCTATCTGCAGGCTGAAAATAAACGGGGAAGACATAAAACAATTACAAAACTTTTACTACTTAGGAAGCTGAGTGACATCAGATGGCAGGTGCGACATAGACGTCAAAAGAAGAATAGGGATGGCAAAAGACACCTTTACGAGAATGAAGAATATACTGACCAACACTAAACTAGGCATGACAACCTGCCTCAGAGTACTGAAATGTTACGTTTATCCAGTTATGTTATATGGCTCAGAATGTTGGACAATATCTAGTAACATGAGGAAACGAATTGAAGCAGCAGAGATGTGGTTTTTGAGGAGGATGCAAAGAATATCATGGACGAAACGAATATCTGATGAGGATGTCATGAACAGAGCATGCAGAAAAAGAGAAATAATGTATGAGATCATGAAAAGGCAATATAACTTCATTGGACATGTGATTAGGAAAGAGGAGTTAGAATGCACAGTAATTATGGGAAAGTTGAAGGGAAGAAAGCAAGAGGAAGGCAAAGACAAATGATGATGGAGACAGCAGCCAGGGAACTGGGAATGAATAGCGATGAATTGATCCACTTCACCCGAAACAGGAGTGTGTGGGCCATGGCGGTCAAAGCTCAAACTGGGCTTGGTACCTGATGATGATGGTGATGATAGCAAATGGCGAGAACCCAGTCCAAAAGGGTAAATTTTAGAGAATTACAAACAAGAGAAACTCAACAGATGCTGGATATTGCCTGGTCTGCTGACTTCCTCCAGCATTTTGTGTAAATTTTAGGGAATATCATCAAGTAATGGAATCCTTGAGCCTTACGGCTCAGAAACCAGGCCCTTTGACCCACTGTGCCTGCGCTGATCATCATGTACCTCTCCGTACCGATTTCATTTCAGCCTACAATCCCTTGGTGACTTAAGTGCTTGTTCTGAAGCTTCTTGAATGTAGTATTTGACTCCGCCTTCTGGTTAGAAAAATCAATCTTCTGAGGTACTTCCTCAGCATGAATCTATCCGTCTACCTATCTATTTATCAATTTATCCACCTATCTAACGATCTATCTATCTACCTGTCTATCTGTCTATTTATTTATTTATTTTTGTATTTACACAGTTTGTCTTCTTCTGCACATTGGTTATCTGTCAGTCTTTGTAGTTTTTCATTGATTCCATTGTATTCCTTTGTTCTATTGTAAATACCTGCAAGAAAATGAAACTCAGGGTAGTGTACGGTGACATATAGATTATTTGATAATGTTTATTTTGAACTTTGAACTTTCTTCAGGACCCCTCTTTTACTCCTTCTCTTAAACCTATTCCCTCCCGTCTCAGACGCCTTTGCCATGGGGGCAAGCTTCTGTTTCTCTAACCCAGACCTCTCCATAATTTGTACCGTTTTAATGGAGCAGAGGGAAATACAGTGGGGAAGAAATGTGGAATTCCAGACCTTGTGGGTCTCAGTAACTGAAGGCAATGAAGATCAATTAAATTCAGACTTTTCAAAAGGGCATAGATTCCCGTGATGTCTGTACCAACCGTAATGCCAATTTAAACTAATTTCACCTGCCTGCATGTGATCCATACCCCTCAATACCCTTCATGTTCACATGCTCGTCTAAGTGCCTCTTAAGTACCACTATTGTGCCGGCTTCCATCACCATACCTGGCAGCGTGTTCCAGGTGAATATTATACTTACCAGCTCTGTATAAAACAACATTCTCTGCAAGTCTCCATTAAAGTGATTGACATGGTAGCGCAATGTTATTATAACGCCAGCAACCCAGTTTCAGTTCCACCCCTGACTACAAGGAGTTAGTACCTTCTCTCCATGACCACATGGGTTTCCTCTGGATGCTTTGGTCCCATATTTCAAAGACAAATGGGTCAGCAGGCTAATTGGTCACATTGGTGTAATTGGGTGGCATGGGTTGTTGGACTGGAAGGGTCTGTTGCTGTGCTGTATCTCTAAATAAAAAATAATGAAATACTTCCTTTTCCATCTCATCTTAAAGCTATGCACTTGAATATTTGACATTTCTGTCCCAGGAAAAAAAGACTATTTACACTTTCTATTCTTTGCATAATCTTATATACATCTATGAGGTCACAATACCTGGAGTATTGTGTGCAGTTTTGGTCCCCTAATCTGAGGAAAGACACTCCTGCCATAGAGGGAGTGCAAAGAAGGTTCACCAGATTGATTCCTGGGATGGCAGGACTTCCACATGAAGGAAGTCTGGATTGACTAGGCTTATACTCACTGGAATTTAGAAGATTGAGGGGGGGATCTTATTGAAACGTATAAAATTCTAAAGGGATTGGACAGGCTAGATGAAGGAAGATTGTTCCCGATGTTGGGGAAGTCCAGAACGAGAGGTCACAGTTTAAGGATAAAGGGGAAGCCTTTTAGGATCGAGATGAGGAAAAACTTCTTCACATAGAGAGTGGTGAATCTGTGGAATTCTCTGCCACAGGAAACAGTTGAGGCCAGTTCATTGGCTATATTTAAGAGGGAATTAGATATGGCTCTTGTGGCTAAAGGGATCAGGGGGTATGGAGAGAAGGCAGGTACAGGGTTCTGAGTTGGATGATCAGCCATGATCATACTGAATGGCGGTGCAGGCTCGAAGGGCCGAATGGCCTACTCCCGCACCTATTTTCTATGTTTCTATGTTTCTCAGTCTCTGATGCTCAGGAGAAAGACTTCAAGTTAGTTCAACCTCTCCTTATAGCTAATGCTCTCTAATCCAGGCAGCATCCTGACGAACCTCTTCTGCACCTCCTCCGGAGCTTCCACAGCCTTCCTGTAATGGGGTGAGTGGAACTGTACAGGCAAGAATGAGAGCTGTGTTGGTAGCTCAGTGGACTGAGAACAACGATGAGTAGGAAGAGACCATGGGGTATTTGAGAATTTTGAAGTGGAGGTGATTGAGCTTTGGGAGTGATAGTTGAAAGGAATGATGAAAATTAGATCTGATGCAGAAGTGTCCTGTATATCCTCAACCTAACTGAGAGTAACATGAAAGCTGCTGACCGTGGCAGGACCTTGTCCTTTACCTTGGGTACTGCAGGAAACACTGGCAATTTAATCGAATGGAATTTTGCACTGAAGTTATTAAAGGTATTCATTTTCAAACCTGGCAAGACTACCTTCCAGTGAAGCTTGCTGTTTTTCTTAAGTTCTTCTGTGAAGATTAAACATCACTCTATATATTTCAAGAGTCTATAATCTGTCTCTGTACGTTTTCTAAAGCACTTTGATCTGATCACTGATTTACATGTGCATTTATTTATAGAGTCATAAAGTTTTAGAACAAGCACAGAAACAGGCCCTTTGGCCCATCTAGTCCATACTGAACAATTAATCTGCCTGGTCCCATGGACCTGCACCCAGACCATAGCTCTCCATAATCTTCTCGTCCATCTACCTAACCAAATTTTTCTTAAATGTTGTAATCAACCCACATCCACCACTGGAGCTGACAGCTTGTTCCACACTCTCACCACCCTCTGAGTGAAGATGTTTCCCCTCATTTTCCCCTTAAACATCTCACCTTTCACCCTTAACACTTGACCTCTGGTTGTAGTCTCACCCAATCTCAATGGTAAAAGCCTGCGTGCATTTACCCTATCTATACCCCTTATAATTTTGTATACCTGTATCAAATCTCCCTTCAATCATCTACGTTCTAGGAAACAATGTCTAACCTTATTCAGCCTTTCCCTGTAACTGGGGTCCTCCTGTCTCGGCTACATCCTTGTAAATTTTCTCTACACTCTTTCAATCTTATTTACATTTTTCATGCAGGTGTGTGACCAAAACTGCACATGATACTCCAAGTGAGGCCTCACAAATGTCTTATACAATTTCAACATAACATCCCAACTCCTGTACTCAATACATTGATTTATGAAGCCTGATGTGCCAAAAGCTTTCTTTACAGCATTATCTACCTGTGACACCACTTTCAAGTAATAATGGACCTGTACTCCCAGATCCCTCTGTTCTACCACACTCCCCAGTGCCCTTCTGCTCACCTTGTAAGACCTACACTGACTAGTCTCTCCAAAGTGCAACACCTCACATTTGTTTGCATTAAGTTCCTTCTGCCAGTTTTCAGCTCATTTCTTCCAGCTGGTCCAGATCCCGCTGCAAACTTTGATAATCATCCTCACTGCACCTCCAAACTTGGTGTCATCTACAAATTTGCTGATACAGTTTACCACCTTATCATTGATTTAGGTGGGAAAGAACAACAGACCCAGCACCAATCCCTGTGGTACACCACTAGTCACTGACCTCCAGTCAGAGACAACCATCCACTATCACTCTCTGGTTTCTCCCGCGAAGCCGAAGCTTAATCCAATTTACTATTCATCTTGAATGCCTAGTAACTGATTCTTTTTCACCAACCTCCCATGCAGGACCTTGTCAAGTACCTTGCTGAATTCCATGTCAACAACATTCACTGCCTTCCCTTCATCAACTTTCCTGATATCTTCCTCGACAAACTCCATAATATTGGTTAAACATGACCATCCCTAATCCCTAATCCCTAATCAGTCATTGTCTATCCAAATACTTACACTATCTGGTCCCTTAGAATACTTTCCAATAACTTTCCCACTACTGACGTCAGGCTCACCGGCCTATAATTCCCTGGCTTATTCTTAGAACCTTTCTTAAACAATGAAACAACATTAGCTATCCTCCAATCCACTGGCACTTCTCCTGGAGCTAAGGATGTTTTAAATATTCTGCAAGGGCCCTGCAATTTCTGCAACAGGTTCTGGTGGGACATCTAGTTGGGCCTTGAGGATTTAATTTGCCTCCGGACAGCAAACACTTCCTCATCTATTAACTATATATGGTCAATGACCTCGCTGCTGCTTTCACTCGCTTCTATAAACTCCCAATCCGTCTCCTGAGCAAATACAGGTGCAAAAAATCCATTTAAGAAATACCCCATCTCTTTCAGCTCCATGCATAGATTACCACTCTGATTTTCCAGAGGACCACTTTTGTCTCTTGCTATCCCTTTGCTCTTAATACCGCCACTATCTGTGTAAAAGGTTTACCTCTGATATCCCCCTACACTTTCTTCCTATTACTTTAAAATTACAATCCTTTGTAATAGCCATCTCTATCCTGGGGAAAAGTATGGCTACTCACTCAGTCTATGCCACTAATCAATCTGGGGATAAACCTTTTCACTTAGAGAGTGCTGCAAGTACGAGGCAAGCTGCCAGTGGTAGATCTGGGTTCAATTGTAACAGATGGAATTCAGTGGTGGAAAGAATATGGTCCTGCACTTTGGTAGAAGAAATAAAGGGGTTGACTTTTTTCTGAATGGAGAAAAAATACAACAAACTGAGGTGCAAAGGGACTTGAGATGCCTTGTGCAGGATTCCTTAAAAGTTAATTTGCAGGCTGAATCTGTGCTGAGGAAGACAAATGTGACATTGGCATTCATTTCAAGAGGACGACAATATAAAAGCAAGGATGTAATGTTAAGACTTTTTAAAGCACTGGTGAGGCCCCACCTGGAGTATTGTGAGCAGTTTTGGTCCCTTTATCTTAGAAAAGATGTACTGAAACTGAAGAGAGTTCAATGGAGGTTCATGAAAAGGATTCTGGGATTGAACAGCTTGTCAGATGAAGAGCATCTGATGGCTTTGGGCCTGTATTCACTAGAATTCAGAAGAATGAGGGATGACCTCATTGAAACCTATTGAATGGTGAAAGGCCTTGATAGAGTGGATGTGGAGAGGATGTTTCCTGTGATGGGAGAGTCTAAGACCACAGGACACAGCCTCAGAATAGATGGCATCCTTTTAGAACGGAGATGAGGGGGAATTTAAGGCACAGGTGATAGATTCTTGAAGGGTCAGGGCATGCAGGAATACAGGGAGAAGGCAAGAGATTTGGGCTGAGAGGAAAATAGATCAGCTATGATGAAATGGTGGAGCAGACTCGAGGGCCAAATGGCCTAATTCTGCTCTTAAGTCTTATGGTAACATTTAAAAGATGTTTGGATCGGTACAGGGTAGAAGAGGTTTGGAGGGTGATAATCTGATTGCTGATAGATGGGACTAGGCAGAAGATCAGGTCAGCAAGGACTAGATGGGTCAAAGGGCCTGCTTCTGTGCTGGAGTACTTTATGACTCTATGACAAGCCACAAGCTGAGAATATCATTATTTAGAATAAAGATTATTGCATTGTGCTCAGGTCTCAGCTGCACTGGAACATCTGAAAGACCATCCACATGATCTTCCCAAATCATAGACTGTGAGGTTTTGTATCTTACGTGCCTTAGAGTTAGTGCCTGTGTCCATCTAAAGGCTGGTAGTCGTTAAGTGAGTGGTATAGATAAACTTAAAACCTCTAAGAGGGCTTCTCTAATAGTCTTAGACAGGCTAAGATGTGAAGAATCTCAGTAGTATAAAACACAGGCATGAATCGATAGGGCCGAATGGCCTATTTCTGTTCTGAATATAATATGTTACTCTTTGTAAATGCCCGAATTAATATCTTGCTAAACTGTGTCATATCTGCCTAACAAAACTGCAATCTTCCGTACAATCTAGTGGCCTTGATGGAGCTCTCTGCGTTTGCAACCTTCTGCAGCTTTTTCCGATCCTGTGCATTGGCGGCTCCATAACAGATGGTGATGCAACCAGTCAGAAAGCTTTTCATGGTAGAAATCTGCCAGAGTCTTCGGTGACATAACAAATCTGCTCAAACTCGTATGAAATACAGCTGCTGGTGTGCCTTCTTCATGATTGCATCAATATGTTGATGCAAGGGGATTTGGGAGTCCTTGTGCAGAACACAGAACACCCTAAAGGTTAACTTGCAGGTTGAGTCAGTGGTGAGGAAGCCAAATGCAATGTTACCATTCATTTCAAAAGGTCTAGAATAGAATAATTGATTGCATAAGTATTCACCCCCTTCAAGTCAGTATTTAGTAGTTGTACCTTTGGCAGCAATTACAAACTTGAGTCTATGTGGTTGAGTCTCTATTACAGCCTTGAGTCTCTATCAGCTTTGATCATCTGGACACTGGAACTTTTCCGCATTCTTCTTCACAAAACTGCTCAAGCTCTGACAGATTGCCCGGGGATTGTGAGTGAACAGCCCTTTTCAGATCCAGCCACAAATTCTCAATTGGAATGAGGTCTGGACTCTGACTTGGCCACTCCAGGACGTTAACTTTGTTGTTTTTAATCCATTCCTGTGTAGCTTTTGCTTTATGCTTGGGGTTATTATCTTGATGGAAAACAAATTTTCTCCCAAGTTGCAGTTCTCTTGCAGACTGCATCAGGTTTTCCTCCAGGATTTCCCTGTATTTTGCTGTATTCATTTTACCTTCTACCTTCACAAGACTTCCAGGGCTTGCTGCAGTGAAGCATCCCCACAGCATGATCCAACCACCACAATGCTTCACGATAGGGATACTATGTTTTTGATGATGTGTGGTGTTTGGCTTATGCCAAGAATAGCGTTTCATCTGATGGCCAAAAAGCTCGATTTTTGTTTAATCAGACCATAGAACCTTCTTCCAGCTGACTTCAGAGTCTCCTACATGGCTCCTGGCAAATTCTAGCTGAGATTTCACGTGAGTTTTTTTCAACAGTGGCTTTCTCTTTGCCATTCTCCCATAAAACTGCAACTGGTGAAGCACCAGGGCAATAGTTGTTGTATGCATAGTCTCTCCCATCTCAGCCACTGGTATCTCCTCCAGAGTTGTCAAAGGTCTCTTGGTGGCCTTCCTCAGTAGTCCTCTTCTTGCACAGTCACTCAGTTTTTGAGGACGGCCTGCTCTGGGCAGATTTACAGCTGTGAAATATTTTTTCCATTTCTTGATGATTGACTTAACTGTACTCCAAGGGCCAAGGGATATTCCGTGAATTAGAAATGTTCTTGTATCTATCTCCTGACTTGTGCTTTTAATAACCTTTTCATGGAGTTGCTTGAAGTGTTCTTTTGTCTTCATGGTGCAGTTTTTGCCAGGATACTGACTCACCAGCAGTCGGACCTTCCAGATACAGGTGTACTTTAATACAATTAATTGAAACACCTTGACTGCACACAGTGAGCTCCACTTAATTAATTATGTGACTTCTAAAAACATTTGGCTGCACCAGTGATGATTTGGTGTGTCATAGTAAAGGGGGAGAATACTTATACAATCAATTATTTGGTGTTTTATATTTGTAGTTAATTTAGATCACTTTGTAGAAATCTGTTTTCACTTTGACATGAAAGACTGTTGATCAGTATCAAAGAAGGCAAATTAAATCCACTGTGATTCAATGTTGTAAAACAATGAAACATGAAAACTTCCGGGGGGGTGGTGGTGAATACTTTTTTCAGGTGCTGTATAAGAGCAGGGATGTGATGCTGAAACTTTATAAGGCATTGGTGAGGCCTCACCGTGAGTATTGTGAACAATTTTGGACTCCTTATCTAAGAAAAGATATGCTGGCATTGAAGAGGGTTCGGAGGATGTTCACAAAGTTGATTCCGGGAATGAAAGAGTTATCATATAAGAAACGTTTGATGGCTGAGCCTGTACTCGCTGGAATTTAGGATGAGTGGGGATCTCAACGAAAACTTTTGAATGTTGAAATGCCTAGACAGAGTAAATGGAAAGGATGTTTCCCGTGGTGGGGGAGTCTAGGACAAGAGGGCACAGACTCAGGATAGAGGGGCGTCCATTTAAAAACAAGATGTGGAGAAATTTCCTTAGCCAGAGGTAGCTGTAGAGTCCAGTTTGTTGGGTACTTTTAAGGCAGAGATTGATAGATTCTTGATTGGCCACAGCATCAAAGGTTATGGGGAAAAGGCTGGGGACTGGGGCTGAGGAGGGGGAAAAAAGGATCAGCCATGATTGAATGGCGGAGGAGACTCGATGGGCCACATGGCCTAATTCTGCTCCTATGTCTTATGGTCTTATGTTGAGCCTCAGTGCAAAACTGACCCATTTGTCTTGGGGAGATCTTAGGTTCACACTGACTTTTACAGACTCAGTGGGCGTGAGCACCACAAAACTGGTGTTTCAAAAAACTTAGACACGTTTGTGAATGTGAAGGAATGGAGGGATAACGATCGTGTGCAGGCAGATAAAATTAGTTTAATTTCACATCTGGGGTGGCGTGGTAATGTAGTGGTTAGCACGATGCTTTCAGTGACTCGGATTCAATTCCCACTGCTGCCTGAAAGGAGTTTGTACGTTCTCCCCGTGACCACGTGGGTTTCCTCCGGGTGGTCTGGTTTCCTTCTACAGTACAAGAACATACCACTTGGTAGATTAATTGGGCATTGTAAATTATCCTGTGTTCAGGCTAGGATTAATTTGGGGGATCATTGGGCAGCACGGCTCAAAGGGCCAGAAGGGCCTATTCTGCACTGTAGCTCAATAAATAAATAAATAAATGACCTGGTTGGTACAGACATCATGGGTTGAAGAGACTGCTCCTGTAATGGACTGCTCTATGTTCTGTTCCCTCTTAACACATCTGAACTCAATGCATCTCCACTGGCAGATAGGCCTTCAGCTATTGAGGGCCCAAAGTCTGGAATTCACTCCCTCACTTCTGTGAAACATTTACATGACTGGTTGTGTCCTTTTAGGCTGAGGTAGAGGTGTCAAACAGTTTCATTAGAAAGGGATTTCCAAATCATCTTTTAAAACCACAGGGAATTGTGGAGAGCTTTACATTATACTTGAATTTTATTGGCTGAAATCACTCTAATGTCACAGAGCCACACACAGGCCCTTCGGCCCACCAATTTCATGCAGGACACCAACCACTCATTTACAATCAACCTACATTCAATGCATTTTCATTTTCTCTGACACTTAAAGCCCCCCGAAACTAATCCCCCCCAAAGCTCTATCAGTCACTACGCCACTGGGAATAATTTACAGTGACCAATTAATCTATCAACCCACATGTCCTGGGATTTGCCGGGAAACTCATGTGATTAAAGATTCACTTGATTTGAAACATACAATGAAATGCGTTGTTTGCATCGAGTAGGTGCTGGGGAGCACCGGCATGCTTCAGGCACCAACGTCTGTCACATGCCCACGACTTAGTAACCCTAACTGTACATCTCTGGAAAGTGGGTGGAAGCCAAAGCAGCAAGATGAAACCCATGTGGTCACGGGGAGAACGGGGAAAATGTGCAAGCTTCATGCAGACAGACCCAAGGTCAGTACTGAACCCGTGTCTCAGGCACTCTGAGGCAGCGGCTTCGCAAGCTGTGCCACTGTGTTGCCCAGTGACTGACGCGGCTTTCAATTTGTGCAGGGCACCCTCCCAGTGTGAGGATCACCCAATAATCTGCTTCAGCAATGTTAGCTGACAGGAAAGCAATGACACCCACAATGCAATGGGATCTTTCTCAACATCATCGTGATTGGCACAGACATGGCGGGGCAAAGAGTTTCATCTTGTGCTGTACCTAAGAAGATAGCTGGGGTTCTCAAACTAACATCTCACATCTCAGAAGATCTATTCTTGGCTATATTTCATTCGGAGTAAGGAGATTTGATATGTCACCAAAGGCTCTAGCAAATTTATACAGAGGTACCATAGACTGGCTGAATCACCATCTGATAGGTTGTAGACTCCGTCAGTTCCATTGAGGGCATCTTCAAAGTGCGATGCCTCATGAAGAATTGATGTCTCATCAGTCATCCAGGACATGCCCTCTTTTCATTACTACCATCAGGGAGGAGGTAGAGGAGCCTGAAGATGCACACTCAACATTGTAGGAACAGCCTCCTCCCCTCCACAATCAGATTCTTGAATGGTCCATGAAACCATGAATGTTACTTCATTATTTTCCTTTCTTTTTGTACTATATATTTATTTTTAAAAAAATTTTATTATTGTAACTTTGATAATAAACCTGATTCTGAATCTGGTGTGCTTGAATATGTAGAATACTGTAGTATTGGGCTGGAGATTTAGCATAATACTCATGTCCAATTTCCTGGCATGGGTCTTGATCTCACAATCACCTCCCTTAGATGAGAATGTAACACTGAGCTACAGCTGATATTAACAAGAGCACAGAATTCCTCCCAGCACTGTTTCAGAGCAATGTATTTCCTTCAACTCACATTGCAGCAATGCAATATTCTCCAAGGCTCAGTTCTTTTACTCACACAGTCAAACCTATAAAACACTTCTCCTGGCAAGTAGTGTTTTTGAGCAGTTTAATGCAACTATAATGGTTTCTCCATCTACCATAAGTGCTTTATTGTAGTTTCCCCCAAGTTAACATTCACAGCCAGGAGACTGGAGTGGTGCAGTCCCTGAACAAACATACATACATACACATACACACAAACACACACACACACACACACACACACACACACACACACACACACACACACACACACACACACACACACGCACACGCATGCGCATTTTCCACTGGCCACCACTAGGAAACTTCCTTTGGGCATTTGTCTCCTTGCAGCAGCTGTTTAACATTTAAGCAATGTTATGATCTGAGCTGAGGTCAGTCTGGCTGTCAGTCAGAATTGTTGTAGTTAAGGAAATGTTTGATTTGCCAAAATTCTTGGAAGATATCCTTGCAGCTTCTGTTGAGAGCAAGATCAGCGGAGATTTGGAAAACAAGCCATAAATCTTTTAACTCTGCCTGGTCAAGTTTATTCTAACTTTTTAATCTCTTTTTAAAACTGAAAAGAATCATTCTGGACTCAAGAGGGAATTACTATATTTTACTCTTTTTAAAAAATAGTGCACATTAACCTTTAGAATCTTTTCAGTCTAATGAAAACGTACATTTCCCTGGAGAAGGAAAGAATGTATGTTGTGAATTCAAGTGCACATACACATTGATAAAGTCAGCCGAAGGTCTCCCTGTTCATGACCAAATCAACTTTTTTCCTTCAAAGCTGCTATTAAGCACTGAGAAACAGAACACAATAAGCTGCAGATACTGGGAATTTGAAATCAAGACAGAAAATGATAGAAACGCTCAGTAGGTGGAACGAGAAACCGAGTCGGTGTTTCGGGTCTCGGTCAGAATTCAGATTTGAAACAAACTGATGGGGGATCTCAGCAGGTTGAGAAACACCTGCTGTGGGGTTTGGGGGGAAATAGTCATCATATCAAGTTGGAGACCCTGCATCAGGAACAGGGCAATTACTTTCCCCCCACAGATGCTGCCTGACCTGCTGAGTTCCTCCAGCAGTTTGTTTTAAGCTCCAGATTTCAACATCTGTAGTTTCTCATGTGGAACCTCCACAACCTACAGACTCACTCTCAAGAACTCTACAACTCACGTACACAGTAGTATTTACCTTTTAAAATGTATTACTGGATCAATTTCTTCTATTTTGTATTTTGGTTGTTTATTAGTCTTTGTTATGTATAGTTTTTCATAAATTCTGTTGCAGTTCTCTATTTCCCTGTAAATATCTGCAAGAAAATGAATCCCAAGGTAGTATATGCTGAAATATCCATACTTTGATAATAAACTTACTTTGAACTTTGAGGTACATAGTTCTCAAGCGCTCCAGTGAGTTGACGTTTCCAATGCTAAAATGACACACTCCCATTGTCAATCCTTCCAAACTTTGCAATCTTTTCCAAATCCATACAACTTACGACCAAACGTTCAGTGAATCAATCACCCCACCAATGATCACTGCCACGCTCGATGAGTGCTTTTCGCTCCTGATGTGCCACTCCGTTCAGCTTTTACTCTGGGGAGTTAGAGGAGACCTGATAGGAGGCTATAACATTATGATAGGCAGGCATAGATAGGGTAGACCAGGGTAATGCAGTCTCCTGGTGCTTTCTGCGTATGCTTGTTAAGTTAATTTTGATAGGCCCGGGGATTCTGTGTCACTTGTATTATTTAAGCTAACGCCCGATTTGAGTTAATCATAAGGTTCTAGTTTTGAGAATGTTATGTCTCAAGGAGTTGCTCAGTTTAGATTATGAAGACACGCAGTCCTCTTTTATTGTCATTTAGTAATGCATGCATTAAGAAATGATACAATATTTCCTCCGGTGTGATATCACAAAACACAGGACAGACCAAGACTGAAAAAACTGACACCACCACATAATTATAACATATAGTTACAACAGTGCACAATACCATAACTTGATGAAGAAGTCTATGAGCACAGTAAAAGTTCAAAGTCTCTCAAATGTCCCACATCTCACGCAGACAGGAGAAGGAAGAATAACTCTCCCTGCCATGCTGACCACAGTCCGACTCTGAGTCATCTGAAAACTTCGAGCTCTGATCAGCTCTCCGACACCGAGTACTGAGTGCCATCTCTGTCTGAACGATTCGACCTCAACCTCAGTCGCCAACAGCAGGCAAAGTCGGGGATTTTGAGGCCTACCCTCTGAAAGATTCCCGATCACGCAGTAACAACAGCAGCGAACGAGCGTTTCAGAAATTTCTCCAGGTGTTCCTCTGTGCTTTCACGTCCATTCTCCATCAAATCAGAATTTTCCACAACCCCTATTTAACAGATACGATATCATTTTTCACCGGAGGGCAGCACACGCGCAGGCACGCTGCTTTCTCTCCTCTCCTCAGTGAGCAACTAATGTTCTGTTGGAATTCTTATGAATAAACTCTGGTTGCTGTCTTTACATTGGAGTCTGCCTTTCCTCTGCACTTGGGTTCTGACACCATGACAGTGTGATGCAACGTGGTATTTAAGGTCCTGTTAGACAGATACATGGACATACATGAAGTGGAAGGATGCGGGCTACTTACAGACAGAAAAGATCTAGTCTAGTTCAGCAACATAAGCTGGTGCAGATATTCTGGGTGAAAGGGCCTGTTCTTATGTTGCACTGTGTCCTACGTACTTAATGCCATATTGCGTAGTTGGACCTCTGCTTAAAATGACTTTGGCTCAGCCTTGAACATGACTGCAGAAGGTGGGATTCTATGTTATTTAGAAGCAGAGACCTACTGCAATGGCCAGCTGCACATGCTGTTCATTAGTATTGTTCAGTTAAACGTTATGATTGCTGTCTGCGCATTTACACAGCAGTGCATACCTCCAACATACCACTGCATTACGCTGAGAGAGACACAACAGCAGAGCTGCAGAGAATGGGCCCGCTATTTAACTCAGCAACAGAGCTGGTACTCCGACTAATGTGGAACACCAACATTAATCATTAAAATCTTGAAATTTTGGTTTAAATCAGACAACCAACCACTTAGTACATTAATACAGGAGGTTTAATAGTAAAATAGCCCAAAGTATTTGATATAAGTTTCAGCAACAGAATGCATGAGGAAATTTCAAGGTGTACTTCTGAAAGTTTGTTGAAAATGATGGGTTTCAAGGGAATTTAAAAGGGGAAAGAGGAGATAGAGGAGGTAGAGGGCACAAGGAGAGAGAATTTCTTGGATACCTGCAACTGAGGCTGGAGGTGGGGTGGTTCAGATCAGATGCAGAAGTGGAAGGAGTTTAGATTTCTTTGTGAGCTTTAGGGCCAGAGGAAGCTATAGAGATGAGAAAGGGTTTGATGCCAAGGAGGTCTTCAGAATCAGGTTTAATATCACCAGCATATTTCATGAAATTTGTTAACTTTGTGCCAACAGTACAATGCATTACATTGTAAATAGGAAAGGAAATGTATGTCGCATCTGGAGTTTCTCCGGTTAGTGGACGATTTCCCTCCACGCCTCTCTGACGTAGTGGGGAACCGCGTACGAGGCAAGTTACAGCAATGGTTTGCCATTTCCTTCTGCCGGGCGAGTTTCCAAAGAGATCACCAGCTCGTAACCCAGCACGGATGGAAAGCATGCAGGGGAGCTGGCTGGCTGGATTCGAACCCAGGACCTTTCGTCCCGAAGTCTGATGTTGATGCCACTACGCCACTACGCCACATTATAAATACAGACAAAAAATAAGTGAATTTCAGTAAGTATATAAGTATAAGCATATATACAAGCATCAACATATGTTTTAATATGCATATTAAATAAGTAAGTTAAAAACAGTGCGCAAAAACAGAATTTTTTTTAAGAAGTGAGGTAGTGTTCCTGGGTTCAATGTCCACTTAAGAGATCAGGTGGCAGAGGGGAAGAAGCTGGTCCTGAGTCCCTGAGTGTGTGTCTTCTGAATCCTGTACCTCCGTCCTGACGGTAACAATAAGAATAGGGCATGCCCTGGGTGGTGAGGATCCCAAATCATGGACTTCCTGACCGCTCCTTGAAGATGTTTTGGATACTACGGAGGCTAGTACCCAGGATGGAGCTGACTAATTTCACAAATTTCTGTAGCTCTTTTCAATCCTGTGCAGTAGCACATCCTCTGTGTCAGACAGTGATGCAGCCTGCCAGTGTGCCCTCCATGGTACATCTGCAGAAGATCTTCAATTTATCCTTGATAATTTTGAAAACAATGAATAAATGATGTTGAGGGAGATCAGTCAGCAACGAGCTTGAAGGATACAGAGGCGTGTGTGAGGAGTTGGGATGTAGACAGCAATAGGGCAATTAATAGTTGAAAGATGGGAGGTTGGCCAGACGTGTGTTAAAACGGTCAAGCCTGCAGGAAAGGAGGGCTTGGATGAGAGTTTTAGCAGCAGATCAGCTGAGATTGTGGTGGACAGTGGTGAGGTAGTGGTCTGGGTGGGGTTCCGTCATCAGGTAGTCTAGGAGTTGATACTGAAGATTGAAGCCAAAGATCGATCAGCAGTCCATAAGTTAAAGTCCAAAGGACAAAGCCTGGAGGCCCAAAGGCCTGTTCTGGACTTGGAGGACTGTCCTTGTGTGTGGGAGGGAGGGAGGGAGGAAAGAGGCTTGCTTTGCTGTTGTTGTTTTGTTGCTTGTTGTGTTCTGTGTTGTTCTGCCGAGCACGGTCGGCATGCTATTGTGGTAAACCATATATATATATATATATATATATGTTGTAACTGGGTTAACTGTCTGGACACGCCCCTCTGCTGACTGCCCCTGTGGCTCCTCCCACAGCATCCTGTATAAAGATGTTTCCCCTTGCCCCTCCCCCTCAGTCCGGGGGCAGACGCTCACCATGGAGGTCGTATTCTACAGCGAATAAAAGCCTTTCGGTATTTTACCTAACCTCAGTCTTTTGGAGTTATTGAAGGTGCTTCAGCTATGTCGACGCCAGAATGTGTGGTGACACCTGCAGGCTGCCCCGAGCACATCTTTAGGTGTGCTGGTTGTTAAGGCAAATGACACATTTCACTGTGTGTTTCCACAAACGTGTGACAAATAAATCAGAGTCTTGGTCATCGAATGTTATCAAAGCACTAGTAGCTGATCCGAATGTGTGCATAACTCAGAATAGCGAGCTGTTCAGTCAAATTGCAGTCTTGACATTTCCGTCTAGTTAATAATTTATAGAAAGATTTGTCTTTCTGTGATGAATCCCTGATATCACAGTGCATCAAAAGTCGGTACTAAGATTGCGAAATTACTCAGTTGCATTCTGGAACTTCTAAAGCAGAGAGAAGAGGTTTGTGTGTCCTGGTGGAATACTTTGGTTAGCATGCTCTGTTGCCAGAATTATAGAAATTTATTGCATGGAAGTTGCTAGTCAAAAATGGACTTCAGGTCAATCCTGCTTTCCGGCCCATGGGCCTGAACCTTGTAGGTCACCACGCTTGGCTGCTTATCTGGGGACTTTTAGAAGGTGGTGAATGTTTCTGCCTCCACCACCCTTTCAGGGACTGAGTTCAGAATCAGGTTTATTACCACTGACATATGTTGTTAAACTTGTTGTCTCAGCAGCAGTACCTTGAAATGCTTAAAAATTGCTATAAATTACAAGAATATGAAAGAAGTGCAAAAAGAAAGGTAGTGTTCACTGGTTACTGGACCGTTCAGAAACCTGATGGCAGAGGGGATGAAGCTGTCCCTAAAATATTGAGTATGTGTCTTCAGGCTCCTGTAAGGTACACCGCAAACGGAGTTTGTCCGGTTAGCAGACGATTTCCCTCCACGCCTCTCTGACGTAGTGGGGAACAGCGTACAAGGCTGTGGAAGTTACAGCAGTGGTTTGCCATTGCCTTCTGCTGGGTGAGTTTCCAAAGAGATCACCAGCTCGTAACCCAGCACGGATGGGAAGCGTGCAGGGGAGCCGGCTGGATTCGAACTCGGGACCTTTCGTCCCGAAGTCCGGCACTGATGCCACTACGCCACCAGCCGGGTCAGTATTTCCTCCCTGATGAGAAGAGGGATGGTGCTGAGAGCCTTCATGATGAACGCCATCTTCTTCAGGCATCACCTTTTGAAGATATCCTCGATGGTGGGGAGACAAGTGCCTATGATGGAGTTGGCTGGGCCATCAACTCTCTGCGGCTTTTTCCTATTGTCATAGTCATAGTCATAGTCATACTTTATTGATCCCGGGGGAAATTGGTTTTCATTACAGTTGCACCATAAATAATAAATAGTAATAGAATAGTAATGGAAAAATAGTAATAAATAGTTAAATAGTAATATGTGAATTATGCCAGTAAATTATGAAATGTCCAGGACCTGCCTATCGGCTCAGGGTGTCTGACCCTCCAAGGGAGGAGTTGTAAAGTTTGATGGCCACAGGCAGGAATGACTTCCTATGACGCTCTGTGCTGCATCTTGGAGGAATGAGTCTCTGGCTGAATGTACTCCTGTGCCCACCCAGTACATTAAATAGTGGATGGGAGACATTGACCAAGGTGGCATGCAACTTGGACAGCGTCCTCTTTTCAGACACCCCCGTGAGACCCTGTGCATTGGAGCCTCCATCCCAGATGGTGATGTAATCTGTCATATTACATCTGTAGAGATCCAGAACCCATCATTCATTGAATCTTTCTACCAATTAAGCTGTATTTCTGCCCCTGTAGTTACTCACTTCGCAGCTAACGGTTATGTTTTTTTTTCTTTGTTTACCCTACCTATTCCCACTGCTGTCTGTAAGGAGTTTGCACGTTCTCCCCCGTGGCAGTGTGGGTTTCCTCCAGGTGCTCCAGTTTCCTCCCACAATCCAAAGGCGTACTGGTTGGTAGGTTAGTTGGTCATTGCAAATTGTCCTGTGATTGGGCTGCTAGGGTTGCTATTCATGGGTTGCTAGGCGGCACAACGCAAAGGGCTGGAAGGGCCTATTCTGTGCTGTACCTCAATAAATAAATCAATCTCAATTAACTCTCCTACTAGTCTCCATTTTTTTCCCAGGGCAAACAAGCCCAGTTTAGACCTACCCTTAATTATTATTCTCCGATCCTTCCAAAACTGCTTTGCACCCACTGTCAATCCTCATTCCAGTCGGTGTTTGTTGTGGTTGAAAAGAAAAGAGTTGCATCGTGACTTTAATTCCCTGTGTTAGCCTAGTAAGTGGCGTCACAACATTCGGGTGGGTAACGATTTGAAGCATTTTATTGAAAATGTTGGTGAGGTAGAATCTACCTGATTGTCTCAGCATGTAATACTGCTTTTGTGTTCATGCGCATGAATTATCAATGTTTCTTCACACTGTAATACAATAACACTTCAGCGTGCAGGACAAATTACAGCCACAGGCAAGGAATAAAACTCAACATAAATGACATGATGCAGCCTCTTCTTTTCATAATAGGATTTTATTGCCACTTAATGAAAAAAGTAATGGACAATGCAAGATGGAAAAGGCCTCAGGGTTTCCACTTACACTCAATCAATGCTCCAGTGACATCTGTGGAGCACCTATTTGGTTTATATGGAGATGCTATAGCAAGAAAATCTATGCAAACAACCATTGTTACTTCGGAAAAGGAAATGCTAATTGCCTTTAAGCTATTTTTTGTTATTAATGTATATTGAATCCATTAAATTTGCATCACTGCTAAAATTCCAGCTTCTCCAACTTGTTATCCTGAGTTTGAGTTCCAGCATTGATTGTTGTAGCATTGGACCATGAACAGGCTACCCAAAAGAAAAACACAATTCAGATGCTGGGTAGTTGAAACAGGATCCAAAATTATTAGAATCAGAATCAGGTTTAATATCATCAGCATACATTATGAAATTTGTTGTCTTTGCAGCAGCAGTACCATGCAATACGTGATAAATAAATAGAGAAAAAAATTGTTAGATTAAGTATATATATGTCTATTAAATAGTTCAGTTAAAAAACAGAATTAGTGCAAAAAAAACAGAAATAAAAATGTAGTGAGGTCGTGTTCATGGATTGAATGTCCATTCAGAAATCAGATGGCAGAGGGGAAGAAGCTGTCCCTCTCACTATAACTCCTTGCCCATCTCTGGGCTCCCCTCCCCCTTTCTTCCTCCCTAGGCCTCCCGTCCCATGATCCTCTCCCTTCTCCAGCCTCGTATTCCTTTTGCCAATCAACTTGCCAGCTCTCAGCTCCATCCCTCCCCTTCCTGTCTTCTCCTATCATTTTGGATCTCCCCCTCCTCCTCCCACTTTCAAATCTCTTTCTATCTCTTCTTTCAGTTAGCCCTGACGAAGGGTCTCGGCCTGAAACGTCGACTGTACTTCTTCCTATAGATGCTGCCTGGCCTGCTGCGTTCCACCAGCATTGGAAGTAGCTGGTAAAGCAGCCAGTTAGAATGCTCTCTATGGTACATCTGTAGAAATTTATTGGGTCTTTGGTGATGGAAAAACTCATTAGTTCAAACAGTAACCGTGCAGAAATAAATTGTTAACATTTTAGGTGAATGCTCTTTGATCATTGTATGGTAGTCTTGTGGTTTGTGCAATCGCTTTACAGCACCGGCGATTACCAATTGGGGTTTGAATCCTGCTCCTATCTGTAAAGAGTTTGAACATTCTCACCATGTCCACATGGGTTTGCCTTGGGTGCTCTAGTTTCCACCCACATTCCAAGCACGTACAGTTAGGGTTAGAATTACTAGTTGTGGCTATGCTATGTTGGCACTCGTCACTCGCCTGAGTGCTACTGGTACCGTGTAACCCAGTACTACCTGTCTCATGGTCGGGTGGTCGGCGACTAAACCGGCTCCCCCACCAGGCTTGCCTGGTGAGGAGGGTGGCTAGACACCCTGCAGGATGAAAAACAAGACCTGTCAAAGGGCGGATGAACCCTCTCGTAGGGTCAACGGCCATCTAGCAAACACGTGCCGTGAAGCGCGGAAAGGGCATCCCTTGCATCGAAGCTTGGTCTGGCCATTCACTGCAACAGAACCTCCCCCAGCCGTCTTGGACCCCACCGTGCCGCTGGGTCCGGGAGGGGATGTCCAGAGGGTGGGTCTGGACCTGTGCAACCCCCTACTCACCTAAAATCCACTCGCGCACATGCTGTTCCTTTCTGAGGAGTGGGATCAACCCCACTAACTGACTGAAAGGAGCCATCCTCATCCTATGGGATGGATAGCCAGAGAGAGGGAGAGAGACAGATGTCGGCACCAGAAACATGGCAACGTCTGTGAGCTGCCCCCAGCACAATCTTCGCCGATTTGATTTGATTCGAGAAACACATTTCATCGTAGGTTTTGATGTTGTGGCAAGTAAAATCTTAATCTTAATCTTAGAACCAGATTTACAGAAGATTATTTTTCTGATCAATGGCCATCAACCTGAAATGTTAACTGTTTCTCTTGATGGAAGTAAAAATGAAAAATTGCTGGAATCACTCAGGTCAGGCAGAATCTCTGAAAAGAGAAACAGAGTAAAAGTTTCAGCTTTGAGATACTTCCGTAGAACTTCTGATGAACAAGACAAAATTACTTAGCAGTATACCTGAAGAGCAGGGGTAGCTAGAACCACAGCAGTTTCTAGTAAAAGTACAGTTACTTCTCTATGAAAGGCGGTATAAGGAGAATGGTATATTGCAAATTAAATTCTTGTCTTCTTGGGCCCTTTGCTCCCCGTGGAACATAAGCCATTGACGACCTTCCGTCTCCATCGTCCAAAGTCGAGTTCATCGATGTTTCTGCACAGGGGATTGACCTGTATAACTTCACCAGAGCCCTGTCGGCCGGTCTTTCCCGTTTCCATCTCACAATGGGGACGTGGGGCTCCACCTTGAGAGGCACAAATTGAATTGGAATTGGTTTATTACTGTCACATGCTCCATCATAGAGTGAAAAACTTTTGTTTGGTATGCCGTCCATACAAGTCATTTTAAAAAATATAATCAATCTATGTATTTAAGCTATCTTGTGTATTTATATTTATTGTGTTTTTTTAATTCTTGGGTACTTTATCTTATTTTTTTTTTGTGCTGCATCAAATCTGGAGCAACAATTATTTCATGCTCCTTAACACTTGTGAACTGCAAATGATATTATACAATCTTGAATCTTGAAAATAAATGCATCCATGTACAGTACTATAAGGGGAAAATAATAATAGGATGCAAAAAAGTGTTATAGTTACATTATCAGCTTACAATCAGTGCAAATGGTATTGTTGTCACTGTAATTAGACATGGATTTCCACTTTGGGTACAATTCTGCAATCAAATTAAAATGGGTAAAATTCATTTTTAAATTGAAAAACACCATAAAGCAAAAGTTACATTAACAGAGAAGAGCCAATGTGAATGAGTTAAAATAGAATTTATGTCTTTCACCTCTACATTGAATATCTCAAGTAACAATTAAAATCTGAAAGAACAAGACTGCAATCTTGTAATAGTACCAGAGATATTGAATGGAAAAGAATTAATATTCATTGCTTTGTGACACGGTGCTTGGACGAGAATGGATAAGATTTAATTTTCCATAGCAACTTTAGTTTATATTACTGTCAGATAATACCCTGGCAAGGGGCCTTGGACTTGAAACATTAACTCCATTTCTCTTTCCACAGAGGCTGCCTGTGCTACTGAGTGCTTCCAGCATTTTCTGTTTTTATTTCAGATTTTTGGTATCTGCAGATTTTTAAAAAATCATCAGTATCCTGTTTGTGATACTTTAACCATCCAACTTTTAAAATACTTGGAGAAAAGATAAATACTAGAATCACCTGCAAATGTTGCATTCGCTGAGTGGCAGTGCATGCGGAATCAATGCCTTCACCTTTCAGTGGGCTGGTGCTTGCTCAGTGGGGAGCTGCAGGAGCCAGCTTGTTGATGGCCGTACTTGGCTTTTTAATTCAAAGAATGAGACTCCATTTCTGTGCTGACAGCTGTTGGAGCTGTGACAGCATGGGGGTGGGACTTCTTCCAATTCCACATCGTATATCTCGAATGGACTTCTGTAAAATTGTTGTGGAGTCCCAGAGGGTGACTGGCGGCAGTAAGCATGCATCTCTGAATGCTTAAATTAAAATAATATTAAAATAACAAGTAACAGGCGAAGCCTTAATGTCATTGTGTCTGAGGTGGGTGTGAATATGGAAAGTATAATTCAATCAAACAAGCTGCCATTATACTGAGAAAATTGGTCAGTTCTATTCTAAATAGCTTCAAAATTAAGTGAAATCAATTTCAGATACTGCAGCTCTGAGTAGATTTATAAACTGCTAAGACTGGCAGACTAGAACATAATTGTGAATGATACTGTGCTCACATGTAAGCTGAACTGTCTGACAGCAGGGGTGACTCCTGTGATGTCCAAATTCAGTGGCAGCTAAAACTCAGATCTGGTTACATTATCTGTAACAGCTGTGAGTTTTAACAAATGTAAGTGAATTAAAGTTTATTTTTGAATGTGATACCTCTTTATTAGCTACACCTGTACCCCTGCTCATTAAAATGCAAATATCTAATCAGCCGATCACATGGCAGCAACTCAATGCATAACATTATGCAGACATGGTCAAGAAGTTCAGTTGTCCAGACCAAATTTCAGAATTGGGAAGAAGTATGATCTAAGTGACTTTGACTGTAGAATGATGGTTGGTGCCGCACAGGGTGTTCTGCGTATCTCAGAACCTGCTGATCTCCTGGGATTTTCATGCACAACAGACTCTAAAATTTATAGAGAGTGATGTGAAAAACGATAAAAAATAGAAACATTCAATTTGTGGTAGTACTGTGAGCAAAAATACCTTGTTAATGAGAAAGGTCAGAGGAGAATGGCCAGACTGGTTCAAGCAGGCTGGTGACAGTAACTCAGATTACAACAGTGGTGTGCAAAAGAGCATCCCTGAACTCATAGCACGCCGAAGCTTGAAGAAAATGGGCTACAGCAGCAGAAGACCATGAACATACACTCCAATACCTAGTAAAGTAGCCTCTGAGTGTAGGTTTATTGATTAGTATTGGGAAGAAGTATGATCTAAGTGACTTTGACTGTAGAATGATCGTTGGTGCATTTCAGTATTTGAAGTGGTCATTTTCAGCATTAACTAATGCCAAATGTAAAATTTAGCCTCATAAAGTCATGTTTACATTTATGTGGAGCCTTTCACGCATTCTAAAAGTTCTCAATAAAGTACTTTAAGTATTGTTGCTGTTTTAATGGCACCTGATTTGTACCCTTGGTGGTGTATGTTTTCAAGTTTCTGTGTCCTCTATCCAGTGGAAGGAAAGAAACGACACAATGTTTGGGGTGAAATGATTATGTTGAGGGCATTACTGAGGCAGTTGATGGAGGAGAGGCTGGGTTTCCTGATGTGCCGAGCTGTGTTTTGGCAGTTTATTGTGGTCATTGGCAAAACATTTGTTATGCCAAGCTGTGATACATCTGGATAGTATGCTCTCTATAACTCATCAGTTAATAACTCGTCGGGTGTGATTGATAAGTTTGTGGCCTAAGGTAGAAGGAGGTGAGTTATTAACTTCAAACTTTCCACATTATCACTCAAAGAGTTGACCTGCATGTGCATATAATGAGATCTGTATAATTCATCTCCTTCTACCTTAGGCCACAAACTTATCAATCACCGCTGCTGTGGATGCTCTCTGGAAGTCCAAGATCTGTATGCTCCATGACCGCTGGACTAAGTGTGTAAATGTAGGAGGGGATTATGTTGAAAAATAAATGTGCTAGGTTTTCTAAAACTGACTCCTTCTACCTTAGGCCACAAACTTATCAATCACCCTCATATACTAAACAATTATATATACAATTTTAGTGATTGGGTAATATCCTCCCACATTTTCCCTCTTTAATGCTTGTACATTACAACGGAGATGCAACATAAAGATATTTACTCCCTTGGATGTAAGAAATAAAATACTGTAAATACAAATGGTCCTCTCTCCTCTCATATCAGATTCCTTCCTCTCCAGCCCTTTACCTTTCCTAGCCACCTGGCTTCACCTATCACCATCTAGCTATCTTCCTCCCCTCCACAACCCACCTTTTTATTCCCTCTTCCTTTCCAGTCCTGAAGACGTCGACTATTCACTCATCTCCTTAGATGCTGCCTGACCTGCTGAGTTCCTACGGCAGTTTAGATGTGGCCTTTGGATTTCTAGCATCTGTAGAATTGCTCATGTTAGGCTACGTCCACACTACGCTGGTTAATTTTGAAAACGCCGGTTTCGAGTAAAAACGACAGGCGTCCACACTAAGTGTTTTTCAAAATATCTCTGTCCACATTAGACAGATATTTGGGTGAATCTCCTCCTACTGGGCATGCGCAGGACACACAGAAAACAAGCGAAGATGAAACAGTATACTTGGTGCGCGTTTGTCCAGTTACAGAGTAGAAAAACTTAAAGGAATTGCTCTTGGGTCTTGCGCAGGAGGACTTAAAACTAAAAAAAACAAATACTGGAGCGTATGGAGGCAACCGACAGGAAGTTCACAGACAGTATGACCCGGCTGATGGCGAACATTGAAAAACTGACTTACTCTGTTGCATTAATAAAGCACCTTGTTAAATGTATAAAACATGGCTGCATCAGTGTTATCTTGTATTTCCATACAATGTTACATTAGGCTGTTACACATCTATTGTCAGAGAAGTACTTGCATAAATAGGTAAACCACCTTGGTTCTTGGTTCTTGGTTCCTGATCCTCCAAAATATTCCGCATGGAATTTAAACTGGAGGTGGCAGAGGGTGTTTTCTGTCCTTATCTTCATACAAGCAAGGACAGAAAACAGGACAAAGTGAGTATACTTATTTATTCAGTAAGCTATGGGTCAAGGTATTTGGTGAGTACATTTCTAACTCTTCTGGCTTCAGTCTCGTTGCTGTCTGTTCTGAAATTGTTAGGTTCTGCGAAGCGCAGAATCAAATACTGCTGTGATGATTGTACGTTCTAGTATCAATTGTTTGGTGACAATAAAGTAATAATAATAATAATTAGAAAAAGAAAACAATGAAATGCCGGGCTGCCGCCATCTGTTCCGGCACGTCATGACAGCGGTTTTATAAAGCTCCGTTTATCATGTCCACACTGCAATGGATATTAGGCATTTTCAGATTTATTCATTCTGGAGACTGTTTCTGAAAATCTCTGTTTTCGGGGGATGAAAACGCTGTTTTAGTGTGGACAGAGGGTCAAAACGAAGAGAAAAGGCTTCGTTTTCAAAATTATCCAGCGTAGTGTGGACGTAGCCTTAGAGATCAGAAAACTCTATTTTGCAAGAAATGTGAATGAGTGTTAAATACCAGTAAAACCAGTGGGTTGGCTCCCTGCTATTTGCCGAAATGGAGCACCTGGGTCGCAGTGTCAACTTAAACTGATGTACCCTAGGTTAATATCTGAAATGGACCCGTACATCTGACATTGCAGCATTCCCTCAGGATTAGAGGTGAGAAAGAATGGAAGATTAATGGTGTAAGTACAGTAGGTGATCTCTATGAGAATAGGATTTTTATGTCATATGTGGATTTGCAGAGGAAATATAACTTTGTAGATAAAGGGAACTTTCGGAAGTATTTACAAATAAGACATAGCATTAGTAGCATATTTAAGAACGGTGACCCGCAAAGTAACTCCTTAACTGAATACTTTACATTACCACAGGAAGTTCATAAAGCATCAGTGTTTTATAAACTGTTCAAGCACTCTGCGGGTGAATCGTGTAACAATCTCAAAATGGAAGGATCTTGCAAGAGAGATTGAAGATAATGAGTGGTCAAATATTTTATCAAATGTGGGTAGACATATTAGGGAGGGGAGGGGGGAACGTCGACTCAGACCATGACAGGCCTGCGTCGGGCATTTTCATGCCTTACAAGGTGCAGATTGGAAGTCTATGTGGGGTGCCTCTCCTCATACAGACTAGAGCAATGTGTGATTAAGTGCCTTGCTCAAGGGCACAAACATGCTGCCACAGCTAAGGCTTGAACTAGCGACCTTGAGGTAACTAGACGAACGCCTTAACCACTTGGCCACATGCCCAGGGAAGCGAGAGGGAAATTTATTCAGTATAAGATAGTACACTGATATTATTGGACACCAACTAGACTGTACAAAATGGGGATTGTTGATAATAATTTATGCTGGAAATGTAAAAATGAGGTGGGCACATTTTTTCACATGATTTGGGAGTGTTCTATGGTTCATCCATTTTGGTGTAAAGTTCTTGATTTGTTGGGGAATTGCTCGGGTTCCACACTGCCCTTGTGCCCTTGAAGGAATGGACTGAGGAAATTATTAAGATTTCATCATGTTGGGAAGAATTAACAGTGAGGGAAAAATTCAAGACACATGGCATCAAATTTAGTTGTATGTTCATTTAAACTTAAATTAGAACTTCTTTCTGTCTCTAAAGTTTTGTTTGTTTTCCTGTCGTGGGATGGCTGTGTAAATATGCTGTACTGTATCTGCCCTGTGATAAGCTGTGCTGCTTTGTAAAATAAGAATAAATAATAATAAAAGTTTGAATTAAAAAAAAATAAAATGGACCTGTACATCTGACATTGCAGCATTCCCTCAGGATTAGAGGTGAGAATGTTGCTAACAAACGCTGAATCAGAATTGGAATCAGGTTTATTGCCGGTGTTGCTTATGATGTGAACTTTATTGTTTTGCAGCCGTAAAACAGTGCCGATATAGGATTACAATAAATTACAAAATAAATAGTGCAGAAAACAGAATAATGAGGTAGTGTTCATGAATTGTTCACAAATCTGATGGATGTAGAGCATTATTATTTGCAAGTTGAAGACAGATTATTGTTTGCTGTTGCTGGCATGATGCTTTGTGCGAGAATAAGTGGGGGGGGTAGGGTAGATACTGCTTGCTGCTACTCGTGTGTGGGAAGGGGCGGGGGCTCTGTGGTTCTTAGGCCTTTTTTCTGTCATGCATTCTTTGGGTTTCTTATTCTTCTGTTTTGAGGATGTCTGTGGAGAGTAAGAATTTCAGGTTGTATATTGGATACGTTCTCTGATATTACATGGAAATATTGAACTATTGTTGTCCACATAACCCCGCTGAAGGTGGTGGGTTTTAATTCCAAGGGTGTTCCCTGTACATCTCAGTCTTCACACATGGAGCTGTGCCACTGTTACATTTTACCACTCGGTGCAGTGTAATAGGGAAGGAAAGTTATCAGAAGTGGAATCTGAGGCTCATTTGGATCTTGTTTTGAAGACATGCTGCCCGTTACACATTTCCTCAGTTAAAGTGGAGTGGGGCTGCAATGCACAAGGTGGAGAGTGCTGGCCCCCTTCGTGTGGTGTTGCTCTAGTAAAAAGCAGAACATGCCGAATTTATTCAGGACGTTGAGCAATATTTGTGGAGAGTCCTGAAGAAGGGCCTCAGCCTTAACGGTCAACTGTTTATTCATTTCCATAGACGTTGCCTGAACTCGTTCCTCCAGCATTTTGTGTGTGCTGATTTGTGGTGAATGAAGGAAAAAAGCGTCACGTCTATGCTCTATTTGTGTGCATAATCTAATGTACATGCACATAGCTCAGTGATGAGTGTTTGTTTGGGCATGCATGGGCTGAATCTAGAATGAGATAGAGGTGGCGAGTATCACTTAATGGGGGTAGGTGGGTGGGGTGGTAAAGAGGCCAGGCATTGGTTATGGTGGTGGGAAAATAAATGGTTGTATAAAATGAGTTCATTTGGAACAGTCAACGCTGGACTTAGCGACAGCACAGATTGATATTTGCAAAGACTGAACAATTTCAAGTTCCTGGATGTCAACATCTCTGAGGACTGAACCTGGTCCCAACATATTGAGGCAGATACAAAGAAGGCAAAACAGCGGCTATATTTCATTAGGAGCTTGAGGAGATTTGGTTTGTCACATAAAACACTCAAAAACTTCTACAGATGTCCTTTGGAGAGCATTCTGACAGACTGCATCACTGTTTGGAATGGCAGGGGGGTGAGTCTACTGCACAGGATCGAAGTACGCTGCAGAAAGTTGTAAAATTAATCAGCTCCATACTAACCTCCATAGTATCCAAGACATCTTCAAGGAGCAGTGCCTCTGAAAGGCGGCGTCCATTATTAAGGACATGGTCTCTTCTCATTGATTACATCAGGAAGGAGGTACGGGAGCCAGAAGGCACGAACTCAATAATTCAGGAACAGCTTCTTCCCCTCTGCCTTCAGATTTCTGAATGGACATTGAACCCATGAACACTATCTCACTACTTTTTTTTAAATTTCTGTTTTTGCACTACTTATTTTAATCTAACTATTTAATCCAGCCATTCTCAACGGGGGCCATATTGGCCCCCTTGGGGGTCCTGGCACGTTTGAAGGGGGCTGAAAACTGTGGAGAAGGGGAGCCCCAAGGGTTTATGGGGGCACTGGTAACTGAACCGATGAAATACCCAAGCAGCAAACATTAGAGGCACTAGTTTCCCTCCTATTTATGTCTTAAAGAACATTAAGTCTTAAAGCCTGATATCATGAAACTTGCAGAAAAGCACCAAGCTCAAGGAACACACATAAAAGTTGCTGGTAAATGCAGCAGGCCAGGCAGCATCTATAGGAAGAGGTACAGTCGACGTTTCGGGCTGAGACCCTTCGTCAGGACTAACTGAAAGAAAAGATAGTAAGAGATTTGAAAGTGGAAGGGGGAGGGGGAGATTCGAAATGATAGGAGAAGACAGGAGGGGGAGGGATGGAGCTAAGAGCTGGACAGTTGATTGGCAAAAGGGATATGAGAGGATCATGGGATGGGAGGCCTAGGGAGAAAGAAAGGGGGAGGGGGGAAGCCCAGAGGATGGACAAGGAGTATAGTGAGAGGGACAAAGGGAGAAAAAGAGAGAGAGAAAAAAAATAATAATAAATAAATAACAGATGGGGTGTGAAGGGGAGGTGGGGCATTAACGGAAGTTAGAGAAATCAATGTTCATACCATCAGGTTGGAGGCTACCCAGACAGAATATAAGGTGTTGTTCCTCCTACCTGAGTGTGGCTTCATCTTGACAGTAGAGGAGGCCGTGGATAGACATATCAGAATGGGAATGGGATGTGGAATTAAAATGTGTGGCCACTGGGAGATCCTGCTTTCTCTGGTGGACAGTGCGTAGGTAAGCTCAAGGATCGCGTTAGGCCTGATAGATGTTTAATTTCATACAGTCTTTTTTAAATTTTTGTCCAGTATGTTGGAATGTTCAAATTTTCTTGGTGTTCAATAATAAATGATTTTCTGTGTCTCTGTTCGTGTTGTATCCCTGTTTGAAAGAGGGGCCCTGGAATCTGAGAAGAGCTCCTAGGGGGGCTGTGGCCAAAAAGCGGTTGAGAATCACTGACTTAATCTACTTATATATACTTAAAGTAATTAAGTTTTGTTCTATATATTTATCATGTATTGTGTTGTACTGCTGCTGCAAATTTCATGACATATGCTAGTGATATTAAACTTGATTCTGATGCACAAAGGCAGAAAAAGAGGGGAAATCCCTGCAAGTTTTGTTCAACTTTCCAATAAATCTGACAACAGATTACTTCTGTTGAGTGATGTGTAACATTGTGGTGCCTCTAAACAACCCCAAGCTCCATTTCTATGCTTCTAGCACAGTCAGAACATCCAATGGGCCTTGTAAGGGTATTTTACTGAGTATTTTTTGATATTACTGAGCCATTTCTTGTTTTAAAATTAGGAACTGTACAGTGATTGACTTCATGTTTCTGTTGCCTGTAGCTTGTAAGTTGTGTCATTATTCTCAATTGCTGTATTAAATGAGTGACATGTTGCTTTATGTCTAAAGTTTAATTTGCTGATGCTGCATTTCTGCTGGTGAATTAGTGGTGGTTCCTTGAGCTTCAACTGACAGCTCATTAGATCAGTTCCAACAGCAGCAGATATATTTGATTAATGGGTAGCCCTGGGGTTTAGACCTGCAGCCAATTAAATAGATCTAAAGAATCAGTCACTTTGACTTTGCAAAGCTGCACTGAAGCTGTCAGCTGACTTTAAGTTGGAGTTTATTAGTATTTGAGTTCAAAGGTTAACCTTTCCAGCTCTTTAGATTCTATATTACTCACTCTTCTGAATACAGTGTGGAAGAGTGTATTACATATGTTGATGATGTAAATAAGGATATAATCTTGGTCTTCTAAAAGTCTTGGTCATGAGACATCCAAATGAACGATCCTGTCTGTTTTAAAACCCCTTTTATCCCACAGAATGACAGAATATGATATCCATGCCTTAAAAGAGTTACCCATCCTAATCTCACCTTTTGGCCCTTGGCCAGTAGCCCTGTAAGTAACAATTCTTCAAGTACACATACTTTATAGTCACCAAACAATTCATACTAGAATGTACAATCATCAGAGTGATATTTGATTCTGCGCTTCCTGCCCCCTGGATTACAAATATTAAATATTAAAATAGTAAAAATTAGTAAATATTAAAAATTTAAATTATAGATCATAAATAGAAAATAGAAAAATGGAAAGTAAGGTGGTGCAAAAAAAACCGAGAGGCAGGTCCGGATATTTGGAGGGTACGGCCTAGATCCGGGTCAAGATCTGCTCAGCAGTCTTATCACAGTTGGAAAGAAGCTGTTCCCAAATCTGGCTGTACGAGTCTTCAAGCTCCTGACCTTCTCCTGGAGGGAAGAGGGATGAAAAGTCTGTTGGCTGGGTGATTATCCTTATTATCCTTGATTATCCTGGCAGCACTGCTCTGACAGCGTGTGGTGTAAAGTGAGTCCAAGGACGGAAGATTGGTTTGTGTGATGTGCTGGGCTGCATTCACGATCTTCTGCAGCTTCTTTCGGTCTTGGACAGGACAACTTCCATGCCAGGTTGTGATGCACCCTAGAAGAATGCTTTCTACGGTGCATATATAAAAATTAGTGAGGGTTTTAGGGGACAGGCCAAATTTCTTTAGTTTTCTCAGGAAGTAAAGACGCTGGTGGGCCTTCTTGGCAGTGAACTCTGCTTGGTTGGACCAAGTCAGGTCATTTGTGATATTGACCCCGAGGAACTTAAAGCTTTTGACCTGTTCCACCTGCGCACCACTGATCCAACTACTGTTTAAGGCCATAAGACATAGGAGCAGGATTAGGCCATTCGGCCCATTGAGTCTGCTCCACCAAACTTAATGGACCTAATGGCCTAATTCTGAGGTGTTTGCCATCTTTAAGGTCATTGGGCTCTGGTCATTATCATACTTTCATTCTCCTCATCTCTCTAATCCACTGATTACATTAAATCTATTCAAAGTCTTATGTACATGTTTTGCACAACTGCAGCAGCTTCAGAGGCACATAGCCTGAAACGTCGACTGCTTGTTTATTTCCATAGATGCTGCCTGACCTGCTGAGTTCCTCCAGCATTTTGTGTGTGTTAGTTTGGATTTCCAGCATCTGCAGACTTCCTCGTGTTTAGAATCACATAAGCAGCATTTGCAAGAAAAATATACCGGAAGTTAACACGTTTTCACAAGAAAGAATACAATTAGAACCAAAAAAAGAAGCAAGTCCATTTTAATGCAAAGTTCTCATAGTGTTGCTAAACTGTGATGATTAGGTTTGTGCTATTTGGTTCAAGAACTGAATGGTTGCAGGGAAGTAATGTAAGGTGGAGATTGATTGGTTCTTGATTAGAAAGCATGTCAAAGATTATGGGATGAAGGCAGGAGAATTGGGTTGAGAGGGAAAATAAATCAATCATGATAGAATAGCAGAGCAGTCCTGATGGTCCGAATGGCCTAATTTTGCTCTTATGTTCTGTCTATTGTCTGCACCTATGTATCTGTGCTACAAGCAAGCTTTTCATTATATCTGTACCTCACTGCACTTGACAGTAAAAGCAACTTGATATGCCTTTTGCAAAATTGTTCTGTGCATGCTATCTTGCCAAGAGATGGACACCAATTGTGGGCAGGAGTGCACAACTGCTCCATTCCACCTCACTTAAATCTCACAACCTCCCAAGTAGATTATACGTGGATAGTTGTGACATTCCTTCAGTCAACAGAGGAGCAGGGCGCGCCACAGAAGGAGAGCATGAGCAGTGGAAGATTGGACTTTTACTCTAGGTCCAAGTGGAAAACGTTCCACTACTGCCAAACACACCAAAGCTTTATTTTTCTTTAGGCAAAATTGTTTTAGGAGGCAGTAATTGAAGTTGTCAGGGGTTGGAAGAGCTCACTGAATGCATTTGTCATCAAGGTCACCTCCAGAGTCTTGGTGTATTAAAAGTGACAGCATTGCAGTGTGATTCAACAGGAATATTGTCAGAGTGAGGACTGCCAAATAGGGAAGAGTTAAACCCATCTCTTGGCATTTTAAATTGAAGTTGTTATCTAGATCCTGTGGAGAATTTCTCACACTGTAAACATCCCCAAACATCCATTCTGTGCAATAGAACGCTCTTTTTAAACATCCTGTCACTGTGTTGGGACCGAAAAGTTTAGCTCAATCCCTTTTTATAAATCACTTTCATCTTTGATCGTTTGGCCTGTTCATTGCTCCTTGACTCAGTGCACGGTGCCATTGGAATTGTGTGTCAGGCAAATTGTGGAGGGAAGTCAGAAAAATAGGGGACATAATTAGTCGATTTACTTCACGAACACTTCCATTAGCCATTAAAAATAAATAATTCTGGCTATGGAGCAGCATAAACTTAATCCTATATTTATAGATGTACTTGACAATAGGACGTGGCACCTCAACATGTGGATTCCATTTCATCTGTCTTAACTGGAATCCAGATGTACACGGTGTACTCAAACCCCTCAGAGTGCTGTACGCTTTGGTTAATACCATACAAGCCTGACAAATGTGCATTAGTGAATTGAATCTGTAGCAGCAGGTATTTATACAAATTGATGAATTACTGGTCATTTTATAAAGCATTTCCGATAGGAGAAGTAGGGAGGGGAGATGCACTAAATGCTTCACTCTCTGGAGGCTCACCAGTTCAAAATCCAAATGCAGCAATCAATAAACATTCACTTTAGTGGCCCTTGTGTGCAGGCAGAGCTTCCCCAGCGTTGTAAAGGGAAGGGAAAGGTTAAGTAGGCAAAAGAGTAAGTGAATACATGATTGATGAAATGGAATAGTAAGAGCCTTTTCAAACAGATGAGTGAGGCTAAATTATTTTGGGAGGGGTTTCTCAAGTGCAGAGCAAAATGACATAATACTCATGGCTTTGTTTTTGAAATGGAGGTGAAGGTGTCAGTTTGCACCTTTACTGAAAATTGTTGGCAACTGTGGAATGCCTGTGCTTGTTCAGGTTAACACGAAAATCCCTTGTTTTTGGTCAATAATTTTTTACCTCGCTGCTCAGCAATCAAGATAGTGATTGGATGAAGAATCCAAGTTTTGAAATATTTATGGTGCAAAATAACCTTAATATATTACACCCTGAGGTATAAGTGACTTTTAATGGCGTATTTAAACCACAATTATTGTTTGACAAACTCTCTGGCCATAAAACACTACTTTTATGTGCATTTGTTAATCATTCCCTCAGAAAAACACTTCAGTTTACAAACACTTCAAAATTTATTTTTATTTTTATTTTTTTTATTGAGCAACAGCGTGGAATAGGCCCTTTCAGCTGTTTCAGCCCATCGAGCTGTGCTGCCCAGCGATCCCCTAATTTAATCCCAGCCTAATCACGAGACAATTTACAATGACCAATTAACCTATCAACCGGTACATCTTTGGACTGTGGGAGGAAACCCAGGCGGTCAGGGGGAGAACATACAAACTGCTTGCAGGCAGCAGCAGGAATTGAACCCAGGTCGCTGTTACTGTAAGGCGCTGTGCTAACCACCGCGTTACTGTGCCATTATGTTTTTGTTTGGTAATTCAGTTTCTGCCTTAATCTTGTGTGTTTGTTCTAGGACTCTTCATTTCATGTTCTCAACATTTATTGCTTATTTATTATTATAATACTATTACTATTTTGTATTTGCATAGATTGTTGTCTTTTGCACATGGTTGGTTGTTTGCTCACCGTGTTGGCTGCGGTCTTTCATTGATTCTATTATGGTTCTTGGATTTATTGAGTATACCCACAAGAAAACAAATCTCAGGGTTGTTTATGGTGACATATATGTACCTTGATAATAAATTTACTTTGAACTTCAATTTTTATTTCACCTTTTTTAGGTGCCCTTCTTCCCCCACTTGTTTTCTGTTCACCCTTCCAAATCTCATGCCAGGTGGTTAAGGCATTGGACTGGCGACCTGAAGGTTGTGAGTTCGAGCCCCAGCCGAGGCAACGTGTTGTGTCCTTGAGCAAGGCACTTAATCACACATTGCTCTGCGACGACACTGGTGCCAGGCTGTATGGGTCCTAATGTCCTTCCCTTGGACAACATTGGTGTCGTGGAGAGGGGAGACTTACAGCATGGGCAACTGCCGGTCTTCCATATAATCTTGCCCAGGCCTGCACCCTGGAGAGTGAAGACTTTCCAGGTGCAGATCCAATCGCAAGACTAACGGATGCCTTATTAGATCATGCCTTTTCCTTCCTGGTTTTCATTTTGTAAGTCTGTAATATGATTGAGTGCTCAGCCAGTTTGATAACCCCAGAGCATTTAATGATTGGTGGCTTCTGTGAATAGTAGCAGGTAACATGAAAGGTGGAGCTTGTGTCACTTGCAGTATTTTGTACAGTTTTGGGCACTTTATTTAACAGAGGATTTATTTGACATTGGAGAGTGTTCAAAGGAGGTTCATGAGATAGATTCTGGGAGTGACAGACTTAAATGTATGATTGCTTGCTCTGGTATCTCATTGAAACCTCTTGAATGTTGTAAGGCCTAGATAGAGTGGATGTGGAGAAGATGTTTCCTATTGTGGGGGAGTCTTGGACCAGAGAGCACAGCCTCGGAATGGAGGGACATCCATTTAGAATCAAGACAAGGATAAATTTCTTTAGCCAGGGGGTGGTGATTCTGTGGAATTCCTTGCTGTAGGCGGCTATGGAGGCCAGGTCATTGGGTGTAATTAAGGCAGAGGTTGATTGGTTCTTGATTAGTCAAGGCTTGAAAGGCTATGCGGAGAAGGCAGGAGAATGAGGTTAAGAAGGAAATGGATCAACCATGATGAAATAGCACAACAGACTCAATTGGCCAAATGGCCTAATTCTTCTTCTATGTCTTAAATTCTTATGGTCTTATGCCTTAATAAATCCCTGTGAACAGTCTTCTTCTACATCGGTAGTAGACACGGTTGCTTCATTGTCATTACTAAATGACAATAAAAGAGGACTGCTTGTCTTCATAATCTAATTGCAAAATGGGGTGAGAATCAGCCCCTAATAATGGAGGGAAGAGCAATGGGGATGGGCAGCCACGACAGGGAGCTGAAGGCAAGAAATAGCTGGAGTGACAGGCTCCAGAAGATCTTAAAATTAATAGGAACAAAATGGAGCTCATGAGGGATTGGTTGGGGAATAGTAGCCAGAAGAATTCTGGATCTCTGGTTTTAATCTCCACACCCAAGAATACAAAAGCAAAGAGCTCATTTTTGCATATGCACTGGAATCTGCTACTGAAAATGCTTCTCTTGTCTGAGGGTATATCCACACTACGCCGGATAATTTTGAAAACGAAGCTTTTTCTCTTCATTTTGCCCTCCTGTCCACACTGAGCCGGCGTTTTCAGCCCCCGAAAACGGAGATTTTCGAAAACACTCTCCAGAATGAATAAATCTGAAAACACTTAATATCCGGCGTAGTGTGTACGGGGTAACCGGAGAGATTTTAAAATGCTGTCATGGCAACACCACAACAACAATGCTTTTTTCTGCTTCTGCTTGGTACTGCGCAAGCTGTTATAATACGCAGTCGGTGTGAACGGTGTGGGAGTTAAATTGTAAAGTGAGCTTTTTTGACTATTTAGAAACACTGTCATGACGTGTCGGAACAGATGTTTGTTGTTTTCTTGAACGCCACCAACTAACAATTTCAGAACAGACGGATGAGACTGAAGCCAGTTGACCCATAGCTTACTGAATAAATAAGTGTACTCACTTCGCCCTGTTTTCTGTCCTTGCTTGTATGAAGGTGGTTCACCTATTTATGCAAGTACTTCTCTGACAATAGATGTGTAACAGCCTAATGTAACATTGTATGGAAATACAAGATAACACTGATGCAGACGTTTTATACATTTAACAAGGTGCTTTATTAATGTAACGGAGTTAGTCAGTTTTTCAATGCTCGTCGTCAGCTGGGTCATACTGTCCGTGAACTCCCTGTCGGTTGCCTCCATACGCTCCAGTATTTGTTTTTTTTTAAGTTTTAAGTCCTCCTGTGCGAGAGCCAAGAGCAATTCCTTTAAAGTTTTTCTACTCTGTAGCTGGACAAACACGCACGAAGTATATCGTTTCCTCTTCGCCTGTTTTCTGTGTGTCCTGCGCATGCCCAGCAGGAGGAGATTCGCCCAAATATCCGTCTAATGTGGACGGAGATATTTTGAAAAACGCTTAGTGTGGATGCCTGTCGTCTTCACTCGAAACCGGCGTTTTCAAAATTATCCGGCGTAGTATGGACGTAGCCTGAGAGTCAATTTCTGGAAGCTGTTCCATGAGATGAATTTTAATCAATGGAGACTTCTTTTTATCTGATCCATTTACTTTGCCCACCAGCTTCAACTTTACCAAGTAAAAATAAAAAAAAACATGAATAAATTATGGGTGTAAGCTACACCACGAAAAACTGAGAATTTTTGTTAAAACTCCAACTTAAATGATGTGATATTCAAAGTTGTCAACTGCTGCCGCCTCGGAGATATTCATTTTAATGCAGTGGATTGCGGTTAATTGGGCCACGGGTTAATCGGGACAGCTGCTTAATTTGGGACAACTCTTAAAAAACAAAAACCAATTGGAAGAATAGCCAGGCTTCCCTCCGTTTATTTGGGACAGTTTGCCACTTGGAGCAGGAGGCTTGTTGAACATTTTCTAACTAGCATTAGTTGTGTGCACATTGCGTGGCCGTTAGACACTACACTGTACTTATAGTGAAGTTTTTAAGTAGCGTCAGTTGCAAGTGTTTGTGTTCAAAAAGCTGTGAGTTTTGTCACTGACATTTTGCTAGAAATAAGCAGTAAGACAATTCAAGATTGTTTTGCTTACTGCTGTTTCAAGCATTCCGACTTGAAACAGCCAGGAGTGAAAATGAAATGAAATTATTTCAACAAGTTTCATTACTTCAAGTTTTCATTACTTCAAGAATTACAAAGGTCTTAAAGGTATTGACAATCATCTTGAATGTTACCTTTGGTCCCCACTGGACACTCAGCTGGTTCCAAGTGGCTGTTTGCATGTGACAGCGATCACGCTCCAGTACACCACTTCAATAGGCAGGCTAAAGCAGGTGAGGGTAGATGGCAGGTCTCATACCCCTGTGAGATAGGGACATGTTTGTCCTAGCAAGTGAAGTCAGCTCCGGCAGACCAGGCAGATGAGACCTACAGTGAGATCCAATGAAGGCAGTTCTGCAACGCTTCACGAAGAGCAAAGGGGGTGGCAAGGCACAGAAGAAGTCATGGTCATCCACTGCAACCAGGGAAGACCCCAGTTATAATATCTACTCGTCACACTGGACTCAGATTTCTAAGATGAAGTGAGTAAAACTGCCCCAGTGTAACAGCTTTTCCACTTTAAAAACTCTCCTTGTCATCGTCGGACATGGCAGAAATCACCAGTAAAAATTGGTAGTGTTCTAATTTGTTCTGTATTTTATTTAAATGCATAACTTATTACTCAGTTCATGCTATTTTGCCTTTTTTGTACCTTTTTAATTATTTCCATTAAATTTAGGCTAATTGGGGCAGCTGCTTAATTAGGCCAAAAGTTACTGGTCCCAGTGTGTCCCAATTAACTGGAATCCACTGTATTAGAATTTACCATAAGCATTTAGGAGACAACAACATCAGAGAAGTTGTGGGTTCTTGGCCATTGTTATTCCAGATCGTGGAGCTGGTCATTGTTGGCATTGTCCTTTCCAAGATTGTGGCGAGCTGCCTTCTGGAACTGTTGCAGCCCTTCAGATAAGAGTTCTCCCACAGTACTGTTGGGAAGGGAATTCCAGGACACGGGCACAGTGAAAGTGGAGGAGTGGCAGTGTGTTTCCAAGTTGGGATGCTGTGGGGATTGGAAGGGAACCTGTAAGTAGTGTTAGTAGTCAAGACAAGTCAAGTCATGTTTATTGTCATTTCAACCATAAGCTGCTGGTACAGTAAAGAGTAAAAATGAAACAACATTCCTCCAGGGCCTTGGTGCTACATGAAACAACACAAAACTACACTAGACTATGTGAGACAGCACCAGGCTACACTAGACTACGTAAAACAACATAAAAACTGCACTAGACTACAGACCTGCACAGAACTACATTAAGTGCACAAAACAGTGCAGGGCAGTACAATAATTAATAAACAAGACAATAGGCACAGTAGAGGACAAATTACAATATAATAATAAATAATGTAGATGTCAGTCTAGACTCAGAGTATTGAGGATTTTGATGGCTTGGGGGAAGAAACTGTTGCATAGTCTGGTCGTGAGAGCCCGAATGCTTCGGTACCTTTTGCCAGATGGCAGGAGAGAGAAGAGTTTGTGTGAGGAATGCATGGGGTCCTTCACAATACTGTTAGCTTTGAGGGTTCTCAAAGCCAAGATTGGACTCATAAGCCACTTGAGAGCCCATAAGTAGATCAACAGAACGAAGACCATCATCCTTGACCTCGAAGGATAGCCACGACGAGCTTTGCGGATGCAGCGTGTGGTGTAAATGTCTGTAATAGTGGGAAGAGAGACCCCGATGATCTTCTCAGCTGACCTCACCATCCGCTGCAGGGTCTTGCGGTCCGAGATGGTGCAATTCCCAAACTAGGCAGTGATGCAGCTGCTCAGGATGCTCTCGATACATCCCCTGTAGTATGTGGTGAGGATGGGGGGTGGGAGATGGACTTTTCTCAGCCTTCGTAGAAAGTAGAGATGCTGTTGGGCTTTCTTGTCTATGGAGCTGGTGTTGAGGGACCAGGTGAGATTCTCTGCTAAGTGAACACAGAAATTTGGCGCTCTTAACAATCTCAAAGGAGGAGTCGTCGATGTTCGGCAGAGAGTGGTACTCCATGCTCTCCTGAAGTGAACAACCATCTCTTTTGTTTTGTTCACATTCAGAGACAAGTTGTTGGCTCTGCACCAGTCTGTCAGCCGCTGCACCTCCTCTCTGTATGCTGACTCATCGCTCTTGCTGATGAGACCCACCACAGTTGTGTCATCGGCAAACTTGATGATGTGGTTCGAGCTGTGTGTTGCAGCACAGTCGTGGGTAGGCAGGGTGAACAGCAGTGGACTGAGCACACAGCCTTGGGGGGCCCCCGTGCTCTGTGTGATGGTGTTGGAGATGCTGCTCCCGATCCAGACTGACTGAGGTCTCCCAGTCAGGAAGTCTAGGATCCAGTTGCAGAGGGGGGTGTTCAAGCCCAGTAGTTTCAGCTTTCCAGTCAGGTGCTGAGGAATGATTGTGTTGAATGCTGAACTGAAGTCTATGAACAGCATCCGAACGCATGTGTCTTTTTTGTCCAGGTGGGTTAGGGCCAGGTGGAGGGTGATGACAATGGCATCGTCTGTTGAATGGTTGGGACGGTACGTGAACTGCTGGGGGTCCAGTGAGGGGGGCAGCAGGGTCTTTATGTGCCTCATGATGAGCCTCTCGAAACACTTCATGATGATGGATGTGAGTGCGACGGGACGGTAGTCGTTGAGGCAGGACACTGAAGACTTCTTCGGCACGGGGATGATGGTGGTGGCCTTGAAGCACGTTGAAATGATGGCGCCGCTCAGGGAGATGTTGAAGATGTTAGTGAGAACATCTGCCAGCTGGTCTGCACATCCTCTGAGCACTCTGCCAGGAATATTGTCTGGTCCAGCAGCCTTCCGTGGGTTTACCTTGCATAGAGTTTTCCTCACATCGGCCACGGTAAGACACAGCACGTGGTCATTGGGAGGAGGAGTGGTCTTCCTCGCCACCACGTCATTTTCTGCCTCGAAATGAGTGTAGAAGTTGTTCAACGCATCTGGGAGGGAGGCGTCACCAGCACAGGCAGGTGATGTTGTCCTGTAGTTGGTGTTGTCCTGAATGCCCTTCCATTCCAGTAGGTGGCACATGTTGGTGAGTGGTTGGAATTGCTTGGGCAGGTACCCACTGCATCTTGTAGGTGGGACACACTGAGTTACTATTTGCCTGTGGTAGAGGGAACGAAGGTTTCAGTTGGTTGATGGTGTGTCAATCAAGTGGGTTGCTTCAGCCTGGAGAGGAGTGAGCTTCCCTAAAGCTGCTGGTGCTGCTCTCCAAGTGAGGTGAGTCACAATACCCAGCATGGCCTGCATGGTGGAAGTCCTTGATGCATCCACCATCCAGGCCATGCTACTTCTCATTACTAGCATTAGTCAGGATGTACAGAAACCTTAGGTCCCACAGCACCAGGTTCAGTTATTATCCTTCAACCATCAGGCTCCTGAACCAGAGTGGATAACCTCACTCAGCTCAACTCTAAACTGATTCTATGACCTACAATCTCACTTTCAAGAACTCTACAACTCATCTTCACAGTATTATTTTTCTTTTTATTATTTATACAATTTTCCTTCTTTTGCACATTGATTATTTGTCAGTCTTTGTTTATGTATAGTGTTTCATAAATTTTGTTGTGTTTCTTTACTTTCCTGTAAATGCCTGCAAGAAAATGAATCTCAAGGTGGTATATGGTGATATATACTGTATGTACTTCAATAATAATTTTACTTTGACTTTGGTATTGATCTAAACTGGTATGTACGTGGAAGGTCTAGTTGAGTCTCGAGCGAATGGGGATCCTAAGTATGGAGGTGTGGGGAACTAGATGGTGGCAGGACCATAGATTGTGATGAGGATGGCACTGATCATCACTTTTCAGCCCATGTTTAAGTGTTGTCTAGGTCTCACTGCGTGCTGCCTTGGTGCCTGTCGGTGTCTGTAAGGAGTTTGTACATTCTCCCTGTCTTCTTCTTGGGCTCTTAGTTCCAGTGGACCATACCAAAGTCGATGGTATAGTTGGAGTTCATCAGTGTTTCTGTAATCCATTGTATCCACTGTATGGGGGATAGGCCTATACAGTTTCAACGGAGCCTAGTTGGCTGGCCTTACCCAATTCCACCTTTCACGTCAGGGATGTAGGGTTGGCCTTTAAGAGGCAAAATTCTCCCTGTGACCACATGGGTTTCCTCCAGGTGCTTCAGTTTCCTCCCATAGTCCAAAGATGTCCGATTAGGGTTAGTAAGTTATGAGCAAGCTATGTTGGCACCAGAAGCGTGGCGACCCTTGTAGGCTGCCCAACACAATCCTCACTGACTTGATTTGATGCAAATGATGCATTTCAATAAAATCATTTGCCTCAAATCAAATAGGTGAGGATTGTGGTGGCAGTTCACAAGTGTTTTAATGCACATGTGACAAATAAAACTAACCTTTAAGTAAAGCTCCTCATTCACTGCTTTGCAAGCTGACCTGTAAGCAATGTTCAAAGTACTCGCACTACTTTCCAACTCTTACTGCATTTTTGCCATTTACTTGCAGTTGGAAGAAATGCACTGAAAGGATTTTGGAGGAATTTTAAAATGGCAGAGCAGGAGCAACATCTTATATTCCATCTGAATACCCTCCGACCTGATGGCATGAATATCGATTCTTTTACCTCTTCACAACTGCCTTTTACTTCCCCTGGGTCCTCTCCTCATTCCCTTTCTCCCATGGTCCACTTTCCTCTCCTATCAGATTCCTTCTTCTCCAGCCCTTGATCTTTCCCATCCACCTGGCTTCACCTATCACCTTCCAGCTAGCCTCTTTCCTCCCCCCACCTTTTTATTCGGGCATCTTCCTCCTTCCTTCTCAATCCTGAAGAAGGATCTCGGCCCAAAAGGTTGACTTGTTTATTCATTTCCACAGATGCTTCCTGACCTGCTGAATTCCTCCAGCATTTTGTGTGTGTTGCTTTGGATTTCCAACATTTGCAGACTTTCTCATGTTTAAAGATGACTGCAGCATTGACTTAAAATTTACATTTTCAAAAGAAAGCATGCAAATTATGAATGATTTTCGTATTTTAATCCATTATGCCTGGTGGATTTTCTTATTGCAGCTAATGGTTCTTTGGGTTAGTTTGTTTCACTTCCCAGATATCAGACGTTCTGTAGTCTTTGTCTAATGTTGCTATTCTCCCGCATAGAGTCACCTGAGAGTTGTGACGGAGATTTAAGTCGATGGCTGTCAGACTGACGGCCACTCAAGTTTTTTGATCGTGGATCATTGCAGCTTGTCACGGAGGACAGACTATTGTTAGGCTCTGATGGAGCATGAAAGACTGCACACATGATGTGGAGTTGCGTTAGGGGCTGAAGTGCGTTGGAGGAAAAATAGTACTGAGGACAAGCGGCGAGGAATTCACATTGTCTGTGAGAAATCATAATGGGTGCAGACAGGATGAGGAGAAAGATGCAGTGAAGAGGCTCCCTAATGAGAATCAGATTGCAGAAAGGAAGATGCTGGATTCCACAACTGGATGGAAGACTGTTTCTCATCAGTGTCTGGGCAATCTTCATACTCTCCCAGAGCACAGGGACCAGGTTGATATATATTTCAACAGAGATCTCCGAGCTTAAGCCTGCAACTGGGAATACCATAGGCAGTGGGGGCCTCCGATTTTTCTTCTTAAATTGAGTTACACTTCAAAATTCTCTGCCCTACAGAAGCTTATGCATAATCAGGCCCAATTACTCACTCCTAAATTAAGAGCAGCCTTTGTGCAAATGAACAATTATATGAAAAACAAGTCTTCTGTTATTTTCAATGAGGCAGGAAGTGGAAGAGATCTCTAACTGCTTGAATAGAACACTAAAATTTGATATAAATTCAACACAGGACATTTTGACACTCGTATTTTTTTTGAAAAAAGCAAAACTATTTTTAATGTAATTTGAACATTGGAAGGGTCAACTTTAGTAACTGTCCAGAATGAAAGGACTGAACTGTCTTTTGCCTGATGTCGGTCAGTATTAATAAACAAATGTACACAATCTGCACCTTCCAACCGTTGTCCCCCTCACTTTGATTTTGAGTTCACTTCACTCATCAGCTGTAGATAAAACTCGAGGCTTTGTAACACAGAAATTTTGCCAGGACACCTGGCTCTATGATTTATATTTCTCGTTGGATCTGAACCTCACTTCTCTAATGCAACACACACAAAATGCTGGAGGAACTCAGCAGGTCAGGCAGCATCTATGGGAATGAATAAGTAGTTGACATTTCAGCCAAAAATGTGTGGCGTGATCCCCTCCTCCTTCCCTTTCTCCCAATGTCCACTCTCCTCTCCTATCAGCTTCCTTCTTCTCCAGCCCTTTACCTTTCCCACCCACCTGGCTTCACCTATCACCTTCTGGGCTATTCACCTTCCCTTCCCCCCACCTTTTGCATTCTGTTGTCTTTCCCCTTTCTTTCCAGTCCTGAAGAAAGATCTGGGCCCAAAACACTGAAAGTTTATTCATTTCTATAGATGCTGCCTGACCTGCTCAGTTCTTCCAGCTTTTTGTGTGTGTTGCTTTGAATATCCAGCATCTATAGAATCTCTGGTGCTTCTCTTAACAATTTTTTCTGTTGACTGATGCTTACACTACTCTCTCCAGGAACCTGTACCCTTTACAGATTAGAGGGTTAAAGGTGATGGACAGTGCCAAAGAAACTCATTAGACCAGAAGACCAAGGGACAATAAGACACAGGAGTAGAATTAGCCATTGGCCCATTAGGAATTCAATCGTGGCTCATTTATTTTCCCTCTCAACCCCAATCTCCTACCCTCTCTTTGTAACCTTTGCCATTCCTACTTATCAATAATCATTCACCCTACACTTCAAATAAACCCAATGACTTGGTCTCTACAGTAGTCTGCGGCAATGAATTCCACAGATTTACCATGCCTAGCTAAAGAAATCCCTTCCCATCTCTGTTCTAAAGGGAAATCCTTCTCTTCTGAGCCTGTGCCCTCTGGTCCTCGGCTCTCCAACTACTGGAAACAAACTTTCCATCTGTATTCTATCTAGGCCTTTCAATATTTGATAGGCTTCAATGAGGTCTCCCCTCATTCTTCCAAACTCCAATAAGTATAGGTCCAGAGCCATCAAATGAATGGTCCTCAAAGATTAACACCTTCATTCCTGGGATAATCTTCATAAACCTTCTCCAATGCAAGCACACCAATTCTTACATATGGGGCTCAAAACTCCTTTCAATACTCCAAAGATGGTCTGACCAACAGGTTATAAAGCCGCAGCATTGCATCCTGATGATTATTTTCTAGTCTTTTTGAAATGAATGCTAACATTGCATTTGCCTTCCTTTCCACTGTCTCAAACTGGAAGTTAACCTTTAGAGAATCCTGCACTTCGACTCTCAAGTCACCTTGCACCTCCAAATTCTGAATTTCTAAATAGCATATGCCTTTTTTTCCATCTACCAAAGTGCATGGCCAAACACTTCCCTACATGATATTCTATCTGCCATTTCCCTGTCCGTTCTTCTAATCTGTCCAAATTCTTCTGCAGACTCTCTGCTTCCTCAACACTATCTGCTTCCCTACCTATCTTTGTATCGTCCACAATTATCAGTTGGGGAGAAAGTCTGAAGATGTCTTGCTTCTCAACATTCAGTAGGGCCATCAGAGAGCCTGCTTAAAATGTGTATATGGAACGTTACTTTACACTGAATTTGGATTGTTGAATAAACAATAGGAATACGAGAAGCCAAAGCCAAAGAAAGGTCATGTAGTCTATTAAGTCTACACTGCCATTCAGAAAGGTCGTAGCTGATCAGGTGCCTCATGTCCACTTTCCCTCTGGATCATCATATCAGCGATTTTTGATATCCAGGAATTGACCTCTACTTTGAATGCACTCAATAACCAACTGTTGACAGAGGCCTGGGGTGGATAGACAGTTCCAAAGCTTTACAATCTTCCACATAAAGAAGTCTCATCATCACAGTCCTGAATTGCTCTCTGACTTATATGGTGATTCAGCCCCGGTATCCTTCATTTTCTACCCTATGAACCTCAATCAGAATCCTCCAAAGCTCATTACCTTTCAATGTCCTAAAATCCTCTAAATCCCAGTGAGGCAGCGCGTCCTCAGACTGTGTTAGTTGTTAACACAAACAACGCATTTCACGTTATGTTTTGACGTACGTGTGACCAATAACTCTAATCTTGTACCTGTTGCAAGTTATCTTTTTTGCAATACAGCCCCACATACCTCCTTAATTACTGGCAGTACCTGTGTGGTATTTTGTGCCCTGTGATCAACACACCCTGACCCTCCTGAGCACAAATGGTTGGCAGTTTCTAGCCATTTAAAAACAATTCCTTTTCTCCCTACCACAATAAATAACTTTCTACATATCCACAAAGCATTCTGTCTGCCATCCATTCTACAAATCTGCTTGTCTTCAGGGGATTCCAACAAGCTTTGTGAAGTTTCAGAAACTTGAGCGATTCTGCAGATGCTGGAAATCCAAAGCAACACACAGAAACTGCTGGAGGCAGGTCAAGGCAGCATTCATAGAAATGAATAAACAGTCAACGTTTCTGGGTAGAATCCTTCCGCAGGATTGAAAAGGAAGGGGGAAAGCGACAGAATAAAAAGATCGGGGGAGGGGAAGAGGAACATGGGAAGGCTTCACCTATAACCTTCTAGCTATCGTCCTTCCCTTCCCACCACCTTTTTATTCCGTCATCTTTCTCCCTCCGTTTCAGACCTGAAGAAGTGTCTTGGCCTGAAATGTCAACTGTTTATTAATCTCCATGGATGCTGCCTGACCTGCTGAGTTCCTCCAGCAGATCATGCATGTTGCTTTGGATTTCCAGCATCTGCAGATTCTCTTAAGTTTGTGAAACTTCAGATTTGCATTCATAAGATTGTCATACATCCAATTGCCACTTTTTTAGGTGCTCATTAATGCAAATATACACCTATACACCTGCTCATTAATACAAATATCTAATCAGTCAATCATGTGGCAGCAACTCAACGCATAAAAGCATGCAGACATGCTCAAGAGATTCAGTTGTCGTTCAGACCAATTTCAGAATGGGGAAGAAATGAGATATAAGTGACTTTGACCGTGGAATGATTGTTGGTGCCCGACACAGTATCTCAGAAACTACCAACCTCCTGGATTTTCATGTAAAACAGTCTCTAATGTTTAGAGGGAGTGGTGCAAGAAACAAAAATAATTTAGTGATTAGCTGTTCTGTGGGTGAAAATGACTTGTTAATGAGAGAGGTCAGTGGAGAATGGCCAGACTGGTTTAAGCTGACAGGAAGGTGACAGTAATTAAATAACCATGTGTTACAGCATTCTGTCTTGAAACTGGGGTCTCATATGCCAGCTTGTTTCTTGTCTACTTCAGTTCATTGTTTAACACTATTATATCCCAGAAATTGGTGGGGCAACTGTTCTCTCTGTGTCTTAACGCCTCCCTCTGTAATTAGATCCCGGACTTCTTAATTGAAAGAGCAGTCAGTCCATGTGAGTAACAATGTCCCTAGTCCCATTACACTGAGCACTGGTGCTCCCCACGGCTGTGTGACTATATTGCAGGATTCAGTTCAAACTGTGTCATTAAATTTGTGGATGACACAACAGTAGTTGGCCTCCTCAACATCCATGATGAGTCAGAGCACAGAGGGGAACTGCTGGACTGGTGTGAGAACAATGACCTAAGTCTGACCGTGAAGAAGACCAAGGAAATGATTGTGGACTTTAGGAAGATGCAGATGAACCATCCCCCTCTGCACATACATGGCTCCTCCATAGAGAGAGTTAAGTGCACCAAGTTCCTGGGAGTTCACATCACGGACGACCTCACCTGGTCGCTCAATATCACCTCCCTGAATAAGAGGGCACAGTAGCATCTCTACTTCCTGAGGAGATTGAGGCAAATGAGGTTCCGCACTCCCCCACCCCCGTTGTAATGGGATTTTATAGGAGCACCAATGAGAGTGTCCTGACAAGTTAAATCTTCGTCTGGTATGGGAGCAGTAGAGCATTGGACTGGAAATTCCTACAAGGGACTATGAGAACAGCTGAGAGGATCAGGGGGGTCTTCCTACCATCCATCAGGGACATTTATCAGGAGTGGTTCATACGCATGGCCCTTAGTATTATTATTAAGGATTCCACCCATCCATCCAGCATTTTCTTTGACTTTCTACCATCAGGCAGGAGACTCCAATGTACAAAGACAAGAACGGTCAGGATGGGAAACAGCTTCATCCCTCAGGCCATCAGTCTTCTGAACTCCCCGTCGCATCACATTCGAAGTGAACTTGTACTGTACCCTACAATATTTAATTTATATATGCAGTTTGTTTATCTATGTGCGATTCATTTGTAGATTTAATCCCTAGTTTCCAAAGTTATTATGTATTACATGCATGTTATGTGTACTGTACTTCTGTACGTAACATCCTGGATGGAGAAACATCTCTTTTGATGGTATACATGCATGTAGATTAAATGACAATAAATGTGACTTGATTTGACTTGGGGTGCAGAAGAGGATCTCTGAATGCACAACATGATGAACATTGAAGTGGATGGGCTACAGCAGTGGAAGACCATGAACCTACACTCAGTAGCTACTTTATTAGGCATAGGAGATAATATGTTTACATTGAGTGTAATATGTCTCTCTCTATCCTTGTGGTTCAACATCTTTCTGACAGCATACATCAGGCTTACTGGCCAATAAATCCCTATTTTACTTTCACTCTATATTTCTTTCCGTACATTATGGTGTTTGATTTGCTATTTTCCAAATTGCTGACACCTCTCCAGAATCCAAGGAATTTTGGAAGATCATCAATAAAGCATTTGCTATTTCTACAACCACTTCATTCAGAACCTCACGGTGCAGGCTGTCAAGTCCAGAGCCTATTTCTCTTTAGTGATATTAATGACTCTCACTTCCTCACTAGGTTGGTTCTCCTGTTTTCCCCTGTTACATTTATTATGTCGTCCACAGTGTAGAGAGATTCATCATTTTTATTTAAGTCCTTTGCTATTTCTATATTTCCCAGAACCACTGTGGTTGCTTTTCTATTTCCTTTTTACACAGCTGTAGAAACTCTTACAATTTGTCTTTATATTCCTTGCTAATTTACTCCCATATTCCATCCTTTCACTCTTCATCAATCTTTTGGTTAAGCCTTGCTGCTTCCTGTAACTTCCCCAGTCCTCAGTCGTGCTTTTCTCTAGAAAAAGTAAAAGCGCCTTTTTGTCTTAATTTATCCTTCCTCAGCCACAGATGGATCCTGTTTCTTGTGTGTTCTTTATTTCTCATTGGAATGTTTATTGGTAGAGAATTTTAGAACAATACACACAGAATGCTGGAGGAACTCAGCAGGCCAGGCAGCATCTATGGAAAAGAGTAAACAGTCGACATTTCGGGCTGAGACACTTCATCAGGATGTCTTGGCTCAAAATATTGACTGGTTATTCTTTTACATAGATGCTGCCTGGCCTGCTGAGTTCCTCCAGCATTCTGTGTGTATCATTTTGATTTCCAGCACCTGCAGATTTTCTCTTGTTTGAGAATTTTAGAATCCTTGTTTAATTACTTGCTTGTCTCCTGGTCAATCTTTTTAACTATTTCCCAGCCTGCTTTGGGCTGAGTCCATCTCATTCCCATATATTAACTTCACTTAAGTTCAGAATTGAAGTTTTTAATTGAACTGTGTCCCTCTTGAACACTTGTCCTTTCAACGGGGAGATTAAGAGATCATGAGAAGGACCCCAGGGGTGAAAGGGTCAACATGAGGGGAGCATTTGATGGTCCAGGGCTGTACTTACTGGAGCTTACAAGAATGAGGATATATCTCATTGAAACTATTGAAAGGCCTAGACAGAGTGGATATATAGAAGATGTTGTCATTGGTGGGAGAGTCCAGGACTAGAGGGCCCAGCATCAGAATAGAAGGATGTCCCTTTAGCACAGAGACGAGGAGGAATTTCTTCAGCCCGAGGGTGGCGAAGCTGTGAGATTCACTGCCACAGACAACTGTGGAGGCCAAGCCATGGGTATATTGAAAGTGGAGTTTGATAGGTTCATGATTGGTAAGAACATCGTAGCTTGCAGGGAGAAGGCAAGAAAATAGGTCTGAGAGGGAAAATAAATTTGCCATGATTATATGGTGGAGCCAAGTGATCTAATTCTGCTTCTATGTCTTATGGTATTAACTATCTATTATTACACACACACACACACACACACACAGAGTCAAAAAGTGTCTCTCCCTGGTTGCTTCCAGGATGTCCTGCTCAGGAAAGTGTAAATTTGTGAATGGCAAATTTGTTGATACATACTTGGACACATACATGGGTGTGGTAGAATAACAGAGGAAGTGGAACTTGGAATATTTTAAAGAAAAACATAGGCAGACATGACGGCCCGTGGATTCTGCAGATATTGGAAGTCTTGAACAACGCACACAAAATGCGGGAGAAACTCAGCAGGTCAGGCAGCATAAATAGAAGGAGATAAACAGTCAACATTTTGGACTGAGACCCTTTATCAGAACTGGAAAGGAAGAGGGCAGTAGCTTGAATCAGAATGTGGCCAGCTGAAAAATACTAGCTAGCAGGTGATAGCTGAAGTCAGGTGAAGAGGAAGGTGGGGAGGCAGAGCAGGGGAATGATGTAAGAAGCTGAGAGTTGATTGTTGGAAGAAGTAAAAGGGATGAAGATGAATGAATCTAATAGGAGAGAAGAGTGAACCATGGAAGAAAGGGGAGAAGGTGGTACTGGCTCCACCCCTCTATCTTCCCTCTTGACTTTCTTCCATAAGTCAGTTCTCTGAGTACAGAAGCTATTTCTTAAGCACCAATCCTAAAATGTTTTCTCCTTGCCATATGCCGTAATCCAGCCTGAATGCTGATTGGAAATGGGATTAAAGGGTTTACTCTCCTAAGAATTCACATTCATCCTTCAGGCTGAATTGTCTTCTTCTGTGCCAAAGTCAATTTTATCGTCATATGCATAATTATACATAAGTATAAATGCAATGAAAGCCTCACCTGCAGGCACATAGCAACTGCCAAAGAAGAGGCTGGAGAGCAAAGTGTTGGCCCGCGGAGGTCGGGTGTTGTTGCTTTGCAAAGTCTACAGTGCACTTGGAATCATGAGAGAGAGAAGAAGGAGAGCCATTTCTACCACCACAGATGCAGCAGAGAAAGCATCAAGATGGCTCTGGATAAAGAGGGCAGATCCATGGAATGCTGCTAGGACACAGGCCAGGGTCTGATCAACCCCGGTCGGGTCGCCTGGGCGAGGGTGCATGATGTTGAAAGACCCGAAACACCTGACGACCCCAGGTAACATCACTGATGATGTGCCCCAGCTTAGCATCATGCAGGTGTTTCTGTAAGAAGAGAAGAAGAAGAAAATATAAACGGCATTCTCAAGAAAAACATAAATTAAACATAAATGTCATTATAAGATAAGGGTAAGGAAAGATTCAAGGAAGACACTCTGTTTATGCATGAGATACTCTGCTATCTGCTTGGTAAATTGCAACTCTAATCATTACTGAACTATAAACAGAATGAATTCACAATATTTATCCGGAAGAGCATCTCATTGCTTTTATCTCCTTCATTTATAAGTCCATGGTGTAATATTGAATTAATAATACCAGTCATAAAATGCAGGATCTATTCAGCTGATATTTCAAATGAAAATTTTTTTAAAGGAATTATCAAAAAGTAAGATGGTGGATAAGGAATTGTCAGACAGTTATGGTAAATGACTTTCAATTTCCCAAAACTGTACAGAAGTTACATTAAATAAAATGTCTCAATGTTTAGAAATGGGATTGGCCACATGATGAGAAGAGAGGCCAGCTCCAACATCACTGGGCCTCTGAAGGGTGGGGGAAATGTGGGAGAACTAAGACAGCTTATCACACCATACCATAGAGGCAGAAATGAGGACCCTGAACCACACCTGGGGCACACTATAGAAGATGACCAAGGACAGACGGAGATGGAGGACATTCATTGCTGCCTTAAATGCCAGCAGTGTATCAGGCAGTATCTATGTTTAGGAAGACTTCTTCAAGGCTTTTATTGTGCTGTTGGCGAATCCTTTTCGAGCCTTGTGGTGCAACAAGCAGCATTTTTTGTTGTTTCCTTAGCAATTGCCTGTTTTTTTTATGAGGTTGAGTTGGTAGCTCGGCACTCAAACCAGTACGGATGGAAAGCATGCAAGAAACCGGCCAGATTCGAACCCAGGACTATTTACCTTAAAGTCCAGCGCTGATGTCACTACACCACCAGTTAGCTTTTCATTTGTGTGGGGGAAATAAAAGTGCTTACGTGAGAGGTATGATGATGAATTCGGGTTGCCTGTCTGATAGCCCATAATCTTTCTGCCTGCTCCTTCAACGATGCGTTCTGCTCTGTACTGGCGCTAAAAGTTCTAATCTGAGTTTCAAAATTAGAATTAAAATGAGCTCCGCACCTGGACAGCTGCATAGATCCGTGAAGCCCTCCTTCTGATGAAGGAGCCCAAATGATGGCTGTGTAATGAAATTCATGCAGAGACAGTAATGCACAGGAAGGAAAATGATCATTGCAAACTTGGGATAGTGAGAAGAATTTTTCCCAGTGATGTTATTAGTCAATGTAGACTAACAAAATCAATTCTATGACCTTACCCGCTGGGTAATAAACATCCTCTCTGCATTCACTCTGCAATAATTTTGCAGGTTTTGATATCTTCTTTCACATTTTTACAGTCCAGAGAATACAAGCCCAGTCTACTTGCTCTGTCTCTGTGGAACAGCCTGCATCCATAAAACTCTAAAGCAATGTCTGTCTGGTTTTCAGGGCCATGAAAATGGTCGTTATAAAAGTAGCCTTGCTTAAAGCATGCAAAAATGTTTTCCCTTATGATCGAGCTGTCAATCTATGCTGAATTATATGTAATTCAAATGGGTGTTGTCGGTTCCTTGTACCTCCAGCCAGGCTGCACTCTGACAAGAGGTTATGGGCCCAGATTTTCCTGCCCAACACCAACCAACTAAACCTAATGGTCATGGTGACCAGTTGCCCAACTTGTCTTAACTGCAACACATGCAAAATGTTGGAGGAAATCAATAAATCTGGCTGTGTTCATGGAGGGGAATAAACTGTGCATGCTTCAGGCCAAGATCCTTCATCAGGACTGGAATGGAAGGGGGAGACGCCAGAATAAGAATGTGAGGGGAGGGGAGTGGAAGGAATGCAAGCTGATGCCAGGTGAGGGGGAAGGTAAGAGGGTCGGGGAGGGGGATGAGGTGAGAACCCTGCTTCACCTATCTCCTTCCAGCTTCTTTCCCTCCCCTCCCCCCCCCATCTTCTTATTCTGGGTTCTTCACCCCTTTTGTTCCAGTCCTGATGAAGTATCTTAGCCTGAAATATTGACTATTTATTCCCCTCCATAGATGCTGCCTGACTTTCTAACTTTGTTTGTGTTGCTCAAGAGCTCCAGCATCAGCAGATTCTTTTCTATCTATGGCAAGTACATCCTATTTTTGAGTAAGTTCTTGAGAGATTTGCTTGCACTCTCACCAAATCTTTCTTGATGAGAGCACACGTGACATATTGCGGACATAAACTGTCTGCAATATCCCAGGTGCGGTCTCACCAAGACCCTCTAGAATGGCAATAATATTTTCTTATTCCTATATTCAGATCTTCTCTAAATAAAGGTGAACAGACCATTTGCCTTCTTAATCACTGTGCAATACCTGCATAGCGGCCTTCAGTGATTTGGGGATAAAGAACATGGTTTAACATTATGGATTTTTCCAGCACGTGGAGTACAATTGTATTCTTGTAACCATTAATTAACTGGTTTCTCAGTAAAGTAGTCAATAGTGTTACCGGACAGGTGGTCTAGTGGGATCCACACCGGTCTTCGAGGCAAGTGGCTGCAGGGATCAGATCTAGCCGGCGCCTTTCACGCTTTCCATCCACTCTAGGTTGTGCATCGAGCTAGCAACTTAGCCCTGTAAAAAACAGACAGATGCTAAAGAAACGGTAAAGTTGCTGGCCGATGTGCCACAAGGTGTGGAGGGGAACAACTAACTAGTCAGTAGCAGATTCACTCAGGGGCTGACTTTAATTTGCAGGTTCTTGAAATTTTTCTTTTTGAAATCCTCATTTTGAACTATTAAATTCTTTTAGCAGATTTTTAATGTAATTATTTGTCAGTATCACTTTTAAGATACAAAATAAAATCAGAACATTGGTAATTTACAACTTATTCATCAGATCTGCCTCTGGGAGTTTTAATTATTAACTTTACCTTATATCTGTGCTGGAAAGAGCTAGGGGGATAGTGCCAGTGGCAACTCAAAGTTATTCAGTACTTTTCCATCTGAAGACACATCGCAATATAAATGTAGAGGATCACGTCTATAACCTTTAATTTATAGCATTTAAATCGCATCAATCCCTAAGGCTTTGACAGCCTTTTGCAGCCGAAAGCACTGATCCATAATTATTCTAATTGCAATGTACATATTCCATCCTGAAACACATAGGAGAACTCCATTTGAGATGGCTGCTGTGACAGGGCAATGAAGTGTGTTTTCTTCAAAAGTCTTGATGCTGAATGGTGCCTGATCCCATTCACGTGGAAAATGATCAATTTCCTTGCATGAAACATGGCTTCATTAAGTGGGATCTGAGAGCAAAAGGGCACAATTATGAGAATAATTATCCATGTTGCATGGGGAGAGAGAGAAGTGCAGTGCAGGCAGGCAACAGCTTTGTTTGTTTCTTTCAATTCTGAACCAAATGTGAAACCGCATGTAAATATTAGGATTGTTTCCTGTTGTGAAACAGACGGGCGTTCTCTGCAGTCGGAGATACAACAGTGCATATTGGTTGCCCTGTGTCTGGGATCTAAGTTAGGGCTGCTAGGTAGTGTAGCAGTTAGTACAACACTCTACAGTGCCAGGTGTAAGATCGGGGTTCAATTTCGGCTGCTATCTATAAGGAGTTTGTACAATCTGCTCGTAACCATATGTGTTTCCTCCAGGTGCTCCATCTTTCCAAAGATGTCCGGATAGGGTTAGTAATTCGTGGACAAGCTACATTGGTGCTGGAGGCATGGCAATACCTGCAGGCTGCCCCGGGCACATCCACACTGATTTGATTTGACACAAATGATGCATTTTCCTGTGTGTTTCAATGTACATGTGACAAATAAAGCTGATCTCTAATATAGACACGAGAAAGAAGATGGAAATCCAAAGCAACGCACACACAAAATACTGTTTCGTCGAAAGTAGAATTTCCCGGTGGCTTCCGACATGTTGGTCCAGGGCCTCCATTTGTGCCAAGATGAGGCTTCGCTCAGGGTGGAGGAACAACACCTTATATTCTTTCTGATTAGCTTCCAACCTGATGGCATGAATGCTGATTTCTCCTTCCAGTTAAACAAAATTCCCTCCCCCTCCTCTCTTCCTCTATTCTCCACTCTGCCCTTTAACCTCTTTTCACTTGCCATCCACTTCCCCCTTCCTTTTCTCCTATGGTCCACCCTCCTCTCCTATAAGATTCCTTCATCTCCAGCCCTTTACATTTCCCACCCATCTGGCTTCGTCTATCACCCTCTAGCTATCCTCCTCCTCCTCCCCCTACACTTTTATTCTGGCATCTTACCCTTTCCTTTCCAGTCGTGGTGAAGAGTCTTGGCCCAAAGCATCGACTGTTTATTAATTTCCATAGATGCTGCCTGACCAGCTGAGTTCCTCCAGCATTTAATGTGCGTTTCTTTAATCTTTAATATTTTAATCTTTAAATAATCAAATACAAGAAGTTACAACTATGGTTAGATGGTTGATGTAAATTTTTTATATTTTTTTATAAAAGATTTAAATGTCAAAATCAATTGTCATGACTTCAGATTATTTATCCTTTCTCGGCAGACTGAGTAAAATTACTTCCTCGTCCTATATTACAACAGTGTCTACACTTCAAATATATTCGTTGTCAAAAAGGAGATTTGGGAATAGTTGATAAGGATATGAAAGGCACTCTTTCAATAAAGTTCTCTTTTTTGATCAGAAGCATTTCCAACTCTAAATGCTAGATACAAAGGGTATTGTTTTTTTCCAAACAATTAATAGAAATAACATTTATAAATAGTTTAATTAAAGTGTAAAACTACATACTCGCATACTTCAGTTAAATGGTACGGGGTGATGCAAGGTGACAGGGCCCAGGCCTATGAGTGGGGAACGAACTGATGTTTGGCCATTGCTGGAATGGTCTTGGAGGTGATTCAGAGTCGCAGAGTTGAGGCAGCGGAGCTCGGGTCTGAGAACAAGGACTGACTCACTGTTTGGCTGACCTAAGTGCCAGGCCAGATTGGAAAGATCAAGTATGGGCTGAATTGTGGTGGTCTGAGAGCAAGGAACAATCTGCCGTTTGGCTGAAGTAAGCACAGGGCTAGATTGGAAAGGTCAGGTAAGGGTCAAATCAAGATGTCGGAACCCAGGCCAAGAGGGTATTTGATGGGGCCTGGATCCGAGAGTGAAGTACAACCCATCGTTTGGTTGATTTAAGCACCAGGCCAGATTGAAAAGATTAGGGTGTCAAGGCTGGAGGAGGAGGACATGCCGGCGTTCAGCTCGCTGCTTGGCGGCGTTTACTTATCTTTGCGATGAACTGAAGCTGTAGCCTGCAACTAAAGGTCTCCTGGATCAGCTGCAGTGATGACAGTCTTCATGGCTGTGAACTCACTTTCGTGAACTTCAGTTCTGAATGTTACTTGCTTACTTTATTGTTTGTATGATTTGTATTTTTTCTGAACATTGTGTGTTTGACGGTCTTTCTTCATTGGGTTCTATAGAGATTCTTTGTTTTGTGACTGCCTGTAAGGAGACAAATCTCAAGGTTGTATATAGTATACGTACTTTGATAATAAATGTACTTTGTGATGTGAGGAGAAATTTACCAGAACCTCCACTAATTGTTTCTAAGTATGAAAGGATCAATTGTACTCTCAACTTGACTCTGAATTCTGACAGTATTGCATTGTATTGGACTTGCATTAATGTGCCATAGAAGGGATACAGACTGTGACAATCTCACTCCACTGAAGCAGAGCAGGTTGGGGAATATCCCCATTAGCTCAGAGTGGTCAAAGACTGGTTTATAGAGCAAATGGGTACTGGTGTAATAATCCAAGTTAATGATGAAAACTAATGGTGGATGATAGAAGCTATTTTTGCTGCTTGAGAAGTCTAGGCATAGGGATTTAGGCCATCCAGGAGTGAAGTTAGAAAAGATTCTTACTCTTATAAAATGGCAGCACTTTTGGAACCATTTTCCAAAGTGCATTTGATGCTACGTATTTAATCTTAAATCTGAAAGTTTTGTTAGTGAAAGTTGATGATAATTGTGCAGCAGGGGAGTTGAGATCTGATGAAATGATGGAACGGGCTCAGGAGATTAAATGACCTTCTTTTGTTCCACTTCTTTCCTGATTATATACAGGGCTGAAATGTGAACCACAGATTTTGCCTCTGATTTAAGAGTATAAACAGCATTCACTTGGCACTAAGTAACTGGGGAAAATAGGAGCAAGCACAAGTTCTGGTTGACAGAGTTTTATTATTTTCCAGTGCGGTTAAGTCTTCTGTTTACTGTCATGTTGCTTCACTGTTGAATTCACCGGAATGTAACTGCACTTGGAAACATTTGGTCACATTGAAAGATGACAATTCTAATGATGTTATAGTTCAGGGGGGAAAAATACATAACAACCCTCTTTTCCATAAGCAATTAATTGCTGTCCCAGGTGCAATTGCTTACGGTTTTATGTAAATACTCTTCACTGCAATTTTGTAACTTTAATACTTGATTTCACAGAGAAAAAAAATCATATGGGAAAATTCGTATATAAATTTTATACTGACACTAAAGTAATGTTCTACACATTTACAATCAATGCATACATATTGCACTTTGAACGATCTTTTATTTTGAAGAGCTCCACTAAGGCTACACGCCCTTCTGCAAAGCAACACACACACAAAATGCTGGAGGAACTCAGCAGACCAGGCAGCACCTATGGAAAAGAGTACAGTCAACGGTTCAAGCCAAGACCCTTCGCAGGACTAGAGAAAAAATGCTGAGGCGTAGATTTAAAAGCTGGGGGGGGGGGGGGTGGGGGAGGAGAGAGAGAAAGGTGATAGGTGAAACTTGGAAGGGGAGGGATGAAGTAAAGAGCTGGGAAGTTGATTGGTGAAAGAGACAGAAGGCCATGGAAGAAAGAAAAGGTGGGAGGAGCACCAGAGGGAGGTGATGGGCAGGTGAGCAGATAAGGTGAGAGAGGGAAAAGGGGATAGAAAATGGTGAAGGAGAAGGTGGGCATGGGGGGGCATTGCTTCTTTCTTTCTTTATCAATCTTTTTACTAATTCAAAAAAAAGTGCATATATACAAACAAGAGGAGAATTATCTCAAATATCTGTATCGATAACAATACATATAAAAGGTAAAATAAACATTACCAAGATCATACATAGTATTAATTTAATAGTATATAATAAAAAATAAGATAATCAATTCTCCTCTTATCATTTCATGAAAGGAAAAAAATGACAAATAAACTTTTATATATATAAAAAAAACACTATTCTCTATAAACAAAAACAAAAAAAAAAAGAAAAAGGAAAAAAAGGGGACTGGGCAGCCCATACTGAGAGTAAAAGCAAGAAAAATGAGAAACTTTCAGATCAAATCCAAAGTTTCAAGAAAGTAACTGGAAGAGCAATAAATCAAACCATATTAAAATATTGAATAAAAGGTGGCCAGGTTTCTTCAAATTTAACGGATGTATCAAATGTCCAATTTCTTATTTTCTCTAAACTTAGACAGGACATATTGGAGGAAAGCCAATAAAAAAACAGTAGGTGGGGCATTGCTGAAAGCTTGAGAAATCGATGTTCATGCCATCAGGTTTTAGGCTACCCAAACGGAATGTAAGGTGTTGTTCCTCCAACCTAAGTGTGGCCTCATCACGACAGTGGAGGAGGCCATAGATGGACATATCAGAATAGGAAAGTGAAGCGGAATTAAAATGAGATCCCACTTTTTCTGGCGGACGGAGCATAGGTGCGCGGTGAAGCCATATCTATGAAGCATCTATGGAGAGAAATAAATCATCTTGGGCCAAGACCCTTCACATTCTGTATGTAGGAGCTTAGCTGGAGATGGCATTTAAACAATAGCCTACACCACAATGACTTTGTGTGCAGTAAGATCTCTTGGCTAACAAGGGAATGAATGATCAGTTATAGATGTAGAGGGATGAATATTGACCAAGCAAACTGCTGCCTTCTTCTTAAACCTTGAAATATTCTAAAACAATCTGAATAGGGAGATGAGATTTTGTGTTATTATTTCATCAAAGTAACATACTTAACAATGCAGTACTCCCTCAGTGTGAGATTTATATTCATGGAACACCTTTCACAATCTCAGGATGTTCCTATGTCCTTTACAACCAATTCGATACAATTTAAATGCAGCAGATAATCTACCCACAGCAAGATCTCACAAACAGTATTTTGGTACAGGCCAAAAATTCAAAGGAAATTTATTATCAAAGTGTGTATATGTTACCACATACTACCTTCATTTTTTTGCAGGCATTTACAGGAAAAATTTAAATAAAATGGAATTTATGAAAAATTATGCACAAACAGACAAAAACTGACAAACCACCAATGTGCAAAAGAAGATAGACTGTACAAATCAAAATAATACTGAGAAGATGTGTTGTAAGGAGTCCTTGAAAATGAATCTGTAGATTGTGGGATCAGTTTAGAGTTGAAGTGATTGAATTTATCCATGCTGGTTCAGGAGCTTGATGGTTGCATGTTAATAACTGTTCCTAAACCTGGTGCTGTAGAACCTAAGGCTTCTGTGCCTCCTGCCAAGAAATTAGGTGTGGGATAAATATTCGCCTGAAAGCCATGAGAACTTCCCTGCACTTGAAAGAGCTACCCAGAGTCCAGGGACTCGTTTTAATAACTCATTTGGAAGATAAATTGTGTGTCTTCACTAATGGACTGGAGTACTAGCCGAGATTTTCCTCAACAATTCTCAAGTGGAATTGAATTCACATTCAAAGATAGGAATGCCACAACTGAGCTGATCCAGCACCAAGTTTGCAACAGAACGGGATGTATACGTAGCATACAAATGAAAATAACAGCTGTTACATGAGACCTAGACACTGTGCTGCAGTAAGCAATTGGTAATTCAATCTGGCATCCTTGTGGAATTTAATGCTATTAATATTAGCTGTAGAATTGCCAGTCAGACCATCAGATTTATAAACAGGGAGCTGTACCATGAGACATAGATCATATCAACCAAATTGAATGGAGATACAATCTCTGAAATTCTTAATCAACTCTGTTACCTTCTGTTGTTGCTATGGTGTCTGTGACATTGAGAATGGCATGAGTTTGCCTTGATGGTCCCTACATGTACAAGATAACAGATCACAGCTAAGGGACTGGCTGACACAGTATTGGAGGCTTCTGCTTGTGTTCTTCCTTAATGCAGGTTGGAACGTTGCCCAGATAATTGACTTAAGCTCTCATTCTGAAAGCTGTAAAGTTCCTAAATTAAATGAAACTCTAAAGCAATTCTTGTTTAGCTTTCAGTGCCATGAATGGTCATTGTAAAAATAGCCTTGCTTTAGGCGTGCAAAAATGAGGTCCCATATCATCAAGCTATCAATCTGTGCTGAATCAAGTGCAATATGGATAGATGTTGTGGGTTTTCTGTACACCTAAGAGAACTTTTAGCCAAGCTGCACTTTGGCAAAAAGTTATGGGCCCATATTTTCCTGCCCAACACCAACCAACTAGACCAGCAGGTCATGGTGACCAACAAGAGAAAATCTGCAGATGCTGGAAAGCCAAGCAACACACACAAAGTGCTGGAGGAACTCAGCAGGCCAGGCAGCATCTAGGAAAATAATACAGTCGATATTTCGGTATGAAACCCTTTGGCAGGAATGGAGTAAAAAAGCTGAGGAGTAGAGACCAGTTGTCCAACGTGTCTTAACTGTAACACATGCAAAATGCCGGAGGAACTCTGCAAGACAGGCAGTGTCTATGGAAGAGAAAAAGTGGTCAATGTTGCAGGCCAAGATCCTTTATCATGACGGGAAAGAAAGGGGGCAGAAGTCAGAATAAGAATGTGGGGGTAGGAGAAGGAATTCAAGCTGGCAAGTGATAGACCAGGTGAAGGGAGATAGAAGTGAGTGGATGAGGGAGGAGAGGATGATGTAGGAAGCTGGGAGGTGGTTGGAGGAAGAGGCTGAGAGCTGAGGAAGAAGGAATCTGATATTGGAATAAAGGGAAGGAGGTGGTGAACTCGAGGGAGATGATGGAAAGATCATGAGGGCAGGGGAGGGGAAGAGAAGAATCCACCTAAATGAAGGGTAAAAAGGTGGGGTGGAAAGAAGGGGGGAGTGAGCGGTTACTGGAAGTTAGTGTTTATACCATCAAGTTAGAGACAACTCAAATTTCATATGAGGCTTTCAGCATCTCAGGATTTCCAGCATTTGCAGAATCTCTTGTGTGTCTTGTCTCAACTGCATTGACAAAATCAATTCTGCTTAGCCAGGTGGTTCCAGAGTTAAATAAGCAGCCCCTGAATGATGTAACAGAGTGGGTGGGTGATTAATGGGTTTGGGAGGTGGGGGGATGGTTTGGTGCAGTGTTCAGAACAAGCCCCACCCACAAAATATCACCGGGATCTTGTTTGCCAACAAAGCTTTGCTTCTAGCTTTGTGACTGTCAAAGGCATAAAGATTTTTAGAGTAATTGAAAACAATTAAAAATAAAGAAAGTCAAGTCAAGTTTATTGTGATGTGTACTAGTGAGATAGAGGTACCAGATAATCTTACTTGCAGCAGCATCATAGGCATGTAGATAATAAAATCGAGTTTAATTTTCAGTTTGTTAATTTAGAAACAAAATGAGCCATAATACTTCAAATACCTGCAAGTTATTGCACACATTAAACAAGCCACAACTAATTTCAAAAACTAAACGTGTTTTATTCTTTTCTTTATTCCCTGAAGGTATTCATGTCTTATTGAAATCAGTTCACTTCTTACTGAGACAGGTCTAAGCAGCGTCAGTACGGCAGAATCTCAGCTAGTTTCTGCTCTGTCTCTATACTCAGTGGAGAACCCAGTGCTGGATCTGGTGATTTTGTGATCCAGAGATTCTTTGGAGGTCAAGAATACAGCATAAAACATGGTGGTTACAGCCATTTATTGGGTGTTACAAAAATAAAGAACAAACAAAGAAAAAAAACAAAAACAACAAAGAAGTTGTAGCCATTCTGTAATAAAAACTAGCTCTGACTAGAGAGATAACAAAACATATAGAAAAGATTATACACTACTGAGCAAAGGTCTTCGACACATAGCTAGGGTGCCTGAGAGTTTTGCATAGTACTGTACGAGGGGTGATTGATAAGTTCCTGGCCTAAGGTAGAAAGAGTCAATTTTAGAAAACCTGGCACATTTATTTTTCCTACATTTACACACTTAGTCCAGCTGTCATGGAGCATACAGACCCCTGCTTTGTAGAAGTCGGCATCTTGAACCTCCAGAAAGCGGTCCACAGCAGGGGCGATTGATAATTTTGTGGCCTAAGGTAGAAGGAGATGAGGAGAAACCTCAAACTTTCTGCATTTTCACTCAGAGTTGAACTGCACGTGCATGTAACGAGAGCGGTATAACTCATCTCCTTCTACTTTAGGCCACAAACTTATCAATCACCCCTGCTGTGGACCACTTCTACAAAGAAGGGATCTGTATGCTCCACAACCGCTGGACTAAGAGTGTACATGTAGGAGGGGACTATGCTGAAAAATAAATGTGCTAAGTTTTCTAAAATTGACTCCTTCTGCCTTAGGCCACAAACTTATCAATCACCCCTTATAGAGTGATTTATAAATGTGGAGCAAACAGTGAGTTTGTAAATCCGTTAGGAGCAAAGGATGTTGGGAATGGTGAGGGTGGAGTGCTGTGGGAGGGGTGTGGCGCAGGTGGCAGAGAAGGAGTGCTGGAGCAGCGGGGTGGTGTGCGTACAGACACACCCAGCCCTGAGACACCAGGAAAGGTCATTTAATTTCAAACAATTGGTGTATTGATCATTAAAGAATGTCTTTCTGGTGCTTCCTGCTCCATCCCCTCTCTGTTCTCCTTTTTCTAACCATGATTCCCTTCTCCCTGCCCTCTGCCTACCCTCTGTCCACAATAGTGACCCGTATTAAAATCAGGTTTGGGGTTTGTATATTCTCCATGTCACCAAACGGGTTTCCTCTAGGTGCTCCAGTTGCTTCCCACATTCCAAAGGATGCACAGCTAGGCTCAGTGAGTATGGGCATGCTATTTTGTTGCCTGACACATGGCAACACTCGCAGACCTGCTCCCAGTACATCATTGGACTGTGTTGGTCATTGGCAGACAATGACGGATTTCACTGGATGTTTCGATGTACATGTGACAAATAAAGTTACTCTTTAATATTTGAAGAACATCAAGGTTCTCATTGCCTTTCCAGTTGAACTGTTACCCTTTCGAGTGGCCATGGATCGAGAATTCTGATGGTTCAGTGATGGTGTTTCATTTTTCAAGTGGGCTTTAAGAGCAAGAGTGAGGTGTTTTCTTGGTCTAGCTGGAAACTTCTTGTGGTGATGGAGCTCAGGGTAGACTGCAGAATTCATTGGAATGGAATATCCTGAAAGGTTTTTGACAGGATGGATGTGGAAACCAAGTTTCCTTGTTGGGAAGTTCAGAACTAGGGGAACACAATTTAAATATATGATGTTGCTCACTTAATATGGGACTCTGGTGTCACACATGGCCAACCACACGTTGTCAAGTTACCAGCAAAGTCCTAGCATTGATCAAGCCTGAGGGGTTTTCCTGCTATCTTGAGCATAATTAGCACATACAAGTTAGAAGCAGAAAGAAGCCACTCAGCGCCTCAAATCTGCTTTACCAGTTTAGAAGTTCGAGGCTGATCCAACTCCACATTCCCATCTACCTGCAGGTAACCTTTCCCACCCTTGCTGAGCAAAAGTCTACCTACCTACAGTACTGTGCAAAAGTCTTAAGCACATATATATAGCTCGGGTGCCCAAGACTTTTGCACAGAACTGTAGTAATTTTATATATTGTACTGTACTGCAGCAAAAATATCATAACATATGTGAGTGATGATAAACCTGTGTAACTCTCCCGCCATTGGCTGGTACTGAGTTAACTATTACTGTGAATCCAAGCTAACAGCAACAGAACTCCACAATGCATGGGAATAATGATGAGAAAGCTATTTCCAATAAATAAACACAAATAGTGTAAATATGATCCAGGGAAAAACAAAACATAGAAGTTTGAATGTAAGGGAAAGCAGGATTTCTGCTTGTACGAAAACTGACACACCCATGCAACTTTACTGTGCGCCAGGAAACAATAATTTAACTCACACCAGTATAAACTTAAATTAAAGTTGTATTGACAAAATATTTTAAACTATAACAAACAAAATTAAAAAGGGGCCCATTACACATATATTAGCCTAAAGTGTGGACATAATCATTGGAACTCATTGTTGCGTGCTTAATTCAGGTTTGCTTCACTGAAACACAGTCCAAGCAAAGCATAAATAAATATCCAAGGAATGTTCAAGGGCAAGGTGTCTCAAATTTCTCCAAGGTCGTATGATAATTAGCTAACTGAAAGTTACCTGTACATTATTCTGTGAGACCATTGTCTACATGAGGATTTTCCGACAGCAATGTCTGTCCTTCCAAATGAGTTCACGTTCTTCCACCATGTTTGTTCTCCATTTCCATTTACTTCTTCCAAAACTCCTGGAAGTTTTTCTCTACAGAAAATGGTTACCCTTGACCCTCTAGAATGCTTTATGTCGTCTTTTTGGACAAAGTGTTAATAAGACAATTCCTCTTGGCTATTACAACAAGCCTAACTTAATCAATTGAATTATTATTTTAAAAAGCAAAAAAAAGAAATACTGGATTGTACAATGTAATTAAGGGAACACATTACATTTCGAGGAAGTCTATAGAAAATAAAATACCAACAGCATAACTGTATTAATACAATAAGGCAAGATCTAAATCTGTACATGATATGGGTCTCTATTGTGGACTGAGAGGTTGATGTTCTGGAGCATGTTGATATTAAGGGAGAGGAGGTGTTGGAGTTGTTAAAATACATTAGGACAGATAAGTCCCCGGGGCCTGACGGAATATTACCCAGGCTGCTCTACGCGGTGAGAGAAGAGATTGCTGAGCCTCTGGCTAGGATCTTTATGTCCTCGTTGTCCACGGGAATGGTACCGGAGGATTGGAGGGAGGCGAATGTTGTTCCCTTGTTCAAAAAAGGTAGTAGGGATAGTCCGGGTAATTATAGACCAGTGAGCCTTACGTCTGTGGTGGGAAAACTGTTGGAAAAGATTCTTAGAGATAGGATCCATAGGCATTTAGAGAATCATGGTCTGATCAGGGACAGTCAGCATGGCTTTGTGAAGGGCAGATTGTGTCTAACAAGCCTGATAGAGTTCTTTGAGGAGGTGAGCAGGCATATAGATGAGGGTAGTGTAGTGGATGTGATCTATATGGATTTTAGTAAGGAATTTGACAAGATTCCACACGATAGGCTTATTCAGAAGGTTAGAAGGCATGGGATCCAGGGAAGTTTGGCCAGGTGGATTCAGAATTGGCTTGCCTGCAGAAGGCAGAGGGTGGTGGTGAAGGGAGTACATTCAGATTGCAGGATTGTGACTAGTGGTGTCCCACAAGGATCTGTTCTGGGACCTCTACTTTTCGTGATATTTATTAACCACCTGGATGTGGGGGTAGAAGGGTGGGTTGGCAAGTTTGCAGACGACACAAAGGTTGGTGGTATTGTAGATAGTGTAGAGGATTGTCAAAGATTGCAGAGAGACATTGATAGGATGCAGAAGTGGGCTGAGAAGTGGCAGATGGAGTTCAACCCGGAGGAGTGTGAGGTGGTACACTTTGGAAGGACAAACTCCAAGGCAGAGTACAAAGTAGATGGCAGGATACTTGGTAGTGTGGAGGAGCAGAGGGATCTCAGGGTACATGTCCACAGATCCCTGAAATTTGCCTCACAGGTGGATAGGGTAGTTAAGAAAGCTTATGGGGTGTTAGCTTTCATAAGTCGAGGGATAGAGTTTAAGAGTCGCGATGTAATGATGCAGCTCTATAAAACTCTGGTTAGGCCACGCTTGGAGTACTGTGTCCAGTTCTGGTCACCTCACTATAGGAAGGATGTGGAAGCATTGGAAAGGGTACAGAGGAGATTTACGAGGATGCTGCCTGGTTTAGAGAGTATGCATTATGATCAGAGATTAAGGGAGCTAGGGCTTTACCCTTTGGAGAGAAGGAGGATGAGAGGAGACATGATAGAGGTGTACAAGATAATAAGAGGAATAGATAGGGTGGATAGCTAGCGCCTCTTCCCCAGGCCACCACTGCTCAATACAAGAGGACATGGCTTTAAGGTAAGGGGTGGGAAGTTCAAGGGGGATATTAGAGGAAGGATTTTTACTCAGAGAGTGGTTGGTGCGTGGAATGCACTGCCTGAGTCAGTGGTGGAGGCAGATACACTAGTGAAGTTTAAGAGACTACTAGACAGGTATATGGAGGAATCTAAGGTGGGGACTTATATGGGAGGCAGGGTTTGAGGGTCGGCACAACATTGTGGGCCGAAGGACCTGTACTGTGTTGTACTATTCTACGTTCTATGTTCTATGTTCTATGAAAGGGGAAGGAAGAGGCGAATCATGATTGGGAAAAGGGAAAGGGAGAGGGGAGGGAGTGGGAAGCACCAGAGAGAAATTCTTTAATGATCAATAAACCAATTTTTTGGAATCAAATGACCTTGCCTGGTGTCTTAGGGCTGGGTGTATCTGTACCCATGCCACCCCTCGCCCTGGCACTCCCTCTCTGCCACCTGTCCCACATCTTTCCAGTGGTGCTCCATCCTCACTGTTCCCAATATCCTTTGCTCCCACCAGATTTACAAACTCGCTCTCCACTCCACGTTGACAAATACAGTACTGTACAAAAGTCTTAGGCACCTGAACTATATACGTACATGTGCCCAAAACTTCTGTGCAGTATTGTGTGCATTAAAAATATCCACAAACTCAATTCTACTGTCCTTTTGAGGAAGTGAAGTCCAAAGACCTCATGGCCCTCAGAGAGATAAAAACATTCACCTTAGCTTAGTGTTCAAAGAACAACCACATATTTTTAAATAGTGTTCCGCGCGTGCGCAGCTCTCCAGTGAAAATGATATTGTATCTGTTAAATAGGGGCCGTGGACAATTTCTGATTTGATGGAGAATGGACGTGAAAGCACAGAGGAACATCTGGAGAAATTTCCGAAACACCCGTTCGCTGCTGTCGTTACTGTGTGGTCGGGAATGTTTCGGAGGGTAGGCCTCAAAATCCCCAGCCTTGCCTGCTTTTGGCGACTGAGAAAGAGGTTGAATTGCTCGGACATAGATGACGCTCAGTACTCGGTGTCGGAGAGCTGATCAGAGATCGAAGTTTTCGGATGACTCAGAGTCGGATTGTGGTCGGCATGGCAGGGAGAGTGTTTCTTCCCTCTCCCGTCTGCGTGAGATGTGGGACATTCGAGAAACTGAACTTTACTGTGCTCATGGACTTCTTCATCAAGTTATGGTATTGTGCACTGTTGTAACTATATGTTATAATTATGTGGTTTTGTCAGTTTTTTCAGTCTTGGTTTGTCCTGTGTTTTGTGATATCACACCGGAGGAAATATTGTATCATTTCTTAATGCATGCATTACTAAATGACAATAAAAGGGGCTACGTGTCTTCATAATATAGTTCTAGATTTTTCTCTGAGGAAACATCCACCCCACATTCTTCCTGTCAAAAAGCTTCTGAATCTTCCATTCCAATGAAGTCTGTACACATTTTTAAAGCTTCATTGAAGCTGAGCCTGCCCTGCCTTTGCTCATGTCAACTTGCTCTATCCATGTATTTGTCCAGTAAATTTCTCCAAACTGTATCCAATGTGTTAACATCCCACAGCAAATTAGAAGGTTAAGACCAAACAAAATGCTCCAGACGTTGTCTCCCAAATGAACTATAATATAAAAATATAACCTCTACACTTTGTATTAAGATCCCTTAGCAATAAATATTAACAATTTTGTGAGATTTCCGACTCTTAGCTGCATAGAAGTGTTTTGGATGTCATGCAGTTAGATACTGAGATCATTCTACATCTCAGAGCTCTGTTTTCACTCATCTTTTGAAGAATATATTCTTTTATTCCCAACCAATGTGGACAGTATCACATTTTCCAACATTATACTCCATTCGCCATGTCTTTTCTCAGTTACTCAATCTGTCTACCCTTTGTAGCGTTCCCTTTATTTAACAAGTTCTTTATCTATTTTTGTATCTGCAGCAAATATGTGGCCATATCATTGGCATTTTCACTCATGACATTTACAGTATATGAATTATAAAAGAGGAAACCCCAACACCACCCATTGTGGCCAGCCACTTGTTACATCTTGCTAACCAGAAGAAGACCAATTTTGCTCATCCTCTGTGCTCTTCAGCCAATCAGTCTTCTATTCACATCAGTATATTACACCTAATACTTTTAGGAGCCTTGCTGTGGTTTGCTCAGAAGGGCCAGAAAGCAATATCTTTTATCAGATAAGCAAGCAGCTAAAAGAGATTAAAGAAGAGCTTTACTTGTCATATGCACATCAAAACATACAGTGAAATGCATTGCTTTCATGAAATCTAGGCAGTGAGGATTGTGCTGGGGCAGTTCGTAAGTGTTCTCACACTTCTGGCGCCAACATAGCATGCCCAGATCTTGTTTGTCCATCTCGTTGTGCGCGGTTTTTTATTGATTCTTCAGTATCTTGTTGTATTTACTGTGAATGCCTGCAACAAAATGAATCTCGGGGTAGTATATGGTGACATATATGCACTTTGATAACAGTTACTTTGAACTTTTCAATTTACTAACTCTAATCTGTATGTCCTTGGAAAGTGCATCTGGATGAAGCAAACATGGTCCTAGAGAGAACATATGAACTCTTTACATACAGTGGCAAGAATTGAACCCCAAATGGGCAGTCACTGGCACAGTAAAAGGGTTGATCACTGTGCTGCCATGCCACCCGTTCCCAAGGGGCATCGATTTACATCACCAGAACTTGCTTTTTAGTGTGTGCTACATTTTCCCTTAAGGCATAGCACACACCTCAAAAATCTGCATGGAATCACAACTTAATACAAACCATATCTCCTGAAAACAAACTGCTATTGTAAGAGGGATGGTGAAACAAGCTCAACAGAAACTTAAACATGAGAAATTCTGCATATGCTGGAAATCCAAAGCAACACTCGCAGAATGCTGGGGGAGCTCAGCAAGTCAGGAATTGAATAAACAGTTGACATTTTGGGCCCAGACTCAAGTTCAATAGAAAGCAAGGGTTGCCTTAGCATCACAAATCACATGACCTAAAAATGGCTCATCAAAGTAGATAGGTAGATGTGCATTTTCTATTGTATTGCAGAGAATATGGGGATCAATGTGCATCCTGTAAATTCTTGTGATAATGAGCAGATAATCTATGTTATTGATGAGTATACTCTGACCAATACACCACAAATAACTCCCTGTTTTCTTTTAAAAGAGTTATTAATGTAAGTCTCAGTTTAGAACCACACCCAGAGAACATCCAAATAGATTTGTGCGCTTAGATCCAGAGTGGGACATGACCTTGCAAACTTACACTTTATTTATTTTACTTTAATTGTGTTCTTGTAAACAAAAATTTGTAAATGCTGTTAATACGCTTGTACCTTCAACGCTTAGCAAGTAACTGCACCTGTGGATACATGTGCATTTGACAACAATCTCATATTTAACGACACAAGTGACAGTGTTCCCAGCTGAGCTGCACCTAAAGCTTAGGAATTTGACTGATTGATTTCTTTTTCTTCGGTAAAAGTATAAGAAGTTTTATTGTGAGGGAACTGAAAGTGTACAGCTGAGCTCACAGCAAGCAGTCCATTGTACAAAAAAAAATCAAACTTAATTTACTCTGTAATCAAAGTCTTCTTGAAAAGGAATGGGGGTGGAAAAGAGCACGTAATAGAAACTACAGCAGTTTCTCCTGGTAAAAGTAGAGTAATTTGTCCAGGAAAAGTGCTGCAAGTAGAAGACAGTAACTACTGACTGACAAACATAAAATCAGTCTCAGTCTTCAACCCATCCCACCACCATTAAACACACATCACCTGGTGTCACTTTATATACAGTACATACAATCAGGCTATGTATACATATAACAGTTACTTGTAAATCGTATTTTATAGGATTTCTTTTATACAGTACTTATACTTACTGTCCCAAACATGAGAAAATCTGCAGATGCTGGAATTTCAAGCAACACACATAAAAATTGCTGGTGAACGCAGCAGGCCAGGCCAATTTTTATGTGTGTTGCTTATACTTGTTGTGTTATTTTTGTTTCTTTATTGTGCTTTTTATTCCATTGAGTTATTTTATGTTCCTTCGGATCCGATCCAGAGTAACAAGCATTTTGTTCTCCTTCACACTCATGCACTGAAGAATGGTAATAAACTATCTTGCATCTTAAAGCTTAGTCGTTCAGTTATCAGGTTTGGTTATAAGGGAGAGTGACACGTTACAAGATATGCAATGTTAAAGGTGGGAACTGGAGGTGAACTATTATTCGGCTATGTTCTAACTGAATGGTTAAGGGGTTGATGAGCGAAGTCTGTTCCTGTGGTTAGCTGGAATGGGAACACTTAAACAAAAGGCTTGTGTTTATAATGCATCCTTTACATTCTCTTTCAGAATGCCTTTGTACTTCACTCTAGAACGGTATAGGAAGTATGGCAGGGAAACTAGACACAGTAATCACCCACAAAGAGTAATGAATCAGAATCAGATTTATTATTACTGACATATGTCATGAAATTTGTGTGTAACAACAGTGCAAGACATAAAAACCCCATAAATTACAATAAAATAAATAAATAGTGCAAAAGAGAAACAGCAAAGTGGAATGAATAACCAGATCATTTTATTGCCAGGAGTCATCAATTACATTAATTAATGAGTCCTGAATCGACAGTGAACCTATGAATACTACCTCACTACATTTTTCAACTACTTATTTAATTTAACTTTACATACAACATATATATAAAGTTAAATTAAATATATATATATAGATGTTGTTTTTGTTTCTCATCCTTTATGGGTGGTGCGTATCTGTATTTTTCCCTCAATTTCGGGACCTCCACAAGAGGCCTGGGAGCTTGAGTGTTCAGTGCACCCTTCTGGACCGATATCTCAGACGTTGATCCCGGGATTTGTCGGAGCCACTCTCCCAGTCCAGATATCACAGTGTCACAGCTCCAAGTGCTCCTATCACCACCAGGATTACTCTGGCTTTAATCTTCTACATCCTTTCTATCTGCTCTTTCAAGTCCTGGTGTTCCTCCAACTTCTCAATTTCTTTCTTCCTGATGTTACAGCAATCAGGATTGCCAGACCTATTGCTTTCTTCTGCTCTTTGTCCAGTATTATGATGCCTGGTTGGTTGCCCAGTGCCTGCTTATCAGTCTGTATTTGGAAGTCCCACAGGATCTTGGCTCTATCATTCTCCACTATCTTCTTGTGTGTTTCCTATTTGGATTTGAGAGTGTCTAATCCATACTCAGCACAGGTGTTCCTGTACACAATTCCTGCAGCTTGGTTGTGCCATTCAGTGTATGCTGTCCTTGCCTGCATCTGCTTCTATGTGCTGGATAGAGTGGGTTCCTTGCACTGTCTGCATCTGTCTTGGTGTGATAGACCCCTGCTTCTATTGGTTTTGTGCTCAGCGTCTGTTCTTGTGCAGCCATGAGCTGCACCTCTGTGCTGTCCCTCAGCACTGTCAATTCCAGCTATTAGTCAGTCTTTCTTCTGTCAGCCACCTCTGATATCTGGTGATGGTCCATCCCCTGCAGTGGCTTGTCTTGCCAAGGCCTCTGGTCCTCTAGCTCTGCTTCACCCACTTCTATTTCCATATCCCCTGCCTGCTGTCTGAGGTATTCTTCCATTGTTCATCTTTTAGGTGCCACCCTCCTGACAGACTCATGGATGTTTTGCATTTCTTCCAGGACTGTGGCCTTGACATTTCCAAATCCCTCTCATCCTTCATTCCAGCGGGTGTACAGTTGCCCGACATTGGACTTTGTCTGGAATCCTTCATGTATTGTTAGTAGTTTATGGGTCTTGATGTCAGCAGCTTCCAGTTCGTTCACTGGCCAGCACAGTGTTGTGGCTGTGTATCCAATGACTGGTCGAGCAAATATGTTTATAGCTCTGATCTTGTTCTTCCCACTCTGATGGGTTTTTAGGACCTATCTCACTCTTTGGAGGTACTTGGATTTTGCAACCTTCCTTGTGTCCTCATCATGGCTTCCACACGCCTGCAGGATCCACAGGTGTTTGTAGCTGTCCTATACATTTGGTATGTGGCCTTCAGGTAACTCGACTCCTCAGTCTTGATGAGTTTGCTACCATCAGGAAGGAGGTACAGCAACCTGAAGACACACACTCAATGATTCAGGAACAGCTCCTTTCTCTCTGCCATCCGATTGCTGAATGGACATTGAACCTATGAACACTATCTCACTACATTTTTATTCCTGTTTTTGCACTACTTACTTAATTTAACTATTATATATAATATAGTAGTTATTTTATATATGTATATACTGTAAGCCTTATCATAAATACTTACTGTAATTCATGTTTTTTTTCTATTATTATTAATTACATTGTACTCCTGCTGCAAGAACTAATTTCATGATATAAGCCAGTGATATTAAACTTGATTATGATTCTGATTATATTGCCATTTTTTACTGATTGAAACTGTTCACTCAGGGCTTCAAAGACTAAAGTTTTTGGTATATTTATATTTCAAGCAGACTGCAGCTCAAAGGTTTGGCCTGTTTGTGCGATCAAACACCTTAGATCTAAGCTGTTCTTTCCTGCACTTCTCACAAAACAACACCATGTACTTGAGATTGCTAAGTGATCTCATCATGCCCACAGAAGCCTTGTCTCAAGGAGCAGTTCTCATGATCTGCACATCTCAGTTCTAGTTACATTTAATAGTGTGAAAGGCTTGCTGTGCTCTGCAAAGTTAAAACATAGAACATAGAACAATACAGCACAGTACAGGCCCATCGCACATCAACGTTTTACTGACCTATTAACCTAAACCAAGATCAACCGAATGCTCCCCTCCCACAAAGCCCTCCATAGTTGTTTCATACATGTGCCTATCTAAAAGTCTCTTAAACGTCCCAACTGTATCTGTCTCTGCCATTACACCTGGCAGTGTATTTCCTGGACTTACCGTCCTCAGTTTAAAAAAAACTTACCTCTGATATCCCCCCATACTTTCTTCCAATCACGTTGAAGTTATTGTTATTAGCCACTGGCTGCCCTCGGAAAAAGGTCCGGGGTGTCCACTCTATCTATGCCTCTTATCACCATATACCCTTCTATCAGATCATCTCTCATTCTCTTTCATTCCAAAAAGAAAAGCCCTAGCTTGCTCAAACTTCCGTGCTCTCTAATCCAGGCAGCACTATGGCAAATCCCCTCTCTGCCCCGATCGACAGATGACGCAATAGCCACAGCTTTACACACCGTCCTTACACATCTAGAGAAGAAGAATGCTTCTGTGAGAATGCTGTTCTTGGTCTACAGTTCAGCATTCAACATCATATTTCCCTCCAGACTCGACAAGAAGCTCAGAGACCTCGGTCTTCACCCTGCCTTGCGCAGCTGGATCCTGGACTTCCTGACAGATTGCTGGTAGGTGGTAAGAGTGGGCTCCCTCACGTTTGCCCCTCTAACCCTCAACACAGGTGCCCCTCAGGGCTGTGTACTAAGCCCTTCCTTTACTCTCTGTATACCCATGACTGTGTTGCCATCCACAGCTCCAATCTGCTAATTAAATTTGTTGATGACACTACACTGATTGGCCTAATCTCAAGCAATAATGAGGCAGCCTACAGAGAAGTCATCACCCTGACGCAATGATGTCAAGAAAACAACCTCTCCCTCAATGTCACATAAACAAAGGAGCTGGTTGTGGACTACAGGAGGAATGGAGACAGGCTAACCCCTATAAACATCAACGGATCTGAGGTTGAAAGAGAGAACAGCTTTAAATTCCTCAGCATAAACATCACCGAGGATCTCACATGGTCTGTACATACCGGCTGTGCGGTAAAAAAGGCCCAGCAGGGCCTCTTTCACCTCAGACAGTTGAAGAAGTTTGGTATGGGCCCCCAAATCCTAAGAACTTTCTATAGGGGCACAATTGAGAGCATCCTGACTGGCTGCATCAACCATGGTATGGGAACTGTACTCCCCTCATTCACAGGACTCTGCAGAGAGTGGTGCGGACAGCCTAGCGCATCTGTAGATGTGAACTTCCCACTATTCAGGACATTTACAAAGACAGGATCATTGGGGACCCAAGTCCTGTTGTGCGTACTACTTATTATAAATTACTATAAGTTGCACATTGTGGAGACGCAACGTAAAGATTTTTATTCCTTATATATATGAAGGATGTAAGTAATAAAGTCAATTCAATTCTAAAAGGTGCTTCCTAAAAGGTGTTGAAACCCTGTGTTAACAAACCGTAAGTGCTGATCACATTCAATAGCTTCCTCATGATGCTGATGATATCTTTGAGAGGTATCAGACCATGTAAAGAAAGAATTTGCATTAATTTAGCATTCATTTTTTTCAGGACATGCCAAGCTGAATAATTTACTATGCTTTGCTTCTTTATGTGCAACTTATAACATTGTGGTCTTCAATTTCTGTTTAGGGATTGTAAATGGGTTTAAATGTCTGTTGATCTTTACCTGTGAGGCTGGTTTATGTATTAGGCCACACCCACTGCACTGGGAAAATTCTTCCCTCTGCCTTCAATTGCGATGTGGGATATTTTGTACCTCACTACTGTAGAAGCAGCATTTGGCCATTCAAGTCTGCTCTACCATTCCATCATGGCTCCTGTGTTATTCCCTCTAAATACTATTATCTTGCCTCCTCCCTGTAACTTTTGACACTCTTACTAGTTAAGAATCTATCAACCTCTGCTTTAAATATACACAATGACTTGGCCTCCACAGCAATCTGTGGCAATGAATTCCACAGATTTACCACCCTCTGGTGAAAAAAGATTATTCTTCATCTGTTTTCTAAGTGATGTCCTTTCATTCTGAGGCAGTGCCCTCTGGTCCTATACTCTCCCATTACTGGAATAATCCTCTCCACACACACTCTATCCAGGACTTCCAATATTTGGTAGGTTTCGATGAGATCCCGCCTCATCTTGATAAACTCCAGTGAGGGCAGGCCCAGAGCCATCATCACTCCAGATATGATATTCCTGGGATCATTCTCATAATTCCCCTCAGGACCCTCTCAAACACCAGTACATCATGCTTTAGATTTAAGGCCCAAAACTGTTCACAATACTCGAAATGTGGTCTGACCAATGCCTGATTAACCCTCTACATTACATCCTTGCTTTTATACTCTAGTCCTCTTGAAATGAATTCTAACATTGCATTTGCCTTTCTCACTCAAACTGCAAGTTAACCTTGAGGGAGTCCTGTACTAGAACTCTGAAGTCCCTTTGCACCTCCAGTTTTTGAATTTGCTTCACATTTAGAAAATAGTATCCACTTTCATTCCTTCTGTTAAAGGACATGGCAATACACATTCCTCAACTATATTCGACCTGCTACTTCTTGCTCACTCTCTCAACCAGTGTGAGTCCTCTTGCAGAGTCCCTGCTTCCTCAACACTCCCTGTTGCTCCACCTACAATTATTTATTTTTATTATTTAGAGATACAGCATGTAAAAGGTCCTTCTAGCCCAAGGAGCCCACAATACCCAAATACTCGCATGTGACCAATTAACATACTAACTTGTATGTCTTTGTAATGTGAGAGGAATCCAGATCACCCAGAGGGAACCTATATGGTCGGGGGAGAACATACAAACTGTGGCAGGAATCGAACCTGGTTCGCTGGTATTTAATAGCATTACGCTAATCACTACGCTACTGTGCTGCCTTTTATCTTTGTATCATTTGAAAACTTAAAAGTTATCAACTTGAAAAATAATGGAACCAACACTAGCTCCTGTGGAACAGTATTTCCCTCTATCTCAGGTACTGGGAAAAGCTGGAATCTTAAACTACCATTGCAGTTACTTCAATTCATGAATTGGCTTGCACAAACAACAGACGTTTTCAAAGTGTTTCCATTTGGAAACTTTCTTAGCAAACCCTGCAGCAATACAGCAACCTTAAATAAATGGCAACGTTAAAGGAACAGACATTGTGGAAGTAGTGATATTACATATGACACACATTGCGGAGGAGAGAGAAAAAACACACTGGGCCACGTGTTTGGTCATAAAGCAATTTAGAAAACTGCTACAGCTTTAGTAAAGCTATTTAATCATGGAAGTATGCACAGTTATTTGAACAGCTTTGAGATTATAGTTAATCTTGTCATCAGTTTAAGGAGATAAACGGTATTAATCTGACCATTGCCCTTTGTCCTTCAACAGTCTACCTTGTCTAAATGAGATGCGTTGCAGCGTGGGTCCAAATAGCTCTCACACGTGAAATCAAGGTGAAAGCATTGTTTGCTTGTCCTCTTATTGAGGACTATGAAATTCCCTAAGAAGTAGAATGTCTGTGAGAGGACTGCCAGATTTCCTTACTCGTTAACAGAGAGTGGTTGATATCTGGAGCATACTGCCAGAGTAGGTGGTGGAATCAGGTACAATTACTATATTTGAGGCACTTAAGATTTAAATAGGCAAAGATATTCAAAGCTCAAAATACATTTATTATTGAAGAATGTATACATTATACAACCTTGAGATTTGTCTCCTTACGGGCAGCCACAAAACAAAGAAACCCAAAAGAACATGTTAAAAAAAGACGTCAAACATCCAGGGAGGGAGAAAAAAACAAACTGTGCAAACAATAAAAGTAAGCAAATAGCATTCAGATTTGAAATTTATGAGACTGAGTCCTTCCACAGACATGAAGCCACAGCCCCAGTTCAACGCGGCCCATCCCTTGCCTCCAGCCACAACACCCTGACCTTTTCAACCTGGCCCGCTGTGTGAATTGTCCAAACATCGGGTCGTTCCTTGCTGTTAGAGCCAGGCTCTGTTGCTTCAATATGCTCTGAGGCCTGGGCCCCGCTGCCTTGATGTGGCCTGTACCCGACCTTTCCAATTTGGCCCGGCACTTAAATCAATTGAACTTCGGATCTTTCCTTGCTCTCAAGGACGGGCCCAGGCTCCTCCTCGACTCGGTCCTGCTGCATTGGATCACTTCCAAGCCCGCTCCAGCAATGGATCTATACATTGGATCATTCCCTGCTCTCCGGCCTGCTGTGTCACAACCATACTGCACCTCCAAGACTTCAGTTCACATCACACCGCAAAAACACCATGTTGTGCAGGCGGTTCAAAAGCTCAGCTCCGAAGGGGAAGATACAAGCTATTGTTTGCACTGATCGTTAACCAGACAAAGTGTTATTAATGAAGTATCTAGTTGTTTCCTTCATTTTGTTGGCCACCAATAAATAGTCGCCAGACTTCATCGGCACCATCTTGAGCAGGATATGTCATTAATGAAGGCAAACTGGATTTCTGTGGATGGGCAAAAAAAGGTTAGTGTGGGCACAGTATTTGAGGGGCCTGCTTTAATGGTTTTATGACACTATAACATTAATGCTCAGTGTTGGGCGTTCCAGGTTGGTTTGAAAATGAAAACATAATGGAATGTAAAGCATAGAAAAGGGTACTTTATCCGAACTGGTCAATGCTGATCAAGATTCCCATCTAAGTTATTCCTATTTGTCTGAATTTGGCCCATCTCCCTCTAAACCTTTCACCTCCATGTACCTTTTAAATGCTGTTAGTCTAGCTGCCTCAACTGCCTCCTCTCCACGCAGCATTGGGCAGATACCAGGAATGACTCAGCACGAAACTGAATGGGTGGCACTAAAGAGGGAGCCCAACCACCCCCAGGTAATCCCTAAAGCCCTTCTGAGAGTGAATGGACTCTTCCTATAAATGGAGCGAGGGGTGGCATAGTAGCGTCTCACTGCGCAGTGCCAGTCTTTCACTCACTGGGGTTCAACTCGCCCCGCTGCCCGTAAGGAGTTTGTATGTTCTCCCCATGACTGTGTGCAATCCAGGTGCTCCAGTTTTCTCCCACATTTCAAAGCTGTACTGCTAGGGTTAAAGTTGTGGAAATGCTCTGTTTGCACCTGAAGTATGGAGACACTTGTGTGCTGCCCCGCACAATCCTCACTGATTTGATTTGACGCAAACAACTGTGTATTTTGATGTACGTGTGACAAATAATCTTTAAAAATCGTCTCTTCATCTTGTCTCAGTAAAAATACATCTTTGTGCAAAACTAAACCACGTCAAGACAGAATTTGTATTTCTTTATCCTCGGGGCATGCCAAACCACTTATCATAAGTTGCTTCTTAATCTGTGGTGCCTTAGTTTTAACAAAGCAAGCTTCTATAGAGCACCCTGGAGCCCATGGACCCCCTCAGTTAATGGTAGAGGTCCATGGTATAAAGAACATTGTGAACAATGTTCCCTCTAATTTGTAATGACCAGTGTGACAACAACATGTGCGCACTGAATTTTATATATAGAGGTGTTTGTTTTAGCAGCTGGCAAAACACTGTCAATAAGAACTTTGATCTCCTCTGGGTTTGATCATTTTCGCTCTCCTTTGTCGGCACTCTCACAAAACATATGTAGCAGATGATTGAGGATTTTCTTGCCAGAGCTTTTACACACCATCCATATGTGATTCACTTGCTAAATGACGCTTTAAAAAGTCAAGTTTCCAAATATCACTCCACTTCTTCCCACTTGCAAATTCTCCGGCAACTTTTGCATCATGACAACATATGCAACACTCAAATAACACCAGTTTCTGTATTGTACATAAGTATTTCTCATAGCTGCACGTTCCTGATCTCATGTGCTTACGGTGTAGCAGTTTCTACTGTTCCATTAAACCATTCCACTTTAAATGAATTAGCAATTCTTTTGTGCTTCACACCCTTTGCTTCTTTGGTATTCAGCACAGTAAACCAATAATTTCTTCAACAAAAACAGTATAAATACGCCCGTTCTAAAACCTGCAAACAAATCATCACAAACTCCACGTTGTCATCATGGTCTTCATCAGAAACCAGAAAATGAAATATACTTAACATACCAACAAGTTAGAGGGTGACAACCTTTTGTGCGTAGTTTAAACTTCTTTCTGCGCTAGTAGCAAAAGATGTGTGCACACACACACACGTGCACACCTTAGAGGGAACATTGGTTGGGAACCTCTGCTGTAGAGGATAGTCCTACAAACTGTAATGGAAACAAATGAAAGTGCAGATGAAATTCAGATTCCTACAAATTCTAAGAGGGTTAAGTGACTAGTTTGCTTTTATTTGTGTGGACACCTGCATGTAGGACAAAGGCCAGGAGAAGTCCCATGACAGAAAATCACATGCACATGAAGCATGTGCTCACAACATGCTGGAGGAACTCAGCAGGTCAGGCAGCATCCGTGGAAAAGATCGGTCGACGTTTCGGGCCGGAACCCTTCGTCAGGACTGTAGGGGGAAGGGGCAGAGGCCCTATAATGAAGGTGGGGGGAGGGTGAGAAGGAGAAGGCTGGTAGGTTCCAGGTGAAAAACCAGTAAGGGGAAAGATAAAGGGGTGGGGGAGGGGAGGCAGGGAGGTGATAGGCAGGAAAGGTGAAGAAAGAATAGGGGAAAAACACGATGGGTAGTAGAAGGAGGCGGAACCATGAGGGAGGTGATAGGCAGCTGGGGGACGGGGCAGAGTGAGATAGGGATGGGGAAGGGAGGGGGAGGGAATTACCGGAAGTTGGAGAATTCTATGGGCCCTCATGTCACTCTGCCCCTCCCCCAGCTGCCTATCACCTCCCTCATTGTCCCACCTCCTTCTGCTACCCATCGTGTTTTCCCCTATTCTTTCTTCACCTTTCCTGCCTATCCCCTCCCTGCTTCCCCTCCCCCACCCCTTTATCTTTCCCCTTACTGGTTTTTCACCTGGAACCTACCAGCCTTCTCCTTCCCATCCTCCCCCCACCTTCGTTACAGGGCCTCTGCTCCTTCCCCCTACAGTCCTGACGAAGGGTTCCGGCCCGAAACGTCGATTGATCGTTTCCACGGATGCTGCCCGACCTGCTGAGTTCCTCCAGCGTGTTGTGAGTGTTGCTTTGACCCCAGCATCTGCAGATTATTTTGTGTGAAGGATGTGCTCTCTAGGGTGAATCCATAACTGGATATGACCTGCTCTACAAAGAGATTAGTGGCAATGTCCAAGTTAATGGATGGGAAACTTGTGATTTTCCATAGACAGAGAAAATTAAGGCTTAGACCTGATGTCCTGGAGACCCTAAGAACCAGGCAGCTTTTGGTGTTGATTGCTGTGGCTACTGGGGTGAAGTCACCATGGCTAGATATTGTTCATTGACTCATTGAAGGAGTTTTTGGGTCTGGAGAAGAAAAAGGACTAAACAAATCCTAATGACAAATGAGAGAAAATCTGCAGATGCTGGAAATCCAAGCAACTCACACAAAATGCTGAAGGAACTCAGCAGGCCAAACAGCATCTATGGAAAAAAGTACAGTCAACATTTCGAGCTGAGACCCTTCTGCAGTCCTGCAACGTCAACTGAAAGGGTCTTGGCCTGAAATGTCAACTGTACTTTTCTCCATAGATGCTGTTTGGCCTGCTGAGTACCTCCAGCATTTTGTGTATGTTGCTTAAATAAAACCTAAACTCATTTCAAGAGGATAAAATAATCAGCAGTATAACTATTCCACCTCTCTAAACCATTACATCCCAATTCACCACATTAAAATCAATTACTATTACTTCTAGAGTAACAAGAGATGGCAGGTGCAAAATGAAAATCAAACTGTTGGAGGAATTCAGTAGGTCAGGCAGCATCTGTGGTAGCAAAGGGATAGGTGGCATCTCAGATCATGTCCCCGCAACAAGACCGAGAGTATAGAGGGGAGGTAACCAGTTTGAAGGGTTGAGCTAGGACCTGGCAGCCAATAGGCAGAATGAGATGAGGGAGAGAGAGCCCTCATGAAGGGTCTTGGCCCGAAATGTCAACTGTTTACTCTTTTCCATACCAACGTTCCTCCAGCATTCTGTGTGTGTTGCAGGGAGAGACAGGGGAGGAGTTGTTGGGAGACTGGCTGGTGGAGGTAGATTAGGAGGGCAGATGAATGAGTTTGCGTTATTACACTGAATGGTAGATTTATAAATACAAGTTATTGTTCATTAGTATATTTTTGTATGTACTTAATTTGGCCTGGTAATACTTTGGTTTGGAGACATTTGGAATATTGTGTGTGGTGCTGATCATTCCATTACAGGAAGGACGTGGAGGGCATGGAGAGTTTGGGGAGGTTGCAGAAGTGGTTCACCAGGATGCTGCCTGGATCAGAGAGCATGAACTATAAGGAGTGCTTATTCAAACTTAAATTGTTTTCTATAGTGTCAGAGGTTGAGGGAAGACCTAGAACATAGAACATAGAAATCTACAGCACATTACAGGCCCTTCGGCCCACAATGTTGTGCTGACCATGCAACCTACTCTAGAAACTGCCTAGAATTTCCCTGGAGCATAGTCCTCTATTTTTCTGAGCTCAATGTGCATATCTAAGAGTCTCTTAAAAGACCCTATTGTATCCGCTTCCATCACTGTTGCTGGCAGTGCATTCCACACACCCACCACCATAACAGATATTCTGTCAAGGGACTTATGGCCTCTGTCCACACAAATAAAAGCAAACTAGTCACTTTGATAGGAATCTATAAGAATATTGTACGGGGTGGAAATGTCAAATACTAGAGCACAGATCTTTAAGGTGAGAGTGGGGGAAATATAGTGGAGATGAGAGGGTCAAGTTGCTTTAGACAGAAAGTGATAGGTACCTGGAAATCAGTGCTAGAGATAGCAGTGGAAGCAGATTTAATAGTGTTATTTCAGAGGCATTTAAACAGGCACATGGACATGCAGGAAAAGGATATGGATAATGAAGATGAGATTAGTTTAATTCAGTATCGAGGTCAGCAGAGACGTTTTTGTCAGTATCTATTATTTATCAGATCAGAAACACAAGGGATTCTGCAGACACTGGAAATCAAGAGTAACACACACAAAATGTTGGGGGAACTGAGCAGGAGAGGCAGCATCTATGGAGAGGAATAGAGGGCTGCTGTTTTGTGCTGAGGCCCTCTATCAAGGTCTGATGGTCGACCTGATGAAGGTTCTCCTCTCAAAACTTCCCCTCCATGCATGCTGCCTGACCTGCTGAATTCCTCCAACATTTTGCATTTATTTGTAAGTCCCTGCTTATGTATAATCTTTGATAAATTATAATATATTTCTTTATATTCCTGTAAATGCCTGGAAGAAAATGAATCTCAATGTAGTAAATGGTAACATGTGTACTTTGATAATAAATTGATTTCGAAGGGGCTATTCCTATGCTGTACGATCTTCTGCTTTTACAATATGTAATGAAGGCGTTTAGCCTTAGTGACCCAAGGCCGGTTGCCGTGCTGGGAGAGGCGGCCACACCTGCTCCATAGGTCCTGGTTGTTATTTATCTTTTGTTTACTTCAGACAATTCTCTACTTTTCGCTCCAAACTCCTCTCCCCCCTCCTCCTGCCTGAATACTGTACATAAATTCAGCTGCTGCGTTGAAGATGTGGCGCACGGTTTAACACAACAGCGCTCAATCCCGCCAAGTACCAATTTAACGCAGTTTAAGAGAGGCGGGAGTTTACCCTGACGAGAATTTTACTCAGGAAATCAAACTGTCTGAGGGAATATCATTCAACTCACCCCAAGAAAATGAATCTCAGGGGACATACATATAAGTACTTTGATAATAAATTTACTTTTAAGGGTTCCGACTGAAGACCCACAGCATGAGGTGCTCGCACTCTTGTTCCATCCTATCTGTTACCGGGAGCCTGTCCACCGCGGCCGGACACGACGATGTGCGTTGGGTGTGGAGCAGGTGTTCCTACTGTGGTCTTGGCGGTGGCGTTCTGCCGGCCCCAATACTTCATCCAGGTCAGGGGACTTGTTTAATGTCCCGTCTAGTGTCCTCTTCCTGATCTCCAGTTGCCGATTGTCTCCTTTTTAAAAATAAAGCCGCAGGCATCAGAAATTTTATATTTAGATTTAGATTATGAGAACACGCAGTCCTCTTTTATTGTCATTTAGAAATGCATACATGCATTAAGAAATGATACAATGTTTCTCCAGAGTGATATCACAGAAAGACTATTTAAATGACTTTATTTATCTATTACATAGTTAAATAAAACGATCTAACCCGGTAAGTGTTTTCAACACTTTCAATTCTTATAGCATCACATTTATGATCATAAAAGTTGCTGGTGAACGCAGCAGGCCAGGCAGCATCTCTAGGAAGAGGTACAGTCGACGTTTCAGGCCGAGACCCTTCGTCAGGACTTGTCTCGGCCTGAAACGTCGACTGCACCTCTTCCTAGAGATGCTGCCTGGCCTGCTGCGTTCACCAGCAACTTTTATGTGTGTTGCTTGAATTTCCAGCATCTGCAGAATTCCTGTTGTTTACATTTATGATCATACTGTTTTTAGGGATGATTGGATGCAGGGGGGACGGGATATTGGAAAGATTCAGACCAGTCAGTGACATGCCGGGTGTTAATTCCACATCTGACCAGGTCTCTTACGGAGGGATTTCAACGTGTGGTAACGAATACCGGCTGGCAATGGCTTCCAGTCCCAGGCGCTGCTGGAACGCCGGCGAGCAGATGTTCCTCTGCTTGGGATCTGGCGCGCTCCTGCGAGCGGGCAGCTGTGCACAGGAAATCTGCTGCCCCCTTCTCACCCTCCTCCCAGTCAACACACCGCCAATTGTCGCAGCATTTCTGACACATATTCGGAATCCATTAGCAAAGTGAAACCTGCCACTTCGACCAGAACCGGGAAGTCGTTAATTATGTCAATGGGAAGAAAGAATGGAAATTAATATAATGGCAGAGGCAATAGTGTAAAATTGCTCTTCGTTTTCAATATTTCCTACAGAAAACGAGTTTAGTCTTTAATTATGCTAATGAAGAATGAACCGGTTAATTAACCATTAATTGTCCACAGCTGAAGCTGTTTACAATGGTTCTGGCCGATTATCGGTCATTGAAAGACATCCCTGTGGAAAAATCCTCTTCCTGTATTACTTTCAGTTTTCCCCAGGGGTTTCAGCAGTATAATGGAGTGATTGCAGCTGTTCAGCTGGCCTGTGTGAATCTAGGACAAGCCCGGTGATATCTAATAGGCAAAGGCTATGAATGGAAATTGGGAAGGTTGTGCTCTGTTGCTGGAAGCGGTGGGAAATGGGTACCACATTCCTATCTGGCACATTTTAATTTCATGGTCTATAATCTAGAATTTTAAAAAAAAACTGTGATAGGCAACATAATGTAATCAAAATAGGTATTATGTCAGCATTTTTACTAGAACATAGGCCACTACAACACAGTACATTACAGGAACAGCACTGTTAGTAAAATGCTGTTACAGTGTCAATGACCTGGGTTTTATTCCCTCTGCTGTCTCAAAGGAGCTTGTACATACAGTACTACCCTTGACTTCGTGGGTTTCTTCCAGTTGCTCTGGTTTCCTCCCACATTCCAAAGGTATTTCGGTTAAGGTTAGACAGTTGTAGGCATGCTATGTTGGTGCCAGAAACATGGCCACATTTGCGGATTGCCTTTAACATATCTCAGACTATGTTGGTTGTCGACACATTTCATTGTATGTTTTGAAGCTAGTCTTCTCATTAATCTGGTGAATCGGTTAAATTACTGGGACACTTTCTCTAGGCCACTAATAGACAAAAATTTGAAAAGCCTTTGCTGTGCTTAGAGTATTGACTTAAATAAATGACTTTCAGAATCAGAATCAGGTTTAATATCACCGACATATGTTGTGAAGTTCGTTAACTTTGAGGCAGCAGTACAATGCAATACATAATAATAGAAAAAAACTGAGTTCATGGGTTCAATATTCATTTGGAGATCGGATGGCAGAGGGGAAGAAGCTGTTCCTGAATCAGTGAGTGTGTGTCTTCACACTTCTGCACCTCCTTCCTGAGGGTAACGATGAGAACAAGGCATGGCCTGGGTGGTTGAGGGTCCTTAATGATGGATGCTGTCTTTTTGAGGCATTGTTCCTTGAAGGTGTCCTGGATACTATGGGAAGCTAGTGCTCATGATTGGTCTGACTACGTTTACAACTCTCTGCAGCTTGTTTTGGTCCTGTGCAGTAGCCCCCTGTCCGCTCCCCCACATACCAGATGGTGATGCAGCCAGTTAGAATGCTCTCCACATCTGTAGAAATTTTCGTGTGTTTTTGGACGTGCTGAGAGAGCTGGTGTAGGTTTGATCAGCCAAATATCATCTGTCTCTACAAAGAGATTCTGTTATATGTTTAGGTTGTGACTCCAAACACTTATTTCTTTTTTACTTCTGTAACTTTCGAACATCACAGTTGCTCACAAAAGAAGTCTTTGTACATAATGATCTGAAAGCCTGAAAAAGAATGTTTAGTGCCCCAGAAATTTGCACTCTGGTCTGTGATCTAGCTCAGCAAGGCAGCTGGAAGACTTTGAACTTTCAATTATCTCAATTGTACATTGAGATTTGTCATTTTGTTGACATGAGGTTACTCCATCTCGTGCAGTTTGAAAGCAGGGAAAGTATTTTAATGCAACTTGTCCGTCTGTTTCTTTGTAATCGACCAGATGTCATCGGGAAGCATCCAGGATAATGGAGTGAGATGATTATGGAGCAACCATTAGCCATCCTCCATCTTGTACAAATCACATCTTTAAAGCAAATTCCCTAACTGAACGTTCTAAGATTCTGAAAGGGATTGGTCATGTTTATGAAACTAGAACTAGGTGGTTTAACCTACAGCTGAGATGAAAAGTTTCCTCATTCAGAGATATATCATTGGAGTTCTCTATCCCAGAGAGCTATGGATGCTCAGTTGTTTATGGAATTGTCCTTACCTTCCCTCAAACCACTGTCATTCATAAGATCTTGATTGATTTGAGTAAATATTGCCTGGGTTACTAGGCATAACATGTTCCTGAAAACAGTGACATGGGATCTCTCGAGTTCATCTGAGAGGAATGGAGAGAACAGTCTCAGAATACAAGGATGGCCCTTTAGAACAGAGATAAGGAGGAGTTTCTCTGGTCAGAGGATCAATAAGTTTTTGATTATCTGGGCAGAATGGCCTAATTCTGCTCCTGTGTCTTATGGTCTTATGAGAATGGGCATCTGCCTGTATTTGTCATCTCACTTGTGACTACAACACTCATGTTGTATTGCACTGGAGTGGTCTACAACTATTTCATATGCTGTGCTCTTTCAGCTGATTGGCTATGGAGTGAATGACACATTTATGCCATCCTTGCACCTCTCAGTGCATAGTGCAAGAATTAATTCACTCAGGCTAAGGACTTGGGAACAATGGCAGAGCCTGAGTTAGAATGGTCTACTTGTCTCTGTGCAGATTTGACCGTTTAATTCTTTGTTGTGTCACTTACTATTTGCCCTGTGCACTTACAGGGCAAACACTGAACAAACGTGTGGCAGAGTAAGACAGAAATGAGGAGGAATTCCTATAGCCAGAGGATGGCCAATCTGTGAAATTCATTGTCAAAGACAGGTCAAGTCAATGGATATACTTAAAGCAGAGGTTGATTGGTTCTTAATTAGTAATGGTGTCAAAGGTTATGGGGAAAAGGCAGGAGAATGTGGTTGAGAAGGAATAATAGGTGAGCTAGTGTTGAATGGGTGGAGCAGAGTTAATGGGCTGAATGTCCTAATTATACTCCGATGTCTTATGGTCTAACTAACAGTGAACTCGAATCAAATAGCTCTGACCCATTTCCGTTTTAATGTGGTTGAACTAATGATTGGTTTGGTTGAGAACATGGACCACCCAAGGACAATTAACCACTCTTTGGGGGCTTTCTGTGTGGATGTAAATGCATGTGGACAGATGTCCTGATTTGCTAAACAAAGCTACCATAGAATAAATACAAATACGATAAATGAAGAACAACCTGGTCTTTCTAGCCAATCGCATCCAGACAGTCAGACTAGGCAAGTGCACAACAATCTCCTTGACCCTGAACACTGGTGCATCGCAGGGATGTGTACTGAGCTCACCCGTGACTGTGCCTGTGCTCATCAGATTTGCAGACAACACCATAGTGATTGGATAAATTACAATAACGATGAAACAACAAACAGAGAGGAGGTGTAGAAACTGCCTGAATGATGCAATAAACATATCCTTTCACTCAACATAAAAAACCCAGCGGTATTATTATCAGGTTTCAGGAAATCAAGAAGGTATGAACAAGCTCCACTACTCAAATGGCGAAGCAGTGGTAAGGGTCTCCAGCTTTAAGATCTTGGGAGTGAACATCACAGAGGAGCTCTCTTGGACCTTCAACACATCCTTGACAGTAGGGAAGGCTCTGCAGTGCCTATACTATCTGAGGAGCTTACAGAGAGCAAATCTGTCCCAAAAGCTTAAACACGAGGAATTCTGCAGATGCTGGAAATTCAAGCAACACACATCAAAGTTGCTGGTGAACGCAGCAGGCCAGGAAGCATCTCTAGGAAGAGGTACAGTCGACGTCTCGGCCCGAAACATCGACTGTACCTCTTCCTAGAGATGCTGCCTGGCCTGCTGTGTTCACCAGCAACTTTGATGCGTGTTGTTGTCCCAAAAACTGTTGGTGAACCTTTACTGGTGTGTAACTGAGAGCATTCTGACCTAGTGCATGGCAGTGTGGTCCACCAGCTGCGACAAGATCGACCAAAAAGCACTTCAGCGAGTGATTCGGACTGCACAGCACATCACTGGGATACAGCTACCAGATACGGAAACCGTCTACAACTCACGATGTCTGTGGTGGGCTTGCAATTTTGTGATGGATTCATCCCACCCCAGTCATCATCTGTTCAATCTCCTACCATCCAGCAGGAGAATCAGAAATATCTCTGCACGAACATCCAGACTGAAAAACAGCTTTTACTCCCAGGGCTGGCATACAACTGAACAATGCCCCATTTTAGAGTTGTTTGCTTTTAAGTCAGTTGTAACTTAGATGTCACTCTAAATAACTCAGATGTTATTTTAAATTTAGTCATTGTGTTTTTAGTAATTGAATCACACACCAGTGTGCTTCTTTGCACTGAATGGAGTATCACTGCAATCTCATTGTCCTCAGCGATGACAATAAATGTCCAACCAACCAGTCTGAAGCAGTTCTTTACAGGCATGGAGGAGAGAAGTTACTGACATTAGGCAAAGGAAAATATAGTTCCATTATTCTTGGTAACATTTTCAGGAGCTCCATGCTTCTCTTACACCCCCAGCACATTAGTAAATGCTTGAAATTCCTCTTTCAGGATTATCATTGGTGTTCATCTCTCGCATGCTAAGTTATGACTGTGGCATGATTTATTGATGTATAATAGGTTTAAGACTACATTTGTAAAATGAAGAGGAAAGAGGATAAAGGGTGTTCCAGATGGAAGGTCCCTTTGTTAATCTGGAGTGTTGTATTATTTGTTCCTTGCCCTCTCCACCTTGCTATACTGAGTTTAAGAGATCCTGCAGATGCTGGAAATCCAGAGCAACACATACAAAATGCTGGAGGAACTCAGCAGGTCAGGCAGCATCTATGGAGAGAAATATATAGCTGATGTTTCAGGCCAAGACCCGAAGGAAGCATTTCTTTCTAGTCCTGATGAAGGGACTCAGCCTGAAAAGTCAACTATTTATTGCTCTCCATTGATGCTACCTGACTTGCTGAGTTCCTCCAGCATTTTGTGCGTGTTGCTGTATTGAGAGCAGCATTGTACTTTTACGAGTGCAATAAATGACAGGCATATTATGTTTCTTTAGTTGAATTTGGAAACCAAATATCCATATACCCACATCTGAAGGTTGTGGATTTGAACCCCATTGAGATTTGAGCACGTGTTCAAGAGAGGTACTGAGGGTGAGCTGTTACATTGGCAATACCAGCCTGGGAATTCAAGTGTACCACATATGATACTGTGCAGTAACTCAGCAAGTCAAGCAGCATCTGTGGAGAGAATAAACAGTCGACGTTAAGGGCCACGTCCCTTCCTAAGGGGCCTTGGCGCAAAACGTTGACTGTTTATTCCCCTCTATAGATGTTGCCTGACCTGCTGAGTTCCTCAGCTCTGCAGAATCTCTTGTATTTATGATATTACACAGTATGAGATTGAACTGTGGATTAATAAATAGGTGAGCGGGGTCCAGTGCCTAGATTACATACTACAACCTTGGGTTGGGCATTATCATGTGTGTCTGCCACACCTTCACAGGATGATTGTGGGTATAGATCAATGATGCCAGTCTCTGGGCAATGCACATCTGATGATTTTTCTGTGACAAAGTCTCATGGCCTGCCTTATTCTGTTCAACTAGATTAAGTAGGCAAATAGGAGCAGGTAAGGGTCACTGGCTTGGCAGTACCTTCTTGTTTAAACATTATTCCTTTTCATTCATTGCTATAAATATCCACCTGAGGTTACTGGACAATCTTGTCTTCATGACCAGTGAAATGTCAGTATGTTGGCCTCATCACAAAATCCATGCTGAATATTAAAATGGAAACGTTGTAGGGGTTGGAAATCTGAAATGAAGACACAGGAATGTTGGAAGCACCCAGCAGGTTGGCAGCAACTGTGGAAAAGGAAACGGAGTTAATGATTTGGGTCAAAGACCTCCCATTAGGACTGGGTAATGGAGAAAAAGAAGAGGTGGAGGAAGGATGGATAGGACAAAGAGAATGTATGCAATAGGATGATGCCATGATTGTCATGACGTAATTTCGTTGATAGATAAATGAGGGAAGTTAGAGAGAGAGAGAGGCAAGTAAACAAAGAGATGCGTATAAGCTTTAGGTGCAGGTGTGTAGGAAGTGTGCAGGTGTTGGTGGCAAGAGAACCATCAAATTAATATTATGAATGGCTAAACTATAGTAGAACTGACTAGTGCTGATTCAAGCAGAGAAAACAAGTTACCTGAAACAGGTGAATTTGATTTTAAGTCCCAAAAGCTTGACTAACACAATCCTGGTCTCACCCTATCAGAGATATTTCCTTTGTCCTTCACAACCTTTTCCCACACGCTGCAAATTAAAACTAACTTGTTTTCCTCCCTTCTCTAGTTATGATCATGAAGTCAGATCTTGAAGCACTTCAACGGGTGATTAGGATAGCTCAGAATATAATTGAGACTCAGCTACTGGACCTGGAGATAATCTACAACTCTGAATGTGCTCATAACATCAATAAATACTCACCCCATCCTGGACACTGTCTGTTCAATTTCCTGCCATGTGGTAGGAGATATAGAAACATCTTAGCCAAGACAATATGACTGAAAAACAGCCTCTTCTCCAGGGCTGTTGTGCAGCTGAATAATGCTACATCCCAGCTTTTGAGTGTTTTGGACTATGGAAGTCAAGCACTTCAATATGTAAATATGGGAATTAAAAACAAGTAAGCAGTATTGCATGCATTACAAGTATTGTAAAATATCTGTTTTGCACGGACTGCAGTAACACAGCAATCTTATTGTTTTGAGTAATGACAATAAAGTTCCATTCTAAAAACGGTGACATTGGAATGTCAAAAATGACGGAAAGAATTGTGGAGCATAGATCCGGTCATGATAATTGCTTTGATGCTGGTGTTGAAAAGGGACAATGCCTACCTTTTGAGTGAACAATCTTACTTGAGGTACTTTGCTTGATTTGCTGTTGCGGGAACACGGGAATGTATCTGCTGAAAGTTCTTTGCACTTGAGTCACACACAATGATTGACGGCAGGGAAGTTGCATAAACTAGTGCTTGTACAGTTCTATTGATGACTCACTCTTTGTTAAAGGCCTGTTGTCTCCCTTTTATAGAGAAGTTGGACAACTAATGTGTTCGTAGAAGCAGCCAGATATTTCTTCACAGTACCATCCTATTCCAATTATTTTTTATTGGGGCACAAATTATGCAAATACTTGTCAACCATGTTATTTTCTGGGACTTTTTACTTCTGAGAAATGTCCCTATAGGTAATTAAATAGCAGCTTTCACATCCTTTTTTAAAGATATGACAAAGCTCTCTACTGCAAGGAAGATACTTTGAAGTGTAGACACGTTTGCAATTCCAGATAAAAGCAGCAGATAATACAGATGGCACAGAGGCACAGTGGCACAGCCAGTCGAGTCATTGACTCCCAGTGCCAGAGACCCAGGTTCGATCCTAATGCTGGGTACTAAATGTGTGGAGTTTGGACAAAATCTCCATGACTGTGTTAGTTTGCTCTGGTTGCTCCAGATTGCCCCCAAGATGGGTTGGTAGGCTAAATGGCTACTGTAAGTTGTCCCTTGTGTTCAGATGGGGGGGGGGGAACAGTTGCCAAATATATGAGGAGAATATAAAGAAAGTGAGTTGAATGCAAGACTAGTGCAAATGGGTAGTTAATGCTTAGTGTGTAATTAGTGGGATAAAGTGCATGATTCTGTGCTGTATCATTCAGTGACAGGAAACTAGGCTCAGTTTATAACATTCTTCATGTAGTCCTGACTTGTTGCTGTACAAAACGAGCTCCATCATAAGACCATGAAGAACAAGAGCAGAATTAGGCCACTCGGCTTATCGAGTCTGTTCCGCCATTCTATCATGGCTGATTTATTATGCCTCTCAACCGCTTTCTCCCCGTTACCTTTAACACTCTAATTAATCAAAAACCTATCAACCTCAGCTTTAAATATAACCAATGACTTGGTGTCTGCAGCCATCTGTGGGAATGAATTCCATAGATTCACCACCCTCTGGGTTAAGGATTTCCTCCTCATCTTTGTTCTAAATAGGCATCCTTCCATCTGAAGTTGAGCCCTTTGGTCCTGGACTCCCCCACTATTGGAAACATCCTCTCCATGTCCACTCTGTAGGTCTTCAATATTCAATGAGACCCCGCTCATTCATCTAAACTCCAGCGAGTACAGATCCCAGAGCCAACAAACGCATTAACCCACACAAAATGCTGGAGGAACTCTGCAGGCCAGGCCAGGCAACATCAATTTTGTGTGTTGCTTTGGATTTCCAGCCTCTGCAGATTTTCTCTGTTTGTGAAACACATTAATCCTTTAATTCCCAGGATAATTTTCATGAACCTCCTCTAGACCCTCTCCAACACTAGCACATTCGTTCTTAGATAAAGGGGCACAAACTTCTGACAATACTCCAAATGCAGACTCACCAATGCCTTATAAAGTCTCAGCCACAAGATTCATGTAATAAAGATGGAACATGTTCAGCCCGGGTGTTTATGTTCATCCAAGCTGTCTCCTGCACCTTTCTGATCCCCTTTAAAGTACAGAGGAGTCTACTAATTCATTCCACAATTCACAGCTGCAGAGAACAACCAGGAAGTGGAGTCATCTTTCAGCACAGCTTTCATTTGTGACCCCAATTCTCCCTTCCCAACCTTTCACTGCTCTGTCACGACTCACTCCATTGTTCCTTTTCCTCTGCCTGTCCCCAATTACAACATCTCCACCCTGCTCCAGTAACTTAAGGAACTAATAAGACATTTAGTTGTTGATCAGCATTTTCTTTAATTCTTCTGCAATGTACTACTTGTTATGGCCATCTTCTTTATTGTGACTGGAACTAAGAGTCTCTAATGTAATAACTTTATGAATAAGAAGCTTACTCTAGCTGGGTTCTGTGCCTATTAAATAGATGTAGCTGGAATATTGGCTGTTATAATCCTGATCCCTTAACAGAATTGTGGTTGAAACCAGTTCACCTACAACTAAATGCAATATCCTTGTTATTGTGAAATAACTACCTGTGGATGCCACTGATAGGAAATGGACTAATGATACAGTAATGTAATCTATTTGTTCCTTACATAAGCCCGGGTGGAGAAGATTAACGTAACCTTAACTAATTGAACATGATTATAGACACTGGCATGAGATTCAGCATAGCCTTAAGTATAAATTTTCAAATGGACTTCTGACTTCTCTACATGTAATGTCTCTAGTGTCAGGGAAGACTGCTAGTTTTGTTTGGTGAATGTCACCGTTGCAAACACTAGAGATAGAAGCATTGACAATACAGCATTTTACCAGAGACTAAAGGGATTCTGCAGATCCTTAAGCAACACAATTTGGCACAATGTTTTACAATACCAGTGACCTAAGTTCAATTCCCGCTGACCTTTAAGGGGTTTAACCCTGTGACCGTGGGGGTTTTCTCTGGGTGCTCCAGTTTCCTCTAACAGTCCAAAGACCTACCAGTTGGAAGGTTAATTTTTCATAAATTGTCCGTGATTAGGCTAGGATTAAATTGAGGGATTACTAGGCGGTATGGAAGGGCCGATTCCGTGCTGTATATCAATAAATAAAAAGAAAGTTATTTATTCCCCTCCATAGATGCGGCTTGACTTGTCGAGTTCCTCCAGCATTTTGTGGGTGTGGCAGTCCACCAGGATGCTGCAAGTTACTCTAATGTAAAAGCAAGTTACTTTCTTCTTTCTGCTGTTCTCCTTTCCTTCCCCACCCAGTATCATCCCTTTCTGCTCTCTGCTCGATTCTGCACCTTTATCCAATTGGTTGTTCTTCTTTCTCAGTTGGGCATGTTTTTTTTAAAATGGGGTCTTTGATGATGTTGGCTCCTTCACCAAGGGAACAAGAGGTGTAGGGCTGGGGAGGCTGGTTTCCGTGATGTGCTGAACTGCGTCCGTAACTCTTTGCAGATTTTTGCCAACCCCAGCAGAGCAGTTGCCATTACAAGCCAAGATGCATCAAGATAGGAGACTCTACTGGTTTAAGATGGCAGTATCAAAGATGTGTGGCAGTTTGCTGGTAGATCATAAGGCAAGAGATCCGACTAAAAACATTACCGATAACATCTTTCCTGAAACAAATTGTGGTGAACTATCGCTGCAGACAGTGAGGAGGTGGGTGGAGCCGAGGCTGGTTCAGGGGATGAGCCATTTCAGGGCACTGCGAGGCCCAATGTGTTTGAGCCGGAGTCGTAGATGGAGTTCGTATCGCTGTTGGAGATGAAGTGAACGATTTGGAGAGGAGTCGACGCAGAGGAGTTTTGATGCCCATCTACCTAACCCAGCTGCGAGGTTGGATCGCTCCAAGCACCAAGCCATTTTAGTGAGATTGAGAACGGCTTCGGGCTGGGCGGCCCAAGTGCATTACTACACCTAGATCCGAGTCCTGGAGCATGGCACTTACCGGTGCTTGGACAACTTAAGCGTCAGCCCAGTTAGACTTGTAGCCTGAGTGTTGGGTACGGTGGCAAGGTTGGGCTGATTTTGCTCAATCTCCCACAAATGTTTATTCTTTTCTCTGCGGCACCGAGGCTGCAAACTGATGCGGCTGCTGTGTGTTTCTGCCCCACTGCTGTGATAAACTGGGGACCGAGGCTCGGGTCCTACTCTGGCTGCTCCAGGAACGGATCTAGGACGCAGTCTGGTTTGGGATGCTGTTGGCTTGCTTCCATTGTTAGCATAATGTGTGCTTTTTTCTCTCTCTCCCTTTCTCTGTGCAGTGGTTTCTGGTCTTTTTTTAATTGTGTTATTCGGGCTTCTTGCTTTGTGGCTGCCTGTAAGCAGAAACATCTCAAAGTGCATAATTTATACATTCTTTGATAATAAAGGTGCCTCGAGTCTTTGAATCTTGAATCTTTATAGTGCATCAATAAAAATTGGTAGTGTCAAGGAGAACGTGTCCCTTCCCATTGGGTGGAAGATACAAAAGCCTAAAAGTCCATATCAGTAGTCTCAAAGCAGCTTCTATCCCACTGTTATAAGATTTTTGAATAATATCCTAGTATAGCTCACAATCTACCTCGCTAAATCCTTGCTCCTCATTGTCTGCCTGCACTACACTTAATCTGTATTTTAATACATAATTATTTGCTGTGTTATTGTTTCTTCTACTATGTAAATGCTCTCTTGTAATGAAATCATCTCTATTATGGGATGTGAAACAAAGTTTTCACTTGACCTCAATGTATTTGACAATAATAAATCAATTTACCTGTGCACAGTGCAGTGCCTTTCCCCGCTGACCAAGGGTTGTTATGTCAACGTAGACTTCATTCTATATTTCTACTAATTAGAACGAAGTAGAGCAAATTGTGGAAACTTAACACAAAGTAGGCTTGCTCTTCCAAAGAGACTTTCACTTCAAGTTTCCTGAGGGAGGAGATGAGGCTGCTTTTTAATGTCTCATCTTGAAAACTGGGCGGCGTGGTAGCATAGTGGTCAGCACAATGCATTACAGTACCAGCGACCCAGTTTCAATTCCTGCCACTGCCTGTAAGGAGTTTGTATGTTCTCCCCATGATCACATGGGTTTCCTCCAGATGCTCCGGTTTCCTCCTACCGTCCAAAGACCTACTGGTTGGTAGGTTAATTGGCCATTGTAAATTGTCCTGTGATTAGGCCAGGGTTAAATTGGGGTGGCTGGGCAGCACAGCTTAAAGGGCCAGAAGGGCCTGTTCCATGCTATATATCTATCAATCAATCAATCAAAATAGATAAATAAATAAATAGACAGATAGACAAATAAACAAACAAATAAAACAGCAATTACAATATTTCTTTATGGTGCAGTATGCTCTCAGCCTAAACAGTGGTTCTTGAGTCCCAGGGCTAGGACTTGAACCTGCAAACTTCTCACTAGGAGCAAGGGTGCCGAAACTGACGAGCAAAGGCAATGAGACCTTGAGTTAAACAGTTACCCGTAAATCCGTTTCAAGCCAGTTTACTACAGCAAAAGCAACACAGTCTGTTATTCACAGTGGAGCTGAGGTTTGGGGCAGTTCTTCCAATTCTTGGCACAACTCTGCACGGCAGGTTCACAGTTGTTAAAAAGACGCAAACCGCAAATGTCTTTGTTTGTAGCACTGACCAAGGAAAAAGGTGAAATCGGACAACAGGAACATTTAAGAGGCACATGAGCAGACGTGCAATGGAGGGATATAGAGTACCTGCAGGCAGGTGAGATTAGTTTAAACTGAGATCATGGCTGGCACAGGCATTATGAGCTGAAGGGCCTGTTCCATGTTCTATGTTCTAAAACAAGGAGGCCCGTTTTAACTGCTGTGAAGTGCGGTACTTAATTAGCTGATAACCATTCCAGGGATACAAACTGCTTGGTATTTTCACAACTACTCCAGTTGGCAATTCAAGAATTGAACCTTTCCCTTAATCATACGGAAAGGGAAAGACTCCTGCACTGTGGGTAACACTTTATTATTCATTCCGTTAGCGTTTCCCTTGTCAGTGCCCTCTTGTAATCGAATCATCTGTGATTATTGTTCTTGGGAATAATTTACGACTGAGGTACCTGAATCGTCATCACGGAGGAAGATGAGAAGCAGGGAATAAAGAAAAGCATCAGTCGTATTTAGTCATAGTCATAGTCATACTTTATTGATCCCGGGAGCAAATTGGTTTTCGTTACAGTTGCACCACAAATAATAAATAGTAATAGAACCATAAATAGTTAAATAGTAATATTTATGCCAGTAAATTATGAAATAAGTCCAGGACCAGCCTATCGGCTCAGAGTGTCTGACCCTCCAAGGGAGGAGTTGTAAAGTTGTAAAGTTTGATGGCCACAGGCAGGAATGACTTCCTATGACGCTCTGTGCTGCATCTCGGAGGAATGAGTCTCTGGCTGAATGTACTCCTGTACCCATTATGTAGTAGATGGGAAACATTGACCAAGATGGCATGCAACTTGGACAACATCCTCTTTTCAGACACCACCGTCAGAGAGTCCAGTTCCATCCCCACAACATCACTGGCCTTACGAATGAGTTTGTTGATTCTGTTGATGTCTGCTACCCTCAGCCTGCTGCCCCAGCACACAACAGCAAACATGATAGCACTGGCCACCACAGACTCGTAGAACATCCTCAGCATCGTCCGGCAGATGTTAAAGGACCTCAGCCTCCTCAGGAAATAGAGACGGCTCTGACCCTTCTTGTAGACAGCCTCAGTGTTCTTAGACGAGTCCATTTATTGTCAATTTCTGTCTCTGTGATCCAGCCAGCCCAGCCCTGAACTATTTAAGAGTCGTAGAGCAGCACTACAGTACAGAGGCCCTTCAGCCTACCTTGACTGTGCCCATCTGGTCTTCTGTCTAGTCCCATCGACCTGCATTTAGACCATACCCCTCCATACCCCTCCCATCCATGTACTTATCCAAACTTCTCTTAAATGATACAACCGAACCCGCAACCCTCACTTCTGCTGGCAGTTTATTTCGTTCTCACATCACCCGCGAAGTGAAAAATTTCCCCCTCATGATCCCCTTAAATATTCCACCTTCCACCCTATATCTATGACCTCTAGTTCTAGTCTCACCCAAGCTGAGTGGGAAAAGTCTGCATGCATTCACTCATTTCTATACCCCTCTTAATTCCGTATGAGATCACCCTTCGTTCCCTTGTGGTCCAGGGAGTAAAATCCCAACCTATTCAACCTTTCCATAGAACTCAGGTCCACAAGACCTGACAACATTCTTGTAAATTTTCTCTGCATTTTTTTCAAGCTTGTTGGTATCTTTCCTGTAGATAGGTGACCAGGGCAGCACACAATATTTATTTCATTGAGATACAGCACAGAATAGGCCCTTCTGGCCCTTTGAACAACACCGCCCACCAACACCCACTTTAACCCTGGCCTAATCACGGGACAACTCACAATGACCGACTAACCTACCGACTGGTACATCTTTGGACTCTGGGAGGAAACCAGAGCACCTGGAAGAAATCCACGCTGTCACGGGGAGAATGTACAAACTCTTCACAGACAGGGGCAGGAATTGAACCCAGGTCACTGGTACTGTAAAACTTTGTGCTAACCACTCCGCTACCACACTGCCCCGAGTTATGAGGGATAATGTGCCAAATGTTCTCTTTATTACCCTATCTAAAGGGTAATAATTTACCCTTTATTACCCTTTAATGTTGAAAGGCATGGACAGAGTGGATGTGGTAAAGTTGTTTCCCATGATGGTGGAGTCTAGTACAAGAGGGCATGACTTAAGGATTGAAAGGCGTCCATTCAGAACAGAAATGCAAAGTAATTTTTTGTAGCCGGAGGGTGGTGAATCCATGGAATTTGTTGCCATGGGCGACAGTGGAGGCCAAGTCATTGGGTATATTTAAGGCAGAGATTGATAGGTACCTGAGTAGCCAGGGCATCAAAGGTTATGGTGAGAAGGCCGGGGAGTGGGACTAAATGGGAGAATGGATCAGCTCATGATAAAATGGCGGAGCAGACTCGATGGGCCAAATGGTCAACTTCTGCTCCTTTGTCTTATGGTCTTATGGTCTATCTACCTATGATGCATTTTAAGTCTGCATTATACCTGGTTAGCAAGTTGTTGGTACAGTAAGTGGAACATTACAGGCAAAAGTCAATGGAACATTCACATAGACACTGTGAGCGATAAAGGGTGCTGGGAACTTTAAAGTGGGAGTTAAGTCTATAAGATTTTCCCCTTTCTTTTCTATTTACTACCCTTCAATCCCAACCAACACAGAGCCCACAGCCCGCTCACAATGGTCACATCCACAAGCAAAACCTTTTATACATATGGGTGCTTCATGCATATCTCTGGTTGTGGGGAACTATTATTGCAAGGAAATGAACTATTGGTCTGAACTATTACTGCTCTGTCTTTTTTCTTATTTGAATAGCTTTGGTAATGAAATCTGAATACACTCAGTGGCCGCTGAGTATATGTTCATGTTCTTCCATTCATAGTCCATTCGCTTTAAGGTTCAGCATACTGTGCGTTCAGATTTGCTCTTCTGCAGACCACTGTTGTAACGTGTGGTTATTTGAATACTGTTGCCTTCCAGTCTGGCCATTCTCCTCTGAACTCTCTTGATACTGACACATTTTCATCCACAGAACTGCCACTCACTGGATGTTGTTTGTTTTTCACACCATTCCCTGTAAACTCTAGAGACTGCTGTTTGTGAAAATCCCAGAGATCAGCAGTTTCTGAGATAATCAAACCACCCCGTCTGGCACCAACAATCATTCCATGGCAAAGTCACTTAGATCACAATTCTTCCCCCATTCTGATGTTTGGTCTGAACAGCAATTGACCACATCTGCATGCTTTTATGCATGGATTTGCTGGCACGTGATTGGCTGATTGAGCTTTTCTCTTTCCCCACCTTTCACCTTTTTATTCTGGCATTTTCCTCCTTCCTCTCCAGTCCTGAAGAAGGGTCTCGACCTGAAACATCGACTGATTATTCGTTTCCATGGATGCTGCCTGACCTGCTGGGTTCCTCCCACATTTTGTGTGTGTTGCTTTTAATTTCCAGCCCTTGCAGAACCTGTGATTAGATATTTGCATGAACAAGCAGGTGTACAGGTGTACCTAATGAAGTGGCTACTGAGCATATACTGACACCGTGGGAGTATTACTAAAGTACGGATGGTAAGGGCACTTTAAGAACTTTTTTCCAACAAAGTAACTAGGTTGGTCCTCTTCAGTGAGGTAAGTGGAAATATAAACTGCTGCTTCACTCTCAGTAACATAGCTGGAGTGACAGTTCCTATAGACATTTTGTGTTTGGGAAGTCAATGATTGGTTTGTTGCAATACATTTTCTATTTATTGTACAGATGCATCTCCTTTATCATCTGCAGTATCTTCACCATATAGTTATGTCTTTAGATAAAATGATGTGATGCGGGGTATTGATTTTGTTTGTAATTGTATGTTTTTGCCACTTGCTACATGGGAACCTCCCTCATTAAGGAACAGCATTTAGTTGCCTGGAGTTGATCTATTTTCAATCCGAGCATTGGTTGAGGAATGAATAGGACCGCTGAAAATAAATGTGGAGCAACTGGATCCATTGGAGATCGTGAAATAAAGGAAGAAATTTGTCCAAGAGCTAAGATGATCTCTTAGTAGATGAGCAAGAAAAGATGAGCTGATGTCTTGAGACAAAAACCTTGAAATATAACTAAGTGAGGATAACTGTTTGGCGAGTACATACTTGCTCAGAGCTACTAATGTCAAACTAAAGAAACTGACTTCCAAGAATTTATCAAAAGGAAGGTTTGCAGTGGGAACGAGTAATTACAATTGGGAATGCTAATTGCACTGAGTATATGCATTTATATAACATCTTTAATTATTAAAAGGTTTTTTGAATTATAAAAATATACAGCACAGGAACAGGCTCTTATGGCCCACCAATCATAATACCTATCTGTTCTAATCCCATTTGCCCATATTAGGCAGAGTTTTTTCTCTCTGCCTGTCCTCACTAAATGCCTGTCTAAAAACTCTTAAATATTTCAGTTGTATCTGCCTTCACTACTTCTTCCAGCAGCTTGCTCCAGATATGTATTCACCACTCGCTCTCTGTGGAAAAACTTAACCCTATACTTCTCCTTTAAGTTCCTCCCCTCTTACCTCAAGGTTTGACAAGCTACACTCTCTTCTCACTGCTACCGTTGGGCAGGACGTATGGGAGGCTTACCTCCCACACCGCCAGGCTCAGGAGCAGTTATAAGACCATAAGAACATAAGAGATAGGAGCAGAATTAGGCCACTCAGCCCATCGAGTCTGCTCCACCGTTTCATCATGGCTGATCCAGTTTCCCTCTCACTCCATTCTCCTGCCTGCTCCTTGTAACCGTTCATGCCCTGACTAATCAAGAACCTATCAACCTCTGCCATAAATAAACCCAATGACCTGGCCTCCACAGCCACCTGTGGCAATGCATTCCACAGATTCACCACCTCTGGCTAAAGAAATACCTCCTCATCTCTGTACTAAGTGAACATCCCATATTCTTAAGCCATGCCCTCTGATCCTGGACTCTCCCATGATAGGAAACATCCTCTGCATGTCCACTCTATCTAGGACTTTCAACATCTGATAAGTTTCAATGAAATCCCCCTTCATGCAATTACAGGCCCAGATCCATCAAATGCTCCTCATATGATAACTCTTTCATTCTCGGAATTAATCTTGTGAACCACCTCTGAATCTTCTTTAATGTCAGCACATCCTTTCTTAGATAAAGTGCCCTACAGTGGTCACAAAATTCCAAGTGAGATCTCACCAGTACCTTATAGTGTCTCAACATTACGTCCTTCGTTTTATATTCTATTCTCTCAAAATTAATGCTAACATTGCATTTGCGTTCCTCACCGCTGACTCGACCTGCTAGTTAACCTTACGGGAATCCTGCACGAGGACTCTCAAGTACCTTTGTACCTCAGATTACTGAATTTTTTGCCTGTTTTAAAAATAGTCTATGCTTTTGTTCCTTCTACCAAAGTGCATAATCGTACACTTCCCAACACTGTATTCTATCTGCCATTTCTTTGCCCATTCTCCAGCCTCCCTGCTTCCTCAACACTACCTGACCCTCCACCCACCTCCATATAGTCTGCAAACGTAGGCAGGAAGCCGTCAATTCCATCATCCAAATCATTGACATATAATGTAAAAAGAATTGTTTTCAACACCAACTCCAAGTGCAAAACCAGTATTCATTGGCAACCGACCAGAAAAGGCTCCTTTTATTTCCGCTGTTTGCCTCATGCCAATCAGCCAATCCTCTGTCCGTGCTAGTATCTTTCCTGTAATACTATGAGGTCTTATCTTGTTAACAGCCTCATGTTTACTATCGATTTGTACTCCAGGGAGCACGAAGAGCAGAATCAAATATCGCTGTGATGATTGTACGCTCTAGTATCAATTGTTTGGTGACAATAAAGTATAAAGTATGTGTGGGTCCTTGTCAAAGGCCTTCTAAAAACCCAAGTACACAACTTACACCAATTCTCCTTTGTCTCCTCTGCTTGTTATTTCTTCAATGAATTCCAACAGATTTGTCAAGCAAGATTTTCCCTGAGGGAAACCATACTAATTTTGACCTATATTATCATGTACCTCCAAATAACCTGAGGATGATGAGGTCATCCTTAATAATTGGCTTCAACATCTTCCCAACCACTGAGGTCAGGCTAACTGGCCTATAATTTCCCTTCCTCTGCCTTCCTCCCTTCTTGAAGAGTGGAGTGACATTTGCAATTTTCCTGTCCTCCAAACCAGGCTAGAATCTAGTGATTCTTCAAAGATCTTAACTAGTGCCTCCACAATCTCTTCAGTTACATGTTTCAGAATTCTAGGGTGTAGTCCACCTGGTCCAGATGACTTAACTACCTTCAGACCTTTCAGCTTCCCAAGCACCTTTTCCCTAGTATCAGCAACAGCACTCACTTCTACCCCCTGACAGTCCGAAATTCTGGCAAATTGCTCGTGCCTTCCACAGGGAAGACAGAGGCAAAATACTTATTTAGTTCACCAAACAACAGGAATTCTGCAGATGCTGGAAATTCAAGCAACACACATAAAAGTTGCTGGTGAACGCAGCAGGCCAGGCAGCATCACTAGGAAGAGGTGCAGTCGACGTTTCAGGCTGAGACCCTTCGTCAGGACTAACTGAAGGAAGAGTGAGTAAGGGATTTGAAAGTTGGAGGGGGAGGGGAAGATCCAAAATGATAGGAGGAGACAGGAGGGGGAGGGATGGAGCCAAGAGCTGGACAGGTGATAGGCAGAAGGGATACGAGAGGATCATGGGACAGGAGGTCCAGGAAGAAAGACGGGGGGGGGACCCAGAGGATGGGCAAGGGGTATATTCAGAGGGACAGAGGGAGAAAAAGGAGAGTGAGAGAAAGAACGTGTGTATAAAAAATAAGTAACAGATGGGGTACGAGGGGGAAGTGGGGCATTAGCGGAAGTTAGAGAAGCCGATGTTCATGCCATCAGGTTGGAGGCTACCCAGACGGAATATAAGGTGTTGTTCCTCCAACCTGAGTGTGGCTTCATCTTTACAGTAAAGGAGGCCGTGGATAGACATGTCAGAATGGGAATGGGATGTGGAATTAAAATGTCTGGCCACTGGGAGATCCTGCTTTCTCTGGCGGACAGAGTGTAGATGTTCAGCAAAGCAGTCTCTCAGTCTTCGTCGGGTCTCGCCAATATATAAAAGGCCACATCGGGAGCACCGGACGCAGTATATCACCCCTGCCTCTATCTTACCTACCCCTTTCATAGTTTTATACGTTTCTATGAGATCCCCTCTCATTCTTTTGAATTCTATGAATATAGTCCCAGAGGACTCAAGCTCTCCTCATAAGCTAACCCCTCATTTTTGGAATCAACCTGATGAACCTCATCTGCATGGCCTCCAAAGCCAGTATATCTTTCTTCATGTAAGGAGACCAGTACTGCACACAGTACACCAGTATTCTGCACAGTTGCAGCATAATCTCCCTGCTCTTAAATCTGACCCCTCTAGCAATGGCCTTCTTGATAATCTGCAGCATCTGTAATTGCTTGCGATTTTTGCACAAGCACTCCCAAATCCTTTTTCACAGCATGTTACAATCTTTCACCGTTTAAATAATAACCTGATCGTCTATTTTCCTTCCAAACTACATTTCCCATCATTGTACTCCATCTGTCAGATCGTTGCCCACTCACTTAACATATCTGTATCTCCCTGCAGACGTACTGCATCCTCTGCACAACTTGCTTTTCCACTCAATTTAGTGTCAGCAGCAAACACAGTTATACTACATTCGGTCTCCTTCTTCAAATTGTTAAATTGTATCTTGCACAGTTGTGGGGTCAGCACCAACTCCTGCAACACTCTGCTTGCCACTTGCTGCTGACCAGAGAAACACCCATTCGTTCCAACACTTTGCTAACTAATCCTCTATTCACGCATTACCCCCAACTACATGCATTCTTATCTTATCGCTCCATCATGGATAAAATCCTCCAAAGAACTCACCTACACGAAAGCACTGTCACAAGAAAGCAGCATCCATCATCAGGGATCCCCACCAATCAGGACATGGTCTGTCCTCACTGCTACCATCAGGGAGAAGGTACAGGAGGCTAAGGACTGACACCACCAGGTTCAGGGACAGTTACTACCCCACAACCATCAGGCTGTTGAACCAAAGGGGATAACTTCACTCAGCTTCACTTGCCCCATCATTGAAAGGTTCCACAACCAATGGACTCACTTTCAAGGACTCCTCACTGCATGTTCTCAATATTTATTATTATTATTTCTTTCTTTTTGTATTTGCGCAGTTTGCTGCCTTTTGCTCACTGGTTGAATGCCCAAGTTCCTGCAGTCTTTCATTGATTCTGTTATGGTTATTATTTTTTGGATTTATTGAGTATGTCTGCAAGAAAATATATCTCAGGGTTGTATATGTTGACATACAGTATATGTACTTTGACAATAAATTTACTTTGATTTTAAGTCCTTTATGCAATTTTATATTTTGTGCTAGTTTACTTTCGTAATCTATCTTCCCTTCCCTGATTGCTTGCTTAGTGGTTCTTTGTTGTTTTTTTAAAGTTTTCCCAATCTCTCAGCTTCCCACCGCCCTTGGTGACTTTGTTTTGTATGGCTGCCTTCCAGAAGTCCAATTTAAGTGCTGTTAACCAGTCTCGTAGCCCTGAGGGAAGGGAATGTATCTCTGCAATATCATCATCATATTTGGATAGAGGTAGTGTTGTCCTTTGCTTCCTTGCTGGATCCAGATTGACCAAGGTTACATCCTGCAGATCTCCTACTACACCACGAAAACTTCAGATGACCAAAGCAACAATGCCCAAAGGTATAGGAACCTGAAGACCCACAGGAAATGGCTTCTTCCCTGTGCTATCTGATTTCTGAATGGTTCATGAACTCCTGCTTGGTTATTCCTTTTTTTTGTACTTCTTTATCAAAGATCAAGGATTAACTTTAGTCACCACATACACTTAAGTGTATTAGGAAGTTGCTGTAGTGTGTTGGCACGACTTTTAACAGAAAACATTTGACAATTATAAAGAATAAACAATTATATAAAATATAAAGTTAGAGGTTCAAGTACAGATATAGAATAAAATGTGCATAAATATATAAATACCAGCATATATTTACAATGTAAACAGCATTGTAAGAAGTGTTGTCAAGTGTTTACAGTGCAATGCAGTGAAAAGGGTTATAGATAAAGAGTGGGGGTGTGGAGAGCTAACTAGAATAGTTGACCAGATTAACTGCAATTTTTGTGGTAATAGCCCTATAGTGCTTTCCATAAGGGAACGTTCTCAGGGTAGGTAGAGTCCACAATTGTAATTAATAGTAATTTTGGACTTGCACTGTATTTCATATTTATATTTGCATTGTACTGCTGCCTCAAATCAACATATTTCACGACATAATAAACCTGATTCTGATTGTGCCCATACCATAATCATCAGATGCTTCATCTTTTTGACTACAATATAACAATATGTACAGTATTCAAAACTACATAAAGCACACAATTCACAGTTTCAAATTAAAATCCCATTACTACAATCTACAATACACTCGAGCCCCCAAGGGACCATGATTCTTAATCCTTGCACAACATGGCATTCCCAGCTGTGGCTCTCCGATGGGGAGGAAAGGTTGGATAAGAGGCGGGAGATGGCTGTGGTGGAAGTGATGTGCACCTTTAACACAAAAGGGTCAGGAGCTGGTTTGTTCACAGCACCAATGTCTTGTTCTGGGTAAAACATGGGGAGGAATTACAATAAAGTACTATTGGGAAATCCCAGCAGCTCTGCAGCTAGTTTACCAGAGCCCTAGTCGTGTATTAAATTCATGGGAGCTGCATTTTTACATTCCCTTTCAACACACCAAGACCACATTCCCACATTCCCTTTGAAGTCACCAGAGCCATTTCCACCACTCCCTTTAAAGTTATCAAGGTCTCATTTGAACACTCTCTTTAAACGCACCAGGACTCCATTCCCAAGCCCTGTTTAAACTCAGTGAGTTTTCTTTCCAGTGGTCCTTTTAAGCTTACCTGCTTTACTGGTGTAATGCCTAAAAAATAGTTGAAAACCTGCCATTCCAGCAGGACCGTATTCCTGAGGATGTGGATTATTGGAGTTTTACTATCCAGCAAGCTGGCGCTGCTTTTCAGGTGAGGTATCTATGTTCACGCATGTGTGGATGTGACGTTACTCTGAATGCTACAGGAGCTCCAGGGTTGAGTCACACAAACCATGGCGTTTTTAGTAATTCATCTCTGAAACCTTAAGCACCAATCCTGCAATGCAAACCACTTCTGTAAAAAAAAAATTGCCAAGAACAGTTATGGTCAAAAGACCATAATTGCCCATGTCATATGACAAAGCGTGTTGGCACGTGGCCAAGTGGTTAAGGCGTTCGTCTAGTGATTTGAAGGTCGCTAGTTCGAGCCTTGGCTGAGGCAGCGTGTGTGTCCTTGAGCAAGGCACTTAACCACACATTGCTCTGCGACGACACCGGTGCCAAGCTCTATCGGCCCTGGTGCCCTTCCCTTGGACAACGTCGGTGTCGTGGAGAGGGGAGACTTGCAGCATGGGCAACTGCTGGTCTTCCATACAATCTTGCACAGGCCTGTGCCCTGGAAACCTTCCAAGGTGCAAATCCATGGTCTCATGAGACTAACGGATGCCCCTACCCTATGACAAGGCACATAATGATGATGACTATAAAAAAAACCCTTACCTGTGGAGGAAGGTGATTGGAAAGTCCACCTTATGACACAGTCAACCTTCATAGAGTGTTTCAGCCCTTAACCAAGAGCAGGAAGAGTGAGGAGGACAAAGAATTCATCTCCCTCCTTTTCCCCTTTAGTTGTAGTAGTGGCATTGCAGCCTTCCAGGATGGAAGAGAAGTCTCGTATCAGCAGCTGGCAAGAGAGGCTTTGGCACTGAAGTCAGGGCAGGCCAGGGAGAGGAAGGAGGGCTGAGAATAACCATTGCTTAGGAAAGGTTTAGATTTGACCCTCTTGCTCAGACTAATCATGGAGATTTTACAAATCTAGCTTTAATAACCCAGGCCTACCCTGTAAGTGTGCTTCCATATCCCAGCAACTCTGGCCTGGCAGTGCTGCAAGGTTAATTACTGAAGGCTGCAATGATCTTTTATTGAAAGAGACCCAGAGAGAGGATCAAGTTCAACATTTTTCCATTCATTTAGAGAACCCATTCAAAGGTACTTCGAAGCCCTCATGCAGGATTTCCTAAAGATTAACTTGTAGATCGAGTCAGTGCTAAGGAAGACGTGTGCAATGTTAGCATCCATTTCGAGAGGACAAGAATATAAAAACAAGGATGTAATGCTGAGGCTTTATAAGGCATTGGTCAAACCGCACTTGGAGTATTGTGAGCAGTTTTTGGGCCCCTTATCCAAGAAAAGGTTGTGCTGGCATTGGAGAGAGTCTGGAGGAGGTTCACAAGAATGATTCCAGGAATGAAGGGGGTAACATATGAGAAGTGTTTGATGATCCTGTGGGGGGTGGGTGGTTGGTGCAGGGGGAATCTCATTAAAACCTAACAAATATTGAAAGGACTGGATAGAGTGGATGCGGAGAGGTTGTTTCCTATAGCGGGGGGATCAAAGACCCGATGGCACGGCCTCTGAATAGAGGGATGTCCATTTAGAACAGAGATCAGGAGGAATTTCTTTTAGCTAGAGGGAGTGAAGCTGTGGAATTCATTGCTATGGACAGCTGTGGAGTCCAAGTCATTGGGCATATTTAAAGCAGGAGGTTAATAGATTCTTGGTTAGTCTGGACATCAAAGGTTACAGAGAGAAGACAGGAGAGTGGTCATGTGAGTGATAATAAATCAGCATGATGAAATGGCGGAGCAACTTGATGAACCGAGTGGCCTATTTCTGCTCCTATGTCGTATGGTTTTATGATTTTCTTGGCAACTATAGCAGCACGTTTCATCCTCACCTCCAAGCAACCTTGCCAATTTACATAATGTAGCACACACAGTGGGGAATAATCTTGCAAAGGTTCCAGGTTCAAGCAGTCACCCATTGGGACCTACAACCTCATTTTACCAACAGATTGACATCATGCGAATGTTTGTGATAGCCCAGTGGAAGGTGGACAGAAGACTATCTTACCATGCATATGTCATGATTCATCTGTCAATCAGCATCACAAGCAGATAAAGGTAATTGGGTCATTACCATAATGCTGATTTTGGGATCTTGCTGTGTGCAAAGTGGCATCTGTGTACCCAGTTCATGAAGTACTTAATTGTTCGTGAGATATTTAATTGGCCATGTAATGCTTTGGAATGAGGTTATGAAAAATATTCTATATATGAAAGTCTTCCTTCTCTTTATTCCTACTGAAATTACTGACTTCTATAGCAACCACCCACATTCACACAGCCCTTTAATGTAGCAGCATGCCCCTGGGCATTTGGAAAAAGTCATCACCATGAAATGTTAACTTTGTTACTTTCTCCTGACCTGCTCACTGATCTGAGTATGAACAGCAATTTATTTTAAATCAAGCTGCATCAAATTCACTCTGAGAGCAACTCATGGGCAAAAATCCATTCGTGCGTGTTTTTTTTTGGTTCCCGATTCGATTAGAAGTGAACATTTTTACAAACATTAGTGATGCGTCCTATTCGATGAAAGCACCATTGGTGATGTTGATGTTAGTGCTGGTGTTAGGGTAGTGCTGCCCTGAATTCCTGCAGTAATCCTGTGATGAAAGGGATTGGCACTCCACACGTAGAGCCACCTTCCTCCAGCCAATGGAGTGTTTTCTCTCTGTTACTACTGACAACCTTCCTCCAATTTCTTGATTTGTTCATAAGGGCAGTTCTGACCCTGTGAACACCAATATCTTTCAACCTCTCACCACTTAAACAACAATACTCTGCCCTCCCGTTCTTTCACCCCAATTGCCATTTTCCCTCTTTGCATTCCATCTGCCCTTTCACTCCCCCACCCCCCAAAACATCTCCACATCCACCTCTCTACCACCTATCACTGTAATACCCACTCAGTCTGAGGTGACTGATTGCAAGCCTTTCAGTGCAGAGGAGGGGCTCTCGGCCGAGATCCCTGGTTTCAAACTCATTTGTTTGATTTCACTGCTACCTTGCATAGCAGCTAAATATTACAAGTCTCCTTGCTGCAGGCAGCAGCTACTGTGCTTTCCCGGACAGAAGGAGGCCCCTTGGCCTATCATATTTGTTCTAGTTAACAGTGGCAGCGAGGAAAGCTACCGCTTCACAACGCAAGAGACCCCAGTTCAATCCTGGCTCTGACGCTGCCTGCATGGAATTGGCATATTCCCCATGTGGGATGAAGAGGCAGTCAAGCTGAGAGGTTTTAGCCTGAAATGTGAACTGTATGTTTTCCTCTGGTTGATGCTGCCTGCCTGCACAGTTCCTCCAACTTGACGTGTGATCCTCTGGGTGCTTTGGTTTCCTCCCATGCCCCAAAGACGTGCGAGTTGATGGATTAATTTGCTACATTACCCCGAGTGTGTCTGTGAATGAGAGTCTGGGGTGAGTTGCTGGAGCTGGTTAGAGGGAGGAAAGTTGTTTTCACTGGTAGGTGAGACTAGAACCAGGGGACATAGCCTCAAGATGCGGGGGAGTAGAATTAGGACAGAGATGAGGAGGAACTGCTTTTCCCAGAAGAGTGGTGAATCTGTGGAATTCTCCGCCCAATGAAGCAGTGGAGGCTACCTCAGTAAATATACTTAAGACAAGGATAGATAGATTTTGGCATAGTAGGGGAATTAAGGGTTACGGGGAAAAGGCAGGTAGGTGGAAATGAGTCACTGGCCAGATCAGCCATATTGAATGGTGGAGCAGGCTCGACGGGCCAGATGGCCAACTCCTGCTCCTATTTCTTATGTTCTTATGCTAAAGTGGGAAGGTGGGAAATAAGAAGAAGCAGTGTGAATGTTTTTTTCATAAACACAAGAGATTCTTCAGATCCTGGAAATCCAGAGTAATACACACAAAATCCAGGAGGAACTCAGGCAACATCTATGGAAAGGAATAAAGAGTTGACGTTTCAGGCTAAGAGTCTTCATCAGGACTTGTGTGTAAATGGCTTGTTGACAGTCACTGCAGGACTCGGTGAGCCAAGGGGCTTGCATCTCTCTGATCCAAAAAATGATCTCCCAAACCAGGTCTCAAGTGCAAAGTTCGAGGTAAATTTACTATCAAAGTACATAAAGTCACCATATTCAGCCGTGAGATTCATTTTCCTGTGGGCATACTCCATAAATCCAATAACCATACTGGAATCAATGAAGGAACTCACCAAGCAACACACGCGAAATGCTGGAGGAACTCTGCAGGCCAGGCGGAATTTGTGGAAAAGAGTAAACAGTCGACATTTCGGGCCAAGACCATCATCAGGATGGGGAAAAAAGAACAATTAGTTAAGTGCCTGCTTCCTGGTCTGTCTGGTTTGCAACTTAAATTTAATCTTCCATGCCTATTTGAATCTGAAGGTTAGTGGCTGAAGTCAGTTAAAGTTAACTGCTACATGTGCTCACCCCAAAAATCACTCTAACACTAATCCCGTTTAGTCTATAGCCTTCTGCCCCTCTGTGATGCAAATACTCATCCAAATCTCCACACCTCTCAAAACCTTCATTTTATGCTTTCCCTTGCCTAGTTGCCCTACCCCGAATGTATTAACCTGCCTCTTTCCAGCAGTTCTATTTGTCGCTCCAGAATCAGAATCATTTTATTCCCAGTATATGAAATTGAATTGTGGTTCAATTTTACATACTGGCAATAAAATGGTTCAATCAGTATTGACTGTGGTTCGGTGGCAAGCATAAAACACAGGGCAATACCATAACATAACACACTAGCAACCAACGATTTACAAGACCGTAGTGCAGACAGCCACGGGCAATCAATGATTAGCAGAGTGGTCACAGTGCACAAATGTCAATAATCAAACTTAAATAAACGTGAACATATGAACAGACTAAATAATTATCAACAGAACAAGGAGAGCAGGAAAGTCCATGTAGCAGATATTGGTAGGGACCACTAGGATATTATACCTGAGTGAGTTTTGTTGAGAAGCTGGATAGCTACAGGAAAGGAGCTATGGAGATGACATGTAGTCCCGGTGGTGACGGACTTGTGGTGTCTCCCTGATGGCAATTTGGTGATTGGATTTCCACTCTGTTCTTCACTCTGGCAATGAACAGGCCTGCTAACATTGGTATCTGACAGCCAGTGACCTTTGCTGAGTGGAACCTGCAACCTGGACTTGAAGAGGAAGGAGGAGGTGGGAAACCAAACGGTGACTTGAGGTGGTCACAACACTCTCAATGTCTGTCTGTCTAGGTACCGTATCCGATGCAGACGTTGGTGACCCTGGTTTTCCGTATAGATCTACCCTTTATTTTTTGGATGACTTCCATTTCCTTGTTGTGTAGCCACCTGGCTATGCTTTTGATGGACATAAGAAGATGAGGATAAACTGGGTATGAGGATGAACTACATCCGTCTGTGGAGCATTTGCTTTGGGTAATGAGGTTACCATTAACCACAGCTACCTCCAGATCACCCTTAGGCAAGGTGTAGCACCTGTTAGCCTCCCTGCTTGGGTTACAGTGAAGCCATGGAATGCAGGTGGTGGATGAAGCAGAAGGCAAGCTGTGAGTAACACAATCGATGGTTCCTGCTTCTCAGACACTGAGCAGTAGATCCTTTTAATAGGACAATGTACAGGGTCACCCGTTTTGTAGAGACGCTGCATCGGAAGCAAGCAAGGGGAAGCTACTTGTATTTTATCCCTAGTACAACCATGGTTAACTCTCAATGAAGGCCAGGTAAAAATTCATCAGGATACACCCTGAGATGTTAAACTTGCTAAGGTGGTGTGCAATGAACACCCTCTACTCGCCTTTCCTAGTGATGAGCATGACATGCTTTTCTGCCCAATTGGCCATATGTCTTCTTGCGGTCTCAAGCTTTCCTCTTCTCTGCTAATCACACAGCCAAGTTTTATCTCACCTTGCACACAGCTTACAGTGAAGCATCAACTCCCCATCCACACTGTTGTAAGAGAGCAATGTGTTCACCTCTTGGTCTTCTAACTCAAAAGGGTACTGGCCCACTGAGTTTGATTCCTTCTCATAGAACAAATCTATCATCAGCGTGGTGACACTCTGCTGCATTCCCTCCAACATCTTAGATAGTCAGTATGTCTCAGTGTTTAACACCAATGTGTGGTCAGATCAGAGAGTAGAAGTGTCTAACAAAAAACAAAGTGCACTCATCCAGAAGAAGGTATTTGTCAATGGCTCATTTGCTCTGCAGCACAGGAACAAGGGCATGTGATAGAAGACCAGATCAATAATGGAACTGATCATCCTCGATTCCGTGTTCTCTGGTCTTCTGCTATCTAGGTCATGACGTGAGCCAAGGTCCAACCTTAATCCCAGTTTACAACACATGGACAAGAGACAGGACAGAGCCTCTCGCATTGACCGACTCCAGTGACGAGAATGATGTTGACAGTAGCGAGGCCCTGCCCCCAGCTCACCGGCTGTCAAACCTGCTGCTTAATTCAATGTCTGCAAACTCCTTTGACATTCACAATCTCTCTCAGAATTAAAAGGAACCGAAAATGCTAAAATTACTTAAAAGGTCAATCTCCCTTCTCCTGTTGGGTAGAAGATATAAAAGTTTGAGTGTACTTATCACAGACTTATTGGCTACTTCTATGTGCTCTGTTATCTGACCCTTGAATCCCAAATGCTAAAAGGTGAACTCTTGAACTCTAATCTCCCAGTTTACCTCATCGTGGTCCTTGAGCATTATTTGTCTACGTGATCTGCACTTTGTCTGTAATGGCAACACTACATTCTGCATTCAGTTTTCTTTCTTTTTACGACCTTGGTGTAGTTACGTATGGAATGATCCGCCTGCATTGCGTGCAGACAAAAGAGTTTCACTGTGTCTCACTTGGAGACCGCACTTAGAACATTCTGTTCCGTTCTGGTCTCCTTGCTGTAGGAAGGAGCTTGAAACTTTGGAAGGGGTGCAGAGGAGATTTACCAAGTCGCTACCTCGACTAGAGGGCATGTCTTATGAAGATAGGTTGAGCTTTTCTCTTTGGAGCAAAGAAGGACGAGTGGTGACTTGACAGAAGTGTACAAGATGATAAGAGGCACAGATCGAGTGGATAGCAAGAGACTTCTTCCCGGGGCAGAAATAACTAATACCAGCAGGCATAATTTTAAGGTAACGAGGAGAGAGCAAGGAGGGATTTCAGAGTAGGTTTTTTATACAGAGGGTACTGGGTGCGTGGAATACACCTCCAGGCGTGTGGATAGCCATACACTTATTTCCTAGGGCAGAAATAACTAATACCGGGGGCATAATTTTATGGTGATTTGAGGAAAGTATAGGGGGGATGTCAGAGTAGGGTTTTTTTTTACACAGAGTTGTTTTTTTTCCATTGAGAGTGGGGGAGATTCAAACAAGAGGACATGAGTTGAGAGTTAAAGGGCAAAAGTTTAGGGGTAACATGAGGGGGAACTTCTTTACTCAGAGAGTGGTAGCTGTGTGGAACGAGCTTCCAGCAGAGGTGGTTGAGGCAGGTTCGATGTTGTCGTTTAAAGTTAAACTGGATAGATATATGGACAGGAAAGGAATGGAGGGTTATGGTGTGAGTGCAGGTCGGTGGGACTAGGTGAGAGTAAGAGTTCGGCACAGACTAGAAGGGCCGAGATGGCCTGTTTCCATGTTGTAATTGTTATATGGTTACATGGAGTGCAGGGTGCCTGAATTGCACGTCCAGGGGTGTGGTAAAGGAGTAATTCATTTGTAGATTTAATTCTTGCATTCCTAAATTATTGTGTGTTATGTACTACTGGGCTTTACACCCTGGTACAGAGAAACATTGTCCCATTTGGCGGTATACGTGCATTAGGTCAAATGACAATAAACTCAACTTGAACAATAATAGGAATATTTAAGAGACTCTTAGACAGATGTTATAAGATGGAGGATTGTGGGCTGTATAGGGGAGAAGGGGTAGATTGATCGTGGAGTAGGTTTATATCAATCAGCATAACATTGCAGGCTGAAGGCCTGTACTGCACTGTACTGTTCTATGTCTGAGACCCTTTGTCAACCTGCCTGACCTGCTGAGTGTTTCCAGTATTTTACACTTATTTTCAGATTTCTAGCATTCGCATTTCTGTTTTCACTTGGATAAGACTGCATGGCTGTTGGCTGATGGACAATTATCCACAGCTCTGGCAACAGGAGCGACAATCCTTCCATCAGCAGCTGAGAAATTAACCCCAAATGAACCTGGAGAGAAGCTAACATGAAATGAACAGTCTGTTGCAAAATCCCATTTCGTTCACGAGTGCCCTTCCAGGAGAGAAATTTGCTTTTATGCTATGGGTGGTTGACTCTTGACTATTCTCTGAATGGCCTAGAAAGCCACTCAGTTTGAGCCCAATTAAAGATGGGCAATTAAAATGTGGTGTAGCCAACAACGTCCACATCCCGTGAACAGTAAATATGGATCTAAGCTAGGCCATTACACAAACACATCGCAATTTCACTTGCGCTGAAAGAAGTTCAAAGCATTCAGTCTGATTAGAATCAAAATCCCACTGTGTTATATGATTTCACAGTCACGCCATAAAGACATGATTACCTCTGTGTTCTGTTGCAGGTAATCCCTCAAAGTGCTAATACTGGCACAGAAGTAAAAAGTAACCCAAGGGCTTCAGTTAACCACAACCAATTTATAGAATACTGATTGAAGGATCTAGCACTGGGGCCTGATGGGTGATAAGGCTTCTGCCAATCAGGAGGTAGTTTGCTGTTTCATCATGCTCTACTTTACAGGTCCTGGAAGGGGTCTTCATTGCTAAAGGAAACAGAATGGGAAAACTCTAACTAACATATCAATCAATGTACAGATGAAAAAATTTGGAGTAGTTCTCTTTAACATAGTGGTGCCGCCAACACCGTGGCCTCTCTCCCAGATGAGCTCAATCGCTTTTACGCTCAGTTCGATGTTGCTGACTCTGAGCCTCCAAGGAAAGCCACCACTACAACCTGCAACCTGGTCATCTCAGGCTGAGGTACGCAGATGTGGACAGTCACAAGGCTACGGGACCGGTTGGCATCCCAGGGTGGGTACTGAGGATGTGCATGGCACAACTGGCAGGTGTGTTTACAGACATTTTTAATCTCTCCCTCTCCCAGTGTAGAGTGCCCTTCTGCTTCAAGTTATCCACCATTGTCCCAGTGCCAAAAAAGACCAAGGTAACATGCCTGAACGACTGGCGTCCTGTCGCACTCACTTCAATAATAAGCAAATGCTTTGAGAGGCTGGTCAAGGATTACATCTGCAGCTTTTGCTACCACCCAGACTGGATCCCCTACAACTTGCCTACCAACACAACAGATCAACAGAGGATGCAATAGCCGCTACTCTACATACCGTCCTTATACTTCTGGAGAAGAAGGATACTTATATGAGAATGCTGTTCTTGGACTACAGTTCAGCATCCAACACCATAGTTCCATCCAGGCTCAACAGGAAACTCAGAGACCTCGGCCTTGACCCTGAATTGTGTAGCTGGATCCTGGACTTCCTGTCAGATTGATGGCAGGTAGTAAGAGTGGGCTCCCTCATCTCCACTGCTCTGACTCTCAACACAGGAGCCCCTCAGGGCTGTGTACTAAGCCCCCTCCTTTACTCCCGGTATACCCATGACTGTGTCACCACCCACAGCTCTAACCTGCTAATTAAATTTGCAGATGACACTACATTGATTGGCCTAATCTCAAACAATAACAAGGTGGCCTACAGGGAAGAAGTCATCACCCTGACACAGTGGTGTCAAGAAAACAACCTCTCTGTCAATGTTGCCAAAACAAAGGAGCTGGTTGTGGATTACAGGAGGAATGGAGACGGGCTAACCCCTATTGACATCAATGGATCTGGGGTTGAGAGACTAAACAGCTTTAAGTTCCTCGACATAAACATCACCAAGGACCTCACGTGGTCTGTACATACCAGCTGTGTGGTGAAAAAGGCACAACAGCGCCTCTTTCACCTCAGCCGGTTGAGAAAGTTTGGTGTGGGTCCTCAAATCCTAAGAACTTTCTACAGGGGCACAATTGAGAGCACCCTGACTGGCTGCATCACTCCTTGGTATGGAAACTGTACCTCCCTTAATAGTAGGATTCTGCAGAGAGTGGTGCAGGCAGCCCAGAGCATCTGTAGTTGTGAACTTCCCACTATTCAGGACATTTACAAAGACAGGTTTGTAAAAAGGGCCCAAAGAATCACTGGAGACCCGAGTCACCCCAACCACAATTTTTTCCAATTACTACCATCTGGGAAACAGTACCGCAGCATAAAAGCCAGGACCAACAGGCTCTGGGACAGCTTCTTCCACCAGGTCATCAGACTGATTAACTCACACTGATTTGAGTGTATTTCTATGTTACATTGACTGTTCTATTTATTATAAATTATTATAAATTGCACATTTAGATGCAGATGTAACGTAAACATTTTTACTCATACATGTGAAGGATGCAAGAAATAAAGCCAATTCAATTCAAAGAAATTTGGAAGGAACTTCAAAATTGGATATTTATTTAATTATTTTTTTATTTGGAGATACAGCACAGTAGCAGGCCCTTCTGGTCCAATGAGCCTTGCTAGTCAATTACACCCATGTGACTGAATGACCTCCTAACCCTTATATTTTTGGAATGTGGGAGGAAACCAGAGCACCCGGAGAAATTGTGCCACCTCAATAGGTTTTGTTATTAATCCATTAATTTAAAGTGAAGAAATATTTATTTTTAAACTAATAGCTAACTTACTGTTACAAGAGTTGAAAAGCAATAGGAACAAGAGGTAAGTAAATTAAATGAACTAAAAGGGCCTGTATTTTCTGGGCGATGGTGAAGCAGTACAATTCCTTACGTATGCAAGAGATTCGGCAGATGGTAGATTCCTTCTTCTTCAGCCCTTTACCTTTTTCACCCATCACTTCCCAGCTCCTCACTTCATCGCCTCTCCTGCACCCACCTGCCTTCACCTATCACCTCTCCACTTGTAATCCCTCCTCCTCCCCGCACTTCTTATTTTGGCTTCTTCCCCCTTCCTTTCCAAAGATGTTGCCTGACCTGCTAAATTCCTCCAACACTTTGTTTAGGATTCATTGTGAGTCCCGAAGAAGGGTCTCGGCTCGAAATGTTGACTGTCTATTGATTTCCACAGCTGCTGCCCAACCTGCTGAGTTCCTCCAGCATTTTGTGTGTATTGCCTCACTGAGCGTGGCCTGACCCACTGGGTTCCTCCAACACCTTGTTGTATCATAGGAACAAATCTCTTGTTCCTATGACTTTGAGGAAAAAGGACCCACAAAGATCTTGCAATCTCAATGGCTTGGATTTCATTTCTTCCCGACATTAGTGACCAACAGCATCTGCTCTGACAAATCTCGGACCTCCACCAACTGTGAGCCCATCAGTTGGCTGGAGCAGCCAATCACATTGAGGAGCTGGTGTGTAGAGGCATAGAGCAGAATGGAGAAACTCATGTGGTCTTGCTATAACGTAGAGGGTGTTCATTAGCTTCTAGATAAATGTAGGTTTCACAGCTGCATAGTTTTCGACTGAGATTGGTCAGTTCTAACCATTAACTTTTCCATTTATTCATAAATCTGTTTACATTACATCATACATCATTCATCCAGTGAAATATCCCAACATGAAAATACCTTCACTAATAGTCAGTTGAGGGTTAAGTGGACCTTCACAATGGACTATGCTGTCAGTTGGCCAGTGGGACTGGTAAGAGTCAGAATGTTGTGGGTGTGTGGAATGCACTGCTGACAACAGTGGTGGAGATGGATACAATAGGGTCTTTTAAGAGATTCTTAGATAGGTACATGGAGCTTAGAAAAATAGAGAGCCATGCGGTAGGAAATTCTAGGCAGTTTCTTGAGTAGGTTACATGGTTGGCACAATATTGTGTGCCGAAGGGCCTGTAATGTGCTGTAGATTGTCTGTTTTATGTTCCAATAGTAAGACCTTCAGACTATAAGACATAGGAGCAGAATTAGGCTATTAAGTCCATTGAGTCTGCCCTGCTGATTTATTATCTCTCACAACCCCATTCTCCAGCCTTCTCCCCATAACCTTTGATGACCCTACTAATCAGGAACCTATCAGCCTCCACTTTAAATCTACCTAATGACTTGGCCTCCACAACCATCTTTGGCAATGAATTCTACAGATTCACCACCTTCCAGCTAAAGAAATTCCTCCACAGGTCTGGGCTGTGGGCTCAGATATATTTTCCCTATTAATCACCAATGGTGCATCCTCCAAGGCCCAATTCATCTGAAAGATGAGAGGAACGAAGTGGTTCATTCTTGCTTAGGTTTATTTTAACACAAAGATTTATACTAATTGACTGTATAAGTAATTACATTTTAGGTGAATAAATCTTTTATGAATAAGGTTTAGTTTTGAATTTTCTAAATGTCCTTGGAAGCTGTGGAAAGGACTTCCCAGCATGAGGTAACAAAAGGCTGTCAGAGCAGTCTGTAGGTATGGGCTCAGCTTGACTTTCCTGGAGTCTGGCTGCCACTCACACCCCACTCCACCTGTAGAACAACCGTGACACCAAGTCCCTGGGGTTGCTGCATGCTGCAAGACCTCAAAAGACAAGTCAGTGGGTGAACCATGACACCTTTTAAGCAACATGCTTAGCAATAGTCCTATTTCACTGAACTAGGCCATCCCAGTGACAGTTCAGATACTTGCTCTGAACTCATCTCAGAAGCATGGGGTATTTAATCTCACTCATTAATGTCTCACAGACCTAGCTAAGCCCTTCTTAAAACAGTCTGCTAATTATCTTTTAATGCCATGAGTCTTTATGTTCCTTTACGGCTCAGCAGCAGAACACATCTTTGGCTATCTCACTAATTTAACTGTGGCTTTAAATAATTCTGTTAAGTTCATGAGACATGGCAAATAGAGCTGACAGAATAATTAGTGTTAATCAGCTTCCTCCCTAGAACGTCCTCATGACATCACCATTCTAGGGGTCTATTCTGACCCATCCCCATGTACCCAGTTCACACTTCCTGCAGTTGTTCAACATTCACAACACGCTGGAGGAACTCAGCAGGTCGGGCAGCATCTGTGGAAACGTTGACTGATCGTTTCCACGGATGCTGCTCAACCTGCTGAGTTCCTGCAGCCTGTTGTGAGTGTTGCTTTGACCCCAGCACCTGCAGATTATTTTGTGTTCCTGCAGTTGTTCCCCTTGCACCTGCTTTTTCAAACATCTGGAGCCATTGGAGACACAAGAGACTCCAGACCCTCAAATCTGGAGCAAGAAACAACCTTCTTGAACTCAACGGGCCAGTCAGCCCCTGTGGGAGGAAAGGAACTTTTCCCGTTTCAGGTTGTCAGTCCTAATGCAGGGTTTCAGCCCCGAGCATTGCCAGCTCCTTTTCTCCCACAGATGCTGCTTGACCTGAGGAGTTCTTCCAGCAGACTGCTCGTTGATCCAGTGACAGCCTCCTGAAGCACTGGGTCGGTGGTTACACCTATGGAACAGCACCCACAGCTCCTGCTCTTCTCAGCTTCGAACTCGTGCTGCCATAGCACAGGCAGAGTGCAGTCTCCAGAGGGATAATCCCACCAGTATTTAATTAGAGGTGGAGGAAGCAGGACACACATTCTCCGCACTCTGGTGATCAGTGGATGCATTTGTCACAACCTAATATTCAAAACCCTCTTACAACATACAGACCCACTTTGAAGAACTCTGCAATTCCTGTCCTCAGTAATATTTATTTATTTAATTTGCACATTGCTCGTCAGTCTTTGTTAATGTATAGATTTTCATAAATTCCATTGTTTTTTTTAAAATTCCCTGCAAGAAAATGAATCTCAAGGTAGTATATGGGTACAAATATGCATGTTGGTAATAAATTAGATTTTAGATTATGAAGACACGTAGCCCTCTTTTATTGTCATTTAGTAATGCATGCATTAAGAAATGATACATTATTTCCTCCGGTGTGATAACACAAAACCAAGACTGAAAAAAACTGACAAAAAACACATAATTATAACATATAGTTACAAAGAGTGTAACAATACCATAACTTGATGAAGAAGTCTGTGAGCACAGTAAAGTTCAAAGTTTCTCAAATGTCCCACATCTCACGCAGACGGGAGAAGGAAGAAAAACTCTCCCTGCCATGCCGACCACAATCCGACTCTGAGTCATCCGAAAACTTCGAGCTCTGATCAGCTCTCCAACACAGAGTACTGAGCGCCATCTCTGTCCAAACGATTCGACCTCCTTCTCAGTCGCCAAAAGCAGGCAAGGCCGGGGATTTTGAGGCCTACCCGCCGAAAGATTCACGACCACACAGTAACAACAGCAGTGAACGGGCGTTTCAGAAATTTCTCTAGATGTTACTCTGTGCTTTCAAGTCCATTCTCCATCAAATTAGAATTGTCCACGGCCCCTATTTAACAGATACAATATCATTTTCACCGGAGAGCTGCGCACGTGCTGCCATCTTCTCCTCCCGCTCTCTTATTTATTTTGACTTTAACTTTGAACAACCCAGCTGAAAGATTCCCTTCCAACCACCCTCTGCGACCCCCACCCACTCAGCTTCTTTCCCTCTGCCATCCGATTTCTGAACAGGCAGTGAATCCATTAACAAGATCTCACTTATTTGCTCTGTTTATTTAATCATGTATGTATGTATATATATATATATATATATATATATATATATATATATACATTTGTGTACATATATGTGTGTGTGTGTACATATATAGAGTGGATTCTGATTAATTGAGCTATCTGTTTATCGGGGCAGGCGCTCATTTGGGACAACTTTTAAGGAATTAAAAACTAATCAAGAAAATAGCTGGGATTTCCTTTATTAATTTGTGTCACTATGCTGCTTAATTGGGACAGGAGACTGTTGCCAGGCAGTTTCTAACCAACGTCAGTCACGGCAACTTTGTAGCTGGTAGACTGTACACCGTGCTTAGAGTGAACAGCTTTTAAAGTTCAAAGTACATTTATTATCAAAGTGTATAGACATTATACACCCTTGAGATGCATCTCCTTATAGGCAGCTACAAAACAAAGGAAGTTCAAAAGAACACATACAAAAAAATACCATCAAACACCAATGCGCAGTGAGAGAGAAAAAACGAATTGTACAGACAATAAAAGCAAGCAAGTAGCTTCAGAGCTGAAGTTTTATGAAATATGCGAAGCCAGGCATCACTCAGCTTGAGCAGGCCACAGCTTCAGTTCATCACAAAGCCAAGTAAATGTTGTGAGACCACAGACACGAAGCCAGGCATCACTGCAGCCAGAGCAGACCACAGCTTCAGTTCAGTGCGGAGCTGAGTAAATGTTGTGAGACCACAGACGCGAAGCCAGGCATCACTGCAGCCAGAGCAGACCACAGCTTCAGTTTAGTGCGGAGCTGAGTAAATGTGGAGCAGCAAGCAGAACCGGTCCTTGCCTCCGGTCCCGACACCCTGATCTTTTCAATCTGTCCAAGTATCGGATCATTCCTCACTCTCAGACTGCTCTGTGGCATGAATCCCACCGCCACTCTTCCACACGTACCCGATCTTTCCAATTCGGCCCAACGCTTAAATTGATCAGACATCGGGACTTTCCTCGTTCTCGGGGTGCCATGACTCTGCTTAGACATGGCCTCTGCCTTCACTTGCCTTGACCAGGCCTTCTTTGTGCTCCCTCCTCTGCCACCACTCACCTCCACTTTTCTCGACCATTTCTCACCTGCACCTCCACCCCCGCCACCACAGCCGCTCACCCCTCCATTGTTAGTGTTGATCATTATTAAGGTATTCAGTAGTTTTCTTTGTTTTGTTTTTTGTCATCAATGAGTAGTCACTGGGCTTCACCCACGCCATCTTAAACCAGAATAGCATCAGTTGCATATGTTTGTGTTCAAAAAGCAGTGATTTTTGTCACCGATTGTTGGCGAGAAACAGGCAGTAAGACACTCAGAAGTGATTTGCCCACTGTGGTTTCAAGCATTCGGGCTCGGAGATGCCGGAAATGGCCGGGAGTGAAAATAAAACTATTTCACTTCCTCAATGAGTTAGGAGCTAGAATAATTTGGAGGTCCGAGGAGATCTGCAGATGCGGGAAATTCAAGCAACACACACAGAAAATGCTGGTGAACGCATCAGGCCAGGCAGCATCTATAGGAAGAAGCACAGTCGACATTTCGAGCTGGGACCCTTTGTCAGGACTAACTGAAAGAAGAGATAGTGAGAGATTTGACAGTGGGAGGGAGAGAGGGAAATCCGAAATGATAGGAGAAGACAGGAGGGGAGGGATGGATCTAAGAGCTGGAAAGTTGATTGGCAAAAGGGATACCAGGCTGGAGAAGGTAGAGCATCATGGGACGGGAACTGTATAGACAATCATCTTGAATATTACAATGAAAATGAGGATGTGGAGGATACAATCATCAAAAGGATTGTATGAAGGCAGTCCATTATCTGCACAAGGTGTCTGCACTGATTTTGATCATTTACAGTCAAGCAAAAGAACACGGTAGTGTATGCTGGATAAATTCCTCCATTGATATCTATTAGGAACTAATACACAGTTTTATAGTATGGTAGTAGTATTGTTAGTTTGTTTTGTATTTCATTTAAGTATATAATCTGTTACTCAGTTAAACTGTAGTTTCTCTTTTTTATAGCATTTTGCCCCACGAAACTTTGGCTAATTGGGGAAGCTGCTTAACTGGGGCAAAATGTACAGGTCTCAATGTGTGCCATTTAACAGGAATCCACTGTACATATGTATACAGTATATAATATTTATCATTGTAATTTATAGTTTTATTATTATGTCTTGCACTGTACTGCTGCTGCAAAACAACAAATTTCACAACATGTGCCAGTGATATTAAACCTGTTTCTGATTCTGACTCGCTATGAAACGTGTGCTTTCAAGATCTTTGCTTTACTGACCAAGAATTTTACATTCACCATTTAGGTTCCCTGAATCTGGAATGTCTCTTCATTCTTGGAGACTGATGTGACAAATTAATTTAACACATCTGCTACTTTCCAGTTCTCTCATGCTATTTCTATCCAAATGATTCCCTTGTGGATTATCTGGATTTAAAGGTTTTCCTACTTCATGCGTGACTATCAGGTTTTAATCACAGAGCTTGTGTAATGGGGTCTACTTGAGTCCAGCAAGGCAGGCCGCAGCTGCACATACCATGGCACTTAATCCCTTTATTGCCAAACTCCAGTGGAATGGTGAACACATTGGGAATGCAAACAAATGCAGTCATTTTGTTTCTTCCCTCGATTTCCTCTCATAAAAGCTGTGCCTTCTTCAGGCAAGAGCTCATGTTGGGAGCACGGTTCACCTGCAATTATCAGAAATACCTCATCTATTCAGACAGTCTATGTGAAGATTCTGGATAACATCACAACTGACTCCTATCCTTGTGTCCTGACGTGGAGCAGGAGCGACAGGGCAACACACACAAGGTGCTGGAGGAACTCAGCAGGTCAAGCAGCATCTATGGAGAGGAATAAATAGTTGACATTTCAGTCCTGATGAAGGGTTTCGGAGCCAAAGGTCAAGTGCTTATTCCTCTCCATAGATGCTGATTGACTTGCTGAGTTCTACAAGCATTTCCTATATTTTGCTCTGGATTTTGAGCGTCTTCAAAGAGTCAAAGCACATTTATTATCAAAGTATGCAGACAGAATACAATTTGTCCTCCGGCAGGCGGCCACGAAACAATGGGATCCATTCAAGAAAACATCAAACACCCAGCACAAGAGAAAAAAGAACAAATTGTACAAGCGGCAAAAAGCAAACGAACCACACCTAGAATATCAAACATCAAACCAGTACATTTCAGTTTAGTTCAGTTCAGCGCCCAAACGCTAGCCAACACAGGCCACAGGGCCATTCCTTGCCGCAGTGCCCCAATTCACATCGGTCACCCCAATCAAACCACTCAAAACCAGCAGAATAAAGAGTAAACAAGAGAAACCCTCACTAAAGAGTAACCGCAATCTAGGAATACATACACCACAAACCTCAGACCCCTGGAGAATGAGTCCACAGCCTCACAGATCGATCTTGTCCATATGGATCCCAAGATCCCTGCACTTACCCCTGACAGCAGCCAGTGAGGGGGAGAGGAAGAGACCCTTGTGCTTAGGAACCACTGAGGGCTTTGACTGTCCCCTCACCAATGCCCAAACTTTGATTTGGTGAATATTGTACATTTTGTTCCAGCATTTCCACAAGGGAGTTCTGATACAATTGTATTTTTTTATTATGGAGATCCAAGAGACTGTAGACGCTGTAACCAGGAGCATAAGGAAATGCCGGAGGAACTCAACATCTGTGGAGGGAAATTGACAGTTAACACTTTGGGTCAAAACCTTTCTTTTCAGATTCAGACTTATTTATCACATGTCCATTGAAACATACGGTGAAATGCATCTTTTGTATTAACAACCAACATACCCAATAATGTGCTAGGCACAGCCTGCAAGAGTCGCCACACTTTGTGCCGCTAACACAGTATGCCCACAATGTTCAGCAGAACAACACAGGCAACAACAACAACAACAAAACAAGCCCTCTTCCCACCCTCCTAACCCCCTCATACACACATACAGATCTATAACCCCAAGACAGGCCACCTTCAGGTCTCAGGTCTCTGGTCCTTGGCCTTGGACGCTCAGACTTGCCAACATGAGGCATCTACTTCAGACTTCGCTCCATGATTCACTAGTCATTGATTTGACCTTCAGACCTCGACTTCCAGATATGCACAGAACTCCAAGGGGCCTCGTAACTCCTTCAAACCTCTACCTTTGGTCCTCAACCTTCAGGCTTCTACCCCTGGACTTGCCGTCCTCTATTCTTCAACCTCCAACGTTTTCCGCATTTGGATGTGACCTAAGGCATTGGCTGTCCATTTCCCTCCACGGATGCCACCTGACCCAGAGATCCGCAAGCATTTGCTTTATATTATTTTAATGATGATTTTGATGAACACGGTTGTCTCTGGCAAGGCCAGCAATTGCTACTCATCACTAACTGACCACTGAGACCAAGAAAAGGAATTAGGTTTCATCTTGTTATATCTTCCTTAATTTCTTTTATATATAAGCGGATAATTGCATTCTGATAATTTTGCCAAATCTTTTGGCATAATGATGCCCAAATGCTTGATGGGCTCTGTTTGCCATGACCAAGGATATCTACCTTCAATTTCTCTTGGTGGGCTATAGTTATATGAAAGTAGTTGGGTTTTATCTATGTTGATCTTGTATCCTGATAATTGGCCATATTGTTCAAAGGATTGCATCAATTTAGGTAAAGAGTATGTTGGTTGCCCTAGATAGATCAAAATGTCATCCGCGTAACAGGCCAATTTATGCTCTGTCCCTTTAATCGTAATTCCCTTGATATCTTCATTTTGTCTGATGTATTGAGCTAATGGTTCCAGATATAATGCGAAGAGTAGCGGTGACCATGCACAACCCTGTCTCGTGCCCGTTTCTAGGGTAAAACTATTAGATAAATATCCATTGATTTTAATCCTGGCAGTAGGATTGTTGTATAGTGCCTGTATAGTTTTAATAATTGTGTCAAGTAGACCAAATCTATGTAAAACTCTGGAAAGAAAATTTCAATTAACCAAAGCAAATACATTTTAAGCTTCCACGCTTATCACTATTGCTTCAATTTCATTTTTTATATGATTCATAATGTGAAGTGTCCTTCGTATATTGTCTTGTGTTTGGCGTTGGTGTATAAAACCTGTCTGATCATTATGTATCAGTATGGGTAGAAACTCTTCTAATTGTTTGGTCATGATGGAGGTAAATATTCTATAATCTACATTAAGAACAGATATTGGTCTAAATGACCCACATTTCATTTCATCCTTGCCTTCTTTCTGTATAGCTGAGATTATCGCCTCCTTCCAGCTGGGTGGCATTAGCACCTTTCTTAGGGTCCAGTTCAGAGTGGGGAATAAAATTGGAATTAACTCACTTCTAAACTCTTTATACCACTCTGCCGTATATCCATCTGATCTTGGTGACTTGCTTAATTTAAGCTTACTAATTGCAGTTTTTAGTTCAGCTTCAGTTATGTCAGCAGTCATCGTTCTATTTTGTTCTTTGCTTAATGTGGTTAAATCTAAAGAATTCAGGAAGGTGTCAATTTGGGTTATGCTTCCCCCTGGAACTTTGGAATATAGAGTTTCGTAAAACATTTCAAAAGCTTCTTGAATTTCACTTCGCTTATTTTTTATCACTTTTGTTCTTGGATCCCTAATTCTATGAATTGTATTTTCTGCTATCTTTTTTTTCAGTTTCCACACCAGTATTTTCATAGATTTAGATCCACTTTCATAGCGTCTCTGTTTCAGAAACATTAAATTTTTTCTAATTTCTTGTGCAGCCAAACTATTAATTTCATTCCTAATCTTTAAAATTTCCTCTAGTGCATCCTGTGCCAAACTCAATTTGTGTTTTTTTTCTAGTTCCTTCAGCTTATTTTGTAATTCCTCTAATATTTTATTCCTTTTTTTTCTTATATGAAGATATCACTATAATTTTCCCTCTTAAGACAGCCTTCAGAGTATCCCATAGAATGGGAGGTGAAACCTCTCCATTATCATTGAATTCTAAGTAAAGATCAATTTCTTTTTTAATTTGTTCCTTAAAATAGGGATCATTGAGTAGACTTGAATTTAGTTTCCAAAGAGTATTCTTTGGTTGTAGGTCAAAATCAACAGATGAATATATAGGTGCATGGTCACTTACATCTATTGTCCCAATTCCACAGGTGATTATTTTGTCTCTATCTTTTCCAAATGTTATGAAGTAGTCTATTCTTGTATATATGGAATGGGGGGGGGGGCAGAATAATGAGTGTAATCCCTTCTGTTGGGGAAAAGGTCCCTCCATATATCAATTAAATCAACATCCTCAAAAAGAGTGTTAACTTTCTTATGTAAGGACTTTGTTTCATAAATTTTTCTATTGAAAGAGTCTAACTTTGGTTGTAATTGTAAATTTAAGTCTCCCCCACATATCAAAAGACCTTCTGTTTCAGTTACCATAATATTAGTAATTTTCTGGAAGAAACTAATATCACTTCCTGGGGTTGCGTATATATTCAAAAAAGTAACTGGATTTCCATCTATATTCCCCCTTACCAGAATATATCTGCCCTCCTTATCTCCCATTGTGAATACTTTTTCAAAATTTAGCTTGCTTGAGATGAGAATAGCAACTCCTCTTCTATGTCCTGATTTATATGAGGAGAAAAACAAATTAGTTAAGCCCATTCTCTTTAATTTTCCATGCTCATTATCACTTAAGTGAGTTTCCTGTAATTATACTACATGGGCTTGTTCTTTTTTCATTTTTGTTAGAATTTTATTGCGCTTGACTGGATTCAACTGCCCATTGACATTAAAAGAAATAAATTTTACTTTGTCCTTAGCCATGTTTATTTATCTATTAGTATATCACTGAAATTTGCAGAATATAACGTAATTGATCTACTCCCTGGTCAAATAAGAGCCAAGAAATGCAAATAATAAAAAAAAGGTAACGAAGTTGTGATTCCAAGGCTGGGGTCTCGTGATGACCCTGGGTTGAGCTGGAAGAAACGTCTAGCCGTGGGGAATAGCCGGGAAGGAGGTGCAGAAGCCTGAAGGCACACACTCAACAATTCAGGTACAGCTTCTTCCCTTCTGCAATCCAATTTCTGGATGGACACTGAACCATGAACACTACCTCACTACTTTTTATTTCTATTTTTGCACTACTTATTTAACAATTTTTAATATATATATAAATATATATGCCTGACCTACTGAGTTCCTCCAGCATTTTCTGTGTGTTGCTCTGGATATCTAGCATCTGCAGAATCTCCTGTGTTTAACACATGGTCTGTAGCCTCTTTTGATGAAGTGCTCGTCTATACATTCAGATTTTCCAAAAGAACCTTTTTCCACCATCCTGCCTGGCAGAGTAGAAGCACATTATTTTACACGGCAGTGCTGACCCCAGGACATTGATGGGAGGCCATGGTGACAACAATGCCCTATCGAAAACAATAGTTAGACTTTATTCAGTAGTGTGAATGTTACTTAGCATTGTAATAACAAATTGACAATTCTGATTTTAAGTATAGACTCTGGATTTTGTAAATGAGGGAGCAGGGGAGGGTAGTGGGTGAATCTGTGAACCCAGGCACACAGTCATTAGTAAGTTAATTAGTCCATAAAAATGCACTAGATCTCACTATAGGAGCAATCAAACTAAAGGCAGGACAATAAAGAACACAGAGAGCAGATCTCGTCATGAAAAAGCATAACATGCACAGAACTAACTACAATCAAGGGAAGATGTTTGTGCTGACTAACATTTAACCTTTAAACATGATTCTGCTGATTCCAGCAAATCTTCCTTATTCTTAGTGGATTCGTCAAATATACAATTCATCATCCGGGAGCCCTCCCTGCTGATGGTCTGGAATCCACAGGGAATGATGTCTGGCAAGCGACTGCAGCAAGATCGAACTGTTTGATAATTGGTGTAGCAGCAAGTGACAGTGACATTCCCACCCCCCAGTGGAGACGGTGGAAATAGAAACTGTCTCATGTTCAAAGAAATTTCTGAACTATTCCTTACCCTGAATCTGCAGAATGCTTTTTAAAGGAGTGTGGCTGTGTTCTACAAAATGAGGCATGGTAGTGAGGCAGTTAGTACAACGCTGTTACATCACCAACAACCTGGGTTCAAATCTGCCTCTGCCTGTAAGGAGTTTGTACATTCTCGCTGAGACCACGTGAGTTTCCTCCAGAGGCTCTGGTTTCCTCCCACATTCCAAAGACATATGGGTCAGTAGGTTAATTGGTCACATGGAGGTAATTGGGTGGCCCAGGCTCATTGGCTCATGAGGGCCTATTATTGTATTGTATCTCTAAATTCTAAAATAAATAAATGTGCTAGGGGTCTAATTAGGAGATTAGAGGAACTTCACACAGTATACAACTTACTATTTTACTGATTGATTTGGGTTCACACATTAAATGCTGAGATTCTTGTTCTACAACTTCCTCTTTGTCCAGTGAGGCTAGTCAGACACTGGGAGTGGGCAGGCAATGGAGTGGCGGCTAATATTCAGCAGGAGTTTGGTCTACTTTAATGGAAGTATGGACTGCTCCTGGTGTCTGATCCCGCAAGCCCACTCCACTGGCACAAATCTGATTCCGACCCACAGGAACTTGCTTACCATGCGACCATGAGACCATACAATACAGGAACAGAATTACGCTATTCTGCCCATTGTGTCTGCTCCACCATTCCTCATGGCTCATTTATTATTGCTCTCAAACCTATTCAACCTATCTTCTCCCCATAACCTTTGATGTCCTTACTAATCAAGAACCGACCAAATTCTATCACAAATATACCCAAGACTTGGCCTCCACAGACGTCTACGGCAAAGATTTCCACAGATTCGCCACCTCCTGGCTAATAAAGTTCTTCATCTGTGTTCGGAAGGGACATCCTACTCTGAGGCAGTACCCTCTGGCCCTTGACTCTCATGATTGGAAACATCCTCACCGTTACCACTCTATCTAGGCCTTTCAGTATTTGATAAGTTTCAATGAGATCCCCCCACTCATTCTTCTAAACTCCAGTGAGTACAAGCCCGGAGTCATCAAGTGCTCCTCATACATTAACTCTCTCATTCCCACATTTTCTTACCCCATGAACACAAGAGACTCTGCAGAAGCTGAAAATCTAGAGCACACTTACAAAATGCTGGAGGAACTCAGCAAGTCAGGCAGCATCTATGGTGGAGAATAAACAGTCGACATTTCTGGACAAGACTCTTCATCGAAACTGGAAAGGAAGGGTGGGGGGGGGGTGGAAATGAAGCCAGAATAAGAAAATGGGGAAAGAAGAAAAAGGATAGGTGAAGGCAGGTGGTGGGGGATGAAGTGAGAAGCTGGGAGATGATTGGTGTGAGAAGTAAAGGGCTGAAGATGAAAAAAATCTGATAGAAGAGGAGAGTAGACCATGGAAGAAAGGGAAGGAGGAGGGTGGGTCACCAGAGGGAGAAGGAGGGGTTATTTTGGCCTGAATTATCCTGGCCTGAATTATGGATGTTTATTCCCATCCATAGATGTTGCCTGATCTGCTGAGTTCCTCCAGCATTTTGAATGTTGCTCTGAATTCCCTTACCACTCTTCCTCATTTTCTCCCTGTGCTAGTCTCACCCTGCTCGAGTTTGTCTTTGAACCTCTATCTACTTCTTTCCCTTTTGCTTCTTCCCCCAGGCTAATGGACAAGACAGAGAGTTACCTTAGGGTCCATATCATATGGAGGCAGGCAGAGTGTAAAGCATTCATCTCTGCCTAAATGAAAATCAAAAACCTACAGATACTCAATATCTAAAATAAGTTTAGAAATTGCTAGAAGCATTGCAGGTCAGTCAGCAAATGTGAAAAGAGACACACAGCTAACAATTCAGGTCAAAGTTCAACACTTTCAAACCAGATTTATTATCAAAGTACATGTATATATTATCATATACTACCTTTAGATTAATTTTCTTGCAGTCATTCACGGGAAGAAATGCAATAGAATTTACAAAAAATATGCATAAACAAAGATTAACAGATAACCAATGTGCAAAAGAAGACAAACTGCAAATTAAACATAATACTGAGAACAAGTTGTAGAGGGTCCTTGAACGGGAGTCTGCAGGTCACAGAATCAGTTCAGAGATGTGGTGAATGAAGTTATCCATGCTGATTCAAGAGCCTGATTTGTTGTAGGGTGCTCTGGGACCGAACACTTCTGTACCTCCTGTCCTTTGGTACTTCTAAGCAACCCCTCTCTTAGAGTTGTTCTCTCATCTCTTCACACTGCCTTTGCCTCTCTATTCATCCTGCTCACATCTTCATGCCCAGCATCCTCATGTCTTCCCACCCATTGACTTGCCTTCTCTTCCCTTCCTTGCCGTCTTGAGGAGCTGAATCTATCATTCACTCTTCATTAATAATCTCTTGGCTAGTTTCTGTGTGAACACATGGGGAAAAAGACAAGTTTTAGTACACACCAACATGACCTGCATGCTGCTTAGGCCTCTCCCAGATCATGCGGATGGATTTCCTGTTCAAGTTCAGCTGGACGCACAACACTGAGCACGGGCCCCCCCAAGGCTGTGTGCTCAGCCCACTGCTGCTCACTCTGCTGACCCACGACTGTGCTGCAACACACAGCTCCAACCACATCATCAAGTTCGCCGATGACACAACTGTGGTGGTTCTCATCAGCAAGAACGATGAGTCAGCATACAGAGAGGAGGTGCAGCAGCTAACGGACTGGTGCAGAGCCAACAACCTGTCTCTGAATGTGAACAAAACAAAAGAGATGGTTGTTGACTTCAGGAGGACACGGAGCGACCACTCTCCAATGAACATTGACAACTCCTCTGTAGAGGTCGTTAAGAGCACCAAATTTCTTGGTGTTCACCTGGCAGAGAATCTCACCTGGTCCCTCAACACCAGCTCCATAGCAAAGAAAGCCCAGCAGCATCTCTACTTTCTGCGAAGGCTGAGAAAAATCCATCTCCCACCCCCTATACTCACCACATTCTACAGAGGTTGTATTGAGAGCATCCTGAACAGCTGCATCACTGCCTGGTTCGGAAATTGCACCATCACGGATCGCAAGACCCTGCAGCGGATAGTGAGGTCAGCTGAGAAGATCATCGGAGTCTCTCTTCCCACCATTAGAGACATTTACACCACACGCTGCATCCGTAAAGCAAACAGCATTATGAAGAACCCCACGCACCCCTCATACAAATTCCTCTCCCTCCTGCCATCTGGCAAAAGGCACCGAAGCATTCGGGCTCTCATGACCAGATTATGTAACAGATTCTTCCCCCAAGCCATCAGACTCCTCAATACTCAGAACCTGGACTGACACCAACCTACTGTCCTCTACTGTGCCTATTGTCTTGTTTATTATTTATTGTAATGCCTGCACAGTTTTGCGCACTTTATGCAGTCCAGGGTAGGTCTGTAGTCTAGTGTAGTTTTTGTCTTGTTTTTGTAGTTCAGTATAGTTTTTGTATTGTTTCATGGAGCACCATGGTCCTGAAAAATGTTGTCTTGTTTTTACTGTGCACTGTACCAGCAGTTATAGTCGGAATGACAATAAAAAGTGACTTGACTTGACTTGGCAATCTCCATCATAGTTCCTCTTGTCTTCCAGGAAACAATACAAGCAAGGTGAATTGAATTGACTTTAATTCTTAGAAGTAAAATCTTAAAAGCAATACTGCCATTGTTTCTACTTCTGAGAGGAATGTTATTGTGTTTGTATGATGAGGAACTCGTCAGTATGTTGTATTTACAAGAGGCATTCAGGTGAACAATTTGCTTCAGTAGCACATATAATCCAAAGTTCTCAAGCTTCAATGCAAACCCAAGTTCAGATATGAATATTATTTTATTATGACAAAATCATATGCACTCAGATCTCTTGAAGCTGAATGTGATAGTGAAATGTCGCCTTTTTTTTCAATACAATGTGAAAATTCCATTGAGTGCAGAGATCTTCCTTTTGAAGTTCGTCCGCGGAACAAATCATGTGCTGATGGAAATACGAAAAAGCAATTTTATCTCTAAAAATTTCACATTTTGTTCATCTTCCACTGTTTGGTCCCAGGGAATAGAGGATTCTCCTGCAACACTCTTGGGGCTGTAAGTGAAAATGTTAGCTACTGACCTCTCATGTCTGAGTCTTAATTCAGAAACCTAGTAGAGTGAGTCCCACTGATACTGCAGGGACTGCACAGATACAAACTTGACTGCTTTTGGAACAGCATGTGAAATATACGCACATCCTCCCGGACATTGTTGATCACACAATTATTGTACTTCACTTCCCACACCAGCCGTGAGTGGGGTGACCCAATCATTACCATCTTAAGGTCAATCTAATTGAGAGCTCATGCCACTAGGTTCTTGGACTGAGACCAGAAAATTGACTTTTACTGAAAACCACAGTGTCTAGAGAACGAGGATTGTACTGAAGTTGGTAACATTCTTTGTGATGTGAAACCAAGGCCCTAATTTACTGTGTGGTTGTAATAAATAGTCCATGATGTCAGGAAAAGCCAAGATTCAAGTATCCAAGTTTAAAATAAAGATCCACCCCTGGTGACAAACTGTCTACTGACATCTTTTATAAACCTACTGGTCCCCACATTTATCTCGACTTTACCTCTTCCCACCCTATCTTCTGTAGAAATGTAATTATTTTTCTCAGTTCCTTCATCTCTACCACATCTATTCCCAGGATGAGGCATTTCTTTCCAATGAACTGGGCTTCCCTTTCCCCACCATTGATGCTGCCCTCATCCGTATCTCCTCCATTTCCTCGACATCCGTGGTCACCTCATCTTCCTGCTCCCTTAACAGGGGTAGAGTTAATCTTGTCCTAACCTATCACCCCATGAGCCTCCGCATCCAACACATGATTCTCCACAATTTCTGCCATCTCCAAAGGGATCTTACCACCAAGCATATCTTTACCTTCTCCTTCTCTCTCCGCTATCCACAGGATTGTTCCCTTCACGATTCCCTTGTCCATTCGTTCCCTCCCCACTAATCTCCCTACTGGCACTTATCCCTGCATTATTCACCAATTAATTATTCACCTCCTCCCTCACCTCCATTCAGAGCCCCAGATAGTCCTTATAGATGAGGCAACACTTTACCTGCCAATCTGTTGGAGTTGTCTGTTGTATCTGATGCTCCCAATGCTGCCTCCTCTATACTGGTGAGATGTGCCATTAACTTGGGAACCTCTTTGTCGAGCATCTCTGCTCCATCCGCCAAAAGGGGAATTTCCTGGTGACCAATGATTTTAATTCCTATTCCTATTCCCATTTCAACATGTCGGTCCATGACCTCCTCTTTTGCCATGATGAGGCCACTCTCAGGGTGAAGGAGCAACACCACATATTCTGTCTGGGTAGCCTCCAACCTGATGTCATGGACATCAATTTGTCTTTCTGGTTAAAAAATTTCCCTCCCCCTTCTTCCTTCTTTCAATCCCCACTCTGACCTCTTATCTCTTCTCCAGTGCCTATCACCTCCCTCCTTCTCCTTTTTCTTACATGGTCCACTCTCCTTTCCTATCAGATTCCTTCATCTCCAGCCCTTTGTCTTTCTCACCCACCTGGCTTCACCTGTCACCTTCTAGCTACCCTCTTTCCCTTCCCCCACCTTTATATTCTGGCATCTTCCCCCTTCCTTTCCAGTCCTGAAGAAGTGTCTTGACCTAAAAGGTTGACTACTTATTCATTTCTATGGATACTGCCTGACCTGCTGAGTTCCTCCAGCATTTTGAGTGTGTTGCTTTGGATTTCCAGCATCTGCAGAATCTCTTGTATTTAAAATTCAGGTGATAAGGTGAAGATTTATGCATCAGCATATGTCAATTGTAAGGGCACCATGGTGGTCTTGTGATTAACATGGTGCTATTACAGCCCAGGGCATCAGAGTTCAGAGTTCAGTTCTGGTGCCATCTGTACGTAATGCTTAAAGAGAGCAAAAATATAGTAAGGTGGTCTTCATGGATTCACTCATTGTCCTGTATCTTGTTTCAAGTTCAAGTTTGTTGCCATTCAACCGTATACATGTATACAGCCAAACGAGACAACATTCTTCCTGATCAAAGTCTCTTTAAGATCTCTGTTCCTTATTGCCCTCAAATCACCATTGTTAGCTCACATTTTTTAAATCTTTAAATCTTTAAATGTACACCAATAAGTGAAACTTATTGTACTTTATTGCCTCACTACAGTACAACCTGATTTATGGCTTAACAACAGGCAGATTTTATCAATGGTAAACTTGCAAGCATTTGCATAGGAGTGATCTATACCTCCACTCCATTCCTTGGAGTACCAAGAGGAAGTATTACAACTCCTCACAGCCTCAGTAGCCACGCTAGAGCTCTTTTATTCTGAAGCTAAAGCCATTAAAATGCAAAGTTTCTGTCAGTCAGTCAATGATCATGCTACATCAAGGCCTGTTCTTCAACTGATAACAAGAGTGCAGACTCCATAATTACTGATAAATGCTCACTGCAATCCCCATCCTTGGTCCCAGTCCATAACCTGACAATAAAAGGTGAAATAGTAGCATTTTATACCCAGAAATTCAGCACAAATTTAATTAGCTGTAAATCTGCTCAAGATCTAGGATTGCAGTGCTCCATCTAATTAAATGCTAAAACCACGAAATGTGTATTCGATTTCCTTTGCTAACAGTATTTAATGAACAAAAGGCTATAAGGATCACAGCATGCATTGTGAAGATAGCACAGGAAAGAGTGCGGTGAAAGTCCACCCCTTACAGATAGCTCGCTGCTCCAGCCCCTGGATTTACTGTTTTGTGACATTCGCGGCGCGCAGTTGATTGTTTTAGCTCGGGGGCAGAGGTTGTATCACTTAAATTAGCTTCTAATCAGTTGGATTCCACAAAGTTCAAGGTTTTGATAATGACTGCAAGTAAAGCAACATTTCAAATGCTTATGCAATTGATTTTCTTTTAGTTGCAAGCATGGAAATAGTTTTTGGTGATCAAATCTCTGCACAGAATTGTTGATGGCCTCCTGTTTAGCCACCTGTTAGGATGCAGAATCTCACCTCAAATTTTGAAAAATGCTGTGTCATTTGCTTGCCACTGGGGGCTGTGGTTCAATTCCAATGTCATTCTCCTAACGCAAACATGAGGAAATCTGCAGATGCTGGAATTTCAGGCAACACACATGAAAGTTGCTGGTGAACGCAGCAGGCCAGGCAGCATCTCTAGGAAGAGGTACAGTCGACGTTTCGGGCTGAGACCCTTCGTCAGGACACATTCTCCTGACGAGCCTTATTCTCCTAACCAGCCTTTCTCCTGACACTGAGTAATGCAGAATTCTTTTGTTTAAGTTTTATGTAAATTATATGTTCCACAACCTATAAACCCACTTTCAGGGACTCTACTCATGTTCTTGGTCTTATTTATTTACTTTTTTGATTTATTATTTGCACAATTTGTCCTCTTTTGGATGTTTGTCTTTATGATAATGTAACACGCTGTGAGGTTTCACTGCTAATGAAGTGGCCTCTCTGTAATGTTTCACTGCAAATGTAATGGTTTCTCCATAGCAGCAATGTTTGGGTGATGACTACAGATAACGGGAGCTTTGGAATGTATACCATCCAATGAGAGGCAAGTTGTTTCTTTCTTGTGGGGCTGAGAGAAGGGATGCTCAGTTTTTTGTTCGGCAGAAGGTGGAGCGAGAAGATGCCAGCACGGGGAAGTCGCAGACTGCAGGACGGAGTGGACCCGGAATGGGTTCAGGAGTCGATGCCCAGGGAAAAAATCGAGGGAGAAGAAACCCACGGGAAAACCGTGAGCTCCAACGTTGTGAAATAGACTGTTTCATGAGGATGGGCCCTTTTTTTTTGTGTCTTTACTCACCCTATAGTCAAATTAAGAATTATAAAGCTCAATCATTCTTTTGCATATTGTGTACTGTTTGTTATTTCTTGGTACTGGTTTGTAACAGGGGACGCAGCATCCACCCAAACAAGATTTCTCAAGTTTGGGCCGGGCCGGAGGCTGTCTTCCCCTAGAGTTAGTCTCTATCAGAACCTGAGGGTTACATATATTTAAGGCAGAGGTTGATAGATTCTTGACTGGTCAGGACATGAAGGGATATGGGGAGAAAACAGGAGATTGGGGCTGAGAGGAAAAATGGATCAGCCATGATGAAATGGTGGAACAGACTCGATAGGCCAAATGGCCTAATATGGCTCCTATATCTTATGGATTTGTCAGTCTTTGTTGTATATAGTTTTTCATAAACTCTACTGTATTTTCTTTATTTTCCTGCACATGCCTGCAAGTAAATGAATCTAAAGGTAGTATATTGTGACATGTATGTACTTTGATAATACACTCAGTTGATACTTTATTAGAAACATTCTGTATCTAATAAAGTGACCATCAATTGTATGTTCAAGGTCTTATCTGCTGTAGCCCATCCACTTCAAGTTTCGACATGTGTGTTCAGAGTTGCTCTTCTGCACATCACTGTTGTAACACCTTTCTGTCAGTTTAAACTAGCCTGGCCATTCTCCTTTGACCTCTCTCACTAACAAGGCATCTTTATTCACAGAAGTGCTATTCAGTGGATTTTTCTTTTCACACCATTTTCTGTAGAGACTGTTGTGCGTTAAAGTCAAAGAAGATTCATTATCAAGGTACTTATATGTTACCATATAATTCCTTGAGTTTCAATTTTCTTGCAGGTACTTATATGAAAATAAGGAAGTACAATAAAATTTATGAATACTTCTGCATAAACAAAGTCTGATAAATAGCCAATGTGCAAAAGAAGACAATTTGTGCAAATTTAAGGTTATAAATAATACTGAGAACGAGTTGTAAAGAGTCCTTGAAAGTGAGTCTGTAGGTCCTAGAATCAGTTCAGAGTAATAGAGAATGAAGTTAACCACACCAGTTCAGGAGCCTGATGGTTGTAAGGTAATAACAATAGCGAGCAATTTGGAAGGCACAGGATATATACATCCCAAAGAAGAACAAGTACCAGATGCTGGAAATTCAAGCAACACACATCAAAGTTGCTGGTGAACACAGCAGGCCAGGCAGCATCTCTAGGAAGAGGTACAGTCGGCGTTTCAGGCCGAGACCCTGGGTGTTCACCAGCAACTTTGAGAGGTATTCTAAAGGCAGGATGACGCAATCATGCCTGACAAAGGAAGTCAAAGCCACCATAAAAGCAAAAGAGGGGGTATATAATAGAACAAAAATTAGTGGGAAGCTAGAGGATTGGGAAGCTTTTAAAAACTAACAGAAGGCAACTAAAAAAGCCATAAGGAGGGAAAAGATTAGATATGATGGCAAGCTAGCTAATAATATTACAGAGGATACCAAAAGTTTTTTATATAAAAATAAAAGAGAGGTGAGAGTAGATATTGGCCCACTGGAGAATGACATTGAAGTTAGTAATGGGGGACAGGGAAATAGTGGGTGAACTAAATAACACACATAAAAGTTGCTGGTGAACGCAGCAGGCCAGGCAGCATCTCTAGGAAGAGGTGCAGTCGACGTTTCAGGCTGAGACCCTTCGTCGGGACTAACTGAAGGAAGAGTGAGTAAGGGATTTGAAAGTTGGAGGGGGAGGGGAAGATCCAAAATGATAGGAGAAGACAGGAGGGGGAGGGATAGAGCCAAGAGCTGGACAGGTGATAGGCAAAAGGGATACGAGAGGATCATGGGACAGGAGGTCCGGGAAGAAAGACGGGGGGGGGGTGACCCAGAGGATGGGCAAGGGGTACATTCAGAGGGACAGAGGGAGAAAAAGGAGAGTGAGAGAAAGAATGTGTGTATAAAAATAAGTAACAGATGGGGTATGAGGGGGAGGTGGGGCATTAGCGGAAGTTAGAGAAGTTGGTGTTCATGCCATCAGGTTGGAGGCTACCCAGACGGAATATAAGGTTTTGTTCCTCCAACCTGAGTGTGGCTTCATCTTTACAGTAAAGGAGGCCGTGGATAGACATGTCAGAATAGGAATGGGATGTGGAATTAAAATATGTGGCCACTGGGAGATCCTGCTTTCTCTGGCGGACAGAGCGTAGATGTTCAGCAAAGCGGTCTCCCAGTCTGCGTCGGGTCTCACCAATATATAAAAGGCCACATCGGGAGCACCGGACGCAGTATATCACCCCAGCCGTTTCCACTTCAACACAGACAGAATGCTGGAGGAACTCAGCAAGTCAGGCAGCATCTATGGAAATGAAGAAACAGTTGACGTTTTGGGCTGAGGCCCTTCTTCAGGTTTTTCAATTGGCAAGTGAGATGAGAACCAGGGGACATAGCCTCAGGGGAATAAATTTAGGATGGAGATGAGGAGAAGTGGCTTTTCCCAGCGTATTCTCTGCTCAGGGAAGCAGTAGAAGCTAACTCATTAAGTATATTTAAGACACAGTTGGATAGGTTTTTGCATAGCAGGGGGATTAAGGGTTATGGGGGAAAGTCAGGTAGGTGGAGCTGATTCCCAGCCAGATCAGCCAGGATCTTATTGAATGGTGGAGCAGGCTCGATGAGCCAGATGGCCAACTCCTGCTTCCATTTCGTATATTCTTATGCCACATGATTACATCAAAGGTTCTTACTGTATATACACCCAGTGAATGCACAAGACCTAACAAATGTCTGGGGGCAAGTTCACTGCAAAAGCTCTTGAGTGTGTGGTTTGAAGAGTGTTTAAAATGCCTCAGGGACCAGAAGTTTCATTAATTACTGGAAATTCTAGATCAAAGTGATGGCAGCATCAAGGGCCATTAAACCCACTCCAGGAGTGTGCCTGTTAAGTAGGGTTAAAGTTCTAATAAAGTCAGGCTCAGGAGATTATACTGTTCACCCCAAACCAATGGAAGCTGTAATCCTGATGTCTAATGCTAAATTCATGGTTGTTGAACTGATTGCATGCTGAAATTCAGCCCAGTGCCTTCAGAGTTTGTATCCTTGACTCCCTGGACCATACCTCCCTCTCTACTCAAACAGGGAGAGTAGAGCTTGTTATTTACACTGGGACATGAACTGGAATTTCATTTTTTTGATGCAAATACCTGAGGTTTCCTCAGGTAAAACAGCTGTTGTTCTCAGTCAAGGTCATTGAACCCAAACATCAACTCTTGCTCTCTTCAGAGATGCCGCCCGACCCGCTGGGTCATCCTGACATTTTCTATTTTCACTCCACTATCATTGACTAATGACAGTTGTACTGTTGTGTCAGCTGCTTCCTCCTCTCCTTCTCCTCTCTGACTTTCTGGTACCTTTACATATTTTTGTCCTGCAAATGCTCCCTTACTCATTACTCACTACAAATACTCCCTTACCTCTGCTCCTCTTTCCCCCCCTTCCACTTACCTTCTGCCTCACTCCCACCAATCTTCCATTCCTTCCTCCCTCAATGCCCCTTTCCTTCTTCACTCCCTCTTTCTTCTTCCCATTGTCTTGTTTCCCTCCCCATGTACTGCCCTTCCTCCTTCTCTCTACCTTCCCCTTCCCTTCCTCCTCTCCATTCCCCCTCCCTCCCTCCTATACACCCATCTGCCTTCCTGCTCCCATCTTTTCCCCCTCTCTTTATCTCCTCTGTTTCCCCCGTCCTTTTCCTCCTTTACTCACAGCCCTCTTGCCTTTCTTTTACCTCTGAGTTTCTGGTTGTCGAATTCTGTCTTTATTTTCAGTGACTTCCTTTAATATTCTCTCTTACAGCAGACTGTAGTGCATGCAACATTGATTATAAAGACTGTTGCCCCCTTAAGGATTGTGTCATGTGATTAAGTTTTTGGGATGAAAGAATGTTATAGAAAGCTTGAAAGGTAGTCTTTGAAGAAACTTCACATATCTTCAGCTTCTCATCTCTAAATCTATAAACTCTTCAATGGACTTTGTTAGAAGTTAAGAATCTACTTAGCACGCGTATTTTACATGGATATTACTAAATATTAATATAAAATCTTAACTGGGTTAGGAACGGATTCTCAGCCTATTTTGCAAGTGCGTTTGTGTTTTCTGTTGGTGGAACTCATTTCCTCCTGGGGTCAAAGAGCACTTGTCCTCTGGAACCTATATAACAAAATCTGTAAAGCATTTCAGTTCAAGGCTGCAGTATGATATTTACAAGCTTGTAAATGAAGAAAGAAGCTGGCCAGAGGGAACAAGGCCACCTCTACTCGCCGAATTGATTTAAGATACATTAAGAATTGTGCAGACAGTGTGACCTCTACCAAGGCTGGCTGTCGGTGTGAATTTAATAAACGAACACATGGATTTCCTTAAAAATTCTGTCACAGATTTTTAATCCATTATCACCAGTCTGGGGTGCAGGCAGTGATCAGTGTAGATGTTAACAGCTGTGTAGGATCAGCTTCTTCGTTCATGTACGTGAATGTAAGCACTTTACAAAGTACATGTGTCTGATTAAAATCCGAGAACACCTGGCGATCCAGAGCCATCCACTCACTCTTCCTCCAGAACATTAAAAAATCATTTGAAATTTCTTTGTTGCTAAGGGCAACTCCATCAATTTTAAAGGCTGAACCTAACTGTTGTAACTTGAAATGCACGCAGGTAATGCCCATGAGGCTTTGCAGATGCTGGAAATCTTGAGCAACGTGTACGAAATACTGGAGGAGCTCAAGCAGGCCAGGCAGCACCAATGGAGGGAAGCGAACAGTCGATGTTTTGGGCTGAGACCATTCATCACGAACAGAAAGGAAGAGGGCGAGAATGAATCCCAAAAGGTTGGTTTGCAGGTGCAGCATGCTATCAAGAAGGCAAATGGAATGCTGGCCTTCATTGCTAAAGGGACTGAATTTAAGAGTAGGGAGGTTATACTGCAACAGTGCAGTGTGCTGGTGAGGCCGCAAATGCATGCAGTTCTGGTCTCCTTACTTGAGGAAGAATATTCTGGCTTTTGAGGTGGTGCAGATTAACCAGATTGATCCAGAGATGAGGGGGTTAGACAATGAGGAGAGATTGAGTCACCTGGGACTGTACTTAAAGGAATTCAGAAGAATGAGAGGAGCTCTTATAGAAACATATAAAATTATGAAAGAGATAGATAAGATAGAGGCAGGAAAGGGCAAGATAGACAGACACTAGAATTAGGGGACGTAGCCTCGAGAAGGGAAGTAGATTTGGGACTGAGATGAGGAGGAACTGCTTTTTCCAGAGGGTGGTGAATCTATGGAATTCTCTGTCCAATGAAGCAGTGGTGGCTGCCTCAGTAAATATATTTAAGGCCAGGTTGGATAGATTTTTGCATAGTAGGTGAATTAAGGGTTATGGGGAAAAGGAAGGTAGGTGGAGATGAGTCCATGGCCAGATCAACCATGATCTTATTGAACAGTGGAGCAGGCTCAATGGGCCTGAAGCCTACTCCTGCTCTTATTTCTTATATATTCTGAACATGTCATTTCTCTGAGCATTCTCAGGGCAGACACTCAACCTGAAATACCATTTGGCAAGCTCTCCGATTTGTCCCATCCTTCCCACTATCTCCCAATAGTCCTCCAACATTTTCTTTTCCTCATTTGGAAGTTCCTAATGAACCAACACCTACTTTTGAGCTGTATTCTAAATCAGTTAGGTCACTTGAGTTTCTATCATGAGAGCAACATCTGAAGATCCTTCATTGCAATTAGTAGGGTTAAAAACTCCTTGTCTTCCCACCTCCTTCCACCCCACCCTATTCCTTTTTGTTTTACCACTCATCCTGAACCTGCCAGAGGGAACTCCTCTCCTGAATCCCCTGCTTGCACCCTGAGTTAGAATCAAGACCTGAGTTAGAATCAAATCTTTCTGGCTACATTGACTGGGGTGTTGAAATTTGGAACTTCTTTTTGTAAATGGTGGTTGTTGAATCTTAACTAATAGAGGTTTGTAAATCTCTGTTATTCAGGAACAGCTTCTTCCCCTCTGCTATCCCTTTTCTGAATGGACATTGAACTCGTGACCACTACTTCACAACTTTCCTATTTTTATTTTTACACTAATTTAATTTAATTGTTTAGTATGTATACATATATACTCACTGTAATTCACAGAATTTTTCTATTATGGTGTTTTACTTGTATTGCCACCAGAAAGTCAACAAATTTCATGACATATGCCAGTGATATTAAAACTGATTCTGATGCGTAGAATCTAGGTAAATTTAGGACATGGCAGTTATGTCTATGCACGCTGACGAACTATGTACGTTAATCATACTTTCCAGCTCAGTAGTCCTGTAGGCTCTTCCAGTAAGTAGCCAACAAGTGTTTAAATGTATTAGGGCTTTTTGAGTTCTGCATTCCAACCATCTACCAGGTAAGTTATCATTTCTTCATCTCCCTTTTAAGCTTCCAACAATTATTTTGAATGCTCAGCCTTTGGTTTTTGACTACTGTGGTAAGGGAAAGGGGTCGTGCTTATTTACTTTATTTGGACTCATTATAACTTTCTGCACCTTAGTTAAGTTACTCTTCAGCCTCCTCTATTCTGAAGGAAACAACTCCAACTTCATTCTTTTCTCATGGGTAAAATTTGTCTTGTCTTGGAAACACCCTTGTAAATTTCCTCTGTATGTATGGCAGCGTGGATCAGACTTGGTCCTTTTGAATGGTAGAGCAAACCTGACCTTCCTATGTATGCTTTCAGAACCCTTTATGGTTGTCAGTACTACCACTTAAATTACTCCTTAACCTTCTCTGCTTCACAGATCTTAAGACATAGGAGCAGAATTAGACCATTTGGCCCATCTAGTCAGCCTAGCTGGTTCTTGCTAATGATGAATCCCACTCAAGTTAGTCCTATTTGCAAGCATTTGGCCCATCGCCTTCTAAACTTCTCTAATCCGTGTACCTGTCCAACTGCCCATTTAAAGTTTCTATTGTAACTGGTGTAAGAGGTGTCCAGGAAAGGGTAGCACCTCTGGTGAAGGGCTGGTTGTGTCCATTCTGGGGCATTTCATTCACCTTTGGTCCACACCAGACACTTTGCTCTCACCTGTGGCTCCAAGTAGCTGTTTGCATGTGAAGCAGTCACAGCCTGGTACACCACTTCGACAGGCTGGCTAAACCAAGCGGTCTCATACCCCAGTGAGATAGAAACATACCTGTCCTCGCATGCCAAGTTAGCTCCAGCAGACTGGGCGGATGAGATCTACAGTGAGATCCATTGGTCAGGAAGGCAGTACTGCAAGTCTTTGTGGAGAGCGAAGGCTATGACAAGGCAAAGAGAACATCATGGTCATCCACTGTAACCAAGGAAAACGCCAGTTTGTGATGCTTGTTCGTACCACTGGGCCCAGATTTCTGAGGTCGAGAGAGCAGAACTGCCCCAGTGCAATGGTTTTTCCACTTTTTAAAACTCTCCTGCACAGATTTCCTGTCATCATTGACACAATGGACACGTCTGTTGTACCTGGTTCAACCAGTTCGTCTGCCACCTCATTCCGCATACATACCACTCTTTCCATAAAGAAAGTTGGCCCTCAAGTTCTATTAAGATTTCCCCCTCTCACGTTAAATCTAGGCCCTCAAATACTTGATTCCCCAACGCTGGGAAAAAGCTGAAGTGCATTCACCCTGTCATTGCCCCTCATGATTTTATACACCTCTATAAATCCTCTCTCAGTCTTTTATGCTCCAAGTAGTATCCCCCCTCAATAACAGTCCCTTCAGACTTGGGAATATTCTTGTAAATCTTTTCAACACTACTCCCGGTTTAGTAACTTGTTTCCCCGAGCAGGACGATGAAAACTGAGCATAATACTCCAAGTGCAGTCTTGCCTGTGTCTTGTACAACCATGGCATGACACCCCAACTTTTATGCTCAGTGCCTTGACTGACGAAAAGTCAACCTGCTTCATTACCCTGTCAACCTGTGACCCCACTTTCAGACAATCATGTACTTGAACTCCAAGGTTTCTCTGTTCTACAGCATTTTCTTGGCATTCACTGTAAATTCTGATCTGGATAAGAATTTTCTTCTTAAGGAATCAAATCCTATTATAACATGGAGGCAGTTATGCCCTGTATCTTAGCATCTCTCTCCTTGATTCATGGGGTACGTCAGCAAAGACTTTAGCAAATTTCTACAGATGTATTATGGAGAGCATTCTGACTGGTATAGAATTGCCAAAGCACACAATTGAAAAAAAAGGCCAGGGGTTTGTAGACTTAGCCAGCTCCATCATGGGCACTAGCTTCCTCATCATCAAGGACCTCTTCTAAAGCAGGGGTCCCCAACCTTTTTTGCACTGCGGACCGGTTTAGTATTGACAATATTCTTGCAGACCGGCCGACCTGGGGGGGGCAGTGGGGGGGGGGTAGGGTTGCCAACGGACAAGAGTAGCAGCCAAATACGTTGTGTTTACCCATGGATAGACTACAATGACCATGAAGCCTTGTGTAGGCACCAGTGCGCATGCGTGTACCTGCCGGTTTTTTTTCTGGAAATCATTTTTGGCAATTCTGTTGGGGGGGGGGGCAGTGATAATCATGACCGGGATATAGGTGATAAGTGGCTAATACACTCAATTTCGTTTCTAAAAGGGTTTATCTAACGAATTTAATATTAAACACAGCGCATATTTTCTTCGCATGAATACAGTGATCAGTCAAATATCAGAGGAGGACAGGGGAGCTTGAAGTAAGTGATGAACGAACTTCCAGTAGAAGTGGCAGAAGCAGGTTCGATATTATCATTTAAAGAAAAATTGGATAGGTATATGGACAGGAAAGGAATGGAGGGTTATGGGCTGAGTGCAGGTCAGTGGGACGAGGTGTGAGTAGCGTTCAGCACAGACTGGCAGGGCCGAGATGGCCTGCTTTCATGCTATAATTGTTATATGGTTATATAAGTAAGTCAATAGCATCATAACATTTTAAGTAACATTTGGATATTAAACACACAGCGCATATTTTCCCCGTATGAACATATAAAATCATTGCAACACACCAATATCGCTCAGTGGGAGCCCTGGGCTTGTTTTCCTGCAACAAGACGGTCCCATCGAGGGGTGATGGAGACAACGGTACTCGAAGGGGGTTCCTTGTGTCCAGTCTATTCCGCAATTTAGTTTTCATTGCATTCATTGCAGAAAACTCCGCTTCACAGAAAAATCTTGGAAATGGAAGCAACGTTTTCAGTACTTTCGTGGCTATCTCAGAATACTTAGCCTTGACTTTGATCCAGAATGCCGGCAGAGATGTTATGTCAAACATACTTTTCAGCCCGCCGTCATTTGCAAGCTTGAGCAGTTGATCTCCTTCCTGCATTGACATGGATGATGTGTGGGTAATGACCTCGCATGTGTAATGGCTCAACAGTGGCCGTGACAGGGAATGAGGAAAGGTGCAGCTGACTCATATCGCCAAATCATATTGTTTCCTTGCAGCCCGGTACCGGTCCGCGTCCCGGTGGTTGGGGACCGCTGTTCTAAAGGCAATGACTCAAGACAATGGCATCCATCATGAAGGACCCTCACCATTGAATACATGTCTTCCTCTCATTATTACCATCAGGTAGGAGGTACGGAGACTGTAGACGCACACTGAACATTTTAAGGACAGCTTCTTCTCCTCCACCACCAGATTTCTGAATGTTCCATGAATTCATGAACAGTACCTTACTACTTCGCTCTCTTCTTGCACTATTCATATATTTTATTGTAACTTATTGTAACTATCTTTTTTTTTGCATTGCACTGTACGGCAGCAGAAAAACAAAAAAAATGTAATGATATATGTCAGTGAGAACAAACCTGATTCTGACAGCGAAGAGCCAGTAGCACATAAGCTAACAAGACTTTATTTACAAGATAACCTATACAGTGCATAGCACCACGTATAACACGCTGGAGGAACTCAGCAGGTCGGACAGCATCCGTGGAGATGAACAGTCAACGTTTCGGGCCGAGACCCTTCGTCAGGACTGAAGAGGGAGGGGGCAGGGGCCCTATAAAGAAGGTGGGGGGGGGAGGGTGGGAAGGAGAAGGCTGGTAGGTGCCAGGTGAAAATCCAGTAAGGGGAACAGTGCATAGCAGCTTTTCTTACAGCGTTTACAAAGACACATAGCTTCTGGGAGTTTCGACAGAGCTAGACAGACTTTCAGGCAATCTCTACAGTGAAACAATGCAAAACATGATACAAAGCTTATAGTGACAATTTTCTTTCTCTCAGAGGGCAATGAGTCTTTGGAACTCACTCCCCAAAGAGTAGTGGAACCAGAGTCTTTGAATATTTGTTATAGAAGTGGTAGAAAGATTCTTCATAACTGAGTGGGTGTAAGATTACTGCGGGTAGGTCAGAATGCAGAGATGAGATTAAAATCAGATAAGCCACAATCGTACTAATTGACAGGGTAGACATGAAACTGGGTGGTGGGGTGGAGGTGTATTTCTACCAAAGGAGGTGTAAGGCGCTCCTTCCCTCCATTAGCCTGTAGGTCACCCTTGGGTAAGGTGTAGCACCTGCTTAGCACCCCGCCCCTCCCGATCAGGGTCACATGGTGGATGGTCATATGAGAAGCTGGTGCATAGTTGGGATCACCTGTCTTGTAAAGACACTGTCCAGAAGAAGGCAATGGCAAACCACTTCAGTAGAAAAATTTACCAAGATCAATCCTGGTCATGGGAAGAGCTTGATTGCCTGTGTCATACAACATGGCACATAATGAATGAATGAACGAACGAACATGAAATGCCAAGAGGCCCACCACTGCTCCTACTTTGTATGTTCAAGAAGTCCACAACCTACAGACTCACTTTTAAGGACTCTTCAGCTCATGTTCTTAGCATTATTTGTTTACTTTTTTATTATTATTTGCATAATTTGTCTTCTTTCCCATATTGGTTGTTGTCAGTCATTGTTAATGTGTAGTTTTTCATAAATTCTATTGTATGTCTTTATGTTCCAGTAAATGCCTGCAAGAAAATGAATCTCAAGGTAATAGATAGTGACATGTATGTACAAACCTTGATAATAAATTTACTTTGACTTTCACTCTGTATGGAATGCATCGATGTTACATGTGCTGCACTCTGGTGAAATGTTGATCTTTAGTCCATTGAGATGATCTTTCTAACCATGCTGCTATGATTCTGGAATGGAGACCCCCTTAAATTTGGGGAACAAGGAATTCTTAATATCTAGCATTCTGTTCAGTTTTCAGCACCCCATTCTTTCTTTCTTCAGATATTTCTGACCCTGAGACAGATAAGGAAATGACCTTGTCAAAGTAGCACAACTTAAGGAACATTTTAAAGCTCAAAGTATCCCCTCTCGCTGTGTGACACCGTTATTCAGGGGGGAGAGAGAGAGAGAGAGAGAGAGAGAGACTGACCGACCAACCAACCGACCCCGTGGCATGTCAAATTAGTCAGGTGAATGATTTGCTTATCTGTACTGCAGATCATTGTCTCTCTTGGGGGGGGGGGTTGCAATTGTTTCTTGGTGGGTGGTGGGGGCTAATGCTTTTTTGCTGAGGTAAGTGGGGGAGCTGGGAGGGGGCCAGGGTTGATGCTTTGCTGATGCTTGTGCATGCGAGTGGGAGAAGGGGGCTTTGGGTTTCTAACATGTTTACTGTCATTCATTCTTTGGGGTACTCTTCTGTTTTTGTGGATGTCTGTGAAGACTGAGAATTTCAGGTTGTATGTTGTATACGTTGTTTGATATCAAATGGAACTACTAAACTACTGAACCATTGAACTATTGAACTATTGAAGGGAGCAAGAGGGAGAAAGTTGGAGAGATTTAGGGATAGAAATTTCAGAGCTTGAAGCCTTGGCAGCTGAACGTGGAGCAATGAAAATCAAGAAGTGGGCAAGAGGCCAACACTGGAAGAGTGTCGAAATCTTAAAGGGAGTGCAGAGGAATTTTAAATCTGAGTTGGATCTGGGCCACTATCCAAATGGGCCAACAAGCAGGGAAATGATGAAACTTGGTTCAAATTAGGCCATTGGAGTTTAGAGAAGCTTGGATAACATGAAAGGTAAAATGTTGACACTTTGTGCTAATGAGAGGAACAAGAAATTAGGTAAATCATTAGAAAATAAATTAAATGAACCATGTAAAAGTTGTTGATGTATTTCTCTTACCCCATGAACTTTGTAGAGATTTATATTTTTTCCAGATCTTGAGAAAGCTGAAGGTTGTTTACACACAAGACCAAGGTTGAACAGAGGATGAGATAATTCAGGAGGTGGTGTTCAGCTGGTATCACAGTTGGGGTTAGGCTGTACCTACAGAAGGAAGATTAAAGAGCTGAGGAAGAACTCTGGCAGGTTGTGTTGTTTCATCATTGAGAGCAATAGCTTAGGGCCACATTAAGAATTGAATTTTTTTTGACAAAGCAAACAATACCTTAATATTGATGTAAGAGTTTAGAATGAATAGTCTTTTTTGTGCACAATTGGAATGTATGCTATTTATATTACAAAATCAGCTTTGATTACGTTGCATTAACATGCACCAAGCATGCAGTTTCTCTGGTTTTAAAGCTATCTAGATGATGACATAGTCAAAACTAAAGACACTTAATAGGCCTTTAGATTTCAAGGTTCCTCAGAAGTTGTGTTCACCCAGTGAAGTGAGTTTCAGATGATGAAGACTAGGCTTTGGTCCATGTACCCCTGTTGGCTATGAAGGTGGGATTGGCTTTGTGTGTTGGATTCCTGGATTGTAATTGCTGACATCCTGGAAAGAAATATATGGACCAAATATGTTTCACTAAGATATCCCCAAGTGTCCCAATCTAAAATAAACTCCTGCTCTTTAAAATTCTACTAATTCCATTCAATATCACAAACTAGACTGTTTGTGAGAGAATCTTCTAAGCACCTCTAAGAAAGACCACACAATAATATTCTCCGCAACTGTTGCAGAGTACCTCCAACAAAGCAAAATATCCCAATCCTCTCCAGAGGAAGGAATGGAGAAATTTGAAAAGGATCCGAGAAAATTCCTAAATGTCCTCCGGCTTTTCGCTTTCGCAAGTAATTCATCCATTTACCAAACAAATAGTTTTTTTAAACATAATCCATGATAAATTAAGTCTAGAGTATACCTTCTGGTCCTTGATGATTGAAAGTTCAAAGTAAAATTCATTCTTAAATGATGTATGTTACTAAATATTGCACTACCTTGAGATTCATTTTCTTTCAGGCATTTACAGAAAAATAAAGAAATACTATAGAATTTATGAGAAACTACATAAACAAAGACTGACGTTGTGCAAAATAAGATGAATTGTGCAAATAAAATATAATACCGAGAACATGAGTTGTCAAGGGTCCTTGAAAGTGAGTCTGTAGGTTGTGGAATCAGTTCGGAGTTATGGTGAGTGAAGTTATCCATGCTGGTTCAGGAGCCTGATGGGTTGTAGTGTAGTAACTGCTCCTGAACCCGGTGGTGTGGGGCCTCCTGCTCAATGGTATTAGAGAGAAGAGAACATGACTTGCATGTGTGTTGGTACTGAGTTCCCTATCCGCAAAACCCAAAACTCAAAAGAAGAATTTAAACCTTATCCAATATAGATATCATTGTGACCTCATTATAGGGAAGTTATACTGCATCCACCTACTGTTCATGGACTAGTTCACTTCCCTATCTGGCCTCTGTGGTGAGGTTTAGCTGCCAATACCCACAGCTTGAGTGGTGGGTCCCCACCCCTCCATATTAAGAAGGAGATACTTCCAATTAACAAAGTAGTTTAAAGACTGTTGTTTTATTTTAAATGATACACATTTAAATTTAGACAAATAATTATTAGCACACATTTAACTCTCACTGCGTGCTTCTAATCTATAAAAGACTTCCAAATTGCAAAAAAAATTACTAACTGCAGAGGATATCCAAACACAGGTATAATTTCTACAAAATAGAAGAATATACCAATGATTTGCAGATGAATGAGTCATCCATTGCAGAAACCAAAGGTTGAGGAATGAACTCGAGTTCCCCCTTCTGTAACCCCCATTTTTCAATTGTTCTACTTGTTATTTCTAACAATTCCCAAACTGTGATAGTATGTATACTGTTTTCTACTGAATAACATAATCTTAATGTGATGTTTTCCAGATACCTTTGCTGGGTCAAAGTAATTCACACAGATGGTCTTAAAAGCTACTGGCAACAGAGATCCCAGACGTCCACAATTAATACTGTGAGGGTACACAAACATCCCAAGTTGTAACCATGTTTGATATTTGAAGTGACATAACCCCATGGTCTAGTGTTTGGCTAATGGATACAAGTGTCCTGGTCACTTTAACTTGCAAAGCTGTGCCCCAACTTCAGACTCATTGCTGCTTTCAGTTTACATTAAGGACTGGGGACTGGTTCTTGTTCGCAACAAAAAGCTGAGCAGAGAACACTAGTTAAGTGTTTAACTTTATCACCGACAACTCTGACCCTTTGGAAAGGTCGTGCAGCTGTGCTAGAAAGCTGGGTTTAGCAATGAGTCTCTCGGGCCCTGAGAAATGAATATCCATCACAGATGGTGGGCGTCCTTGATGATGGAATTTACTAGAAATGCACATGTAACATTTCCCAACACAGTCTGCACTTCACACTCTTTCATGTTTACTTCAAAGATGTGATAGCATTCTGCCTGGATGATCTTCTTTCTTTTCTTTAAAGATGATGGATTTGCTGAACAATGCACCAAACCTAGTTCACTAAGATTAGGATGAAACACTGTGTGAAATCCTGGTGATTATATTGGGCTGGATACCGTTTGATATGACCCATGCCTTGTGTTCACCTCCCAGGGTATCCCTGTGGAAGTACTAACAAGCTTCTGCATTCATGTGGCTCATAGTGCCCTCAAAGTTGCTGCTAATTTTTTAATGATTTTTAGAACCTGTTAAAATACTTCCAAATAAATAGAAGATTGGAAGTTAGTAAAGGAAATGTAAAAAAGGAAATATATTAATTAAGAACATATTAACCTTATTCTTATAAACTAAAGTACTGAAACTAAGTGGCAGAGTAAAATAAATCCATAGAGATGAGAAATCGAGAGCAAAACGCACAAAATGCTGGAGGAACAGCAGATCAGGCGGCATCTATGGAAATAAATAGGTAGTCGAAGCTTCGGGCTGAGACCTTCCTCAGGGCTGAAAAGGAAGGGGTAAGATGGCAGAATAAAAAGGTGGGGGGGGGAGGAGGGGATGGAGGCTAGCTGGAAGGTGATAGGTGAAGCCAGGTGGGTGGGAAAGATAAAAGGCTGAAGAAGGAAGCTGATAGGAGAGGAGAGTGGGACACAGATAGGACCAAGGGAAGGAGGAAAGGACCCTTGGGTGGGGAGGGGAAGTAATAGGCAGGTAAAAAAGGTAATAAGTCAGAAAAGGGAATAGAGGAAGGGGGCAGTGGGATTTGTTCACCAGAAGGAGAAATCGATGTTCATACCATCAGGTTGGGGGGGGTACCCAGATGGAATATAAGGTGTTGCTCCTCCACCCCAAGGGTGGCTTCATCTTGGTACAAGAGGAGGCCACAGACCAGCACGTTGGAATGGGAATGGGAATGGGAACTGGAGTTAAAATGTTTGCCCACTGGGAAGTCCCACTTGTGATGGATGGTGCAGAGGTGCTCAACGAAGCGGTCCCCCAATTTACGATAGGTCTCCCTAATGCAGAGGAGGCTGCATCAGTAGCACTGGACATGACACAATAAATGATCCTGCCAGATAAGCAGGTGAAGTGTTGCCTCACCTGGAAGGACTGCCTGATGCCCTGAATGAAGGTGAGGGAGAAGCTATATGGGCAGGTGTAGCACTTAGGTCACAAGCAGGGATAAGCGCTGGGAGGGACATTAGTGAGGAGGGATGAATGGACAAGGGAGTATGCTTTATATTTATTTACCTTCCATTCAAACATGGTGGCACCAGATACTGCAGCCATGGCTAATGTAAAGCTGAGGGTTTTCTTTTGATACCAAGAGTATCAAGCTCCTCAGCTCGTTGCCTTGGAGAACTGCTGCTAGCCTTGGAACTGTTTAGACCATAAGACATAGGAGCAGAATTAGGCCATTCAGCCCATTGAATCTATTCCATCATTTGATCATGGCCAATGTATTTTCCCTCTCAACTCCATTCTCCTGCCTTTTCCCCATGTCTCTCAACTCACTTACTAATCAAGAACCTGGCAGCTTCTGCATTAACACCTCCATAACTGTCAGAGGCAATGAAACTTCCTCATTAGCTGAGCATTAAGTGAAGAGATAACCTAGGAAGAAATAATTTATGATAAGTAAAAGCAGTGAAGTCTAGAATCGCTCAGAAGGTCAAGTATCATCCGTGAAAAGTAACAGAGTTAGCATTTCAGAATGATGGCTTCCATCAGACTCCTGTTTATCAGAATACTGAATCAGGATTCCAAAATATTATTTTAGAGTTCCTCTCTATGGTGTCTGCCTGAAATGCTGGCTGTTTTTATCTTATTAAAGATTCTCATCCTTCACAGCTTTGTGTTGTATTGGTCAGTTATTAAACTTCCTCAGAGCTTTGTTTTTTCCAAGTTAACTTTGCTACATGCATGGCAAACCCTTACTGATGTGTTTAGTAAGCTCCATTTCCAGCAAAGTTACAAAGACACAGCTGGACTGGATTTGAGGAATTGCATAATATATCGTCAATAACTTTTTCTGATTGGCAAAATATACTCAGTGTCCACTTTACTAAATACACCTATATACCTGCTTGGTAATGGCAAATATCTAATCAGGTAGCAACTAAATGCATAAAAGTATGCAGACATGGTCAAGAGGTTCAGTTGTTGTTCAGACCATAACATCAGAATAAGGAAGAAATGTGATTGAAGTGATTTTGACTGTGGATGATTGTTGGTGCTAGATGTTTGTGTATCTCAGAGGTTGCTGATCCCCTGTGATTCTCATGCACAACAGTCTGTAGAGTTTACAGGGAATAGTGTAACACAAAACAAAACAATCCAGACAATGGCAGTTCTGTGGGCAAAAATGCCTTGTTACTGAGAGAAGTCAAAGGAGAATGGCCAGATTGATTCAAACTGACAGGAAGGCGACAGTAACTTAAATAACCACATGTTACAACAGCGGTGTGCAGAAGAGCATCTACAACACTTTGAATCTTGAAGTAGACGGGCTACAGCAGCAGAAGACCATGAACATGCAGGAGATACCAAATAAACGTCTACTGAGTGTATATTTAAAATAACTTGCAGGTAATGAAATAGGACACATTCCTCAAATGTCAGTTTATCAATATTCAACAAAGCTCCTTTATGAAGCAGCGAAGCAGTTCTGCTGAGAACTGACCGAGGACTATGTTTGTGGATGTTAAGTCCACAAAAGGCAAGCTGTTGCAGCAATGATCATCAATTGGCTCCTTTTATCCATATTGATGCGATCCCAGCTGCAAAGGTCCACCTACTTGCCCTTGCTGCATATTCCTTCAACCTCTGTTCAGCACAAATCTATCCACTGCACAATTACACTTAACAGTTGATTTTTGCATCACTTGTCATTAGCAGGAGTTTCAGCCACCACCACACTTTGCACTGAAGCATTTCTAACTTCATTCTTGAAGAGTTGCTTCCAAATTTTTAGAATTTAATCTTCTATTCCTGCACTTTCCAAATAGCAGAAATAACTTGGGATAACCTAGATCATTGTTACACTTGTAATAAACCCATTAAAGTCATAGCTATTGCAAAAACCAATTAACTGGATTTCAGAAGTGGAATGCTACGCCCTACTTCAGTGTTAAAAGTTCAAGCAATCATGAAAGAATTTTGACCCTTTTTTTCCCTGTCTCTTGTTGGTTCTGCTTAGTTTTGGTGAGAACATCAATCAACTCACCCTTCAATCTTTTAATTTCCAGGGAAACCACTCCAAATTATGAGATCTGTTCTCATCATTTCACTTAGATTGTAATTTTCATTCTGGTAAATTCACATTGGATATATCCTTCTTAGAGGTGAATAAAAATTGGATTAGTTAGTGCTTTTTTTTCAGCTCTGTGATCCAAATTCAGTGAACCAAACAAGTAAATCACATTAGCCGTCATATCTGAGTGAAATCGTGACAGTCACAAAGTTAAATGGGTAATCACAGTCACAATCTACAATGGTGAGTCTGATGTGTTACCCAAACATCGTTCACTCAGCCAATGACTTCAGCAATCATGCAATGCATCGTTCATCTGTTCCTATTGTAAAATGGAGCATGAAGCTCCAGATATGAATTGGCTGATCACCTCTCAAGTAGCCCCAAAAGCCACAGAGAGCGCAAAACCGCAGGAGAGTGATGATTGCACCAGCCAGCTACTGTGTGAACATCAGAAAAGAAATGACAGATACTGAAAATCTGAAATAATAAAAACAAGAATGTCCGAAACACTCAGCAAGTCAGGCGGCATCTCTGGAGGGGAATAAACCGTCAACATCAGGACGTTATCAGTGTTTCAGGTTGAGGAACTGGGAAAGAGACAAAAGAAGCTTGTAGAGGTGTAGGAAGTGTGTGTGGTGGGGGGGGGGAGGCAGTGACAGGAGTGGGGAATGTGTGTGGTGGTGGGGTAGCTATGAGGATAAATTGTAAATAATGTTATCTCAGTGAGTGAATGGGAGCAATTAGAGAGAGTGGAACATAGACAAAGGAATACACTGAATATCAATTTCTTCTCCCAGTTAAAAAATCTTTCCCTTCCACTCCCTTCTTCTATTCCCTACTCTGGCCTCTTACTCTTCTCACTTGCCTATCACCTCCCTTTGAGTCCCATCCTCCTTCCCTTTCTCCTATAGTCTGCTCTCCTCTCCTATCAAATCCTTCCTCTGCAGTCCTTTACCTTTTCTACCTACCTGGCTTCCCCCATCACTTTCTCGTTATCCTCCTTCCCCTCCTCCCTCCCTTTTATTCCGGTGTCTTCCCCTTTCCTTTCCAGTCCTGAAGAAGGGTCTCAGCTTGAAATGTTGACTGTTAATTCATTTCTGTCGATGCTGCCTGACCTGCTGTATTCCTGCAGTATTTTCTGTGCGTTGCCATAGACAAAAGGATGTAGGAATGTGAATGTATGGTGAAATGAGGAGCAGAATCACATGCTGTATGTCCTATGTTCCCAGAGGAATAAAAAGGAGGAAAAGAAAACAAGCTGAATCAATTTTGCAGATGAATGAATGATAGAGAATGAGAAATCAAGTTCCCAAAGTGGTTGAATTCAATATTGAGTGCTGAAGGCTGAAATGTGTTCAGATAGATGGTAAGGTGCCATTGCTCAAGCTTGTAACGGTACTGAGGTTCACAGACTGATGGGTCAGAGTAAGAGGGCAAAGAGGCCGGCAGCACAAAGCTCGAGGTCGCCCCTGTGGACTGAATACAGCTGTCCCACAAGTTGGTCCCCTGATCTATGTTCCTCTTCTTATTGTGGCTGCTGGACTGTTCAATTATAGCGTGATATTGAAACCTGAAGGCATCAGTCAGGACACCAGCAGGGAATAGGAGGAGGCGGGGAGGCGGTCAGCAGGAGAAAGGTGGTGGCTGCTCAACGCCTGCAGCTTACTTTACAGCTGAGGAGGGGAGGGAGGCATTTTTCAGACACGCAGTAAGGGATTCGTTAGAGTGGTGCTTCTCCCGAAAAGTCGTAAGTCATAGTCTCCACGCAAACAAAATGACCATCTCCACACTCTCACCATAACTTCCTCCATTTATTCAGGCCCTTCCAGCTCAATGAGCCCGTGCTGTCCATTTACACCCATCTGATCAACTGACCTACTAATCTGTATGTCTTTGGAATGTGAGAGGAAGCCGGAGAACCTGGAAACAATCCACGTGGTCATGGGAAAAACATATAAACTCCTCGCGGACCGCGGCTGGAACTGAACCGAGGTCACTGACGCTGCAATCGTGCGATGCTACCATGCCATAGCCATGTACAGCAAAATGCATCAGAGGGCACTCGGAGGATACGTCACATGAAAGAGCGCTGGACAGATTTGGGAAATCAAGCAGCACCTATGAAGACTGAAAGGTGCGTGCTGACATTTGAACCTGAGACCCTGCGTCGAGACTGAGAAGGAAGACGAAAGTCTGAGCAACACACACAAAATGCCGGAGGAACTCAGCAGGCCAGGCAGCATCAAGTTTATGTTCAAATTTATTTGTCATTCAACCATATGAATATCTATGAATACAGCCAAACGAAACAGTGTTACTCTGGGGCCAAGGTGCAAAACACAGTACTAACTTTCATACACAGCACAACAAACATGCAGTACATCTAAGATGGCAGTAAAGTACAGTCACACAAAAAAAGTCCAAGTTCCTGAGTTCATGAAAGGTCCACACCAAGTCCAGCTCCTTCAGTTTCTCCACCAACAAGCAACTCGCTGCTGGGGTAGACAGGCAGTACTTTACTTAATGTCCAGCAGGGTCTTGCGATCATAAAAAATTATGTTTAAAAAAAGACAATAACACCTTGGATTGACCTCCCCCCACCCCCCCCATAGAAGCTGTTATGTCCGAGCACGCCGTCACCTTACTGGAAGTAAGGGCTATCTGTGGAGGAAAATAAATAGTCGATGTTCCAGGCCAAGACCCTTCATCAGGAAAGCTTGCCAGCATGAGGGTGTGAACGGGGGCAGGTGTGGGAGATGAGGTAGCGGCCGGTGGGTGCAAGGTGAAACCAGGTAGGATGGGGATGATGCTGCTGGAACCAGGTGAGAGAGGGGTGTGGAACAGAGCGGTGGGTGATAGGTGGAACCGACCGTCTCTTGATCCGCTCTCCAGCAGCTGTAGTCTCCTTGCCTCTCCATAGATGCCACCCGATCAGCTAAGTTCCTCCAGCAGTTTTTTTTGCTGGATTTCCAGCATCTTCAGAATCTCTTGTGTTTATCTTCACCTCACCTACTGCTTTGATGATCCATCTGTACTGCTTGTACCTCATCAGTAACTAACAACCTACCTCAAAAGCAAGGTTGTGGCAACTGCAGACGTGGTAGCTTTGGGCCTTTCCCACAGTGCTCTGGGCCAGACTCACAAGTGTTCACTCCCCCATCCACACTGAAGAATGAAGAATAACAGTGTGGATAGACACCAATTTGTTCTCAATAGGAACCACAGAACAACAGGGCATAAAGTGTTTTTAAACTAAGTATAAAAAGCATTTATATAATTCAAGCTGCCATTCCCCCAAGAGCGAGTATGCCTACTGACTGCTGTAAATTGCAGCTATTAATAAAAAGTCAATGTTACTTATCTGCAATTTTGTCTGTCTTGACTGCAGCTGGAGTGCAATTTCTCTGAAGTTCATCCTACAATTTAGTCAGTATCTTATTCCTGCTCCAATTACTTCAATCCTCAGTACATCTCTCCATTCTCTGATGAGTGGCATCCCACTTAAAAGCACTCTGATCTCCACACTAGATACTTTTTCCTCAGAGGGGTTCCATTCTGTGAAATATTTATGCCTTGACCTGTTGTTTAACATTGATGATGGATGGTTACTATTGTGGCCCATGCAACTGCAAATAATGCACTTTATGATATATTGAGCAGCTTGCCTAAGAGCAGGTTGGGAGAAACATTTTAAACCAAAGAAGACCACACTTTGCAGTAGGAAGAAATCTCTCTTATTGTTACGCTTAATGTGTTCTTTCCTGTAAAATATGTGTACAGTTTCTGTTTACATAAGAACATAAGAAATAGGAGCAGGAGTAGGCCATCCGGCCCATTGAGCCTGCCCCGCCATTCAATAAGATCATGGCTGATCTGTCCGTAAACTCAGCTCCATCTACCTTCCTTTTCCCCATAACCCTTAATTCCCCTGCTACGTAAAAACCTATCTAACTGTTTCTTAAATATATTTAGTGAAGAAGCCTCAACTGCTTCCGTAGGCAGAGAATTCCACAGATTCACCATTCTCTGGGAAAAACAGTTTCTCCTCATCTCTGTGCTAAATCTTCTTCCCTGAATCTTGAGGCAATGTCCCCTAGTTCTAGTCTCACCTACCAATAGAAACAACTTTCCTACTTCTATCTTATCTATCCCTTTCAAAATTTTGTATGTTTCTATAAGATACCCTCTCATTCTTCTGAACTCCAGAGAGTATAGTCCCAGCCGACTCAATCTCTCCTCAGAGGTTAACTCCTTCATCCCTGGAATCAACCTGGTGAACCTCCTCTGCACTGCCTCCAAAGCCAGTATATCCTTCCTCAAGTATGGAGACCAGAACTGTACACAGTACTCCAGGTGTGGCCTCACCAGTACCCTATATAGTTGCCGCATGACCTCCCTGCTCTTGAATTCAATCCCTCTAGCAATGAAGGCCAACATTCCTTTTGCCTTCTTAATAACCTGTTGTACCTGCAAGCCAACTTTTTGTGATTCATGAACAAGCACTCCCAAGTCCCTCTGCACAACAGCAAGCTGCAATCTTTCACCACTTAAATAATAATCTGCTCTTCTATTATTCCTTCCAAAGTTTGGCCCGCCGACTTAACCTATCTATATCCCTCTGCAGGTTCTCCGCATCCTCTGTACAATTTACTTTTCCACTCAGTTTCATGTCATCAGCAAACTTTGCTATGCTACACTCAGTCCCCTCTTCCAAATCATCAGTGTAAATGGTAAACAGCTGCGGGCCCAGTACCGACCCCTGCAGCATCCCACTCACCAATGACTGCCAACCGAAGAGATTTAATTTATGCTCTCCTCGTGAATGCTGCCTGTGATAATAATATATGTGTGCATTCCTTGCACTTGTGCATTTGTGTCCTTGTGCATAAAACAGTAAACTCAACTTTGATTTTGATTTTAAGCTGCTGAACTAATTGACCACATCAAGGTTTACAGAAGGAAGAACCAAAGAGGTGGAAGAGCAGCATACAATGCACTGGAGGATCTCAGCAGACCGGGCAGCATCTGTGGAGGGAAATGGACAGGTCAATATTTTGGTTTGAGACTCTTCAACTGTGCATTTCCCTCCATAGATGCTGCCTGATCTGCCGAGTTTCTCCAGCATTTTGTGTTGCTCCAGATCCCAGCATTTGCAGTCTCTCCTGTCTCAGAGGTAGAAGATTCCTGAATCACTCTGCTCAAAAGAATTGGATGCGATCATTTGCTGCTCAATCAGTTCATTTCTTACGAATGCAATTTCACCTATTTATCTCAGTTTTAATTCTTCAATACACAGGAGTGCCAACAGAGGACAGACATATTCGAACAGGCTCAATCAATTCATTCCTTACGAATGCAATTTCACCTGTTTATCTTGGGCTTAATTCTTGAATACACAGGAGTGCCAACAGAGAACAGACATAATCACTTAGGTAATTCATTTCACCATATGGACTTGCTTGCATTCTCCAATTGCTCATCTGAGTTTCTCATTCAGAGTTTACCATTGTAAGTGCAGGAATAGCCAAAAAGCAGAAATGGACAGTCCAGAGAGGAATCAAATCGAGCTTATCGTCACAAGGAGCTAAAGATGGCATCAGAGGGTGACTTCTTTGAGTTCATCTGCGAGACAGTTTAAATTCTTCTCTCTTTTCAAAGTGGTTGGGGTCCTGTCGGAATCTATGACCTACAGCTGCACTCAAACTGTAGTTCTTCATTGCATGGGTTTCCATTCCTGGAACTTGCTGAGGGGCCTAGTGTTTTCAGTATCTCCAGGAGCAGCCTGGAAGATGGGCACCTTTGTCAGTGACAGACTGGGCCTGTGGGTTGTTGAGGTGTTAGGATGGACAGTAGTTTTTGATGGTTACAGATCATGGTCTCTGGGGGCTTGTTGGGCAGTGGGGTAGCTGATGCTTTCTACTGCAACATTTCAAAGGTGGGTTGATGTTTTGCTGCTGCTTGTGCATGGGAGGGGGAAGGGGGGCTTTCAGCTTGTAGCACTTTCCTGTCATTCATTCTTTGGGGTTTTCCTTCTGTTTCGTGGGTGCCTGGAAAGAGTTTCAGGTTGTACACTGTATACATTCTCTGATATTAAATGTAACCATTGAACATGCACAAGTATGGTGAGGTACAGGTACAATGAAAACCTCGCTTGCAGAAGCATCACAGGTACATAGGTTCAGACAACACACAGAACATAGTTTAGACATGAATTATGCCATAAATTATACTAGACGGTGAAAACAAAAAGAACCCTCTGAAAACAAGACATTATTATAAAAACACAATCAGTGCAAGTGTTCTTAGTGTTTGTGGAGGATTTTGGCCAACGGGGTCGGGTAAATACCTTTCCGAGACTATAGAATTTTGTGTCTGTATTGCTTAATGCCTGGATCAGCAGAAAATCCTGGTGTTGCCTTTTAGCCTACTGCTGTAGGTATAAGACTAATGATGTTGCCCCCTGGTCTACAGCTGTAAACCACGAGGCTACATGACTTTGGTGTTTTTGCCTCTAGAACAATACAAAATATGGAAACGTTGAACAAACCAAACCCATTAGAATCAATCATAAAGAGGGTGCATGTACTGACTGTCAGCGGAGTTGTTGCTCTCCAGGGGGACGGTTCTCCGTGTTATGTAGATAAAGAGTCTCCTAATGAATACCTAGGTCTGAGTCTTGAGTTGAAAAAGGAATTCTACAACAGTGTTTCGTTGCTGAAGTAGGATTTGAGTTGTGATGGTTGCAAAAAAATTCCTGAACTAGTGTGGGACTTCAGGCTTCTGTACCTCCTGCCTGACAGTAGCAGTAGAAAGTGGCTATCCTTTGTGTCTTCCCATAATACTTGATATTAATATACCTGGACCCCCAATTTGGACGTCCACTGAGCCGAGATTTGTACCACTTTGGGATTGGGGTTGGGGTGGACGAGTGATGAAGTGATGGGTGGCAGGGAATGAGGGGAGGTGGGAGCAATCGTATACCAATTTAATTCAGAAGTTAAATTTCCATCACTTTCTACTTGAAATTTCCAAATTTGTAAAGTAGGAGTTAATTCACTGCAAGCATCAAAATCAAAAGCAAGTGCAGAAATGGAAATAACATGAAATCGCCTATGGATGAAATCACCTATGGATGATTGACAATAATCACTGTTAACTCTGGGGATCCAAATCAGTTTGGGTCATCACCCCTGACCTGAAGCAAACAGAGGGGATCTCCATAAGCTGTCGATTATAACTCTTTGACTCAACATGTGCCATTGATAAAATTTCAATAAGCTACATGAAAGAATAATAAAACTGACAATTTGAAATACGGGATTTTCCGGTAGCTAACTGAATGTTATTGTCATACACTGAATATTTCTTAATACATTTCATTCTATATTCAAACTCTAATTTCTGGGCACCTTGGACTTAGTCTAATGTCACTCAAAATCAGAATTCATATCCAGGTGGTGGTAAGTCTGGACTAAAATCAAGACATTGCTGAAGAAATTAATCTGTGCTGAAGGACAGCTATTACGTCTTTTCTTAATGGACAAGTTAAAATCGATCAAAGATCGTCCCTCTTACCGATCATAATGTTCAAGAAAATAGTATGTAATAAATAATCTGTATTAAATAATACACATTCACACACACAACTTGCATTCTGGACTGTACACTGTCCATACAGTCCCTGAGGTCGCTAATCAGAGATTATAGATTCTAGGGAATACTACAACATTCCTCTGCTGCCAAGGTATTTAGAGCCCATATTATTCAACTGTAACCACTTCGATTACGCACATCAGGGGCCTGGCAAAGCACAACGCCATTTTTCAAAGATTTAATTGATCTTCTCCATTTTAAGCTTCACTTTTCTAATCTTTTAATCCTATTCTTAAACACAACTCATTTCCAATGATCTGATTAACAGCTTCTGTGCCTCAATGGGGTGTGCACTTCACACCTGATCTGTGGGTAAATATAAAATCTTTTCCCGTCCCTGAAGCTTTGTTTCTGATTAAAGTCCTCTAGTTTTGAGATAACAGTCTGAAGTTAATAATCTCCTCATGCACATTTTTGATGCTTCTTTGTATTTTTAAAGTCTTTCTCCCTTTTCACTTTTCTCCAATAAATTAAAATTAAACATAATGATTCTTGCATTTTGAAGCCCAGTGCATCAATTCAAGTTGTTCTTCTCTTAGTTCTGTACAGTGTCTTGATGGCTTAGGAGGCTGATTGCTGTTATTGGCTGTCATGGGCAGGATATCATGAATGGACTGTTAGAGAGTCATGGATTTGTGTAGCCTAGAGATGGGCCCTTTGGCTCATCAAGAACACACGGCAACAGCAGCAAGAGAAGGCCATCAGGCCTTTCAAGCCTGTCCCACCAATAAATATGACCATGGCCCATCTATGATTGCCTCAACTCTTCTCCTGTGCCATCATATGTTCCTCAGTCTATCACATATTTATTTATCTCCACTTTTAAGTACTTCTAATGATGCAATGTCACCACCTGCCAGGTCAGAGAATTCCAACGATTTACCACTCTCTGCAAGAAAAAAATTCTTCTTGGTTGAACAATGCCATCATCTCAAAAATTAGCCTGGTGAATCTCCTTTGTACTGCCTTCTAAGTTACTCTATCATTCTTTAGCTAAGTGGACCGAAACTGTATGCAGTACTGCAGGTGAAGCCTTGCAAACAATCCGCAAACTTGCAAGAAAACCTCCCTACTCTTAAATGCCATTTGTTTTCTTAACTTGTTAGAGCTACCTGATATGCCCTGGTAATCCATGCACTAGTACACTTCCTTCACTCTGTACTTCAGTCACTTTCAGTCTCTTTTCATTTAGATAGTAATAAAACCATAAGACTAGAAGACATAGGAGCCGAATTAACCTATTCAGCTCATCAAGGCTGTTCTGCCATTTCATCATGACTGATCCCAGATCCCATTCAACCACATACTTCTCACCATATCCCTTGATGCCTCGACCGATCGGGAATCTATTAAATTCTTCTTTAAATATACCCACGGACCTGGCCTCCACTGCAGTCTGTGTCAGAGCGTTCCGCAGATTCACCATTCTTTGGTGAAAAAAACTCCACTTTACTTCTGTTCCAAGAGGTCGCTCCTCATAATCTGTCTTTGATTCCTCTAGCCAAAGTGCCTGAACTAAAATTTTACCACATTAAACACAATTTTACCACATTTCTGTTGACTTACCTGCCCATCTACCCTAATCACATTTGCCCTCATATCCAATTTTTTGTGTGTGTGCCATACTCTGCCAGAGCCTCGGCGACCACTTTTTCAAGTGGTTGTCTTGGAGGAAAGATTCTGTGAGTGGTCCCCCACGTCCTTCTCACAGTGCAGTTTTTTTTTTCGAGGCCGAGTTGCAAGCTCGACACTCAATCCGGCACGGATGGAAAGCATGCCCGGGACCGGGAGACTGGATTCGAACTCGGGAATCTTCGCTCCAGAGTCTGGCGCTGATGTCACTGTGCCACACCGCCACCAGTTATATCCTATAACTTCTCTATTTAAGTGTTTGTTCAAATGCCTGTTAAAGATAGTGATTGTATCTGTTTTCCTCACTTTTCCTTGGAAATGCTTTTCAGATGTCAACCACATTTTGTGCAAAAAACTTACCCCTCAGATCCCCTTTAAAATTCCAATCTCTCTCTGTATAACTCTGCCTGCCAAGAGTTTTTGATGCCTTACCAAGAGTTACCAACAGCCTAATTTGACTCATATACTCCTGCTGGACTTGATTAACCACACAGTCAGTCAGAAATCACATCAAGATCCTCTTCCCTCCATCTAAATGGGTGTTCTTTTACCAGGAACCATCTTCTAGGTTTCCTGTTCCAAATGAGTGTAAAATGCAATCAATCCACATTAAATCCTCTGCTGATTCCCAGCTGTTTTGTCCTTCTAGATCTATAAGATTGATCTGCGTCTGTGTTACTGAAATCTTAGCCAATGATTAGCAAACCTTTTTGCCTGTGTGAACAGAGCAAAGAGTATTTTATGGTTGACAAAAGCTAAGCATTGAAGTAAGCTTGGAGGCTTAATGCGTGTTGGCAGAGAGGAATGGGTTTGGGGAATGGTCAGGTTATAAAGAGGATAATAAGCTTACATATACTGTATACAGAAAGGTGTTGGAAAAAAAGGATGGGAATATCTGCAGATGCTGGAAATCCATGCAACACACACAAAATGCTGGAGGAACTCAGCAGGCCAGGCAGCATCTATGGAAAAGAGTAAACAGTTGACGTTTCAGCCTGAGACCCTTTATCAGGACTGGGAAGAAATGAGAAGTTAGAGCGTTTCAATTCTACTTCCCATTCCCATTCAGTCCATGACCCCCTCTACTGCTGCAGGGAGACCACACGCAGGTTAGAGGAGCAACAACTTATATTCTGTCTGGGTAGCTTCCAACCTGATGACATGAACGTCAATTTCTCGAACTTCCAGTAATGCCTCCCCCCATTCACTATTCCCCATTCCCGTTTCCGTCCCATCATCTTTTCACTTTACCGGCCCATCACCTCCCTCTGCTGCTCATTCCTCTTCCCTCTCCTCCATGACCTTCTACCCTCTCCTATCAGATTCCCCCTTCTTCAGCCCTTTATCTTGTTCACCTGTCAACTTCCCAGCTCCTTACTTCACCCCTCCCCCTCTCCAGGTTTCACCTCTCACCCACCACATTGTACTTCTTCCTCACCTCCCCCCACCTTCTTGTTCTGACTTCTTATCTTTTTTCCCAGTCCTGATGAAGGGTCTTGGCCTGAAATGTTGACAGTTTACTCTTTTCCATAGATGCTGCCTTACGTGCTGAGTTCCTTCAGCATTTTGTATGTATTGCATATCATGAAGAATCCCACCCACCCTGCTTATGGACTGTTTCATTCCCCGTCCATCAGGGAAGAGGTTACACAGCATCCATGCCAGGACTAGTAATGTCTGGGTTGCTACCTGTACCATGCGCTGGTGAGGGTAAGAATAGTGGAATTAGCAAGTGAATGGGTAACTGAAGAATTGGTGCAGGGGGCAGAGCTTCAGATTTCTGCATCACTGGGCTCTCTTCTGGGGAAGGTCCGACTTGTACAAAAGGGATGGGTTACACCTGAACCCGATGGCGACCAATATTCTTGCAGGCAGATTTGCTAGAGCTGTTGGGGATGGTTTAAACTAACTTGGCCAGAGGATGGGAACTGGAGTGATAGGGCTGAGGAGGGGGCAGTTGGTATACAAGAAGATGCAGTATGTAGTGAAACTGTGAGGAAGGACAGGCAGATGATAGGGCAAAATTGTAGTCAGCTGGATCTGCTAAAATGTAGCAAGGGGCCAAAATCAAAAAGAGTGATGAATACAGGACTGAAACTGTTATATTTGAATGCATGCAGTATAGGAAAAATGTAGATGATCTTGGAACACATTTAGAGATTGGTAGGTATGATGTTATGGGCATCTTCGAGTCATGGCTGAACGAATATCATAGTTGGGAGTCTCCTAATCCTGAAGTGCTTTTTCTTCATGACCATTCATGAAGACAGAAGAGTGCCCCCAAAGAATGAATGACAGTTAAATGTTAGAACCCCGAAGTCTCCCCCAGCTCCCCTTCCTCCTGCACATAAGTGGCGGCAAGCAACGATCCCTGCTCCCCCCACCGGCAAGAAAAAAGCATCGGCAACCGCCACCGAGCACTTAAGTTTGAGCAAAGCAACAGCAAAGACACAAACTGGCAGTACTCCAAAGCTACTTGTTCACCCGGTATTAGACATACCACAGGCTCTCTCTCTCTCTCCCTAATAAGGGAGAAAGAGGTATCTCCATTTCACAGCGAGACGGGAGACATAACAAACAACTCGCTGGTTTACGATGTTAAAATCTGTTGGAATCCTTTACAGACAGAACAGACAAAGGAGAATCAAAGGATGTTGTTTATTAGGATTTTCAGAAGACCTTTGACAAGGTGCTGCACATGGAGCTCGTTAACAAAATAAAAACCCATGGCACTAGAATGGATAGAAGATTGGCTGACTTGAAGGAAGCAAGGATTGGGAATAAAAAGGGCCTTTACTGTTTGACTGCTGGTGACTTGTGGTTTGCTGCAGGGTTCAGTGTTGGGACTATTTCTTTTCACGTTGTATATCAATGATTTGGATGATGGAATTGATGGCTTTGTGGCCAATTTTTCAGATGATACAAAGATAGGCAGCAGTGCAGGTGATATTGAGGAAGCATGGTTGCTAGAAGGATTGAGGGAATGAGCAAAGATGTGGCATATGGAATATTATGTAGGGAAGTGCATGGCTATGCACCTTGACATTGGGAATAAAAGCATGGATTATTTTGTAAATGGGGAGAAAACTTAAAAATCTGAGATGCAGATAGTCTTGGGAGTTCTTGTGTTGGATTCCCTGAAGTTTAACTTGCAGGTTGAGTCTATGGTAAGGAAGGCAAATGCAATGTTAGCATTCGTTTTGAGAAGACTAGAATACAAACACAAGGATATAATGCTGGGGCTTTATAAGCCATTGGTCAGTTCCCACTTGGAGTATTGTGAGCAGTTTTTGGCCCCTATCTGAGGAGGGATGTGCTGGCATTAGAGAGAGCCCAGAGGAAGTTCATGAGAGTGATCCGAGGAATGAAAGGGTTGACATATGAGGAGTGTTTGATGGCTCTGGGCCTATATTCACTGCAGCTTAGAAGAATGAGGGGAGATCAGATTAAAACTCATTGAATATTGAAAGACCTAGATAGAGTGAATGTGGAGAGGATGTTTTCTGTCGTGGGGGAGTCTAGGTCCAAAGGGCACAGCCTCAGAATTGAGAGACATCGGTTTAAAGCAGAGGTGAGGAAAATTTTATTTAGCCAGAGGGTGGTGAATCTGTGGAATTCTTTGCCACAGATGGCTGTACAGGTCAAGACCTTGGGTATATTTAAGGCAGAGGTTGATAGGTTCTCGATTAATCAGGGCGTCAAAGATTATGGGGAGAAAGCAGAAGAATGGGGTTCAGAGGGATAATAAATCAGCCATGATGGAATGGGAGAGCAGACCTGAAGGCCCAATCGGCTTAATGAGACTTCTAGGTCTTATGGTCTTGTGGACTACTAGACTCAAAAAACATTTATTTCTCAGATGATGATCAGGAGGCATACAGGAGTGAGATAGATCAGCTGGTTGAGTGCTGTCAGAACAACAATCTTGCACTCAATGCCAGTGAAACCAAAGTATTGATTGTGGACTTCAGGAAGAGGAAGTCGAGGGAACACGCACCAGTCCTCATCATGGGATCAGCAGTGGAAAGGGTGAGCAGTCTTTGGTCCCTGGATATCCTGGACCCAACATATCGATGCAGCCACAAAGAACGCATGACGGCAGCTGTATTTCATTAGGAGTTTGAGGAGATTTGGTTTGTCACCAAAGACACTCGCAAATTTCTACAGACGAACTGTGGAGAGCATTTAAACTGATTGAATCACATCTGGTATGGAGGGGCCACTGCACAGGATCGGGAAAGGCTGCAGAATATTTGAAACTTAGCCAGTTCCATCATGGGCACTAGCCTCCCCAGCATCGAGGACACCTTCAAAAAGCCATGCCTCAAAAAGGAGGCATCCATCATTAAAGACCCCCATCACCCAGGAAAAACTTTGTTTATTGTGGATGTTTGTGAGGAAAAATAATTTCAGGATGTATATTGTTTACATTTCAATGTACCTATTGAAATCTTTAAAACCTTTGAAACATGCCCTCTTCCTGTTGCTACCATTAGGGAGGAAGTACACACACTCAACATTTTAGGAACAGTTTCTTCTCTTCTGTCATCAGATTTCTGAATGGACAATGAAGCCCAGAACACTTCCTATTTTTTTTTGCTCCTTTTCACACTACTTACTTAATTAAATTTAACTGTATATATTGTAATTTATAGATTTTTTATTGTTTTGTACTGTACTGCTGCTGTAAAACAACAAATTTCAAGACATATACCAGTGATATCGAACTTGATTCTGATTCTAACATAGCATTTTATAGGATCACTTTTATATTTATATCTACTGTGTTCTTTTTGCTTATTACATTTTAAAATCTGGAGTAACAATGATTTTGTTCTCCTTTACCCACGTGTACTGACGAATGACTATAATCAATCTTGACCCTTGAATTTGTCTTCTATCTGTGGTAACTACTATATCAACAGTAGCTCTCCACATTCCTTCCAAGTAATCTAGCCCCATTATAAGCCAATATGTTTAGTGTTGGCTGACTGTGATTATGTTGGCAGTCCTTAGTATTTCTCTGGTTTGTGTGTTGTTGCACTGAACTGTAAGCAACACTTCCTGAATCTGTCTAATTAATTGCTCTTAAATAAAGCGAAATTCCTGATGGATGGGACTGGCACTTTTTCAGGCCAGCACACTTATTTATTGTTGCAGGCAATTCATTTCAGTTCTGAAGTGATCAAGCTGTCAGGAGGCATGCTCTGTTCGCATGTAACAACCAGGAGAATGAACGGTGGGCTGTGCTTCACAAGCCCAGCTAATTAGGAGGTAGAAGACAGAGACGACAGCCTCTTGACACCCTCGCTTGGTAAGAAGACAGGTAGCAAGATTGGCAAGAATTGTTCCAGTCCAAAGTTCAAAGTTTGGAGTTCAATTTAATTATATTATCAAAGTGCATATTGTATATGCCACCATATACTACTCTCGACACCCTCTCCTGGTAAAAAGACAGGTAGCAAGATTAACAATACTCCCTTGGCTGATTGTGTTGGCGTGTGGCCAAGTGGTTAAGGCGTCGGTCTAGTGATCTGAAGGTCGCTAGTTTGAGCCTCACCTGAGGTAGCATGTTGTGTCCTTGAACAAGGCGCTTAACCACACATTACTCTGTGACGACACCAGTGTCAAGCTGTATTGGCCCCAGTGCCCTTCCCTTGGACAACATCGGTGGCGTGGAGAGGGGAGACTTGCAGCATGGGCAAGTCTTCCATACAACCTTGCCCAGGCCTGCAAACCTTCCAAGGCTCAAATCCATGGTCTCACGAGACTAACGGATACCTATAAAAAAATACTACTCTTGCAGGCATTCACAGGAGAACAAAGGTCTACAATAGAATCAATGAAAAACTACACACAAGCAAGGAATGACAAACAGCCAATATGCAAAAGAAGTCAAACTGTGGAAATAAAGAAAAGTAAATAAATAATACTGGTAACATGAGTGGTAGAGTCCTTGAAAATGAGTCCATAGGTTATGGAATCTGCCCCTGAACCTCCTTCCTGATGGCGAGAAGAATACATGCCCTCAATAGTGAGAGTCCTTGATAATGATGCTAATTGGCAGGTAGAGGACAGAAAATGCAGCCTCTCGACACCCCCTCTTGGTAAAAAGACAGGTAGCAAGATTGGCAATACTCTCTTGGCTGATTGTCCCAATCGTTGTCTCTGTGCCTGCTTATAGGATGTGAAGTGGCAACATCAGTATTTATGATCCACCTTTGAACTTTTTGTCCATCTTGATGAAATCAAGATATGTCTAATACTAAGGCAGCACAGTAGTGTAGAGGTTAATGCAATGCTTTACCGCGCCGGCTGTAAGATCGGGGTTTCATTCCTGCCGTTGTCTGTAAGGAGTTTGTACGTTCTCCCCGTGACCATGTGGGTTTCATCCAGGTGCTCCGGTTTCCTCCCACATTCCAAAGAGGTACGATCAGGGTTAGTAAGATATGGGATCCTATGTTGGCTCTGGAAGTGTAATGTCACTTGCACAATTCTTACTTCTCTGATTTGACATAAAAGATGCATTCCACAGTATGTACACACGACAAATAAAGCTAATCATTATCATTAACCTTTCTATAAAGGGCATTTGAGGCTGTGTTTGGGGGGGGGGGTAAATTCAAAGAAGATGTGCAGGGCGTTAGCATAAAGAGTGCTGAGTGCCTGGAATGCACTCCCTGGGGTGGTGGTGGTGGAAGCAAATAAGATAGAGGTATTTAAGAGACACATGAGATACATGAATATGCAGGGTAGAGGTACATGGTGTATGTGTAGGCAGAAAGGATTAGTTTAATTAATCTGGCACAATTTAGTAGGTCTAAAGGCCTCTTCTTGTGTTGTCTATGTTCTAGTGTTGGTGAATCTGGAATCTGAGGTAATCCCGTAAAGATGGCAGATTTCCTTCCCTGATGTAGCTTGTTTTTCAAATTCCACATTTAATTACACCAATTTAAATTCTCTTTATCAGAATTTAATCACCAGTCTCTGAACCAAAGGTCCAGGCTGCTAGATGCTAATCCTGTAATTTGGCCATTATAGTTCTGTATGCACCCTATTGATTGAAGATAACCTGATGACTGGCACCTTTAATATATTTTTGTGTGCATTGTGAACACTGCATTCGAAAGGGAAAATAACAGAGAAGACTTAATCCACGCCTAGAAAGGGATTTCATTTTCATCACTCCCGGTCCGTTAGAATCAGCATCAATCACCATTTCCCCAAGGTAATGGCAGTTCTATTGCCGTCTGAAATCCAATGACATTTTGGCCTGACAACAGCACGATTCTAGACTCTGGAAAGTTCACGTGAAAATAAGGACATACCAGACAGAAAGAACAACTTTTGTGTGAAGCTCCTGCTGTAGTCCATGAATGGATATTGAGGGACCAGAGACTGCCTCTGCTGGAAGGCAGCAGATTAGTCACCCATGGACTGTCTCTCAGACTGTGCTATTGTGCATCTCAGTGCAAACAACTGAGGATGGCTTCTGATGACATGGCAGATAAAACTAATCGACTGAATGCTCCAGATGTCAAACCATTGGAAATCATTTGGTTGATGAAGAGAGGACACAAGTTTTAAAGTGTTTGTACTCTCTCCTCCAACAAGCTTTGCTGAATTGAATCCATTTGCACTCTCCAGCCCCCTGCCTGTTAATTCCACGAGACCAGTAACACAAACATAAACTGCTTCTTTCAAATCTCCCTATTAAGTTGTAATGAGAGTCAAGTCCGATTGAAGTTGTAGTACTTAAACTTGATATAGCTTATCTTGACTTTGACAGTTCCCAATCCAATTAATGATTAGCTTGTTGGTTTCTTAATCTTTAAAGGGAGAGGAATCAGTGGTGGAATTAGTTTGGTAAATGAATGAAGCTACTGTAAGTGCAGAATTTTTGTATAGAGATACTGGCACCAGGGAGGATTGGGGCAACTGAACTTGATGTTTGGATGGAGATTTAAGTGCCGTGATGAATCAGAAAGGTCAGGCCGAATCAAGGTGGCAGGGTCCTGACCCTAGAGCATTTGGAGGCGATTCAACCCAATGTTTGGCCGTTGATTTAGGTGCTGGGCCAAATTGAGAAGGTCAGAGTGTCAGGACCTAAGGCGAGGGACAGGCCAGTTCAGATCACTGAACAACTCAGTTCTGCACTGAACTATGGTGAGCTATACGATTCTCTTTGCGGACTTCAATTCAGAACTCTACCTGGTTGCTGCTATTGCTTGCATGATGTGTTCTTCTCTGCACATTGGGTGTTCAATTGTCTTCTTTTTACTATACGGGTTGTTTTGGATTTCTTTGTGTCATGGCTGCCTGTTAGGAGACAAATCACAAGGTTGTATGGTGTATGCATTCTTTGATAATAAAAGTACTTTGGGCTTTTAATAGAAATACAGGGCTTCTCTCCCTAAATCTCTGCGCCATCTCCTATCACTTTAAGGCCTACTCTTTCCCCAGCTTTTGTTCACCTTCTGTAGACCCCCCCCCCCATGTGTTGGGCACATGGCCAAGTGGTTAAGGCGTTCGTCTAGTTATCTCAAGGTCGCTAGTTCGAGCCTCAACTGTGGCAGCATGTTTGTGCCCTTGAGCAAGGCACTTAATCACACATTGCTCTAGTCTGTGCGAGGAGTGGCGCCCCACATAGGCTTCCAATCTGCGCCTTGTACGGCATGAAAGTGCCCGACGCAGGCCTCTCATGGTCTGAGTCGACGTTCCCCTCCCCCTTCTGTAGAGCCAAGCTGAATTGGAAAGGTCAGGTACTAGCCAAATTGAGGCACTGGAGACCGACCCCGTGGGTGAGGAATGACCCAAGGTCTGGATGATTTAAGCGCCAGGCCAGATTGAAATGGGCAGGGTGTCAGGGTCGGAGGCGAGGGATGAGCGGGGTTGGCTCACTGCTCTGCAGGCTTTGCCTGTCTCTGTGCTGGACTAAGGCTGTGGCTTGCAACTAGTAGACTTCTGGATCAGCTGCAGTGTTGCCTGGCCTTGTGAATTTCAGTTCTGAATGCTGTCTGCTTGTTTTTTGTTGTTTGCATGATTTGTGCTTGGCTTGTGGCAAAGCTCTCTCCGGTCCTTTCTGCAATGTTGTCTGTCCATTTCTTCCTCTCTCTGTCCCTTTTTCTTTCCCCCTGCACTGTTCCCGAAGAGTGGTCTTTGAGAGTCCACTTGAACTTGTTATGTGGCCATACCATCTTAGTTCCCTCTTCTTTACTGTGGGCAGTAGATCTTTGTAGTGTCTAATGTGCTGGTGATAGTTCTTCATACTTTGTGGTTTGAGACATGGTCTGTGTAGGAGATGCCGTGGAGCCTTCTGAAGCATCTCATTTCTACTGCCTGGATCCTCTTTCGCAGTTCTGCTGTCAAAGTCCATGATTTGCATGCATACAAGAAAATGGAGAGCACAAGTACATGCAGGAGTTTCAACCTGGATCTGAGAGCAATGTTGTTGTCTGTCTAGACTGGTTTCAGCCAGTGTTGCTGGTGTTTGGGCTGTCCTTGCAAGGACTTCAGGCTTTGACCCTTTTTAGTTGATGATGGTGCCATGATACTTTAACTGTTTGACAGTCTCTAGTTCTTTTCCATTGACTGTGATTTTTGTCGTGATTGTCTCCTCACTGTTTCTCAACAGCCTGGTTTTCTCTGTGCTGATCTCCACGCCATACTGGATGTATCGTCCAGGCGGTTCACAAGGCAGGTTAATTCATCCTCACTTCCTGCCAACCCAACAATGTCATTGGCAAACCTGAGATTAGTTATGATCTGTCCTCTGATGCTGACTGTGCCAATATGCTCCACTAGGGCACCTGTCCTTATTTGCTCTTGGAAAATATTGAGCAGTGTGGCTGAACAGAGAAAGCCTTGTCAGACTCCAACTGATGTGGAAACACTCTCCAACTATGCCTTGAACAAGTACTGCACTGAGAGCTTTGGTGCAGAGCTGCTTGATGGTTTGGATCAACTTCTGGCTCAGGTTGTGTCTCTTCATTGTGGCCCAGAGTACATCATGCCACGCCCAATCGAATGCCTTCTTGAAGTCCACGAACATGTGGAAGCTGCCGTGTGGACGTTGGTTGTATTTCTCGCACAGTACTCAGAGCTTGAGTATCAGTTCTGTTGTACTTCTTCCACTTCTGAACTTTGACAATAAAATGTAATTTGAACTTTGACCAGTCACACAGCATGGAAACAGGTGCTTTGGTTCGCATGGTCCATGCTGGCCAAAATTTCCACCTAAGCTCCTCCTCTTTGCCTACATTTTGTCAATTCTGTCTAAACCTTTTTTGTTCATGTACTGTGTCTGCCAGTGCATTTTAAATGTCATTAATGTACCGGGTTTTAAATGTTCTTAATATACTCGAAGTTTGGTATTCAATCTGTAATTTTGGATTAATGTTTGTATGATATTATTGACAAGAACAATCTTGAGAATTTTGGACAAGGTCTGAATCGATCTCCAACATGGGCAATGGCTCCAAAGGGAATTACTATCCCTCTGCTTTCCAGACTTCAATAGATCTCCAGATTTCATGTCAGTGATTAGTAAGGGCATCAAAGGTCATGGAAAAAAACAGGAGACTTTTTCGGCGCAGACTAGAAGGGCCAAGTGGCCTGTTTTCTGTGCTGTAGTGTTCTATGGTTCTGTGGTTCTAATGGGGTTGAGAGGGATAATAAATCAGACATGATTGAATGGCAGAGCAGAATCTGTGGACTGGATGGCCTAATACTGCTCCTATATCTAAAGGTTTTACTGCAATATGAAGTTGAACATACACTGGAAGTCAGATGCCGATGAATTTGACTTCTCAATCCACCACTGCGTCCAGTGGCGGTTCCGGATCGTACTGAGCTGTAGGAAGTTGGGGGAAGAAGTTGATAACTCCCAGGGGAGATTGCTGGGGCACAGGCTGCAGTGTAGGGTCAAAGGAGAACAGTAATCTGTCGGACTCTCTCTGCAGAGAGCTCGGAGCCATGATAGAGCTCAGGAAGTGACCCTTCCCGTCAGGTTCCAGGTGGTGAACAAGGACAGTCAAGATTCTGGACAGAGCTTGCTTAATCAATCTGTTGCTTATATTCAGAGAGCTGGTGGTCCTGTTGCACATGAAATCTAATTAAATTAGTGAAATGAATCTCAGTACTTTGAGGCTAATTCAGGACACGAATGTGACTATTTTTCAGCCTTTGATTCAGATCACGTGTTCTTGATGCTACTGGAAGAACATTATGAAACTAACAGTAACACTTTTTGTAAATATATAATTAGGCATGGGACCACAAGGTTTTGGCTTCCAATTTAATTAGGTCATTTCTTTCTTCTCTTAAAAATGAAAGCATATTTTCCAGATAAAAGTAATGGCTTAACGGTTTTGAATTATCTTTGGGTTGGTCAATGTTTGACTGTGACATCCCTTCAGGCTAAGGCGACAAACTACATCATAATAAATGGTTTAATTTGAATGGAATCTCACGTGAGCTTTCTTTTAGTTCCTCAATGCAGCTTTGTCCATTGGGTTAAGAATCTCAACTCTTGCCATAGTCTGTGAGGCTTCATAGAGTTTGTAAATGTCTTTGATGTTTGAAGTCAATTAATAATTATTGAAATTATTTAAATAATCATAAGAAATTCTCTAGTGAAGATTAACCTGAAATGGACCTTGAATTTGCGTGAGTTGATTGCTTTTGCTTTTGGTTTTCAGGCCTTGAACCAGACAAGCTGCATTTTCAAAAGTTAATATGAAACAAATGCTCATTTGGAGCTAGAATTGGTCCGAACAGTGCTCAGTTCAGCCTGCCAATTAGATTCGTCCCCACACAAAAAGACGATTGGGCTGGACTGCTGGACTCCACCTGGAGTTCAATGGCGGATCATCGGTCTACAAACCTGCTGCATGGATCCAATCGGCCTGCTCTTGACCAGAATCAGAATCAGATTTGGGTTTATTGTCACTGACGTATGTCGTGAAATTTGTTCTTTTGTGACAGCAGTGCAGTGCATAAAATTGACTATAAATTACAATATATAAATAGGCTCGGCCTCTTTCTTTCATCTCCAGGGCCCACTTTATGGATATTTTATTGACCGCAAAGGAAATTACAGTGTGAAGTCAGGGTGAAGTCGCGAGATAGTGTTCATGAGCCCTTCAGAAATTTTATGGCAGAGGAGAAAAAGCTTTTCTTAAAATGTTGGTTCCTCAGGCTCCTGAGTCTCCTCCCTGATGGCAGTAATGTGAAGAGGATGGTGAAGTTCCTCAACGATGGATGCTGCCTTCGCCAGGGACTGCCCCTTGAAGACGTCCTCGATGGTGAGGAGGTTTGCCCCCATGCCCGTAAAAGTACAACCCCCTGCAGCCTCTTTCGATCCTGTGCATTGGAGTCCCCATACCAGATTGTGATTCAACCAGTCACGGTGCTTCTTTGGAGGTGCACCAAATCTCCTCAAGCTCCTAATGAACTGGAGCGGCTGGAGTGCCTTCTTTGTGACTGCACCAATGTGTTGGGCCCAGGATGGGTCTCAACCCTGAGACACTGACGCACAGAAACCTAAAGCTGAGTACCTTTTCCACTGCTGACCTCTCAATAACGACTGGTGTTGGTTCCCTTCCTGAAGTCCGCAATCAATTCCTATGTCTTGCTGGTACTGAGTGAGAGGATGTTGTTGCCACACCATTCAATCGGCAAACCCACCTCGCTCCAGTTCGCTATCTGAGATTCTACGAGCAGCAATAGTGTTATAGATGTCATTTCAGCTGTGCTTAGTAATACAGCCATGAGTATAGAGAGGGTAAGGCAGTGGGCTAAGTACACATCCTTGAGGTACGCCTGAGTACATCCTTGAGGGCAGCATGGTAGTGTAGTGATAGGCCCAACGCTTTATACTGTGAGTTCAAATCCTGCCACTGCCTGTAAGGATTCTTTTGCATTCTCGCCATAGTCACATGGGTTTCCTCCATGTTCTCTGGTTCCCTCCCACATACCAAAGGCATATGGGTTCGTAGGTTCATTGGGCACATAGGTGTAATTGCATGGCGCGGGGTCGTTGACACTGGAAGTGTGGTGATAAGGGAGAGCTAATCTTTAATCTCTGTTGATTGTCAGTGAGGAGACAAGGTTAATAATTGTCAAGGGGATGATGGTGTTATCATAAACAGCAGCCTGACAGATGTTTTGCAGTTGGCTAAGTGCTCCAAAGCAGAGTGGCAGAGTGTTGTGGCAATGGGCATGTTGCAGTGAGTCCAGGTCCTTGATATGGTAGGAGTTAATTGCAACTGTAACCAACCTCTCAAATCACTTCATAATGATAGATGTGACTGCTACCAGGCTAGAATTATTGAGCCAGCTTAGCCTTCTTTTCTGGGGCCCTTTTGATTGATTCTTTTTTGAGGCAGGTGGAAGCCGCAGACTACAGCGGTGGGAGTTTGAAGATGCTCTTGAGCACTCCAGCCAGATGGTCCGCGCATACCTTCAGTAACCTGCCAGGTACACTGTCGGGACCTGACTCCTTGCAGGGTTTCACCCTCTTGTAGGACGTTCTGATGTTAGCCTCTAGGATAGAGAACACAGGGTGGCTAGATACTGTGGGCATTTCCACAGATGTAGTTTTCTTCTGTCTTTCGAAGCATGCATAAAAGGCATTGAGCTCGTTGGGGAGTGAAGCATCTCTGCCATTTTTGCTGTTAGGTTTTGCCTTGGTTGCATGCAAACCCTGCCACAGCTGTGATGCATCAGATTGTGTCTCAAACTTCACTTGGAATTGTCTTTTCGCTCCCATTCCCTTCTGTGATTGTACTTGGACTTCTTACAGGGTTCTAGATTGATGGTCTAGAATGCAACAGATCTAGCCCTCAGCAGACTACAAATCTCCCGGTTCATCTCGGGCTTCTGGTTTCAAGTGGCAACAGGTAGTGACGTCTCAGCAGAGACAGGGCTCAGCTGATGAACTGCAGAGGTGACCCTAGTGCTCCCTCACAAACATAAGAGATTCGCAAATACTAGAAATCTTGAGCAACACACTCACACACACAAGATGCTGGAGTAACTCAGCAGTCAGGCAGCACCTATGGAAAGGAATAAACAGTCAACATTTCGGGCCGTGAAGGCAGAAGTAGACCTTTCAGGCCCTTGTACCTGCTCTGCTTTTTCTTAAGTTCACAACTGATCCTTTGCCATAGACCCATTTTCCAGCCTCATATCCTTTGATTCCCTTCACATCTAAATATCTGTGTTGTTCTGACTTGAATATATTCAGCATTTGTGCCCCTAGAGCATTTGCAGGTAGCAAATTTGAAAATTCCTTCTGTGTGAAGAACCTCACTTTCTGTGAGAATTTACAGTAGTTCTTAAACATCTTTGATATATGGAGTAAGTCCATAGCTGGTAAATAATCAAATGATATTCTTTAGCCAGAGAATGGAGGATCTGGGGAATTCATTGCCGTGGACGGCTGTGGAGTCCAAATCATTCGATATAGTTAAAGCAGAGGTTGCGAGATTCTTGATGAGTCAGAATATTAAAGGTTATGGGGAGAAGGCAGGAAAATGGAGTTGAGGGGGATAATAAATCAGCTATGATGGAATGGCGGAGCAGACTCGAGCTGAATAGCCTAATTCTGCTCCTATGTCTTATGGTCTTATGATATCCTTTGCAAATAAGTTAAATTTATTAAATTTTTTAAAGTCATAATTTAATATACACATGTAAAGTGAGTGCTAAACAAAACAACTGAATTTATCTTCATTTTCCTAAACTGAACTCAGAACCCCTGTTGAAGTGAAGGCGGTTCCAGTCCCACCCTCAGCTACATCTAACGTTGGATGTCTGCGATAACTGGGCTAGGCTGCTGGACTCCATGCAGTTTCCAGTGGTGGCGCATCGGCCTATTCCTATTGCAGATTAAAACTAGGGGTGAATGCTGGTGAAACACTGGACCTATTATATCTTCTTCTTGCTCAGGGGGTCAACTGGAAAATTACCATCCACTGAAATACCATCCACTTATCATCCTTAGAGAATGAATCATGAACATTAACTGTGCAGAAGGTTGCCGTCTGGCCCCACGGAAGGGGGAGATCCCTCGATCTCTGTAGTGAGAATCTGCCTCTCCCCATGCTGGCTGTTCTTAAGCATTAGTCCAAATGATCCCTGGCACACAGCCGGTTAAGCAGTCAAGCACGTGAAAGAATTCTCATAGACAGCACAAAGGATGATTTTTATTAACTTAACAACATTATGCAGAGAACTAAATAAAGATATGATGATTAAGATTGAAGCTGCAATATCATAGACAGACTCTATTTTAAAACATGTGAGTTACTTACATTTTCAGGTATTGAAGTGACGAAATTAGAAACAAATATTATTTTTGAGTCAGGTAGTTTAGATGAGCCCATTGGGGCTTAACCCCCATGTAATAAAGTTTACAATTTTACAGTAAGGATTAAGTTTGCATCAGTTCATGTGATTTCTTTTGCTTCTCTTGGGGAAGTCTTCAAAGGAACACAGTCAGTGAAGGTGATCTCAATCACTGACAGCATCTTAGCTCTGCACTGAACCGTTTGTGTGCAGAAATCCCTGTGTTGCTGTTGGTTCTATGGAGTAGGGATGTTGTTTGTTGAAAGTTTTGTTGTCATAATTAGTCCAAAAATCCAGGCAACTTTCTTTCTCCAGACGTGAGAGGATTTGAAGTGCCTTCCAGTTCACATCCATTATTTTTCTGGATTGTGGTCACTGGCAAATAGTTTAATGTCAACCAGGATACAGTTTCTCTCTACTTGTGGAAGTGATCCTGAGTGATGGAGATCTTGCAGAAACATGTATGAAATGCTCCTGGCTTGAGGAAATGGATGATAGCCCCACCATCATTGTGTCAGGCTATGGGAGCTTCTGCAGAGTAAATGTACACTCAGTGGCTAACCACCTTTATCAGATACCTTCTGTACCTAATAAAGTGGCCACAGAGTGTATTTCTGTATGCTTGTGGTCTTCTGCTATTATAGCCCATCCACTTCATAGTTCAATGTATTGTGCATTCAGAGATGCTTTCCTGCACACCACTATTCTAACGCATGGTTATCTGAATTACTGTCACCTTCCTGTCAGCTTGAAACCGTCTGGCCATTCTCCTCTAAGCTCTCTCATTAACAAGGTATTTTTGCCAAAAGAACTGGCACTCAATGAATGTTGTTTTTTTTTGCACCATTCTCTGTAAAATCTAGAGACATTTGTGTGTGAAAATCTCAGAATATCAGCAGTTCCTGAGATACTTGAAATGTCCCTTCCACCGTCAAAGCCACTTGGATCACATTTCCTCATTCTGAAGTTCGGCCTGAACAACAATTGAACCCCTTGACCATGTCTGCATGTTTTTATACTTTGAGTTGCTGGCACAGTGTTAGCTGTTTAAATATTTGCATTAATGACAGAATGTACAGGTGTACCTAATAAAGTGGCCACTGAGAGTAGCTTGTTTAACAAAGCATCAGGTTTTCAATTTGTAGAGCCAGACAGCACAAAGTCCTTTGATCCACCATTTTAACCAATTTTTACAGGACAGGAGCACCATAACTTCCTGCATCACTGTTTGGTATGAGAATTGCAAGGCATCTGACTTCAATTCTCTACAAATGATTACAAGGACTGCTGAGAGGATCACCAGGGTCTCTCTTCCACTCATTACAGATATTTATCAGGAACACTGCATACACAGGGCCCTTAGCATTGTCAGTGATTCCTCCCGTCCATCCAACAATCCTTTTAACCCCCCTACCATCAAGCAGAAGGTACCATACCATTAGGACGACTGTTAGGATGGTAGACAGCCTCTTCCTCCAGGCCATAAGACTACTGTACTCGCTGCCACCACCCAGGTTTCATAATGCTTAGCATTATTCAGTTTACTTTATAACTTGTGTAGAAATGGCACCTTATTGTTTGTTAATTTATTTATGGAAATATTACTTTAAGTGTTGTGTGTATTAGTTATATGTACTGTGTTTGTACACCTTGGACCAGAGGAACATTGTTTCGTTCGGCGGTATACACGTGTACAGTTGAATGACAAAGAACGGAATTTGGACTTGAACTGGAGCCATTTCCATGTTTCTCATCTAGTACCCGTCAATATAAAGAGAGAACCAAGCCCTCTCTGCTCAAATGATGCAACTCCTCGAATGGTCCAATTCTGTCTTTGATAGTTCAGTACTATGATATTGTCATGCCTGAATTCCGAAATAGAAGATATTGGGAATATATAGTGGGAGAGGTTGGCAGAGCAGTGGAGCCAGAATTAATCAATTATATCATTTGTAGATTATTTTTCAATGGATGTAATTTGGGGATGAAACTAATATTTTAGGAGTTGTGATGTGTTTCCTGTAGTTAGCTGTAGAAAACTTGTTGAAAAGATTTGAAGCCTTGAAGTCCTTGTATTTTGGATCAATAAGATAGAGAAAGTGCTGTTTTAGTGTCGCAGACTGACCGCTACCTTGCTTAGGCCAGGCAGCAACTCTCAGACACCTGCCCCTACTTACCCCTTGAAAAGTACACCTGTCAGGATCATCCAGCTACTGTGTCCCGCACCATGACAAACCTCATCAACTCTGGAGACCTTCCATCCACTGCCATCAACCTCATAGTTCCCTTACCATGCTCTGCTTGTTTCTACCTCCAACCGAAGATCCATAAACTTGACTGTCCAGCTGGCTCAGTGTCTCTGTCTGCTCCTGCCCCACTGAACTCATGTCAGCATACCTTGACTCCATTCTATCTCCCTGTTCAGTCTCTTTCCACCTACATCCATGACACTTCGCATGCTCTTTATTTCCTCAACAACCTTCAATTCCTTAACCGTGATCACCTCATTTTCACCGTGGATGTCCAGTCCCAATGCTCTTCTATCCCCCATCAAGAAGTCCTTAAAGCTCTCCACTTATTTCTCAACAACAGATGTGACCATTTCCCCTCCATCACCAACCTTCTCCGTCTGTCAGAACTGGTCCTCACCCTCAACAATTTCTCCTTTGGCCCCTCCCACTTTCTCCAAACTCAAAAGGTTGACATGGGGATGCACGTGGGCTCCAGCTACCCAAGCTTTTCATTGGCTACGTGGACCAGTCCATGTTCCAAGCTTTTCCATATGTTGATCCCCAACTCTTCCTGAGCTACATTGACGGCCACATTGGCGCTGCTTCATGCACCTGCGGAGATCGTCAATTTCGTCAACTTTGCCTCCAACTTCCACTCTTCCCTTAAATTCACTTGGTCCATTTCTGACACTTCTCTTCCCTTCCTTGATCTCTCTGTCTCCACATCTAGAAACAACCTGTTTACCGATATCTTTTATAAATCTACTGATTCCCACGGCTTTCTTGACTATAACTCTTCTCATCCTGTTTCCTGTCAAAATGCTATTCTCTATTCTCAGTTCCTTTGTCTCCACCGCATCTTTTCTCAGGATGAGGCTTTCCTCTCCAGGACTTCCAAGATGTCCTCCTTCTTCAAAGAATAATTTTTCCCTTCCTTCACCATTGATGTTGCCCTTACTTGCATCTCCTCCATTTCCCAGACATCCGCGCTCACCCCATCTTCCCACCGGTTTAACAGAGATAGAGTGCCTGTTGTCCTTACATACTATGCCATGAGCCTCTACGTCCAGCAAACCATGCTTTGCAACTTCTGCCATCTTCAATGGGATCCTACCACCAAAACACTTCTTTACCTCTCCCCCACTCTCCACTTCCCACAGGGATCATTCCCTCCATGATTCCTTTGTCCATTTGTCCCTCCTCACTAATCTCCCTCCTGCCATGTACCTTTGCAAGTGATAGAAATGTTACACCTGCCCATTCACCTCCATTCAGGACCCCAAACAGTCCTTTCCAGATGAGGGAACACTTCGCTCGCAAATCCGTTGAGGTCGTCAACTGTATCTGCTTCTCCCAGTGCATTGTTGAGGCCCAGTGTAAACTGGGGGACTGCTTTGTCGTGCACCTCCGCTCCAACTGCAAAAAAGCAGGATTTCTCAGTGGTCGGTTGGTTTAAACCCATTCTAATTTGTTGAGCCATGGCCTTATCTTCTGCCATGATGAGGCCACTCTCAGCATGGAGGAGTAACACCTCATATTCTGCCCAGGTAGCCTTCAACCTGATGGCACAATTGCCAATTTCTCCTTCCAGTAATATTTCCCCTCCCCTGCTCTCTTCTTCTATTTCCAACTCTGGCCTCTTACCTCTTCTCCTCACCTGCCTATCACCTCCCGTTGGTGCCCCTCCTTCTTTCCTTTCTTCCATGGTCCGCCCTCCTCTCCTATCAGATTCTTTCTCCTCCAGCCCTTTGACTTTTTCCATCTATTACCTCCCAGTTTCTTACTTCATACCACCTCCCCGCCTTATGCAGCTGGCTTCACCTGTCACATTCTAGCTTGTCTTCCTTCACCATTTTTCTCTAGCATCTTCCCCCTTCCTTTCCACTCCTGATGAATGTTCTTGGCTCGGAACATTGACCGTTTATTCATTTTCTTAGATGCCATCTGACCCGCTGAGTTCCTCCAGCATTTTGTGCGCGTTGCTTAAGAGAGGACACTGTAGGTTCCTCTATTGTTATAAGGCCCATTATCTTTTGGTTTCTCAAGGATGGGTGTTACATATTGATTTAATTGAAATGGATTTCCAAGGCTACTTGATCCTGATGTCATAAAGAAAGAGACCTTGATGCAGAAATTTGTCTGTTATCTGTGAAGTAAGGACACCTGTCAGAATCTTACTTCAGAAACCCCATTTTCTTGCAGTCAGTAGCCACACATCACACGTGTAAATTTTATTAGATTGCATGCCTGTCTTCTAAAACGGTTGACAAATTTCATGTTTTACATAGTTTGCACGTTGCATTGGAGTTTGGGATTCTGGGCAAGGGATGTCAGGTAGCTGCTGAATGTTTGAGGGGAGGAGTGGACGAATGAATCTGCACATTCAGGCAGGCGAATCATGTCATGGAAGGGTACCTTAGTCCTTAGGTCCCGCTCCACCAAGTGCAGGAACTGTTATTACCCTTCAACCATCAGTCTCCGGAACCAGCGTGGATAATTTCATTCACTTCAACTCTGAACTGAATCCACAATCTATGGACTCACTTTCAAGGACTCGACAACTCACACTCTCAATATTATCTATTTATTGTATTTGCGCAGTTTGTCTTTTGCACATTGGTTGTCAGTCTTTGTGTGTGGTTTTTCATTGATTTTATTGTTTTTCTTTGTTTTACTGTGAATTCCTGCAAGAAAATGAATCTCAGGATAGTGTATGGTAACATATACATACTTGATAATAAATTTACTTCGAGCTGTGGAGGTACAGGTACTTACAGCGAGCAATCTGTGCCATTTACAAGTTTGACAACAGACTCCCGAAACAAGCACACTGTTCTGTGCTCTGTCAAGGAAAGGGGTTACCAGACTGACATGGGAAAAGATTCAAGAATATTTATTTATTTATTGAGATACAGCATAGAATAGGCCCTTCTAGCCATGCTGCCCAGTGGTAACCCAATTTCACCCTAGTCTAATCACAGGACAAATTATAATGACGAATTAACCTACCAAGTGTGCACCTTTGGACTGTGGGAGGAAACTGGAGCACTTGGAGGAAACCAGGGGAGAAAGTACAAACTCCTCACAGACAATGGCAGGAATTGAACCCCCATCACTGGTACTCTAAAGTGTTGTGCTAACCACATGCCAGTGCTTCCTGGGTATCCTTGGCCCATAGCCTGTCAAAGTGGAGAAGGAACACTGGGATGTGTGGAGAACTTTAAGGCCATGCATTAGATGCATAAAGTATATAAGTGGTGGATTCAGGGATTCATCTTTGAATCTGGATGAGTATGCTGTAGTTGCTACTGACTTCATTAAAACCTGTGTGGATGAGTGTGTGCCTACAAAGACTTACTGTACATTCCCAAGCCAAAAGCCGTGGATGAACCAAGAGGTACGTCATCTGCCGAAGGCTAAATCTATGGCATTCAAGTCTGGCAACCCAGGCCTGTACCAGAAAACCAGGTATGATCTGCGGAGGGCTATTTCAAGGGCAAAGAGACAATTTCGAATGAGGCTGGAGGTGATATCAGATGCACGGCAACTCTGGCAGGGTCTGCAAGATATCACTTCCTACAAAGCTAAATCCAATAGTTATGAATGGCAGCGATGCTTCACTACCAGATGAACTCAATGCCTTCTATGCACGCTTTGAAAGGGGGAACACAACTACAGCTGTGAAGATCCCTGCTGCACCTGATGACCCTGTGATCTCTGTCTCAGAGGCTGATGTTAGGCTGTCTTTAAAGAGAGTGAACCCTCGCAAGGCGGAAGGTCCCAATGGAGTACCTGGTAAGCCTCTGAAAACCTGTGCCAACCAACTGGCGGGAGTACTCAAGGACATTTTCAACCTCTCATTGCTATGGGCAGAAGTTCCCACTTGCTTCAAAAAGGCAACAATTATACCAGTGCCTAAGAAGAATAATGTGGGCTCCCTTAACAACTATCGCCCAGTAGCACTCACATTTACAATGATGAAATGCCTTGCGAAGTTGGTTATGACTAGACTGAACTCCTGCCTCAGCAAGGACCTGGACCCATTGCAATTTGCCCATTGCCACAATAGGTCAATGGCAGACGCAATCTCAATGGCCCTTCACACGGCTTTAGACCACCTGGACAACACAAACACCTATGTCAGGATTGCTGTTCATCATCTATAGCTCAGCATTTAACACCATCATTCCCACAATCCTGACTGAGAACTTACAGAACCTGGGCCTCTGTACCTCCCTCTGCAATTGGATCCTCTACTTCCTAATCGGAAGGCTATCTGTGCAGGTTGGTGATAACATATCCTCCTCACTGACAATCAACACTGGTGCACCTCAGGGGTGTGTGCTTAGCCCACTGCTCTACTCTCTATATACACATGACTGTGTGGCTGGGCATAGCTCAAATACCACCTATAAATTTGCTGACAATACAACCATTGTTGGTAGAATCTCAGGTGGTGCCAAGAGGACGCACAGGGGTGAGATATGCCAACTAGTGGAATGGTGCCGCAGCAACAACCTGGCACTCAACCTCAGTAAGATGAACAAGCTGATTGTGGACTTCAGGAAGGGTAAAATGAAGGAAAACATACCAATCCTCATAGAGGGATCAGAAGTGGAGAGTGTGAGCAGCTTCAAGTTCCTGGGTGTCAAGATCTCTGAGGATCTAACCTGGTTGATGTAGTTATAAAGTAGGCAAGACAGCAGCTATACTTTATTAAGAGTTTGAAGAGATTCGACATGTCAACAAATACACTCAAAAACTTCTGTAGTTGCGCCATGGAGAGCATTCTGACAGGCTACATCACTGCCTGGTATGGGGAGGCTACTGCACAGGACTGCAAGAAACTGCAGAGGGTTGTAAATCTAGTCCGCTCCATCTTGGGTACTAGCCCTCAAAGTTCCCAGGATATCTTCAGGGAGTGGTGTCTCAGAAAGGCAGCGTCCATTATTAAGGACCTCCAGCACCCAGGGCATGCCCTTTTCTCACTGTTACCATCAGGTAGGAGGTAAAAAAGCCTGAAGGCACACACTCAGTGATTCAGGAACAGCTTCTTCCCCTCTGCCACCGGATTCCTAAATGGACATTGAATCTTTGGACACTACCTCACTTTTTAAAAAAAATAGTTTTTCTTTTTTTGCACATTTAAAAAAAATCTAATCAATATACGTAATTGATTTACTTGTTTTTTTTATTATTATTATTATGTTTTATTTTACCTATTATTATTGTGTATTATGAGCAATTTTGTTTCCATCTCCAACCCATCATCAATCCAGACCTGGAGCATAGCTCTCCATACTCCTCCCATTCATTTACTGTAGCTATTCAAACTTCACTTAAGTGTTGCAATCGAACCCACATCCACTGGCAGCTCACTCCACACCCACGCTACTCCCTGAGTGAAGAAGTTTCCCCTCAGATTCCTTTAAACAATTCACCTTTCACCCTTAAATCTTGACCTCTAATTCTAGTCTCACCTAACCTCAGAGGGGAAAAGCCTGCTTGTATTTACCCTATCCATACTCCTCATACATTTGGTATACGGTCCAGAGGATAAAATTCTAATCTATTCAACCTTTCCCTATAACTCAGGTCCTCAAGCCCTGCAAAATCCCTGTAAATTTTCTTCGTACTCTTTAAGTCTTATTGACATACTTCCTGTAGGCAGGTGACCAGGACAGTGTACAATCTTTAACACTAGACAACGTACATACTGTGGATATGTTATTGGGTTGTACAGACCTTAAAGCTGTTAGTGTTTCTGAAAAGCAATGGAGGCAATGTGTTGTTGTGCCTTTCTCCCACTTCTCAGGGTCTCAGCTTATGAGGTCACATTTCCAACCTGTTCCTGTGTCCAACCTCTGCTCCCCTTTTCATTTTTTGCTGTGTCTGTCTGTAATCAGTGATGATCTGGAGTTAACAGCTACCTACTCTGCTGGGAGCACGTATCCCTGTCATAGGAGTTGCCCCTGTTTGTGTATTGTACTTTTGAGCAATGACATTGAGAGATATGGTGATTCCCCCATCCTATCTGTGTTGGATCTTTGAAATAGTGACCCAATTTGTCCTCTATCCTTGATTACTTTTCCATTAGTCACAATGATTTTTTTGTCTTTAAATACACTCAGTGGTCACATTATTAAGCACTTCCTGTACCTAATAAAGCGGCCACTTTAGAGTGTATGTTCGTGATCTTCTGCTGCTGTAGCCCATCCTCTTCAAGGTTCAAAGTATTGTGCATTTAGAGATGCTCTTTTGCACACCACTGTTGTAACGTGTGTTTATTTCAGATACTGTTAGCGTCCTGGCCAATCTCCTCTGACCTCTCTCATTAACAAGGCGTTTTTGTCAAAGAAAACTAGCACTCACTGGTTCTTTTTTCGTTTCTCGCACCATTCTCTGTAAACTCTAAAGTCTGCTGTGTGTGACTCGGCAGTTTGAGAGATTACTCAAACCATGCCCTCTGGCACCAATGCTCAATCCACAGTCAAAGTCGCTTAGATCACATTTCTTCCCCATTCAAATGTTTGGTTGGAACAACAACTGAAACTCTTGTCAACGTTCTCATGCTTTTATGCATTGAGTTGCTGCCACATGATTGGCTGATTAGGTATATACATCTGACAAGCAGATGCACAGGTGTACTTAACAAAGTGGGACTGAGTGTATGTAAGCAATTCCTTTCTTAACGCCAACATCAATAATGTTTCCAATATATATATATTGTTTCCCTCGTTTTGAGAGAAATAAATCTCTCTTCATATCACTTCTACCTTTTGCTAGTTTTGTTTCACCAGTGCCCTCTTATGACGAACAATCAAACCAGGGGAACAATTTCTTCTGGTCTTCCCGATCAAATTCCCATGTAATGTGAACCCCTCAATTAAATTTCCACTTAACCTTTTTCATTTTAAAGAAAGTAAAGAAAGCTCTTAGATAGAAAGTTTCTGCGACCCATTGTATAATTTTTTGTGGGCTAGTACAGAGAAAAGTAACTTAAGAAGTTCTGACCAGTGATAAACAAAAACTACACAGTGATTTTGTTCTGCTTTCCAAGCAATTAACTTGCGCTGCAATTTTTTTGTGATGCACATTCAACGTGACTGAGATTCATGTTGTACTCTGTCCGCTGCCCTGATCATTTGTTTTTCCAGTCCGTGAGCCTATTGGCATTCCCAGGTGGTAGTACCGAATCTGACGAACGAGGTGCTTTCAGGAAAAGCAGAGGTACATTGATCCATTGTTTCCTGCACTGGAGGTAAAAAGCAAGGCACGAACTGGGGGGTAGAAGGATGAAAGTGGGATTTGAGAATAGTTAACCCCAGCAGCCATTGTCAGGGATAAGTTCCTATTGACCTGGATTCCTCAAAGGTCTTGATGCAGTCTGGTATCTCATTTGTGCTGTATTTGTTTTGTCTCTTGTTATTAGAATCAGAATCAAGTTTAATATACCCAGCATATGTCGTGAAATTTGTTAGCTTAGTGGCCCACAGTACGTTGCAATACATGATAATATAGAACAAAAAAAAATCAATCAATTAAAGTAAGTATATAGAGCACAGAACATAAACATCTACAGCACATTTCAGGCCCTTCAGACCACAGTGTTGTGCTGACCATGTAACCTACTCTAGAACCTGCCTAGAATTTCCCTACTGCATGGCCCTCTATTTTTCTAAGCTCCATGTACTTAAAAGACCCTTTTGTATCCACCACCACCACCACCGTCACCGGCAGCTCATTCCACGCACCCACCACTCTCTGTGTGAAAAACTTACCTCTGACATCCCCCTTGTACCTTCTTCCAAACACCTTAAAACTATGACCCCTCTTGTTAGTCATTTCAACCCTGGGAGAAAGCCTCTGGCCAGCCACACGATATATATGTACGAATAAACTCTTCTCGGGCTTCAAGCCCTGTACAGGTATTGATTGTAACCAACGTTTCGATGACAAACTTTGCTATCTCCTTCAGGAATGATGCCTGGGCATGTCTAGTCCAGTGGTATTTATACCCCCATAGTCTGTCTCTCCTGATTGGTTAGTCCTCATCCAATCAGGTTTCTGCTCTCCCACCTTGCTGACACATATATGTATATTAAATAGTTAAAAATAGTGCAAAACAGAAATAATATCTTAAGAAGTGAGGTAGTGTTCATGGGTTCAATGTCCATTTAGGAATCGGATGATGGGAAGACGCTGCTCCTGAATCGCTGATGTGTGCCTTCAGGTTTCTGGACTTCCTTCCTGACGGTTACGAAGAGAAGAGGGCATGTCCTGGCTGATAGGGGTCCTTAATAACAGATGTCGCTTTTCTGAGACACCGCTCCTTGAGGAAGTCTTGGATACTACGGAAGCTAGTACCCAAGATGGAGCTGACTAATTTTATAAATTTCTGCAGCTTTGTTCAATCTTGTGTAGTAGCCTCTTCTCCAACACCACCCCCCCCACCCCCGCCCTCCGTACCAGTGACTCAGTGATTGAGTGAGTGGCACAGACTCGCTAGAATGACCTCAGGGATCCTTACACAGGCAGAGTGCATAGGTCAGTCTTGTATTCTCTTGCCTGTCATAGCCTGAGGACTGATCTAATGGAACCGATTAAAGGTGATTAAGGTCCATTTGAAAACAAACTATTTCTTTGGACAATGAAATCCATAAAAAGAGGGCATGATCTTAAAGTTAAGCTACAGTAATGTTGGAATATCCTTCCTCATGGAGAAAATGGGAATACTCACTCCCAAATCATAGTCATAGTCATAGTCGTAGTCATACTTTATTGATCCCGGGGGAAATTGGTTTTTGTTACAGTTGCACCATAAATAATAAATAGTAATAGAACCATAAATAGTTAAATAGTAATATGTAAATTATGCCAGTAAATTATGAAATAAGTCCAGGACCAGCCTATCGGCATAGGGTGTCTGATCCTCCAAGGGAGGAGTTGTAAAGTTTGATGGCCACAGGCAGGAATGACTTCCTATGACGCTCTGTGTTGCATCTCGGTGGAATGAGTCTCTGGCTGAATCTACTCCTGTGCCCAGCCAGTACATTATGTAGTGGATGGGAGACATTGACCAAGATGGCATGCAACTTAGACAGCATCCTCTTTTCAGACACCACAACATCACTGGCCTTATGAATGAGTTTGTTGATTCTGTTGGTGTCTGCTACCCTCAGCCTGCTGCCCCAGCACACAACAAATGTTGAAGTTGAAGTTGAATCAGATATAATATCCCTGGCACATGTTGTGATATTTGTTTAATTGGGGCAGCATTACAAAGCAAATCATAATAATAGAGATAAAAACTGTGAATTACAGTGAGTATATATATATATATATATAATAATTAAATTAAATAAGCAGTGCAAAAATAGAAATTAAAAAAGTAGTGAGGAAGTGTTCATGGTTTCAATGTCCATTCAGGAATTGGATGGCAGAGGGGAAGAAGCTGTTCCTGAATTGTTGAGTCCTTCAGGCTTCTGTATCTCCTCCCTGATGGCAGCAATGAGAATAGGGCATGTCCTGGTTGATGGGGGTCCGTAATGAAAGACCAATGAATCCAGAGGCTGGAGCCACGGTCTGGAGGTTGGAGTCCTAGAGGCAGTCAGTGTGTGTGTGGAAGGAAGGGCGGGGGTGGACGTAAGGGTGGGAAAGGGGTTTGTTTTATTATTGCAACTTGGCTGTGTGTTGTTCGGCTGAACGCTGCGACCATCCTATATTGGTGCCAGAATGTGAGCCGACAGTTGCGGGCTGTCCCTAGCCCATCTTCAGACCGCGTTGGCTGTTAATACCAATGGCACATTTCATGGTATGTTTCAATGTACATGTGATTGATAAGTAAATCCAATCTATTCTAATCTAATCTGTTTCTATTCCCATAAATGAACTAGAAACCCAGGTTTTGAACACCACCATAATGCATAGACAGTGGGGCAAGTATAGTTTGTCAACTGAATTAGGGGCACCAGCCATTTTTTTCCTGAGGTCAATGGAACAGGCAGTTTGCTCTCTTCAAACCAGCCAGCAACATTGCCGATGAAGGGTCTTGGGCCGAAACGTCGACTTCCACAGTTGCCGCCTGACTGGTTGAGTTCCTGCAACATTTTTGCTCTGGATTACCAGCATCTGCAGTCTCTTGTGTTTGTCATTTGCAGCTCCTTTACTTCCGGTTCAGTGACAAAGAGGATTTTGCAGATGCTTTCATTGTTGACTACATATGTGAAGACAGTAACATCAAAACCACTGAAAATGGGCCTTCTGTGTGCCTGCAGCAATTTTACTACATAGTATCAAACTTCTGTGATAGCCAGCCCCAATATTAATGGGAGTTTAAACACCTCTTGGGAATTATCTGGTCTTGGGGAGCCTCCCGGAACATGACAAAACAAAGGAGATGACTGATTTACTGGGTTCTTTGAGCCAAGGGGAGGGCATAGAGATGGGAAGTGACAAAGGCATTGACAAAGCAAAAGTAGCCAAAACAAACACTGCACTGAAACAATGATTGGAATTTCAGATAAGATTTGATCTGCTGTAATGACTTTGTTGAAGTTTCACTGAGGAACGTGCTTTCCACCACACCAGATATGGATCAGGGCAATGATCAGTATACCAGCACTGCTAACTAGCTTGTTGAAGGCTGTAGTACCAGCCAGTAACACCAGCGCTTCTGCAGGTGCTGGAAGTCTTGAGGAGCGCACACAAAGTGCTGGAGGAACTCAACAGATCAGGCAGAATCTATGAAGAAGAATAACCAGCCGATGTTTCGGGCTGAGAGCTTTCATCAGGACCAGGCAATGTTTTGTTCTGAGGCTTGGCTACAGAGTGATTTGACAGGGTACTACCTGTGGAGAAGTGGAAATCAATTCTCACCCATTGTGAGGGAGGATGACGAGGTTTCCTTGCCTACATCAATCCTGATCCAGGAGATGCCATGGTTTCAAAGGTTGACGATGAAAGGCTACTCCTTCCCTCCTCTACACCATTGTGGTCTCCTACACACTGAAGAGGCCAGAGGCTGATTGGATGACAAACTTTGTGGAGAGACTGCATTCAGTTTAGAAATGAGCTTCCCATTCCCAATGTGTGCCATAGAAACATAGAAATCTACAGCACATTACATGCCCTTTGGCCCACAATGTTGTGCTGGCCATGTAACCTATTCCAGAAACTGCCTAAGATTTCCCTACTGCATAGCCCTCTATTTTTCTAAGCTCCATGTACCTATCTAAGAGTCTCTTAAAAGACCCTATTGCATACCACCTTCGCTGGCAGTGCATTCCACACACCCACCACTCTCTGTGAGAAAAACATACCTCTGACATCCCCCTTGTACTTACTTCCAAGCACCTTAAAACCATGCCCCCTTGTGTTAGCCTTTTCAACCCTGGGAAAAAGCTTCTGGCTATCCACATGATCAATGCCCCTCATCACCTTATACACCTCTATCAGGTCATTTCTCATCCTTTGTCACTCCAAGGAGAATGCTCTCCAATCCAGACAACATCCTTGTAAGTCCTTGTGTTATTTAACCCCAGCTCTGTCCATAGCTTGGGTTCCCATCCTGGTGTCCATGGACCCCTCAGTTAATGATGGGGGTACATGGCATTAAAAAAAAAGGTGGGAATCCATAGTCCACAGCCTTCTGCACTGTTACAAAGTGACCTGGTACAAGCTTGAGGGCCAGCACCTCATTTTCCCAGCTGGAAACTTTCTGCCATCGCTAGTTGTCTCCATTCTCCTTCCCGTCATCGTTGCTTACTGCTGGATGACCAACCACAGGAGGAAATGACATGCAATCAGAACTGATAATAAATCCACTCATCTGTATTACTGAATTCTCCCTTCTTTTGAATAACACGCCAACACTGCTTACTAACTTGTTGAATTACCAACTGATATTTTGTTTCGAGGCCTGTCTACGGAGTGGTTTGACAGGATGCAATCTATAGAAGGGAGGAAATTAGTTCTCTCCAACTGATGAGGACGGATGATGGTAATCAGGAACAGATATCTGATAAAATATAGTAACCGGGGACCACTCTACCTCATCAGTAGTGCAGCGGTATATCACCACTTTAGTGAAAGAGGACAGAGTCAAACATCACCCGCCTCCAACAGCATCGAGAACAAGTCTTTCCATCTTAGATAGTTCCTTGAAATCAAAGGTGATTTGTTTCCAATCTGATTCTGAGGGACAGATGCCTATGCATGAATCTGTTGAACGAGGAATAATTGTTGTGCACCAGCTACCGCACAGGCATGAGAGAGCAAGGTCTTAGCTCAGTGAGTCATAGTTAATGAGCAATACAGCATGGAAGTAGGCCCTAAGGCCCAACTTGTCCACGCCTACCAAGACGTCCACCTAAGCCCACATTTGACCCATATCACTCTTAACCCATCATATCCATTGACCTGTCCAACTGTCCAGTGTTTTTATTTATCTCAACATGGTAACAGACCCTTCTGACCAATGATCCCACGCTGCCCAATTAAATCAATGTGGCCATTTAACCTACTAACTCGTATGTCTTTGGAATGTGGGAGGAAAGCAGAGCACCCGGAGGAAACCTATGCTGTCAAGGGGAGAATGTACAAACTCCTTACGGACTGTGGGTGGAATGTTATTGAACCGGCCTTAACCATTCTCACTGGTCACTTGTTCCATATATACATCACCCATGATTAACTTATTGTCAGTCTCTTTTTAATGTTTCACTTTCACCCTCAGCCTATGCCCTTTATTTTTTGTTTCCCTTTCCCTGGGGAAAAGACTGTGTGCGTTCACTTTATGTATCCCCCTCATGATTTTATATATAAAGTCATCCTGCACTCTCCTATGTTCCAATAAATAGAATCCTAGATTACCCAGCCGTCCCTGTGCCTAGCAATGCCTTTGTTGACCTTCTTTGCATTTTCCCAATTTAATGGCATGTTTCCTATAAGAGGGCAGCCAAAACTAAAATCCATATTCCAGATGTGACCTCACCAACATGGGAGATCCACAGTGTCTACCAACCCATTCTGTTGTTCATATGACCATAACAGATAAGGACAGAATTAGGTCATTTAGCCTCTCAAGTCTGCTGTGTTGAGAAGGCAACATAATTATTGTAGTAAGAGGAGCTCTATGTAAATTATTGATAGATGATCTCTTTTCAGGCAGAAAAGATTCCACTAAATAATCATATTTAGTTCAACACACACAAAATGCAGGAGGAACTTAGCAGGTCAGGCAGCATCTATGAAAATGAACAAGCAATCAACGTTTTGGGCTGAGATCCTTCTTCAGGACTGCAAAGAAAAGGGGAAGAAACCAGAATAAAAGGAGGAGAAAGAAGATAGCTAGAAGGTGATAAGTGAAGTCAGGTGGGTGGGAAAGTTAAAGGGCTGGAGATGAAGGAATCTCTTAGGAGAGTAGAGTGGACCATAAGAGAAAGGGAAGGAGGAGGGGACCCAGGGGGAGGTGATAGTTGGGTGAGAAGAAGGAAGAGGCCAGAATGGGGAATAGAAGATGAGGCGAAGGGACCTCCTGGTGCCCCACCTTTCCTTTTCTCTAGAGTCCACTCTCCTCTCCCATCAGATGTCTTCATCTCCAGCTCTTTACCTTTCCCACCCACCTGGCTTCACCTATCACCTTCTAGCTAGCCTTCTTCCCCACCTCACATCTTTTTATTCTGGTGTCCTCCCCTTCCCTTGCTGCCTGACCTGCTGAGTTCCTCCAGAATTTTATGTATGTTGCTTTAGATTTTCAGCATCTGCTGAACTTCCTTTGTTTACATTTAATTCAATAAGACAAGAAACTTATTTTGTAAAAGTTAGCATTCCTGTGCTGTTTCACCTCTGAGAAATAGGCAGATTAGGAGATGTGCTCCCTGAATTGAATCTCCTTCTTCACCTCTCAGTTTAAGTTCTAGAACATGCCCCTCATGTATCCCTTCAGCAGATGAAACACGGTATTTAAATAGATTGCTGCAAAGAACTTTTGTAGGGGTTCTCAGGAATGGAAGTAAACGCAAGTCTTACTAATCACACCAGGAAAGTATAAGTAAAGAACCGGCAAACTGAAGTTACAGCATTCCCACCTCTCATTTAATGAAGTAACCCCTTTATCTCTTTCGAATGAGGGGAGAGGTTGAGTGTCTGGACAACTGGGGAATTGAGATCAGAAAGTTTTGTCAAGAAAGCAAAAACACAAGCTGCAAAATTCAGCTGCCTGGATAGACAAATGCTTTGATCTCAAACTTTGTGGCAGTTGGTTACGGGAGGACCAAATTAGTTTGCTCAGCACTTACAGAGGTTGAAAGCTATATTTTATTCACTGGAGGCTGACAGGAAGCAATCAAAAGCTGAATCAGTGGAGGCCCGCTGCTTCAAGCTGCAGTCACTGATTTGCTGAGCAAAAGCAGCCCAGGGCTGTGTGGCTTCAACCTGAGTAAGCCACAACATCCGCAAAGCTCCAGACAAGTGTACACGATTCTTTCAGAGCTTCCCCGACTCCTTCCCAAGCACCAGTATCCTCTCCTCATTTTCCAACGCACAGTAGGCTGTACATCTCCAGTGACAATCTGACACACGCTCCTATACCTCCTCCATGCCACTGAGTGTATGTTCGTGGTCTTCTACTGTTGCAGCCCCTCCACTTCAAGTGCTTAAAATAAAGGCATCTGAGACTATGGATCTGTGCCTGGAAAGTCTTCACTCTCCAGGGCGCAGGCCTGGGCAAGGTTGTATGGAAGACCAGCAGTTGCCCATGCTGCAAGTCTCCCCTCTCCACGACAAGGGAAGGACATTAGGACCCATACAGCTTGGCACAAGTGTCATCGCAGAGCAATGTGTGATTAAGTGCCTTGCTCAAGGACACAACACGTTGCCTCAGCTGGGGCTCAAACTCACAACCTTCAGGTCGCTAGTCCAATGCTTTAACCACTTGGCCACGTGCCCACATGTGTTTTCACATTGTGCTTTCGGAGATGCTCTTCTGCACACCACTGTTGTAACTCATGGTTATTTGAGTTACTGTCAGCTTGAACCAGCCTGGACATTAACCTTTCTTGTTAACAAGGTAATTTTGATCACAGAACTGCCACTGGATGTTTTTTCTTGTTTTTTTTACACCATTCTCTATAAATTAGAGATTGTTGTGCATGAAAATACCAGGTTTGCAGTTTCTGAGGCACCAACAATCGTTCCACAATCAAAGTCACTTCATTCACATTTCTTTCCCATTCTGACGTTTGGTCTACACAACACAGAACCTTTTGACCATGCCTGAATGCTTTTATGCAGTGAGTTGCTGCCATATGATTGGCTGATTAGATATTTGCATGAATGAGGTGTACAGATATACCTAACAAAATGGCCACTGAGTGTATGTCATAATCCTACTTAAGTACTTCACCAGAGAATGTATCAGTGCAGAACCTACTCCTGTCTCACCCAGTGATTTCATTGCTCACCTCTGTACTTGAAGCCAACATACCTGCAGTTCTGCGGGCCTTTGCTGCTCTGGTGCAAGTTTTGAGTGAGTGCTTATACTCAATTTCCATCTGCAACATGGATTTGAAGAGGATGTGAGACTTGTAGTAATCTGACTAGTATTCTTCCGTCAGTGCCATTAAAACCAATTAACCATTCTTTTTTGTTGCTTGCCACACCTTGCTTGCTGTTTACCACACTTCCCAGTGCCCTACATTTCACTGTGTAATGATGGGTTCCTGCTGGGTATTTCCACCATTTTCTGTTTTTGCTTGTGTTTGCTTAAAGCTTTGTGCAACAGCAGCCATCCAATCTCTAAATTTGCTAACTCACTAATTCTTCCCTAAATGTGGTTGGTTGCTTGGCATCTGTCTGTCTCGAAGGACAATGGGCGATGATCATCTTCATCATCACAAGCCTGGGTGGAAGGTATGGAGATCCTGAGATGCCCAGTCGTCAAGATCCCCCTCTCGGCCTCACCAAGTGTAGTCCAAAGGAAAGCTTATGAAGCAATACGTTTGGCACCAGCGTGGCTGCAGGAGCTGCTGGAAGGATGTTCCATGGCATTCAACTGTCTTTGGGGCCCCACTCGGGATTTGCTGTCTGGGTTTACTCTGTAGCCTTCATCTCTTCCAGGCTGAAGTGGGGCTGTTTAACCATAACTGGGGATTTGGTTTACGAGCAGCAGGGCATGTCCACACACCGGTGCCCTGCATGCTACGTGTGCAGGGGCCAGACCTCCTCTCCGTTCTCTGTAGTTCAGCCTGAGTCCATAAGACCATAAGATACAGGAGCAGAAGTAGGCCACTTGGCCCATCAAGTCTGCTCCGCCATTCATTCATGGGCTGGTCCAATTCTTCCAGTCATCCCCACTCAACTGCTTTCACCCCTTTGATGCCCTGGCTAATCAAGAACCTATCTATCTCTGCCCTAAATGCAGTCAATGACTCGGCCTCCACAGCCGCTCGTGGCAACAAATTCCACAGATTTACCACCCTCTGACTAAAGTAATTTCTCTGCATCTCAGTTTTAAAAGGGCGCCCTTTAATCCTGAGGTCATGCCCTCTTGTCCTAGAATCCCCTACCATGGGAAATAACTTTGCCATATCTAAGACAGTCTGAAAGGAGTTCAGTTTCCGTGTGTCACCAGCGAGGAGGCACTACATGAAGCTTGCTGTTGGTGAGGCTGTGTACTGGCAGGGAGAGACTAGCCAGCGGTGGAAGCTGAAAGTGAGAGTGCCAAGCACTACCCACTACACTACCACACCAGATGCATCACGCCAACCATCCTGACACTTTACAAATATACTGTAAGCACAAAAAATATCCTGTAATTTGCATTAGAATTATTACCTTTGGAAAATGGATGCAGGTAAATTACTACCTAAAGCTTCAGTTTGAAAATAGTTGTATCTGAACCAATTGCAAAATGGTCGTATCTGAATCAGCTCACCTGAGTCTCAAGCTGGGACAACCATGTCAGGGAGTTTTAGCCAGGTACGAAGCAGCTGTTGAACTTCCAAATGGTTTTATCTAACATATCAATGCTGTTTCTTCTGCATTATATATTTTCTTACCACTAATTGAATAAGCATCACTACCAATTTATTCAAGGTTCCACATAACCAATGTCTATTTCTCTTATGTGAATTAGTGCAATAAATTTTTATAAAGGCAGGGCAGGCAGAGTTTTGCCTGCTTTGACCTTGACTTTCCAACTTTATCCTATAAGTTGCTTGCAGCATAAAATATATCAGCAGGTGCAAACCGGTTTAATAATATTTTCAAACATTTTGTACCGTTTACTTAATCAAAATGCTTAAAGTATCACAGGTTTTTGTCTCCAAGGTTTTTAAAAATGAGAATTCATTGACTTTTTCTGGTGGTACATATAAAATACTAGAAGATAAAAGCAATGCTGAGGGTTTATAAGGCATCGTTCAGGCCACACTTGTGACTGTGAGCTGTTTACAGACCCTCATCTTAGAAAGGATCTGCTGGCACTGGAAATGCTCCAGAGAAGGTTCAGGAGAATAATCCTGGGAATGGAAGGGTTAACATATGAGGAATGTTTGATAGCTCTGCGTCTGTGCTCACTGGAGTTTAGAAGAATGAGTGGGGATCTCACTGAAGTCCATTAAATATTGAAAAGTCTAGATAGAGTGGACATGGAGAGGATGTTTCAGACAGTGTGGTGTCTAGGATTGGAGCATGCAGTCTCAGAATAGAGGGATGTCCCTTTAGAACAGAAATGAGGAGGAATTTTTTGACCCCAAGGTTGGTAAATCTGTGGATTTCATTGCCACAGACGGTTATGGAGGCCAAGTCATTGGGTATATCGGAGGTTGATAGCTGCTTGATTAGTAAGGGGGTCAAAGGTTACAGGGAGAAGGCGGATGAAATAGGTTGAGAGGGATAATAAATAGGTTGAGATGGAATGGCGGAGCAGGCTCAATGGGCCAAATGGCCTCATTCTGCTCTTACGTCTTAATGTCTTATAAAATCTTGCAGCAGAATACAATGCTATTATAGAGTCCTTTTGTCTTACAACATGAATGTGAGGCCTTTAGCTCACCGAGTCTATAGTGTTTATCAAGCCCTCATCTACGCTGATCCCATTTAATTCTCCCAACGTTCCCGTCAGCTCCACCCATGGAAAGCAAATTACTGCAGCCAATTATTACCAACACACACAACTCTGGGATGTGAGAGGAAGCTGAAACTCCCAGTGGAACCCCAATTAGTCATAGGGAGAGCGTGCAAACTTCACACAGACAGACTGAACATAGAACATAGAATAGTACAGCGCAGTACAGGCCCTTCGGCCCACAATGTTGTGCCGACCCTCAAACCCTGCCTCCCATATAAGCCCACACCTTAAATTCCTCCATATACCTGTCTAGTAGTCTCTTAAATTTCACTAGTGTATCTGCCTCCACCACTGACTCAGGCAGGGCATTCCACACACCAACCACTCTCTGAGTAAAAAACCTTCCTCTAATATCCCCCTTGAACTTCTGACCCCTTACCTTAAAGCCATGTCCTCTTGTATTGAGCAGTGGTGCCCTAGGGAAGAAGCGCTAGCTATCCACTCTATCTATTCCTCTTATTATCTTTTACACCTCTATCATGTCTCCTCTCATCCTCCTTCTCTCCAAAGAGTAAAGCCCTAGCTCCCTTAATCTCTGATCATAATGCATACTTTCTAAACCAGGCAGTGTCCTGGTAAATCTCCTCTGTACCCTTTCCAATACTTCCACATCCTTCCTATAGTGAGGCAACCAGAACTGGACACAGTACTCCAAGTGTGGCCTAACCAGAGTTTTAGAGAGCTGCATTATTACCTTGCGGCTCTTAAACTCTATCCCTCAACTTATGAAAGCTAACACCCCATAAGCTTTATTAACTACCCTATCTACCTGTGAGGCAACTTTCAGGGATCTGCGGACATGTACCCCCAGATCCCTCTGCTCCTCCACACTACCAAGTATCCTGCCATTTACTTTGTACTCTGCCTTGGAGTTTGTCCTTCCAAAGTGTACCACCTCACACTTCTCCGGGTTGAACTCCATCTGCCACTTCTCAGCCCACTTCTGCATCATATCAATGTCCCTCTGCAACCTTCGACAATCCTCTACACTATCTACAACACCACCAACCTTTGTGCCGTCTGCAAACTTGCCAACCCACCCTTCTACCCCCACATCCAGGTCGTTAATAAAAATCACGAAAAGTAGAGGTCCCAGAACAGATCCTTGTGGGACACCACTAGTCACAATCCTCCAATCTGAATGTACTCCCTCCACCACCACCCTCTGCCTTCTGCAGGCAAGCCAATTCTGAATCCACCTGGCCAAACTTCCCTGGATCCCATTCCTTCTGACTTTCTGAATAAGCCTACCGTGTGGAACCTTGTCAAGTGCCTTACTAAAATCCATGTAGATCACATCCACTGCACTACCCTCATCTATATGCCTGGTCATCTCCTCAAAGAACTCTATCGGGGTTGTTAGACATGATCTGCCCTTCACAAAGCCATGCTGATTGGCCCTGATCAGACCATAATTCTCTCAATGCCCATAGATCCTATCTCTAAGAATCTTTTCCAACAGCTTTCCCACCACAGACGTAAAGCTCACTGGTCTATAATTACCCGGACTATCTCTGCTACCTTTCTTGAACAAGGCAACAACATTCACCTCCCTCCAATCCTCCGGTACCATTCCCGTGGATAACGAGGACATAAAGATTCTAGCTAGAGGCTCGGCAACCTCTTCCCTCACCTCATGGAGCAGCCTGGGGAATATTCCGTCAAGCCCCGGGGACTTATCCGTCCTAATGTATTTTAACAACTCCAACACCTCCTCTCCCTTAATATCAACATTATCCAGAACATCAACTTCACTCATATTGTCCTCACTGTCATCAAGTTCCCTCTCATTGGTGAATACTGAAGAGAAGTATTCATTGAGGACCTCACTCACTTCCACAGCCTCCAGGCACATTTTTCCACCTTTATCTCTAATTGGTCCTACTTTCACTCCTGTCATCCTTTTGTTCTTCACATAATTGAAGAATGCCTTGGGATTTTCCTTTACCTTACTCACCAAGGCCTTCTCATGCCCCTGTCTTGCTCTCCTCAGCCCCTTCTTAAGCTCCTTTCTTGCTACCCTATATTCCTCAAAAGACCCATCTGATTCTTGCTTCTTAAACCTCATGAATGCTGCCTTCTTCCACCTGACTAGATTTTCCACCTCACTTGTCACCCATGGTTCCTTCAGCCTATCATTCTTTATCTTCCTCACCAGGACAAATTTACCCCTAACATTCTGCAAGAGATCCCTAAACATCGACCACATGTCCATAGTACATTTCCCTACAAAAATATCATCCCAATTCACACCCGCAAGTTCTAGCCTTATAGCCTCGTAATTTGCCCTTCCCCAATTAAAAGTTTTCCTGTCCTCTCTGATTCTATCCTTTTCCATGATAATGCTAAAAGCCAGAGAGTGGTGGTCACTGTCCCCCAGATGCTCACCCACTGAGAGATCTGTGACTTGACCTGGTTCGTTACCTAATACTAGATCTAGTATGGCATTCCCCCTAGTCGGCCTGTCCACATACTGTGACAGGAATCCATCCTGGACACTCTTAACAAACTCTGCCCCATCTAAACCATTGGAGCTAATCAGGTGCCAATCAATATTAGGGAAGTTAAAGTCACCCATGATAACAACTCTGTTATTTTTGCACCTTTCCAAAATCTGCCTCCCAATCTGCTCCTCGGTATCTCTGCTGCTACCAGGGGGCCTATAGAATACTCCCAATAGAGTAACTAATCCCTTTCTGTTCCTGACTTCCACCCATACTGACTCAAAAGAGGATCCTGCTACATTACCCACCCTTTCTGTAGCTGTAATAGTATCCCTGACCAGTAATGCCACCCCTCCTCCCCTCTTCCCCCCCTCTCTATTCCTTTTAAAACACTGAAATTCAGGAATGTTGAGAATCCGTCCCTGCCCTGGTGTGAGCCATGTCTCTGTAATGGCCACTACATCATAGTTCCATGTATGTATCCAAGCTCTCAGTTCTTCACCTCTTTGTTCCTGATGCTTCTTGCATTGAAATACATGCACTTTACACGACAGGACGTTAGGATTGAACATAAGACATGGGAGCAGAGTTAGGCCATTTGGCCCATCAAGACTACTCTGCCATTTCATCATGGCTGAACCATTATTCCACTTAGCCCCAGTCTTCAGCATTCTCCCTGTATTCCTTCAAGACCAAACAAGAATCTATCAACCTCTGCCTTAAATATACATAAAGACATGGCCTCCACAACTGCCTGTAGCAACAAATTCTACAGATTCGCCACTCTCTGGCTGACAAACATGGATCACCGGAGGCCTGTGGCAGCAGCTCTTTCACTCGCACTGCCCCTCGATGCCCTTGCTAATTAAGTTCATCCACTTGTCTTCATGTTACTCCCACAAGTTAGGGAAAGCCATCTCTTTGTGGAGCCGTGGCAAAGATTGCAGGCTTGCTAGCTTGGTTTGTGCTGCTGATATAAATTCAGAGTTTATCACGAAGTAGTAAAGTGAATGCCAGAAGTGCTGAATATTGAATTCTCGCTGTCACTGTTCCATCTGTAAACTTAATGGAGGGAGTACATACATGAAGATGTAACCATTCCACCATTTTTACAGGAGCACTTTCAGGAGTGCCCTGACCAGCTGCATCACCATCTGGTATGGGAATTGCAAGGCATCTGACCACAAGACCCTACAGAGGATTGCGAGGACTGCTGAGAGTACCATCAGGGTCTCTCTTCCACTCATCCGAGATATTTATTAGGAGTGCTGCATATGCAGGGCCCTTAGAGAAGTCAAGGATCCCTCCCATCCGTCCAACAATCTCTTTGACTCCCCCTACCGTTAGGCAGGAGGTACCGTAGCATTAGGACAAAGGTTGTTAGAATGGGGCACAGAGTCTTCTCACAGGCTGTGAGACTACTGAAACCGCCTGCCACCACCCAGGTTTCAACTTGCTATTAGCGTTATGCTGCTTATTTTTTAACTTGTGTCGGAAATGCACCTTGTACGACATGTTAGTCTTTTAGAATATATTTTATTATCTTTCAATTTATTAGTGATAATATTACTTCATGAATTGTGTGTGAGTTATAAATACTATGTTGTGCACCTTGGTCCTTTTTTAGATTAGTAATAGGGATTCTTTTTATTTGCTCACATTCCTGGTTTAACCATTCTTCTTTGGCTTTTTGGCATAAGCTTTTAACTTTTTAATTCAAGGACTTATATTCTATAGGATTTGCTTTCTTCTGTCTCCTTTCTTCCAATAGATTTTTGATTTCATCTGTCATCCATTTATTCTTTGTGCTTTTTTCTTTTTTAGGAATCACTGACTTTGCTGATTCTACCAAGGCATCCTTTAGAGAGTTAAACTTCACTTCTACATGATTGCTATCATCTTCAACAGATTCTATTTCCAGACTTTGAAATCTATTCCTTACTCCAATTGTAAATTTTTGTCTTAAGTTTTCTTCTTTAATTAATTGCGAGTAGTCAAGGGATTGTTTAAGTATTTGCTTCTTTAGTTTTTTAAGTTTTACTTTTACATGACATACAACTGGGTTATGGTCACTATTACAGTCTGCACCTGGATATGTTTTGCATTGAGTCACTGAGTTTCTAAATCTTCGGTTTATAGTATTATCACTGGTAAAAAACTCCTCTGTTCTTCAGGTGGATGTTTGAAAGCAAAGGACAGTACCACTATCATGGAAAAAGATGAGATTATGAACAAATGGACTGAGTATATTCAGGAATTGTTTGAAGATGATCGAGGACAAAAATCAGAAATTAAGAAAAACATTGCAGGTCCAAGTATTTTAAAATATGAAGTTCATAATGCAATAAATAAGACGAAGAAAGGAAAGGCAGCAGGTCCTGATGAATTAGTAATAGAACAAATTATCGCCCTTGAAGATTATGGAATTGAAAAACTTACTGATTTAATCAATGACATTTATGAGACTGGAATAATACCAGAAGAGATGAAAAACTCAGTATTTATCACTCTTCCTAAGAAAGCTGGAGCAATAGAATGTGAATTACATAGGACCATAAGTTTAATTAGTCATATCACCAAGATACTTCTAAGAATTTTGATGACAAGAGCTAAAAGTAAGGTACAAGCTGAAATAGGTAAAGAACGATGTGGTTTTGTGAAAGACAAAGTTACAAGAAACACAATATTAATGTTAAGGATACTATCAGAACTATCAGATACTATTCAAGTGCAAAAAGATTTGTTTGTTTGTTTTATCGACTACACAAAAGCATTTGATAAGGTGAAGCTCAATAAGCTATTTGAAATATTACAGGAAGCTCCAGATCTAGATTCGAAAGACCTCCGCCTAATGAGAAATCTGTACTGGGAACAAACTGGCGCTTTAAGAATAGATGGAGAAGTGAGTCAGTTTACGAAAATCAAGAGAGGCATTAGACAAGGGTGTGTTTTCTCCCCTGATTTATTTAATGTGTACAGTGAAACAATATTACAAAAAATAAGAGACATCTTGGGAATCAAAGTTGGTGGTGAAAACATCAATAATTTCAGATATGCGGATGACACTGTGTTAATTGCAAGTACGGAGGAAGAACTACAAAACTTAATTGATATATTTGTTGAGGAAAGTGCAAAAATGGGTCTATCTATCAATTGCAAAAAGACAGAATGTATGGTGATACCAAAAAGAAGGAGAATCCTATCTACAGGCTGAGAATAAATGGGGAAGACATAAAACAATCACAGAACTTTTGCTACTTAGGAAACTGGGTGACATCAGATGGCAGGTGCGACTTGGACATCAAAAGAAGAATAAGGATGGCAAAAGACACCTTTACAAGAATGAAGAGTATACTGACCAATACTAAACTAGACATGACAACCCGCCTCAGAGTACTGAAATGTTACGTTTATCCAGTTATGTTATATGGCTCAGAATGTTGGACAATATCTAGTAACATGAGGAAACGAATTGAAGCAGAAGAGATGTGGTTTTTGAGGAGGATGCAAAGAATATTGTGGATGAAATGAATATCTAACGAGGATGTCATAAACAGAGCAAACACAAAAAGAGAAATAATGTATGAGATCATGAAAAGGCAACGTAACTTCATTGGACATGTGATTAGGAAAGAAGAGTTAGAATGCATGGTAATAATGGGAAAGATTGAAGGGAAGAAAGCAAGAGGAAGACAAAGACAAATGATGATGGAGACAGCTGCCAGAGAACTGGGAATGAATACCAATGAATTGATCCATTTGACCTGAAACAGGAGTGTGTGGGCCATGGCAGTCAAAGCTCAAACTGGGCACGGCACCTGACGATGATGGTGATGCACCTTGGTCCAGAGGAACATTATTTTGCTTGGTGGTATACATGTATATGGTTGAATGACAAAAACTTGAACTTGACTTGAAATTATTTTGTATATTTTCAACTAATAATTAAATGAGATGCCTTACATGAATAACCGCAGCTTCTTCACATGAATTGACTGCTGCAATCTTGCAAGAGATTTTATATCATGCACTTACGAGTCCCTCAGTACATGTCCCGGAGCCGTGCTCTGGACTGGCAGAAAGAGCCCCAGCAGTGGTTGTATAGTGCATGGTAAGATCCCACAATCACTTAGATCTCGACAGCTGGCACTTGGGCAGGGAGTTGTAACTGTGGCAAAAGTTAGGGAGCCAACCCATGGTTTCTGCCTCTGCCCACATTGCTTTCTGTCTACTGACAATTTAAATGGAAAATGCGTGGCATGAAAGTAAATGAAAATAGCTTGGAAGTTAACTGGTGTGGAAAGCTTATCACAGAAAGCTGATCAAACAACTCAAGATTAAATCCAGTGCAACAATGGGTGAATAAAGACAGATCCAGAGTTTTGATCTTGAAATTAAGACCTTCCAGCTGTTTCATTGATGCAATTTTAATAAGTGACATGGTTGAACTAAACTTCTGAAAATTAGATTAATAAATTAGAGATGGATAGGTTTAATCAGAATCCTGAGCATGTTCCGGCAATTGATTAAATGCTTTTCCTGACTACACTGAGGTCAAGAGAATACTAAGTGCCCATAGAACTTAGATCTACTAATCTTTTATATTCCTCTTTTGCCAGTTTTCCTCAGTCAGGCCTGGAGGTTAGCAAAGGACATTTAGCTTCAAAAGCAGAACATTAAGTTATGTTAGTAATGGCTGACTAACTGGCTGTGATCCCGCCTAGCTATGTAGACCATAAACACATACACACAGTGGCCACTTTATTAGGTACTTTGTGCACCTAATATAATCTTTGATATATGACTCCCCAGCACAAGGTATAGGCACAATGGTTTACTAGTTAAATCACTGGATCAATAACCAGACCACAGCACTGTTGATCCAGAAGTAAGAGTTCAACTTCCACTACAAATGCTGGAGAATTAAAATTCAAACAAATCAAAATCAGTCAAGTTTAATATCACCGGCATATGTCGTAAAATTTGTCAACTTTATGGCAACAGTACATTACAATACATGATAAATAAATATAGAGCAAAAATCATGAGTTGCATTAAGTATATATATGCTTGATAAATAGTTAAATAAAAATAAATAATGGCAAAAACAGTAATAAAAAAAGTAATGAGGTAGTGCTCATGGGTTCAATGTCCATTTAGAAATCAGATGGCAGAGGGGAAGAAGCCATTCCTGAATTGTTGAATGTGTGCCTTCATGCCTCTGTATTTCCTTCCCGACGGTACCCGTGTGAAGAGGACATGTCCTGGGTGGTGGGGATCCTTAATGATGGACAGCACCTTCCTCAGGCACCGCTCCTTGAAGATGTCTTAGATACTTCAATAAATCTAGACTTAAAAGCAATACGGAAGTTCAAAGCTACAGGCCTTTTTGTTGTTGTCAAACTGCACCTGACTTACTAATGTCCTTCTGGGGAGGAAATCTGCTGCCTTTTCTTAGACTGTCCCTTTATGTGACTGTAGACCCACGATCAAGGTGGATTCTTAACTGTCTCCTCAGCCCATCCCGATGAGATTGTCATTAACCCATGTTGAATACTTTGCTATTTGCCGTCCATCCGTAATTGTAAATTGGGGATGGACAGTAAGTGACAATGTCATCAAGATTTGTCTACGTCTGGTGGTTCATACTTCTGCATGAATTTACTGCTACCCACCAAAAACATATGTATTGGGATTACTTTTGAGTGATTTCTGCACTTTTCTCTAAGGATTAATTCTGTCTCAAGAGCAAAACAGGATTTAGTAGACTAATTATTTTCTCCTTGTTTCTTGATGGAAGCGCTTCAGCCCAAGTTATGAGATGCAAGGTTTTGTCTTAATGAGCTTTGCCTTCATTCAGGGCTGTAGATGGATGTACTATATCACTGCCTGGATTGTTTGTCCTTGCCCTTTCTTCTATTTTCTCAGGATTTGACTATCCGTAACTTTCCTGGCTCCTGCCTTTGACCTATTCTTCTTCATCGTGAGGCGATCTGAGACTCTCCTGTCTGCCCTTACTCACAGTGATCTGTTCACTCATCTGTTTTGTCTGTCCATACAGGCAAACAGTTTCTCATAGCATTCTCGGCAACGTTTCTCATAGTAAGTTGTGGCCATGTTATGTGGGTTGCAGAAGCATGGGGGACTTTGTGGTCTGACCCCAGCACATTCTTAGACTATGCTGGTCATCGATGCAAATGACACATTTCAAGTTCCGGTTTACAGAGACACTCATTCAACCAAGCATGTATACAGCTAAATGAAACCGCATTCCTCTGAAGCAAAGTTGCAAAACACAACACCTGCAGTCACACACACCACACATAGTTATAGTAGCACATCCAGTTACAAGAATTATATTAGCACAAGTCCGTCAGTGGTATGGCCTGAAGACTGACGGTGCATAAGATGTTGTCCTGAAGCCATGTTTCTGCAAAAACAAGCACACAGCAGTTCCTCATCTAGCACTTTGTCAGCTGCAGACAAGGGCAAATCAGCTTGTTTTCCAGTGGGCAGACTCTGGAGACCAGCACTGACGGGAGAGTAGTGGCAGTCCCCAACCCAGCATGAGTTGTATCCCCTTCACTGTATATATTGTACATGGGACAAATAAAGCTAATCTTTATTCTTATCTTTATCATCTTTATTTTCAAATCCTTTCATTGTTTCAAACCGTCCTTTGATCTACTTCAAAAGACGCCTGTAACTCCTTCAACACCAACCCTGATTTTGGCTGCTCCCAAAGCCTTAAGGGGAGAAGTACCCACGCTTTGGATTTTTTTAGCTAAATCTCCCTAAGTTATTCCTTAAAGTCCATGTCTTTGACTTCTCCGAGCATCGTCATGCTATTGTGAGTTTGTGAGTTCATGAGTTCCTAAGATCCAAGAGGGATGCCGTCTGGAGCTTAGTTCCTGGTCAGGTCATTCATGGTGAGAAGGTCAAGGGGGAGGTTCCCAACAAAGAGCGGTCCAACCAAGACCTCAGCAGTGGGGCTGGCAGAAGATGATGTTCCAATGGCAATGAAGGTGGAGGAAGGCTGCTGCAGTGGAAGGTCCTCAGTCATCTTTCATGCCATGCCAACTGTTAAGGACTGTGTAAAATCACGTAAAGACACTTTTTATTAAGTGAACAAACCCTTGGAAGAACAGTATACTTAACTCGAGTGATCTCACTACTACTACTAGTCAATGATCCCTACCATCCGACCAACAATCTCTTTGACGCCCTACCATCAGGCAGGAGGTGCAGTAGCATTAGAACAAGGACTGTTATGGTGTAAAATTGTTTCTTCCTCAGGCCATGATATCACTGAACTCCCTGATATCACCAAGGTCTCATCACGTATGAAGTGCCAGTACAGTATACTGTTTACTTTTTGACTTGTGTCATAAATGCACGCTATTATTCATTAATCTACTTGTGGGAATATTACCTTTGTGTGTGTGTTATATAAGACCCATAAGATATAGGAACAGAATTAGGTCATTCGACCTACTGCTTCACCAATGTACTGTGTTGTGCACCTTGGTCCGGAGGAACGTTGTTTTATTTGGTGGTATAAATTTATATGATTGAATGTCAACAAATTTGAACTTGCCCTACTACTATGTCTTTGACAAAGCTTTTGGTCATCTGGCCTAAATGGTTTTTGTTTGATGAAGTTCCAGTGAAGCCTCAAGAAACATAGAAACATAGAAAGTAGGTGCAGGAGTAGGCCATTCAGCCCTTCGAGCCTGCACCACCATTCAGTATGATCATGGCTGATCATCCAACTCAGAACCCTGCACCAGCCTTCACTCCATACCCCCTGATCGCTTTAGCCACAAGGGCCATATCTAACTCCCTCTTAAATATAGCCAATGAACTGGCCTCAACTGTTTCCTGTGGCAGAGAATTCCACAGATTCACCACTCTCTGTGTGAAGAAGTTTTTCCTAATCTCGGTCCTAAAAGGCTTCCCCTTTATCCTCAAACTGTGACCCCTTCGTTCTGGACTTCCCCAACATTGGGAACAATCTTCCTGCATCTAGCCTGTCCCATCCCTTTAGGATTTTATATGTTTCAATCAGATCCCCCCTCAATCTTCTAAATTCCAACGAGTATAAGCCTAGTTCATCCAGTCTTTCATCATATGAAAGTCCTGCCATCCCAGGAATCAATCTGGTGAACCTTCTTTGTACTCCTTCTATGGCAAGGATGTCTTTCCTCAGATTAGGGGACCAAAACTGCACACAATACTCCAGGTGTGGTCTCACCAAGGCCTTGTACAACTGCAGTAGTACCTCCCTGCTCCTGTACTCGAATCCTCTCGCTATAAGTGCCAGCATACCATTCGCCTTTTTCACCGCCTGCTGTATCTGCATGCCCACTCTCAATGACTGGTGTATAATGACACCCAGGTCTCGTTGCACCTCCCCTTTTCCTAATCGGCCACCATTCAGATAATAATCTGTTTTCCTGTTTTTGCCACCAAAGTGGATAACTTCACATTTATCTACATTAAATTGCATCTGCCATGAATTTGCCCACTCACCTAACCTATCCAAGTCACCCTGCATCCTCTTAGCATCCTCCTCACAGCTAACACTACCGCCCAGTTTCGTGTCATCCGCAAACTTGGAGATGCTGCATTTAATTCCCTCATCCAAGTCGTTAATATATATTGTAAACAACTGGGGTCCCAGCACTGAGCCTTGCGGTACCCCACTAGTCACTGCCTGCCATTCTGAAAAGGTCCCGTTTATTCCCACTCTTTGCTTCCTGTCTGCCAACCAACTCTCTATCCACATCAATACCTTACCCCCAATACCATGTGCTTTAAGTTTGCACACTAATCTCCTGTGTGGGACCTTGTCAAAAGCCTTTTGAAAATCCAAATATACCACATCCACTGGTTCTCCCCTATCCACTCTACTAGTTGCATCCTCAAAAAATTCTATGAGATTTGTCAGACATGATTTTCCTTTCACAAATCCATGCTGACTTTGTCCGGTGATTTCATCGCTTTCCAAATGTGCTGTTATCACATCTTTGATAACTGACTCTAGCAGTTTCCCCACCACCGATGTTAGGCTAACCAGTCTATAATTCCCTGGTTTCTCTCTCCCTCCTTTTTTAAAAAGTGGGGTTACATTAGTCACCCTCCAATCCTCAGGAACTAGTCCAGGATCTAAAGAGTTTTGAAAAATTATCACTAATGCATCCACTATTTCTTGGGCTACTTCCTTAAGCACTCTGGGATGCAGACCATCTGGCCCTGGGGATTTATCTGCCTTTAATCCCTTCAATTTACCTAACACCACTTCCCTACTAACATGTAATTCCCTCAGTTCCTCCATCTCACTGGACCCTCTGTCCCCTTCTATTTCCGGAAGATTATTTATGTCCTCCTTAGTGAAGACAGAACCAAAGTAATTATTCGATTGGTCTGCCATGTCCTTGCTCCCCATAATCAATTCACCTGTTTCTGTCTGTAGGGGACCTACATTTGTCTTAACCAATCTTTTTCTTTTCACATATCTATAAAAGATTTTACAGTCAGTTTTATGTTCCCTGCCAGTTTTCTCTCATAATCTTTTTTCCCCTTCCTAATTAAGCCCTTTGTCCTCCTCTGCTGAACTCTGAATATCTCCCAGTCCTCAGGTGAGCCACTTTTTCTGGCTAATTTGTATGCTTCTTCTTTGGAATTGATACTATCCCTAATTTCCCTTGTCAGCCACGGGTGCACTACCTTCCTTGATTTACTCTTTTGCCAAACTGGGATGAACAATTGTTGTAGTTGTTGTACATCTTGTGCATGCTTTGTTTTGGAAAACACAGGAGGATGGTGCCTGGGTATTGGGCAAGGTTTAATCGATGCAGTTTGTGGATTGGACTCTGTAGTTGACGTTATGATGTGTTCCTGGTTTCTGGTCACTCCTTTTTTTGTTGCTATTTTGTGTGATTTTGATCATGGTGGACTGGCTCCATGGTCTGCAGATAATGAAGATACCACGCTGGGTTAGGCTGAACTGAGATATACTGAATATGCTTAGACTCTTTTGATAATTTCGTGGTTTGTTGTTTTACATTCTGTGTTTTTCACTCTTTTTTTGCTGTTACTTTGTGTGTTGTGTGTTTGATGTTTTTCTTTGAATGAGCTTCATCACTTTTCTTGTTTCATGGCTGTCTGAAGGAAGATGAATTTCCGGGTTGTATACTGCATATATACTTTGATAATAAATGTACTTTGAACTTTGAACTTGAACTTATAAAAGAATTTGTTGTTAAAACCACAATGAAATAAGTACACATTGGTGGCTATAATATTGGAAAATTGAAAAAGATTTGCTTGCTTACAGAGAAGATGTAAGCAGGAAGGGTCACTTAATTTTAGTTATTTTTAGCAAATGCAAAATGTTAGATCAGTCATTAGCAGTCTCCTCTGTTCTTCAAGAGCAACATAAGAAAGTCTAAGTCTAATCCCAGCTCATGCAGGTGAGATGGGCAATTTTAACACTAGTGCAATGTCATTCAAATGAATATCATGTTCCAATGTCATAGACAGCTTCTTGTCCTGCGTTGAGAGGAACTGACCTTCTCAAGTTGGGAATACAAGGACAGTCCACCTTACCTGATTCATCATGGACATCAAACATTATTTCACCAAGCATCGTATTTCACAGTGATTTCTGCTCTTTGATACTCATTTGAGACCCACAGCTGTTCAAGATATTCCAAATTATGAAAATGCTTTTCACTTTCTTGATTGCACTCAACACATGCTTAAGGACCATAAAATTGTTGTTTTGCACAATTTCATAATCAGCATGTGGCTTGTCAGAAAAAAGAGCAGAAAATGAAAGATTTTGTACATGATTGCTTCTCTGTCAAGAATTTTTCTGGGATCTGCAATCTACCTTGTGCTTTGCGTTGGAAGTATGCCAACACATTTTAATTTTACTGTTTGTCCTTGAAAATACTGAAAAAAACACATTCCTACCTTTTAGGGTGGAGTGTGTAGGAAAGAAGAAATACTGTAATGAACTCAAGATTCTCTCGATGCTGGAAATCTGGAGGAACACATCAAAATGCTTAGCAGGTGAGGCAGTATCTATGAAGGGGAATAAACTGCCAACATTTCAGACCAAGTCCCTTCACCAGGACTGTAAAGGAAAGGTGAACAAGCCAGAATAAGAAGATGGGGTGGTGCTGGTGGGGGTGTGGTTAAAGGACTATAAGCTGGCAGGTGATAGGTGAGGCCAGGTGAGGGGGAAGGTGGGTAGGTGGGGGAGGGGGAATGAAATAATAAGCTAGTAGGAGGTAAGGTGGAAAAGAGAAAGGGCTGAGGAAGAAGGAATCAGACACAAGAGGGGAATGCGCTATGAGACCTAGTGAAGGAGGAATGATGGAGGTGACAGCTACAGCTTTGCTTTTCAGCTTACCTTGGCCTATCTGGAAGTTTAGGAAAATCATGCAGCTAAAGTCATTGGTAAACACAAGAGATTCTGCAGATGCTGGAAATCCAGAGTAACACATGCAAAGTGATGGGAGAACTCAACATGCTAGGCAGCATCTGTGGAGCAGAATAAAGAGTCGGCATTTCAGGCTGAGACCCTTCATCCGGACACCTGATATTTATCCCACTCAGGATGGCACTTGTACTTCCAATCTGAATGGATAATTCATCCCATTTCTGGCCGCGAGGCTGCTTTTGAACTCATTTAATCATCTACATGGACATGAACATAGAGAGCTGTGACATGAATACAGGCCCTTTGGGTTTACTGAGCCTCTTTCACCCAACAAGCATCCACTTATACTAATCCTCCACTGATCCCATTTTATTCTCCTCACAGCCCCATTAGCTTCCCTCGAGATTCTCCCCCTAGGGGCAGTTTTCAGCAGTCACTTAATCTACCAACCTGTACATCTTTGGAATGTAGACCAGAGGGTACAGCCTCAAAATAGAAGGATGTCCCTTTAAAATAGAAATGAGGGGAACATCTTTAGCCAGGAATTCATTGCCACAGATGACTGAGAAGGCCAAGTTGTTGGGTATAGTTAAAGCAGAGACTGATAGTTTCTGGATTAGTAACGGCATCAAAGGTTAAGAGAGAAGGCAGGAGAATGGGGCTGAGCGGGATAATAAATCAGCCATGATCGAATGGTGGAGCTGGCTCGATGGGCCAAATGGCCTAATTCTGCTCCTACATCTAATGGTGTTATGGGAGGAAATAAGAAAATTTGGCAGCTATGGCTGTGGGGGGGGGGGGGTGGTGAGATGCATTTGTTTACAGGAAGAACATGAAAATTCTGCACAATCGCCACGAGATGTCAAGACAGAATCCAGGACACAGGAGTTGTGAGGCAGCCGCTCCACTGTTTCCAACATGGTGCCTTCCACAACAGAACAGCAATTCAAGAAACAGAAACTGCTCGTAAAGGAGAGCAGTTTGAAGGGGAAAAGTAAGAACTTTAAGGAATATAATAAAGTCATATTTCACAGTCTGGGGCCAGTCTGTGGACATAGGCGACAACAAGATTTTGCTTCCAGATGAGCTCAATGACTTCTATGCTTACTTTGACCGTCAAAACATGGAGGCACGTGCACGTGTGCCTACGGCGATTGTGGAGGAGATGTTGTTGCCAACCAGAACTATCTTGGGTCTGCAAGTGAGGAAAGCAAGGATCCAGTTTCACAAGGTCTTGAAGTTTGTTGATTAGTTTTGGGGGGATGATAGTATTGAATGCCGTGCTGTAGACAATGAAGAGCATCCTGATGTATGCACCTTCACTATCCAGACAACCTCACAAACTCCCACAGCCCCCAATGACCCTGTGATTTCAGTCTCTGAGGCCTACGTAAAAGGATCCTTCAGGAAGGCGATCCCACAGAAACCACCCGGCCCAGTCAGGGTACCTGGCTAAGTACTAAAGACCTGTGCTGATCAACTGACTGGCATGTTAACTGACATCTTTAACCTCTCACTTCAGCAGTCTGCTTCAAGCAAGCCTCAATTATACTAGGTGCCTAAGAAGAAAGGAACCTGCCTTTGTGACTATTGTCCGGTAGAACTTGCATCCACTATGATGAAGTGCTTTGAGACGTCGTTGACGAAACGTATCAACTCCTGCCTGAGAAGCGACTTGGATCTGCTTCCAATTTGCCTACTGTCACAATAGTTCAACAGCTGATGCCATTTCATTGGCTCTTCACTCAACCCTGGAACATCTGGATAGTGAAAGTGTGTACATCGGGATGCTCTTCATTGACTACAGCTCGGCATTCAGTACTACCAACCCCTCAAAACTAATCAACAAACTACAAGACCTTGTGAAACTGGATCCTTGCTTTCCTCACTTGCAGACCCAAGACAGTTCTGGTTGGCAACAACATCTCCTCCACGATCGCCGTAGGCACATGTGCACCATAAGTCTGTGAGCTTAGCTCCCTGTTCTACTTGCTCTATACTTACGACTATGAGGCTAAGCACAACTCCAATGTTATACTTACGTTTGCTGATGACACCATTGTCATTGGCCAAATTAAAGGCGGCAAGGAATCAAGAAAGAGTTAGATAGAGCCCTTAAAGATAGCGGAGTGAAGGGCTATGGGGAGAAGGCAGGAAAAGGGTACTGATTGTGGATGATCAGCCATGATCACAGTGAATGGCAGTGCTGGCTCGAAGGGTTGAATGGCCTACTCCTGCACCTTTTGTCTATTGTCTATTGTCTATTGAATCACTATATAGGAGGGAGATTGAAAATCTGGCTGAGTGTTGCCACAACAATAACCCCTCACACAGTGTAAGCAAGACCAATTGAATTCAGAGGGAGGAAACCAGAGGACCATGACCAGTCATCATTGGGGGAACAGAGGTGGAGTTGGTCAACAACTTTAAATTCCTCAGGATTATCATTTTAGAGGATCTGTTCTTGATCCAGCACATGTGTGCCATTACTAAGAAAGCACATCAGTGCCTCTGCTTTCTTAGATGTTTGCAAAGATTCAGCATGTCACCTAAAACTTTAACGAACTTCTATAGATGTGAGGTGGAGACTATATTGACTGGTTGTATCATGGCTTGGTACAGAAGCACCAATACCCTTGAAGTAGCCTACAAAAGGTAATGGATAAGGCCCAGTCCATCATGGGTAAAGACCTCTCCACCATTGAGCACATCTACGTGGAATGCTGTCGCATGAAAGCAGCTTCAATTTTCAAGGACCCACTCCACCCAGGTCAAGCTCTCTTCTCACTGCTGAATTAGGGAGAAGATACAGGAGCCTCAGGACTCGCACAACCAGGTTCAGGCACAGTTATTACCCCTCAACCATCAAGCTCTTGAATCAGAGGGAAAAGCTTTACTTAACTTCACGCACCCCATCACTGATCTGATTCCACAACCCATGGACTCACTTTCAGGGACTCTTCATCTTATGTTCTCGATATTTATTGATTTATTTATTTGTTATTACTATTTCTTTTTGACTTTCTTTTTGTATTTGCACAATTTATTGTCTTTGGCAGATTGGTCATTTGTCCAACCTGTTGGGCGCAGTTTTTAATTGATTCTATTGTTTTTCTTGTGTTTACTGGGAATGCCCGCAAGAAAATGAATCTCAGGCTTATATATGGTGACATATATGTCCTTTGATAATAAATTTTCTTTGAACTTTTGAGCTTTCAAGTTATTAATGCTTTGCTACAGACAGCTGTGAAGGCCAAGTCATTGGGTATATTTAAAGTGGAATTTGATAGGTTGTTGATTCGTCTGGGCATAAAAAGTTACAGGGAGAAGTCAGGAGATTGGAGACGAGAGGGATAATAAATTCCACTGCTGTTTGCAAGGAGCTTGTACATTCTCCCCTTGTCTGCATGTGTTTCTTCAGTTTCCACCCACATTCCAAACATGTATGGGTTACGGTTAGTGAGCTGTTGGCATGCTTTGTTAATGCCAGAAGTATGGAGAGTGTTGTTTCAGTACAACTACACGTCAAATAAATAAAGGCACACACTCAGAGGAGAAGTTAACGTGTATACTCACTTTGCAGAGAGTACAACAAATCACTGCGCATGTGTAAGTTATCAGTCAATAATTATTGCTAAGGGGAGTCATTGCGCTAAAAGAAATAGATCCAAACATTTACTCTTCCTCCCCCTTTAGATTAATGTAACATAAAATTGTATATGTAACAAAACATTGAATTTCCCTTTAACAAACCATATTCAAATAAACATGTTTTCTCAATAACAGCCCATAACTAACTAAAGATTCACTCTTTTGGGTGGCACTCTCTTTCTTTCCATAGTGTTGGGCACGTGGCCAAGTGCCAAGTGGTTAAGGCATTCGTCTAGTGATCTGAAGGTCGCTAGTTCGAGCCTCAGCTGTGGCAGCGTGTTTGTGTCCTTGAGCAAGGCATTTAACCACACATTGCTCTAATGTCTGTGCGAGGAGTGACGCCCCACAGAGACTTCCAATCTGCGCCTTGTAAGGCATGAAGATGCCCGACGCAGGCCTCTCATGGTCTGAGTCGACGCTCCCCCCTCTTTCCTTCAGGATAGCGCCTTTGGACCTGTGGAGCGGCATCAGGTTTGTCAGGTGCCTTGCCAAAGACAACTTCCTCTGTTGCAGGTGTCATGTTGTGATCATCACTGAGGGGTAAATCTGGTGGATGCAATGTGTCCGTCTTGTTGGATGCAGTCGACTCAGGTGTGTTCTTCAGCTGAGCATCCACATGACGCCTCCATGTATGATCTCCAACATCCACTGTGTACAGCAGAGGTCCAATTCTCGTAGCTATCCTACCAAGTGTCTACTTGTCTTCTCGGTGATCATGTGCTTGGTCTTCCTGTCCAGCCTTGAAGTTTCTAGCTGATTCACTTGACAACTGGCTGAACTGTTTATTCTGCAACTGCCTATCAGAATCCTCGCTGATTTGAACTGATGCAAAACAATACATTTTCCTGCATGCTTCACCATACACGTCACTAATAAAGCGAATCTCTTTATCTGTCTAAATTTGAATTCAGGAGCAGACTTAATGGGCCAAATGGCCTATTTCTGCTCCAATGTCTTATGGTCTTTGCTAACTTTGCCACTGTTTCCTGAGAATAGACCTAAGAGCAGCCTCTACCCCGGTGATATAGGACCATTAAGGTCCCCTAGTACAATAAAATGGACTTTTGATCTCCCAAACTACCTCATTATGATTTTGCACATTACTGTTTACTCACTCTGTAGCTGTTATAATTTGTTTTGCATTCTGTTATTGCTTTACCTCGTTCTACCTCAGTACACTGTGTAATGATTTGATCTGAATGAACAGTGTGTTCCTCCAGAATTTTTTGTGTGTTGCTCAAGATTTCTAGCATCTGCAAAATCTCGTTTATAATATGCAAGACAATTTTAACCGTATCTCAGTACATAATAGACCAATTCCAATTCAGACTGATCACTCCCATTTTCTGAGCACATTTAGAACTGAGTAACCCAGCAGATGATTTTGCTGCTGTTATTAAAGGCAACATCCCTCAGTATGTACCCACATTTGCCACTATTGTCAGTAATATGAATTACATTATAATACTCAGTAGCAATTACCCTTTGCCCAGTAGCTGCCGTGCGCCTGAAGATCTCCAATGACACTCATATCTTTAAGGCATTCTTGACATTAGATATTTCACTCACACCATCATGTTTCAAGGTCATTGCGCTTATTAATGAACATGAGAGGTTATGGACCTGTTCTCTGGAGAGCCTCGATTGGGCACTGCTGACAAATTAGGCTTCATCCCATTGACAACTGCCTTGTACATCCTGTTAATCCAGTCTCTAGTTCACACTTTCATTGTATCCCAGGAGGTTTTCATTGCAGCTGCCATTTTCATAGCAGCTGCCATTCAGGTCATGGCTTAAGGGTGAAAGGGGAGAAATTTAAGGGGACCATGAGGGAAAACTTCTTCACTCAGAGTGTCGTGAGAGTGTAGAACGAGCTGCCAGCACATGTGATCCATGCAAGCTCGATTTCAACGATTAGGAGAAGTTTGGATAGGTACTGTACATGGAGAGTAGGGATATGGAGGGCTATGTTCCTGGTGCAGGTCGATGGGAGTAGGCAGTTTAAATCGGCTGAAGGGCCTGTTTCTGTGCTGTACTTTTCTATTACTCAATTGCTCGATGTCTCTATTCTCCTGCTCTGTGTGGAGTCTGCACGCTCTCCCTGTGCAAATCCCTCCATGGAGCTCTAGTTTCCTCTTACATCCCAAAGACCTACAAGTTGTTTGGTTAATTTGGCACTGTAAGTTGTCCCTCATGTGTAGGTGAATGGCAGATATTGGGGGAGTATTACATATGCACAGAGCAAGAACTACAGCAGAGTGGTATCCTTAAACATTTTTACTGTCATGTTAGTAATGGAACACATTGTACAACTTACAGTGCGGGAACTCCAAACCAGGCCCACAAAGACAAAAAACATGTGCAGTTGAAAGCCAGCCTCCAGTACATAGGAGACCCCATTGATTCAATGCACGATCGATCGGCCACATGCACACTGGCCACATTCTCACAATTGATCTGATATGGAACAGGGGGAGTTGATAGGAATAGGACGAAAACAAAACATGGGTTTAGTAGGATTAGTATAAATGGGTGGTTGATGGTTGGCACAGACTCAGTGTGCCAAAGAGCCTTCTCCTGTGCCTTATCTTTTTAACGTACAGAGCAGTGCTAAGCAGAGCATCGTCACAGAACCATAAACAAATGTATGGCGTGCCTATTCTGTGTACGGTAGTGTAGGTACAGGTGCGGCTGCTCTGGTGCAGGTCGAGGTAAAGAAACACTTTGAATGTAGGTTGTCAAATGTCAACACCCACTGTGCTTAAATCATTCATTTATAAGATGCATCAATGCCAGCATTTTTTACTCATCCCCAATGCCCTGCCACAGAGCCGTACAGGACCACTATGGTGGGTTGTTAAAGTCAACGCTGTGGACCTGGAGTCACAATTCATCCAGAATATGGAAGGATGGCAGATTTTGCCCATGAAGGGCATAACTGAGGGGGCTGGTTTCCATGACAATCTGACCAGCTCAATGCTGATACGAGTTTTTCATATCTGATTTATCGAGTTAATCAATTGAGATTTTCTCTCCTCTGATGGAACGTGAACTTGCACCCCTGGGTTTCTTGACCAATAGCATAACTAATGCATTGCTGTCCTTCTTAACACCAGTGGCGCTCAGTTTTGCCTCAGACTGTGCCACTCAGATTTGTGTGGTCAGAAATTCGTCTTTGAGGTTCAGTCAATGACGATCAATCGCCGGAGATGGAATACAGTGGCCCTCTGATACCATAACATCCTTTTAATTCCAGCAACCAAAGTGGAATTTCTAGCTCCCTTCTCCCTTTGCTACCTGTAGTGGGTGAGAAGGGTGCCAACTGGAGCACAGGTGGGTGAAACAGACACATCAGATAATGGGCATTCCCAGGAAAATGCATAGAGCGGCAATGGCCATCTATGTCGCCGATTAATGACAGTATACTCTCAAATTTAATGTGTGTGATGCTCCGAAATATGAAAACGTAATTACGAATATGTAATTATATAATATAGCAAACTGTATTTAAATGATTAGCTTCTGAAATATTCCAACTGAAGACAGAATTCTCTGAGGTATTAGGCTTAGACTGTGAAGGAAAACCTATTAAATGCACCATTGATTTGGGGTAATCACTGTATTCTTGCATAAAATGAGAATCTTCATTTTAAAATATGTAGAAAGAAAAGTACAATTATAAAGCAAACGATATTTCAGATAATTGTACTGCATCAGAACTGGTTTACTCACAGACGTCTGCAATTAGTTGAAAAATAGATCAACACCATCTCATTATCACCACAGTACATCAGTTAGCTTGGCCCTTGGTTTATTAGCTGTTCATTACAGATTAGCAAACGGCTGATGTATCATGCAAACCTCAATTTTTTTCTCAGCCTAAGCGCAGAGTAGAGCAGGGCCTGTGGGCTTGTTTCTAAGCTCCAATGCTTTCCCCTCTCACAAGAATCTACGTTCATTTCTAACTATAGATCAACACTCCATGATTTATTTCCCTTGCATGACGTTCATTTAATATATTTTTGATTCCAAAAATCATTCAGTTTTCAAACGGGTAAAGTGGTACTGCTTGTGGACTTAATACTAATACTTAACTACTTTTAGATCGGATAAAAGAACAATGTGACTATTTTTTTCATTTTTATCCAGTCTAAAAGTAGTTAAAAGAACAATGTGAGTATTTTTTTCATTTATTTAGAGACACAGCAGAGTAACAGGACCATCCACTCAACCAGATTCCACTCGTGACAAATAGCCTACTGACCCATAAGACCATGAGACAAAGGAGCACAGTTAGGCCTTTCTGTCTTCGAGTCTGCTTCATCATGGCTTACTTATTACCCTTCTCAACCTCATTCTTCCGCCTTCTCTCCGTAACCTTTGACACCCTGGCTAATCAAGAACATATCAATCTCTGCTTTAAATATACCTAATGACTTGGCCTCCACAGCCATCTGTGTCAATGACTTCTACAGATTCACCAACGTCTGACTATAGAAATTCCTCCTCACCTCTGTTTTAAATGGACATCCCTCCATTCTGAGGTTGTGTCCCCGGTCCTAGACCCTCCCACCACAGGAACCATCCTCTTCACGACCATACTATTTCGGCTTGTCAATATTTGATAGGTTTCAGTGATAGATTCCAGAGCCATCAAGTGCCCATCATACATTAACCCTTTCATTCTTGTGAACCTCTTCTGGACCTTCTACAATAACAGCACATCTTTTCTTGGGGAAGGGGCCCAAAACTGCTTGTAATACTGCAGTTGTGGTCTGATTGATGCCTTATCAAGCCTCATCATACGTACATGGTTTTATATTCCAATCTTCTTGATATGAATACTAGCATTGCATCTGCCTTCCTCACCACTGACTCAACCTGCAAGTTAACTTTCAGGGATCCTGCATGAGGACTCCATTTGCACCACATGATTTTTGAATTTTCTCCTTATTTAGAAAATAGTCTATGCCTTTATTCCTTCTACCAAAGTGCGTGGCCAAGTGGTTAAGGCGTCAGTCTAGTGATCTGAAGGTCACTAGTTCAAGCATCAGCTGAGGCAGCGTGTTCTGTCCTTGAGCAAGGCACTTAACCACACATTGCTCTGTGACGACACCGGTGCCAAGCTGTATTGACCCTAGTGTCCTTCCCTTGGACAACATCGGTGGCATGGAGAGGGGAGACTTGCAGCATGGGCAACTGCTGGTCTTCCATACAACCGTGCCCAGGTCTGGGCCCTGGAAACCTTCCAAGGCGCAAATCCATGGTCTCATGAGAGTAACAGATGTCCATTTAAAGTGCATGACTATGCATTATATATCATCATTATATATCATCTGCCACTTCTTTGCCCATTCTCTCAATTTGCCTTACTCCTTACTGGAGACTCACTGCTCCCATATAACTATATAACCATATAACAATTACTGCATGGAAACAGGCCACCTTGGCCCTTCTAGTCCGTGCCGAACTCTTACTCTCACCTAGTCCCAGTACCTGCCCCTCCACCTATCGTTGCATCATCCACAAATTTGGCCACAAAGTCATCAATTCTGTCATCCAAATCATTGACATGTCTCTGCCATGGATGGTCCCAAGTCTGACTGCAAAAGGGTAGCATTGGACATGGGCCTAGAAATCCCATCCTGTAAAAAAAAACTCAGTGCTACAGAAAATACACTAGAAGCTCCAGCCACCTCATCCGTAGGAGAGGGGGATCTTTGCCGAGAAGACATAATCACGGGCTGCTGCTGGATTTGAGAGACTGGCCCTAGGCAGAGGACCCTGGCACGCTGCTTTTGTTGGCCTATGCCCCAGTGGGGATGACAGGCTTCAGGAGAAGAAATCATTGACATATAAAGTGACAAGAATCGGTCCCAACACTGACGCTGCAGGACACCATTAGTCACCAGCAGCCAACCAGAAAAGGCCTCACTTATTCACACTCTTTGCCTTCTGCTAGTCATCCAGTCTTCTATCCATGCTAGTATGTTTCCAATAATACCATGGACTCTTAACTCGTTAAGCAGCCTCAGGTGTGGCATCTTGTCAAAGGCCTTCTGAAAATGAAAATGCAAGATGTCCACTGGCTCTCCTTTGTCTATCCGGCTGATTATTTCCTTAAAGAATTCCAGCAGATTTGTCCGGCAAGATTTCCCCTTAAGGAAACCATGCTGACCTTAGCCTTTTTTTATTATGTGCCTCCAAGTACCCTGAAACCTCATCCTTAATAATGGATTCAAGATCTTTCCCGCCTCTGAAGACAAGTTAAAGAGTTCATAATCTCCTTTCTTCTGCCTCCCTCCCTCATTAAAGAATAGAGTGACGTTTGCCATTTTCCATACCAACAGGCCCATTTCAGTATCTAGTGATTCTTGAAAGATCTTTACTAATGCCTCCACAATCTCTTTAGCTACCTCTTTCAGAACTCTGGGATGTAGTCCATCTGGTTCTTTTTTTTTTTAATTTATTTTTATTTGGATAAGGAATTCACAAGTATCAAGTACTTTTTTCACATGTATAACCTTTTCCATTTTTTTATATGTATAAAACTATAATTATTTATACATTCTTAAGTACACATTGAGATAATATAAAAGGAAATTAGACACTTAAATAGATAGTTATGTACAGTGATAATTCTAATCTATTAGGCTAAGTAATGGTATTAGTTGTTAAGAAAAATAGTAATAATAGTTTCCATATATCTCTTCTGGACCATTTCTACTGGTCCAAAATGTTGTATATAAGCCTATGTAACAACCATTGTAGGTGTTTATATCCTAATTTGTTCATGCTTGCTCCTGCCCCCAGACATAATTATCCAATCCCTATGTACTTATTTACTTAATTTTATCATTTTTTATTCCTTTCCCAAATCTTTTCCTTTACTTGTGTTAATTCTCTATTTTCCAAAAGAAAACAAAAAACTGTAGACATTTAGACTAGGGGTGCTTACGTTAGCAATATTACTGTGTTGATGAGAAGAGCAGTATAAATCATTAGGAGAGTCATCTAAGGTCTGCTGACATTGGGGTCATATATTCAATCCATTTATTCCCGATTTGATAAAATTTTTCTTTTTGAATTCTCAGGGAGTAAGTCAACTTTTCCATTTTAAATATTTCCAAGAAAATTTCGTACCAATCTTCTAATGTAGGTGGTATTGGATTTAGCCATTTTCTAGTGATTGATTTCTTACTTGCCACTAAGAGGGCCTGCAGCAACTTTATGTAGTAGTCCATCTGGTTCAAGTGACTTATTTACCTTCAGATCTTTCAGCTTCCCAAACACCTTCTCTTGAGTAATAGCAACTGCACTCACTTTTGCCCCCTAGTACTCTCAAATTTACGGCATACTACACTGTGTCTACCACAGTGAAGAATGATTCAAAATGCTTATTCAAGTTTTCTGTGTACGCCTTTGGAAAGTGGGAGAAGATTGGAGCACTCAGCGGAAACCCACACAGTAACATCCAGAATGTACGAGCTCCTTATGAACAGTGGCAGAAATTGAACCCTGGTCACTGGTGCTGTAATAGTGTTACACTAACTGCTAAGCTACTGTATCATCCCTAATAATGTTTAAGATGGTTAATAAATGCATCTAATAGCAGCATATTATTTGGTTTAACTGTGGAACATACACTCAATGACCACTCAATTAGCTACACCTGTACGCGTGGTCATTAATGCAAATATGTAACCAACCAATCATGTAGCAGCAACTCAATGTATAAAAGCGTACAGATATGGTCAAGGGGTTCAGTTGTTGTTCAGCGCAAACATCAGAATGGGGAAGAACTATGATCTAAGTGACTGTGGCCATGAAATGATTGTTGGTGCGAGACGGGGTGGTTTGAGTGTCTCAGGAACTGCTGATCGCCTGGGATTTTCACACACAGCGGTCTCGAGATTACAGAGAACTGAGCAAAGGACAAAAAAAAATTCTAGTGAGCAGCAGTTTGGTGGGTGAATACATCTTATTAATGGGAGAGGAGAATAGGCAGATTGGTTCAAGCTGGGAGGAACTCAAATAACAATGCGTTACAACAGTGGTGTGCAGAAGAGCATCTCTGAACGCACAACATGTCGAACATTGAAATGGATAGTCTATAGCAGCAGAAGACTATGACACATATCCTCAGTGGTCACTTTATTAGGTACAGAAGGTACCTAATAAAGAGGCCAGTAAGTGTACTTAGTGTGATGAACTTGAAAATATATCACTGTGACAGGATACAGCTACTGGAAAAATACAGAAATTATAAATGAATAGACAAATATCATTTTGTTGGTGGTAAGCCATTTACCATGTAAAGTGGAAAAATCAAATTAAAATTATTAAACACACAAAATACTGGGGGAACTTGACAGATCCGGCAGCATCGATGGGGCGGGGTGTGGGGGAATAAATCAATTGATGCTTTGGGCAGATTCCCTTCATTGGTACTGGAAAACGAGGAGTCAGAAACCAGAGCAAGAATGTGTGGAGGGGTGGGGGAATCGTTCAAGCTGGCAGGTGAAGTGAGACCAGGAGAGGGAGAAGCTGGTTGGGTAGGAAAGGGGCGATGATGCAAGAAGCTGGGAGGTGATTGGTAGAAGGGGTAAAGGGCTGAAGAAGAAGGAATCTAACAGGAGAGGACAGTAGACCCATGAAAGGAAGGGTAAGAGGATGGAAACCAGAGGGAGATGATGGGCAGGTCATGAGGATGAGGGAGATGATGGGGTAACCAGAATGGGGAATTGAGAAAAATTGAGGGGAAAAAATGGTTTGTGGTGTGGGAGGGTGGTAGTAATTACTGAAAGTTAGAAAAATCAATACTCATGGTTTTAGTTTGAAGGCTACCTTTGTGGAATATGAGGCATTGTCTCTCCAACCTGAGTTTAGCCTCATCGTGGCAGAAGAGGAGGGCATGGACAGCATGGGAATGGGAAGTTGAATTGAAATAGGTGGGCACTGGGAAATCCTGCCTTTTGCAGCAGACAGAGGGCAGGTGCTCGATAAAGCAGCCCCCCCACCCTCAATCTGTGTCAAGTCTCACTGATGTAAGGGACACCGCACTGCGAGTACCGGATACATTAGATGACCCTGTCACGGTCACAGTTGACTCACCTGGAGGGATTGGCTGGGGCTCTGAATGGTGATGAGGGAAGAGATAAGAGCTACGAGGGAGATCAGTGGGAAGGGACGAGTGGACAAAGGAGTCATGTAGTGAGCGATCTTTACAGAAAGTGGAGAGGGGAGGAAGCAAGATAAAAGTATACATGGTGGTGGTAGGATCCCATTGTAGATGGTGGACATGAGGAGAATGATGTGACAGGTATATACGCTCATAGGTAAGGGCAAAGGGACCCCTGTCCTTGTATACTGCCAATTGTCTCTGTGACTCTGAGTTAGAACTTGGAACAGTATAGCCCGGGTACAGGCTCTGCAGCCCACAACTTCTACTCACTAATCTCTTCTACCTACAAAATGGCCGTATCCTTCCATTTTCCTCATGTTCTTGTGCCTATCTAAACATCTCTTAAAATTCCCTAATGTATCTGCCCCTACCACCTCCCCAAGCAGCACATTCCAGGCAACAGCTGCTCTCTGTGTAAAAAAACTTGCCTCTCACATCTCCTTTGAAATGACGCCCTCAACCCTTGGAAAAAGATATTGCCTGTTTATTCATCTAAGCCTCTCATAATCCTATACATCTCGATCAGATCTCCCCTCTGCCTTGGTCCCTCCAGAGAAAACAACCAAAGTGTGTTAAACCTCTTGTTCTTGCACATGCCCTATAGTCCAGGCAATGTACTGATAAACCTCTTCTGCACCTTTTCCAAAGCCTCAACATCTTTCCTATAATGGAGCAACCAGAACTGTTTGCAACACTCCAGATATGGCCTAACTAGAGTTTTATAAAGCTGCAACATAACTTCCTGACTTTTGAACTTCCTACCTCGATTAATAAAGGCAAACATGTCATAGATCTTCTTAACCTATCAACCTGTGTCGCCACTTTCAGGGTGTTAGGCACTTGGACCCCAAGGTCCCACTGCTCATCAACACTGTGAAGGATCTTGCCCTTAACAGTGTACTGTCTCTTTACATTTGGCCCATCAGGGTGCAGCACTGCACATTTAGCCGAGTTCATGGCCTATGTCTGAAAACTATGGCCCATGGATTATAAACTCAACTACTTTTGCAGGAGTTTGAAGTGTATCATAAGACCATAAAATATAGGAACAGAACTGGGTCATTTCACCCATTGAGTTTGCTTCCTCATTTGGCTGATCTAATTTCCCTCCCACCCAAATCTTCTGCCTTCTCCCCGTATCCCTTCGTATCCTGACCAGTCAAGAATTTATCAACCTCTGGCTTAAGTAGATTTAGCCTCCACAGCTGCCTCCGGCAAAGAATTCCACAGATTCACCACTCTCTGGCTGAAGTATCCTACAGACACTTAATCCAAATCCTATTAATTTATTATGTGTCAATTCTCCCTGTAACTTCCACTCACTCTGGTGGCATGGTTGTTGAAAGAATCTTGGCTTTTCTCCATTTGACCTCGGTTACTTGTTATGTCCATCATTGTAGAGTATTCAATTATTTCAGTAAAATTTGAGTCATATTATAAATACATTGTTTGATTGGGGTGTATGGGGTATCTAGGAAGAGGTAGCACCTGTGGTGAAGGAACTTGTTGTGTTCATTCCGGGGCAGATCACTCACCTTTGGCCCCCACTGGACACTCTGCTCTCACCTGTGGCTCCAGGTAGCTGTTCATGTGTGACCGCAGCCTCTCACCAGTACACCGCTTTGACAGGCAGGCTAAACCAGGTGAGGGTAGCTGGCAGCCTCATGCTCTAGTGAGATAGGGACGTGCCTGCTCTAGCATGTAAAATCAGCTCTGACAGACTGGATGGATGAGATCTACAGTGAGATCCAGCAGCCAGGAATGCGGTACTGCGACATTGCATGGAAAGCAAAGGGCATGACAAGGCACAGAAGACGTCATGGTCATCCACTGCAACCAAGGAAGACGCCAGCTTCTAACACTTGTTCATACCACTAGATTTGGATTTCTGAGGTCAAGAGAGTGGAACTGCCCCAGTGAAATGGCTTTTCCACTTTAAAAACTCCCCGCACAATTTCCTGTCGTTTTCGGTCACGACGGACCGAGACCATTGCTTGATTAAACTTGCAAACACGAGGAAATCTGCAGGTGCTGGAATTTCAAGCAACGTACATAAAGGTTGTTGGTGAACGCAGCAGGCCAGGCAGCATCTCTAGGAAGAGGTACAGTTGACGTTTCGGGCCGAGACCCTTCGTCAGGACTAACTGAAAGAAGAGGTAGTAAGAGATTTGAAAGTGGGAGGGGGAGGGGGAGGGGGAGATCCAAAATGATAGGAGAAGACAGGAGGGGGAGGGATGGAGCCAAGAGCTGGACAGGTGATTGGCAAAAGGGATATGAGAGGATCATGGGACAGGAGGCCTAGGGAGAAAGAAAATTCCCATTCTGATATGTCTATCCACGGCCTCCTCTACTGTAAAGATGAAGCCACACTCAGGTTGGAGGAACAACGCCTTATATTCTGTCCGGGTAGCCTCCAACCTGATGGCATGAATATTGACTTCTCAAACTTCCGCTAATGCCCCACCTCCCCCTCATACCCCATCCGTTATTTATTTATTTATATACACACATTCTTTTTCTCTCAGTCCTTTTCCTCCTTCTGTCCCTCTCACTATACCCCTTGCCCATCCTCTGGTCCCCCCCCCTTTTCTTTCTCCCTAGGCCTCCTGTCCCATGATCCTGTCACATCCCTTTTGCCAATCAACTGTCCAGCTCTTGGCTCCATCCCTCCCCCTCCTGTCTTCTCCTATCATTTTGGATCTCCCCCTCCCCCTCCCACTTTCAAATCTCTTACTACCTCTTCTTTCAGTTAGTCCTGACGAAGGGTCTCAGCCCGAAACGTCGACTGTACCTCTTTGATTAAACATTCTTAATTTGCTTACATAATTCATTATGGGTTATTTTTCAAAGTCTATGAATGGGATACATCATTACGCCACCATATTATATGTGCGTGTCTCCCTAAAGAAGAAAACTAAGTCGACAAAACATGTCCAGCTCCTGTATTTTTCTTACAATTAGTTTTTGGAGTTACAAAACAAAACATAACATGCATAACCACAGGTGCTGGCCACTCTTCCAATTTCAAACACCACCTCAAGGGATAAAAGCCTGGTTTCCACCACTGCTATCTGGGAGCCACTAGCCTGTGGCGCTTGTATACTATCATTGCTTACAGATCCTTCCTGATTAACTCCGCTTCAAGTTCTGACAGAGGAAGCTCCCCTTTTCTTCTCCCTATTTTAGTATCCATGGTAAGGCCGGATAGTTGGAGGTGCCCGGCTAGCAAGATCCCTCATTGTAAAATTTAATAAGATATCTTCCTTCATAGAAGGAGCACACTTAAAAACAGAATGTTGGTCAGAGTAAGGGGGAAGAGAAGATTACCTCGAACGAACAGCTAACTCATCCTCAAGGCAACCCAAAGCCAACAATGCAGTTTTGAAATGCATTTGCTGTTTTAATCCAGAAATCGAACACTGCCAAGTCACACAAACTGCAATGGGTTTATTTTTCTTTAGTGATGATTAAAGAACAAATTCTGGTCAGAAAAATTGAAGGAAAGGATTCATCTCTCCTGGCTTCCTTATTCTTCTTCAACCAGCACCATAAATGCAGGCAGACGAACCAGTGAGCCTCAGTTTGTTGGGTGTAAACTAAGTTTGCTCCAGTTCAAAGTTCAAAGTAAATTTATTATCAAAGTTTTGTATATGTCACTGAGATTCATTTTCTTACAGGCATTCAGAGTAGAACAAAGAAATGCGACAGAATGAATGAAGAACTGCACACAAAAACGAACAAATAACCAATGTGCAAAAGAAGACAGACTCTTTAAACACAAAAAGTAAATAAACAATAAATAAATAATTTTCAGAATATGAGTTACACTATCCTTGAAAGTGAGACCTTAGGTTGTGGAAACAGTTCAGTTTTGAAGTGAGTGAAATTATCCATGCTGGTTCAAGAGTTTAACGTTTCAGTGGTAATAATTGTTCCTGAACCTGGTGGTGTGGGACCTACATAGCACTAAAGGCTGCCATTACCTGCCCCCCAAAGGCAGTGTGTCACCTCCCCCTCGTGATCTCAACATTGGATATTATCCAAATCCAACTGTATCCCCTACATTTTGTAGACTTTTCCATTCAGTAACAACATTACATTGCCCGTGAAAGTAAAATGATATGTTTTGCAGACAATTCCCTTTCCCACTCCCTGTGAGACTTTACAGTGAGTATTTGTTGGGTCTGCAAGGTCCCCTACAGTCAAGTAGCATCTGATGTCTGTCACATAATTAGAAGAGGAGAAAGCAACTAAATATCTGTAAAGTGACAACCATGCAGTGCACTGATTGTGACACAAAGTAAACTTGCTATAGAGCAGGGGTTCCCAATCTGGGGTCATCGACCCTTCAGTGAATAGCAGGGGTCCATGGCATAAAAAAGGTGGGGAACTCCTGCTCTAAAGGCTGCAAAAGCAAAGCTTCCCCCCCTCCACAAAATCTCTCAGGGTATTTGTAAATCCAACATACAGTTCAAAGCTGCAGCCAGTATCTGCTGGCTCAGCCAACGTTACAAACCCTAATCTGGGACTTTGCCTGTCTGTATGGTTTAGTCACACCTCATGTGGCACATTATCTACCAAATCATGCGGGCTTTCAACTTCAATTTGAACCTTGATTTAGCAAAAGCAATTTCATTTAGGCCTCTTACAGCTGGAACAGCGAGGAGACTTCCGTCCAGTTGCATGCAACAGATTTACGATGTGAGCAACACACAAAATGCCTGAGGAACTCAGCAGATCAGGCAGCATCTATGGAGATGGATAAACAGTCATTGTTTTGGTCTGAGACCCTTCTTCAGGACTGGAAAGGAAACAATATGATGGAGTTAATGTGTTAATATCACCTAGCTGATCTAACATGGCACATCGAGCTTAGAAAAATAGAGGTCTATGCAGTAGAGAAATTCTAGGCAGTTTCTAGAGCAGGTTACATGGTCGGTACAACATTGTGGGCTGAAGAGCCTGTAATGTGCTGTAGATCTTTATGTTCTATGTTCTATCTGGAGATATACTTCAGTGGTTGGTAAGTTGATGGAGAAGATCCTGAGAGGCAGGATTTATGAACATTTGGAGAGGCATAATATGATTAGGAATAGTCAGCATGGCTTTGTCAAAGGCAGGTTGTGCCTTATGAGCCTGATTGAATTTTTTGAAGATGTGACTAAACACATTGATGAAGGTAGAGCCGTAGATGTAGTGTATATGGATTTCAGCAAGGCTTTTGATAAGGTATCCCATGTGAGGCTTATTGAGAAAGTAAGGAGGCATGGGATCCAAGAGGACATTGCTTTGTGGATCCAGAACTGGCTTGTCCACAGAAGGCAAAGAGTGGTTGTAAATGGGTCATATTCTGCATGGAGGTCAGTGACCAGTGGATTGCCTCGGGGATCTGTACTGGGACCCCAACTCTTTGTGATTTTTATAAATGACCTGGATGAGGAAGTGGAGGGATGGGTTAGTAAGTTTGCTGATGACGCAAAGGTTGGAGGTGTTGTGGATAGTGTGGAGGACTGTCAGAGGTTACAGCGGGACATTGATAGGATGCAAAACTGGGCTGAGAAGTGGCAGATGGAGTACAATCCAGATAAGTGTGAGGTGGTTCATTTTGGTAGGTCAAATATGATGGCAGAATATAACGTTAATGGTAAGGCATGGGTGGAGCATTGGCTGGTCAGCAGAAAAGTGAGAGTGGGAATAAAGGGATCCTATTCTGGCTAGCTGCCGGTTACCAGTGGAATTCCACAGGGGTCAGTGTTGGGACCGTTACTTTTTACGAAGTATGTCAATGATTTGAACTACGGTATTAAGGGATTTGTGGCTAAATTTGCCAATGATACAAAGATAGATGGAGGAGCGGGTAGCGTTGAGGAAACAGAGCGCCTGCAGAGAGACTTATATAGTTTACGGGAATGGGCAAAGAAGTGGCAAATGAAATACAATGTTGGAAAGTGTATGGTCATGCACTTTGGTGGAAGAAATAAACAGGCAGACTATTATTTAGATGGGGAGAGAATTCAAAATGCAGAGATGCGAAGAGACTTGGGAGTCTTTGTGCAAGATACCCGAAGGGTTAACCTGCCAGTTGAGTCGGTTGTGGAGAAGGCGAATGCAATGTTGGCATTCATTTCTAGAGGTATAGATTATAAGAGCCAGGATGTGATGTTGAGGCTCATGTGAGACCACACTTGGAGTATTGTGCACAGTTTTGGTCTCCTTATTTTAGAAAGGACATACTGACGTTGGAGAGGGTTCAGAGAAGATTCACAAGAATGATTTCAGGAATGAGAGGGTTACCATATGAGGAACATTTGGCAGCTCTTGGGCTGTATTCCCTGGAGTTCAGGAGAATAATGGGGGATCTCATAGAAACTTTCAAAATGTTAGAAGGCCTGAACAGATCAGATATGGCAAAGTTATTTCCCATAGTCATAGTCATAGTAGTCATAGTAGTCATAGCCATACTTTATTGATCCCGGGGGAAATTGGTTTTCGTTACAGTTGCACCATAAATAATAAATAGTAACAGAACCATAAATAGTTAAATAGTAATATGTAAATTATGCCAGTAAATTATAAAATAAGTCCGGGACCAGCCTATCGGCTCAGGGTGTCTGACCCTCCAAGGGAGGAGTTGTAAAGTTTGATGGCCACAGGCAGGAATGTCTTCCTATGACGCTCTGTGCTGCATCTCGGAGGAATGAGTCTCTGGATGAATGTACTCCTGTGCCCACCCAGTACATTATGTAGTGGATGGGAGACATTGACCAAGATGGCACGCAACTTAGACAGCATCCTCTTTTCAGACACCACCGTGAGAGAGTCCAGTTCCGTCCCCACAACATCACTGGACTTACAAATGCGTTTGTTGATTCTGTTGGTGTCGACTACCCTCAGCCTGCTGCCCCAGCACACAACAGCAAACATGATAGCACTGGCCACCACAGACTTGTAGAACATCCTCAGCATCGTCCAGCAGATGTTAAAGGACCTCAGTCTCCTCAGGAAATAGAGACGGCTCTGACCCTTCTTGTAGACAGCCTCAGTGTTCTTAGACCAGTCCAGTTTATTGTCAATTCGTATCCCCAGGTATTTGTAATCCTTCACCATGTCCACACTGACCCCCCTGGATGGAAACAGGGGTCACTGGTACCTTAGCTCTCCTCAAGTCTACCACCAGCTCCTTAGTCTTTTTCACATTAAACTGCAGATAATTCTGCTCACACCAGGTGACAAAGTTTCCTACCGTAGCCCTGTACTCAACTTCATCTCCCTTGCTGATGCATCCAACTATGGCAGAGTCATCCGAAAACTTCTGAAGATGACAAGACTCTGTGCAGTAGTTGAAGTCCGAGGTGTAAATGGTGAAGAGAAAGGGAGACAAGACAGTCTCCTGTGGAGCCCCAGTGCTGCTGATCACTCTGTCGGACACACAGTGTTGCAAGCACACGTACTGTGGTCTGCCAGTCAGGTTTTCTAAATCAATATATAGAGAGATCAACTAGAGGGGATGCAATATTGGATCTCCTGTTAGGAAACGAGTTAGGACAAGTGACAGAAGTCTGTGTAGGGGAGAACTTTGGTTCCAGTGATCATAACACCATTAGTTTCAATTTGATCATGGACAAGGATAGATCTGGTCCTAGGGTTGAGGTTCTGAACTGGAAGAAGGCCAAATTTGAAGAAATGAGGAAGGATCTAAAAAGCGTGGATTGGGACAGGTTGTTCTCTGGCAAAGATGTGATTGGTAGGTGGGAAGCCTTCAAAGGAGAAATTTTGTGAGTGCAGAGTTTGTATGTTCCTGTCAGGATTAATGGCAAAGTGAATAGGAATAAGGAACTTTGGTTCTCAAGGGATATTGCAACTCTGATAAAGAAGTAGAGGGATTTGTATGAAATGTTTAGGAAACAGGGAGTAAATCAGGTGCTTGAGGGGTACAAGAAGTGCAAGAAAATACTTAAGAAAGTAATCAGAAGGGCTAAAAGAAGACATGAGGTTGCCTGGCAGTCAAAGTGAAAGATAATCCAAAGAGCTTTTACAGGTATATTAAGAGCAAAAGGATTGTAAGGGATAAAATTGGTCCTCTTGAAGATCAGAGTGGTCAGCTATGTGCGGAACTAAAGGAAATGGGGGAGATCTTAAATAGTTTTTTTGCGTCTGTATTTACTAAGGAAACTGGCATGAAGTCTATGGAATTAAAGGAATCAAGTAGTGAGATCATGGAAACTGTACAGATTGAAAAGGAGGAGGTGCTTGCTGTCTTGAGGAAATTAAAGTGAATAAATCCCCGGGACCTGACAGGGTGTTCCTTTGGACCTTGAAGGAGACTAGTGTTGAAATTGCGGGGGCCCTGGCAGAAATATTTAAAATGTCGCTCTCTACGGGTGAGGTGCCAGAGGATTGGAGAGTGGTTTATGTTGTTCCGTTGTTTAAAAAAGGATCGAAAAGTAATCCAGGAAATTATAGGCTGGTAAATTTAACGTCGGTAGTAGGTAAGTTATTGGAGGGAATACTAAGAGACAGAATCTACAAGCATTTGGATAGACAGGGACTTATTAGGGAGAGTCAACATGGCTTTGTGCGTGGTAGGTCATGTTTGACCAATCTATTGGAGTTTTTCGAGGAGGTTACCAGGAAAGTGGATGAAGGGAAGGCAGTGGATATTGTCTACATGGATTTCAGTAAGGCCTTTGACAAGGTCCCGCATGGGAGGTTAGTTAGGAAAATTCGATCGCTAGGTATACATGGAGAGGTGGTAAATTGGATTAGACATTGGCTCAATGGAAGAATCCAAAGAGTGGTAGTAGAGAATTGCTTCTCTGAGTGGAGGCCTGTGACTAGTGGTGTGCCACAGGGATCAGTGCTGGGTCCATTGTTATTTGTCATCTATATCAATGATCTGGATGATAATGTTAAATTGGATCAGCAAATTTGCTGATGATACAAAGATTGGAGGTGTAGTAGACAGTGAGGAAGGCTTTCAGAGCCTGCAGAGGGACTTGGACCAGCTGGAAAAATGGGTTGAAAAATGGCAGATGGAGTTTAATACAGACAAGTGTGAGGTATTGCACGTTGGAAGGACAAACCAAGGTAGAACATACAGGGTTAATGGTAAGGCACTGAGGAGTGCAGTGGAACAGAGGGATCTGGGAATACAGATACAAAATTCCCTAAAAGTGGCATCACAGGTAGGTAGGGTCGTAAAGAGAGCTTTTGGTACATTGGCCTTTATTAATCAAAGTATTGAGTATAAGAGCTGGAATGTTATGATAAGGTTGTATAAGGCATTGGTGAGGCCGAATCTGGAGTATTGTGTTCAGTTTTGGTCACCAAATTACAGGAAGGATATAAATAAAGTTGAAAGAGTGCAGAGAAGGTTTACAAGGATGTTGCTGGGACTTGAGAAACTCAGTTACAGAGAAAGGTTGAAAAGGTTAGGACTTTATTCCCTGGAGCGTAGAAGAATGAGGGGAGATTTGATAGAGGTATATAAAATTATGATGGGTATAGATAGGGTGAATGCAAGCAGGCTTTTTCCACTGAGGCAAGGGAAAAAAAAAAACAGAATACATGGTTTAAGGGTGAGGGGGGAAAAGTTTAAAGGGAACATTAGGGGGGGCTTCTTCACACAGAGAGTGGTGGGAGTATGGAACGAGCTGCCAGATGAGGTGGTAAATGCGGGTTCTTTTTTAACATTTAAGAATAAATTGGACAGATACATGGATGGGAGGTGTATAGAGGGATATGGTCCATGTGCAGGTCAGTGGGACTAGGCAGAAAATGGTTTGGCACAGCCAAGAAGGGCCGAAAGGCCTGTTTCTGTGCTGTAGTTTCTATGGTTTCTATGGTTTCTAATCAAGAATCCATGATACCAGGGAAGCATCCACCTGCATCGCTGTCAGCTTCTCCCCCAGCAGAGCAGGGCGGATGGTGTTGAACGCACTGGAGAAGTCAAAAAACATGACCCTCGCAGTGCTCGCTGGCTTGCCCAGGTGGGCGTAGACACGGTTCAGCAGGTAGACAATGGCATCCTCAACTCCTAGTCAGGGCTGGTAGGCGAACTGGAGGGGATCTAAGTGTGGCCTGACCATAGGCCGGAGCAGCTCCTGAACAAGTCTCTCCAGGGTCTTCATGATGTGGGAGGTCAATGCCACCGGTCTGTAGTAGGGGATTCTAGGACAAGAGGGCACGATTTCAGGATTGAAGGACGCCCTTTTAGAACTGAGATGCGGAGAAATTACTTTAGTCAGAGGGTGGTAAATCTGTGGAATTTGTTGCCACAAGCGGCTGTGGAGGCCAGGTCATTGGGTGTATTTAAGGCAGAGATAATTAGGTTCTTGATTAGCCAGGGCATCAAAGGGTATGGAGAGAAAGCAGGGGAGTGGGGATGACTGGATGATCCCCATGATTGAATGGCAGAGCAGACTCGATGGGCCGAATGGCCTACTTCTGCTCCTAAATCTTATGGTCTTATGGCCTTATGGCCTCTTGGCAGTGTGGAGGACCAGAGGGATCTTGGGGTCTGGGTCCATAGGACACTCAAAGCTGCAACACAGGTTGACTCTGTGATTAAGAAGGCATATGGTGCATTGGCCTTCATCAACCATGGGATTGAGTTTAAGAGCTGAGAGATGATGTTACAGCTATATAGGACCCTGGTCAGACCCCACTTGGAGTACTGTGCTCAATTCTGGTCGCCTCACTACAGGAAGGACATGGAAACCATAGGAAGGATGCAGAAGAGATTTACAAGGATGTTGCCTGGATTGGGGAGCATGCCTTATGAGAATAGATTGAGTGAACTTGGTCTTTTCTCCTTGGAATGACAGAGGATTAGAGGTGTACAAAATAATGAGAGGCATTGATCGTGTGGATAGTCAGAGGCTTTTTCCCAAGTCTGAAATGGCTAGCATGAGAGGGCACAGTTTTAAGGTGCTTGGAAGCAGCTACAGAGCAGATGTCAGGGGTAAGTTTTTTACGCAGTGAGTAGTGAGTGGGTGGAATGGGCTGCCAGCGGCAGTGGTGGAGGCAGAAATGATAGTGTCTTTAAGAGACTCCTGGATAGGTACATGGAGCTTAGAAAAATAGAGGGCTATGGGTAAGTCTAGGTAGTTCTAAGGTAAGGACATGTTCAGCACAGCTTTGTGTGCTGAACGGCCTGTATTGTGCTGTAGGTTTTCTATGTTCTATATGATGTTGGAATAATAATTGTACTATGTAGTAGTACAACATGACATTACTAAAACAGGAGGCAAAACTTGAGAGTGTATGTTGTTACATACCCTGTAACTGGGTTGTCAAACCAGCAGAAATGGAACACCCGTTGGAGTCTGTGATTACTAGAAACTACTGAAGTTTTATTAACAAAAATAAGTAATCCAGTACACTAACCACAAGGATATAAATGTAACAGGTTAGCAATGATAGTATACACATATACACAGAAATAAGGTAATAGGAATCAACCAAGCTCTATCGCAGTCTAGGGGTAAAATGATCAGTCTTAAGGTGAAGCAGAGTTCAGTTCAGTCTAGTGTAGTTTGAAGTAATCGCTGTTGTTGTATCGTTGGGGAGAGAGAGAGAGAGAGAGAGAGAGAGAGAGAGAGAGAGAGAGAGAGAGAGAGTGAGAGATACAGTTGAGGTTTCAGGCAAACCTTTCGATGCCTTCTGATCCAGCTGTGGTCACCGACTGTGAACCCTCTGTTCCGGATGCGACCGTTCTTCCGTGGTGAACCCGGCACCCAGGCAAGGGCGGACACATAAAAGGTCCCCACCGGTCGTACTTTTACACCCTGTGAGCCTCTGGTTGATTCCCGTGAATCGGTCCTCAAACTCCCACCAACTTGTAGGGCACAATGCTCTTTCCAGGGTCTCGTGGCGTGTGTGTTGTGCCTTAGTAAACCTGCTATTTTTATCCCCCTGATGGGGTATCATCTGTCTATCAAACTTCACACTTCCTATTGTCTCAGCAGGATTGTTAATGAACAGTTCAGGTTCAAAGCAAACTGTCTGTGGCAGACGCAAACATCTGAATTATGTGTGTGTGTGTGTCTCTCTCTCTTTCTCTCTCTCTCTCTCTCTCTCTCTTATTAGCATTTTGAATGGCTCTCCGTTGTCTCTTGTTATCTCTCTCATTAACATCATTCCTTCTGCAGCTGTGCTTGGCTTCACACATGACAATGTAAATCACCTCCCAGCTTCTCACTTCATCTCCCTCCCCCTCCCACCCACCTTCCCTCTCACCTGGCTTCACTTATCACCTGCTAACTTGAGCTCCTATCCCTCTCCCACAACTTATTCTGGCTTCTTCCTCTTTACTTTCCAGCCCTGATGAAAGGCCTCAGCCCAAAAGTTTGCCTGTTTAGTACCCTCCTCTGTGGATGCTTCCTGACCCGCTGAGTTTCTCCAGCACTTTGCATATGTTGCTCTGTAAGTCACTGAATCATTGCAAGAGGTGTGCAAGGAATATATAAGGGTTAAGTAATTTTAGCTGTACTCCTGTTGACTTAATGGAAGAAACAACGCAGAATTCTAGTATACTTCCCTCATCAGGAAATTGATACAATGCCAAAAATGTATATTTCTTTGAGAAGGTCAATGATTTAGAAAATCTGTTCAAAAGCTAAATATATGAATCATATTTCTATAGAAGGGAGAAGCAATGGAGCATGCATAAACAAAAAGGTTATCAGAAATCCAGACCAATGTGAAGAACTTTTTGCTGTTGGCCACATGGGCCTGGTTTAATTCTGCTCCTTTGTCTTATGCTTTTATGTTTTCAGATAAAATTTGCCTTCCCAATATATTGGAGATGATTCCATCTAACATAACCTTGTTCTATCCACAACTCATATCAGTGGTCATAGTATAATCTGGTTGGGTTGAGCTGTTCTTCAATCTTGCCAAGATTGGAGAACAGCTACACCCAACCATCAAACACCTGAGCTACACATTTTCTGAATTACTTCCATTTAGAACAAAACCTTCTTGTATTTTCCAGCAAATTCCACGACACATGCTGGTGATAGTAAACCCGACTCTTATTCCTATCTCCTTTGCTGTAACAAGAAAATCTGCCAATATGGAGATCATGTTCTCAGTTCCTGTACCTCAATGTTCAGATGGTAGTCTCAACAATATATCTGCATCTACAGGTCGTTGGTAAATTCTGTTTTCAGAAGTATAATCATGTTGCGATAAGGGAAGGCCCACTATTGCATTCTCAACGCAGCTGTAGATAATTTTGACACCTAGGACTGTGAAAGACAAATAAATTATTTATTTATTATTATCATTATTTGTATTTTTTGTACTGGTAGTTTTGCTGTCTTTTGCACATTGATTGCTTATCGGTTTTTGTGTGTAGTTTTTCCTTGATTCTATTGTATTTCTTTGTTCTACTGTGAATGCCTGCAAGAACATGAATCTCAGGGTAATAAATGTGGTATATGTCCATTGATAATAAATTTACATTGAACTATGAACTTTGCTCACCAATACTTATGGCCTGTGACCACAGTAATGGTCTGTCCAATGAGAATTATAAAAATGATTTTTCCCTCTAAAACAATTCCTAAATCTTCTTTCCTAACCTGAGCATAATTTTATCTCTCATTATTTATGTACATGTTGTATTCGTCTTTACATAACTGGCCCATAGCTTCTACATCTAATTCAAAGAATTGTACTTAAGTGTCAAAGTTCAAAACAAATGTTCACTTTCTAGATTCTTCTTACATAAATCACATACCTCTTGCTGTTCTTAGTTCAATTTAATTTTTTTTTGTCCTTTTTCAGCAACTGAAGTTTCGGTTCTCGACCACGATCTGATCCTCATGCCAAGGAATGACTTTGTATTTGAGTAATTTCAGGTTTCCTTGCCTTCATAATCATTTTTGGTTGTAATTCTGTCATGGTCCGGATCGGGGTCCCTTTAAATTTACCTTATTTATGTGACGATCCGGACCGTTGATTCCCTGTTTTCCCGTGTCCCTCGACTTTGGTGATTAGAGGCAATTAGCGCTCGGCTGAACTGGTAGTTTATAGTCTCCGGCTTTCAGCCATTCAGGGGGGGGGGGAGCGTTTGCAAAGTCACCAAGGTACGGCGTGCCAATGTCATCTGGCCGGAGGACGCCTAGTCTCCGCCCGAAGCGAGTGCCGGTAATTCGCCTTTCCTCACTGGAGCAACCTTGCCAAGTTACCTCGCCAAAGCGAGCCTGCAAAGTTTCCTTACCAAGGTGGGTCTGTCAGTTAACCCGCCGGAGGGAATCAAGAACCACTGTCTACTGTTCCCGGGCCAAGTTGAGAGCTCGCCACTACCCAGAGGCTCCAAGTCAAGTCCTGGCCCTGGCAGCATTCAAGCACCAAGTCAAGTCCTGGTCCTGGCGGCATTCTAGCACCAAGTCAAGTCCTGACCCTGGCGGTCTGTGACTTCTGTCCTACCCCCTTGTCTGAATCCCTTCTCTGCCCCTCTTGCCTCTAGCCCTGGTCTGCAGCCCCCACCTGCACTTCGGTCTAGTTCCATCACCAGAGCTAGATAGGTACTGTCTGGTGTTCATTCGTGTTGGTCTTGTCTTGTCTTGTCCTCGCTTCTGTGGGGTAAGTCAGGCCGTCTTGTCGTTGCTCCGTGGGGGGTCCTGTCTTGTCTTGTCTTGTCCTTGCCTCCATGGGGTAAGTCGGGCCGTTTTGCCATTGCCCCGTGGGGGGTCATGTCTTGTTGTGTCTTGTCCTCGCCTCTGTGGGGTAAGTCAGGCCATCTTGCCGTTGCCCCGCAGAGGGTCATGAGTCCTGGCCCTATGTCCTGTACCCAAGGAGGGGTCCCGACTCTGTGTTCTGTCTATGCGTCCATGGTTCCATGTACCTGCTCCTCGAGACCGAGGCTCTGTGTTCCCATGTTCCTCCTCTCCCTAGCCCATGTCATGTCCTTGCCTGGTTCTGGGGTCCAAGCCCGAGGCAAGACCCAGTACTGGGTCCTTGCCCAGTCTCTGGCTCGGAGTCCATACCGTAGCCTCTTCATGTCGCCTCTAGAACTGGGAGCCGATTCCAAGTCCAAGCCCAGACCCTTGGTCCCAGTCTAGTCGTAGTCCTGAGTCCTTGTCCAGTTTGCTATTTCCTGCTCCTGCCTTGCTCTCCTGGTATCAAACAATAAACTAAATCTAAGTAACCTCACAAGATGCGTCTTGCATTTGGGTCCACCCTTGCTCCCAATGCCCCCGCCATTGTGACAAATTGATTTGCGTCTTCTTTTAGGCTACACTTAAACACTTCCTTAGATATTTAAATAACTTCAGATATTATTCCGATATCTTGATTGTACAATTGCATAGATAGTGATCTATTCTTGTAATAACCTGGCTATTTAAATGTGAAAGTCATTTGGTGATAATTACACATCATAAGTTAACAATTACAGAAATAATGTCTGATATGTACATTTATTACCATAAATAGTTGATTCAATTAAGCATTTGCATGTGACAGACCTGTTGGTGAAATACTAGATCCTACCTTCTCTGCAAAAAGATCCTGTATGGAATGTACCGGGCACTGTTTAATATCAGTTGCTTGATTCAATATTGCCTTGTAATCACCATATATTTGAATAGTATTGCCAGATCTTATCAATGCTACATTCGATTTTGCTCAGTTTAATAGTTATTATTCTGATTAATCGTTATTATTCCATTCCAACTGATCCAATACTTCTTTCATCTGCTCCTTTAATCCACATGGGAGAAACTGAGGCTTACAGTAGATTGGCTTTCCACTTATCATGACACGGATGCAGGCATTTTGAGTGCAGCTATCACCAGACATTTTGCATACTTTTGCAGTTGTATGTCTAAGTGTGACTTTGGAGCATCTAAACTGAACATATGTTCCCAGTCCAAGTTCAATTCTCTGACTTAATTGTTGCCTGTCAATGTAGGTCCTTGGTGTAATCAGCTACAAACATTAGGAATTTTATTTGCTGATGGTTTTAATCCACTAAACATTCCAGCTGTCCTCAAGCCTTGAAAACATCATTGTAATATTCAAGTCCACTATACATTTGACTAAATGTCCTCAAATATATATACTTGTCCTTAAGTGAGCAAGCTGCAGCTGTGTCCATCACAGACCGTTAAATCATACTTTTGTTTAGAGGTCGTTCATCACCTTCGGTGAAAATACTCTAAAAGCCCCAGATCTTCACTTTTCACACTGATATCACATTCTCCATCAGGGAAAATTATTCAGTGTAAACAAATCTCAGTACTGCACCTTCTTTGGCTAACAGCCTTAGTACTCTAAGGGTATTTGCTTGCCTTTCTGGTAATAAAAATATTATTGTTTTGATTTGACATAGGTGTAGTGGACACTTTCAAGGACTCTACAACTAATGTTCCAAGTATTATTTATTTACTTTTTAGTTTCAAGTTTAATTTTCATTCAACCGTACACATGTATACAACTAAACAAAGCAGCCTTCCTCCGGGGCCAAGGAACAAAACACAACATAGTCATACAGAGCACATACAGTTACGATCCAGCACATAGAGTTACAAAATAATATTAGAACAAGTGCCCCAGTGGCATGGACTGAAGATTGGTGGTGCATGGGATGTTGATATGAAGCCATGTTTCTGCAAGAACAAGCATGCAGCAGTTCCTCATCTTGCGCTGGGTCAACCACAGACAACGACATTCCAACTTGACTTCCAGTCTATTATTGTTATTATTATTATTTGTGTTTTTATGTTTACACAGATTGTCTTCTTTTGCACATTGGTTGTTTGTCAGTGTTTGTGTGTAATCTTTCATTGCTTCCATTGTATTTCTTTGTTCTATAGTGAATGCCCTAAGAAAATGAATCTTGGAGTAGTATATGGTGAAGTATACTCTGGTAATAATTTGAATTTTTTTCCTTAAATTTGAGGTCCCTCACATATGCAGCAGCAATGGCCCTCTGTCAGACCCTCATGCTTCGGTTTCTGTTGTAGAACTCTAGCCTTCACTACTCTATAACACTTCATAATTATAACCTGTGCTTGCATTTAGATCTTGAATTGGAAATAAAGCCTCAGCATTCTTCAATGTCTACAGACATGATCAATTTGCATGCAAGAATATAGGTGAGAGCAAGCAAGGCCCTCTGTTGGTCAGGTCAACCATCACTGTTGTGTCCCTAGTGTCTATGTGATATGCAAGCCAGGACAGTAAGATATGGACAGCAAGCTGTTGCACATGTAGTAGGCTCCCCTCCATTGGGCTGAAGAATCCAAAGGTTTGGGAAAGACCGATACAGTTTGGCACTGGTGGCATCACAGGAGCTGCCAGTTGGTGTCGAATTTAACGTAGGACTGTGTTAGGGACTCCATCTCCCTTCGCAACACTGAATCAGTCTGGGTTGGAGAACTGTTGCACACTGTGTCACTACTACTCCTGTGCCTTCCATCCACTTATCATTGTTTCTTGCATCAGTGTTTGCTGTGGATTTAGACTAATCCCTGAGGTTGAAGCCTAAATCCAAACTTAGCCCAAGAACTGCTTGCTCACGCTCACCAACAGCTTAGGGACAGTTTTTCCTGTTGATCTTCTTGTCAGCAATTTGTAATTAGTGTGTTTATGCACACATTCCTTTCTTCTAACCCCAACAAAGTAGGGAACGTAGGCAGGATGAAGCGTCACTGTGCCCCTGCTTGGATAGATTTGTTTCACATGTGTATCACTACACTGTCCTAACCATGGACACTCATTAGCCACTTTATTAGGTGCATCTGTACACATGCCCATGAATGCAAGTATCTAATCATGTGGCAGCAACTCAATGCACAAAAGCATGCTGATACAGTTAAGAGGTTCAGTTGTTGTTCAGGACATCAACAAAAAGAGGGAGAAATGTGATCTAAGTGACCTTGACTGAAATGATTGTTGGTGCAGGAAGGGATGGTTTGATTTGTCTCAGAAACTGCTGACCTTCTGAGATTTCCACACGCAATGGTCTCTACAATTTACAAAGAATGGTGCGAAAAGCAAAAGAAATATCCCGTGAGTGGCAGTTCTGTGGGCAAAAATGCCTTGTGAATGAGAGAGGTCAGAGGAGAATGGCCCGACAGTTTCAAGCTGACAGGAAGGTGACAGTAACTCAAATAACCACACGTTACAACAGTGGTGTGCAGGAGAGCATCTCAGAACGCACAACACGCTGAATCTTGAAGTGGATGGTCTACCACAACAGAAGACCATGAACGTACACCCAGTGGCCACTTGATTAGGTACAGGAGATATGTCCAGGTTCCTGTTCTTGTTCAAACCTTGGGAAGCAACTGAAGCATAATTTCTCTTCATTTGACAACCACATTCAGCTGAGATCATTTGACTGTGATCAGAAGTGACTTTACTGATTGCATCTCACCGTCATCTCCACCAATCCCCTGTCCCCATCCAATTCTCCAGAGGATTGAGGCTAATTGTAGCTCCCCAAAAATAGGTCAGGACAAAGATCGAGTGCGAATGTTTCTGATAGGCCCATGCAGGTCGGCTCCAATTTGGGAAGTAGCTGAGCTTTTTCAATTTTGAACCAGAAGTTAGGTAGCACACAATGGGCTAGAAGAAAGGCTTTTCTCACTATAAGCCAAGCGCTTTGGCTGATGAATTTTGTGGTTATTGAAGCAGTGCAAAGTTTCAAGCAATTTATTCCATAGGGTGTGCACTTTACCACAACACACTGAAGCTAAAGAAAAAGTTTTTTTGATGTTTAAAATTACTCATACCTAAAAATCTTGGCTCTGTATTGTAATCGTGGCAGTGCTCTGAACTTGTGACCTAGCTTCCCTTTGACCACAAGACAAAGGATCTACGTGCAAAGGAAGAAATATCATATGCATACTACAAATCTGAGCCAGTTTTCCTGATAAGTACCTTCATGACTGCTGTATTACATTCACAGTGACTGAAAAATCCCCGTACCCAACAGTCATTGCGCCAAAACAAAATCCCAATGCTCTTTTTCATAGCTCAGGGAAAGTGATTATATACCAATCTAAGTAATGGAACAATAAATTAAACCCGTACATTAATATATCTCATAAATACATTTTCAAAGAAACAGATGCCATGTATTCATGCAAACTAATTTACAGCTTCTTATTAATCATATTATTTAATATGGCCCAAAATTGATGCTCTCTAAGAAAATGTATCTGTAAACAGCTTGGAAATGCCCTGTAAATATGAAATGGTCCTCAGCAAACCACTGTTGGAAGCCGGTGTTTTTTTAATAATACCTTTTATAAGATTTGTACTTTTTAACAAGCTGATGTATTTTTCACACTCTCTGGCAGAAAGCGGTATAGCAGCTAAGCTAACTGTTTATCATCTTTCTCATTTTTCATTGGCTAGATATTAGCAGATTACACACATGATGTAATTGTATTAAATATGCAGCCCATTAGTACTTTATGCTCTATCAAAGGAATCTCTTTAATCTTAACTGTAAAAGTGACAGATTTTTCAGAAGCGCCATCTTTCGTTCTTTTGTTTTACACCTCTTAGCAGTAATTCATTCCTCAGCTCTTTATTTAGTTTGCTTAGTATTTGTATGTTTGTTTGTATTCTAAAATAAACTGAAATCTTGGAATTGAGACTGCTTGCATTTTTGACACGCAGAAGAACCCCAAGGATAGGAAGTAAACAGAGGTTCAATTCCACAGGAATGTTGCAATATAGAAGGAGACCATTTGGTCCATCAGATCTATTCCAGTTAGTTCAAACCTTCAGCCTCTTTGTACTGTCCTGCAATATTCTTTGCAAATATTTATTCATTTCCCTTTGACGGCTGTGATTGACCTTGCCACTACTACGTCCCCCAACAGCACAGTCTGGTTCCCACAACTCACCGCATAAAGCAGTTTACTCTTCTCCCAGTTTTGATTCATCTTCATGCTAGTTCACAACCAATGCGAACAGTTCTCTTTATCGACTTTGTCCAGACTCTCAATGATATTAAATTTGTCAATCAGTCCCCTTCACCACCTCCTCTGTTTCAAGTAAAACAGCTTCACCATTCAATCCGATAAACCAAGGTCTCTCCTCACAAGAATAATTGTAATAACTGCACTGAAAATGAAATGCAGCTAGAAAAAAAATTTCATCTGATGTCCAGGTTTTGAACCCACCTGCGAATACTGTTACAAATGTTATTGTTTGCAATGCAAAACTCATTCTGTTCACTTCAGTTCGCCTCCAGGGATTCGCAAAATCATTTTTTGTTCGTAGCTGACTGCTGTTGCTACCCTATCTCATTAATCAGGCTAACTGAGCTGAATTTGAACCCATCGAAGTCTCCGACAAAATGTGATGGATTCCTCTTGCTTGAAGTCTGTTTCATTCACCTCCACACTGTGTGAGACTCATTTGTTTCCTTATCTGTCCAACAGCATCCATCCAAATAACTTCAAGCCGCACAGAGAATGATTTGAAATTAAACTTCAATTTAGGTGCTTGATTGTGCATTAAGAAAAATGGGGAAGAAGGTTAATGGTTAATCCCCCCACAGGTTATCACATTGTGTGCACTTCTTGTTCCATTCAGAGTGAGCTTGGGCCCAGCTTGCTATGGTTAAATCTTTGAGTGAAGTGTTAATTAAGTATCTGACCTTGTGTCATTTGGAGTGTAGTGCCAAGCTGGTAAGCAATTGGAAGAAGAAATGGTGGAGATAATAATTCTAATCCAGTGAACTTCACTACTTGTTCAAATGGGCATGTTTGGCAATCTGAGACCTGTATTAACTGCTAAGTTAACTCTTAGTCTACTATCTTCTTCTTAAGTCCATCACTCCTACAGCATCCTTCCTCTCCCAGAGATGAGGTCTTTGGAGCTTCTGTTGGCATTTCTGTAGCTCGGGTTTTTATGGAGTGGGGTTGCTAGCACCATGACTAACCCTCCTTGGAATCATCAATGGTGGAGTTGTATTATAGGCATCCGTTAGTCTCGTGAGACCCTGGATTTGTGCCTTGGAAGGTTTCCAGGGCACAGGCCTGGGAAAGGTTGTATGGAAGACCAGCAGTTGCCCATGCTGCTGGTCTCCCCTCTCCACGACACCGATGTTGTCCAAGGGAAGGGCACAGCTTGGCACCGGTGTCATCGCAGAGCAATGTGTGGTTAAGTGCCTTGCTCAAGGATACAACATGCTGCCTCAGCTGAGGCTTGAACTAGCGGCCTTCAGATCACTAGACCGACGCCTTAACCACTTGGCCACACGCCAAGGTGGAATTATTTGTCTACTAACAGCACACACAAGATGCTGGAGGTGTAGGGTAATGTAATAGGTGGAAACAGACATAGCTCACATTGACATTGAGTTGGCGTTCACTTCAAGAGGCTGGTCTGACATGATGACATATTACGTGAAGTTCCGTCAATACGCTTTTTGTGTTCCGTGTTTGGGGCACAATAAATGAGTTCCTACGGTTTTTCTTAAACATAAAATGCATCCATTGTTTTATTTGCAAAATCCTACAGAAGAACCCAGCTGGTCAGTCGGCATCTGTGGAGTGGAATAAACAGTCACTGCTCGGGCTGGTATCCTTCATCAGGACTGGAAAGGAAAGGGGCTGAAGCCAGAGTAAGAAGGTGGGGGAAAGGGAATGAGTACAGGTTGGAAGGTGATGGGTGAAGCCAGGTGAGGGGGAAGGTAGGTGGATGGGAGAGTCGGCAATGAAGTGGAAGGCTGCGAGGTGACAGGTGAAACCAGGTGAGGGAGACTGTAGGTGATGCGGGAGGGAGGATGAAGTGAGAAGCTGTGAGGTGACAGGTGGAAAAGGTAAAGAGCCGAAGAAGAATGGGAAAAGGGAGAGGGAGACAGAAATTACCAGAAGGTAGAGAAATTGATGTTCATGCCACCCAGGTGGAATATGAGGTGTTTCTCCTCCAACCTGAGAGTGGCCTTATTGTGACCATAGAGGAGGCCATGAAGCAACACGTCAGAATGGGACTTCTTACTGATGAATATTGTGTGACTCATTGTCCACTCCATCTTCATTTCTGTCTCTCTCTTTCCCATCCCCTTTCATCCCTCACACCCACACACCCACACACACACACACACACCTACATTCCCCTGACCTTTGCTTAGAATTTCCTACACCCTTGCTTTGGCCAGCCACTGCCATTCTGTGTACCCCCTCCCTTTCTGTCCAGCTGCTGCTTTTAGCTCTGAGCACATCTGCTCATAGACCTGGCTGCTCGCCAATCCCTGCCTGCAACATGAGCCATGTTTGGGATCAACAGGAGCCATCGCTGTTGTGCGGACCTTGTAGCGGGAGAATGCTGTTCTAATCCATCATTTTGACACTGGCATGAAGATGGTTTCACAACCTAGGCAAGGAGGAAACAACGATACAGGGAACTGGATGATGGCCAACAGCAGCAAATCCAGTCCAGCCTGTCGACACGCAAGATTATCTGCTGGCTGTACTCAGTCTGCAAGGTCAAGTTCAAAGGGACCAGTGGTATCCCACTAAGGCCAGCAATATCACAAAGGATCCCACCCACCCTGCTTATAGACTGTTTGTTCCACTCTCATCAGGGAACAGGCCCTGCGGTATCCATACTAGATACAAAAGCAGTTCCCTCCTCCCAAGCCTTCAGGCTGATCAACACCTCCACCCACTAACCCACCCCAATACCCTTCAACACCATTAAATACGCATTTCCTAGCTTCATTTTTTATGTATGTACATACAGTTTATAGTTACTTGTACATCATATGTAATAAGATTGCACTTATATTTATATTTATTGTGTTCTTTGTGCTTATTGCGTTTTGTATGTGACATCAGATCCAGAGTAATAATCATTTCATTCTCCTTTACTGAAAAATGAACATAAACTGTCCTGAATCTTAAAGATCAAACCTCTGATGTTTTCATTCGCTTGGTAGATATGGACATCGCATGTAAGATTGATATTCATTGCTCATCCCTTCTTGACCCTGGGGTTATCAGCTTGTTCACTTATTTCAGAGGACAGCTGGGAGTCACATTGTAGGATAAAGGCAGCAGATTCCCTTCAGGAAGGGCAGCAGTGAACCAAATGGCTTGAAAAACAACCCGGTGGTTCCAAGTTATTTGCTGATATAATACTTAAGAGGAACGGCTACACATGGTGGGGTTTCAAACACAAGTCTTTGGATCAATAGTGCAGCCTGTCAGGGATGGGCAGGTAACTTGGTCACAGTCCCACTGTACCATACACTGGTTGAGAATTAGAATCAGATTCAGGCTTGTTTTCAACATGTTGTGAAATATGTTGCTTCAGTGGCAGCAGTACTGTTTGCTTGTTTGTTATATGCTGTGTCGTATGACATAGTCGATCATGGTCTTGGCAAATTTTTCTACAGAAATGGTTTGCCGTCACATTCTTCTCGACATTGTCTTTACAAGGTGGGTGATCCCAACCGTTACCAATACACTTCAGAGATTTTCTGTCTGGCGTCAGTGGCCACATAACCAGGTCTTGTAATCTGCACCAGCCACTCATTTGACCATCCACCACCTGCTCACGTGGCTTCGCATGACCCTGATCAGGGGGCTAAGCAGGTGCCACACTCTGCCCAAGGGTGACCTGCAAGCTAGCAGAGGGAAGGAGCACCTTACATCTCCTTTGGTAGAGATATATCTCCACCCTGCTACCCTAACAATACAGTGCAAGGCACAAAAATTAGTCTTAATCCACCAGTTAGTGCAGTCCACCACACTCTCCCCACACATAAGGAATATTGTGTTGAACTGCTGGAGTCCACATAAAGTTCAGTCTACGAGCTAGGTAATGATGCATGGGTCCAATTATTCTGTCTTGAATCAAGAAGGTGTTCATGGGTTCTTGGACCATTCAGGAATCTGATGGCAGAGGGGAAGAGGCTGTTCCTAAAACATTGAGTGTGGGTCTTCAGGCTCCTGTACGTCCTCGTGATGAGAGGAGGGCATGTCTCAAATGGTGGGTTGCCATTTTCTGACAAGTGTTTGAAATGTTATGCTGCTGCTGTGGTGCTGACCGGAGTTTGTCAGGAGGATTGAGGATGGACAAATTGGGACTGTATTTCTTGGAGGTTAAAAGAGGGTGATCTTATTCAAATATGTAAGAGGAATTGCTCGTGTGGATTAGCCATGATCATCTTGAATTGCAGGCAGACTTGAGGAGCCTGGCAGCCTCCTCTTGTTCATATAGAAGAAGAGCAAGCAACGAGCCGAAGTTTCACCAACTTAAGCACCAGGCCAGACTGGAGAAGTTGGGTATGGGCCGAATTGAGCCAGCAGGGTCTGAACCCGACAGTGTATCGAAGCCACAGGGACTGAGTCTGAGAGTAAGGAACGAGCTGATGTTTGGCTGATTTAAGCACCGGGCCAGATTGAAAAGGTTGGGGTGTCGGAGCTGGAGGCAGGGAACCAGCCAGTGATCTGCTTGCTGTTTGGCTAGGTTTACTCGTCCCTGTGCTGAATTGAGGCTGTGGCCTGCAACTAATGTGCTCCTGGCTGCAATGATGAGTCCTTCATGGCTGTGAACTCACTTTCATGATCTTTAGTTCTGAACGTTATTTGCTTGTTTTTTATCGTTTGCACAATTTGTTCTTTTTTTTGCACTTTGGGTGTTTGACATTCTGTTTGAATGGGTTCTATTTGGTTTTTGTTTATTTTGTGGCTGCCTATAAGGAGGTGGATCTCAAGTTTGCATATTGTATGCATACTTTGATAATAAATGTACTTTGAACTTTGAATTTTAATCATGGTGTATCTGGCTGCTTTAAAAGCCGAGAGAGATTGTCTATTTTTCACTACTAACATCATACAAAGTCATGTCATCAGGCAGGAGACTACGATGCATAAAAACAAGAACGGTCAGGATGAGAAACAGTTTCTTCCCCCAGGCCATTAGACTTCTGAACTCTCGGCCACATTGTATTCAAAGTGTCGCTGGTTAATCTGTTCAGTACCTTACAATATTTACTAACAAACTTTATTATTGATATTGTATAACAAACTTTAGTTTGTTATTTTTGTGTGATTCATCAGTAGATTTTATCCTTACCTTCATAAGTTATTGTGTGTTATGTGTGTTATGTACTTTACACCCTGGTTCGAAGAAACTGTCTCATTTCTATATGAATCATATATGTTATATACATGTATGTAGTTAAATGACAATAAACTTCACTTGACCTGAATGGAAGCACTAAAATTGTAAGCCTGACAACTATATAAAAATTAGGACCTTACATCTCATTAAAATAACATTAAATGTAGAAACTATTGTAAAACTGATTGTAAAACTGATTCTGGGATATGGATATGATTCAAACATTCTTTGGAAGGAGTTGAATAAGTCTTAATCTGTCTCATGTCTTAGATAGAATCTGAAATTGTCTTGAACAATTTATATCTTTTCTTTTTCAATCTTTTTATTAGTTTCATAATAATAAATATAGCATTGTATTAATACAAAGTTATTGGGAATACATTGTTATAATTGACATAGTTAAATATAAGTCCAGTTGACACTTAAATGTTAAATCTCCCAATCATACAGGATACAGATGAACAATATAAAACAAAGAAAAATATCTAAAAAAATCATGAAAGCGGAGAAAAATATATAAAAATATAACCCCCTCCCAAAAAAAAACTAACCTAAACAGTGTTAATCGACTAAACTAAAAAAAAAGACATGGGCTGTTACGTAACATCATAAAAAAAGGAGCCATTAGTGTCGATGACTCCGTTCCTCTCAACAAATATTACAAAGAAATAGAATAAGTTTGGAAAAGGTCAAATTACATCATATGAAAATGTTGAATAAATAGCCTTCAAGTCTTTTTGAATTTAATAGACGGATCATAAACAACACTTCTAATTTTTTCCAAATTTAAACACAACATAGTTTGAGAGAACCAATGAAATGTGGTGGGAGGATTAATCTCTTTCCAATTCAGCAAAATGGATCTTCTAGCCATTAGTGTAAGAAATGCAATCATCTAACGAGCTGAAGAGGTTAAATGACTTGATTCTATCATTGGTAACCCAAAAATGGCAGTGACTGGGTGAGGTTGTAAATCAATATTCAAAACAGTTGAGATAATATTAAAAATATCTTTCCAATATTTTTTCAACAAAGGATATGACCAAAACATATGTGTTAAAGAAGCTATCTCGGAGTGACATCTATCACATATTGGATTTATATAAGAATAATAACGAGATAATTTATCTTTAGACATATGAGCCCTATGCACTACTTTAAACTGTATCAATGCATGTTAGGCACATTTAGAGGAAGAATTAACTAATTGAAGAATTTTTTCCCATTTTTCAATCCGTACAATAATCTTCTCTTTCCCAATCAGCCTTAATTTTATTAGATACGTCAGGACATATTTTCATAATTGTATTATAAATAATTGCTATAACACCTTTCTGAAAAGGATTTAAATCTTAAATTTTTTCCAAAATATCCATTGAAAATAAATTCGGAAAGGTAGGAGAAACAGTATTTAAAAAATTTCTAACCTGTAAATATCTAAAAAAGTGAGATCTAGGCAGATTATATTTATTAGATAATTATTCAAAGGACATAAAACAATTATCCGAAAATAAATCACAAAATCGTACTGTACCTTTAATTTTCCAATCCAGATATGCTTGATCCATTGTAGAGGGTTGAAAAAAGAAATTAGATGTAATAGGACTTGCTAAAATAAATTGATTCAATCCAAAAAATTTTTGAAATTGAAACCATATACGTAAAGTATGTTTAACTATTGGGTTATCCATTTGTTTATACAATTTAGAAAGAGTAAAGGGAAGCAAAGTCCCTAAAATAGAACCCAATGAAAACCCTTGTAAAGAATTACATTCCAGATTTACCCAACGTGGACTTGAGTTAAACCCCCCTCCTTTTAAAATTTCTGTAAATGTCTTTTACCTAATGTAGGATTTTTATTCTGCCATATATATGAGTAAATTTTGGAATCAACATTATCAAAAAAGAATTTTGGAATAAAAACTGGCACCGCTTGAAATACATTTAAAAATTTAGGCAAAATAATCATCTTGATAGCATTGATCGACCGATCAATGACAGAGACATTGGTGACCATTTAGTAAACAAAAGTTTAATCTGATCAATTAAAGGTAAAGACTTAACTTTGAATAAATCTTTATGCTTTTTCGTGATTTTAACCCCTAAATATGTAAAAGAATCAGTAACCAGTTTAAATGGTGAACATCCATAAATAGGAACCTGCGTATTTAGGGGAAATAGTTCACTCTTATTAAGGTTCAATTTATAACCAGAAAAGTTACTAAGTTGAGCCAGCAAAGATAAAATAATGGGAATCGATTTCCCAGGATTAGAGATATATAATAACAAATCATCTGCATATAATGATAATTTATGTATTTCATTTCCACGGGTAATACCATAAATGTTAGGTGAGTCTCAGATGGCAATTGCTAAAGGTTCAAGGGCAATATCAAATAATAATGGACTAAGAGGGTATCCCAGCCTAGTACCCCGAGATAAATGAAAAAAGGGAGATCTTTGATTATTAGTAAAAACCGAAGCTACAGGGGTATGATATACTGTATCAATTTAATCCAAGATATAAATATCGGACTAAAATTAAGTTTCCCTAACACACTAAATAAATATGGCCATTCAACTCTGTCCAAAGCTTTCTCAGCATCTAATGAAATAATACATTCTGGAGTGCTAAGTGAAGGAGTATAAACAATATTCATTAACCTCCTGATAGTAAAAGATGAATAATGGTTTTTAATAAATCCTGTTTGGTCCACAGAGATAATTTGAGGTAGTACCTTTTCTAACCTAGTTGTTAATATTTTAGAAAAAAATTTTGAATCTACATTCAAAAGAGATATCGGTCTGTATGATGCACAATCAGTAGGATCTTTATTCTTTTTAAGAATTAAAGAAATAGAAGCTCCATAAAACGATTGTGGTAATTTACCTAATCTGATTGCTTCTTTAAATATTCTAGACAACCAAGGAGAGAGAATAAAGGAAAAAGACTTAAAAAATTCCACTGTAAAACCATCAGGACCAGGTGCTTTGCTGGAATTCATTGAAGAAATAACAGCTGTTATTTCTTCATCTGTAATAGGAGTTTCTAATGTTTAACATTAGAAACAATTTATATCAAAATAAACTTTATCCATAATAAAAAAAATAACATGAATAAATTATGCAATGCTTTTTCTGTCTTAGTTTCATAGTCAATGTGTTAAGTAGTGTTCTATTACATTCCTTAACACCAATAAGGCTGTTGCCACTTACGAGCCTCCCTTGGGGTGACACACCACTACAATAATTAAGGGGCTTCCTCAACCAATCCTACCTACCTAGTAGTGGAAGAATCTTACATTGTCGTCCTTTCCTACCGACCACCAAGCTTCAGTGCGTCCCTTCCATACGTGCTCATGTAGCCGGGAATCTACCAGTCAGCAGATGTCACTTCAGTGGACATCTCAATGTTCTGGCAGAGCAACATGTTTGAACAAATGCAAACACACCCAGAAATGGACTGACCTCTGAGTTGGAAGCAGATACCAATAGCTAAGAAGGAGATTATTTGGCTCATCACATCTTACCTATGCTAGATTTATGAAGGAGTTATCCAATTATGTATGAGCTCTTGCTCTTTCAGCACAAACCCTGCAATTTATTTCCACCACGTATTGTATACCTTGACTTGCCTTCTAAAATTGCCATTGAATCTGCTTAATACCTTTGTAGAGCACTGTGGGAATTCTGTATGGTCGGAGCAGTCATTGCTTGGAGAAGAACTGGATTCAATTAAGCCTACCTGTTCATGTGAAAGTAAAGCAAACTCCCATGACACCGTTTGAAGAAAAGCAGACATTTCTACTGCAAATTAGCCTTCCTCATTCACCAAAATTACTTCACAAATGTGCAAAGTCATTGCCGTTTCTACCTGCTGTATAGCAGTGAGTGCACTGAAAAGCAATTGATTGGTTGTAATGAGCCAGAACGTGGCTTTATTGGTGTTGGTTTATTATTGTCACATGTACAAAGATGCAGTGAAGAGCTTGTCATGCATACAGTTTATACAGCCTCTCAATGTCCAACCCTACGTCCCCATCATGAGAGGCGGAAACAGGTAAGGCCGACCGACGGGGCTCTGGTGAAGCTGTATTGGCCTAACCCCTGTACAGTGGACACAACGGATGACAGAAGCATTGACGAACTCCAACCTTACCATCGACTTCGGAGGACGATGGAGACAGGAAGTTACTGATGGTGTATGCTCTGCTTATGAGCTAAGGGCTCAAACCAAACCAAAAAACTGTTCACAAGGGTCAAATCATTACACAATGCATTGAGCTAGAAGAAGGTAAAGAATAACAATGCGGAATAATGTGTAAAGGCTATGGGATAAATGCAGTGTAGGTAAATGATAAGGTGCGAGATCATTTCAAGTTAGATTGTGAGGCCTGGAGTCTACGATATTGTACAAGTGACCCATTCAGAAGTCTGATAACAGCAGGGTAGAAGATGTCATCGAGCCTGGTGGTACGTGTAACCCTTTCACTGAGCTCATTTGCGATCTTGGCTTGATAGCTAACTCTGTTAACAGCCATGTGACTCAGCTGTCAGAAGGCCATCTTTATAACAATATACGTCTAAGGTTGTCATGATTTGCGGTTAACCAAACAGGAAAGTTGGGATGTTCCAATTAACGGAACCTCGATTTGGGTGAATGCTGTGTAAATATTGCCCATACAGAATTACCGGACACCAAGAAAGTACAAATCATACAACAGCATAAAATTGTAAAGTAAGTATATTTACCAATTTCAGCTTTAATGAACAGTTATTAAGAGACAGAAAAGAAAGAAAAAAAATAGGCTCTCGGGACGGACTTCAACTTTTAACAGTTAAACCAGTCCAGATGTGCAGGTGACTGTTGAAGCTCACCTCTTCCAAAAGCTGAGTATAACTGTTACTCACGACACTGAATTCTCATCACCAATCATCTGTAGAATTTCCTATCTTGGACTCCTTCGTCTCATGAAGCATTCCTTGCAATAGCGTCTTCCCGTTGGATCAAATCCAATGGATGCCTTCCCGATCTTCCCTTCTCCATATCCCCTACAAAAAGACTATGAATTCCACCATTGCCTGTCATAAACCTCTCATCGTCCAGCTCTCTCCAGAACCTTTTCCTCATCTCACCGTCTGGATTGGCTGATGCAACATTCCTAAATTGAACAGCATGCCTCCTTATCTTTAGCCAAGACCAAAACATTTTACCAGCAGGAGACACTGCGTCTACAGAAAACCACTAAAATGACATACCACACAGCATAGCAATAGAAATCTTAATCAGTTCATTACGTTCTCCCCCCACCAAAAATAGTCACGTTCTCATGATCTTGGACTTATTAAACCATAATTAATAACACAGTATCCAGATGAATTTCATGACTTTAGGACCACACAATCCATTTGTAAACAACAGGAATATCTCACTATTGGGATAGATGTAACACTCTGCTTCTCCAGTGTGTCATATGCCAGCCTCTTTGGGGATTTCCTGACTTTCCAAGACCTTCTTATCTCATCTTCAGCTTCTTCAGCCTCAGGCACTCCTTGTATCTGTTCCTGTTCACTTGGGGATGCCTCCCCCCCCCCGTCCATCACTCGTGCCTTCTGGCAACTCAGGTTCCTCTGTCACCCGACTGTGCTTGGTTTCCCCTCACTGTCTTTCATCACATCTGCCTGTCCACCGGTAGTCCTCCCTGCTACATTTGAGTCAGGATGGGGAGATTCAGGAGCTTCTTCATCAATTCTTAGGAAGTTTGCATAAGGTAATGCATACCGCACCACCAGTTCCTCATCCTGTGGGTCTTTGGTTATGCTGGTTGCTTAACTGAGACAGTGAACAGTATAGAGAATGCCCACAGAGTGGCCATAGTGGAGACTGTGTTCACAACTCTCTGAAGTTTCTTGCGCTCATGTGTAGCGCAGTTACTATACCAAGCTGTTATGTATCCAGAATGGATCGATAAAAATTTGTAAGAGTCAATGGGGACATGCTGAACTTAAAATCATAAGACCATAAGATATAGGAGCAGAATTAGGTCATATGGCCCACCAAGTCTGCTCCGCCATGTCTCCCCGTATCCCTTCATGCCGTGATCTATCATGTATCCACCAGCCTCTGCCTTAAGTATACCCAATGACGTGGCCTCCACAGCTGCAATTTCTTTGTTTGTTGCATGGTACTAGAGTATCCTTCAACAAAGTGGAGTTAAGAGAAATTAAAGCAAGTTGTATATCATGTATCCGTGCAACAGCTGACTCTGACTCTCGGATGGAAGGTGAGAGCTGGCAGTGTGGTTATCGGTAACACTTAACCATTGCTTCAAATCAGTTTCTGAGGCTCAGGAAACCACCTCAGGTGAAGTAGAGCAACAAAAAGGAGAACACGATAAGGAAACAGGAAAATAAGTATTTTCTACATTTTGTTCTAGCTCTACCTTCAGTGCACATTGAGCAGTCAATACTGAGCAAGAAGCATTGGTACAGAGAGGTCAATGGTATAGAAATATTTTTAGTCATTAAATTCAATTAAGGCAGATATAAGAGAAGATGATGAAAACCATTGTGATCCATACTGACTACCTCTGCAACTAATGTCCAGAGCTGAAGGAATTTGGCTTCAAGTTGCTGAGCTAGGGTTGAGGTTTGTATGGAGCCAAGCATCAGAAGGTTATGTGGAGATGGGCACATCCTACAGTTTGAGTCAAGAGAGATAGGGAGGGATTGAGATCCGGAAGATAGTGTTAGATGAGCTCAAACTCTTGTCAGATACGAAGCTCTTAAGAGTCAGTATAAATAAGAGCAGAGACTGCTGGGTCATGCTACAGGGAATGATTCAAACAGAGAAAGTGAAAAAGAATGTAATGTTGATAGAGCACAGAATTGTTCGTGGAATGGATACTGTTCTCTGCAGCCATAGTCGAGGCCTAAAGAGTTATTTGCCATTGCCAGGGTTAAGGACATCTCCTTGGGGCAGGATGGGAATTTGCTGTGGAAGACTGGAAAGACATATCATGATGGTCCATATGGAAGCCAGTGGCATACACGTGACAGCTACTGTTAAGGGAGAATGAGCAGCTAGTCTACAAATGATAAAGTAGAACTACAAAGACTGTCGCTTCTGAATTACTTCCTAAGTCAAGCACAAATGTACAGGTGGACTTGTGGATCAAAGATAGGTCCTAATTTATGAGTCACTGGCACAAGTTCTGGGGAAAGAGGAAGCCATTCCATGCGGTGAGCTTCTTTTTACCATGCTCAAGTGAGCTGAGTGCGTATGGCTGTAGACGAGCCTTTAAAGCAGAGGTTCTCAACATTTTTCATGCCATGGACCAATACCACTAAGCTAGGGATCTGTGGGGTAGGGGCTTCCAGTCAGAGGAAATTTGATAGGTTAAGGAGAAAGAGCAGAAGTAACAATAACCAAAATCTGCAGGAAAGGAAGAGTACATAAAAATAAATGTCCAATTAGAGTCAAAGGCGGCAAAATGTTAAAATGGAAAAGTTGATGACCCTTTAATCTGAATGAACAGAATTAAAATTGAATGGGTACCATCTACATGGTAGCAAACTGACCGATGTTTCAACATTTCTGGTTTATTTATCTTTCTTATGAGAAGAGCAGCAGCAGGGGAGATCCTAATGTTAAGAGACTCGCAGAAAGAGACATGATCATAGATTTGAAATAAAGAAGTGAGTGGAACTAAGTAATATCAAGGGGAAGAAACATTGGTGGGAATTGTCTAAAGAACCTCAAACAGTAGTGGCAATACAGGACATAGCATAAATCTCGCAGTGTATGTAACAGGGATAATATAACATACCGATTTATCACACCAAATTCATAGTGATTGAATGGAAGATGATATCATTGTGTACATACCGTAGGAGATGCTTTTCTAGATCAGTATGACCACGAAGCAACAATGGGATGGGTAACTTTAATGTGCAATGAGAAAAGATTATTTTAATTATTTTATTTGTTAGGGGGGCTTTAAGGTAAGCTGATCATGAGATAATAGAATGTTATATTGAGATGGAAAACGATTTAATGCAATCTAAATCCAGAGTCTTAAGTCTGAACAGAGGAAGCAATAAAGACATGAGGTCTGTATTGGTCATGGTAGACTGGGAAACTATATTAACAGGTAAACTATCAATGCAATTATTTTAAGGATCAATGCATAACTTTGGACAAATATATATCACTTCAAAGTGCAGAATCCAAATAGGGACAGTGCTCCAGCGGTGGCTAATTAGAGTTTAATATAGTACAACATCAAAAGAATGGTCTGATAATGTTGCTAGAAAGAGCAGTGAGTCTGAATGTTTGGGGAAAAATTAACATGGATGCCTTATAGATTGAAATGGGAGAAGTTCACCTGGAAACGAGGAAATAGCAGAGTTATTAAATTAATGGTTTGTTTCCATCTTCGCAGAAGAACACACAGAGAAGCTCACAGAAATACTGGAAGCTAGGATATCCAGAGTGAAAAATGAGCTGCAAGAAAACAGTGGAGATTAATGGGACTTACATAAAAGCGATACATTGCAAGGACCTGCTGACCCATGTCCTAAAGTGATGAAAGAGGTCCGTTTGGTTACAATCCTTCAAAGTTCTACTGATGCTAAAAATAAACAGAATAGATTCTGCAGATGCAGAACCTTGAGCAGCATCTATGGAGGGAGAGGAATAAACAGTCAATGTATCTGGCTGACACCCTTCATCAGCTACGCAAATGCTGACTGTCTACTCATTTCCATAGATGCTGCCTAACCTGCTGAGTTCCCCCAGCATTTTGTGCGTTGCTCTACGGATGCCTGATTGGTTCCTACCTAGTAGGTGGTACTGTCCCACAGGTGATAGAGCTGCTGCCTCGCATTTCCAATGATCCGGGTTCAAGTCTGACCTCTGTTGCTGTCTGTATGAGTCCTTCGCCTGAGTTTCATCTGAGTGCTCCAGTTTCCTCCCACAGTCCAAATACATGTTAATTAGCCACTACCTTACTCCTAGTCTAGGTGGATGAGAGCGAGGGTGGGAAAATGTAGGAAGAATAGGTTGCAGATAACATTAGTGCAAGGGGAATGAGCTTTCTCTGTGACATGGCATAAACTTGATGGGCCAAATGGCTATTCTGTTAGGTTTTGGAAATGCTACTTTCATCCACCAAATGTAGGCAACCAATCTGATTCCTTTCCTGAATTGACTCAGTTCTCACCACCTGTCCTGTTTCAAGATCATTCACGCTCATAGATCCATGCTGTGGACATCATATCTGTCATATCCTCTCTCCCTCACCTATTGTATTGCTTAGCACATGCTCGAGAAGGGAAAGAAGCACCTAATTCACCTCAGCATATTGCATGACTCAAACTACAGCCACATCCTTTCTCATCTCAGTCCGAGAAAATTACCAAGGAAATATTAAAAAAATGAATCTGAATTCAGGATAAAGCTATAATTTTTGAGTTGAAGTAGAGAGCCATCTGACAGATCCCTTTCCAAATTCCAATGGGATTCTCCTCTGAAATATTCAACATGTGGTTCAAAGATGCAGGACGTTTGATTGTAAAACTGCCACAGGAGTTTCCAACCAATTTCTATCAGATCAAAGGCTGGTGACTCCAGTTCAGCTCTTACTGGAAGGATTATACCCGCATATTAGTATTGAACAAAGTGGAGACCAAGTTACAAAATGTGCACTAAACATACTGTATACCCAGCGACAACTTTATTATGTACACCTGTACACTTGCTTATTAATATAAATATCAAATCAACCAATCATGTGGAAGCAACTCAGTGCATAAAAGCATGCAGGCATGGTCAAGAGGTTCAGTAGTTGTTCAGACTAAACATCAGAATGGGGAAGAAATGTGATCGAAGTGACTTTGACCGTGGGATGATTGTTGGTGCCAGACAGTGTGGCTTGAGTATCTCAGAGACTGCTGATCTCCTGGGATTTTCATGCACAATAGTCTCTAGAATTTACAGATAATAGTGAAAAAGCAAAAAAAAAATCATCCAGTGCATTTCTATGGGTAAAAACACCCTGCTAATGAGTGAAGTCCGACGAGGATGGCCAGACTGGTTCAAGCTGACAGAAAGGTGACAGTAACTCAGATGGACACGCGTTACAACAGTGGTGTGCAGAAAAGGACCTTTGAATGCACAACACATTGAACCTTGAAGTGGATGGGCCAAGGTGGCAGAAGAACATGAACATACAGTATAAAGTGATACCTAATAAAGTCGCCTCCACATGTATATTTTTTATTATAATTTCTAGTGTTTTATGTATTGCACGGTACTGCTGCCACAAAACAACAGATTCAACAACATACAATCTGTCAATGATAATAGCAATACACATAAAGAATGCTGGTGAACGCAGCAGGCCAGGCAGCATCTACTGGAGGAGGTACAGTCAATGTTTTGGGCCGAGACCTTTCAGTTAGTCCTGACGAAGGGTCTCGGCCCGAAACATCGACTGTACCTCTTCCTATAGATGCCGCCTGGCCTGCTGCGTTCACCAGCATTTTTTATGTGTGTTGCTTGAATTTCCAGCATCTGCAGATTTCCTCATGTCAGTGATAATAACTCCTTTTTTAATTCCAAGAGGATTCTCCTCTGAAATGTTCGACATGTGGCTCAAAGATGTAGCAGGGACGTTTGACTGTGAGGCTACAAAAAGAGCTTCCAACCATCTTCCATTAAATCAAAAGCTGGTGACTCCAGTTCTTTCTGGGAGGATTATACATGCACATTAGTATAGGACCAAGTGGAGACCAAGTTAAATAGTGTGCACTAGACATACACACAGACACCACTTTATTAGGTACACTTGTATACCTGCTCGTTAACGCAAATATCTAATTAGCCAATCCTGTTTTGACTCCAGTTCCTACAGGAAGAATTATACTTGCATAACCAAGGTACTGTATTACACTTTGGTTTGAGACCAAGCTGAGACTAGGGTTAACAGCTTGTACTGGACATAGATACTGTACTCAAATAAGGAAATTCATAGTTATAGGACAGAAAAGGCCACTCAGCCCACATATCTATGATTGCCAAAAGTTCCACTTTTTGTTAATCAGAGTTCCCAGCACTCTGTCCATGGCTCTGAAGATCAAAGCTCTTCAAATGCTCATCCAGGTAAATTTCAAATGCAGCAGTGAGGTCCCTTCTGACTCAACTCCTTTCTAATTAAGTCGCCACTTGATCAAAAGTTGCCTCCTTGTTACAGAAACAGAAAATGTCAAAATCCACTTTATTCCTTCCAGTTAGTCTATGTCTGTGGGAAGGGAAACAAGAGATCTGAAAAGTTACCTCTGGTTCTCTTTCCACAACCGTTGCTTAATATGCTGCGTTCACCAGCAACTTTGATGTGTGTCGTCCAGCTCTTGGCTCCATCCCTCCCCCTCCTGTCTTCTCCTATCATTTTGAATCTCCCCCTCCCCCTCCCACTTTCAAATCTCTTACTAGCTCTTTCTTCAGTTAGTCCTGATGAAGGGTCTCGGCCTGAAACGTCAACTGTACCTCTTCCTAGAGATGCTGCCTGACCTGCCGCATTTACCAGCAACTTTGGTGTGTGTTGCTTAATATGCTGAGTGTTTTGATCATTTTCCGATTTCCAGCCGCTGCCACTGAACACATCTACAAGCAACACTGCCACAAGAAAGTAACATCCTTCATTAAGGATCCCCACCACCTGGGCCATGCTCTCTTCTCCGTGCCGTCATCGGGAAGGAGGTAAAGATGCCTTAGCTCCCACACCACCGGTTTCAGGAACAGTAATTAACCTTCAACCATCAAGATCCTGAACCAGCATGGATAACTTCACTCACCAGATCACTGAACAGAATCTACGGACTGATTCTCAAGGAATCTATAACTCATATTCTCATTATTTATTTATTTATTATCATTATTGGGTTTTTTCCTGTATTTGCACAATTTGTCTTCTTTTTGCACATTGGTTGTTTGTTAGTCTTTATTTGTGTGTATCCTACTGTGAATGCCTGCAAGAAAATGAATCTTGGGGTAGTATATGGTAACGTAGTAAATAAATTTAATTTGGACTTTGAACTTCGTGGTTCAATCTAGTGCTGACGACATCAAGTTTGTTTATTCTCTATGTGATTATGTGGATTTCCCCTGAGCGTTCCAGCTTCCTCCTACGTCCCAAAAAAATGTGCAAGTTGGGAGGATAGTTGGCCACAGTAAATTTCCCCTGGTGTGCAGAATCTAAGGGAGTTGACGGGAATGTGTGGGGAATTAAACGGGATTAGTGTAAATGACGAATGGTGGGGTGGTCTCTACCAGAGGTGTAAGGTGCTCCTTCCTTCTGCTAGCCTGCAGGGGCAGGTCATGCTTGGGTAAGGGGTTGCTTCTGCTTAATGCTCCCAGTCGGGGTCACGAGAAGCCATGGGAGCAGGTGGTAGATGGCCGTTTGAGCAGCTGGCATATATCACAAGTGACCACTGACACCAGGCAGACCATCTCGGAAGAGAACTGATAATGGCTGGTGTCACCGGTCTTGTAAAGACACTGCCCAGAAGAAGGCGATGGCAAACGACTTCTGCAGAAAAAGATTGTCAGGAACAATCATGATCAAAAACCATGATCACCAAAGTCATAGTAATGATGGCGAGTGTAAAGGAAGGAATAGTCACCAGTTCAGACTTGGTGGTTTGAATAGCCTATCCCTGTTCTATATGATGCTGAGTACCATACACAAAATGCTGGAGGAACTCAGCGGATCAGACAGGATCTATGGAGAGGAATAAACAGCTGATGTTTTGGGCCAAGACCTTTCATCAGGACTGGAAAGGAAAGCGAAGTCATAGTCATAGTCATACTTTATTAATCCCAGGGGAAATTGGTTTTCGTTACAGTTGCTCCATAAATAGTTAAATAGTAATATGTAAATTATGCCAGTAAATTATGAAATAAGTCCAGGACCAGCCTATTGGCTCAGGGTGTCTGACCCTCCAAGGGAGGAGTTGTAAAGTCTGATGGCCACAGGCAGGAATGACATCCTATGACGCTCAGTGCTGCATCGCAATGGAATGAGTCTCTGGCTGAATGTACTCCTGTGCCCAACCAGTACAATATGTAGTGGATGGGAGACATTGTCCAAGATGGCATGCAACTTAGACAGCAACCTCTTTTCAGACACCACCGTCAGAGAGTCCAGTTCCATCCCCACAACATCACTGGCCTTACGAATGAATTTGTTGATTCTTTTGGTGTCTGCTATCCTCAGCCTGCTGCCCCAGCACACAACAGCAAACATGATCGCACTGGCCACCACAGACACGTAGAACACCCTCAGCATTGTCTGGCAGATGTTAAAGGACCTCAGTCTCCTCGGGAAATAGAGACGGCCCTGACCCTTCTTGTAGACAGCCTCAGTGTTCTTTGACCAGTCCAGTTTATTGTCAATTCGTATCCCCAGGTATTTGTAATTCTCCACCATGTCCACACTGACCCCCTGGATGGAAACAGGGGTCACCGGTACCTTAGCTCTCCTCAAGTCTACCACCTGCTCCTTAGTCTTTTTCACATTAAGCTGCAGATAATTCTGCTCACACCATGTGACAAAGTTTCCTACCATAGCCTTGCACTCAACCTCATCTCCCTTGCTGATGCATCCAACTATGGCAGAGTCATCCGAAAACTTCTGAAGATGACAAGACTGAAGAAGCCAGAATAAGAAGGCGGAGAGAGGAGAAGGAGTACAAGCTAGAAGGTGATGGGTGAAACCAAGTGAAGGGGAAGATAGGTGGGTGGGGGAAAGGGATGAAGTGAGAAGCTGTGGGGATAAAGGTGGCAGAGGTAAAGAGCTGAAGAAGGACTCAGATGGGAGAGAAAAGTGAACCATGGAAGAAAGGGAAGGAGAAGGGGTGCCAGAGGGAATTGATGGGCAGATAAAGAGAAGAAAAAGAATGAGGGGAGGCAGAATGGGGAATGGAAAAAGAATGGAAAGGTGGGGGGAGTGGGAGAAATTACCGGGATTTACAGAAATCAATGTTCATGTCATCAAGTTGGAGGCTACCCAGTCGGAATATGACGTGTTGCTCTTCCAGTCTGAGAGTGGCCTCATTGTGCCAGTGGAGGAGGCCATGGACTGACACATCAGAATAGGAAATGGAATTAGAATTAAAAAGGGTGGCTATCAGGACATCCTGTCTGTTGCATACTGAGCGAAGGTGATGCTCTTGTATCTATGGTCCTTATTGGCATGGATGTTGAAAGAGGGGATGTTTCATTTAGGATTATGAAACACGTTGATAGTGAAAGGTTATCCGATGTATCCAAGGCAATCAATGTTTTCGGTAGTACCTTATTTACCAGATGCTATCTTTACATGCTGATTTTAACACAGCTGCTGTTTCTCTGCAAATAAAAACACCTATTGTGAAAGAAATACTGTGCCTCACACATGTGCTGAGAACTGCCGTGATCCCTTTGTTTTTATTGAACTTCTGTTTATCTTTCCAGAAGTGGGATTCAAACGATGCGTGTTTCGAGAAGGCGAGGCAAACACTTGCGCACCACAGTGCAATGGATGTGACGATGTAAGCTTTCTCAGTACAAGGGGAAGGAGATCGGTGGCTTTGTTTCACTTTTGTTCAGGAGGATAAAGGCTTTCTGTCAATGTTGACTCACTTCTGCTTTCATTTCCCACTATTCCCTCTCCTCAGAATGGACCAGAAGCTCCCATTTCTCACAGAGTTCCTCTCACAGTAGGTGAGTTTTAGTTGGAGTATTTATTACCTGACTGACTCCACTCCCCCCCGCAGTCTTTGCCTGAGGCATCCGATACCTACTGACCCTAGTGTTGTGTGAGGCCTCATGAGATGACCAGTGGCTCCTCAACTGTGGAAGGAATTGCAGAAGATGAAGAGAAAGAGTTAGTGAGGCAATAAACACTGAAACACAAGGAAATCTGCAGATGCTGGAATTTCAAGCAACATACATAAAAGTTCCTGGTGAATGTAGCAGGCCAGGCAGCATTTATAGGAAGAGGTACAGTTGACATTTCGGGCCGAGACCCTTCGTCGAGACCTTTCCCTTTGACGAAGGGTCTCGGCCTGAAACGTTGACTGTACCTTTTCCTATAGATGCTGCCTGGCCTGCTGCATTCACCAGCAACTTTTATAAACACTGAAAAATAGCTTTGGTCTCCCATTTTAACCAAATTGCAGTTAGAGGAGATAGATTATAAGTTTATATAGATGCAGTGTGATCACTTGAGTCAAGTGTGATGCTCCCCTATGGGGAACCCTCCGGCAGACCCTCAGGGGTCTGTAGAGGCCAATCCGAGATCCACATATTCTGGTGCAGAGTGAACAAGAACAAGTGGTGGCTGTGGTTAGACGTTCACTCTTTTGGTTGTTTAACCTCTCCTTTCATAGCTGCCACTTGTTTATAGAACAGAACATGTAGAGTATTTAATATTTCAGTAATAAATGAGTAATACTATGTAACTCTTGGTTTGGCTAGTGGTTTAACCTAGGGGAGGACAGCCCTCGGCCAAATTTAAGTAATTTTGTTTGGGTGAATGCTGCAGGATGTGTCCCTTGTTACAGATCAGTGCCACAAAATAACAAACAGTACACAATATGCGATTAAACGACTGAGCTTTATAATTCACAATTTGACTATATGGTTAGTAAAGAAACAAAAAAAAAGGGCCCATTCTTATGAAACAGTCTAATGCGCAATGTTGGAGCTCACGGTTCAGTCCTCTGGTTTCCCATCGATCTCCTCCGAGCGTAGCCGACCCTCGGACCCTCACGCCAAGTCCACTCCGCCTGGCGGTCTACCACCTCTCTCCATTCGCGTCTTCTCTCCTCATCTGTCCCTGGCAAAAGACCACAAAATCCCTGCTCCCAGACCCACAAGAAAGAACAACATCCCTCTCACTGGATGGCCCCACATTCCAAAGCCCTGTTATCTCTAGTCATAACCCAAACATTGCTGCTACAGAGAAAGCATTACATTAGCAGTGAAACCTTACAGCGTGTTACAATTGTAAATATATTGTTTGGTTGAGCATTCTTTGTTCATTCACCTGATGCATTATGGGATACATCATTACGCCACTGTGTCACATGTGAGTGCCTCACAAATGGTAATCTGAGTGCACAAGTAGATCTCAGCTCCTGTCATTTTCTTTTGATCAGCGTCTGGGGTTACAAAACATGACAGTACAGAACAGAACAGTGTGGGCCTGTTCGCTTATGATATGTCGACCTATATAAACCTAACACTTCCCTCAACACAGCACACAACCCTCCACTTTTCTTACATCCATGTCGCTATCAAAAAGACTCTTAAATGTTCCTGTTGTATTAGCTTCAACCACCACCCTCGGCAGTGTGTGTCCCAGGCACATACCTCTCTGTGGGAGAAACCTACTGTTATGGACCGGTCCATGAAGTCTGCATTCCGGTTCATGGTCCGGTCCGTGGACTCAGGACTCCTGGTCTTCCAGCTGTCCCTTGTTTGAATTAATCATAGGCATCTGATTTCCATCTTTGGGCTTGCAATATAAGTAGCCTTGGGATTGAGTGTGGGCTGCTGGTTTGTCTTGTCAGTCCCCCTTGGAGCAATCTGCTGATGGAAGGCTAGTGAAACCATTTGTGATCTCTAGGCCTGGTTGGAGGACGATTGCTTCATGGAGCCTTGTTGCCACTTGTTGGAGTGGTCTTTATGGTAGGGATCTGGCTGTTTCTGCAGCCAGCTGAGGTTGCTGGCTGAACTGAGACCCAGAGCCTCTCCAGAAAAGAGATGGAACTGTCTGTTGTTCTTTGATGTTTGTCTCTTCTTGTCCTTGCCTCTGGTGTAAGTCAGGCTGTCTTGCTGTTGCCCTGTTGGGGGACATGTCTTGTCTTTGCCTCTGTTGAGTAAGTTTGGCTGTCCTGCCATTACCCAACAGGTGGACCTGTCCCACCTTGGTGTGGAGATGAAGTTGAGTCCTGGCTTGTTGTAGGATAAGTCCTGGCTCTATGTCTATGTTCTGTCCTGTCTCATGTTAGTGTCGTGTTAAAGTTGAATCCTGACTTGTCGAAGGATAAGTCCCAGCTCTGTGTTGATGTTTGGTTCCCAGTCTGTCTCTGAGCTCCAAGAACCCCAGCCTCGAGGATCCTGCAGCCAAGCTCAAGACCCCAGCCTCAAGCCACAAGAGCTAAGACCCCAGCCTGTCTCCAAACTCAGGCCCCTAGACCCCAGCCACGTCCTGTCCTGAAGCCATGTCATGTCCTTGCCTGGTTCCGAGCCCTAGGCAAGACCCAGGCAAGACTGGGTCCTTGTCCAGTCTTGGGCTCGGAGTCCAAGCCTTGTCTCCTAGTCCTGGTCCTACTTTTCCTAGCCCAAGTCTGCATTCTTGTCCCTGCTCCTTGTCTGAATCCTGTCACGTCCCTACTCTAGTCAAGTCCTGTTCTTTGTTCTTCAGTGTCTGTGTCTCGCATTTGAGTCTGTTCCCAGCACCCCTTGTGACACCTACCTCTGCTATCTCCCTTACGTTCCTCCACTCACTTTAAACAAGGTCCCCTCCTTTCAACTAAGGTGTTTGCAATGCCTTACTGTTTGAAATGCTGTGCTACGGATGACAGGCTAAGAAATGACCAAGACAATCCAGGAATTTCAGTGGTTGCAAATTAAAGCAAAGCAAATGTGGATAAAATGAAGCAGCTCTTCACAAATGAATACGGACCCTCTATTATTTTAACCTGGATGTTACTGTTGCTAGATAGTATTGTGGGAAGAAGGGAGGCTGTCAAACAACTGGAGCTTCAGCAGTAATGTTGCATTCTCTCTCCTTCCCTCTTGTTACGAAGGAGCGAACTATTGTCATCCTGTAATCAGCTGACCACTTTCTATTATTGAGCTGAAGTTACATATCAGCAGACCACAGAACACTGATGTAATTCTTTATATTTTCCCCTAAATTCCCATTCTGTAAATTAGTTTGTCATTGAACACACAACAATACAGACAGTAATTTCCCTCTGGCCCATAATATTGTGCTGACCTTTTAACCTTAAAATTCAATCTAACCCTTCCCTCCTACATAGCCCTCTATTTTTCTATCATTCACATTCCTAAGACTTTTTTAATGCCCCTAATTTATCTGCCTCTACCATCACCTCTAGCAGGGTGTTCTATGTAGTCACCACTCTCTGTGTGAAAGACTTACCTCTTAACTTCCCTCCTATACTTTCCTCCAATCATCTTAAAAAGTATGCTCCCAGTATCAGCCATTTCTGCCCTAGAAAAAGATCTTTAGCTATCTACTTGATCTATGCCTCTTATCAACTTGTACACTTCTAGCAAGCCACTTCTCATCCTCCTTTGCTCCAAAGAGAAAAGCCCTGACTTGCTCAACCTATCCTCATAAGACGTGCTCCCAGATCTGGGCAGCATTCTGGTAAATCTCCTTTGCACCCTCTTTGCAATTGCAATTCAAACATGTGACTCCAGGTAATAGCACGTCTGCTCACGTCCTTGCATAAAAACTGCATTTTCTTGCATCTGCAGTGGGATCTCCAAAAACAATCTCTTTGGTTGCTCAATTTTATCCAGCTCTCTATTGGCTTTCTATTAGAAATGACTTGAATTAAAACTACCAGACAAACTGAAGGAATGAAAACAGGAAGTAATATATGTACTCAGCAGGTCAGGCAGCATCTGTGGAGCAAGAAACAGAATTATTTTTTTCATGTCAATCAGTTGCTGCTTAAGCTGTTTCCAGCTTTTTTCTTTTTTTATAGAGAAGTCAGATGGAGATAATAATTCAAAGCTGAGCTTGTTGTTGTATGCACAGGTGCAATGGAAACTTATTTGCAGCAGTATCAGATACATGACATTCTGAAGAAAGACATCAATTAAACATAAATTATACAAAATTATCCAAGAAGGAATATAGTTAGAACAAAAAAAAGCAAAGTCTGTTGTAGTGCACAGTGATCAAAGAAGTCATAGTGTTGCTATACTGAGATGATAAGGGTGGTTCAAGAACCAAATGAGTGAAGGCAAGTATTTGTCCTTGAAGCTGGTGGTGTGGGACTTTAGGCTTCTGTATCTTGACCCACATTGGATAGAGAAGCATTGAGCAACATTCACCAAAACAGGGTTCTAAAATACTCAAACTTGAATATAGTAAGGCCACAAAGTTCTCTACAACTTTGGCTTACAGTAAACGTTTCAATATTTTCATCCGAAAAAGCATTAAGTTGGATGTGATCCATTGAAGAGAGCTGATGTACTTTCACACAGTAACATATTGAGGATGACAGGTGTATGGTGGGCTTGACATCTGTTGCATTCTAAACGTTGGCATTCCAGACCCAGCAAGAATGTTTGCCAATACAGCCTCTTGTTCCTTTTCTGTTTTTTTCTGGCATGTTCTCCAGGCTCAGCCTGTCCTAACTCTCAGCAAGTCCAATTCATCCATCTCTCCTGTGTTCTGTCCCAGGCCGACAGTGGTTCTGCTCCAAAATTCTTCTTGTTGTTTTCATCTCATCTCGCCCTAACTTTGTGACCTTCTTCATCCTTACACCTCTCTGAAAACTTTGCATTACTTAAATTCTCCTTTAAATCTTTGATTTTCATTATTCCGTTTGTGGTAATCTTTCCTGCTGCCTGTGTCCTAAGACTTGGAGCTCTTTCCTTATCTCTGTCCCTTCAGAAAACTGCTTGAAACCTACTTTTTGACTAAATCATCAGTCTTAATACATCTTAACGTGCTAAATTTACTCTATTCCTTAGGAACACTCAGAGCTCCTTACTATGTAAGAAGCTCTTTGGTGCACATTATTAAGGCAAGGCTTAAAACCCTCTCACCTGGATCACCTGCTAACTTGTGCTCCTCCACTCCTCCTCCTCTCCCTCATCCTCCTCCCCCACCCTTCTCTTCAGGCTTTTGCCCCATTCTTTTCCAGTCCTAATGAAGGGTCTTGGTGCAAAATGTCACCTGGTTATTTATGTGTGTGTAGCTCCCGATCTCCAGCATCTGCAGTCTGCTGTGACTTGAAAAGAAAGTTTTCTTCGGTATTTCCTCAGTATCGAAGAAGTGTTGGGATCTGAGGCAGCCGACAAGGCCAGGATGGAATCCGCAGACTAGGTAGAAGGTCTTGATAGGATGGGTGTATGAGTAGTTTAGAAGGTGGCATGTTCTTCCCACCATTTACGCAGGGCGTTCTGTGTACTTGCATCAAAGGAGTCTGAAATTATTACTGCCATCCTGAATAACACTTTTCCATGCTGAGAGGTCATGAAAGGAGATTCCTATGACCCTTTAAAATAAGTCATAGAGCACTACAGTACTAATACAGTCCTTTAGCCCACCTAGTCCACGTTGAACTGTTATTCTGCCTAATCCCATTGTTGTCGTGGTAGTGGCTATCCCTCGAGGTCGAGGATGATGGTCTTTGTTCTGTTGATCTACTTATGGGCTCTCAAGAGGCTTATGAGTCCAATCTTGGCTTTGAAAGTTCTTCTGCATTCAGGACAGGTGGTTCCAGATGGCAGATCGGGCTTTGGTTGTTGTTGCCTCTCTTTCCATTTTCTTCTCTTCTAATTCTGCACATCTGTTGGCTTCGAAAGTTGCTGTTCCTTCTCGGATGATGGCTTGCCAGAGTTTCCTTTCCTTGGCATTGGTTTCCCAATTGTTGATGTCGATGTTATATTGACCCCATTGACCAGCCACTGTACCATAGCCCTCCATACGCCTCCCATCCAAACTTCACTTAAATGCAGTTATCAACTGTGCATCTACCACTTCCGCTAGCAGCTCATTCCACACTTGCATCACCCTCTGAGTGAATAAGTTCCCCTTCAGTTTTCCCTTCAGTATTTTATCCCATTGCCTATGATCTCTCGTTCCAGTCTCACCCAACCTCAGTGGAAAAAGCTTACTTACATTAAAACTATCTATACCACTCATAATTTTGCATACCACAATCAAATGTCCCCACATTCTCCTACACTCTAGGGAAAACTTATTCAGCCTTTCCTCCACAACCTCAATCGTAGGGTTTGCGGGCTTGGGTGCCTCAGTGACCCAGACAGCTATGTTGGGTGGAGTCAGGGCTTTGTGCTTTGAATCTTGTTTTCAAACCTGACTGGTCAAAAAATAAAATTGTTACGGAAACAGCAATGCAGAATCCTATATCTGTGTGTGACAGTGTTCTTGAGTCTCCATCCAGGATTTGCATGACCGACAGCAGTGAATGCTGAGCAGAAGCTAATGGTATGATCGAGGAAGCTCTGAACACTGATCAAGACCAAATCTGGTTTTTGGAATGTACAAACCATGTACAACACTGGCAAGCTAACACAAATAACTGCAAAAATGCATCATTACCATAAGACCGTAAGATGTAGGAGCAGAATCAGGCCATTTGGCCCATTGAGTCTGCTCTGCTGTTTCATCATGGTTGATCTATTTTCCTCTCAGTCCTAATCTCCTGCCTTCTCCCCGTATCCCTTCATGCCCTGACCAATCAAGAATCTATCAACCTCTGCCTTAAATATACCTAAGGACTTGGCCTCCACAGCAGCCTGTGGCAACAAATTCCACAAATTAACCACTCAAGCCTCGAAGTTTTCGGACGGACTCAGAGTCGGACTGTGGTTGGGTGCTTCCAGGATGCTGCATTGGCATGTTTGCGGTGCTGGAAGCTCATGGCAGGGAGAGTTTCTCCCTTCAACTGTCTGCGTGAGATGATGGGACTTTTAAGAGACTTTGAGACTTTTTTTAACCGTGCCCATGGTCTGTTCTTCATCAAATTACGGTATTGCTTTGCACTGTTGTAACTATATGTTATAGTTATGTGGTTTTTGTTAGTTTTTTTTTAGTTTTGGTTTGTCTTGTGTTTCTGTGATATCATTCTGGAGGAACAAATTGTATCATTTCTTAATGCATGCATTACTAAATGACAATAAAAGAGGACTGCATGTCCTCATAATCTAATCTAATCATTGACTAAAGAAATTCCTCCTCATCTCCGTTCTAAAAGGACACCCCTCTATTCTGAAGCTCTGTCTTCTGGACTTAGACTCTCCCAACATCGGAAGCATCCTCTCCACATCCACTCTATCAAGAACTTTCACCATTCAATAGGTTTCAATAAAGTCACCCCTTATTCTTTTGAATTCTAGTGTATGCAGGCCCAAAGCCATCAAACGCTCTTCATATGACAAGCTGTTCAATTCCGGAATAATTTTTATGAACTTTCTTTGAACTCTCTCCATAGTCAGCACATCCTTTCTTCGACAAGGGAACCAAAACTACTCACAATACTCTGTGAGGCCTCACCAGTGCTTTATAAAGCCTCAACAATACATCCTCATATTCTAGTCCTAGTTATATTCTAGTCTTCAGCCTACATATACTGGGCATCAGTGAAAGCAGAGGGATGCAGTCTGACAGACTAAAGGCAGCAACTGGTGAAACAGTTTTATAGTCAGGAAGAGAAGATGGTCACCATCATGATGGTGTAGCTCTCACTTTGAAGAAAGGCATTGATCAACCAAGTACAGCGTCCACACCAAGGAGAAGCTGTGCTAAGGCTGTGTTCTGTCCGCATTCTTGTACCGATCGGAATGCTAAAATATGACAGAGAGTGACCCCACCAAGCAATCATTATTCCACACCATAAGCCTGCGGAAGATCCTCCATATTTTTTGGCCAAGAAGCATCTCCAACTACGCCTTATTCTTTGAGTGTCATCAAGAGGACATGGTCACAATCATCATGGGGTAACGTTGGAGACGAATTGGGCACATGATCAGAAGGGAGGCCAAATCCATCATCAAGACAGCACGTCATTAGACCCCTGAAGGGCGGAGGAAATGCGGGAAACCAAAGACAACTTGATGCCATACAGTAGTGAGGATCCCGAACCACACCTGGGGCACAATAGAGAAAATGGCCAAGGGCAGACAGAGATGGACCTTCATTGCTGCCCTAAATGCCAGTGATGTAACAGGCAGTAACTAACTAACTTAAACAACCTTTCCATATAACTTAGGTCCTCCAATCTTGGCAGCATCCTTGTAAGTTTTCTCTCAATTTTTTCAAGCTTATTGGTATCTTTCCTGTAGGCAGGTAACTAGAACTGCACATAATATTCCAAATTTGGTCTCACCAACATTTTATACAACTTCAACACAACGTCCCAGTGCCCTTAAATCAATCCCTTTCTCCAACAGTAATCTGATGCAGTGACAGTGTTGGCTGCAGAGTGTCTGTTTTGTGATTCTGGTCTCAGGCATTTGAATGGTGTGGAACCGACCCAAACAATTGTTTGTAACAAGAACCTCAATACTGAGGATGTTGGCCTGGTAAAGGATGCTGACGTTGCTCTGCTTATCATTCCAGTGGATTTTCGCACATTTTGTGGAGACATCTTTGCTGGTCTTCCAATACTCAAAGTTCAAAGTACATTTATTATTAAATATGTGTATCATATACAATCTTGTGATATATTTTCTTGCAGACACCTACAGGTAAGCAAAGAAATACAGAATCCATGAAAAACCACACATAACAAAGAGCAACAAACACCCAGTGTCCAAAGGGGAACAAAGCATGCAAATAAAACTGAGAAAGCAAGCTGCAGAGTCGGCGAAAGTGTACCCAGAGGCTGCAGAGTCAGCTCAGTATTGAGGCAAGAGAAGTTTGTCCAGGAGCCGAATGATTGCAGGACAACTGCTTCTGAACCTGGCAGTATGGGACCTCCTGCCTGATTGAGAGGGAGTCAAGAGGGAGACAGGGCACACACAGGCAGACAAGAAGGGCTCAGGTGGGTGATCATGGCTGGAATGGAGTAGTGGGGCTGAACACCTGTTCACTCGCCACTCTTGGGCCACGACATTTAGATCTGGCTTGAAGTCCACCCTAGGCGACTCTTCTGCCCTCCCTTCTGGCTGTGACGGCTGAACTCAAGAAGAATGAGAGGAGATCTTATAGAAACATATAAAATTATGAAAGGGACAGATACAGTAGTGGCAGGGAAGTTGTTTCCACTGATAGGTGAGACTACAATTTGGGGACATGGCCTCAAGATTCAGGGAAGTAGATTTAGGATGGAGATGAGGAGGAACAGGTGAAGAGAATGGTGGAGCAGGCTCGGCGGGCCAGGTGGCCTACTCCTGCTCAGATTTCTTATCTTCTTATGTACTTAACTTCGTCTCCTTCAAGGTGCCGTACCTGCATTCCAGAGAGTGACGTTCACCGAATCCCTCAGGAGATTGTAAAATTGTTAGTTCATTTAGATAGTTCAAAAGCACATTTCCTAAAAGAAAATTACAGTCTACGGATTGCAGCGATCGGGGTTCAGAGAAATTATATCTAGTAGAATATATGGTAGTTTTGTGAACTTCCCTCAACACGTCACCGTATATGGCCAGTGCCATCTTGAAGTGTGTCCGCAAGAGCTGGAAACGTGCAGGAAGTCAATGGTCACTGCTTTGTACTGAGCTTTGGGTTTCAATCTCCAAGCACTCTTGTCCTCAGGTAACCAAAAGCATTGATAGTGTAGTGGAGGCAGTGGTGACTTCCATCATCAGAGTCAACCTTTGGTGAGAGGTGGCTCCCCGATAGGCGGGGTGGCAGTAAACACACGCAAATCACTGTGTAGATTAGACAGAGGAAGAATTAAACTTGAATTTGAGGAAGTGTGTTGAATTCCATTTGGTTCTCCGTTTCTCGGCTTTCAGGGGAACGAGTGGTTGAGAGGAGGAAGCTAGGCCCTGAGGCTAAATCTGACCTAATCCCCACAGAATTACTTCTCATCCAGGCTTGGGAAAGGCCCCAGGTTACTCGTGATAGATGAGGGAGGTCTTTTGCTCCTCATGGCATGTCTTTGAAGGAAAGGAGGTGAGGGATGCTACACAGTTCCTCACAGGTCTTCCTCCCTTAGGGGATGCCCAAGGCTGTGCTTAGACTCCTCCTAGTGTCTGATTTAGGAATGACACTACAGCACAGAAGCAGGCTCTTCAGCCCATTCAGTCCATGGAGCCATATGGGTCACCCACGCCAAACAGGTCAAAAAGTAGAGGCCAGACTAACAGTGCTCCACTAGTCCTCCTGATTCGAGAGTTCAGCTCAGGGCTAACAACCCCGACTGGTCAAATAAGTTGTTACGGAAACAGCAATGAAGAGTCACGAAGCATAGAGCACTCTACTTTGCGTCAGTTGAAGATGGATTACAGACTGAAATAATCAAGCAAAGGAGCTGGGAAAGAAACGGTGCCCTCAGGGGAAGGGGCCATGTTCACATAAGGTGCCTGATAATAAGTTTATTTCTGGGGCTACTGCTTTTCATTTCCTCCTACAGTGTCTCTTAGCTCCCTTTGTTAGAAGAAACATAGAGACATGCAGACATGGATGGAGGCTATTTGGTCCATTGACTCAGTGCTAGCTCTCTTCCTACACCCTCTCTGTAAAACTACCTCATCATTCCCGTTCCTCTGCTCTTCCCCGGTGGCATTCTTTGGTAATACCTCTGGAATCTAGAACCTTTACTATCAAGAAAGATAAGGGCAGCAGACACAGGGGTACACCACCATCTGTACCACTTATGAATGATCATTTAGATTAGATTAGATTAGATTATGAGGACATGCAGGCCTCTTTTATTGTCATTTAGTAATGCATGCATTAAGAAATGATAGAATATTCCTCCAGAACGATATCACAGAAACACAAGACAAACCAAGACTGAAAAACTGACAAAAACCACATAATTATAACATAGTTACAACAGTGCAAAGCAATACTGTAATCTGATAAAGAACAGACCATGGGGATGGTAAAAAAAAGTCTCAAAGTCTCTCGAAAGTCCCATCATCTCACGCAGATGGTAGAAGGAAGAAAAACTCTCCCTGCCATGAACCTCCAGCGCTGCAAACTTGCCGATGCAGCACCCTGGAAGCACCTGACCACGGCTGACTCTTGAGTCCGTCCGAAAACTTGGCGACTCCGACCAGCCCTCTGACACCAAGCACCGGACATTTGGACAGTTGATTTAAGATATCCAAGAGGACCACAACCTTGTCGTTGGGTTTGGAGGCTTGCATGCCTCAATGGCCTGTACAGCCGTGTTGGCTGGAGTCAGGGCTTTATACTTTGCCTCCTGGCAGGGTCACCCATGCCAAACAGGTCAAACGATAGGGGCCGGACTAAGAGTGGTCCACTAGTCCTCCAGATTCGCTGGTTCAGCTTAGGGCTAACAACCCTGACTGGTCAAAAATAGTTTTACGGAAATAGCAATGAAAGATCTTTCCGCATCTGAGTGCGACGGTATTCCTGGGTCTCCACCCAGAAATTGCATGACTGACAGTAGTGAAAACCAAGAGGAAGCTGCAGACACAGTGAAGGAAGCCCTGAACACCACCAGTGATGGGGGGCCTTCACCACTGCTCTAAATGCCAGCAGCGTGAAGGCAGCTTAATTTAATTTAATGATTTAAGATGGACAATAAATTATCATCTTGCTGTGGTAAACAAATCCTCAAAAATTAATTAAAAACAAAACAAGCTGCTCCTCAAATAATTGCAATGTTATATATATTTTTTTCTTAAAGCATCTTAGGTGGCTTTGGCATAGACTAGACAGGCCAAAGGGCCTATTTCTGTGTTGTACTTCTCTATGACCCTAACCTAACTCTAACATCCACTTTCTACATCAAAGACTCTGTGTATAACAACCTCTTCCTGCTACTCAGGTAAAAAGCACAGATCAGCGATAGAGAAAAACCAGTGCATCAGCAAGATGCTTAACTGTAAATGAATAAAGGCACAATGGGGTTTCAACCATGCTGATGAGTTTGTGGGAAATGAGTGGAACAATTGTCCAAAACCTGCATGGTTTATGATCAAGAAGCCAAACTCTAATCAGTTGTGCAGAGGAGAAACAAATGGAACATCTTGCTGCCTGTGGAGTGAGCTGTTTGTATTGTGAGATGTCTATTTGCAATAAAGGAACGGCAGGAAACTCACAAACGAGCTGTACATTTCGGACTATATTTATCTTTCACCTGGTGCTGCTAAAAATCAGATTGAGTTGGGTCTTTAGTACATGCTGTCCGTGGGAGCTTGCTGTATGCAAAATTGGCCACAGCTGTTCCTGCATTACAAAAATGACTACACCTCAAGGTTTCCAGCATCTGCAGATTTTCTCCTGTTTGTGATTTACACTTCAGCTGCTCTGAATGCTGTTAAAGCAGCTATGGCATTGCAAGCAAGACAGAAAAACAAGCTGCTGAAGGATTTCGGCAGGTCGGGCCAGCATCTGAGGAGGCGGCTGAAGAAGATGTGGAGAAAGGTGCAAGGGCCTGTGTCACGGTTCATCCCGGACAGCTGTGTGACAGAGGACTCTCTGATCTGGGTGGGATGGTAGTGTAGTGGTTAGCACAACGCTTTACAGTACAGGTGACCTAGGTTCTAATCCTGCTGCTGCTGCCTGTAAGAAGTTTGTATGTTTTCCCCATGGTTGTGTAGGTTTCCTCCGGGTGCTCTGGTTTCCCCTCACTGACCAAAGACCTACTAGTTGGTGGTTTAATTGGTCATTGTAAATTGTTCTGTGATTAGGCTAACATTAAATTGAGCGATTGCTGAGGGCTGCAGCTCAGAGGGCCAGAGCGACCTACTCCGCACTGGATCTCAATATAGGCATCCATTAGTCTCATGAGACCATGGATTTGCACCTTGGAAGATTTCCAGGGCACAGGCCTAGGCAAGGTTGTATGGAAGAACAGCAGTTGCCCATGCTGCAAGTCTCCCCTCTCCACGCCACCGATGTTGTCCAAGGGAAGGGCATTAAGACCCAAACAGCTTGGTACCAGTGTCGTCGCAGAGCAATGTGTGGTTAAGTGCCTTGCTCAAAGGCACACACGCTGCCTCAGCCAGGGCTCTAACTGGCGACCTTCAAATCAGTAGACGAACGCCTTAACCACTTGGCCACGGAATAACTAAATAAAATCTATGTGTTGTTCTCAGGGACACACAGAGATGGATATCAAGGGCTGCTGGAATATCTTGGTGAAAGACATCCGGTCATCTGCACAATCTTATTGGTCTGCCAGCACATCGAGATCTCCGCAGAGCAGGAGATCCCAAGCTTTGTTGTACCATGGACCCCAACCATTAACCGATGGTCCATAGATCCTGGTCAAGAACCCTTGCCGTAAAGGAATTCCGCTGACTGGCACAATCCAGGCCACAGGAGTACGTGCCGAGGAGATGCACTTAAGCTTGGTGCAGACACCACAAGGGCTTGGTGGGTAAAGGTCACTGCATAGAGTTCTTAAACCACAGGACGATAAGATATAAGAACAGAATTACGCCATTTGCCCATCAGGTCTGCACCACCTCTGGGCATGGAAGGGCTGGATTGAGTGAGGAAACCCCTCAATAATTACAGTACATAATCACCCCGGCTGGCCACATGAGTGACAGCAGTTCTATTCAAACTTCAAAGTTCAAAGTAAATTGATTATCAAAGTATATATATATATATGTCACCATATACAACCATGAGATTTGGTTTCTTGTGGGCATACTCAATAAATCCAATAACCATTATAGAATCAAAGACAGAACACACCTAACAGGGCAGCTAACCAATGTGCAAAAGATAACAAACTGGAAATACAAAAAAAAATAAATAGGCAATAAATTCTGCACAATTCTGACTTGATGGAGACAGACATGAGAGCATGTGAGAGCACGGAGAAACATCTGGAAAACTTCTGAAATGCCACTTCACTGCCACTGCTACTGTGAGGTAACCGGAATCTCCGGAGCTGAAGGCCCCGAAATCCTCAGCTTTGCGTGTTTCAGCGGCCGGGGAGAGGTCGAAGGCGCTCGGCAGAGGATGGCGCTCGGCAGAGGATGGCACTCAGGAGGCTGTATCGGAGAGGCTGGTCGGAAGCTCAAAGTTTTCGGACGGATGGACTCAGGGTTGGCTGTGGTCGGCTGCTTCCAAGGCATCGGCAAGTTGACGGTGCCTGGAGGTTTATGGCAGGGAGTTTCTCCCTTTTGCCGCTGCTATCGGGGACTCGGGAGTCGATCGACTCTGGACTTTGAGACTTTTTTTTTACTGTGCCCATGGTTTGTTCTTCATCAAATTATGGTATTGCTTTGCACTGCTGTAACTATGTTATAATTATGTGGTTCTGTCCGTGTTAGTCTTTGGTTTGTCTTGTTTTCTGTGATATCACTCTGGAGAAACGTATCATTTCTTAATGCATGTATGCATTTCTGAATGACAATAAAAAGAGGACTGGGTGTTCTCATAATCTAAATATCAAGAACATGAGATGAAAGAGTCCTGGAAAATGAGTCCATAGATTGTGAGAACATTTCAGCGATGGGCAACTGAAGTTGAGTGCAGTTATCCCTTCTGGTTCAAGAGCCTGACGGTTGAGGTGTAATAACTCTTCCTGAACCTGGTGGTGTGAGTCCTGAGACCCCTGTACCTTCTTCCTGATGGCAGCAGTGAGAAGAGAGCGTAACCTTGGTGGTGGAGGTCCCTGATGACGGATGCTGCTTTTCTGTGACAGCGCTTCATGTGGATGTGCTCAGTGGTAGGGAGGACTTTACCCGTGATGGACTGGGCCAAATTAACGACTTTTTGAAGAATTTTCTGTTCAAGGGAAATAGTGTTTTCATACCCAGCTGTGACACAGCCAGGTAATACGCTCTCTGCCAGACAACTATAGAAGTTTTCCAAAGTTTCAGTTGTCATGTTGTAGAGGCGCAGTCATGCTTTCTTCATAATTGTGCTTACATACCGGGCCCAGGACAGGACCTCTGAAATGATGACAGCAAGAAATTTAAAGTTGCTGACCCCCTCCACCTCTGATCCCCTGCTGAGGACTGGCTCATGGACCTCCAGTTTCCTCCTCCTGAAGTCAACAATCGGCTCCTCGGTCTTGCTGACATTGAATGAGAGGTTGCTGTTATGTCACCACTCAATCTCCCTCCTATACACTGATTCACCATCACACACAGCTCTGTGCTATTGGTTTTCAGGAATGTAATAGAACTCTACTTAATGCATTGACTTTGAAATTAAGACAGGAAAGATATTGCATGATCTATTCTTGTAACTTTTGATGAATAAAGTTTAAAAAATCTGTGGAGGCAAAAGGAATAAACGATGTCTCAGGCTGAGACCCTGCATCAGAACTGAGGGGCGATAGCCAGAATACAGAAATAAAGGAAGTGGCAAGGCAAGTGATCGGTGGATCCAGGTGAGGAGGAGATGATGAACAGATGGAGTCAGGTGTGGGAGGGAGAGGTAGAGCTAACAGCAGAGGCCAGGAGGTGACAACAAAGGGCTGAAGATTATGGAATATGATAAGAAAGCAAGACAGTGAGTGAAATCGGATAAGGTAGGAAGGCCGGAGGTCATGGTACATATTGGTACTAACGATGTAGGAAGGAAAAGGGAGGAGGACCTGAAAACAGACTACAGGGAGTTAGGAAAGAAGCTGAGAAGCAGGACCTCAAAGGTAGTAATCTCGGGATTACTGCCTGTGCCACGCAACAGTGAGTACAGGCATAGAGTGAGGTGGAGGATCAATGCGTGGTTGAGAGATTGGAACAGGTGGCTGGGATTCATATTTCTGCATCGTTGGGACCTCCTTTGGGGCAGACATGACCTGTACAAATAGGATAAGCTGGGCAGGTAGGAACAGTGAAGTGAGGGTAGGAGATAGACAATTGATTATGTGCGGCTGATAGGAGCTCAAACCAGGTTGGGGAGTGGGGTGTTTAGAAACAAGACTGTGTGTGTCATGACCTGAAGGAGAGAGAAAGGAAAAGGAAGGAGTGTGAGCTAGTCAAAATCAGAGAAGTCAGTGTCCATGCCATCTGGTTGTAGACTACCCCAGGCAGAAAGCAAGGTGTTGTTTCTCCTGTTTGTGTTTGCCCTCACCACCTGTCTCCATCTCTCCAAGAACTCCACCTCAAACTAGAACCAGCTATCACTACCTGGCACAAAGTCTGGCCCTGTGGCTCAGAAGGGTAGGGAAAGGAAGAGGATGGCAGCAGTGATAGGGGACTCTATAGTTAGGGGGGGCAGACAGGCGATTCTGTGGACGCAGGAAAGAAACACAGATGGTAGTTTGCCTCCCAGGTGCCAGGGTCTGGGATGTTTCAGATCGCATCCACAATATGAAAGAAGTGGGTAGGTGAACAGCCGGAGGTCGTGGTACATATTGGTACCAACAACTTAGGAAGCAAAAGGGAGGAGGTCCTGAAAACAGACTGCAGGGAGTTAGGAAAGAAGCTGAGAAGCAGGACCTCAAAGGTAGTAATCTCAGGATTACTGCCTGTGCCACACAACAGTGAGTATAGCAATAGAGTGAGGTGGAGGATAAATGCATGGCTGAGGGATTGGAGCAGGTGGCTGGGATTCATATTTCTGCAACATTGGGACCTCTTTTGGGGCAGGCATGACCTGTCCAAAAAGGATGGGTTGCACTTGAATCCGAAGGGGACCAATATCCTGGCAGGGAGGTTTGCTAAGGCTAGTGAGGAGAGTTTAAACTACAAACGTTTGTAGAATTGCTGGGAGGTGGGAACTGAACTGAAGAGATGGAGGAAGGGGCGGTTAGCTCATAAATAGAGAAAGTTTGTAGGCAGTGTGAGAGGGAGGATAGGCAGGTGATAGAGAAGAGATGCGCTCAGATTGATAGTTTGAGATGTGTCTATTTTAATGCAAGAAGCACCATGAACAAAACCGATGAGCTTAGAGTGTGGATCAGTACTTGGAACTATGATGATGTGGCCATTACATTGACTTGGATGGTTCAGGGGCAGGAATGACTACTTAGAGTGCCAGGCTTTAGATGTTTCAGAAGGGACAGGGAGGGAGGCAAAAGAGGTGGGGGCGTGGCACTGCTGATCACAGATAGTGTCACGGTTGCAGAAAAGGAGGAAGTCATGGAGGGATTGTCTACTGTCTCTCTCTGGGTGGAAGTTAGAAACAGAAAAGTGTCAATAACTCTACTGGGTTTTTCTTATAGACCACCCAATAGTAACAGGGACATCGAGGAACTGATAGGGAGACAGATTCTGGAAAGGAGTAATAATAACAGGGTTGTTGAGGGGGGAGATTTTAATTTCCCAAATGTTGATTGGCATCCCCTAGAGTGAGGGGTTTAGATGGGGTAGAGTTTGTTAGGTGCGTTCAGGAAGGTTTCCTAACAATATGCAGATAAGCCTACAAGAGGAGAGGCTGTACTTGATCTGGTATTGGGAAATGAACCTGGTCAGGTGTCAGGTCTCTCAGTGGGAGAGCATTTTGGAGATAGTGATCACAATTCTATCTCCTTTACCATAGCATTGGAGAGGGATAAGAACAGACAAGTTAGGAAAGCGTTTAATTGGAGTAAGGCGAAATATTAAGCTATCAGGCAGGAACTTGGAAACATAAATCGGTAACAGGTGTTCTCAGGGAAATGTATGGCAGAAATGTGGCAAATGTTCAAATGTTTTATTTCATTTTGGAAGAGAAGGAATGAATGTGGCTGGCAGTAGTGAACAACAGATTCCAAAAATTCTACTTTGATCCTGTTAAACTCCTTGTGCTTCACACTGTTTCAACTTCTGCGTTAGTATCAAGTATTTGTATCTCAATACAGCAAAAGCTGCTCTGCTGATGACAACAGCATGGTAGCATAATGGTTAATGCAATCATTTTACTATGCCAGCAACCACTGATTTGGGTTCGATTCTCGCCACTGTCTGTAAGGAGTTTGTATGTTTTTGCCGTGACCTATTGGGTTACCTCCTGGTGCTCCAGTTTCCTACCACATTCCAAGGACATATGGTTATGGGCATGCTGAGTTGTGGGCATGCAATGTTGCTGCTGGAAGCATGATGATATTCGCTAGCTGCAATCCTCCGACTGTATTGGCCGTTGATGCAAAAATGACACATTTCCCTGCGCGTTTCGATGTTTTGATGTACATGTGGCAAATAAAGTTAACTTTTCAAAACACATGGAACAATTTGTATTTCAATAGGTTTCAACAGGTACATTTAATGTCAGAGAAATGCATACAAAATACATCCTGAAATTCTTCTTCTTCACAGACATCCACAGAAACAGAGAGGTGCCGCAAAGAATGAACGGCAGTTAAAACGTTAGAACCCCAAGGCCCCCCCCCACAACTCAGACCCTCCCCAAGCACAAACAGTGGCAGTGCAATGATCCCCCCTCCCCCACCAGCAAAAAAGCATCAGCGCTCTCCACCGAGCACTCAAGCATGCAGCAAAACATCAATAAAGACGCAGACTTGCAGTACCCCAAAGACTACTCGTTCACCCGGTAATTTGACATACCACAGGCTCTCTCTCTCTCTCTCTCCCTAAAAATGGAAAAAGAGGTGTCCCTGTTCCACAGAGAGAAGGGAGGCACAACAAACAACTCGCTAATTTATGATGTTAAAGGTCTTGTTGAACCCCTTGTTGCTGATCAAGGGCTCCCATTCTTTGTGAACTGCAGATAATTCAGAATTCTGATTGCAGGAAGTGTCCAGAAGCGTGTTCACTGTGCACTTGACACCCACTGTGTTATGTCACCAGTGTAGACATGGCAACAGATCAATAGTACAAGATGAAACAATGGCTGGAGGTGTTGCAAGACAGTATCATGCTTAAGGAGGTTGTCTGGTATTGTAAGTAGTGAGTGCATACCATCAAAACAAAAAAAAGCATACAATAGCACTGAGACTATTAGAATTATATTAGAGTGGGGATTTTGAGTTCCATTTCTACTACCGATCACTCAAGGGTAGATATGACTTTGAGCCGCTTGGCTTCATCAAGAGGAAGAGAGTTTTACTGATCACATTTGGCCAAATATTTCTTCATTGACAGGATGTGCATGTCTTTGGCCAGGCCAGCATTTGTTACTCAGCCCCTAACTACACATGAACGACGCGGCTGAAGTGCTGTTTCAGAGAGAATATGATGGGTTTAGTATAACAAGATAGACCAGGTAAGGCTGGCATACTGTCTTCGCTGAAGGACATTAATTAGGACCCCTCCCTCCTTGTTTCTTTTTCCATTTGCCATTCTGGTTACCGTCTCACACTTAATCTTCTCCTCACCTGTCCATCACCTCCCATTGGTTCCCACACGTCCTCCCATTTATTCCATAGTCCATTGTCCTCTCCTCTGAGATTCCTTCTTCGCCAGCCCTGTATCTCTTTCTTTCACCTAACACATCCCAGCTTCTTACTTCATCCACCAACCCGCACCCCCCCCACCCCGGCCTCCACTTGGTTTCACCTATCACTTGCCAACTTCTAGCCCTCCACTTCCCCCCCAATCTTATTCTGGCTTCTGACGCCTTCCTTTCTAGTCCTTATGAAAGGTCTCAACCCGCGTTATCAACTGTTTATTTCCCTCCATGGATGCTGTTTGACTTGCTGAGTTCCTTCAGCATTTTGTGTCTGTTGCTCAGTAATTAAACAGACTGGGTTCTATGGCTATGCAATTATTTTATGGTACATTGGTATGCTGCTGACATTATCTTTTTTTAATCCATATATATATAAAAGTTCAAAGTAAATTTATTATCAAAGTACATATATGTCACCATATAACAACCCTGAGATTTGTTTTCTTGTGGGCATACACAGTGAAATCACAATGAAACCAATAAAAGACAGCACCCAACGGGATGGACAAACAGCCAATGTACAAATGACAACAAATACGAATGAGAAAAAATAATAAAGAAATAACCAGTAAGTATGAAGAACACAAGATAAAAAGTCCTTGAAAGTGAGTTCAGAAATTGTGGGAACAGTTCAGCGATGGGGCGAGTGAAGTTGAGTGAAGTTATCCCCTATGATTCAGGAGCTGAACGGTTGAGGAGTAATAACTGTTCCTGAACTTGGTGGTGGGGGTCCTGGGGCTCTTGTTCTTTCTTCCTGATGATGCAGAGATAAGACAGCGTGGCCTGGGGGTCCTTGATGATGGATGCTGCTTTCCTGCACCAACACTCTGTGTAGATGTGATCAATAGAGGGAAGGGGTTTAAGCGTGATGGATGGGGTTGTATCCACTACCTTTTGTAGTCTTTTTTATTCAAGGGTATTGGTGTTTCCATACCAGGTCATGAAGCAACCAGTCAATAAACTCTCTGCTACACATCTGCAGGAGTTTGTCAATGTGTTAGATGTCATGCTGAATCTTCGCAAACTTCGAAAACATAGAGGTGCTGCTGCTAATATAATGTAATATACAGAAATATATTCATAAAAAACCAGCTCCACTCTCATGATACAGTTCAAACGTATGTCCCCAGATCAGTATTTCAGATTTACTATTAATTCGACATTCCAAATCTCTGGTTACTAATCCAATAACATAACCATGCTGGTGTCATGCACCAAAATGCTGACAGAATAGAAGAGAGAGTTTTACTGCAATGTTCTATTGAAGTAGACGACTAATATAATATTTTAATGTCCCGTGCACTCAAGGTACTGCTGTGTCAGGTTAAGAGAGGGTTTTTGTTTCATGAGATGCTTTATCTTTATGATGAAGTATATCAGTTCAGTCATGTGTCAACTGGAATTTGAATCCAAGTGTTGGCTTGAAATATGTTAATGACTGCCACATAGGGTGTGTGGGAGCTGGAAGACCAGAACACCTGTGATCCCCAATGAAAAAATAAAGCACGATGGATATTTCATAAGCAGATTCTCAATTAACCATACTGCCCAGGCAGTGATTTCCAAAGGCATGTCTGTGTCAGAAGAAAAATTATTGGCTTAACTAATAGTCACAGCTCACCTGAATGATAAAATTAGTAACATTTTTTGATTGCCATCAGGAAATAATTGCCTAATTATTAAAGAACAATGCTGTATTCTGATCCACACTTGTCCTATTAACAATAGTGCAGTTGAAACGTTGCAATGAATTAATTCGCATAGTTTACAACTAGTGATTAAATCTTTAACAAGTTTACTGTTCTTGATGCAACAGTGCTTATATACATGCAGAATTGATTTTTGTACAAATTTAGCAATTTGCTATTCTTGGTTGAATAAGGAAAAACTGAGTGAACAAATATTTCATGATTGACTAACTATTAAATATAAGCTTTACTTGTTATATTTACACTGAAAAATGGAAACATACAGTGAAATATGTTGTTTGTGTCGAATTAAATCAGCAAGGATGTACTGGGGTCAGTCTGCAAGTGTTGTCACGCTCCTAGTGCTGATATCACGTGTCTTCAACTCACTAACTATAACCGGTACGTCTTTGGAATGTGGGAGGAAACAGGAACACCGGGAGGAAATCCACATGGTCATGGGGAGACTGTATGAACTCCTTACTGACAGCGGTGGACGTGAACCCAGGTCACTGGCACTGTAATAGAGGTATGTTAACCGCTATGCTACCGTGGGTCCCCCAACCCAATATTTTGGTATTTGGGGAACCGGAGGTTTAATGAGCATGAGAAATCTGAAGTAATTAATGTGAGTTTAGAATGAGCACTGGAGGAACCAATTGGACTACAATGGAATAATAGTGGATATTGTTGTAGTGTTAACAAAGTCACCAGAGAGACACAGCTGGTAGATACGAAGTAGTCTTTTATTCGACAAAATGAGACACAGCAGACATCGTACTGAGACCCCTTTTGGAAGAAGAGACTTGTTCAACCAAATATTACTTGACATTTTATAAGCTAAGGATCAAAGGGATAATTCTATATTTACAATGTATCTACAATGCTCCCTTTGAATTACGTTCAACTTTCACATCTCCTTCTTCACATCCACACTCCAGACAACCAAAATGAATTTTACTCAGCATTGTCCGGTTTTTCAATTAACTGATGTTCACAGCTCTAGGAACCTATTGTCCAGAGCTGGATTTTAAAATTAATCTACAGTCAATGTTCAGGTCTGAAGACTAGTTGCTACACAGTCAGTTGCTGAAGTCAACATTTTGCTATATAACCTAACCCCGGAATACTCTATAACAGATATGCCCTGCATTTGATCTTAGAACATTTGAAATGTTTCAGATTGGTCACCATGGATTGGAAAGTAGCAAATGCAACGACAGTGTTGCCAAAAGGAGGGAGGCAATAAACACGGAAGCTAAAGGTCAGTTAATTTAACATCATTTGTGAGGAAAGCACCAGTTATTATTACTCAAGCTGCGATAGCAGGAAAATTAGCAAAACATTGCAACCAGCAGAAGAATCCTGAAGCTATGATAGTGATTTGTATGAAACCCATTAAGAGCTTCTTGAAGGTATTAATAGTGGGTCAAATACAGTACTGTGCAAAAGTCTTAGGCATATATATACTTATATATATAGGTAGGGTTCCTAAGATTTTGCACAGTACTGAAGTAATTTTATGCATTGCACTGTACTGTACTGCTGTAGCAATAAAAAACAAATTTCACGGCATATGTGAGTGATGATAAACCTGATTCGGATAGTCATAGTCATACTTTATTGATCCCGGGGGAAATTGGTTTTTGTTACAGTTGCACCATAAATAATTAAATAGTAATAAAACCATAAATAGTTAAATAGTAATATGTAAATTATGCCAGGAAATAAGTCCAGGACCAGCCTATTGGCTCAGGGTGTCTGACCCTCTAAGGGAGGAGCTATAAAGTTTGATGGCCACAGGCAGGAATGACTTCCTATGACGCTCTGTGTTGCATCTCGGTGGAATGAGTCTCTGGCTGAATGTACTCCTGTGCCCAACCAGTCCATTATGTAGTGGATGGGAGACATTGTCCAAGATGGCATGCAACTTAGACAGCATCCTCTTTTCAGACACCACCGTGAGAGAGTCCAGTTTCATCCCCACAACATCACTGGCCTTACGAATGAGTTTGTTGATTCTGTTGGTGTCTGCTACCCTCAGCCTGCTGCCCCAGCACACAACAGCAAACATGATCACACTGGCCACCACAGACTCGTAGAATATGGGTCTCTATTGTGGACTGAGAGTGGGAAGGGGGCAGGGAGAGGTGAATCATGGTTAGGAAAAGGGGAAGAAGAGGGAAGCACCAGAGGAACATTCTGTAATGATCAATAAACCAATTGATTGGAGTCAAGTGGCCTTGCCCTGGTGTCTCAGGGCTGGTTGTGTCTGGACCGGCATCTCCCCACTCCCCCACCCCGGCCCTGGCACTCCTTCTCTGCCTCCTGTCCCACACCCCTCCTGCAGCACTCCACCCTCACCATTCACAACATATTTTGCACCCACCAAATTTACAAATTCACTCTTTGCTTCACATTGACAAATACAGTAATGTGCAAAACTCTTAGGCACTCTAGCCATATATAAATGTTCGGCACAGCATTGTGGGCCGAAGGGCCTGTATTGTGCTGTAGGTCTTCTATGTTTCTATAAATGGCTAAGTCTTTTGCACAGTACTGCATGATGGAAGAAGCTGATGTTTTTTTTTGATTTTCAGAAGGTATTCACTACAGTTCCATGCAGGAGATTGTTACACAGTTCATGGGGGTGAGGTTACGTGTTAATTGAATGTGTGACTATTCCTATTTTGCAATATTTATTTATTGTCCTTGTAACATAGTTATTTTTATTTCTTGTACGGCACTGCTGCCACAAAACAACAATTTTCACGACCTACAGTATGTCAGTGATAATAAACTTGAATATGATTCTGATTAAGATAGGAAACAGATTAACAACAGAACATTTTGGGATGGCAGGGTGCAGCTAACAGGTTTCATAGGGTTTAAAACATTTACAGTCGCTATCAGTGACTGGATGATGTGACCAAACGTTTTGTCATTCATACAAAACCAGGTTGACATTAAGCTGTGAAGATGCAAAGAGATATAGATCAGTCCTGATGAAGGATCTCGGCCCGAAACATCAAATCTTTATTCCTTCCCATCGATGCTGTTGAGTTCCTCCTCTATTTTGTGCGTGTTTCTCTGCATTTCCAGCTTCTGCAGAATCTCTTGTGCTTATAGACCAGTTAATGACTGGCAGGTAGATGGCAGGTGCTTTATAATGCAGGACAGTGTGATTTTGCACTCTTTCGTCCCAGAGTGGGAATAAAGGATTCCTTAAAGGTGAGGGATTAGTGAATGTATTCAGAGGGATTATGGGGTCGTTCTCCATGCATCATAAAAAGTCAGCGTGGTACATTGTGTGGCCTCATGTCACCTTTGTTTCTTATATCATTTTTGTGCTTCAATTTATTCAGATTCAGAATCAGAATCAGCATTATTATATGTGACATATGTTCTGAAATTCATTGGTCTGCAGCAGGACAGTGAAGTACATAAAATATACTGTAAATTATGATTAAATATTAAATATTGCAAACAGCGAGCAAAAGAATAAGGTAGTATCAAACACAAAATGTTGGAGGAACTCAGCAGGTGGGGCGGCATCTATGGAAAAGTGTAAACCATTTAATATTTTGGAGTGAGAAGGAAAGAGGAAAATGCCAGAATAAAAAAGGTGGGGGAGGGAAAAGAGACAAGCTGGAAAGTAGTATTCATGGTTCCATTCAGAAATCTGATCAGGGAGGGAAAACTGTTCTTAAAATGTTGCATGAGCATCCTGTACCTCCTCCCTGATAGTAACAATGAGAAGACGGCATGTCCCAGGTGGTGAGGGTCTTTAATGATTGATGCCACCTTCTTGAGTCTCCACCTTTTGAGGATGTCCTTGAGGGCGGGGAGTACTGAGCCAATAATTAACAGTGCAAATAAATGCAGCCAAGTACTATAGCCAGTGCATATTATCCAAATGTGTAAACAGTGATTGTTGCCAAGTTTGAAAATGGCAGGCAAACATTATAGGGCAACTCAGCTGTTCTCCAGTGGACAATTGGAACTGAATAAATATATCTGGCATGTTCATTCCTTCTAGACAAGCTATGGTTTGTAGGATCCACTTGCTAATTACACTCAAATTGTTTGGACAACAATTACCGAGGGGGACTTTCTGATCTGGATCAACATTTTGCAATTGTAATCTCAGGTTTCCATCTCTATCTAACAAATCTGATAATTATAAACATAAGAAAGGTTGCAGATGCTGGAAATCCAAAGTAACACACGCAAAATTCTGGAGCAACATAAAACATAGAAATCTACAGCACATTACAGGCCCTTCAGCCCACAATGTTGTGCTGACTGTGTACTCTAGAAACTGCCTAGAGTTTCCCTACTGCACAGCCCTCTATTTTTCCAAGCTCCATGTACCTATCTGAGAGTCTCTTAAAAGACCTTAAGACTCAGCAGGTCAGTCAACATCTATGGAAATGAATAAACAGTCAACATTTCTGGCCAAGACCATTCCTCGTAATTGGAAAAGAAAGAGGAAGATGCCAGAATAAAGAGGTGGGTGCAGGGGAAGGAAGGAAGGAGGATAGAAGGAAGGTGATAGGTGAAGCCAGATGGGTGGGAAAGGTAAAGGGCTGGAGAAGAAGGAATCTGATAGGAGAGGAGAGTGGACCATGGGAGAAAGGGAAGAAGGAGGGGACCAGGGAGTGGTGGAGAATTATAGGCAGGTGTGAAGAGGTAAAAAGTCAGCTTCTGTTGATAGTATAGCAGCCTTTTAAATGGTCTTAAGAAATGCATATCACATTGCATAACATTCCTAAACTTCTTTCACTTCATATTTATATAATTACTGGAATGTTAAAATTAATTATCACAGAGATGCTCACTCAGTGACCACCTGCTACGTACCTAGTAAAGTGGCCACTGAGTGGATGTTTGTCATCTTCTGCTGCTGTAGCCCATCCATGTCAAGATTCAACATGCTGTGCATTCAGAGATGCTCTTCTGTACACCACTGTTGTAACACGTGGTTATCTGAGTTACTGTCGACTTCCTGTCAGCTTGTACCATTCACCTTTGAGCTCTCTCATTAACAATGTGTTTTCGCCCACAGGACTTCCACTCACTGGATGTATTTTAGCTTATCGCACCATTCTCTGTAAACTCTGAATATTGTTGTGTGAAAATCCCAGGAGGTCAGCAGTTTCTGAGATACTCAAACCACCCCATCTGGCACCAACAATTATTCCACGGTCAAAGTCACTTAGATCACATTTCTTCTCCATTCTGATGTTTAGTAACACTCACGACATGCTGGAGGAACTGACCAGGTCGGGCAGCATCCGTGGAAATGATCAGTCACCATTTCGGGCTGGAAACCTTCATCAGGATGTTTAGTCTGAACAACAACAGGATCTCTTGACCATGTCTGCATGCTTTTGTGCAATGAGTTGCTGCCACACGATTGGCGGTTTAGAGATTTGCATTAAGGAGCAAAATTGATCATCAATGAGACATAATTTGCCGTTCATTTTTTGTGTTATTTAGGGCACTATTATTTAATGCGGGTTCAGAGTGAATAAAATCTTAGCAGGAGGGATACAATACTGAAGGAAATGGACCCAGCAAAACTCCGTGGCATCAACCCATGCATTGTGGAGTTGTAAGGTCTCAGTATGATTGGTGGTGAATTAGGGGGTTGAGCGAGGTTAAAAAGCTAATGTTTTAAGTTGACTTTAATTTCTACAGTTTAGATTGGGGCTCAGGGACTGTGTTCTTCTACTTTGTTTGTTGATTACTGGTTCTTTTCGACAACTGCAGGGTGCCTTGATATTGGGTGAGGGCAGATAGCCCATTGGTCAAGGGCGGCAGAATAGGGCTGAGGTTAGCGTAATACTTCACAGTGCTTGCGATCTCCGAGTGGGATTCAATTGCTGCCACTGCCCGTAAGGAGTTTGTATATTCTCACCATGATGAATGCCGGTGACATCGTAAAACGGTATTGTGGTTCTACATTTATGGGTTGGACTATTGTGTTTATGGAGTGTGGACTTTTTCAAACTTATGGTTTTTATATTCTGTGTTTTTTATCGCCCATTCCTTTTCCATTTTGTTATGTGAGCAGAGGGTGTTCGGGGGGTTGATGTTCTGTTAGTGTTCTGTTATGCTTTTTCTGTGGGGGAGGGGGAGGGGTTGTTTATCGGGGGTTGATATTCCTGTTCTGTTTTGTGCGGGAGGGAGGAGGTTTTGGGGGGGGGGTTGACAATCAGGATGTCATCTTTTTTTGTAGTGGGGGGTGTGTTTGATGTTTCTCTCTGAATGACTTTTATATCCTTCCTTCGTTTCGCGGCTATCTGGAGAAGACAAATCTCAGAGTTGCACATGGATACATGCCTAGATAATGAATGAAACTTTGAAACCTTTGACCATGTGGGTTACCTCCTAGTGCTCTGGTTTTATCCCATGTTCCAAAGATATATAGGTTAGGGTTAGTGAGTTGTGAGCATGCTCTTTTGGTGCCGGTAGAGTGGAGACAGTTACGGGCTTCCCAGCACAATCCTCATTGATTTGATTTGAAACAAATCACACACTTTGCTGTATGTTTTAATATCCATGTGACAAATAAAGCTAATCTTTATCTTCATCTTTCGATGGGAGGTGTTAGAGAGTAGATGGCTGCGAAGGGAAGACTCGCACATATACATCATCATTCACAACCCACTCAGGTTATCTTAGAACTTTGTACAGCCGATGAAATACCGCATGCATTTGGAAAATATGACTGTGAATTTGCACAAAGGAAACTCACACCAAAAGTGTTCCGATAATAACCAGCTAAATATTCCAGTGACTTTGACTGAGAAATGAATATGTGTGGAAGAAAATTATATATTTAAGATTAATTTTGAATTAAATGCTGTTGTCAAGTTTGACTAGCAAGATATTGCTCAAGACCTGAGTCATGAGGGTGACGGGATAAGAGACAGATGCTGCTTTGCTTGTGTGAGCTAACAATAGCCAGACATAGATCATGTCAGCAATGTCGTACTGTTAACCTTTGTCTGAGATTGTCTAGCTATTAGAGGAACTGACTGTAGACGTGCATTTTTAATTTTGTGCATTGTGCGGGAACATTGGTAGACGTGAGGATGCCTAACAAGTGCTTCTTGAAATCGCTGATTTTGGGCTATTGTCCAAAATTTACTGTATAAATTTAAGATGTAACCTGACATTGGCGGAGTCGTAAGACAACGGCTCCCTGTGATAATGTAATAAAGGGTTAACCTTACACCGAAGTCTATCTCTTTATTTCTATTCCCTAACAGTGTAAAGCCTCTTAAAATGATTGACAATGAAATTCTTTAGGGCAAATCAGAGTTAATTCTTCGACAATATGACAATGGGGAATAATTTTTCTACTGATCTTCAAAATAGTACCTTTTACAACTTACTGAGAAGGTAAATGGGACCTTTGGCTTAATGTCACAATCAGAATATGGCACCTCCAAATTGGATTATCAGCATGGACTACCTCCACATATTTCTGGAGTGGGATCTGAGCCCACAGCTTTCTAATTTTCTAGATTTTTGCAAACTGATCTACAACTGACATCCATAGTCAAGTGAAACGTCGTTATTGAAAGTGGAGAAAGGCACTGCAGAACTGGGAAGGAAAGAAGAAAAGACAGCTAAAAGTTTCTTGACTCAATCTTTTATGTTTATTTATATTGTTTTATTTCGAGATCCAGTGCGAACAGGCTTTTCTGGCCCAATGAGTTACTCGGCCCAGCAACTCACCTATTTAACTCTAGCCTAATCACAGGACAAGTTATAATGTCCATTTAATCTACTAACTAACCAGTACATCTTAGAAGTCTGGGAGGAAACCAGAGCACCCGGAGGAAACCCACACGGTCACGGGAAGAACATACAAACTGCTTACTGGAATTGGAACTCCAACACCCCGATTTCTAATGACCCGTGCTTACCACTATGCTACTGTGGAGATCGTTCTTAGACAAATAGGTTGATTCACTTAGAACTGAAGGTTTATGTCTGTCACAAGTGCTCGTGGGCAGCACGATGGCAGAGCTGCTGCCTCACAGCTTCACCCGTCCCAGCTCAATCCTGACCTCAAGTGCTGTCTGTGTGGAGTGTTCACGTTCTCCCCCCCCCCATCAACATGTTGGCTTCCCCTGGGTACTCCAGTTTCCACGCACATCCCAAAGACGAACAAATCGATAGGGTGATCAGAAAGCTGTGCTTACCGTGCAGCTGACTGGGAGAAGCTATTGGTCATTGTCAGGAACAGGAACAAGAATAGAAATGAGATCTGTATGGCGCTAGACCATAGTAAAAGGGTGCTTGATGGCTAACACAGACTGCACTGCATGGATCGGAAAAAGCTGCAGAGAGATGCCAACACATCCAGCTCCCTCACAGGCATAAGCCTTCATCGCATTGAGAACACCTTCAAAAGCTGATGCCTCTCTTATGAATATCATCAGGAAGAAGGTACAGGAGGCTAAAGAATCATGCTCAATGTTTCAGGAACACCATCTATCTCCCCACCCTCACTCGGATTTCTGGATGGACAATGAAAACTACTTCACTATTTTTTGCTCTCTTTTGCATTACCTATTCAATTTATTTTTAAATATGTATTTCTTATTGTAATTTATAGAATTTTTTATATATTACACTATAATGCAGCTGCAAAAGTAGGGGACCGTGCACAATCCTGATTTGATGGAGACAGACGTGAGAGTATGGAGGAACATCTGGAAAACTTCTGAAATGCTCGCTTCGTTGCCGCTGCTACTGTGTGGTAACCGGAATCTCCGGAGCTGAAGGCCGCGAAATCCTCGGCTTTGCATGTTTCAGCGGCCGGGGAGAGGTCAAAGGCGCTCGGCAGAGGATGACGCGCGGGAGGCTGTATCGGAGAGGCTGCTCGGAAGCTCGGAGCTTTCGGACAGATGGACTCAGAGTTGGCTGCTTCCAGGGTATCGGCAAGTTGATGGTGCCTGGAGGTTTATGGCAGGGAGTTTCTCCCTTTTGCCGCCTGCTATCGGGGACTCGAGAGTCGATCGACTCGGGACTTAACTGTTCCTACGATCTATTCTTTATCAAATTATGGTATTGCTTTGCACTGCTGTAACTATATGTTATAATTATGTGGTTCTGTCAGTGTTAGTCTTTGGTTTGTCCTGTTTTCTTTGATATCACTCCGGAGAAACATTGTATCACTTCTTAATGCATGTATGCATTTCTAAATGACAATAAAAGAGGACTGAGTGTTCTCATAATGTAAATATCAGTGATATTAAACCTGATTTTGACTTGGTGAGACAAAGCATCTATTTCTGAGCAGTATAACTCTATGACGATAAGTTCAGTTAAGATATTCACATTTAATGAATGCTCTTTGAAACACTAACAGTTAGCTTAGAGTGCAGCTAAGCCTAATCTTTCAATACATTTTCCTGCGTAGTTTGATGTATCCTCCTAAAAGAGTTGTTCTATTTGCAAGTCAGCAAATTAAAGTACCTGTCAAACAAAAAAGCATTAGGGGTTATAACCTCCAACAGACACAGTTCTGGGCAGGTTACAATCACCCAGCAGGCTCACGCTTTCATTTAGAGTATCTGTTTCAGTTATTTTGGACACTTTTATTGCAGGGGCTTATCGTTGTTGATGGTTTTCATATTAAGTGTCATAAAGAGATGTTAATATTTTAACAGCTGGTTCTTTTTCCCCTCTTAAACTAAATGAAACTTATCCTGAAGAAGGGCCAATAAAACCAGGTGGCAATAAAGTGTTTGATGTGCACAGGGATGTGGAATGACAGCAGCCACAATCACTTTATGCGGTGAAATAAAAAGCCTCTCGGTTTCAGTTGTGATACAGTCTAGGTGAGTAGTTGCATGACCTTGACAGCAAGGAGGTGGTAAACTGAGAAGTGTTGCGTACGTCACCCATTACATTAACACAGGCTTGCCTTCCCTCCTTCCACCAGCTGTGGAAGAATGGGTCAGAGTTCAGAAGGAAACCAAACACTTCAAAGTTCAAAGTTGAAAGTAAATAGAACATAGACCAGAACAACACAGGAACAGGCCCTTTGGCCCATGATGTTATGCTGAACAAATTAAATTAGCAATCAAGTGGCCAACTAAACTAATTTCTTCTGCCCACACAAAGTCCACATCCTTCCATTTTCCTCACATTCATGTACCTACCCAAACATTCCTTAAAAGTGTCTAATGTATCTGCCTCTACTACCAGTCCAGGCAGTGTATTCCAGGTATCCGCCACTCTCTGTGTAAAAATACTTGCCCCTCACACCTCCAATGAAATTACCCCCTCTCACCTTAAATGTATGCCCTCTGGTATTAGACATTTCAAGCCCGGGAAAAAGATACTCTGTCCATAACTCTCAAAAGCTTATAAACCTCTGTCAGATCTCCCCTCAGCATCCGCCTCTCTAGAGAAAACAACCCAAGTTTGTCCAGCCTCTCATGTCTACTCAACCAGGCAGCATCCAGGTGTTCTTCTGCACCCTCTTCAAAGTCTCGATATCCTTCCTATACAGTAAAAGTAAAGGAATCCGTTAGTCTTGCGAGACCATGGATCTGCGCATGGAAAGTCTTCGCTCTCCAGGGTGCAGGCCTGGGCAAGGTTGTATGGAAGACCAGCAGTTGCCCATGCTGCAAGTCTCCCCTCTCCACGACACCGATGTTGTCCAAGGGAAGGGCATTAGGACCCATGCAGCTTGGCACCAGTGTCGTTGCAGAGCAATGTGTGATTAAGTGCCTTGCTCAAGGACACAACACACTGCCTTGGCTGGGGCTCGAACACACGACCTTCAGGTCGCTAGTCGAATGCCTTAACCACTTGGCCACGTGCCCACACTATACAGTGATCCTATACAGCAGAATCAATGAAAAACTACACACAAATAAAGATGGACAAACAACCAGTGCAAAAGAAGGCAACACACATCAGAGTTGCTGGTGAACGCAGCAGGCCAGGCAGCATCTCTAGGAAGAGGTACAGTCAACGTTTCGGGCTGAGATCCTTCATCAGGACTGACGAAGGGTCTCGGCCCGAAACCTCGACTGTACCTCTTCCTAGAGACGCTGCCTGGCCTGCTGCGTTCACCAGCAACTTTGATGTGTGTTGCTTGAACTTCCAGCATCTGCAGAATTCCTCGTGTTTGCAAAAGAAGGCAAGCTGTGCCCAATGAAAAAATAAATAAATACCAAAGAGAACAAGAATTGTAGAATCCTTGGAAGTGCGTCTTTAGGTTGTGGAGTCAGTTCGGTGTTGAGGTAAGTGAAGTTAACCATGCTGGTTCAAGAGCCTGCTGGTTGAGGAGTAATAACTGTTTTTGAACTTGGTGGTATGGGATCTAAGACTCCTGTATCTCCTTCCCAAAGGCTGCGGCGAGAAGAGAACATAGACTGGATGGAGGAGGTCCTTCAAGTTTTTATTTGAAAGGAGACTTTACCCTATCCTGCCCTGCCAGTAATCTCAGTATGTTGTTGGCTCAACTGGTAACCCTGGCCTTGGATCCCTCTGTTTTCAAGCCTCATCTCAGAAACCTCAAACCTGATCGGAAACCAGGGCAAAACTAAGGAGATGCTGTAACACCAAGGATGTGAAACTGAGATGAGACATTCCAAGGCCCAACCTGCTCAACTAGGCAGGCAGGAGAGATTCCTTGGTGCAGGTTAGGCATGAGCAGAGTTTTGAGCAACACACGCAAAATCGTCACTATGTGTGATGACAATGTCAGAACCCAAGTAACTAGAGTTCATTCGTAAGAATTCCAACAGAACATTGGTGACTCGGCCAAGCAACGCCACAGGACATAAAATTCTCAAAGCTAGGACCCCGCGATTAGTGCTAATCAGCCGTCTGCTTAAATGATACAAGCAACACAGAATCCCCGAGCTGAACAATATAAACTTAAGTTTAAACAGAAAGCATCAGGAGACTGCATTACAAAGAGCGAGTTGCTTAAGAAAAACACAGGGAAATCTATATGATTAACGACTCTTGTTGAACAACAATTAACCATTTCAGGTGCTCTAAACACCTTGGAGCCCAAGGCTCTCCAGCTCCCCGTACAGGCCCAAACAGCTCATTACTCAATCCCCTGTACAGTGGATGCAATGGATTGCAGAAGTATTGATGAACTCCAACCACATTATCGATTTCAGAGGACAATGGAGACAGGAGGACATCAATGGTCTATGCTCCACTTAGGAGCTCTTTGAGTAAGGGCTCAAGTAAGAAAGTAGATTTAGATTTAGATTATAAGGACACGCAGTCCTCTTTTATTGTCATTTAGTAATGCATGCATTAAGAAATGATACAATGTTCATCCAGAATGATATCACAGAAACGCAAGACAAACCAAGACTGAAAAACTGACAAAAACCGCATAATTATAACATATAGTTACAACAGTGCAAGCAATACCGTAATTTGATAAAGAACAGACCATGGGCTCAGTAAAAAAAGTCTCAAGGTCTCTTGAAAGTCCCATCATCTCACGCAGACGGTAGAAGGAAGAAAAACTCTCCCTGTTGTGAGCTTCCAGCGCCACAAACTTGCCGATGCAGCACCCTGGAAGCACCCAACCACAGTCCGACTCCTGAGTCTGTCCGAAAACTTCGAGCCTCCGACCAGCACTCCAACACCGAGCACTGAGCACCATCTCTGCCGAGCGCTTCAACCCCGGCCCCGGCAACAGGCAATAGGCAAAGCCAAGGATTTGCGGCCTTCCCCTCCGGAGATTCTCGATCACACAGTAGCAGCGGCAGCGAAGCGGGCATTTCAGAAGTTTCTCCAGATGTTCCTCCGTGCTTCTCATGTCTGTCTCCATCAAATCAGGATTGTGCACGGTACCTACTTAACAAATATGATATCATTTCGGAGTGGCCGCCATCTTCTCCTCCTCTTACCACCTCCCTGAATTCAACCAGGGAGATTCAAATAAATTACTTGATGAAAAAGCTGCGAACAATTGCCCAAGTACGTTGTCAGTGATTAAAAATGTATGATGTGATTTTGTTTGTATAGTTTCCATTTTGTTTTCAAATGAAATACTTGTTATAAGGAAAACTTTGTACAAAGCCCTGAACAGTCTCTTTGCTTCAGAATGTGTGGCCAGATTTCTACAGGAGGGGATGGTGGAACCGAAGGAGTAAGTAACAAGCTCAGCTAAGATTGGTTCCCGAATGTGAAGGAGAGGAAATGTTTTCCATTTTGCTATGGAATCTCTATCAACGGTGATAGTTTTATCTTACCATTAGGTTTAGGGGCAGCAGGGTAGCGTAGCAGTGAAGCACATCGCTTTACGGCGCCACTAACCAGGGTTCAATTCCCGCCACTGTCTGTAAGGAGTTTATACGTTCTCCCCGTGAACCCATGGATTTCCTCCAGGTCCTGCGGTTTCCTCCCACATTCCAGATGTATGAGTTAGTAGGTTAATTGGTAACATGGAGTGTAATTGGGTGGTGCATGCTCATTGGGCCGGAAGGGTGTGTTACTGTGCTGTATCTCTAAATTAAAAATTAAATTAAATAATTCCAGTTGCAGAGCTCTCCTCTAAGTAAGCGTATTGAAATTCTAAAAATGGTCTTCCAGCAAGGGTTTATGTCCCACTGGAGGCTCATCTTCATGGATGAGTTCTCCCCCATCATTTAAATGTGAGTTGGCCCCCATCATTTAAAGAAAATGAAGCTGGAAAAGGCAGAAACCATAAAGGAAAATTATTCATTTTAATATCCCATTAGGAACTTGGCAGTTGAAACAGGGTATAGAGTACTGACTCTACATCTTAATTCAAAGTTGCCTTCATTTGAACTGAATGATGGTTCAAATTTGTCAGGTTTCTTTTTTATTGTGTTATGTTACTAATACAGATTACCTGCTAATTCATTATTTTAAGGCCGAAAAAATGTCTGAATTACTTGACTGAGCTGCTGTATAGAGCTGTCCATTGATTTGATCTGACTAACCTACTGTGGTTTTCCCTCTTTTCTCTTATTCTTTGAGAAAGGATATGGCACTTTAAAAGGCATCCTCCCCATGAAAGAAGCAATTCATCCTGTACTGCTGTTTATTCAAAGAACATGTTCATGGACATCTTACAAAACATCATTAAGAATGAATCGTTTTGAATAATGAATAAAGGAAGTTAGGGTTTTAAGGCAGGCAGATACGATTTCTTTCCTATTCTCTGTTTGAGATTCCCAATTAAATTGAACGATTAAAGAGAACAGGAAAGACTATGGTGGGTGCCTTCTAAGATACGTGGTCTCAGGAAGCATCAATACCTCTTCCAGTGTGTAAAAGAAGAGCGAGCTATTCGTCTGATATTGTCTTCAAAGTACCTTCAAGCAATTAATACATTTCTACCAATACATTGTTTATTCAATTGGTCTTTCATTTGGTTAGACATATTTTCATTAAAAACTCTCTAAATATTATTCAGAATCAGAATCAGAATCAGGTTTAATATCACCGGCATCTTTGCAGTGGCAGCAAGCCAATGAAACACATGGTAAATAAACCAAAAACAGGATTTCAGTAATTTCAGTAAGAGTATACATATACGTGTGTGTGTGTGTGTGTGTGTGTGTGTGTGTGTGTGTGTGTGTGTGTGTGCTTGTGTATTAAGTAGTTAAATTAAGATAAGTAGTGCAAAAAACAGAAATGAAAAACAAGTAGTGAGGCAGTATTCATGAGTTCAATGTCCATTTAGAAATCCAATACAGGTGTCCCCCGCTTTTCGAACGTTCGCTTTACGAAACCTCACTGTTACGAAAGACCTACATTATTACCCTGTTTTCGCTTTCAGAAGGTGTTTTCACTGTTACAAAGAAAGGCGATAAAAAATCAGCGCGCGATAAAAGGCAGCGCGCGCCCCGAGCAGCCACTCTGCCCAACGGCATTGCTTAAACACGTTGCATTGAGCAGCCGTTAGCAAGATGAGTTCTAAGGTGTCAGAAAAGCCTGAAAGAGCTCGTAAGGGTATTACACTTAGCGTAAAACTAGACATAATTAAGCGTTTCGATCGTGGTGAACGAAGCAAGGACAAAGTGAGTTTGGCTTGTGGAAGTTGACGAAGATGATGTTGAAGAGGTTTTGGCATCCCATGACCATGAACTGATAGATGAAGAGCTGATGCAATTGGAAGAGGAAGGGATAACAATCGAAACCAAACGCAACCGAATGCAGAAAGTGAAGCAACTGCGTGAGATTTTCGCTGCAATGATAAAGTACGATTTTAATTTTGAAAGGGTGTGTCGGTTTAGGGGATATTTGCAGGATGGCTTGAGTCTTTACAAACAACTGTATGATAGAAAAATGCGTGAGGCTCAGCAGTCAAGCAAGCCTTCCACATCCGCCAGAGCAGATGATGAACCTCAACCTTCGACATCGAGGCGGGCAGTCATAGAAGATGAGCTGCCTGCCCTGATCGACGATGAGGTGATACCCCGGTGTCCCACCACCCCAACACCCGGGCCCCGGACAGATACTGTACCGATTCGCGAAGAGCGCAGCAGTAGCCGGGAGGCACACAGCACATCTTTAAGAAAAAAGCCGAAATAAGCATGCTAATTAATTAGGTGCCGCCTAGCACGTAATTGTCGGCCCAGATCAGAGGTGATGCAATCGGCAATTGCCTCTGATCTGCGCTGACATTTACGTGCCGGGCAGCATCTAATTAATTAGCATGTCTATTTCAGCTTTTTTCTTAACGATGTGCTGTGTGCCTCCCGGCTACCACTGCATTCTTTGCGGCAATGTATCGGCTCGGCAACCCGAAGGGTGGGGGCAACTGCACCACCCAGCCTGCGACGACTCAGTCTAACACACCATCATCAGTGTGCTCAGTGTTGTTTTCTCAATTCCAGTAAGTGATACTACACTGCACATACATTATTTCTACTTTATATAAGCTGTGTATTTTTACATGTTATTTGGTAGATTTGGCAGCTTCATAGTTTAAAGGTCACTGGAGAGCTCGTTTATGCCAACAGTGCTTGTGTGAGATTTTCTGCCGAGAGCGCTTGCGTGAGATTTTCGCTACGGAGATCTGTGCAGACAATCGTTGTAGAGAAGTATTTCTACTTTATATAGGCTGTGTATTTGTCATATCATTCCTGCTTTTACTATATGTTACTGTTATTTTAGGCTTTATGTGTTATTTGGCATGATTTGGTAGGTTATTTCTGTGTCTGCGAATACTCACAAAATTTTCCCATATAAATAAAAGGTAATTGTTTCTTCGCTTAACGACATTTCAGCTTACGGACAGTTTCATAGGAACGCTCTACCTTCGGATGGCGGGGGAAACCTGTAGTAGAAGGGAAGGAGCTGTTCCTGAATCACTGAATGTGTGCCTTCAGGCTTCCATACCTCCTTCCTGGATGGTGGGGTCCTTGATGATGGAAGCTGTGTTTCTAAGGCACCACTCCGTGGAGATGTCTTGGATACTACGAAGATGAGCGCCCATGATGGAGCTGACTAATTTTATAGCTTTCTGCAGCTTGCTACGATCCTGTGCAGTAGCCCTCCCCCCACAACCCTCTACCAGACGGTAATACTGTATAGCCAGTCTGAATGCTCTCCACAGTATATCTGTAGAAGTTTTTGATTGTTTTAGGTGACAGTTCTAAATTCTGCCAAGACAAAACCTCAGTTTTAAATTGGGTCCATCTAGTCCCTAATACATGCATGTGGCGTAAGTGATATTCTCGTTATAACCTGCAAATGCACAACTTGGTATACTGTATTAATAATTTCTGGCACATTTGCTCAAAAGTGAAGATTCCTAACAACTGACTTTCCGCATACAGAGATCACCCACTGCGGAGCATGTGAGTTGTACTCCTTGCTATTGTCGATGGAATAGCCCAGCAGGAGAGAAATATATTTCAAATCGGAACGCGCCATAGGCAATGAAAGCAATTAACTCAAAGCAGCATCACAAAGTTTTGACACTTGTTAATTCAAAGAGGCAGTTTGATTTGCTTTCCCTTCCCAGCGTGTTTCTTTATAACTGTCGGTCAGGAAACAAAGCAGTCAATAAATAGTGGGAACAAGAGAACACTTCAAAGTTCTAAGTAAATTTATTATGAAATGACTTATGTGTCATGGTATACTAGCCTGAGATTCATTTTCTTGTAGGCATTCACAGTAGGATAAAGAAATACGATAGATCAATGAAAAATGCACACGAAGACTGACAAGCAACCAATGCACAAAAGAAGACAAACTTCAAATACAATAAGACAAGTAAAAATACTAATAATTAATAAATACGTAAGTAAATAATACTGAGATCTTGAGCTGTAGAATCCTTAAAAGTGAATCCATAGGTTGTGTTCAGTGAAATTTCAATGTTGAAGTGAGTGACGTTATCCATGTTGGTACAGGAGCTTGATGGCTGACAGGCATTGATGTTTCTGTACCATCTTCTAGGAAAGTCATCAAATGATATAGCATAGAAATTGGCCATTCTGTCCACTAAGCCCATACTAACTAACAACTTTTATACTGATCCCATTACCCAGCACTCAGGCCATGACCTTCTTTAAAATGTAATCACTTTTATATGTAGGAATTGTTGCCAAGTTCTGCACAGCAAGCTTCCACAAGAAACAGTGTACAATGTATTTGTTTTGGTTGTTGATTGATGAGCAAATCTGGTCTGGAGCTCCGGGGATAAATTCCATGCTTTTATTTCACAAGCTTCAAAGACAAACGGAGCCTGGTTTATAAGTAAATTACTGCAAATGTTGGAAAGATTCATCCGGCTGAGCAGCATCTGTGGACAGGGAGAGAGAGAGAAAGAGAAAGCCATCTCGGTATCTCTTGCTTTCTCCAGTGATTTATGATGTGATTGGTTTTGGACTAGAGCAAGGCAAGGGAATATCTTATATTCCATCTGGGTAGTCTCCAATCTTATCCTCTCAAAGCCTACCCTAAGTCCCCATCGAGAAGGGTTGAAACGGCTAACGCCAGTTAACAGACCTCTGGCCAATCTCCGATACGGTGGATATAATGGATTACAGAAACATTGATGAGCTCCACGAGAGGTCATCGGTGACCTATGCTCCACTGGGAGCTAAGGGCCCCAGAAGAAGAAGAAGTCTCCAAACTGACAGAATGATCTTTGATTTCTCCAACCTCATGTAATTTCTAACCCCCCCCCCCCACTGTCTCTTCTTCCATTCCTCATTCTGGCTCACCTCTCACCCCTTCTCTTCTTATCTGGTCTTCACTTCTCTCTGGGGACCCTCCTCCTTCCCATTCTCCCTTTGTCCACTCTCCTCTCCCATCAGATTCCTTCTTCTTCAGCCCTTTACCCCTTCCACCAATTGCGTTTCATCTTCTTACTTCATCCCAATCCCCCAGTCATCTCCCTTCCCTCTCACCTGCGTTTACCTGTCACTTGCCAGCTTGTACTCCTTCCCCTCCCTCCACCTCCTTATTATGGCCTCTCCTCCTTTCCTTTTCAATCATGATGAAGGTTTTCAGCCCGAAACGTTGACTGTTTCTTCCTCTCCACAGATGCTGCCTGATGTGCTGAGTTCCTCCAGCATTTTGAGTCTGTTGCTCTAGGTTTCCAGCACCTGTAGAATCACTTGTGATCAAGACAAGGACAGGTTGCTGTCCATGTATAAGCAAAGCACACCATCAAACTCAGAGAACGTAAAATATTGAATGAGGCAAGAGTACAAGGCATCATAAGACCCATTAGGAGAACACCTCACCAAGTGGATATGTCCACAAGTACATTCATGTATTAAGTACCTCTGCCTCTAAAGCCAGCATTGTGGTTTATTGGAAATAATCACTTTGGAACCAAATTACCAAGTGGGTCTCATTCCAGCCATTCTTTCAGCACCGCTCCTGAGAGTGGTACAGGAGCTAATATAGTGTGAAATTAACACCAGCCTTGAAGAGGTCAGTGGAATTTATCACAGCAGGCGATCTGGAGTGTATGGTATTCACCTTCACTCTCTGTCATCACCAGCTGATGAATAAAACAAATAGGTTTTATATCTCCCCTGTGCTACTGATGTCACACAGTCCTTCATTACTTTATACCCAGTGGCTTCTTTAATAGGTACCTAAGAAAATGGCCAGTGAGTGTATGCTTGTGGCGTTCTGCTGCTCTAGCCCATCCGCTTCTGCACACCACTGTTGTAACACATGGTTATTTGATTTACTGTCCCCTTCTTGACAGCTTGAACCAGTATGGCCATTCTCCTCCAACTTCCCTCATTAACAAGGTGTTTTCGCCCACGGAACTGCTGCTTACTGGATGTTTTTCAGTTTCTCGCACCATTCTCTGTATATCCTAGAGACTCTTATTTGTGAAAATCCTTGGAGATCTGCAGTTTCTGAGGTACTCAAACCACCCTATCTGGCATCAGCAATCATTCCACGGTCAATCATTTAGATCACATTTCTTCCCCCATTCTGATATTTAGTCTGAACAACAACTGAACCTCATGACCATGTCTGCATGCTTTTATGTACTGAGCTGCTGCCACAAGACTGGCTGATTAGATATTTACATTAATGAGCAGGTAGAAAGGTGTATCTAATAATGTGACCACTGGGTGTATATACAAATATAGTAATTAAAGAATAATTGTTTCTAAGTCTATGCACTTCCAAGAAAATTGCCCCTGGAGAGACAGGGGTATTGAAAGAAGAATTCATGTATCCGTTCCCCAGTTGGTTCCTGGTTTGAAAACATGATTTGTACAATTTATTTTACTTCACATATCGTTATAACTTCACACTGATTCATTCCAGCAACTAAGTAATGCCAGGAATTTAGTGAGAGGTGTTTGGTAGATTTTCTCACCAGATGGGATTTTCAACCCAGATAATTGTGAGGTGGTTCATTTTGGTAGGTCAAATATGACGACAGAATATAATAATAATGGTAAGACTCTTGGCAGTGTGGAGGATAAGAGGGATCTTGGGGTCCGAGTCCATAGGACACTCAAAGTTGCTGCGCAAGTTGACTCTGTGGTTAAGAAAGCATACGGTGCATTGGCCTTCATCAATCGTGGGATTGAGTTTAGGAGCCGAGAGGTAATGTTACAGCTATATAGGACCCTGGTTGCCTCACTACAGGAAGGATGTGGAAACCATAGAAAGGGTGCAGAGGAGATCTACAAGGATGTTGCCTGGATTGGGGAGTATGCCTTATGAGAATAGATTGAGTGACTTAGGATGAGTGGTGACCTGATAGAGGTGTATAAGATGATGTGAGGCATTGATCGTGTGGATAGTCAGAGGCTTTTTTCCCCCAGGGCTGAAATGGCTAGCACGAGAGGGCATAGTTTTAAGGTATTTGGAAGTAGGTACAGAGGTGATGTCAGGGGTAAGCTTTTTACACAGAAAGTGGTGAGTGCCTGGACTGGGCTGCCGGTGACGGTGGTGGAGGCGGACATAATACTGTCTTTTAAGAGACTCCTGGACAGGTACATGGAGCTCAGAAAAATAGAGGGCTATGGGTAACCCTAGGTAATTTCTGAAGTAAGTACATGTTCAACACAGCCTTGTGGGCCGAAAATTGTGCTGTAGGTTTTCTATGTTTCTCTATGGAGAGGTGAGGGAGAACCATCTAACGGAACCTATAGAACAGAACAGTACCACAGAGGAACAGGTATTCTGGTCCGCCATGTCTGTGCCGAGCTAGACCAATCCCATCTGCCTGTTGGTGGGCTGGACTTGTTCATCTGTTTCGCGATACGGCGCAGAACAGACCCTCCAGCCCAGTAACCCACCCAGTTAACCCTAACCGACAATTTACAATGACCAACTAATCTACTGACAGGTCTTTGCAATGTGGGAAGGATCCAGAGCCTCTTCGAAGAACCCCACATGGTCAGGGGCAGAACGTACAAACTCCTTTCAGACGGTGCAGGAATTGAACTCCAAACACTGATGATCCAAGTTGCAATAGCTTCATGCTAACCTCTATGCTACCGTATTTCCTCGATGTTGCTAATATATTTTCTTCTATCTCCTCCCCTGGAAGAGTTCCATTCACCTTCCATTCTCTGTGTAAGAGTGTGTGGCACATCTCTTTCAAAACATCAGCTGTCCATTTCTGTCTGAACTGCAGAGTTGCTCCAGCGCTTTGTGTGTTGCTAAAACAGAACAAACAACCTCTATAATGTCTCACAGTGATATGTTAAAACCATCCAGGAATTGAACTGAATTGAATTGACTTTATTACTTACATCCTTCACAGACACGAGGAGTAAAAATCTTTATGCCAGGTCTCCGTCTAAGTGTGCAATGTGCAATTACATTAATTTGTAATAAATAATATGTACAACACGACAGTCAATATAGCATAGAAATACAATTGTATCAATGTGAATTAATCAGTTTGATGGCTTGGTGGAAGAAGTTGTCCCAGAGCCTGTTGGTCCTGGCTTTTATGCTGCAGTACTGTTTCCCGGATGGTAGCAGCTGGACAGTTTGTGGTTGGGGTGACTCGGGTCCCCCATGATCCTTCGGCCCCTTTTCACACACCTGTTTTTGTAAATGGCCTGAACAGTGGGAATTTCGCATCTACAGATGCTCTGGGCTGTCGGCATCACTCTCTGCAGAGTCCTGCGATTGAGGGAAGTACAGTTCCCATACCAGACAGTGATGCTGTCAATTGTGTCCCTGTAGAAAGAAGGTACAGGAGCCTGAAGTTGCGCACTTAACATTCTCGGAACAGGGGCTTCCCCTTCCGCCATTAGATTTCTGAATGGTCCATGAAATCATGAACACTATGGCTCTCTCTTTGCACCATTGACTTACTTTTTAAATATTTTTCTCATTGTAACTTGTAGTAAGTTCTTTATGTATTGCTCTGTTCGGGTGGCAGAATGGAGTTATGTCTCTACCAAAGGAGATGTAAGATGCTCCTTCCCTCCGCTAGCCTGCAGGTCACCCTTGGTCACATGCTTAGACCCACGATCAGTGTCACGTGAAGCTGTGGGAGCAGGTGGTGGATGGCTGTATGAGCAACTGGTGCACATCACAGGTCCTGGTTATGTGACCACTGATGCCAGGCAGACATTCTTTGAAGAGTATTGACCCTGAACTCCTCCATCCTGATCAAGAAGGCGCAACAGTGTCTTTATTTCCTGCGGAGCATCAAGAAAGCTCACCTCTGTCCCAGGATATTGATGGACTTTTACACTGTACCATTGAGAGCATACTCACCATCTGCATCTCAGTGTGGTATGGCAATTGTCTCATATCAGACCACAAAGCACTCCAGCGTGTGGTGAAAACTGCCCAGCGGATTATCAGCACCCAATTGCCCAGTACTGAGAACATCTACCACAAATGCGAAAAGCATTATCAGGGATGCATCTCACCATAACCATGAACTTTTTACTCTCCTCCCATCCGGTAGGCGCTACAGGAGCCTCCACTCCTGCACCAGCAGGCACAGGAAGACCTTCTTCCCTGAGGCTGTGACCCTGCTGAACCTCACGTCACAGTGCTAAGCAGTATTGCACCCATATTGTACTGTCTCAGTACTTATCTATTTGTGTGCTGTAGCACTTACTTTTTATTCGCAGTTATTTTGTAAATAACACTATTCTTTGCATTTCTGGTTAGATGCTAACTGCATTTCATTGGCTTTGTATCTGTACTCGGCACAATGACATTAAAGTTGAATCTAATCTAATCTAATGGCTGGGGTCACCCCGATTTGTAAAGACACTGCCCAGAAGAAGACAATGGCAAACCACTTCTGTCGAAAAAAGAATTGCCAGGTTTAATCATAGTCATGAGACCATAATAGCCTATGTCATATGACATGGTACATAATAATGATGATGATGTTGACTGCACAGTATTGCTGCCACCATCAACAAGTTTTACGAAGTACTGCATGTCAATGATAATAAACCTGATTCAGGTTCTGATGTAAAGCATTCAGATAACTCTCAACAATCATTTACCAAATGGCTTTGGAGCTTGGAAGCAAATACCCTTGACACCTGGGAGGGCCCATACCACTATGGGTTGACTTTTTTTTCAAGCCACTGCTAAAGGTCACCCCCTTCTCTGGGGCCTCATTAATGAGGAGGCTTTGTTTGTGTAAAGTGCCTGGGGAGTCTGGCCTGTGAAGAGGAAGCAATCATTTATACAATGTGTTTGGGGAGAAGTAAATCCTTCAGCCTGCTTTAGGATCAAGTTGTCAAATATCCGTTCCAATGCATGTTTAGTTTAAAGCATATTAGACTTCATTGGAGCTTTGTCAAGTTTGATTCATGCTGCCTGGTCACTAAAGCTCGGTGGCATTATGGTCTGCGAGGATTTCTAAAGGTCACACTGTGACTCTTGAAATCACTTGGCACGCCTTTGAATCCTGCTCACGTTTCCATCTCTATGGAATCAAAATTGCCTGTTTAGTGACAAGAATTGAAATAAAATTTAGCCAGCGTTTCTTGCAGTTGATTGCGGGGTGGGACTGTGCCGACAGAATGCTGTTACGCCGAGGGATCAAGACAGAGAGTGCCAATTCCATTTATGGGAGGTGTGAGGGAGGACGGAATAAAGTGATATGGCGGAAAGATTAGTGTTGTTAATCCACAAGGATTGTCCAGGAATTAATCATTAATCTCCTCTGTGCAAGGTGCCTCCTCCCCAAGGAGTTAGCCACAGGATAGTATGTTGATGAGGAGCTGTTGGCAAATCAATCAAACATTACCCAGAATAAATATTAGTCACTCAAAGAGCACACACTTCCCACACCAGCACAGTTAGGCAGGAAGAAAACCTTTGCTTGTACTTGTTATTAATATATCCAAGTGAATCTTACACCTCTTCCTCGGTGAGGCGGACTTCAGTGCACCAATCTACAAAAACTTCTCTCTTAACCGCGGGTTTGGTTATTAGGTTGTAACTGGTGCAAAGTGAATGGAACCCTCTCCCCTCCTCCCAGCCCCACATCACCCACCTTCCTGGTTCCATCCACTCACCACACATACACAGACATTCAGAGTTCACCCATGGGCTCCCCAACCCCTCCCCCCCATCTGTTTCTGATTCCATCCGTCATCACCTCTCCCCAAATGGCTCCCATTATCACCCCCTTTACTCGAACACAAGAGATTCTGCAGATGCTGGGAATCCAGAGTCACACATCCACACGCACCCAGTGCTGGAGGAACTCAGCAGTCCTGGCAGCATCTCTAGAAGGGAATAAAGTTTCAGGCTGACACCTTTCATCAGTCCTGTGATGAATGCTATTACATGCCATTAAAGAAATTACCCTTAAGCCCAATTTATACTTCTGCGTCAAATGTACGCCGTAGGTACCGCATACCCTACGCCATAGGGTGACGTGCACCTCCTCAAAAATGTAACTCACATGTCATGGCGACGCAGACCGCAACAACTATGATTGGTCCACTTGGTAGCATTGCATCTCCTCCTACGCATTTCCGGTTGCTTTTCTCCACCACGTCTGTACACTGATGCGAAATAAATGGTTGGAGACGATGAACCAAATCGTCAAATCTACCTGCAGACATCCGAAAATATTTGAAATGCATTTCCTCGTCCATGTCTCTCACGAAGAAACTCAACACAGTGGCATAGAAACCCCACTGCCAACTAGCGTTTTAGCGGTGAATTGCAGAGCGATGCAGACACAACTATGCATGCTCGCTACAGCATAGGGCTACGCACAAGTATAAATCAGCCTTTAGGATGGGCATTACCAACCATTTTATGCCGTGGACTACTAACATTATCCAGGGGTCTCTGGGCTCCAGGTTGGCAACCACTGGCTTAGGAGAACTTCATTCTACCATCACTACTATTGTCTATGCCTAAGGATACTACCTATACTAGTTTTCAAATCCTCAGGAGCACAGTTTTAAAACTGATGACCAGAACAGTTGCCTTCTTAACCAAAGGATTATAAGAATTAACCATAGATTTACCATGTGGAGAAAGGAAGTAAATTGTATTGATGCCAGAACACCACCTCCATGAGCATGCCGGGTTTCAGTGACGTCAGCGCCATGTTGTTTCATTGGAAGGATGAGATTTCTGAGAAGAGGTGGAAAGATGCTTGAGTTTTAAAGTGTATTTGATGTGAAATGCATGTTAGATTTCTCTGCGAGTGATGGGAATGCCCATTTGTGGAATTCAAGCCTAAATTTCACCTCATATAATTAGGCTTCACTTGAACTACTCGTACAAGGATTTAACTACCTGGTCGCACTTAGTCTTGGTTAATAGTTTGGCTCCAGAGTCGTAGAAAAGTACAGCACAGAAACAGGCTTTCCAGGCCACCTAGTCCGTACCAAAACATTTAAACTGCCTACTCCCATCGACCTGCACCAGGACCATAGCCCTCCACACCCCTGTTGTCTATGTACCGATCCAAACGTCTCTTAAAAGCTGCAATCAAGCTTGCATGCACTACTTGCGTTGCCAGCTCCTTCCACACTCTCACAGCCTCCTGAGTGAAGAAGTTTCCCCTCTTGTTCCCCCTAAACCTTTCACCTTACACCCTTAACTCATGGCCTCTGGTTGTAGCCCCTCCCAACGTCAGTGGAAAAAGCCTGCTTATCCCTATCTATATCCCTCATAATTTTTTATACCTCTATCAAATCTCCTCTACATTCCAAGGAATAAAGTTCCTAACCTATTCAGTTGTTCCGATGGTCCACACTGTTCTGAAGCTGTTTAGTATCTTGTAAACTCAGAGCTGCCTTGAGTGAGAAAATTAGTCATGACAAAAATTCTGTGGGTAACACAGTAGAGCAACCAGAGATCTGAGTTCAGTGCTGACTGTGGAATCTGTCAATGTGGAGTCCACATATTCTCCCTGCGATTGCATGGGGTTCCTTTCACATCCACAAGACATCCATGATGATAGGTTAATTGGCTATTATGGATTATCCCAAGTGTGCAAGTGAGCAGTGGAATCTGGACAGAGCTGATGGAAATAAGGGGAGAACAGAAATGGGAATAATGTAGAATTAGCATCAATGAATAACTGATGGTTGCTCTATGAATTTGGGAAAAGATCCCATGATGAAATCGCACAATATTCAGTAATCATTGCTACCAGAATAGACTAACTTCTTCTTTGGAGACATTTCTGGAACATTTATTTTTTTTTACTACAGATGCCTTGTCTTCTGCTGAATATTTCTCACATTTTCTGTTATTTACATAATATCTCATGGGATCTAACTGGGGTGAAATCTGTCTTTTTGTTTGTTCACATTAATCATTTTTAGTCAATTTAATTAGTTGATTAATGGTGCATTCCTTTTCCTCCTCCTAAATTCAGGGAATGGAAGCTCCTATTTCTGATTTCACTTTGCCACCTCAGCTTGGCACTGGTTAATTCAGGAATACTGCAAGCATTTTGAACCTCAGCCTACATGTGCTTTTGACCTGGATCACTGGAAATTCTTCACCCTGATCTTTGAACTAGAGTGTGGCATTTCTTACAGAAAGTCATTATGATAAATTTTAGTGAACACATGCATTTGTTCCTATAATGCCACATTGATGACTTGGATAGAGGAATGGCTGACAGGCAGGAGGCAGCGAGTGGGAATAAAAGGGGCCTTTTCTGGTTGGCTGCCAGTGAGTAGTGGTGTTCCTCAGGGGTCAGTATTGGGACCGCTACTTTCCATGTTGTTTGTCTATGATTCAGACAGTGAAGTTGATGGCTTTGTGGGAAAGTTTGCTGATGATACAAAGATAGGTGGAGGGGTAGGTAGTGCTGAGGAAGCAATGCAATTACAGCAGGACTTAGACAAACTGGAAGAATGGACAAGAAAGGCAAAGAGTGGTGAACCTGTGGAATGCTGTGCCTCAGACTGCAGTGGAGGCCAAGTCCACGGATATATTCAAAGCAGAAATTGATAGATTGCTGGTTGGTCAGGGCATCAAGGGATGTGGTGAGAGGGCTTGGGTATGGGGTTGAATGGGATCTGGGATCAGCCATCGTGGAATAGCAAAGCAGGCTTGATGGGCAAGATGGCTTAATTCTGCTATGCCTCGTGGTCTAAAACAAGACATTAATGTTAGAATGAACCAATGTTTTAGTATTGTGCAAAAGTCTCATACACACACACACACACACACACACACACACACCAAGACTTCTGCACAGTACTGTAGTGATTTTACGTATTGGATTGTACTGCTGCTGAAAAAAAACACATTTCATGACCTGGGTGACTAATGATAAACCTATTTCTGATATGGCTCTCTATTGTGGACTGAGATTAAGAAGGGTGCAGGGAGAAGGGAGGGAGCAGGAAGCACCAATGAGACATTCTGTAATGATCAATAAACTAATTGTTTGGAATCAAAAGCCCTTGCCTGTTGTCTCAGGGCTGGGTGCCCCTCCACCCTGGCACTCCTTCACTGCAACCTGTCCCACACCCCTCCTGTGGCGCTCCAAACTCGCCATTCCCACCATCCTTTGTTCCTGTCTGACTTACGAACTCACTCTTTGCTCCATGTTGACAAATAAAGCACATGCAGTAGGTCACAGAACACAGAACAGTACTGGCCTTTCAGTCCATGATATTAACCTACTCCAAGATCAACCTAATGCTTCCCTCCTACATGGCCTCTATTTTTCTTTATCCATGTTGCTGTCCAAGAGGCTTTTAAATGTCCCTAATGTACCTACCTCTACTACCAGCTGGCAGGGCATTGAATGGTATGGAGATCAAAGAAAGCTGTAGAATAAGATCTCCTGCAAAGCGTTAGTCCTCACAGGTTGTTCTGACCTTGCACCTTATTCTCAGCCTGCACTGCACTTCCTCTGTAACTGTTACACTTTATTCTGCACTGTAATTGTTTTACCTTGTTCTACCTCAGTGCACTGTGTAATGATCTGATTTGTATGAACTGTGTGCTAGACAAGCTTTTCACTGTATCTCAATACATGTGACCAGTGTTCCCTCTAATTTGTAATGACCAATGTGCACAAAGATCTTGTGTTGTGCAGTTTTTTGCCCAGTGACAGCAACATGTGTGCACTGAGTAATTTTTTCAATAAAAACAGTATAAATATGTCAGTTTTTAAATCTGCAGACAATTCACCACAAACTCCATGTTGTCAACATCAGAAACTGGAAAATGCACTGAGGTAGATGCCAATGAGATGGAGGGTGACAACCTTTTGTGTGCAGTTTAAACTCCTTTGTGCACTAGTAGCAAAAGGTGATTGCATGCATACTCCTTAAAGGGAACATTGCTTGTGACAATAATAAACCAATTCCATATGGTCACATGCGCGCGCGCGTGCACACTCACACACACACGTATACAGTCCCATGAAAAACGAAATGTTTAAGCAGATAATCATTCAGTAATTATTGAACTATTGTCCATTTGTTTCATAAATAACAAAGACATGGGTTTCAAGCCACGCTACTGGACTTGAGCACAGAACCCAGCCTGATACTGTCACCATCATCGTTACGTGCCATGTCATATGACATGGTCATCCATCTATATCCATGACCATGATTCTTCTTGGTAAATTTTTCTACAGGAGGGGTTTGCCATTGCCTTCTTCTGAACAGTGTCTTTTCAAGACTAGAGATCCCAGCCACTATCAATACCTGGCATCAGTGGTCACTTGTGATGTGCATCAGCTGCTCATATGACCATCCACCACCTTCTCCCATGGCTTCACGTGACTCTGATTGTGGGGGTGGGTGGCTACACCTTGCCCAAGGGTGACCTGCAAGTTAGTGGAGGGAAGAAATGCCTTACAGCTCCTTTGGTAGAGATGTATCTCCACTCCGCCACCAATACATACTGTAGCCTGGTATTAAATGCTGGTGGTTGCAGCACAGTTGGATGTACTTGGTTACGGAAAAGATTTTAATCAAAGCTCCATCTGACCTCACAGGGGGGCAGAGGTGCCCCACATTGGCAATTACAGTTTTCTCAGTGTACTGGCCGATATTTATTGCTCTACTGACATCTCCAGCATTAACTTGTTGCCTGTCTTTTGGAGCCAAGTTCCTGGAGCAGGTTTCCACACAGCATAGTTGCAGTGTTCGGCAACAAAGCTGAATGTACTTCCAAGAGTGATTCATTGTCTGTGAAAGACCATTGGGCTTTTTGAGAATTTGAAAAGTCTGAATACAAATGCAAATCTTTGCCTTTAAAGTATCATTTTAAGACTTACATCAGCTCAGTTCATTTCCACATTGTACAGAAATCTCTTTCTTCAATCTTTTCAAAGGATGTGGATATCACTCATCAGACCGGCATTTTACATCCATCCCTTACTCCCTCTGAAAGTAGCTCGCTAGATTTCAGATGACCATAAGACGTAAGACGTATGTGCAGAATTAGGCCATTCGGCCCATTGAGTCTCCTCTGCGTGTCTGACAGAAAGAGGTCAGACGACAGAAAGTGGTGGATACAGACCAGTCCATCTCAGGCAAAGCCCTCCCCACCTTTGTACATATTTACAAGGAGTGCTGCCTCAAGGAAACAGCATCCATCATTAAGGACTCCCACCATCCAGGCCATGCTCTCTTCTCATCACTATCATTGGACAGGAGGTACAGGAGCCTTAGGTCCCACACTACCAGGATTAGAAATATTTATTACCCAACAATCATCCGAGTCCTGAACGCACATGGGTAACTTCACTCATTTCAAATCTAAACTGATTTCACAACCTCCAGACTCACGTTCAGAATTATTTATTTTTTATTTGCACAAATGTCTTCTTTAGCACATAAGTTGCTTGTCAGTCTTTATTTATGTGTAACTTTTTAATAAATTCTATTGTATTTCTTTATTTTCCTGTAAACGCCTACAAGTAAAAGAATCTCGAGGTAAGATATGGTAATATCTGCATACATTAATGATAAATTCACTTTGACTTTGACCTTATGAGTGGGGCTGGAATCACACATAAGGCCAGTCCAGGTAACAGGGTTGCTGTTCTAAGTAGACATTATTGAGATTTGGTGCCGAATATACCCTTGCTGCCTTCTAAGCCACACTGCCCAAGCCTAATCACAGGACAACTGACATGTCCAGTTAACCTACCAAACGGTGCATCTTTGGACTGTAGGAGGAAACCAGAGCACCCGGAGAAAACCCACACAGTCACAAGAGAGAACGTATGGACTTGCTGGCATCAGCGGGAATTGAACTTGGGTCACTGGTCCTGTAAAGCGCTGTGCTAACCACTATGCTACCATGGTTTTAATACAATTCAGTAGTGTCTTGGTAGTCATGACTAATGTAGATTAGATTAGATTATGAGGACACTCAGTCCTCGTTTATTGTCATTTAGAAATACATACATGCGTTAAGAAATGATACAATATTCCTCCAGAGTGATATCACAAAAAAAAACAGGACAAATCAAAGACTGACACTGACAAGACCACATAATTATAACATATAGTTATAGCAGTGCAAAGCAATACCACAATTTGATAAATAGCAGACCATGGGCATGGTAAAAAAAAAAGTCTCAAAGTTCCGATCGACTCCCGATAGTCCCCGATAGCAGACGGCAGAAGGGAGAAACTTTCCCTGCCATATACCTCCAGGCGCCGACAACTGCCAATGCATTGGAAGCACCCGACCACAGCCGACTCTGAGTCCGTCCGAAAACTTGGAGCCTCCGACCAGCCCCTCCGATACAGCCTCCCGAGCACCATCTCTGCCGAGCGCTTCGACCCCACCCCGGCCGCCGAGCAACAAGCAAAGCCGAGGACTCGGGGCCTTCTCCTCGGGAGGTTCTGGATCACACAGTAGCAGCGGCAGTGAAGAAGGCATTTCAGAAGTTTCTCCAGATGTTCCTCCATGCTCTCACCTCTGTCTCCATCAAATCAGGATTGTGCATAGCACCCTACTTGACAAATAACAGATATCATTTCACCGGAGTGGCCGCTGCGCGCTGCGTCGCGTCGCCATCTTCTCCACCCAATAATTTTTAATTATTGAAATTCATGTCATTGAATCAATAGCTCAGGCCACTGTTAGATTAGAAGCTTAACCACCACACTACTCATTACACCATCTCTTCAGGCTCTGAGCAACTCTTCCTTCTTTTAGTCCTCCGTAAGAAGTTTGTAAACTCCCCAGGGAATGCATGGGTTTCCTCTGGGTGCTCCGGTTTCCTCCCAGAGTCCAAAGATGTACCGGTTATGATGTAGATTGGCCATTGTAAATTGTCCCGTGACCAGGGGGTTAAGTCGGAGTTTGCTTGGGGCACGGCTCAAAGGGATGGAAGAGCTTATTCTGCACGGTATCCCTAAATAAATAAATCTGTCCCTTGAATATCTCTTACAGCATGTGGTTGCCAGATCTTTCAGTTAATCTTTCACTGTCATCTATACAATAGTTTCTGGTTATAAAAATTGGTCATTAGAGCTTCTTGAGACTGTTAGAATAGCAATGTGCTTTTATTTTTCTCCTCTTGTCATTGGATTCTTCAAAACAATCCACATTAAACTGATAAAGGATAGAGTTACCCAGGGTGACAAAAGTGCATTAATTTGATCTCTAAACAAGGCTGTAAACACTGGTACTTGTCAGGGTTACAAGAGGTCATCCTCAGCAAAGCGTTAAAGTGAACATTAAGCATTTTAATACGTGCAAAACCTTGGGAGCACTTATAGTGAAGCAGATCGATGTAATGACTACAGTGTGTGATAATGGCCATGTGAGGATCTCATTAAAACAACTCATTTGGGGTCAATTGTACATTTTGCGACTAGCCAAGTTTTGTCATAGGCATTCAAGGAGAGGTAATTTGTCTTTCTTCCAATAGGATTAAAAAAAATATCCAGCTGGAATTGGCAAAAGAGTGGTCAAGAGGACAATGAAAACCAACCTCTTTCTAATCCCCTCATAAAACCGAACAATACAACGGCTAAAGGCGAAAAGCTGATTTTTCAGCCTCATGGTAAGCTGTGCCTGTTTCACATCGGTAGTGCTCACACCATTGCAACAGTCCTTGTTGCACTAGTAACCAGGAATTAACCAGGTAGTATAATAACTACGGTACCAAAGAAAATATTTTGTTTACTTAGCAGGTAGAATAATGGTTGTGACTAAGCTACAAAATACAATGTAAATTTATTATCAAAGTACATATATGTCACCATATACAGCCCAGAGACTCATTTTCTCATTGGCAAATTCAATAAATCCATTATACAGTAATAACCATAATAGAATCAGTGAAAGACTGCATCAACTTGGGTGTTCAACTAATGTACAAAAGACAACAAACTATGCAAATACACAAAAAAAATAAGTAAGCAATAAATATTGAGAACATGAGATGAAGAGTTCTTGAAAGTGAGTCCATAAGTTGTGGGAACATTTCAATGATGGAGCAAGTGAAGCTATCCTCTTTGGTTCAAGAGCCTGATGGTTGCGGAGTAATAACTATTCCTGAACTTGATGGTGTGAGAACTGAGGCTCCTGTACCTTCTTCCTGATGGCAGAACCAAAAAGAAAGCATGACCTCGGTGGTGGGGGTCCCTTATGATGAATGCTACTTTCCTGCGAGAGCGCTTCATGTAAATGTGCTCAATGATTAGGAGGGCTTTACCCGTGATGGACTGGGCCTTATCCATCAGAGACAATACAAAGTTCAAAACTTCAGAATCAGAATCAAAACCAGGCTTAACATCACCGGCACATGTTGTGAAATTTAAACATAAATTTATTATTGAAGTACATATTTGTTACCGGAAGCTTCCCTCGGATTCATTTTCTTGTGGGCATTCACAGTAAATACAAAGAAACATAACAGAGTGAATGAAAAACTGTACACAATGAAGCGGAACAAACAACCATTGTGCAAAAGACAACAAACTGTGCAGATACAAAAAAGAAAAAAAATAAATATCAAGAATGTGATTTGTTGAATCGTTGAAAGTAAATCCTTAGGTTGTGGAATCAGTTCAGTGCTGGGGTGAGTGAAATTATCCCCTCTGGTTCAGGACCCTGATGATTGAGGGGAGATGTTGCAATAGTCACTAAGTTCTGGCATATGGATACTCATTAAGGCAATTGATTTAATGGTTCAACATGATTCACTGAGCATAGTTTAGGGATGTTTCCTAGATAGTCCAGTTCAAGTTTATCGTTGTCACAGATATACGTACACAGGGTGGGAACTCTAGTGCAGGATTTCCTAAAGGTTAACTTATAGGTTGACTAGACAGTAAGGAAGGCAAATGCAATGTTAGCATTCATTTCAAGAGGACTAGAATATAAAGACATGGATGTAAAGCTGAGGTTTTATAAAGGATTGGTTAGACCTTACTTGTGAGCAGTTTTGGGCCTATTATCTAAGAAAGGATGTGCTAGCATTGGAGAAGATCCAGAGGAGGTTCATGACAATGATACCAGATATGAAAGGATTAACTTAAGGAACATTTGATGGCTCTCGAATGCCTGTACCTGTTGGAGTTTAGAAGAATGGTGGGAGATCTCATTGAAACCTATCTAGGCCTATATTAAAAGGCCTAGACAGAGTGGATGTGGAGAGAATGTTTTCAATAATGGGAGAGTCTGGGACCGAAGACTACAATATCAGAACTGGAGGATGTCCCTTTAGAACAGAGTTGAGGAGGAATTTCTTTAGCTAGAGGGTAGTGAACCTGTAGAACTCATTGCCTCAGACAGCTGTGGAGCCAAGTCATCAGGTACATTTAAAGCGGAAGTTAATAGGTTCTTGATTAGTAAGGGTATCAAAAGTTACAGGGAGAAAGTAGGAGAATGGGGTTGAGAGGGATAATAAATCAGTCATGATGGAGTGGTGGAGCACAATTGATGGACTGAATGGCCTAATTCTGCTCCTGTGCCTTATGGTCTTATGGTATCAATGGCATGAAAATTAGATTTCTACAGGAGCAGAGTGCGTGACAAGATGAGGAGAAACATAAGTTATACATAACTTCAACATGTGCAGAGTAAACAATGACAAGACCACAAAGGAAGTGATCTCGTCAGAAGTGTACTCAATGGAAGTGCCTCCTTGATTTCAGCTGCATTAACTGCCCTATAAAATTGAGCAAAGTAAGATAGAGCAGGGAGTGGAGGGTATAAGTTAAACTGCAGCAGTGTGCAAAAAAAATTCTAGTGCTTTCCCGGTGTTTTCAGTATGAGAAATACATTTTTTTGTCCTGCTGAGTACAGGTATTGATTTTGACGGAAGTTTCAGTGACAATCTCCACCATCTTCATCAGGGACGATGTCCACATAACCATATAACAATTACAGCACGGAAACAGGCCATCTCGGCCCTTCCAGTCTGTGCTGAATGCTTACTCTCACCTAGTCCCACCAACCTGCACTCAGCCCATAACCCTCCATTCCTTTCCTGTCCATATAGCTATCCAATTTTACTTTAAATGACAATAACAAACCTGCCTCAGTCACTTTTACTGGAAGCTCGTTCCACACAGCTACCAGTCTCTGAGTAAAGAAGTTCTCCCTCATGTTACCACTAAACTTTTGCCCCCTAACCTTCAGCTCATGTCCTCTTGTTTGAACCTCCCCTACTCTCAATGGAAAAAGCCTAACCACGTCAACTCTATCTATCCCCCTCATAATTTTAAACACCTCTATCAAGTCCCCCCTCAACTTTCTACACTCCAAAGAATAAAGACCCAACTTGTTCAATCTTTCTCTGTAACTTAGGTGCTGAGACCAAGGTAACATTCTAGTAAATCTCCTCTGTACTCTCTCTATTTTGTTGACATCTTTCCTATAATTCAGTGACCAGAACTGTACACAATACTCCAAACTTGGCCTTACCAATGCTTTGTACAATTTTAGCATTACGTCCCAACTTCTATACTCAATGCTCTGATTTATAAAGGCCAGCATACCAAAAGCTTTCTTCACCACCCTATCCATGTGAGATTCCACCTTCAGGGAACTATGCACCATTATTCGTAGATCCCTCTGTTCTACTGCATTCTTCAATGCCCTACCATTTACCATGTATGTCCTATTTTGATTAGTCTTACCAAAATGTAGCATCTCACACTTATCAGCATTAAACTGTATTTGCCATCTTTCAGCCCACTCTTCCAACTGGCCTAAATCTCTCTGCCAGCTTTGAAAGCCGACTTCATTAACCACAACTCCACCTATCTTAGTATCATCTGCATACTTACTAATCCAATTTACCACCCCATCATTCAGATCATTAATGTATATGACAAACAGCATTGGACGCACTACAGATCTCTGAGGCACACCACGACAAACAATTATCCACCACTACTCTCTGGCGTCTCCCACCCAGCCACTGTTGAATCCATTTTACTACTTCAATATTAATACCTAACAATTGAACCTTCCTAACTAACCTTCCATGTGGAACTTTGTCAAAAGCCTTACTGAAATCCATATAATCAACATCCACTGCTTTACCCTCATCAACTTTCCTAGTAGCCTGTTCAAAAAATTCAATAATATTTGTCAAACATGACCTTCCACACACAAATCCATGTTGACTGTTCCTAATCAGACCCTGTCTATCCAGATAATTATATATACCATCTCTAAGAATACTTTCCATTAATTTACCCACCACTGACGTCAAACTCACAGGCCGATAATTGCTAGGTTTACACTTAGAACCCTTTTTAAACAATGGAACAACATGAGCAATACGCCAGTCCTCCAGCACCATCCCCATTTCTAATGACATTTGAAATATTTCTGTCAGAGCCCCTGCTATTTTTACACTAACTTCCCTCAAAGTCCTAGGGAATATCCTGTCAGGACCCGGAGACTTATCCACTTTTATATTCCTTCAAAGCGCCAATACTTCCTCTTCTTTAATCACCATAATTTCCATAACTTCCCTACCTGTTTCCCTTACCTTACACAATTCAATATCCTTCTCCTTAGTGAACACTGAAAAAAAATTGTTCAAAATCTCCCTCATCTCTTTTGGTTCCACACATAGCTGTCCACTCTGATTCTCTATTTATCCCTCACTATCCTTTTGCTATTAATATAACTGTAGAAACTCCTTGGATCTATTTTCACCTAACTTGCCAAAGCAACCTCATATCTTCTTTTAGCTTTTCTAATTTCTTTCTTAAGATTCTTTTTACATTCATTATATTCCTTGAGCACCTCATTTACTCCGTGTTGCCTATATTTATTGTAGATATCTCTCTTTTTCCGAACCAAGTTTCCAATATCCCCTGAAAACCATGGCTCTCTCCTTTAACCTTTTCTTTCAACCTAACAGGAACATAAAGATTCTGTACCCTCAAAATTTCACCTTCAACTGACCTCCATTTCTCTATTACATCCTTCCCATAAAACAATTTATCTCAATCCACTCCTTCTAAATTCTTTTGCATCTCTTTAAAGTTAACCTTTCTCCAATCAGAAATCTCAACCCTGGGTCCAGACCTATCCTTCTCTATAATTATATTGAAACTAATGGCATTGTGATCACTGGACCCGAAGTGCTCCCCAACACATACCTCTGTCACCTGACCTATCTCATTCCCTAACATGAGATCCAACACTGCTCCTTCTCTTGTTGGTACCTCTATGTGTTGCTGCAAAAAACTATCCTGCACACATTTCACAAACTCCAAACCATCCAGCCCTATTACAGTATGGGCTTCCTAGTTTATGTGTGGAAAATTAAAATCTCCCACAATGACAACCTTGTGCTTACTACAAATATCTGCTATTTCCTTACAAATTTGCTCCTCCAATTCTTGCTCCCCATTAGGTGGTCTATAATACACCCCTATAAGTGTTACTACACTTCCCCATTCCTCAATTCCACCCAAATAGCCTCCCTAGATGAGCCCTCTAATCTATCCTGCCAGAGCACCGCTGTAATATTTTCTCTGACAAGCAATGCAGCACCTCCCCCTCTTGTCCCTCCGATTCTATCACGCCTGAAGCAACGAAATCCAGGAATATTTAGTTGCCAATCACACCACTCCTGCAACCATGTTTCACTTATAGCTACAACATCATTCTATCAGGTATCAATCCATGCTCTAAGCTCATTCACCTTTCTTACAATGCTCCTAGCATTAAAATAAATGCATTTAAGAAATTTTCCACCCCTTAATCTCTGTTTATCACTAACGGGGCAAACAACTTTACTATCTCCTTTTTCTTCCTTCTTCCCTACATCTGTTCCTACACTCTGCTTCCCCTCCCCCCTTGTATCTAGTTTAAATCCACTGGAGCCTCTCTAGCATGTCTGGGCATGTATAGTCTGGTGGTATTTATACCCCCATCAACTGTCCCTCCTGATTGGTTAGTCCTCATCCAATCAGGCCCCTCTGTGTTTACAATTGAATTCCAGTTCTTACTTAGAGCGAGGCCTTCAACTTTGTTAAAACTCTTCTCCTCTAGTTTTACTTCAATGGCTTCCTTTACCAGGCAGTCCCAAAAGCCATTGGCGTGGCACAGTAGTTCTGTGGCGTCAAAGTCATTCCTATGGCCATTGCGAATGCAATGTTCTGCTACCTCCAATTTCTCTGGGTAACCCAAAAAGACACACCTCCTGCGCCCTTTGATGCGGGTTTCCACAGTGCATCCTGTCTGGCCAATCCACGCTGCTCTGTAATCACAGGGAATCCTGGAAACTCAGGATTGTGGTTCTTCCCCACGCAGTGCACAAATCTCGGGGTCCCAGTGTGATGATAGGGAGTGCATTATGGTGTGACTAACTCAGGAAGAACCAACACAGCCATGTGGAACTGTATGAGACATTAGACCTTGATATGGCTTTAACACTTGAATTGGCTGTGGGAAGAGAATATCTCCTGTCAAACGATTGAGTGCCATAAAGAGCCCGGCAAAACTCGGTTTATTCCCTGTGAGTTGTGTGGAGTTTCCAGATGAAGAAATAGTTTACGGAGGTGGAGACTGATGATGTAGTGCTCAGAGTCTGGGTGGCCTAGGTAGTGGCAGGTCACAAAGAAGAGAAAATCTGCAGATGCTGGAAATCCAAGCCAGACACACAAAGTGCTGAAGGGTCTCGGCCCAAAACGTCGACTGTTTACTTTTTTCCATAGATGCTGCCTGCCTGCTGAATTCCTCCAGCATTTTAATGGTGGGTCATCTTGGCTTGTCAGGGTTAACTTTAAAACAGAAGTTCATAGTTTCTTGCAACACACATAAAAATTGCTGGTGAACGCAGCAGGCCAGGCAGTATCAATAGGAAGAGGTACAGTCGACGTCTTGGGCCGAGACCCTTCATCAGCACTAACTGAAAGAAGAGATAGTAAGAGATTTGAGAGTGGGAGGGGGAGGGGGAGATCCAAAATGATAGGAGAAGACAGGAGGGGGAGGGATGAAGCTAAGAGCTGGAAAGTTGATTGGCAAAAGGGATATGACAGGATCATGGGACGGGAGGCCTAGGGAGAAAGAAAGGGGGAGGGGGGAATCCCAGAGGATGGGCAAGGAGTATAGTGAGAGGGACACAGGGAGAAAAAGGAGAGAGAGAAAGAAATATATAATAATAAATAAATAACAGATGGGGTACGAAGGGGAGGTGGGGCATTAACGGAAGTTAGAGAAGTCAATGTTCATGCCATCAGGTTGGAGGCTACCCAGACGGAATATAAGGTGTTGTTCCTCCAACCTGAGCATGGCTTCATCTTTACAGTAGAGGAGGCCGTGGATAGACATAGCAGAATGGGAATGGGACGTGGAATTAAAATGTGTGGCCACTGGGAGATCCTGCTTTCTCTGGCGAACAGAGAACAGTTTCTTGAATAGTAAGGGTGTCAAATATTACAAGGAGAATGCAGGAGAAAGGGGTTGAGAGGATAATAAATCAGCCACTCAGCCATGACAGAGAAAACTCAATGGGCTGAATGGCCTAATTCTGCTCCTGTGTCTTATGGTCTTACTGGAGTTACAGCCAAAAGCTGGAGCATTTTGTAGAGACATGACTTCAAATCCTGTAAAGATAGCCAGGGAATTTAATTATGGTAATTATTAAAATAAGTCAGGAATTTTGTTTGAAAAAATTGCTGTAATGGTAACTAGTAGATTGTTGTAAAATCCCACCTGGTTCACTAATGTTCTCTAAGGGAGAAAATCTACATCCTGTTTGGTCTGGCCTGCATATGACTCCAAATTCGAGGTTGACACTTAATTGCCTCCCCAGTTTCGAGGGAATTAGGGATGGGTAATAAATGCCGGCGTCAACAGCAAAGTCCACACCGTGTGAATGTATAAGTAAAAACTTAGCTCACCCTGTGTTTTGAAAACCTTACAAGTAAACTAAATCATGGAATAAATCCTTGTGTCTGCGAAGCAGGCAGCCAATAAGTCACAACTGTGCGAGTTCAAAGGTTCAGTTTTATATTAGCACAAAACACTAAACAGACGAGCTTTGTTTGCAGAGTTCTTGCTGGCTTCAGAATGGGTTCAGCAGAAAAGTATTGCGAGCCTCAGGCGAATCCCCTGTGAAAACAGTACCTCACATCAGTGAGTAAAACGAGGAGTGCACAGGAAAAGTCCCCAAGAAAAAATAATGCTTTCATAGGGGAGTCCTGAAGGGAAACAATTGTTTCGATGTCCTCTTAAAAAAATAAGTCATAGCACAGGCAAGTTCTGTTGGGTGTTTTGCATCAGGTTATACCAAGCACCTCTACACATGGCACAGCACAGCACAGCACACATCAACCAGTTCAGCTGCAAAACTTGTGCTAACATTTAGAATATACGGCTGTTCTGTTGCTGCCATCTACAGTTTGTTACTAGAACTAAGGGTTTATTTTCACAAACTCTTCCTTCACCATTTAAGAACCTATGCACACTACACACCTATGACCAGCTTCAGGCTGGGTTTGATAGAATTGTTACCTGGAGGCTCACCACTGAACTGAGAGTTTCTTGATTGCCAGTGTGTAGAGCAGGGCAGTTCATGGTGGGATTTCAGGTTAACTATTGGGAGAAGTGTTTTTTAGGACAGCCCTCCCACACTCAATCACGGAGTGAGCCCCTGGTATGGCCCAGCTCAGGACTAATGAAATCTACTGATTATTGTTAAAATTTGTTTTAATTTCAGGCCTTCAGTATCTCCCAGCTGGTCTCTGTATTTTGGTTTATCCCACTGCAACTTTAATTTGTGTAAAGCAGAACCTCCCTCATTTAACATTGAAGGAGGTCAGGGCATTCCAGCATCAGTTTCCCCAATCCTTCCACGTGTTCTCGGAACCAGATAAAATCAAAATTCCACAGCATCAGGGAAGCTGTTGGTCAGGGAACACTTGCAGAGAGAAGAAATGATTTAAGGTTTCAGACTGATGATGTTCCATCACAAAAAATTAATTCATTTGCTTCAGTTCTGAAGAAGTTCATACGTGAGAAATGAAGATTCCTGCATTCTTCCTCACATAGCGACTTACCCATTCTCTCACCAATGCTGAACCATAGCGCTTTTAACAATATTTTTATTTATTTAAAGATACAGCATAATAACAGGCCATTCCAGCCTAATAAGCTCGTGATGCCCAATTACACCCCTGTGACCAATTAAGCTAATAACCCATACAGCTTTAGAATGTGGGAGGAAACTGGAGCACCTGGAGGAAACCCACACTATCACGTGAGAAAGTATAAACTCCCTACAATATACAAGCAAAAGACATTCAGTATCATCTCAACAGCTCTTTTCCTTTTCTTCAGAATCAGTTTTATTATCACTGGCATATGTCAGTACAGAACAAGAAAATGAATCTCAAGGTAGTATGTGGTAACATACGTCCTGATGAAAGGTCTCAGATTGAAGATTCAGCTCTTTATTCCTCTCCATAGACGCTGCCTGACCTGCTGAGTTATTCCAGCATTTGTGTTTGTTGCTCAAGATTTTCAGCATCTGCATATCTCTTATCTGCACAGACAGACACACACACACACGCTCACACACACTTACACACATATATATATATCATATATCATTTGTGTATATCATATACATATTTTGATAAAAAAAATTACTTTGACCTTTGAAATTTAACATTAAAGATGACAATAAAAATGTAAAAAATGGAAAAGAGGAATAATGAGATAGTGTTCATGGACAGTTCAGAAAAATGATGGTGGAGCAGAAGAAGCGGGTCCTAAAATGTTGAGTGTGGATCTTCAGACTCCGCACTCAACACTTCTCCCTGATTGTAGTCATTCTCAGATGACTACCAGAGGGCATTTATCTCAAATGGTGAGGGTCCTTAATGGTAGATGCTGCCTTCTTGAGGCACATCTAATGGTGGGGAAGGTTGAGCCCATGATGGAGCGGGTTGACTCTACACCCCTCTTGCAGCCTCTTTTGAATTTTTGTGCATTGGATCATTCATACCCGGCTGTGATGCTAACATTCAGAATACTCTCCATGGTACATCTGCAGAAAACTGTTCAACAAGTCTTTGGTGGCACATTAAATCTCAAATAATAAAGTATAACCGCTGGTATGTCTTCTTTGTGACTACATCAATTTGTGGGGCCCAAGACAGATCCTCGGAGATCTTGATGTCCAGGAATTTGAAGCTGCTTACCCTTTCCACCACTGACCACTGATATTGTACACCTTGTGTGACAACCAGGATACCACCAGCCACGTTTTCCTCCGGTTAATTATATAAGTCTGCATTCATTATCTTCTGCTTCTGCTGCAGACTCCACCATGCTGGAAATGAACAGGAAGATTATCTGAAATGTTGGAAACACTCAGAAGGCAAAACAACACCTGCGGAAAGAAAGGCAGAACCAATGTTTTAAGTTGTAGACCCTCATCAGGACTAGTTTTGAGAGAAAAAAGTTTTAAGCTGTGGAGAAAATGGAGGGATGGATTGCCATGGTGATAGGCTTTTAGTGAATCTATGGAGTCACAGAGCTTTACAATATGGATATAGGATCTTCTATCCAACAATCCAGGCTGATCACCCAACTAGTCTAAATTTCTTGCATTCCACCGAAGGCACCTTCAAAAAGGCTATGCCTTGGAAGGCAGCATCCATCATTAAAGACCCTCACTATCCAGTACCTGGCCTCTTCTCATGACCAGCAGGAAGGAGCTACGGGAGCCTGAAGATGCACACCCAATGCTTTAAGTACTGCATCTTCCCCTCTGCAGCAGATTTCTGAACGGTCAATGAACACCAACTCACTGTTTTCCTCCCTTTTCACACTATTTATCTATATTCCTTTACTAATTTGCTTAAAAAAATTGCACTGCATTGCTGCTGCAAAACATAACAACACTTCAGTGATAATAATCCTGATTCTGATTCGGTGGGGGTTAATTACAGAATCTCAGTGAGAAAGAAAGCATCCAGAAAATATATAAGTAGAACAGTGACCTACAACCCTACCCCACTTCCCCCAGTGCCAGAAAGATACCCACAAATACAAAGAGCTTCTAAACAGGCATTGTTATTATCTTGATAAATAAACATCTCCTGAAGGCAGTCTTCAGACACAAGTGTCAGCTTTCTCTCAGTCCTCAGCGGGGAGGATAGATCTGGCTAGTATCAATCTCCTGCAAGCTGCTCTCATTTCCCTTTCCTTGATCGTGCCAAGTCCTGAAGGAGGAGACTGCTGTTACTAATTAAAACGAAGCCATGTTTCTCGGAGCTGAACACAAGGGAACCACACACTTGGCTGTTCCCCGAGAGGAGGGAATATCCTCCTGCAAGATAGAGGCACTGTTTGCAGAATTCATTTTGCAGCTCCTAATCATTAACGAATGAGCAAAAGTTCTGACGTAGTGCAAGAAAGCCATGAGGAATATCACATCTCATATCAGAGAACAGAAAGTGCAAGAACAGTGTGATAACGTACTTGGTGCAATTAGTAGTGTAGCTGTGAACTTATAAGACCACATTGTTGGAGTTGTTGTTTTTACTGAGCATTCCTGCTTTGTGGAAAGGTTCTTGCTTATTAGTCCCCTCCTGTTTGCTGGCAAGTAGGTAGATTGCTGTAAGAATTCCTGCAGAAGGAGATTGAGAATTGGTTGAATCAAGTCGCTGGCATGTGCTGGCAACCCATCCATAGCTAGAGGCAATTGGAAAATATGGCTGCAGCAGGTTTATATACCTCATGGGCATCCTCTAACCTTGCTTCCCCTGACCCATCAGGGTGCAACACTCTCCTCCATTCTCCCTCATGAGTTTGAATAGTTTCCCATAAAATGAACACACACCAGTCAATGCTGTGGCTGTTTTCTTAAATTTCTTTAAAACACCTAATAAAGTGGCCACTGAGTGCATGTTCATGTCTTCTGCTGCTGAAGCCCATCCACTTCAAGGTTCAACGCGTTGTGCATGCAGAAATGCTGCCCTGCACACCACTGTCATATGGTGTGGTTATTTGAATTACCGTCGCCTTCCTGTCAGCTTGAACCAGACCCCTCTCATTAGCAACGTGTTTTTGCTCACAGAACTGTTTTTTTTTTGCTTTTTTCACCATTCTTTGTAGACTCTAGAGACTGTTGTGTATGCAAATCCCAGGAGATCAGCAATTTCTGAGATACTCAAAGCACTCCGTCAGGCACCAACAATCAATCCACGGTCAAAGCCACTTAGATCACATTTCTTCCCCATTCTGATGTTAGGTCTGAACAACAATTAAACCTCTTGACCACGTCTGCATGCTTTTATGCATTGAGTTGCTGCCACATGATTGGTTGATTAGATATTGGTGCAGAGGTATTACTGTTGAAGTGGCCATTGAGTGGAGATACCTCATGCTCTGTCCCATCAATCATTCCCTGGAAAACGCGGCAAGCCATGGAGGAAGATCAAAGGTTGTTGTCCTCTATCCCAGGCACGTGAGAGGGAATAGTTTACAGGGGACGGGTGGAGTGACAGGATTTCTCTGAGAGACAGCATAGAGTCAAAAATTATGGAGGATGACTGGTTGGATTTGGGGATTGGCAGAGTAGATGGCAAGGCCAAGGAGAGCCTTGCACTGAGTTCAGGGGGAGAAACAGAGAGAAATACCTGCATCTATTCACTCCTTGTGTCATAAATTTATTAGAAAATTAAAGCAGTTATTTTTATTTTTAATTATCAGAGAAATAAAGAACACCAAAAGCCCCTTCCAGTGCAATGAGCCCACACCACTCAATTGTACCCATGTGACCAATTAACCTACTAACCCGTACATCATTGGAATATGGGAGAAAACCAGAATGCCCAGAATAAACCCACATGGTCATGGCGAAAAGGTATGACAGCGGCAGAATTGAACCCGCTTGCTTGTGCTGTAATAATGATACACCAACTGCTATGCTACTGCACTGCTGCCGGTTTCCACAGGGAAGGGAAACCAGCATCTAGAGGGCATAGTCTAAGGTGAGAGGGGATACATTATAACAGTGTCCTGAGGGGCAACTTCTTCATACAGAGGGTGGTCTGTGTATGGAATGAACTGCCAGAGGAAGTGGTAGAGGGAGGTAATAACACTTAAAAGACATTTGGATCAGTTCATGGATGGGAGGGGTTTAGAGTGGTATTATTTAAGCATAGCCAAATAGGACTAGCTTGGTGGGCACCATAGCTAGCATGAACAAGTTGGGCCGAAGGGCCTGTTTCCATGCTGTATTACTCTATGACTCTTAAAATTAACTGGGAAAATAATATCTATCTGCAAGTATTAGCAAATAAGTTCTTAGCTGATACAATTACCTGATGTTACTTTTACTTATAATCAGTAAAAGATACTGAAATGATCATCAACTTGAAATGCTGACCGTGATTTCCTCTCCATGGATACTGCCTGAGCCTGTTGAATAATTCCAATATTTTCTGTTTCTGTTTCTGATGTCCATCAACCACAGATTTTCTTTTAGCTTTTTAATCATGACAAACATCCCTGCTCCCCTTTTTAGAGTATTGTGGAATGTTTTCTGTCCGTACAAGACAGCAAACAGGGCACTCATTTAAAATTAACAGTGCAGAATAGAAGAGACTGGCTAGGCTGTCGTGCTCAAGTCTCCAGCGTGTGGTTTGAACCCACAACTTTCTGACTGTGAGGTGGAGGTACTATCAACAGAGTCATAGTTAACATGGAACTCATTTGTCTTGGGTCTTTGCAGACAGAGAAAGGAAGCAGTCGTCCCATTGGTCTGTGCTGAGGCTCCAGAAGTGTAACATTCCAACCAAGTGAGTAATATTTAGAATTAATATTTGATAGTTCTGTTCTTGCTGTGAATCCCATCAGAAGCTATTAATCTGTCATCAGAACTCTATCTCCACCATTCCCCTTTCCATTATCAGAAATTTAGTTATAAAAAAATTAACTGCAGAAATTAATACTTGTCTGCAAGTCTTAGCAGATAAAGATTTTGATTGATTGAAGTTAACCAAAGGTATTTGTGAAATGCTCGAAGATTTAAACAACTTGTTGATGTTGTCTAAAGAGTGATTATATGTCAATGTGACAGAACGGTCTTTGGGTTATTTGTCCTTAATACCTTTGCATGTGCTTGGGAAGCAGATTTTATTTAACAGTTCTGAGATCAAGAGTGGTGATCAGGGAGTCGGTGAGCAAGGTAGATGCAAACTCTTAGATATTTAGAATTACAGATTTGACAGACAAACCATGGCTTCAGAGGGGAGTGTTGCTGAGAAAAATGAGGTTCTGATGCTCCCTGTAAATTAATTTCCTCCATTTACTGTAGAGGTGCATTCCCGATTGCATATCCATTCTATGCACTCACGACACGCCAGTAAATTGGCATGAGAACCTCTGGTTGGTTGACTATACTAAGTGTATGGAAGAGGAAACAGTCCATATTAAATAGCTGCTTCACCCAGGTTGAATAGTGGAAAAACAGGAGTTAAATAGCAGTTAATCTCTGAAAGGGGGACGAGCAGGGAAGGTTCAAAGTTTCATCAGTACAAATTGGATGTAAAGGCTGACAGTATTGTGGGTTGAAGACTAAGTGAACCCTGTCTGAATTCTGAATGGAGCTGGGGCAGCAGGATAGCATAGTGGTTAGCGAAATGCTTTACAGTGCCGGCAACATGGGTTCAATCCCCACCACTGGCTGTAAGGAGTTTGTACGTTCTCCCCACGTTTTCCTCTGAGGGCTCTGGTTTCCTCCAACCTTACAAAGGCGTATGAGTTAGTAGGTTAATTGGTCACACGGGTGGGATTGGCTGGCACGGGCTCATTGGGCCGGAAGGACCTGTTACTGTGCTATATCTCTAAATAAGAAATAAAAGTCAGAAATAAATAAATAAATATGTCCTGATCCCAGAGTCACCCCCTCTGCCTCAGCAACGCTCTCAGCTTGTGGATGATCTAGTTATCAGAGTACTCATGTTTCCATCTGAATTCCTTGGTCCCACCATTACTCCTGCTGATTATGGCCCCATGCAGGAAGCAACTCTGCCACTTGCAGGAGAGAAACGGGACTTAAATAGCCTGACCCTTGAATCCGCCTCACTTGGAGTTGTGGGTTTCTTTCTAACCCCTGTATCCATCCGATCCACTTGCTGAAGAGGACCAGGAGTTAAATGGCTTGACCCTTGAATCCAACTCAATGTTGGAATTATGGGTTTCTCTCTAACCCCTGTACCCATCTGATCCCAAACACTCCATCAATGTCAAAATTGGTCAATAGCCATTAAGTTGGTCAATAAATATGCTAGTTCAAATACATCCATGTATATTTTTACTCCATTTACATTTTCCGATCTCCTCTTAGAGCATCTCATATTCTGATTGCGTAGGGATGTGGCAAGTTAACTGTCAAATCAGAAGGATTTAAAAATTAGAACCTTTATCCTATATCCTCATTACAAACCAACTAATCCCTTTGCAATTACTTGAGCAGATTATCAACCCAGATCTCTTGTTTGATAACTGTAGAGTACACCAAGCATTCCTTGTTTATCTGCAGGGAAGTGTGAGCAGCAGTTTCACTGTTCTATAATTACATGTTGTAAAGGTTTACTAATTGCAGCTAATGAATGTTTAATGGTCATGCATGCAAAGTGCATGTCAGGAATGTGATAAAATCTGCAAACAGAACTTCAGTCACATATGCCATTTGTCATCAGAGTGGGTTCATGTTCAAACCTCTCAGGCAGGAGATAGGAGCGGTTTGTTTTTACTCCAGTAGTGATAAACCTTGAAACTCACCGTCCAAGAGACTTCTGAAGTCTCCATCACTGCATATATTCACAACCAAGATTGAAAGATACTAAGGGAATTAAAAATATTGGGTTGGTGCAGGTAAGAGAAAGCGTGGTAAACGATCAGCAGTGGTCTTATTGAATGGTGAAGAGAAAAGGAGGGGCCACATGTCTAGAACATAGAATAGTACAGCACAGTACAGGCCCTTCGGCCCACAGTGTTGTGCCGACCCTCAAACCCTGCCTCCCATATAACCTCCCACCTTAAATTCCTCCATATACCTGTCTAGTAGTCTCTTAAACTTCACTAGTGTATCTGCCTCCACCACTGACTCAGGCAGTGCACAACCACTCTCTGAGTAAAAAACCTTCCTCTAATATCCCCCTTGAACTTCCCACCTCTTACCTTAAAGCCATGTCCTCTTGTATTGAGCAGTGGTGCCCTGGGGAAGAGGCGCTGGCTATCCACTCTATCTATTCCTCTTATTATCTTGTACACCTCTATCATGTCTCCTCTCATCCTCCTTCTCTCCAAAGAGTAAACCCCTAGCTCCCTTAATCTCTGATCATAATGCATGCTCTCTAAACCAGGCAGCATTCTGGTAAATCTCCTCTGTACCCTTTCCAATGCTTCCACATCCTACCTGAGATGCTTCATCTAATGTTTGCACTCTTTTGCCAGAGGAGGAAAAACGAGAAACAAAATGACTCTGTAAGTCCTGATGAAGGATCTCAGCGCAAAACATCGAGTATTTATTCCCCTCCATAGATGCTGCCTGATTTGCTGAGTTCCTCCGGCTTTTTATGTGTCTTTGCTCAAGTTTTTCAGCATCTGCAGAATCTCTTGTCTATATTTTAACTTGAGGCTCACTGGCTGTATGGGTTGGTTCACAGTATGTGCACTGATGAGTGCTTGTGATGCTTCACTCTTGATCAATACAAGTGTACTCCCTGCTCTAATCCTAATTCACCATAATCACTACCTCTGTGTAGCAGCACCATGGCCACTTGGCACCTCAATAGACTTTTTTTTGGTCTAATTGTGTCCTTTTTGCATAATTTATGTATGAGTTATATCTTTCTGGTTAATGTTGTACCTCTAATGCCATTTTTAATTTTTATTTTATTGAGCCCTTCGAGCTGCACCAGCCAGCAATCCCCCATTTTAATCCTAGCCTAATTATGGGGCAATTTTCAATGACCAATTATCCTACCAACTGGTACACCCCTGGACAGTGAGAGGAAACTGGAGCACCCGGCAGAAATGCGCACGGTTACAGGGAGAACGTACGGGCTCCTTACAGGCAGGAACGCCTGTACTGTAAAGCATTGCGCAAACCACCATGGTACCACACCACCCCTGTGTACCTGTGATGCTGCTGTAAGTAAATTCTTTTTGCACTTGTGCATACATTAGTATTGGTTTATTCTTGTCACATGACAGTAACAAATCTTCAGCTTATGACAACAAACTTAACTTTGGCTTTGACTTTGACTTGGAGGAGAGGACCTTTTATCAGAGAGCTAGGCCAAATCATTGCATGAGTTTAACTCTTTCAGGTGCACGCTGTGATTTCTACTGGCGGTTTCTCTGGCGGGTTCAGCACTGATGTGTGAAAAAGAGGTTGCTTCATTGCAGGACTGTTATCTGGAATATTCTGTGACAATGGGGGCTATATAGTGTTGAAGAAAGTATTAACCTCTTGCAATAAAATGATAACAAAGGTTCACTAAAATAGAGGGTAATGATTGATTCTAAAAGGAAGAGTGAGTCAATGCTTGAAATGAGGGTGGGTTTTTCAGGAGTGAAATTGGAAGCAGTTCTTCAGACAAGGTGGAAGAAACTTGCAGCTCTCTTCTCTAAAAGGCTTTGTCAGTACTTTGGTGGGACGCTTCTTTCTCCTGGACAACAGTGGACACAAACTCCCAGATGGCCAGTTGGATTGAATGGGCTGTTCATTTTCTGTAAATGCCCCATGATAATCACTGAACAGCAGTATCCTGATGTGCACTCCTCGAAATGCTTTGCAGATCCTAAATAATCCTAGAATACTAAAATAAGATGCTTGGGATTAACAATGTAGGTATATTGTACATGTAGAAGATTATTAAGGGCTTGTGACATGAATAGGATCAGAATGCCGCTGTTTAATATTAATAGTGAAATTATTACCCTGAGCAACATTTACAGTTAGTTTACAATTAATTTATTAGAATTACTGGATGAGTCAATTTTCTGTATTTTATTTCCCATGCTTTATTGTCCATTAGTCTGCCTTATTACTGGAAAAGTGGGATGGAAAATCAAATAAATGCATAAATCTGAGAAGAGAACTGATGATGTTGGAAAACCTTCAAAGTTCAAAGTTCAAAGTAAATTTATTATCAAAGTACGTATCTGTTACCGTATACTACCTTGAGATTTGTTTCCTTGCAGGCATTTTACAGGAAAATAAAGAAATAAAATAGAATTCATGAAAAACTATATATAATAAAGACTTGTGCAACAACCAATGTGCACAAGAAGACAAATTCTGCAAATAAATTAAAATATGTACAGTACTGTGCAAAAGTCTTAGACACACACACACACACACACAGCTAGGGTGCAGAAGGTCTTTGCACTGTACTGTAGTAATTTTATGTATTGCACTGAACTGCTTCCACTCCCCCCATCCCTGGCTTCTTTCTCTGCCACCTGTCCCACAATGCCCCACCCTTGCCATTCCCAACATCCTTTGCCCTCACCAGGCTTACAAATTTGTCCTGTGCTCCAGGATGACAAATACAGTACTGTGCAAAAGGTTTTAGGCACCCTAGCTATATATATGTTCAAGACTTTTGCACAGTACTGTAAATTAATATTACTGAGTTGCAGAGCCCTTGAAAGTGAATCTGCAGATTGTGGGTTCAGGTCAGTGTTGAGGTGAGTGAAGTTATCCATTCTGGTTCAGCAACCTGACTGTTGTATGGTATTAACTGTTCCCGAACCCAGTCATGTGGGACCTAAAGCTCTTGTACCTTCTGTCTATGGTAGTACCAAGAAGAAAGCATGGCTTGAATGATGGGAGTCCTTGATAATGGATGCTGCTTTTTTTGTGTCAGGTACATTCAATGGAAAGAGAAACAGGGAGAACATTTATAATCGAATAATTCTTTGTTTGGTAGAGCCTTTGACTTGAAACATTAATTCTGCTTCTCTTTCGAAGAAGGAGGGTTTCATAGAATAGTCCTATCAAAGATCTGGGATGGGCACAGTGCACTAAATTGCATCTTTTGCATTGGATCATTCCCCAAATTCAGAATCATCTGGAATTTTGCCACGGACAATAAAAGAATGAGCTTGCAGTTTGGTTACGAACAAAGCACATCTTCCCCAGTGAAATATATGAGAAGTCCTGATGGGACTTGTGACAGGACTGGAAAAGGCCTTTTTCAGATGCGATTAAGAATGGTCATGATTTCCTATTTGTTTGACCTGAACAGGATGCTGAGGTTGTTGAACCCATGAACTTTGCTTCCGTTGCTACTGAGACTCTTCAGAGAAGAGAAGATCCTTGCCGGCTTGATTAACACTGGAAGGAGAGGAACTGAGGCCATAGTTTCTGCTGCCCATCCTGCAGACAATTGCAGCTTATCTGGTTGGAGTTTATCACCGGCGCAACACGTTTCCTGACACCCAGTGTCACAGAGCGAGGTCAGCCAGGAAGCCACACAGCAAGGTAAACAAACAGTCTGCGGTGATAAATAAAATGAGCACAAACAAACTTGAATGTAAAATGGTCTCAGAATCCCCCTTCTTCCTCTGGGATAACTCTCCAAGTAGCAACTTCCCTTTGCACCTTCTTAAGCAAACATGCAGCATCTAGCTGTCGACTCTGAGGAAGCTTAATTGGTGACACGTGGGAAGTGCAGGTAGGAGAGGTCACACAACACTTGGATAGAAAATGAATAAATCAAACATGTCCAAATTTCTTTTAAACCTGCTGCGTAATTCAGAGGAAAGAAAGAACAATTTTTAACAAGTTTACTTAAATTGCTTTATTAAAGGATTAAAGCTTTGGTCCAGACAGAATGTTGTCAGGACACAAGGGCTTATATCGGGAGGTTGGGTGGGTCAGGAATATTTTAATGAGGTGTAGGAGACTAAGGGTTAATTTATAGAGATATATAAAAATCATGGGGCACAATGGAGCATTCTTAAATGGGTCTCTTAGTTAGCAACACACACAAAGTGCTGGAGGAACTCAGCAGGACAGGCAGGCAGCATCTATGGAAATGAATAAACAGTTGACGTTTCGGGCTGAGGTCCTTTACAGGACTGTAAAGGAAGGGGGAAGATGACAGAATAAAAAGGTGGAAGGAGGGGAAAGAGGATAGCTAGAAAGTGATAGGTGAAGCCAGGTGGGTTGGAAAGATAAAAAGCTGGAGGAGAAGGAATCTGATTGGCGAGGAGAGTGGACCATCGGAGAAAGGGACCGAGGGGGAGGTGGTTGTCAGATGAGATGACATAAGAGGCCAGAGTGGGAAAAAGAAGAGTGGAGGGAGAGGGAATTTTTTTTAACTGAACGGAGAAATGGATATCTATGCCGTCAGTTTGGAGTCTACCCAGATGGAATATAAGGTGCTGCTCCTCCACCCTGAGGGTCGCCTCATCTTGGCACAAGAGGAAGCCATGGACAGACATGTCGGAATAGCATCTGCAAGATTTTCTCTTGTTTATGTCGGAAAAGGAATGGGAATCGGAGTTAAAGTGTTTAGCCACCAGGAAGTTCTGCTTTTGGTGGATGGAACAGAGGTGCTCAATGAAACTTAGTTAGCATCTATGAGTTAGGCTGAAGGGTCTATTTTCTTGCTGTATTCCTCATTGACTATCTAACTTATATTTGATAGAAGACAATGTCTAATACAACCCACGAGTACACAGTGTCTCAGTGTGTGCCTCCGATGAAATTGATGCATCTGCTCACCAAGGCTACCTTGCCAACACTTTCCAAATTCCCATCCTCCAGCATTTAAAAAGGACAAAGGTAACAGATACGTGTGAACACACTGGTCTGTCGGCTCCCCACCAAATCATACACTATCCTTGAGCACATCGCCACTCTTTCATTGTCGCCTGGTTTTAATGTGAAGTTCTTTAGCACAGTAGGGCCTTCGCCACTGCCAGGGTTCAGGAAGTGACCTCACAACTATCTACCCTAGGGCAAATTGGGATCAGCAATAAACACTGTACTGGCCTTGCCTGCAATGCCCGCAGTCATAAATAGATGAATTTACAACAAAAAAATCAGTAAGCCGCCTTCAATCCATCTATAATCATCATCGGCAACCTGGCTATTGCTAACAAGAGAAAATCTGCAGCTGATGGAAATCCGAGCAACACACACAAAATGCTGGAGGAACTCAGCAGGCCAGGCAGCGTCTATGGAAAAGCGTACAGTTGGCATTTTGGGCCGGGACCCTTCAGCAGGACAGAAGGTTATTCCTGTCTATTACTAATCTCTTCAATGCAGCCTACACCCATAAATAATGACAAGTATCTCTAGAGAGAATGCTGCGAACATTGTGAGAAAATTATTTTTTTAAATTTTCAGATAAATTGGCTCAAGAAATACTGCAACTCTGAGGAGAATAATTATGAACAATACAGCAAATACTGGTATTATCAAATCCTGGCATTTGAAATTCAAATTAAACTTTCAAATTAAAGTTTTCACGATGATTGTCAGTAATACCTTTAAAAACAAAAACAAAAAAAAACTTTCCAATTCATGTAATCTATAGTTATATAAGCTCCATTTAGATGTTAATTTTGTGATTTGGTTTGATGGCAGCATATTGAGAGTTTAATTGCCTTTTCTTTGGAGAGCAATGCAGGCTCCCAGTCAGATATTGGATAATGTAGGCAATCTTCACACGAGACAGATGTTAGTAGCAATCAATGCTTTATTGTGTCTGAGGCTCCATTTCCCTGAGGAAATGATATTAAGCCAGAACCTTTCTATGGTTTGGGTCAGTTAATCCTGCTTTATTGTCAGCATAAGAAGGTCATGGGTTTACTACAGCACAAAAAGATGGGCAACACCTGGATTTATATTGCATCCTTCATGCAGAAAACATCTAAAGATGTTTCACAAGGGTAACATGGGCATCAAGCCAAATGAGGAACTATTAGGAAAGTGATTAAAAACGTACCCTTGTTTCCGATTAAGCAAGGAGATTTACGATTTTTCCCAATGGGCACTGTTGGAACCAGTAGTATCAAATGAGATATTACTGTAGTAATGCGCCTCACAGAGCCAAACAGCAAGATTGTCATAGAACCAAAGCAAGATACAGACCTGAGCATCACCAGTTGGGGAAAGAGAATGGATAATCAGGCAACCACCAGCTGCTCAAGTGGGTCTATGGACATCCCTGTCTCAGCCATAATGAGGCCTGGTAGGTATAACTAGGCTGTAAATAAAAGGGTGAAGAGTTCACATTGATCTCCAGATATAATCACCCAGTAGATGATCCCATTTGACATTCTCACAAGAGCTATGTGTATGATTAGCAATGGTATCCAGCGATCCACTTGACCGGCTGGGCAACGATGATAGCAGGCATGGAAAAAGTGTCAGCCAAATATGCAAGCCTCCAGAGAACTAATTGCTGCTTCAGGAAATCTCTTTCAATACCCCAATCACACTTACAGTATATTCCTGCACCCCTGACTCAAATGGATTGCCAATTTTAGGAACATGATGCCAACCTATTGAGTGTTTTGTTTCCATCGAAGGCTGCATATCAGCTGGACTATGAAATGCTGTGGAACATCTGGAGATTGTGAGGAGCACAATATCAGTGCCAAACTACACTTCAGATTTTAATTTTAAGATTTCACATTTCTTTATCATGTGCACATTGAACTGTGTTGCTTGTGTTAACAACCAACACACCCGAGGAGTGGGGCTGTGCTGGCAAGTGTCACCACACCTTCTGGTGCCAAGAAATGAGATAATTAAAGAAAGTAAGAGCAGTGTGACTTTGTCCATGATCTAAACTTGTTGACAAGGTGCACCAAATCAGTGCAGTGCATCGCATCCTACTGTGTCCTTGGGATTATCCTGCCCTGCCAGTAAAACCCCAAGCATTACCCTGAGGTCAGAGGTAGGAATTGCGCCGTGAACGACCGTGCTGAAAAACAATAATTGAGAGAGCAGGTAAAGGTAGTGGTCATTCCAATGAGCCACAGGCATGTACATAGAAGCAAAGGAAAATGGCCTGGATTGTACTTACCTCATTATCCTTGTGGCCATATTTATCCCCTGGCTCCTAAAGATGTTGAAACCTCAGTGATGCCCAGCTTCCAAATAACGTATCCTGAGGCCAAGAGCTGGCCCCTGATATGATCCTGATATGACCCTGGCACTGCAGCCCCAGCTCTGTCCTTGTGGCCTTTGCTGTCCATGGCTCGTGACCTTGTTTTTATAGAGCACTGACAAAGAGAGATACTTAAAAGCCTTTGAAAGTTAATAAAACAATATATTTAATGCACTTTGAAGTAATGTTAATTACCTAGAAGCATAAATATGTAGAAAATGTACAAAAATAAACATAATTAATTTCGGGGTAGTATATGGTGACATCTACATACGTGGATAATACATTTGATAATAATAATAAATTTAGCTGAATTTTCCGGATTAGTGGAGGCGAGTGACCTGATTCAATGAGCAAGCTATGTCAGGTGTACCAGACATGGCTGGTAGAGAACTGAGGGACGAGGTGTCACTATATCCAGCACCCCAGCTTGTAAGCACCAAGTGCTAAGGACTACTTTGTGGTCCAAAGATGCAATGAGAGGTTAAGTGATTCTGATTTTCACCATTTCTGTGCATAAGTGCAAAATTCAAAATATGTTGATGATCTTCCTGATGGTTCTCTACCAGTCAACAGACAGCACAAAACCTTCCATTATATCCCAATTAGCAAGGCAGGATAAAACGAACATGTTCCTTCCTATCAACTTCTCCCAAACCTTGGTAAAGCGACAGAAGCCTTTGTAACATGGCAGAGGCCTTGGCAATGTGACAGAGGCCTTGATAACATGACAGAGGCCTTGCTAGTGGAATCAAGCTGCATCCATTCACCAATAACCCTTCAATATCTAATCTAAGGTTTTGCAAAACATTTTAGCTCCACACATCATCCTGGTTTAGATCCAGACACCGAAGTGAATGCCAGAGAGAGTACTGTTGCTCTCAATACCATGATATCTGATTGAAATTGGAAATTGAAGGGAAATTGTTCAAAGGTTCAAAGGTTTATTTTCTTGTCAAAATATGCATATATAATACAACTGTGATATTAGTCTACTCCAGATAGCCATAAGTACAAAAAGATGATGAAAGAAAAGACATCAACTCCTCCCGTACCGACACGAAAAAGAAAAGAAACAAAATTCACAGACCCCAAAATCCGCAAACACGAGGAAATCTGCAGATGCTGGAATTTCAAGCAACACACATAAAAGTTGCTGGTGAACACAGCAGGCCAGGCAGCATCTATAGAAAGAGGTACAGTCGACGTTTCGGGCCGAGACCCTTCATCAGGACTAACTGAAGGAAGAGTTAGTGAGAGATTTGAAAGTGGGAGGGGGAGGGGGAGATCCAAATTGATAGGAGAAGACAGGAGGGGGAGGGATGGAGCCAAGAATTGGACAGTTGAATGGCAAAAGGGGTATGAGAGGATCATGGGACGGGAGGCCTACGGAGAAAGGAAGGGGGAGGGGGAAGCCCAGAGGATGGGCAATAACGGATGGGGTACGAGGGGGAGGCGCGGCACAACGGAAGCCAGAGAAGTCAATGTTCATGCCATCAGGTTGGAGGCTACCCAGATGGAATATAAGGTGTTGTTCCTCCAACCTGAGTGTGGTTTCATCTTTACAGTAGAGGAGGCTGTGGATAGACATATCACAATGGGAATAAGACGTGGAATTAAAACGTGTGGCCACTGGGAGATCCTGCTTTCTCTGGCGGACAGAGCGTAGGTGTTCAGCGAAACAGTCTCTCACTCTGCGTCGGGTCTCGCCAATATATAGAAGGCCACAACGGGAGCACCGGACGCAGTACATCACCCCAGCCGACTCACAGGTGAAGTGTCGCCTCACTTGGAAGGACTGTCTGGGGCCCTGAATGATAGCAATCACCCTCCTGCCAATTGTCCACAGGAAAGGAAAACCAAAAAACTGAAGGAAACCAATATGAAGTACAGCCCAATAATCACATAAGTCTCAGAATATGGAAAGCATTTTCTCTTCTGCATATGAGGAGAGCAGCCGCACGAACTCAGTCCTTCTGTAAAGACTGATCACCGACCCAGGTCCGAATGCTGCTGATCTGGGGCTGAACCGCTTGATTCAGCTGCTAACCGCCTCTGTTGTAACTGTGCTGTGATCATAGATCATAGAATATAGAACTGTACAGCACAGAGGCAGGCCCTTCAACTAAACTGGTAATCAAATGGCCAACTAAGCTAATCCCCTCTGCCAACACAATGTCCATATCATAGAAACATAGAAAACCTACAGCACAATACAGGCCCTTCGGCCCACAAAGTTGTGCCGAACATGTCTCTACCTTAGAAATTACTAGGCTTACCCATAGCCCTCTATTTTTCTAAGCTCCATGTACCTGTCCAAAAGTCTCTTAAAAGACCCTATCGTATCCGCCTCCACCACCATTGCTGGCAGCCCATTCCATGCACTCACCACTCTCTGTGAGAAAGACTTACCCCTGACATCTCCTCTGTACCTACTCCCCAGCACCTTAAACCTGTGTCCTCTTATGGAAACCATTTCAGCCCTAGGAAAAAGCCTCTGGCTATCCACATCATCAATGCCTCTCATCATCTTATACACCTCTATCAGGTTACCTCTCATCCTCCGTTTCCCCCATATTCTTCCATATCTTCCATTTCCCCCGTATTCTTGTGCCTCTCTAAACATCTTTTGAGAGTCCCTCATATATCTGCCTCTGCTACCACCCCAGGCAATGTATCCCAGACGCCCACCACCCTTTGTGAAAGAAAACTTCCCCTCATATCTCCTTTGACCTTACCCACTCTCACTTTAAATGGATGCCCTCTGATATTAGCAACACACACACACACACACACACACACGCACACACACACACACACACACACACACACACACACACACACACACACACACACACACACACACACACACACAATGCTGGAGGAACTGAGCAGGCCAGGAAGCATCTATGGAAAAGAGTTCAGTTGATGTAACTCCCCGCTCCCCGCTCCTGGTTTCACCTGTCACCTTGTGTTTCTCCCCTCCTTGACCCACCTTCTTACTCTGACTCCTCATCTGTTTCTCTCCAGTCCTGCTGAAGGATCTCGGCCTGAAACGTCAACTGTACTCTTTTCCATAGGTGCTGCCTGGCCTGCTGAGTCTCTCCAGCATTGTGTGTGTGTGTGTGTGTGTGTGTGTGTGTGTGTGTTGCTTGAATTTCCAGCATCTGCAGATTTTCCCTTGTTTGTGATTGGCCCTCTGATATTAGATATTTCAACCCTGTAAAAAAGATACCGTGTGTCAATTCTATCTTTGCCTCTCATAATCTTATAAACCAATAGAAAGCCGGCATCTACAACTATGGACAACCCCCTAAAAAATCTGGTGATCACTCCAACTAGTTTCAAGGTTATTTATATTCCAACCTAGACAAAACAATATCCAAACAAGAAATTTAATTCTCGTATATCAAAAATACAGTATTAAAAATACAAAAGGAAATTAGTTACAAAGGTTTACCAAACCTAAAAGATGCAATTATTTATACAGAAAGACATTAAACATTAACCTTATATCTTCATGAAAAAACGGACTAAGCAGTTAGCCTTCAAATTTAAAAAATCTTTGTGCTTCAGCATTCAAACGAAACCATTTGAAGGGTCCACCTTTAATGAGATTCTCAGTCGAACTGGGTAGCCAAGGGATGGCTTGAAACCCTTGTTAAAATAAAATTCCAGCAGAGCTTGTTTAAACTTAGCATGTTCCTGTATAACCTCAAGCGAATCATCTTCGAGAACCTTAATATTCCAAATTATAACCAATCATGCCCCTTCAACGGGATCCATGAATTAAAGGTTTCTCATTTAATCTTGTGTCTTCATGTAAAGACAAACAAAACAGCTAGCCTTCGGATTTTAAAAACCTTTGTGCTGCAACAGTTGAATGAAACCATTCGAAAGATCCATCTTTAAGTGTGATTCTGAGTTGGGCTAGGTAGCGAAGGGAAGGCTTGAAACCCTTGCTAAAAAACTTGGACATAACTTCTTTGAACTGAGCACGTTCCTACATAACCTCAGGCGAGTAATCTTTGACAATTCTAAGCTTACAACCATTATAATCAATCATGCCTCTTCGACGAGATTCACGAATTATCAGTTCTTTTGGTTGAAATTCATGAAAACAGATTATTACTGATCTTGGTCTATCTCCCTTAGGAGGTCTAAACACGGGAGATCTGTGAATTCGATTAATCATAGGCAAAGACGTCAAAATTTCCGGAAATAATTCTTGCAAAAAGCTTGCAAAAAATTCCATAGGATGATTACCTTCAATTAATTCTTTGAGACCCAGAACCCGTAGGTTGTTTCTTCTACTGTGTCCAGTTCTGGTTGCCTCACTATAGGAAGGATGTAGAAGCATTGGAAAGGGTACAGAGGAGATTTACCAAGATGCTGCCTGGTTTAGAGAGTATGCATTATGATCAGAGATTAAGGGAGCTAGGGCTTTACTCTTTGGAGAGAAGGAGGATGAGAGGAGACATGATAGAGGTGTTCAAGATAATAAGAGGAATAGATAGAGTGGATAGCCAGCGCCTCTTCCCCAGGGCACCACTGCTCAATACAAGAGGACATGGCTTTAAGGTAAGAGGTGGGAAGTTCAAGGGGGATATTAGAGGAAGGTTTTTTACTCGGAGAGTGGTTGGTGCGTGGAATGCACTGCCTGAGTCAGTGGTGGAGGCAGATTCACTAGTGAAGTTTAAGCGACTACTAGACAGATATATGGAGGAATTTAAGGTGGGGGCTTATATGGGAGGCAGGGTTTGAGGGTTGGCACAACATTGTGGGCCGAAGGGCCTGTACTGTGTTGTACTATTCTATGTACTTCTATTTCCTAGGTTGATAATCTTCTGTCTTAACTTTTCGTTGGACTTCGATTGCTTTTCACAAAGCTTTTGCAATTCATCCATTTCCGTTTCCAGAGATGACAAAATTGCTTCATTATTTTTTATATGTTTATCTTGTTTGTGATTGGCCCTCTGATATTAGATATTTCACCCCTGTGAAAAAGATACTGTGTGTCAATTCTATCTTTGCCTCTCATAATCTTATAAACCCCTATCAGATCTCCCCTCAACTTTCACCGCTCCAGAGAAAATAACCCAAGTTGGTCAAACCTTTTGTTGTAGCACATGGCCTCTGATCCAAATAGCATTCAGATAAACCTCTCCTGTACTCTATTTAAAGCTTCGATATCCTTCCTATAGTGGGACGACCAGAGCTATATATAATACTCCAGATTTTATAGAGCTGCAATGTACCGTAACTTTCTAACATTCAAACTCGTGCCTCAACTAATAAAGACAAGTATGCCATATACCTTCTTGACCACCATAGCATCTGTGTAGCCACTTTCATGTCCAACAAAAATAAATTGCCATGAACCTTGTAGGCTCATGATCTCAAAATATGTCACAAGGTTTCCCTGCAGAAGTAAACTAAAACTAAAACAAGTAGTACAGATGCAGGGAAATATTAAAATAAAAACAAAAAGTGTTGAAAATATTCTGTAGGTATGGCTGCATCCATGTGAAGAGAAACAGTTAATATTTCAGGTCAAAGGTCCTTTGTCAGAACTGGGACCACACTCCCCACTCCCCCTGGAGCTTTAATAACTTAGTCCCTCTCCTTCCTAACAAAGGATCTTCAACCTGGAACGTTAGCTCTATTTCTCTTCTTATAGATGCGGCCTGGCCCGCTGAATTTTTCCAACATTTTTTGTTCTTATTCCCTGTACAATTGTTCTTTAACCTGATTACCTTTAGCTAATTTGTTCAAGGCCTTCCTTCTAACAAGGCCAAGAATGCAGCGTTCACAATACATGACATAACACACAGCACAGATCTTGGCTCTGCTATGCCAGCTCACAGCTGGATTTGGATAATACTCAATGTTGAGCTGACTACGTGGAGGTGACACACATGTTATCAGTGAGCAGCTAATGGCAAATTTTAATCCCAAGAATCTCCTGCAAGCTTCATGACAGTGTTTTCAACAAATCCCCCACACTCACAACCTTGGGGGATATCAGCTACTGCCAGTGAACTGGACAAGCCATATCTTCAGCCTGGCTACAAAGTCAAGGTACGTGCTGTGAATTCAGTGACCAGTGCCTCAGCTCTTGATCTCTCAAAGGCTTGATTAAGTCGGGAGTGATGGAGTACTCACCTATTAGTGGGGACACAGTACACTCAGGAAGCCTGACCTTTAATTATTGGATTCAGTACTTACATCTTAGCTCCTTCCTCAAGGCAACTAGGGTTAAATTCGATGGTGTATCATATCACAGGATCTGTCCTGATACCAACAGATAGGGCTATTTCAGAGAAGGCATAGTAGAACCTCTACTTTCATAGAGTTTTGCACAGATTTGGCATGTCATATAAAATCTTGACAAACTCCTATAAATGCGCTTTGGGGAATATCCTGGCCTGCTGCATCATGTCCTGGTATGGAAACACTAATTCCCAAGAACAAAGACCCTACAAGAAGTGATGGATTTATCCCAGTCCCAGCTTTCCCCACCATTGACCACATCTATAAGGAGTACTGACATAAGAAAACAGCATCCATCATCAAGGACCTCCACCATCCAAGGCAAGCACTTTTGCTGCTGCTTCTATCAGAAGAAGGTACAGGAGTCTCAGGTCCCACACTACCAGGTCATTACCCTTCAACCATCAGGCTTGTGAGCCAGCGTGGATAACTTCACTCACCTCAACCAATAGATTCCACGACCTATGGACTCACTTTCAAGGACTCTACAGTTCATAGTCTCAGTATTATTTATTCATTTGCTAATTTATTATTATTGTATTTTTGTTGTATTCTTACTTTTTCTCACTGCTCATGCTGGTAAAACCTGAGATACGTACGCACTCTTTTCTCAATTGCTAGGAGCTTATGGAATATTCTAGTGGTGTTTAATATTATGGCTTTCCGGAGATTTGCATAAAAATTGCTGTGTAGACATAATTGTTTAATGCAATTGTGTAGTGACTTTGGGATGATACCAGTTGTAGATATTACCATTGGGACAATGTATATCCTGTTCATGTTCCAAAGTCTTTCAATTTCCTCTTTTAATTCTGGTGTTTTTCACTTATTAATTTCTATGTAGTATGTGTATTTGGTATGGCTATATCTATTAAGTAAGTTGTTCTTGCTGGTTTATCCTGTAATATTATACCTAGACAGTTATTATGGATTGTCCAATCAGTAATAATGGATCAGTCGTAATATAGTTCGTCGGACTCTGACTCTAAAACTGGATCAGGCTTGTGTTTATAATAAGGTATGGTGTCTTTTATGAGTTTGTATTTTAAACAAGACTTTGATGAATGATTTTTGCCAATTGATTGTGCCTATATAAGTCATCAGTTTGAGTTAAACTGCTGCAGGATCCTGTAATGTGTTGGATTGTTTTTCATTTCTCTTGGCACTTTCTATATTTATCATCTTGAATTTGTTGGTCTTTTATTATATATTTTTGATAATTTTTGTGTTAACCACTTGCTCCTGTATTGCAACAAGGAACCACTCTGTTTTGGGAAAAGGTCTCCAACTCTGAGTCAGGTGTTCAACACTTGCCTGTTGACATCTAGCCTTCTTAGATCATAGGGAAGAATTTCTTTGCATTTATCATCCTGAAATTGTTAGTCTTTTATTTTGTATTTTTGGTAATTTTTTTTGTGTTAATCACTTGGTTCTGTATTGTCACAAGGAGCAAGATCTTGGAGAATATTTTATGTTTATTATTATTACATATTTTTCTATTTGCACAGTTTGTCTCTTTTTGCACAATGAATGCCTGTCTGTCTTTGTGTGTAGTTTCTCATTGTATATCTTTGGTCTACTGCGAATGCCTGCAGGAAAATGAATCCCAGGGTAGTATATGGTGGTATATATGCACTTTGATAACAAATTTACACTGAACTTTGAACTTTATAAGAAGCACTGTCTGTCTAAAAGTTAAGAACAAATCTCAGTTGCAGATCATGTCTCCAATGGTACCTAATATTACTGATTAAACAAATCAAAGGATGTGAAGTAACACACATCAAAGTTGCTGGTGAACGCAGCAGGCCAGGCAGCATCTCTAGGAAGAGGTGCAGTCGACGTTTCAGGCCGAGACCCTTCCTCAGGAAACGTCAACTGTACCCCTTCCTAGAGATGCTGCCTGGCCTGCTGTGTTCACCAGCAACTTTGATGTGTGTTGCTTGAATTTCCAGCATCTGCAGAATTCCTGTTGTAAAGGATATGAAGTACCCATATATGGTCAAGAAGTTCCACATTCTAGGCACCTGGAGCCAATATTAGAGAGTGTTTCAGAGATCTATTCTCACTCAAGTAATGGAAATGATTTTATTTCAGCTTGTGCCACTTGTGTGTTATCTTCTTTTTATTATTTGCCATCTGCTGTGATCATTTCTGGTTTAATAGAACTGAAAGCAGTAGAGATGTTACGACATTTCTTGATAGAGTTGGTCATTACTCCACACGCATTTATCTTAATTAAAGCCATTCTGGGAAGCAAAACCGTAGAGCTGTGAAACAACCTGCCATCTGGTGCCATAATAGTTGACAAAGTTTCCCTGTAACTCGAAGCATAGAATCCCAAAGTTGCCTATAGCTTAGAGTGCTGAAGATTTGTCTCTGTTATGTCAGAGTACTGTCCTTCCCTGATTTATGACTGCACTTCCCTACAGAGTTCCGAATTGTGCTCGTTCCCTGGTCATTGAGTTGTAATTGTTTCATTCAAGGAGTGTCGTGCTTTTGTTCTTCAGACCAGGGACGTGTACACACTTTGGTGCTTGTGCACAGGATGTCACCAAGTTTGCGGATGAGATAACAGTGGTTGGCCTCATCAAGAACAATGATGAGACGGAGTGTAGAGAGGAAGTGGAGTGGTTGGTGGATTGGTGAGGGAAGAGCAACATAAGCCTGAATGTGGAGAAGACAAAGGAAATCATTGTGGACTTCAGGAACATGCAAATGAACCATCCTCCTCTGCGAATACATGGCTCCTCCATAGAGAGAGTTAAATGCACCAAGTTCCTGGGAGTTCACATCACAGATGACTCCAGCTGGTCCCTTAGTATCTCCTCCCTGAACAAGAAGGCACAGCAGCGCCTCCACTTCCAGAGGCAACCCTCCCCATCTTAGCCGCGTTTTACAGGAGCACCGTTGAGAGCATCCTGACAAGTTGCATCTCCATCTGGTATGGGAGCAGTCAAGCATTGAACCAGAAGTCCCTACAAAGGACTATGAGAACAACTGAGAGGTTCGCAGGGGTCTCTCTACCATCCATTGGGGACATTTATCAGGAGCGCTACATATGCAGGGCCCTTCGTATTATCAAGGATCCCACCCCTCCATCCGGCATCCTCTTTAACTTTCTACCATCAGGCGGGAGACTCCAATGCATATAATCAGGAATGGTCAGGATGCGAAACGGTTTCTTTCCCCAGGCCATTAGGCTTCTGAACTCCCTGCCACACCATATTCGAAGTATCACAGATTAATCTGTTCCATACCTTACGTTGTGTAACATTAATGCACTTTAGTTTGTTATTTATGTGTGGTTCATCTGTAGATTTTATCCTTACCTTCATAAGTTATTGTGTTATGTGTACTACTGTGCTCTACAATCTGGTTTGGGGAAGGTTATCTCGATTCTACATACATCATATACGTGTGTATAATTGAATGACAATAAACATGACTTAACTTGATTTGTCTGGGTGCTTTTTTAACTTCTCACATGCAGGCATTTGTATGTATGCATGCTCTTGTGGACAAGCCCTTCAGTGGATATGTGGGTTAGCATGATACTATTACAGCTTGGGGGTGTCAGGGTTCAATTCCGGCACTGTCTGTAAAAAGTTTGTGATCCTTCCTGTCAGTGCTTGTGTTTCCATGGTTTTCTTTGTTTTGTGGCTAACTGGAGAAGACAAATCTCAAAGTTGTATGCAGCATACATACTTCGATAATAAATGAACCTTTGAACCTCTGAACCTTTCCTCTGGGTGCTTTGGTTTTCACCCTTATTCCAAAGAAGTACCAGTTGGTAAGTTAGTTGGTCATTGTAAATTGTCCTGTGATTAGGCCAAGGTTAAATCGGTCGGATGCTGGGCACGGGCACTCATTGGGCCAGAGAGGCCTGTTCTGCGGTGTAGCTAAATAAATAAAATGAAGATGTGTATTTGTGTGTGTGTGTGTGTGTGTGTGTGTGTGTGTGTGTGTGTGTGTGTGTGTATGTGTGTATACATGTTGTATACATGCATTTATGTGTCTCTGTACGTATGTGTGTCTTATCCCACAGGATTTGATGTGGCCGGACTAGTAGATTGTGGAGGACATTTTGTGTCAGTCGATTTCACAGTGGACATTCAGAAAATCTTTCAAGGGGCTCGGTAATCACTTATATTACAATGATGATCCGGGCTCACAAACATTCCAGCTTTAGTTTACATAATGTGGTAACTGTGGGCATGAGTGTAATTACTGCAGGAATTGCAGAGAACTATTACATTGAAGCAAAATGTAGACAATTCTGATTTTTATGAACTTAGCAAATCAGGCAGTTTCCATAGAGGGAAATAAACCATTGACGATTCAGGCCAAGATCCCATATGAGGACCTCTGATTCAACAGGCGATGTTTCAGTTTTACTACTAGCACAGGGTCAGAGCCAGGAGCATCCATACAGCAGAACTGGGAAGCTTTCTCACCACTGATTCTGCTGAACACTGAGAAAACCATTTCCATTATGCCTGAGGATGGAGGATTCCCAGGATGCTGCTGACAGGACTTTAGATGGAGTGACAGTGACCACCTATGCCTATCTCCTGTAAATGAATAAAAAAGGGCACTGATATCATTACATAAAATAGTTGCAAAGTGTGTAATGAACAAGATCGCATTGCTGTTCCTCCTTCTCTCTCAATGACATAATGTGTCAGTAAATTTTCAATTTTCTATCCGAGATGCACTTTAACCATTTATTGTCTATAATATAGACATAGAACTGTAGAATCCAAAAGGCCAGAACTGGCTATTCAGTCCATTGAATTCTGTGTGTCTGCATGTCACAGTTCTCTTTGAATGAATAGAGACCGTATATAGACACACAGAACTCAATGGACTGAATAGTTACTTCAGGCCTTTTGGATTTGACAATTCTACATCTTTCACCTGTAGGTCTGGAGATAAGTTGCAGCCAGCAGCACACTGGAGATGGAATAGGGTTGGGCAATAGGCAACGAAGACATTGTTGTTGTTTAGCTGACACCTTGTTCTTTTGAATCCTCCAACATACAGGAGCTCCGAGACCTTTATCAGCACTAAGGAGTGGAGCAGAAACTTGGGTCTTCTGAGTCAACTTTGCTCTGTTCTGTGTGAATACTTAAGTAGCTCAAAGGTTCTCCTGAAATTATGATGTACAATATTTCTACAGAGAGCTGTACAGTGGCGTTGCGGTTAGTTATTATAGCGCCTGCGATCTGGGTTCAATTTCTGAATCTGTCTGTGAGGAATTTGCATGTTTTCCCAATGACCGCTTAGATTTCTTCCAGGTGCTATGATTTCCTCCCACATTCTGAAGATATATGGTTACATGATTAATTGGTCACATGGATACACTTGGACATCATGGCTTCATTGGGCCTGAAAGATCTGCTACTGTCTCTATCTCTAAAGAAAATAAATTTTAAAAATAGGTAACATATTTTCTTTTTGTCTTCAGCTTAAGTATATACATTTAATAATCAGCAAAGGTAGTTTAATGTAAACTTGAATAAATTGTTTGATTATCATGAGAACGTTATGCCTACCCAGAATATTATTATTTTGTACCCTGATCTACTCATACCAATAGTGCAAGTGGATTCTGAGGTTTCACCATTAGATTAGTTCCAGTCTGTCAGGAGCTGAGACGAATCCAACTTACCTCCCGCATTTCAGTTACTGATGCCTAGGACACTGTGTTCCACAGCAGCCTGTATCAAGGCCAGAGATCCCTGCAGCAAGCTGTTATGTGGTTCCTGACCTTGGGTGCCATCAAAGTGACGTTTGCAACTGATCGTTGAGGATTATTCCTAGTGCAGGTTGTGAGGATGAAAATGAGGGAGGAGTTAATGGGCGTGTATGAGAGGAGGGCTGTGATTAATAGGAACGTTGTGATAGCCAGCATAGAGTCGATGGGCTGAATAGTTTCCTTCTATATTGTGGTATCAAGGGTAACTCACACCATATCCTCCCTCTGCATGCTGAACTGTACTGGACACAGGATAGCAATTGGGAAGCCAAGATTTAAATTGCATAGGAATGTAAGGCAGGATGGAGATGTTACTTGGAGAAAGGGGAGAAAGGAAATTGCCTTTTAAACTCACGAGAGAGCATAGGCCATCAACATTTTGCTGTTGATGTTTCTGTAGTAGGCAATTTCTTATTTACGAGGTTGAGTTGCTAGCTCGACGCTCAACCCCGCATGGCTGGGAAGCGTGCCTGGGGAGCCGGCTGGGTTGGAACTCGGGAGCCTTCTCTCCGAAGTCTGGCACTGATGCCACTACGTCACCAGCCGGCCACTTGGAGAAAGGTAGATGACAAACATCTACTTTGCAAGTGGGAAACATCAAAAAGGAGAAATAACTAGAGTTTAGGGTCAGCATGATCTGATCAGGATGAAAGTGACGGGTGATGGACAGGGAACCCTGGATATTCGGGGATAATTAAGATGTATGGGGTTGAGTGGCATCCGGGATCAGCCTTTATGGAATGGTGGAGCAGACTCGATGGGCTGAGTGGCCAACTTCTGCTCTTTTGTCTTATGTTCTAAATTAGTTCTCATTACATTCAAGAAAACTTTAGTGATCAAGTACTCAATACTCAATAATTCAGCCAGGTCCATCTTGGGCACCAGCTTACCCAGCATCGGGGATGTCTCAAAAGGTGATGGCTCAAAAAGGCAACATCCATCATTAATGAACCCTATCACCCAGGACATGCCCTCTTCTCATTGCTACCATCAAGGAGGATGTACAGGAGCCTGAAGGCTCACACTCAACATTTTAGGAACAGCTTCTCCCCCTCCATCATCAAATTTCTGAATGGACATTTAACCAATGAATTAACACTACCTCACTACGTTTTGCTCTCTTTTTACACTACTTTAAATACCTCCTGTACCTTATAAAGTGACCACTGAGTGTTTGATTGTGGTCTTCTGCTGCTGTAGCCCATCCACTTCAAGGTAAAACACCTTCCTGTCAGCTTGAACCAATCTGGCCATTCTCCTCTGACCTCTCTCATTAACAAGGCATTTTCGCCCACCAATCCACTACTCTCTGGATCTTTTTTTGTTTTTCACACCAACCTCTATAAACTCTAGAGACCGTTGTGCATAAAAATCCCATGAGATTAATGGTTTCTCAGATCCTCAAGCTACCCCGACCCGCACCAACAATCATTCCACTGTTGAAGTCGCTTAGATCACATTTCTTCCCCACTTTGATGGTTGGTCTGAACAACAACTGAACGTCTTGACCATGTCTGCATGCTTTTGTGCATTGAGTTGTTGCCACATGATTGATATTTGCATTAACAAGCAGGTGTACCTAAGAAGGTGACTACTGAGTGTTTATTTATTATCGTAATTTAGATATTTTCTAATGTATTGCACTGTACTGCTGCTGCAGAACAACAAATTTCACAATGTATCCAGTGACCTGATTCCGACTGATTCTGATTGGGGCTGATGCAGAATTAAATCCATGTTTTCTCCAGATCTGTATTTTAAGCACTTACTCAGTAATGTACATATTTACATTTATTTTCTATAATCGTTCAAGGAGAATGGTGACATGTAGGTGGACTAACCTCAGTGGGTTGAATGGTCACTTTAAAGGTTTCAAAGGTACATTTAATGTCAGAGAAATGTATACAATACACATCCTGGAATGCTTTTTCTTCGCAACCATCCACGAAAACAGAGGAGTGCCCCAAAGAATGAATGACAGTTAAATGTTAGAACCCCTAATTCCCCCCCCAGCTCCCCTCCCTCCCGCGCATAAGCAGCAGCAAGCAACCATCCTTCCTCCTCCACCAGCAAAAACAATAGCATCGAGACCCACCACCAAGCACTCAAGCGTGAGTAGGGCAACAGCAAAGACACAGACTTGCAGTACTTCAAAGAGTTTATTGTTCACCCGGCATTCGACATACCACAGGCTCTCTCTCTCCCTAATAAGGAGCACAGCAAGAGGGGAGACATAACAAACAACTCGTTGGTTTATGATGTTAAAAGTCTGTTGCGTCGCTTTTTCTAAGCTCTGTGCCCAAAGATCTCCGGCCTCTGGGCACACAGCCTTAGATCTTCCAACTCCAACGACACACCAGTCTTCTGCTTGGACACCAACCTCGGTCTCCCAGTCTCCAGAGCCACGAAAGCTTGGCCCTCCGAAGGTGAGTGGAGCTCTTAGGCTGAGCCCTGGCGGGTTGAACAATGGTTAGTTATGAAGCCCTGAGAGCAGGTCCCATTCCCGCAAAGAACCAGAGTCAGCGTGTAACTCTAGGTCTTAGAAAATCAATTTTATTACCATTCTGCAAACGTGAGAGTTTCATTCATCTCTGCCTCAATTTCATAAGTCTTTTTTTTCCCTCTGCAGTTTAATCTTATTTCTATTTTGGTTTCTGTGTGTGAATTTATTTGAACTCTTCTTCTGACCTCCAGAAAGCTGAACTTCACTTGCAAACTGATTGCATATTTAACTTTAATTCAGTCAAGCTCTCAAGCAGTCACATAATATGTCTCCTGCTTAACTCACAGGTCATTGCAAAACTGAAGCATGGACAATGTCTTAATCTTATTTATTAGAATGGTCCAGGAAACGCATGAGGAACGATCGATGGTTCTGGGCCTGTACTCACTGGAGATTAGGTGAACAAAGAGGGATGTCGTTGAAACCTATCGAATGGTGAAAAGCCTAGATAGAGTGGATGTGGAAAGGATATTTCCTATGGTGGGGAAGTCTAGGACCAGAGGGCACAGCCTCAGAATAGAGGGACTTCCATTCAGAATGGAGATGAGGAGAAATTTCTTTAGGCAGAAGGTGGTGAATCTTTGGAATTCCTGTGGAGGCCAAATCATTGGATATATTGATGGGCGCTTGATTAGTCAGGGCATGAAAGCTTATGGGGAAAAGGCAGGAGAATGGGGTTGAGAGGGAAATGGACCATCTATGATGAAATGGCGGAGCAGACTCGATGGGCCAAATGGCCTAATTCTGATCATATGTTTTACGGTGTTATACTTAAATCAGAATTTTGTTTTCACAGTTCAGGCATACTGAACTTCAAAAGGTTTAATAGAAACAGAAAATTCTGGAAACACATAGCAAGTCAGGCAGCATCTGTGGAGGGAGGATGAGTTTGGCTTTTCAGGTCTGGAGTGAAGGAAGCTTGTGAGTGTTTTCTGTTATCACTCAGACACCCAGACTCTGCAGTTTTATTTTGGATTTTCAAATGATATAAACCTGTTGCAATAATACTTCATGCTGTTAAATTTGTTTTTACATTCATTCGGGCAGTTCTAAGAGTTTGCACATTCAGTTCCGGAGATATTTCAGGGAGAGGTTGATTATATCTTACTGGGATACAATTCTAGGCATTCTTCAGTGCTAATCTTGCATTCAAGAAGAGGAATAAATCATTTTAATCTATTTCAATTTGTTTAAATCTTGTGCACCAACAATTACATGAAGCTGGTCAATGAAAATGAGGTTAAGAAATACTGAATACCTCTCTTTTAAATTTAAATTATTATTGCATTTGAGGTTCAAGGATGAATTGAATTTGAGTTCAGCTTTGTCTCTTGTGAATTGAGAGGTCACTTTCAATTTTATAAGCGGTGGAAAGCTAATGGTTGTAGGTCAGCTGCCTGTCAAGCACCCTGGCTGATTTCATTAGAGTTAACACAGGATGAAGGATGGCATTGTCTAGTAAATTCATGAGATATATTAAAGGAATCCTGAAGATTTTATTGCAAAATGCTGCTTTCAGCTTCAAAAGGAGAACTTAGATTTGTATTATGGGTTTTATTGCAACGGTGTCCTTCAGAAACACCACAAACACCTCCTATAAATGAATCACTCTCAAGTGGAATTGCATTTGTAACATAAGTTATAAATCTGCTTGGAGAAAATACCTTTGTACAGTCTCTCCCGAGTCCATATTGTTTGTGTGCTTTAAATTCATTTGTAAAATTCCTTTAGGTCCTCTTCACTCAAGTCCTACTTTATCGCCCTTTATTGCAGAGAAACCATACCAGCTATAGCTCCATTTCAGTTACTCTAGAGGCACACAGTTATTTAGGGAAATACTGATTTCTCTTCTCTTTTGATGCGTTCATGGACAATAGGTAGCAAGTTTTCCGGGTTATTCCACAAAGATGTTGCTTGGCTTGAACGCTTCCTTAAATTCTAACTAGATAGTGTTGGGCAGTGTGGTGCATCGGTCAGATCAAAAAGGGCAGCATTTTCCCTTCTCTAATAAACCTTAGTGACTGTAAATCGTCAGATCAGAAAGAGGCAGATAGACCTCAGTGATTTACAAATTTTGTTTCCTTTTTCTCACCTTTCATGGTTGTTTTGGTCTGGTGCAAGTCTACAGTCACCAAATGAATTGGGTTGAATTTGATCCTTAATGAAGTGTTTTACCTGTCCTGGTATTACAGAATGAAGAGTGCTACGATGCATTGTGCTGTATGAATTTCCATTCCACACTGATGTATAGTTGTACAACATTCTCCATATCTGGAACAAACACTGTGAAACTGTTCATTTGGTTCACTCTTAGCCAAAGTATTGGTAAACTCAACCATAGCATTACACTTACTAGTTTTATTTAAATATACAGCATGATAACAAGTCCTTCCATTCCAAGAGCCCACAACCCCCATTTGACCTATTAGCCCATATGTCTTTGGAGCGTGTGTGGAAACCAGAGCACTCAGAGAAAGCTCACACAGTCACAGAGAGAACAAACAATCAAAGTTAAAAGTACATTTCTTATCAAAATTTGTATACATTATACATCCTTCAGATTTGTCTCCTTACGGGCAGCCAAGAAGCCCAAGAGAACCCATTAAAAAAAAAGCCCATCAAACATCCAATGTGCAGAGGGAAAAAAAAATGAATCATGCAAGCAAGTCTTCTTACAGGCAGCGCTGGAATTGCACCTGGGTTGCTGGCACTAATGCTAACCTTTATACTACCATATTTGGAAGAAGAAACATTCTGGGCCCAGGAAGCGAATTTAGAATAAAATCCAGTTTTAGGCAATCACCTGATTTAGAGCGTGACTTGATTTCATTGATTTCATTAGCATTAGTCTCACTGTGATAAGGTTGAGACACCCTGGAGAAAGGATGCCCTGAATGTTCTGTAGAAGTTAATTTTTACAGGAATCCCCAGACAGGTTCCTGCTCAGAGACTGTCTGACTGCCTGAATCACAAGACCAAAATGGCTGGTGTTCTGGGGGAGTGAGAGATCTTGGGGTGCAGGAGGAGAGGATTTGGATCGTTTGGGAGGAGATCTGATGACAGCCATGACAAATTTGTAGTCTCCATCACTAGGGCAGGAAAGATTTCTAATGATGGTCTGTGGGAGTGGTCAGATGATGGCTGGGAAGACAAGAAGGAAGATTGGGAAAGGAGGGGTGGAAGATTCACTCCTGTTCCTCCTAACACACAAACTGTGATATGCTTGTACTAGCATCCCAGATTCAGCCCACCATCCTTTCCTTCAGCTGCTGGAATTCCTGAAGCCTGAGAAACCAAATAACCCATGGTTAAAAGTGGAGAGAATTAAAACAGAGGCTGGTATCTTCACAGTAACATTTATAACGGCCAACCCACTTCCCGTGTGTGGACCTCACTGTGTGGCCCACCTTTGTTAAATCCAGTTCTCCGGGCTCTGCCTCTGGTTTACACTTCTAGCAATTTACCATTTTAACTATTTTATCTTCTGACACAACAGCAATCCAGTCTTCCTTTAGAGTAAGGATTTATCCCTCCAACTTCTCTTGCTGTTTTATTTTCTCTCTCTCTCTCTCTCTCTCACTCTCTTGCTGCCTCTCTCACTCTATTTCTTTCTGTTTCTCTCTGTCTCTGTCTCTTCTCCTCTCTTTCCATACCCAGTCTCTTTCTCTTTCTACCCTCTTTCTCTACCCTTCTCTCTAACCCCCTCTCGCTCTCTACCCCTTTCTCTCTGTCTCTGTCTCTTCTCTCTTCTCCTCTCTTTCCATACCCAGTCTCTTTTTCTCTACCCTTCTCTCTAACCCCCACTCGCTCTCTACCCCCTCTCTCATTCTGTGCCCTCTTTTTCTCTCTCTACCCCTCTCTCCATACCCCTGTCTCTTTCTCTTTCTCTCTCTACCCTCTCTCCAGCCCCCTCTCGCTCTCTACTCCCCTCCCTCACTCTATGCCCCCTTTTTCTCTCTCTCTCCCCTTCTTACTACTCCCCCCTCTCTCGCTCACTCTCTCTCTCTTACTCTCCCTCTCTTATTCTTTCTCCTTCCATTGACACCTGCCCTCCGTGAAATCCAGACACTCCTTCTTGGCAACAATCAGAAACATCACTTTGAGGCCCTTGCTTGTCATACATCTGTCTCAAAGCAGCCGTGTTTGGACATGGTACGTCTCTATGCTGGATGGAAACAGTGCTGTCGCTGCATGCAGCCTATTCTAAAATCAGTCAAATGTTGGGCCATAGCCAAGAAAGCCAGGCAAATTTATATTAAAAAGAATAAAGAAGCTGATTGAAAACTGGCCTATTCGAAAGGCAACTCAATTATAAGCAGAGACTCGTGGGTGGGTAAGGCTCTGCAATAATACTCACAATCATCAGGGATTAGAGAGAAATTACTTCTGCAGAGGATGGAATTTACTGTAATTGTAGTGCTCCATGACCATGAGACTTATTGTACTGGCTGTTGAGAGATCTACAGTGTCCATTGTGCGTGCTTTTAGGAAGGTGATGTTAGTCAAACAATCAGGGGTAAAAATTACAGCATTTTCTCTCGTGCACAGAATGGCCCCATACTTTGATGTTTAACAAAATAATAACACACTGTCATAAAGGAGTTGAATTATTTTCAATTATACAGTGTAAATGTTGTGATTAATAATAAATTGCCCACGTGCCCTCAATCAGTTTCTTAATGACTTCCAATGCCAGCTGCGCAGAGTAGCCTCTAGTCAGAGTGCACAGTAAAATTATCTCAACAGACTTGTGCCTAGAAATTAAATTACTCTCTTTTCTGGTATACAAAACCGTGACTGAAGCACTAAAACCTGATTAGTTCTGGCCAAAACATCAACGTGACTTCACTCCATGGGAAGATCCTTCAGAATATCATACCTCTTGGGGATGACAGGTCTGGAAAGTCTGGGGCGTAAGCATTGTTGGTCACTGAAGCTGGGTATGGCCTGAAGGACTAAAGGCTGGGGAACCAGCTTCTAGCCCCAGGCTTCCTGGGTCATGCCAACTGCCCAGGTATGGCCAACAGCAACACCTCCAGGCATAGTCCAGTGCCAGTGGTATCACCACTGAGGTACCTTTAAATGTCAATCTTCACAGTGAAATCACTTCCGCTGGTTTTGGTTGCCTTATAAATATATACAGTATATTGCAAATGATGCAGTAATTTCTTACATGCCAACCATTGCTTATTGATTGTCCTACCTTTCAAAGTGGTTTCCCAATTTACCATGACAAACACATGCCTCTTTCCATTGTAATTTCCCTTTTTCGAATTTAAGCGGCCTAGTTTCAAATTAAACTAAATCATTTTTAAATCTTTATATATATTTCTTTCATATTATGATCACTATTCCCCCAAGGCCACTGAATTACTGTTAGTTAGTCTTTTCTCATTGCAATGAGAAGGCAAAGTGTCGGTCGAACTCTGTACTCTAGAGGGCCATTGGTGTCTTTTGAACCTTATGAGATGATACAGAGGTTGGATAGGATCGTGGAGAAGCAAGAAAGATCTCCCATGAGCTAACTGAATAGTGAAGTGAGGTCTAGGGACAGAAAGGTCTCATCTACTTTTACTTTTTTATGTTCTTTATTATGGAGACATGGGCAATGAGCTAAGCATTAAGTTGTCTAATGAAAGCATAATGCAGAGCCAATGAACGGTCACTATAAGTAGATACTGTGTAGAAGAATGTGGGAAAAAACAGCTATGATGTAGGATGCAGTATATTAAATCATGAAATTCTGATCTGATTTAGAGCCCTGACTGATTTATGTTTCAATGAATATCAAAAGGAAACTCTCGAGGACACACATGCGGAGCAAATATAATTGGTTCCCTTTTGATTCAGAGTTTATTGTGATATATAACGGGCCCATGAAATTGACTGAACCACTGCAGTTTTCATTGACCTGATTAGATAGGAGAATTCTGTACTGATTGCCAATATTAAGGGTCTAGTGCTACAGAGACCAACATTAATTCATAGGATGATTGAAACAGATGCGCTTATGCCCTCCAGATTTGGAAGGTGATACTGGCAAGACAAAATTAAATTGGTTGCAGTATCTTCTTTCTGCATTTGTGTTGTGGTAGCTAGCTCACATTAAAAGTAACTACGCATAGGCAAAATGCACCCCGCTATATGATGGTAGGGATCTGGATTGTCAAGACTTTCATGTACTTCCCCAACAGAGAAAGATTTAATGCTGTCATCGTTCAGGAACTCAGATGCTTCAACTTCGAGACCATCTCTCTGAGAGATATATAGTGGATAAGAGATGGCCTGCTTAAGGAAGAAGGCAGTGACTTTGTTTCAGTCATCCCAAAGAGGACACAAGTGATCTTACAGGAATGTTATTGAAGCAGGAACCTAAGAAAAGATTGGAAAGAAAGAAATGTTAACTTTATTTGTCACATATACATTGAAACATTGAAGCATACAGTGAAATGCCCTGTTTGTGTTAAATCAAATCTGCGAAGATTATGCTGGGCATCCTGCAAGTGTCTCCATGCTTCCGGTACCAACATAGCGTGCTCACAACTCACTAATCCTAACCGTGTGTCTTTGGAATGTGGGAAGAAACCAAAGCACCTGGAGGAAACCCATGCAGTAGTGCAAACTCCTTACAGAAAATGGCGGGAATTGCACCGCGCTTTGTGATTGTTGGCGCTGTAAAGCAATGCACTAACCACAATGCTACTGTGCTGCTCGGTATGGTGTGAAAGTGACAAAGTAAAATAAATTAGTGTTAGCAAGAAAGTACAGATGTAAAAATAGCACTGGTAAGTTCCCAGCCTCATTCACATCCCAGAATTCCAAAGGAGGTAAGAGTAGGAATAGCTGAGGCATCAGTAATCATTTTCCAGAATCCTATGAATTATGGAATAGTTTCTGTCAAATAGCAAATATAAACCTATGATATATAACATATGTTACATACCTCATGGATGTCTTGTGACTGTCTTATGAGGATGATGTAATGGTCTTGCAGAGGTCACATGATGTAATTTTCCCGCCGATGTGAGGTCACGTCATGACATGTTCACCACGGGTATAAAAGGAGACCCCTGGAGTGACGCAGTTAGGTTTTCAGTTAGAACGTCAGCCAGATACTCTGCTCCACTGTGTATTTGTCTTATGACGCAGTTTTGATTTAAAACGGAGTTTTATGTTCTATTAACCATATAACCATATAACAATTACAGCACGGAAACAGGCCATCTCAGCCCTTCTAGTCCGTGCCGAACTCTTACCCTCACCTAGTCTCACCAACCTGCACTCAGCCCATAACCCTCCATTCCTTTCCTGTCCATATATCTATCCAATTTAACTTTAAACAACAACATCAAACCTGCCTCAACCACTTCTGCTGGAAGCTCGTTCCACACAGCTACCACTCTATTGTAAGGCACAAAAGTGTTGGGCCGGCAGGTTAAACAATCGCTGCCAGATTTGTTGATGTTACCTTTTCAGTAATATTGGAGAGTGAAGACAGTAACCTGAAGGAGTTGTTCGGCGGCTTTGGAAAGGATTGACCATTATTGAATTTGTTCAAGTAAGATTGATCTGCATGAGATAGCCTCTGCTAAAAGCAGCAGAAAAGGCTGTGCAGTATCTAGTATCCAGAGGGAAAGGTCAGTGCCTTTAAACCGTTTTATTTCCGTCGTCGTGAATCCTGCACACAAGGCAGGATCCGGCTGGGATCGGCAGTGACGTCGTGTCTCCGAGGAATTCTTTACTTCAGGAAAGTCTCTCCTAATTGACTGTATAAATCTCTTGGACTTTTGAATTTACCATTCTAAGAACTGTGTTTGAATTTACCACTTTAAGAACTGTTTTCGCATTTATCTCTTTAAGAACTAGTACTGAGTGGCAGTTTGTTAAATGGCCGCATAGCAGTTTACTTCCGGTTAAGATTTTCGTTGTTTATTTTTTTATGTATTGAGCAGAGTTGAATAAATGTTTGATTGTTTTTATAAAACCTGACTCAATTTGACTGATATATTCATTGTTGCCGATCACCTGTCACATAATATAAAACACCACAGGCCTTATTTCATTAAAAACCAAGGATGAAGGTGAAATCATACATACAGAGAGGCTGTCAGCATTCTACCTTCAGGAACATTTTGATGACTTCTACAACTGTGACTCTGTCCTTGACACACGTCATGGTCCTATACCGCAGTAGCCTCTTCAGTCCAGCTTCGCTACCATTCTTTGTAAGGGGTAACCAGGAGGACAGATAAAGCAATTCTGCGATGTACTGTACTCAAAGCATCCATGAGAAAATGTGAAATCCCCACTGACCCCTGAGAACCTCTGGCCAAAGACAGCTCTAAGCGAAGAAGACGTTGAAAGCCTTGAACCCGAGCTCAATTCATAATTCTCCTGATGATAATCCTCATTAGCACTTTAGGTAGTGTTCATAGACTCATGGACCTTTCAGAGATCCGATGACGAAGGGGATGAAGCTGGTGGGCTTTACAGAGAGCATCTGCAAGACAGAAATTCTCTATCAATCCACTCCCGTTCATCACACTCTCCTCCAGTAATAAAGGTTTATTGCAAGGCCCTGGAAAACATGAACACATTTCCATATCTTCTGTCGAGGAGGCAAGAGGTATTGATGATGTAAGTGGTAATGGGGGATCATCGTAAGGAGAATGATTAACCAGCAGGAGGTGTACATAGGACAGGGCCCGGTGCCTAGGATGAGGAACGACTCAATGTTTGGATGATTTAAATGCTGGGCCAGATGTATTGAAAACAGAGGGTTTTGGGACCAGAAGTGAGGGTCAGGTTGGCTCTGCTCACTGCTCCACGATGTTTATTCCACTCTTTACTGAACTGAGGTTGAGTCTGCGGTCCTGTTCTGACGGCTCCAGGCTTCATGTCTGAGGATTCATTTTCATGCTAAATGCTATTTGCTTTCTTTTATTGTGTGCATGATTTTTTTTTACTCTCTCTTCTTCTTTAATGGTTTTGCATTTTTTTCTATGAAGATGAATCTCAGGGGTGTATAATTTATACGTACTTTGACAATAAATGTACTTTGAACTTTGAACTTAGGAGAAATTTTGTAATACCAGAAAAGGGAGAGAGAGATGAAGCTGAATGACAGAAGGGTGAGGCACAAGACTGGAATGACTGACTATCTAACATTGTTCTCATATACGTGTATGACATAGAAGAAGGCCATTTAGCCCACTAAGCTACTGCTAGCTCAGCAAATCATTGTTCAGTCCTGAGGGCTGCAGTGTCTATAGACAGAAGATAAAGTACTACTCATTGCTGTTAAGATGAAAGTCACTGGAAAAGTGAACATACAGCAGAACAAAGAACACAGAACATACTGTAGAACAGTACAGCACAGGACAGGCCCTTCGGCCCGTGATGTTGTGCCAAACCTTTAACTTAGCTAACCTTTCACTCCCACATGGTCCTCCATTTTTCTATCATTCACGTCCCTATCTGAGAGTTTCTTAAATGATGTTAGTGCATGTGCCTCCACCACAGCCCTTGGTAGGGTGTTCCACACACACATTCAACTCTGTGTAAAAGCAACTTACCTCTAACATCCTCCTTCTCCTTCATCCAATCTCCTTAAAATTATGCCCCCTTGTATTAGCCATTTCTGCCCTGGGCCAAAGACACAGAAGTGTGGGATGAAGGATTAACATGGGGATGGAGCTTACAGGATGGTATTGTGAGCCTTGGTTCCATGTGCAGACAGAAGAGAAACAACACCTTACAATGTGTCTACCTACCTGCAACAGAAGCTCAGTACCAGCCTTCTGGATTAAACTTGTGGTTTCCCTGATGTCTGATTCAACCTTAAATCTAAGACATTTGCCTTAAGCGCTTTATTTTTGTTAAATGATAAGCAGTTTTATTAAATTTGGGAAGAAACATTTCTGAGGAAAATAATAGAGAACAAGGCCGTGTAGCCGGCAGTCCCGAAATGGTGGAATTGTCAAACTGTCGAGCAAATAGCAACCTTGAGGCAGATTTCACGCACAAGGTTGGCCAACTAGTTAGTTTGGCTGCTAAAAATCTCACTGGAATCTGTTTCTGGAACAAATCTCCTCAGCAATCTGGAAGCATAATAATTCCACTTGTAAAATTACACTAGCAATGCTGGAAGGGATTAAAAGCTGGAAATCTGATTAGGAAACAAAGTGTTGCGAGCATTTTATAGATAAAACGCAGGCCCATCAAGTCTGTTGGGGTTTTCCCAGAATGCAATGCAGGCACTGTTTCTAGGTAGCTGAGCCCATGATAGAACCTCAGTCAGTACTGGTTCGTTGGCTTATTATTGTCACATGTATCTGAGATACAGAGAAAACCTTATGTTTTGCATTCCATCCAGACAGATCATAATTACACTGAGGTACTGAAAAGAAAATAGAATGCAGAACATACTACAGTTACAGAGAAAATGCAGTGTGTGGTAAACCATATATATATATGTTGTAACTGGGTTACTTGTCTGGACACGCCCCTCTGCTGACTGCTCCTGTGGCGCCTCCCACAGTCTCCTGAATAAAGGGGATTGTGCCACTGCTCCTCTCTCAGTCCGGGGCAGGTACTCAGCAGGGACGTGGACCATTTACTGCTAATTGAAGCCTTTCAGTATTCACTCTACTTCCAGTCTTTTGGAGTAATTGATAGTGCATCAATTCATCTAGCAGTAAATTTAAAGCATGGAACACGTCCTGAGACCCGACAAGCTAGACCTCGACACCGCAAACACCTGAAGCCGGAAACGCTTTCAAACTCTGGCTGGCTTGCTTCAAATCATACCTGGAGGAGATTGAAGTGACCAAGTCCGCCACGAAGCGCAAAGTTCTCCTCTCCAGGATCAGTCCACGGGTCTACTCAATGACTAGGGACCAGCTGAGCTACAACGGCACGATGAGCGCCCTCAGAAGACAGTACCTGCGGCCAGTAAACACCGCCTATGCGCGACATCGCTTAGCAACGCAGCACCAGCGGCCCGGAGAGTTGACTGCTGAGTTCATCCGCGCCCTACAGACACTCGTGCGGACCTGTGATTGCCGGGGGCTGACAGCCGAAGAGCATGCGGAGATCCTAGTGAGAGACGCCTTCGTCACGGGGACCAGGTCAGTGTATGTGCGCCAGCGGCTGCTGGAACACGCTGATCTAACCTTACGTTCAGCGATTGAGCTGGCCAACACGCTGGAGGCCGCTCTCCACAACTCTGAAGCTCTCCAGGCATGCGATCTCCCGACAGCCTTGTGGACGCCGCAGATCCCGCAACCCGCCGGTGAATCGACCACGGCTGCTGCCAGTCGTGAGTCCGCGAAGTGCTACTTCTGCGGACTCAAGAAGCATCTCCAGAAACGCTGCCCGGCCCGAGAAGCTACCTGCTCCAGCTGCGGAAAGAAGGGCCACTTCGCCAAGGCCCGTAAGTCCAAACCGCGAGCGGGATCGAGCAGTGCCACGTGCGAGGCATGGAGGTCGCCATCTTGCCTACTGCCACCATGTGCGAGACATGGGGGCGGCCATCTTGGTCGGCGCCAACGCGCACCGCCTGCGACCCACAAGTACTCACGAAGCAGCCCACCGCGCCGGACCAAGACAGCGAATCAACCCTGGCCTCCATGACCCTCGACCAAAGCGCTCCCCACCAGCTCGCAAGGTCAATGATGGACATCCTGGTGGAGGGGCGCAGGACAAGCTGCCTGTTTGATACAGGCAGCACGGAGAGTTTTATCCACCCGGACACAGTGCAGCATTGCGGACTCGTGATACGGCCCGTAAGTCAGAGGGTCGCCATGGCTTCCGGGTCACATACAACAGACATCCGGGGGGGTTGTGTAGTGATGCTAGTGGTGCAGGGCACAGAATATTGAGTCTTTATATTACTGGTCATGCCTCAACTGTGTGCCCCTGTGCTATTGAGGCTCGACTTCCAGAGCCACCTGAAAAGCGTGACAATGGAGTATGACGGGCCCCTCCCACCAATCACTGTCATGCTATGCATGCGGTGGACGAGGCCATTCCCTTCCAAGTAGAGAGTGAAGCCTCCAACTTCACGCTGGCTGCTACCCTCAACCAGGCAGGAAGACCGGTGGCATTCTTCTCCCGTACCCTTCAAGGCCCTGAAATTCGGCACTCCACGGTGGAGAAAGAGGCCCAGGCCATAGTGGAAGCTATTAGGCACTGGAGGCACTATCTCGCCAGCAAAAAGTTCACCCTGCTAACTGACCAGCGCTCAGTCGCATTCATGTTTAGTAACCAACAGTGGGGCAAAATCAAAAATGATAAAATTCTGAGGTGGAGAATCGAACTCTCCACCTACAACAATGACATCATGTACAGGCCTGGGAAGCTCAACGAGCCCTCCGATGCCCTATCCCGGGGAGCGTGTGCCAGCACGCAGATTGACCGGCTATACGCCCTACATGTAGATCTTTGTCACCTGGGGGTCACCTGGCTTTTCCACTTCGTAAAAGTCCGGAACCTACCTTACTCCCTTGAGGAGATCAGGACGATGACCAGGGACTGCCAAGTCTGCTCAGAGTGCAAATCGCACTTCTACCGACCCGAAAAGGCACAACTCATCAAGGCCACCCGCCCCTTTGAGCGACTGAGTGTTGACTTTAAGGGCCCCCTTCCCTCCACCGACCGCAATGTGTACTTTCTTAACGTTATCGACGAGTACTCGCGGTTCCCCTTCGCCATCCCCTGCCCCGACACCACTACCACATCAGTTGTAAAAGCCCTGTGCAAGCTCTTCACTCTGTTCGGATACCCATGCTATATCCACAGTGACAGAGGGTCCTCGTTTATGAGTGACGAGCTGCACCAATATCTACTGGCTAGGGGAATTACAACCAGTAGGACCACGAGCTATAATCCCCGGGGGAATGGACAGGTGGAGAAGGAAAATGGCACGGTGTGGAAAGCCACACTCTTATCCCTCAGGTCAAAGGGACTGCCGGTCTCCCGCTGGCAGGAGGCCCTTCCCGAGGCACTCCACTCCATCCGCTCCCTGTTATGCACGGCCACCAATGCCACCCCTCATGAGCGACTCTTTCTTTTCCCAGAAAGTCGACCACTGGAACCACCCTACCAACTTGGCTGACGTCCCTGGGGCCAGTGCTGCTCCGGAAACATGCCAGGAGTAATAAATACTCCCCGATGGTCGAGAGGGTTCACTTACTTCATGCGAACCCCCAGTATGCCTAAGTGGTTTTACCTGATGGGTGGGAGGGCACGGTCTCCACCCGTGACCTGGCGCCCACAGGAGCACCGGGCCCCTACCCTGAACACTCCATGGTGACTATTAACCCCGTACCCACTGATATATATACCCACAAGACATCGCGCACTCAAGCCCTACACAGACACGACACGATACTCCCATACCGGGCGCGACGCACATGCACGAGGGATTACCGACGCCTAACGTGCTGGCACCTGAAGTCAGGCCGGAGCCAGCACAACCGCCGTCGCCGGTGCAATTACCACCGGTGCTACGTAGATCACAGCGACGGACTCGACCGCCTGATAGACTTGACCTGTAGATATACTTGTTTTAAATGTTGTCAGTCACTTCACCCTGCGGGACTCTTTTTATAAAGAAGGGGTGAATGTGGTAAACCATATATATATGTTGTAACTGGGTTACCTGTCTGGACACACCCCTCTGCTGACTGCTCCTGTGGCTCCTCCCACAGAACCCTGAATAAAGGCGATTGCGCCATTGCTCCTCCCTCAGTCCGGGGCAGGTACTCAGCAGGGACATGGACCATTTACTGCTAATTGAAGCCTTTCAGTATTTACTCTACTTCCAGTCATTTGGAGTAATTGATAGTGCATCACAGTGCAGGGGCTATAACAAGATAAATTAGGAGATCAGATGTTCATCTTTTAGCATACAAGAGGAACGTTTATGAGTCTGAGAACAGTGAGATAGAATCAGAATCAGAATCAGGTTTATTATCACCAGAAGCTGATCTTGATTTTGTTGGTCCACGTACTTACCTGCGTTCAAGTCAAGAAGCACAAGATGGGGTGGTATTGTAGCAATTAGCATAATGCTATTACAGTGGCAGTGGCCTGGGTTCAATTCCTGTCCTCTCTGTAAGGAACTTGTATGTTTTTCCTGTGACAGCGCAGATTTCGTCCGGGTGCTATGGTTTCCACCCACATTCCAAAGACGTATAGGTTAGTAGTAGGTTAATTGGTCACATGGGATAATTGGCTCTTGGGCTGGAAGGGCTTGGATCTTTAAATACAATAATAAAACCTGCTGATGTTGGGAGCCTAAAACAGGGGTCCATAAACCCCTTGCTTAATAGTATTGGTCCATGATATGTTACACCATTTTCATGTTACTGTATGGACCTTTGTAAAACCACCCCTTTCTGAAATGTGCTATCATGGCTTCCATTTTACACAAAGCAAGATTCCATATACCTTTGACACATTAATCATCCAATTGTTGAATGTTTGGAGTATCATGGGATAGTTTGTGTCTATCTAAATTACTGTAATAGAATTAAGTCTAAAACAGGGTTTCCAACTTGGGGTCCTTGGACCCCTTGCTTAATGGTATTGGTCCGTGGCATAATACAGATTGGGAACCCCTGGTCTAAAATAAAGACCATTAATGCTGGAAATGTGCAGCTGGTCAGGTAGCATCTGTGGAGAGAGAAACAGGGGTAGCATTTCAGGTCGACGACCTTTACTGAGATATTTGTGATGGCAGGTCGTTAAATTGAACGTTTGACTCTCCGTGAATGCTGTCTGAATTCTTGTGCACAAAATGTGTACCATACTCTCATTCTCACTTATACCAGCGTGAGTGAAGTGTGACGATAAAATAGATGCAGCAACTTCATCCATAAAATATTGGCATTTCCTAAGGAAAATCAAAATACATGATTAGAATGGGTAAGCTGTGGAGCTGAATGGTATCCCATAATATGGTTCAACACCTTTTGTTTCATTCTTGGATTTGTCTGTGATCTATGGTCAAAGCAAATACACACTGAATACTATATATTTTAGGCACCTTATTATGTGATTCCTGTGGTAAAATTCTTTAATTCTATGTGCTCTACTTTAATATAAACTAACAAGACAATTGATGCTAATTTTGGAAAAGAAACATTTGTAAGGCAGGTCATCACTGGTGCTGTGGGTAAATTTCCAAGCAGGGAGTGTACTCTTGTAAAATTCAAGGCATTAATCTGTAGGTTACACATTAATTCTGAGTATGATGGGATAGGGGCTTCAGAAATACTCTGTTGTGTGGGATACTTTTATTGAGATTGATTCAGATGAGTTTAATGTCATAGACAGCAGGATGTAATGAAATTCCTCACTTTTACTCTGTGCAACTCTCAGAGTACGGCGTGTACGTGGTTCCAATAAGTATAACAAATAATATCCAACAGTAGACAGCCAAAGATCAGTAACGCTGGAGTACAGTACTGTGCAAAATTCTTAGCCACATATGTATGGTGCCTATGACTGTAGTAATTTTATGTATTTCATGTACTGCTGCTGCAAAAAAAATCTAATTTCATGATATATGTGAGTGATATTAAGTCTGATTCTGATATGATTCTGATATTCTACTGTGGACTGAGAGTTGGAAGGGGTCAGGGAGAAGGGAATCATGGTTGGTAAAAGAGAGGAGAGAGAACAGGAAAGCACCAGAGAGACAATCTGTAATGATCAATAAACTAATTGTTTGGAAGCAAATGAGCTTGACTGGTGTCTTAGGGCTAAGTGTGTCTGCACCCATGACACCCCCTCGTCCCTGACACTCCTTCTCTGCCACCAAAAAGGGGAGGGAAAGTAGGATAGCTAGGAGGTGATAGGCGAAGCCAGTGGGTATAAAAGATAAAGGACTGGAGAGGAAGGAATTGGTTCAAGAGGAGGGTAGACCATAGTAGAAAAGGAAGGAGGAGAGGAGGTGATTGACTGGTGAGAAGAGGTAAGAGGCCAGAGTGGGGAATAGAAGAAGAGGGGGAGGGGAGGGGAACTTTTTTTTACCGGAAAGAGAAATCGATATTCATGCTGTCAGGTTGGAGGCTGCTCAGATGTTCCTCCAGCCTGAGGATAGCCTCACCTGGCTTCACCTATCACCTTCTAGCTATCCTGTTTCTCGTCCCCTCACCTTTTTCTTCTGGCATCTTCTCCCTTCCTTGACAGTCCTGAAAAAGGGTCTTGGTCCAAAACGTTGAATGTCTTTTCATTTCCATAGATGCTGCCTGACCTGCTGGGTTCCCCCAGCATTTTGTGAGTGTTGCTTTGGATTTTCGGCATCTGCAGGCTTTATCATGTTCATAATAATGTTTCAGCTTTGTGCATAATATTCCCAAATATCATTAAAACTGATCTTTTATGTATGATCTGAATTCCATTGCCAAACTTTATGCAAATCTGTTTTAAATGCTACTTGCAAGTGACGTAAGACAATAATGTCTCTAATTGCATTGATGCATTGTCTGGTCATCCGTGTAATAAACTTATTTACTGTAGGTTAAAAGTGCAATTTTTGATTGTCATTCTGAGTGGGAACAGAATTTGTGTTAACATTGATGTGGTTGAAGACAAATGCTTCTAATGTCGGAAACACTGTGCAAGTCACTGATCAGTGTCAATGCTAATAAATTTAATTTGGCAAAAGGTTAATCAAAGGAAACATCACATTTCTTGATTGTTAATGAGTGCCTTGGGTTTCAGTGATGAGATTCACTCTCTTGCAGTTTTTACATCTAGTTATTTCCTGCTCAGTTATCGAGGATATGCCGCACTGTGGCTTCACAAGACACATTATTCATCGAATCTATTGGACAATCACTGTAAAATTATTAATCTGTAACCACAATTGGTGATTTTCCTGTGGATACAAGCATGTCTGATTATTAGCACGTTTCAATGAAAAGTGTGAGGCTTCTCCTGTGCTGTGAAATCTGTAACTAGTTTATACACTCGATGACTACCTAATTAGGTACCTCCTGTAATAACCTGCATACTACAGATCTGCTAGGAAAGATCATTGGCCCTACTTCTTTCACCACAAATGCAGCCTAGTCTGTTGAATATTTTCAATTTTTTTCCGGTTTTGTTTAATGTTGCAAAATGTCTTTTGATTTACATTTTTTCCCTTCTCTTTACTTCTACCAGAACCATCTAAATATCTCCTTGTCTTGAGGATAACTTGCGTTTCTCTCATGGTGAATTTTTCGTGACTTTCAATAGTGTCAACCAAATCACAGATCATCTGATAATTGAGAAACCTGCCCCTTTTTTCTTCCATTCCTATCCCACCTGAGTTCCCCATCTGCAACAGCTCCAAATTTCAAGGAGGTTTACTAAGTTGAACCAATGCAGTCAAATTCCTCTATCCTCAGGTGTTGTGTGACCTGCTGAGTTTTAATGGCATTTACAATGTGATTTTAGATGATCAAAATCCTCCTTAGCTTGCTTTACCCTTTTTGGAGTGTGTATGTGTGTGCGTGGGTGCAAGTGTGTGTCTTTTAGCCTCCCCTTACTGACTTAATGAAGAAAAAAGGTTTGTTTTACAACTGGATCAAATGTGGGTTATCAAGGTCTGCTGATAAACAGAAATAACATTGAGTAGTGGAAATAATACTTCCACTGGGTCATCCCCTCCTTCCCTTTCTCCTATTGTCCACTCCTGTCAGATTTCTTCTTCTCCAGCCCTTGACATTTCCCAGCCACCCAGCTTCGCCTATCACCTTCCAGCTAGCCTCCTTCCCCTCTCTCCACATTCTTGTTTTGGCATCTTCCCCCTTCCTTCTCGCTCCTGAAGAAGGGTCCTGGCCCGAAACAATGACTATCTATTCATTTTCATAGTTGCTACATGACCTACTGAGTTCCTTCAGCATTTTGTGCGTGGTGGGAATAATAATCTAGTTTTGTGTTACAGGACAAACAACCTGAATGTTATAAAATCAAATTCCATCTTGGCTAGCAGAATATGATAATTATATCAATTTTTTATCTATTTCTTTAGGATAGACCTGATGGAAGTTTAAAAATTAAGAGAGGCATAGATAGGTTAGACAAGCAAGAACAACTTACTTAACAGATACAGCCTTACCAAATACACATACTACATAGAAATCAATAAGTGAACAACACCAGACTTAAAAGAGGAAATTGAAAGACTTTGGAACATGAACAAGACATACATTGTCCCAATAGTAATATCTATAATTGGTATCATCCCAAAGTCACTACATAATAGCATTAAACAATGAGGTCTACGCAGCAATATTTATGCAATCTCCAGAAAGCCATACAGACAAACTCTACTATCTATGCTGTATCACATATACAGTATCCCCTTTCAACCCTTTTCTCTTCTGCATCTTAAGGCTGGTTTCCATCTCAGAATAACCAGCTCCTGCACATTTTTGCAGCACACATCAGTTTTGCTTAATTTATTTGTTCATGGGATGTGAATGCCAATGGCAAAACAGAATTGTCCAGCACTGTGGAGTGTGTTGATTGTCAACCAGCTGAGTAGGTCTGGAGTTACATAAAGGTCAGATCAGGTAACGAAAGCAAATCCTTTATCCGAAGGATATTAATTCATCGGTTGGGATTTTATGACAATCTGGTAACTTTATGGCTATCATTACTTAGAAATGCATTGTTAAAATTCAAGATTTATGTAATATTAAACTCAATAAATGGACTTAAATTCCCCAGCTGTCATAGTTGGATTTGAACTCACATCAACTTTCAGGACTCTGCCTGCCAATCCAGTAAGTTATCCATCATGCCACTGTACATTTCTAAGGCTAAATGTTTGTGATGGATACCTTGGCTAGTCTTTTGGATACCCCTTTCAGGGTGAGCTGTGATGACCATGAAGTTCTAAACTCAAACAAAGACCTTAACCCTATCCTATGTAGATAGTTATGGGTACCCAGACAAAAGGGAAGTTATGCTGTACCTACCTACTTGTCAAAAACCAGTTCAGAAGTTCAAAGTTCAAAGTAAATTTATTATCAAAGTACATACAACCCTGAGATTTGGTTCCTTGCAGGCATACTCAGTAAATCCAAGAACCATAATAGAAGCAATGAAAGACTGCACCCAACAGGGCAGACAAACAGCCATTGTGCAAAAGACAACAAACTGCGCAAAGACAAAAGAGAAAAAATATAATGATGATAATAAATAAACAATAAATATCAAGAACGTCACATGAAGAGTCCTTAAAAGTGAGCCTATTGTCACGTGACCGGCAACAATGAATATAGAATTGAGTCAGGTTTTATATAAAAAAACCAAACATTTATTAAACTCTGCTCAAAAATAACGGAATGTATTTAAATGACTAACTTAACCAGAAGTTAACTGCTATACGGCAACTCTGGAACAGTTCTTAAAAGGGTAAATGCGAAAACAGTTCTTAAAGTGGTAAATTCGAACACAGAGTGGTAAATTCGAAAGTCCAAGAGATTTATACAGTCAATTAGGAGAGTCTTTCCTGAAGTAAAGAATTCCTCGAAGACGTGACGTTACTGCTGATCCCTGCCGGAATCTGTCTTGTCTGCAGGTTTCACAACGACGGAAATAAAACGGTTTAAAGGAACTGACCTTTTCCTCTGGAGAATAGACACTGCACAATCCTTCCTGCTTTAGCAGAGGATATCTCAAAATGCAGGTCATTTTTTCTTGAACAAAGATTCAGTAAAGGTTGATCCTTTCCAAAACCGCAAAACAATATCAGCTTTACTCGACTCGGCAAATTCCTGTACTTTGGTAAGGTCTTCACTCTCCAATACTACTTACAATAGAAAGTAGAACTCCACTTTAAAACGAAAAAGACAAATATGCAGCATAACGGAGCATCTGATGAATTAAATAACGAATTAAACTTAAAATTCAACTGGAAAAACTAACTACATCATACCAGTGGTCTCCCTTTTATAGCTGTGGTGAACATGTCATCACATGACCTCACACTGGCGGGAAAATTACATCACCCCACCATCGCATGACCATTACCTCATGTTCATAAGATACTCAATTACATCATGGTCATAAGACAGTCACAAGATATCCATGAGATATGTAACACCATAGATTGTGGGAAGAGTTCTGTGATGGGGCAAGTGAAGTGAAGTTATCCCCACTGGTTTAACAGCCTGATGATTGTTCCTGAACCTGGTGATGTGAGCCCTGAGGCTTCTGTATTTTCTTCCTGATGGCAGCTGTGAGAAGAAAGCATGACTTGGTGGTGGGGGTCAGTGTTAATGAATGCTGCTTTTCTGTGACAGCGCTCCATGTAGATGTCCTCAATAGAGGAGAGGATTTTATCCATGATGGACTGGCCCATACCCACTACTTTTTGCAGTATTTTCCACTCAAGGGCATTGGTGTTTCCATACCAGGCTGTGATGCAGCCAGTCAATATACTACTCTCCATCACACATCTGTAGAAGTTTGTCAAAACATTAGATGTCACGCCGAAGCTTTGCAAACTTTTAAGGAAGTAGAGGCGCTGCTATGCTTTCTTCATAATTGCACTTATGTGTTGGGTAGAGGGCAGGTCCTCTGAAATGATAAAACTGAGGAATTTAAAGTTGCTGACCCTCTCCACTTCTGATCCCCTGATGAGGACTGGCTCATGGATCTCCAGTTTTATCCTCCTGAAGTCAATAACCAGCTCCTGGGTCTTACTGACAAAGAGTGAGAGGTTGTTGTTTATGCAGCTGTTACCAGGTTCGGATACGGCCCAAGTGTGGAGTGAGAGACACTGAAGCAGGTCGATAGTTCACAGACTTTAATATGTACAGCGTTAAAGGGAAAATAAAACTATAAATTCTAGGCCAAACAGAGCCGTTAACTAAAACTCTCAAAAGGAAAAGGAAGCCTACACTGTGGCTGAAAAGAACATCTAAACATTAAACGAATATCACTAGTCTTCAGACTTGGAAGTCCAATATCTCAGGGAAAGCCGAATGCGAAACAGCAGCGAAGCATTGCTATGCTCTGTCCAAGTCTCGACCAGCACTACGACGACAAGTATGGAGTTAAATACTATCACGATTCAATAATAATTAGCTGACACGTGCTAATTCACAAGCGCAATTGCCGAATCTACTGTGTTGCCGAATCCGTGGTTGTGACAGCAGCATTCAGCCAGGTTTTCAATCTCCCTCCTACAAGCTGATTTGTCATTACCTTTGACTTGGACAGTGGCAGCATCAACAAACTTGAGTATGATATTGGAGCTGTGCTTAGCCACACAGTCATAAGTATGAACGGAGTAGAGCAGGGGCTAAGCACACAGCTTTGTGGTGCACCTGTGGTACTGGAGACTGTGGAGGAGATGTTGCTGCCAATGCGAACTTCTCTGTTTATCCTCTCGGCGAGTTTAGATGCCAATACCCACTATTTGAATGGTGGGTTACCGTCCCTACACAGGAGGAGTTACTTCCAGCTAACAAAGTAGCTCATTTAGTTTGAGTGATACATGTTTAAATCCAGGCAAAGCTCCTAAAACACAATTAAAACTCAGAGAGGATTTTTATCTCAAAAAATATTTCTAAAGCACAAAGGATTTCCAAAGCACAAAAGATACAATTCCAATAAGCTAAAAAGACATACCAACAATGCACTTTAAAAATTGAGGCAAGTCAATAAAAAGATTAACATGGTAAAAAAAAACATTTACCTTGACTGAGGTATTTCTGCAATGCAAAAGACTCCTAGCATCCAGCTTCAAACAGTTACCAATGCATAAAGTTCTTTGCCCAAGCATTTCACTGTTCATCTCGGGGTGACCGCAGCATTTCAACCTTCATCTCAGTGTGACCCCAGCATTTCACTGTTCATCTCGGGGTGACCGCAGCATTTCTCTGTTCATCTTGGGGTAACCCCTGCATTTCACTGTTCATCTCAGTGTGACCCCAGCATTTCACTGTTCATCTCGGGGTGACCACAGCATTTCTCTGTTCATCTCGGGGTGACCCCAGCATTTCACTGTTCATATCGGGGTGACCCCAGCATTTCAACCTTCATCTCAGTGTGACCCCAGCATTTCACTGTTCATCTCGGGGTGACCACAGCATTTCTCTGTTCATCTCGGGGTAACCCCTGCATTTCACTGTTCATCTCAGTGTGACCCCAGCATTTCACTGTTCATCTCAGGGTGACCACAGCATTTCTCTGTTCATCTCGGGGTGACCCCAGCATTTCACTGTTCATATCGGGGTGACCCCAGCATTTCTCTGTACATCTCAGTATGACCCCAGCATTTCACTGTTCATCTCGGGGTGACCCCAGCATTTCACTGTTCTCCTCGGTGTGACCCCAGCATTTCACTGTTCATTTCGGGGTGACCCCAGCATTTCACTGTTCATCTCGGGGTGACCCCAGCATTACACTGTTCATCTCAGAGTGACCCCAGGATTTCACTGTTCATCTCGGGTGACCCCAGCATTTCACTGTTCATCTCAGTGTGACCCCAGCACTTCTCAGTTCATCTCGGGGTGACCCCAGCATTTCTCTGTTCATCTCAGTGTGACCCCAGCATTTCACTGTTCATCTCATTGTGAACCCAGCATTTCTCTGTTCATCTAGGGGTGACCCCAGCATTTTTCTGTTCATCTCAGGGTGACCCCATCATTTCACTGTTCATCTCAGGGTGACCCCAGGATTTCACTGTTCATCTCAGTGTGACCCCAGCATTTCACTGTTCATCGCGGGGTGTCCCCAGCATTTCACTGTTCATCTCAATGTGACCCCAGCATTTCTCTGTTCATCTCGGGGTGACCCCAGCAATTCACTGTCCATCTCAGTGTGACCCCAGCATTTCACTGTTCATCTCGGGGTGACCCCAGTATTTCACAGTTCACCTTGGGGTGACACCAGCATTTGACTGTTCATCTCGGGGTAACACCTGCATTTCTCTGTTCATCTCAGTGTGAACCCAGCATTTCACTGTTCACCTCAGGGTGACCCCAGCATTTCTCTGTTCATCTCAGTGTGAACCCAGCATTTCACTTTTCATCTAGGGGTGACCCCAGCATTTCACTGTTCATCTCGCGGTGACCCCAGCATTTCACTGTCCATCTCCGTGTGACCCCAGCATTTCACTGCTCAACTCGGGGTAACCCCAGCATTTCTCTGTTCACCTCCGTGTGACCCCAGCATTTCACTGTTCATCTCGAGGTGACCCCAGCATTTCACATTTCTTCTCGGGGTGACCCCAGCATTTCACTGTTCGTCTCCGTGTGACCCGAGCAATTCTCTGTTCATCTCAGGGTGACCCCAGGATTTCACTGTTCATCTCGGGGTGACCCCAGCATTTCTCTGTTCATCTCAGGGTGACCCCAGCATTTCACAATTCATCTAGGGGTGACCCCAGCGTTTCACTGTTCATCTCAGGGTGACCCCAGCATTTCACTGTTCATCTCGGGGTGACCCCAGCATTTCTCTATTCATCTCAGTGTCACCCCAGCATTTCTCTGTTCATCTCAGTGTCACCCCAGCATTTTTCTGTTCATCTCGGGGTGACCCCAGCATTTCTCTGTTCATCTCAGGGTGACCCCAGCATTTCTCTGTTCACCTCAGTGTGACACCAGCATTTCACTATTAATCTCGGGGTGACCCCAGCATTTCACTGTTCATCTCAGGTTGACCCCAGCATTTCACTATTCATCACAAGGTGACCCCAGCATTTCACTGTTCATCTCGGGGTGTCCCCAGCATTTCACTGTTCATCTCAATGTGACCCCAGCATTTCACTGTTCCTCTCAGGTTGACCCCAGCATTTCACTGTTCATCTCGGGGTGACCCCAGCATTTCAATGTTCCTCTCGGGGTGACCCCAGCATTTTTCTGTTCATCTCAGTGTGACCCCAGCATTTCACTGTTCATCTCAGTGTGACCCCAGCATTTCACTGTTCCTCTCAGGTTGACCCCAGCATTTCTCTGTTCATTTCGGGGTGACCGCAGCATTTCACTTTTCATCTCCGTGTGACCCGAGTATTTCTCTGTTCATCTCGGGGTGACCCCAGCATTTCTCTATTCATCTCAGTGTGACCCCAGCATTTCACTGTTCATCTCAGTGTGACCCCAGCATTTCACTGTTCATCTCGGGGTGACACCAGCATTTCACTGTTCACCTCGGGGTGACCCCAGCGCTTCTCTGTTCATCTCAGTGTGAACCCAGCATTTTACTATTCATCTCGGGGTGACCCCAGCGTTTCACTGTTCATCTCGGGGTGACTCCAGCATTTCTCTGTTCATCTCAGGGTGACCCCAGCATTTCACTGTTCATCTCAGGGTGACCCCAGCATTTCACTCTTCATCTCAGGGTGACTCCAGCATTTCACTCTTCATCTCGGGTGTCCCCAGCATTTCACTCTTCATCTCGGGGTGACCCCAGCATTTCACTGTTCATCTCGGGGTGACCCCAGCATTTCTCTGTTCATCTCAGGGTGGCCCCACCATTTCACTGTTCATCTCGGGGTCACCCCAGCATTTCACAGTTCATCTCGGGGTGTCCCCAGCATTTCTCTGTTCATCTCGGGTGACCCCAGCATTTCACTGTTCTCTCAGGGTGACCCCAGCATTTCACTGTTCATCTCAGGGTGACCCCAGCAGTTCACTGTTCATATCAGGGTGACCCCAGCATTTCTCTGTTCATTTTGGAGTGACCCCAGCATTTCACTGTTCATCTCAGTGTGACCCCAGCATTTCTCTGTTCATCTCGTTGTGACCCCAGCATTTCAGTGTTCATCTCGGGGTGAACCCAGCATTTCACTGCTCATCTCAGGGTGACCCCAGCATTTTTCTGTTCATCTCGTGGTGACCCCAGCATTTCACTGTTCCTCTCAGGTTGACCCCAGCATTTAACTGTTCATCTCGGGGTGTCCCCAGCATTTCTCTGTTCATCTCAGTGTGAACCCAGCATTTCACTGTTCATCTCGGTGTGACACCAGCATTTCATTCTTCATCTCGGATGTCCCCAGCATTACACTGTTCATCTCGGGTAACCCGAGTATTTCTCTGTTCATCTCGGGGTGACGCCAGCATTTCTCTATTCACCTCAGTGTGACCCCAGCATTTCACTGTTCATCTCAGTGTGACCCCAGCATTTCACTGTTCATCTCGGGGTGACCCCAGCATTTCACTGTTCATCTCAGTGTGACCCCAGCATTTCACTGTTCATCTCGGGGTGACACCAGCATTTCACTGTTCACCTCGGGGTGACCCCAGCGCTTCTCTGTTCATCTCAGTGTGAACCCAGCATTTTACTATTCATCTCAGAGTGAACCCAGCATTTCACTGTTCATCTCGGTGTGACACCAGCATTTCATTCTTCATCTCGGATGTCCCCAGCATTACACTGTTCATCTCGGGTAACCCGAGTATTTCTCTGTTCATCTCGGGGTGACGCCAGCATTTCTCTATTCACCTCAGTGTGACCCCAGCATTTCACTGTTCATCTCAGTGTGACCCCAGCATTTCACTGTTCATCTTGGGGTGTCCCCAGCATTTCACTGTTCATCTCGGGTAACCCCAGCATTTCTCTGTTCATCTCAGGGTGACCCCAGCATTTCACTGTTCTCTCAGGGTGACCCCAGCATTTCTCTGTTCATCTCGGGGTGACCCCAGCATTTCACTGTTCATCTCGGGGTGACCCCAGCATTTCTCTGTTCATATCGGTGTGACCCCAGCATTTCACGGTTCATCTCGGGGTGACCCCAGCATTTCACTGCTCATCTCAGAGTGACCCCAGCATTTCCTTGTTCATTTTGGGGTGACCCCAGCATTTCACTGTTCATCTCAGTGTGACCCCAGCATTTCTCTGTTCATCTCGTGGTGACCCCAGCATTTTTCTGTTCATCTCGGGGTGACCCCAGCCGTTGCCTGTTCATCTCAGCGTGACCCCAGCATTTCACTGTTCATCTCAGTGTGACCCCAGCATTTCACTATTAATCTCGGGGTGACCCCAACATTTCACTGTTCATCTCAGGTTGACCCCAGCATTTCACTATTCATCGCCATGTGACCCCAGCATTTCACTGTTCATCTCAATCTGACCCCAGCATTTCACTGTTCCTCTCAGGTTGACACCAGCATTTCTCTTTTCATTTCGGGGTGACCCCAGCATTTGACTGTTCATCACGGGGTGACACCAGCATTTCACTGTTCACCTCGGGGTGACCCCAGCATTTCACTGTTCACCTCGGGGTGACCCCAGCATATCACTGTTCATCTCAGTGTGAACTCAGCATTTCACTGTTCACCTCGGGGTGACCCCAGCATTTCTCTGTTTATCTCAGTGTGAACCCAGCATTTCACTTTTCATCTACGGGTGACCCCAGCATTTCACTTTTCATCTCAGGTTGACACCAGCATTTCTCTTTTCATTTCGGGGTGACCCCAGCATTTCAATGTTCATCTCGGGGTAACCCCTGCATTTCTCTTTTCACCTCCGTGTGACCCCAGCATTTCACTGTTCATCTCGGTGTGACCCCAGCATTTCACTTGTTCTTCTCAGGGTGACCCCAGCATTTCACTATTCATCGCGGGGTGACCCCAGCATTTCACTGTTCATCTCGAGGTGTCCCCAACATTTCACTTTTCATCTCAGTGTGACCCCAGCATTTCTCTGTTCATTTCGGGGTAACCCCAGCATTTCACTGTTCCTCTCAGGTTGACCCCAGCATTTCTCTGTTCATCTCAGGGTGACCCCAGCATTTCACTGTTCATCTCAGGGTGACCCCAGCATTTCACTATTCCTCTCGGGTGTCCCCAGCATTTCACTGTTCATCTCATGGTGACCCCAGCATTTCAGTGTTCATCTCGGGGTGACCCCAGCATTTCACTCTTCATCTCGGGTGTCCCCAGCATTTCACTCTTCATCTCGGGGTGACCCCAGCATTTCACTGTTCATCTCGGGGTGACCCCAGCATTTCACTGCTCATCTCAGAGTGACCCCAGCATTTCCTTGTTCATTTTGGGGTGACCCCAGCATTTCACTGTTCATCTCAGTGTGACCCCAGCATTTCTCTGTTCATCTTGTGGTGACCCCAGCATTTTTCTGTTCATCTCGGGGTGACCCCAGCCGTTGCCTGTTCATCTCGGCGTGACCCCAGCATTTCACTGTTCATATCGGGGTGACCCCAGCATTTCTCTGTACATCTCAGTATGACCCCAGCATTTCACTGTTCATCTCGGGGTGACCCCAGCATTTCACTGTTCTCCTCGGTGTGACCCCAGCATTTCACTGTTCATTTCGGGGTGACCCCAGCATTTCACTGTTCATCTCGGGGTGACCCCAGCATTACACTGTTCATCTCAGAGTGACCCCAGGATTTCACTGTTCATCTCGGGTGACCCCAGCATTTCACTGTTCATCTCAGTGTGACCCCAGCACTTCTCAGTTCATCTCGGGGTGACCCCAGCATTTCTCTGTTCATCTCAGTGTGACCCCAGCATTTCACTGTTCATCTCATTGTGAACCCAGCATTTCTCTGTTCATCTAGGGGTGACCCCAGCATTTTTCTGTTCATCTCAGGGTGACCCCATCATTTCACTGTTCATCTCAGGGTGACCCCAGGATTTCACTGTTCATCTCAGTGTGACCCCAGCATTTCACTGTTCATCGCGGGGTGTCCCCAGCATTTCACTGTTCATCTCAATGTGACCCCAGCATTTCTCTGTTCATCTCGGGGTGACCCCAGCAATTCACTGTCCATCTCAGTGTGACCCCAGCATTTCACTGTTCATCTCGGGGTGACCCCAGTATTTCACAGTTCACCTTGGGGTGACACCAGCATTTGACTGTTCATCTCGGGGTAACACCTGCATTTCTCTGTTCATCTCAGTGTGAACCCAGCATTTCACTGTTCACCTCAGGGTGACCCCAGCATTTCTCTGTTCATCTCAGTGTGAACCCAGCATTTCACTTTTCATCTAGGGGTGACCCCAGCATTTCACTGTTCATCTCGCGGTGACCCCAGCATTTCACTGTCCATCTCCGTGTGACCCCAGCATTTCACTGCTCAACTCGGGGTAACCCCAGCATTTCTCTGTTCACCTCCGTGTGACCCCAGCATTTCACTGTTCATCTCGAGGTGACCCCAGCATTTCACATTTCTTCTCGGGGTGACCCCAGCATTTCACTGTTCGTCTCCGTGTGACCCGAGCAATTCTCTGTTCATCTCAGGGTGACCCCAGGATTTCACTGTTCATCTCGGGGTGACCCCAGCATTTCTCTGTTCATCTCAGGGTGACCCCAGCATTTCACAATTCATCTAGGGGTGACCCCAGCGTTTCACTGTTCATCTCAGGGTGACCCCAGCATTTCACTGTTCATCTCGGGGTGACCCCAGCATTTCTCTATTCATCTCAGTGTCACCCCAGCATTTCTCTGTTCATCTCAGTGTCACCCCAGCATTTTTCTGTTCATCTCGGGGTGACCCCAGCATTTCTCTGTTCATCTCAGGGTGACCCCAGCATTTCTCTGTTCACCTCAGTGTGACACCAGCATTTCACTATTAATCTCGGGGTGACCCCAGCATTTCACTGTTCATCTCAGGTTGACCCCAGCATTTCACTATTCATCACAAGGTGACCCCAGCATTTCACTGTTCATCTCGGGGTGTCCCCAGCATTTCACTGTTCATCTCAATGTGACCCCAGCATTTCACTGTTCCTCTCAGGTTGACCCCAGCATTTCACTGTTCATCTCGGGGTGACCCCAGCATTTCAATGTTCCTCTCGGGGTGACCCCAGCATTTTTCTGTTCATCTCAGTGTGACCCCAGCATTTCACTGTTCATCTCAGTGTGACCCCAGCATTTCACTGTTCCTCTCAGGTTGACCCCAGCATTTCTCTGTTCATTTCGGGGTGACCGCAGCATTTCACTTTTCATCTCCGTGTGACCCGAGTATTTCTCTGTTCATCTCGGGGTGACCCCAGCATTTCTCTATTCATCTCAGTGTGACCCCAGCATTTCACTGTTCATCTCAGTGTGACCCCAGCATTTCACTGTTCATCTCGGGGTGACACCAGCATTTCACTGTTCACCTCGGGGTGACCCCAGCGCTTCTCTGTTCATCTCAGTGTGAACCCAGCATTTTACTATTCATCTCGGGGTGACCCCAGCGTTTCACTGTTCATCTCGGGGTGACTCCAGCATTTCTCTGTTCATCTCAGGGTGACCCCAGCATTTCACTGTTCATCTCAGGGTGACCCCAGCATTTCACTCTTCATCTCAGGGTGACTCCAGCATTTCACTCTTCATCTCGGGTGTCCCCAGCATTTCACTCTTCATCTCGGGGTGACCCCAGCATTTCACTGTTCATCTCGGGGTGACCCCAGCATTTCTCTGTTCATCTCAGGGTGGCCCCACCATTTCACTGTTCATCTCGGGGTCACCCCAGCATTTCACAGTTCATCTCGGGGTGTCCCCAGCATTTCTCTGTTCATCTCGGGTGACCCCAGCATTTCACTGTTCTCTCAGGGTGACCCCAGCATTTCACTGTTCATCTCAGGGTGACCCCAGCAGTTCACTGTTCATATCAGGGTGACCCCAGCATTTCTCTGTTCATTTTGGAGTGACCCCAGCATTTCACTGTTCATCTCAGTGTGACCCCAGCATTTCTCTGTTCATCTCGTTGTGACCCCAGCATTTCAGTGTTCATCTCGGGGTGAACCCAGCATTTCACTGCTCATCTCAGGGTGACCCCAGCATTTTTCTGTTCATCTCGTGGTGACCCCAGCATTTCACTGTTCCTCTCAGGTTGACCCCAGCATTTAACTGTTCATCTCGGGGTGTCCCCAGCATTTCTCTGTTCATCTCAGTGTGAACCCAGCATTTCACTGTTCATCTCGGTGTGACACCAGCATTTCATTCTTCATCTCGGATGTCCCCAGCATTACACTGTTCATCTCGGGTAACCCGAGTATTTCTCTGTTCATCTCGGGGTGACGCCAGCATTTCTCTATTCACCTCAGTGTGACCCCAGCATTTCACTGTTCATCTCAGTGTGACCCCAGCATTTCACTGTTCATCTCGGGGTGACCCCAGCATTTCACTGTTCATCTCAGTGTGACCCCAGCATTTCACTGTTCATCTCGGGGTGACACCAGCATTTCACTGTTCACCTCGGGGTGACCCCAGCGCTTCTCTGTTCATCTCAGTGTGAACCCAGCATTTTACTATTCATCTCAGAGTGAACCCAGCATTTCACTGTTCATCTCGGTGTGACACCAGCATTTCATTCTTCATCTCGGATGTCCCCAGCATTACACTGTTCATCTCGGGTAACCCGAGTATTTCTCTGTTCATCTCGGGGTGACGCCAGCATTTCTCTATTCACCTCAGTGTGACCCCAGCATTTCACTGTTCATCTCAGTGTGACCCCAGCATTTCACTGTTCATCTTGGGGTGTCCCCAGCATTTCACTGTTCATCTCGGGTAACCCCAGCATTTCTCTGTTCATCTCAGGGTGACCCCAGCATTTCACTGTTCTCTCAGGGTGACCCCAGCATTTCTCTGTTCATCTCGGGGTGACCCCAGCATTTCACTGTTCATCTCGGGGTGACCCCAGCATTTCTCTGTTCATATCGGTGTGACCCCAGCATTTCACGGTTCATCTCGGGGTGACCCCAGCATTTCACTGCTCATCTCAGAGTGACCCCAGCATTTCCTTGTTCATTTTGGGGTGACCCCAGCATTTCACTGTTCATCTCAGTGTGACCCCAGCATTTCTCTGTTCATCTCGTGGTGACCCCAGCATTTTTCTGTTCATCTCGGGGTGACCCCAGCCGTTGCCTGTTCATCTCAGCGTGACCCCAGCATTTCACTGTTCATCTCAGTGTGACCCCAGCATTTCACTATTAATCTCGGGGTGACCCCAACATTTCACTGTTCATCTCAGGTTGACCCCAGCATTTCACTATTCATCGCCATGTGACCCCAGCATTTCACTGTTCATCTCAATCTGACCCCAGCATTTCACTGTTCCTCTCAGGTTGACACCAGCATTTCTCTTTTCATTTCGGGGTGACCCCAGCATTTGACTGTTCATCACGGGGTGACACCAGCATTTCACTGTTCACCTCGGGGTGACCCCAGCATTTCACTGTTCACCTCGGGGTGACCCCAGCATATCACTGTTCATCTCAGTGTGAACTCAGCATTTCACTGTTCACCTCGGGGTGACCCCAGCATTTCTCTGTTTATCTCAGTGTGAACCCAGCATTTCACTTTTCATCTACGGGTGACCCCAGCATTTCACTTTTCATCTCAGGTTGACACCAGCATTTCTCTTTTCATTTCGGGGTGACCCCAGCATTTCAATGTTCATCTCGGGGTAACCCCTGCATTTCTCTTTTCACCTCCGTGTGACCCCAGCATTTCACTGTTCATCTCGGTGTGACCCCAGCATTTCACTTGTTCTTCTCAGGGTGACCCCAGCATTTCACTATTCATCGCGGGGTGACCCCAGCATTTCACTGTTCATCTCGAGGTGTCCCCAACATTTCACTTTTCATCTCAGTGTGACCCCAGCATTTCTCTGTTCATTTCGGGGTAACCCCAGCATTTCACTGTTCCTCTCAGGTTGACCCCAGCATTTCTCTGTTCATCTCAGGGTGACCCCAGCATTTCACTGTTCATCTCAGGGTGACCCCAGCATTTCACTATTCCTCTCGGGTGTCCCCAGCATTTCACTGTTCATCTCATGGTGACCCCAGCATTTCAGTGTTCATCTCGGGGTGACCCCAGCATTTCACTCTTCATCTCGGGTGTCCCCAGCATTTCACTCTTCATCTCGGGGTGACCCCAGCATTTCACTGTTCATCTCGGGGTGACCCCAGCATTTCACTGCTCATCTCAGAGTGACCCCAGCATTTCCTTGTTCATTTTGGGGTGACCCCAGCATTTCACTGTTCATCTCAGTGTGACCCCAGCATTTCTCTGTTCATCTTGTGGTGACCCCAGCATTTTTCTGTTCATCTCGGGGTGACCCCAGCCGTTGCCTGTTCATCTCGGCGTGACCCCAGCATTTCACTGTTCATCTCAGTGTGACCCCAGCATTTCACTATTAATCTCGGGGTGACCCCAACATTTCACTGTTCATCTCAGGTTGACCCCAGCATTTCACTATTCATCGCCATGTGACCCCAGCATTTCACTGTTCATCTCAATCTGACCCCAGCATTTCACTGTTCCTCTCAGGTTGACACCAGCATTTCTTTTTTCATTTCGGGGTGACCCCAGCATTTGACTGTTCATCACGGGGTGACACCAGCATTTCACTGTTCACCTCGGGGTGACCCCAGCATTTCACTGTTCACCTCGGGGTGACCCCAGCATTTCTCTGTTTATCTCAGTGTGAACCCAGCATTTCACTTTTCATCTACGGGTGACCCCAGCATTTCACTTTTCATCTCAGGTTGACACCAGCATTTCTCTTTTCACCTCCGTGTGACCCCAGCATTTCACTGTTCATCTCGGTGTGACCCCAGCATTTCACTTGTTCTTCTCAGGGTGACCCCAGCATTTCACTATTCATCGCGGGGTGACCCCAGCATTTCACTCTTCATCTCAGGGTGACCCCAGCATTTCACTCTTCATCTCGGGTGTCCCCAGCATTTCACTCTTCATCTCGGGGTGACCCCAGCATTTCACTGTTCATCTCGGGGTGACCCCAGCATTTCACTGTTCATCTCAGTGTGACCCCAGCATTTCACTGTTCACCTCGGGGTGACACCAGTATTTCACTGTTCACCTCAGGGTGACCCCAGCATTTCTCTGTTCATCTCAGTGTGAACCCAGCATTTCACTATTCATCTCGGGGTGACCCCAGCATTTCACTGTTCATCTCGGGGTGACCCCAGCATTTCACTCTTCATCTCGGATGTCCCCAGCATTTCACTGTTCATCCCGGGTCACCCCAGCATTTAACTGTTCATCTCGGGGTGTCCCCAGCATTTCACTGTTCATCTCGGGTAACCCCAGCATTTCTCTGTTCATCTCAGGGTGACCCCAGCATTTCACTGTTCTCTCAGGGTGACCCCAGCATTTCTCTGTTCATCTCGGGGTGACCCCAGCATTTCACTGTTCATCTCGGGGTGACCCCAGCATTTCTCTGTTCATATCGGTGTGACCCCAGCATTTCACGGTTCATCTCGGGGTGACCCCAGCATTTCACTGCTCATCTCAGAGTGACCCCAGCATTTCCTTGTTCATTTTGGGGTGACCCCAGCATTTCACTGTTCATCTCAGTGTGACCCCAGCATTTCTCTGTTCATCTCGTGGTGACCCCAGCATTTTTCTGTTCATCTCGGGGTGACCCCAGCCGTTGCCTGTTCATCTCAGCGTGACCCCAGCATTTCACTGTTCATCTCAGTGTGACCCCAGCATTTCACTATTAATCTCGGGGTGACCCCAACATTTCACTGTTCATCTCAGGTTGACCCCAGCATTTCACTATTCATCGCCATGTGACCCCAGCATTTCACTGTTCATCTCAATCTGACCCCAGCATTTCACTGTTCCTCTCAGGTTGACACCAGCATTTCTCTTTTCATTTCGGGGTGACCCCAGCATTTGACTGTTCATCACGGGGTGACACCAGCATTTCACTGTTCACCTCGGGGTGACCCCAGCATTTCACTGTTCACCTCGGGGTGACCCCAGCATATCACTGTTCATCTCAGTGTGAACTCAGCATTTCACTGTTCACCTCGGGGTGACCCCAGCATTTCTCTGTTTATCTCAGTGTGAACCCAGCATTTCACTTTTCATCTACGGGTGACCCCAGCATTTCACTTTTCATCTCAGGTTGACACCAGCATTTCTCTTTTCATTTCGGGGTGACCCCAGCATTTCAATGTTCATCTCGGGGTAACCCCTGCATTTCTCTCTTCACCTCCGTGTGACCCCAGCATTTCACTGTTCATCTCGGTGTGACCCCAGCATTTCACTTGTTCTTCTCAGGGTGACCCCAGCATTTCACTATTCATCGCGGGGTGACCCCAGCATTTCACTGTTCATCTCGAGGTGTCCCCAACATTTCACTTTTCATCTCAGGGTGACCCCAGCATTTCTCTGTTCATTTCGGGGTAACCCCAGCATTTCACTGTTCCTCTCAGGGTGACCCCAGCATTTCACTGTTCATCTCAGGGTGACCCCAGCATTTCACTATTCCTCTCGGGTGTCCCCAGCATTTCACTGTTCATCTCATGGTGACCCCAGCATTTCAGTGTTCATCTCGGGGTGACCCCAGCATTTCACTCTTCATCTCGGGGTGACCCCAGCATTTCACTGTTCATCTCGGGGTGACCCCAGCATTTCACTGCTCATCTCAGAGTGACCCCAGCATTTCCTTGTTCATTTTGGGGTGACCCCAGCATTTCACTGTTCATCTCAGTGTGACCCCAGCATTTCTCTGTTCATCTTGTGGTGACCCCAGCATTTTTCTGTTCATCTCGGGGTGACCCCAGCCGTTGCCTGTTCATCTCGGCATGACCCCAGCATTTCACTGTTCATCTCAGTGTGACCCCAGCATTTCACTATTAATCTCGGGGTGACCCCAACATTTCACTGTTCATCTCAGGTTGACCCCAGCATTTCACTATTCATCGCCATGTGACCCCAGCATTTCACTGTTCATCTCAATCTGACCCCAGCATTTCACTGTTCCTCTCAGGTTGACACCAGCATTTCTTTTTTCATTTCGGGGTGACCCCAGCATTTGACTGTTCATCACGGGGTGACACCAGCATTTCACTGTTCACCTCGGGGTGACCCCAGCATTTCACTGTTCACCTCGGGGTGACCCCAGCATTTCTCTGTTTATCTCAGTGTGAACCCAGCATTTCACTTTTCATCTACGGGTGACCCCAGCATTTCACTTTTCATCTCAGGTTGACACCAGCATTTCTCTTTTCATTTCGGGGTGACCCCAGCATTTCAATGTTCATCTCGGGGTAACCCCAGCATTTCTCTTTTCACCTCCGTGTGACCCCAGCATTTCACTGTTCATCTCGGTGTGACCCCAGCATTTCACTTGTTCTTCTCAGGGTGACCCCAGCATTTCACTATTCATCGCGGGGTGACCCCAGCATTTCACTCTTCATCTCGGATGTCCCCAGCATTTCACTGTTCATCCCTGGTCACCCCAGCATTTAACTGTTCATCTTGGGGTGTCCCCAGCATTTCACTGTTCATCTCGGGTAACCCCAGCATTTCTCTGTTCATCTCAGGGTGACCCCAGCATTTCACTGTTCTCTCAGGGTGACCCCAGCATTTCTCTGTTCATCTCGGGGTGACCCCAGCATTTCACTGTTCATCTCAGGGTGACCCCAGCATTTCACTGTTCATCTCAGGTTGACCCCAGCATTTCACTGTTCATCTCAGGGTGACCCCAGCATTTCACTATTCCTCTCGGGTGTCCCCAGCATTTCACTGTTCATCACATGGTGACCCCAGCATTTCAGTGTTCATCTCGGGGTGACCCCAGCATTTCACTCTTCATCTCGGGTGTCCCCAGCATTTCACTCTTCATCTCGGGGTGACCCCAGCATTTCACTGTTCATCTCGGGGTGACCCCAGCATTTCACTGCTCATCTCAGAGTGACCCCAGCATTTCCTTGTTCATTTTGGGGTGACCCCAGCATTTCACTGTTCATCTCAGTGTGACCCCAGCATTTCTCTGTTCATCTTGTGGTGACCCCAGCATTTTTCTGTTCATCTCGGGGTGACCCCAGCCGTTGCCTGTTCATCTCGGCGTGACCCCAGCATTTCACTGTTCATCTCAGTGTGACCCCAGCATTTCACTATTAATCTTGGGGTGACCCCAACATTTCACTGTTCATCTCAGGTTGACCCCAGCATTTCACTATTCATCGCCATGTGACCCCAGCATTTCACTGTTCATCTCAATCTGACCCCAGCATTTCACTGTTCCTCTCAGGTTGACACCAGCATTTCTTTTTTCATTTCGGGGTGACCCCAGCATTTGACTGTTCATCACGGGGTGACACCAGCATTTCACTGTTCACCTCGGGGTGACCCCAGCATTTCACTGTTCACCTCGGGGTGACCCCAGCATTTCTCTGTTTATCTCAGTGTGAACCCAGCATTTCACTTTTCATCTACGGGTGACCCCAGCATTTCACTTTTCATCTCAGGTTGACACCAGCATTTCTCTTTTCATTTCGGGGTGACCCCAGCATTTCAATGTTCATCTCGGGGTAACCCCAGCATTTCTCTTTTCACCTCCGTGTGACCCCAGCATTTCACTGTTCATCTCGGTGTGACCCCAGCATTTCACTTGTTCTTCTCAGGGTGACCCCAGCATTTCACTGTTCATCTCGGGGTGACCCCAGCATTTCACTGTTCATCTCAGTGTGACCCCAGCATTTCACTGTTCACCTCGGGGTGACACCAGTATTTCACTGTTCACCTCAGGGTGACCCCAGCATTTCTCTGTTCATCTCAGTGTGAACCCAGCATTTCACTATTCATCTCGGGGTGACCCCAGCATTTCACTGTTCATCTCGGGGTGACCCCAGCATTTCACTCTTCATCTCGGATGTCCCCAGCATTTCACTGTTCATCCCGGGTCACCCCAGCATTTAACTGTTCATCTTGGGGTGTCCCCAGCATTTCACTGTTCATCTCGGGTAACCCCAGCATTTCTCTGTTCATCTCAGGGTGACCCCAGCATTTCACTGTTCTCTCAGGGTGACCCCAGCATTTCACTGTTCATCTCGGGGTGACCCCAGCATTTCACTGTTCATCTCGGGGTGACCCCAGCATTTCTCTGTTCATATCGGTGTGACCCCAGCATTTCACGGTTCATCTCGGGGTGACCCCAGCATTTCTCTGTTCATATCGGTGTGACCCCAGCATTTCACGGTTCATCTCGGGGTGACCCCAGCATTTCACTGCTCATCTCAGAGTGACCCCAGCATTTCCTTGTTCATTTTGGGGTGACCCCAGCATTTCACTGTTCATCTCAGTGTGACCCCAGCATTTCTCTGTTCATCTCGTGGTGACCCCAGCATTTTTCTGTTCATCTCGGGGTGACCCCAGCCGTTGCCTGTTCATCTCAGCGTGACCCCAGCATTTCACTGTTCATCTCAGTGTGACCCCAGCATTTCACTATTAATCTCGGGGTGACCCCAACATTTCACTGTTCATCTCAGGTTGACCCCAGCATTTCACTATTCATCTCAATCTGACCCCAGCATTTCACTGTTCCTCTCAGGTTGACACCAGCATTTCTCTTTTCATTTCGGGGTGACCCCAGCATTTGACTGTTCATCACGGGGTGACACCAGCATTTCACTGTTCACCTCGGGGTGACCCCAGCATTTCACTGTTCACCTCGGGGTGACCCCAGCATATCACTGTTCATCTCAGTGTGAACTCAGCATTTCACTGTTCACCTCGGGGTGACCCCAGCATTTCTCTGTTTATCTCAGTGTGAACCCAGCATTTCACTTTTCATCTACGGGTGACCCCAGCATTTCACTTTTCATCTCAGGTTGACACCAGCATTTCTCTTTTCATTTCGGGGTGACCCCAGCATTTCAATGTTCATCTCGGGGTAACCCCTGCATTTCTCTTTTCACCTCCGTGTGACCCCAGCATTTCACTGTTCATCTCGGTGTGACCCCAGCATTTCACTTGTTCTTCTCAGGGTGACCCCAGCATTTCACTATTCATCGCGGGGTGACCCCAGCATTTCACTGTTCATCTCGAGGTGTCCCCAACATTTCACTTTTCATCTCAGTGTGACCCCAGCATTTCTCTGTTCATTTCGGGGTAACCCCAGCATTTCACTGTTCCTCTCAGGTTGACCCCAGCATTTCTCTGTTCATCTCAGGGTGACCCCAGCATTTCACTGTTCATCTCAGGGTGACCCCAGCATTTCACTATTCCTCTCGGGTGTCCCCAGCATTTCACTGTTCATCTCATGGTGACCCCAGCATTTCAGTGTTCATCTCGGGGTGACCCCAGCATTTCACTCTTCATCTCGGGTGTCCCCAGCATTTCACTCTTCATCTCAGGGTGACCCCAGCATTTCACTGTTCATCTCGGGGTGACCCCAGCATTTCACTGCTCATCTCAGAGTGACCCCAGCATTTCCTTGTTCATTTTGGGGTGACCCCAGCATTTCACTGTTCATCTCAGTGTGACCCCAGCATTTCTCTGTTCATCTTGTGGTGACCCCAGCATTTTTCTGTTCATCTCGGGGTGACCCCAGCCGTTGCCTGTTCATCTCGGCGTGACCCCAGCATTTCACTGTTCATCTCAGTGTGACCCCAGCATTTCACTATTAATCTCGGGGTGACCCCAACATTTCACTGTTCATCTCAGGTTGACCCCAGCATTTCACTATTCATCGCCATGTGACCCCAGCATTTCACTGTTCATCTCAATCTGACCCCAGCATTTCACTGTTCCTCTCAGGTTGACACCAGCATTTCTTTTTTCATTTCGGGGTGACCCCAGCATTTGACTGTTCATCACGGGGTGACACCAGCATTTCACTGTTCACCTCGGGGTGACCCCAGCATTTCACTGTTCACCTCGGGGTGACCCCAGCATTTCTCTGTTTATCTCAGTGTGAACCCAGCATTTCACTTTTCATCTACGGGTGACCCCAGCATTTCACTTTTCATCTCAGGTTGACACCAGCATTTCTCTTTTCATTTCGGGGTGACCCCAGCATTTCAATGTTCATCTCGGGGTAACCCCAGCATTTCTCTTTTCACCTCCGTGTGACCCCAGCATTTCACTGTTCATCTCGGTGTGACCCCAGCATTTCACTTGTTCTTCTCAGGGTGACCCCAGCATTTCACTATTCATCGCGGGGTGACCCCAGCATTTCACTGTTCATCTCAGGGTGACCCCAGCATTTCACTCTTCATCTCAGGGTGACCCCAGCATTTCACTCTTCATCTCGGGTGTCCCCAGCATTTCACTCTTCATCTCGGGGTGACCCCAGCATTTCACTGTTCATCTCGGGGTGACCCCAGCATTTCACTGTTCATCTCAGTGTGACCCCAGCATTTCACTGTTCACCTCGGGGTGACACCAGTATTTCACTGTTCACCTCAGGGTGACCCCAGCATTTCTCTGTTCATCTCAGTGTGAACCCAGCATTTCACTATTCATCTCGGGGTGACCCCAGCATTTCACTGTTCATCTCGGGGTGACCCCAGCATTTCACTCTTCATCTCGGATGTCCCCAGCATTTCACTGTTCATCCCGGGTCACCCCAGCATTTAACTGTTCATCTTGGGGTGTCCCCAGCATTTCACTGTTCATCTCGGGTAACCCCAGCATTTCTCTGTTCATCTCAGGGTGACCCCAGCATTTCACTGTTCTCTCAGGGTGACCCCAGCATTTCTCTGTTCATCTCGGGGTGACCCCAGCATTTCACTGTTCATCTCGGGGTGACCCCAGCATTTCTCTGTTCATATCGGTGTGACCCCAGCATTTCACGGTTCATCTCGGGGTGACCCCAGCATTTCACTGCTCATCTCAGAGTGACCCCAGCATTTCCTTGTTCATTTTGGGGTGACCCCAGCATTTCACTGTTCATCTCAGTGTGACCCCAGCATTTCTCTGTTCATCTCGTGGTGACCCCAGCATTTTTCTGTTCATCTCGGGGTGACCCCAGCCGTTGCCTGTTCATCTCAGCGTGACCCCAGCATTTCACTGTTCATCTCAGTGTGACCCCAGCATTTCACTATTAATCTCGGGGTGACCCCAACATTTCACTGTTCATCTCAGGTTGACCCCAGCATTTCACTATTCATCGCCATGTGACCCCAGCATTTCACTGTTCATCTCAATCTGACCCCAGCATTTCACTGTTCCTCTCAGGTTGACACCAGCATTTCTCTGTTCATCTCAGGGTGACCCCAGCATTTCACTGTTCATCTCAGTGTGAACTCAGCATTTCACTGTTCACCTCGGGGTGACCCCAACATTTCACTGTTCACCTCGGGGTGACACCAGCATTTCTCTTTTCATTTCGGGGTGACCCCAGCATTTCAATGTTCATCTCGGGGTAACCCCTGCATTTCTCTTTTCACCTCCGTGTGACCCCAGCATTTCACTGTTCATCTCGGTGTGACCCCAGCATTTCACTTGTTCTTCTCAGGGTGACCCCAGCATTTCACTATTCATCGCGGGGTGACCCCAGCATTTCACTGTTCATCTCGAGGTGTCCCCAACATTTCACTTTTCATCTCAGTGTGACCCCAGCATTTCTCTGTTCATTTCGGGGTAACCCCAGCATTTCACTGTTCCTCTCAGGTTGACCCCAGCATTTCTCTGTTCATCTCAGGGTGACCCCAGCATTTCACTGTTCATCTCAGGGTGACCTCAGCATTTCACTATTCCTCTCGGGTGTCCCCAGCATTTCACTGTTCATCTCATGGTGACCCCAGCATTTCAGTGTTCATCTCGGGGTGACCCCAGCATTTCACTCTTCATCTCGGGTGTCCCCAGCATTTCACTCTTCATCTCGGGGTGACCCCAGCATTTCACTGTTCATCTCGGGGTGACCCCAGCATTTCTCTGTTCATCTCAGGGTGGCCCCACCATTTCACTGTTCATCTCGGGGTCACCCCAGCATTTCACTGTTCATCTCGGGGTGTCCCCAGCATTTCTCTGTTCATCTCGGGTGACCCCAGCATTTCACTGTTCTCTCAGGGTGACCCCAGCATTTCACTGTTCATCTCCGGGTGACCCCAGCATTTCACTGTTCATCTCAGGGTGACCCCAGCATTTCTCTGTTCATTTCGGGGTGACCCCAGCATTTCACTGTTCATCTCAGTGAGACCCCAGCATTTCTCTGTTCATCTCGTTGTGACCCCAGCATTTCAATGTTCCTCTCGGGGTGACCACAGCATTTCACTGTTCATCTCAGGGTGACCCCAGCATTTTTCTGTTCATCTCGTGGTGACCCCAGCATTTCACTGTTCATCTCAGTGTGACCCCAGCATTTCACTGTTCCTCTCAGGTTGACCCCAGCATTTCTCTGTTCATTTCGGGGTGACCGCAGCATTTCACTGTTCATCTCCGTGTGACCCGAGTATTTCTCTGTTCATCTCGGGGTGACCCCAGCATTTCTCTATTCATCTCAGTGTGACCCCAGCATTTCACTGTTCATCTCAGTGTGACCCCAGCATTTCTCTGTTCATTTCGGGGTGACCGCAGCATTACACTGTTCATCTCCGTGTGACCCGAGTATTTTTCTGTTCATCTCGGGGTGACGCCAGCATTTCTCTATTCATCTCAGGGTGACCCCAGCATTTCACTGTTCATCTCAGTGTGACCCCAGCATTTCACTGTTCATCTCAGGGTGACACCAGCATTTCACTCTTCATCTCGGGGTGACCCCAGCTTTTCACTGTTCATCTCAGTGTGACCCCAGCATTTCACTGTTCATCGTGGGGTGACCGCAGCAGTTTCGCTGCTCATCTCGGGGCGACCCCAGCATTTCACTGTTCATCTCAGGGTGACCCTAGCATTTCACTGTTCATCTCGGGGTGACCCCAGCATTTCACTCTTCATCTCAGGGTAACACCAGCATTTCACTCTTCATCTCGGGGTGACCCCAGCTTTTCACTGTTCATCTCAGTGTGACCCCAGCATTTCACTGTTCATCGTGGGGTGACCGCAGCAGTTTCGCTGCTCATCTCGGGGCGACCCCAGCATTTCACTGTTCATCTCAGGGTGACCCCAGCATTTCACTGTTCATCTCGGGGTGACCCCAGCATTTCACTCTTCATCTCAGGGTGACACCAGCATTTCACTCTTCATCTCGGGGTGACCCCAGCTTTTCACTGTTCATCTCAGTGTGACCCCAGCATTTCACTGTTCATCTCAGGGTGACCCCAGCATTTCACTGTTCAGCTTGGTGTGAACCCAACATTTCACTGTTCATCTCAGGGTGACCCCAGCATTTCATTATTCATCTCAGGGTGACCCCAGCATTTCACTATTCATCTCGGGGTGACCCCAGCATTTCACTGTTCATCTCGTGTAACCCCAGCATCTCTTTTTTCTTCTCAGGGTGTCCCCAGCATTTCACTGTTCATCTCGGGGTGACCCCAGCATTTCTCTGTTCTCTCAGGGTGACCCCAGCATTTCACTGTTCATCTCGGGGTGACCCCAGCCGTTGCCTGTTCATCTCAGCGTGACCCCAGCATTTCACTGTTCATCTCAGTGTGACCCCAGCATTTCACTATTAATCTCGGGGTGACCCCAACATTTCACTGTTCATCTCAGGTTGACCCCAGCATTTCACTATTCATCGCCATGTGACCCCAGCATTTCACTGTTCATCTCAATCTGACCCCAGCATTTCACTGTTCCTCTCAGGTTGACACCAGCATTTCTCTGTTCATCTCAGGGTGACCCCAGCATTTCACTGTTCATCTCAGTGTGAACTCAGCATTTCACTGTTCACCTCGGGGTGACCCCAGCATTTCACTGTTCACCTCGGGGTGACCCCAGCATATCACTGTTCATCTCAGTGTGAACTCAGCATTTCACTGTTCACCTCGGGGTGACCCCAGCATTTCTCTGTTTATCTCAGTGTGAACCCAGCATTTCACTTTTCATCTACGGGTGACCCCAGCATTTCACTTTTCATCTCAGGTTGACACCAGCATTTCTCTTTTCATTTCGGGGTGACCCCAGCATTTCAATGTTCATCTCGGGGTAACCCCTGCATTTCTCTTTTCACCTCCGTGTGACCCCAGCATTTCACTGTTCATCTCGGTGTGACCCCAGCATTTCACTTGTTCTTCTCAGGGTGACCCCAGCATTTCACTATTCATCGCGGGGTGACCCCAGCATTTCACTGTTCCTCTCAGGTTGACCCCAGCATTTCTCTGTTCATCTCAGGGTGACCCCAGCATTTCACTGTTCATCTCAGGGTGACCTCAGCATTTCACTATTCCTCTCGGGTGTCCCCAGCATTTCACTGTTCATCTCATGGTGACCCCAGCATTTCAGTGTTCATCTCGGGGTGACCCCAGCATTTCACTCTTCATCTCGGGTGTCCCCAGCATTTCACTCTTCATCTCGGGGTGACCCCAGCATTTCACTGTTCATCTCGGGGTGACCCCAGCATTTCTCTGTTCATCTCAGGGTGGCCCCACCATTTCACTGTTCATCTCGGGGTCACCCCAGCATTTCACTGTTCATCTCGGGGTGTCCCCAGCATTTCTCTGTTCATCTCGGGTGACCCCAGCATTTCACTGTTCTCTCAGGGTGACCCCAGCATTTCACTGTTCATCTCCGGGTGACCCCAGCATTTCACTGTTCATCTCAGGGTGACCCCAGCATTTCTCTGTTCATTTCGGGGTGACCCCAGCATTTCACTGTTCATCTCAGTGAGACCCCAGCATTTCTCTGTTCATCTCGTTGTGACCCCAGCATTTCAATGTTCCTCTCGGGGTGACCACAGCATTTCACTGTTCATCTCAGGGTGACCCCAGCATTTTTCTGTTCATCTCGTGGTGACCCCAGCATTTCACTGTTCATCTCAGTGTGACCCCAGCATTTCACTGTTCCTCTCAGGTTGACCCCAGCATTTCTCTGTTCATTTCGGGGTGACCGCAGCATTTCACTGTTCATCTCCGTGTGACCCGAGTATTTCTCTGTTCATCTCGGGGTGACCCCAGCATTTCTCTATTCATCTCAGTGTGACCCCAGCATTTCACTGTTCATCTCAGTGTGACCCCAGCATTTCTCTGTTCATTTCGGGGTGACCGCAGCATTACACTGTTCATCTCCGTGTGACCCGAGTATTTTTCTGTTCATCTCGGGGTGACGCCAGCATTTCTCTATTCATCTCAGGGTGACCCCAGCATCTCACTGTTCATCTCAGTGTGACCCCAGCATTTCACTGTTCATCTCAGGGTGACACCAGCATTTCACTCTTCATCTCGGGGTGACCCCAGCTTTTCACTGTTCATCTCAGTGTGACCCCAGCATTTCACTGTTCATCGTGGGGTGACCGCAGCAGTTTCGCTGCTCATCTCGGGGCGACCCCAGCATTTCACTGTTCATCTCAGGGTGACCCCAGCATTTCACTGTTCATCTCGGGGTGACCCCAGCATTTCACTCTTCATCTCAGGGTGACACCAGCATTTCACTCTTCATCTCGGGGTGACCCCAGCTTTTCACTGTTCATCTCAGTGTGACCCCAGCATTTCACTGTTCATCGTGGGGTGACCGCAGCAGTTTCGCTGCTCATCTCGGGGCGACCCCAGCATTTCACTGTTCATCTCAGGGTGACCCCAGCATTTCACTGTTCATCCCGGGGTGACCCCAGCATTTCACTCTTCATCTCAGGGTGACACCAGCATTTCACTCTTCCTCTCGGGGTGACCCCAGCTTTTCACTGTTCATCTCAGTGTGACCCCAGCATTTCACTGTTCATCTCAGGGTGACCCCAGCATTTCACTGTTCAGCTTGGTGTGAACCCAACATTTCACTGTTCATCTCAGGGTGACCCCAGCATTTCATTATTCATCTCAGGGTGACCCCAGCATTTCACTATTCATCTCGGGGTGACCCCAGCATTTCACTGTTCATCTCGTGTAACCCCAGCATCTCTTTTTTCTTCTCAGGGTGTCCCCAGCATTTCACTGTTCATCTCGGGGTGACCCCAGCATTTCTCTGTTCTCTCAGGGTGACCCCAGCATTTCACTGTTCATCTCGGGGTGACCCCAGCATTTTCCTGTTCATATCGGTGTGACCCCAGCATTTCACTGTTCATCTCAGTGTGACCCCAGCATTTCTCTTTTCATCTCAGGGTGACCCCAGCATTTCACTGTTCATCTCAGTGTGACCCCAGCATTTCACTGTTTATCTTGGGGTGACCGCAGCATTTCACTGCTCATCTCGGGGCGACCCCAGCATTTCACTGTTCATCTTGGGGTGACCCCAGCATTTCACTGTTCATCTCGGGGTGTCCCCAGTATTTCTCTGTTCATCTCAGGGTGACCCCAGCATTTCACTGTTCAGCTTGGTGTGAACCCAACATTTCACTGTTCATCTCAGGGTGACCCCAGCATTTCACTTTTCATCTCAGGGTGACCCCAGCATTTCACTATTCATCTCAGGGTGACCCCAGCACTTCAGTATTCATCTCGGGGTGACCCCAGCATTTCACTGTCCATCTCAGGGTTACCTCAGCATTTCTCTGTTCATTTCAGGGTGACCCCAGCATTTCACTGTTCATCTCAGTGTGACCCCAGTATTTCACTGTTCATCTCAATGTGACCCCAGCATTTCACTGTTCATCTCGGGGTGACCCCAGCATTTCACAGTTCATCTCAGGGTGACCCCAGCATTTTACTGTTCATCTCAGTGTGACCCCAGCATTTCACCGTTCATTTCGGGGTGACCCCAGCATTTCTCTGTTCATCTCAGGGTGACCCCAGCATTTCACTGTTCATCTCGGGGTGACCGAAGCATTTCTCTGTTCATCTCAGGGTGACACCAGCATTTCTCTGTTCATCTCAGTGTGACCCCAGCATTTCTCTGTTCATCTCGGGATGTCCTCAGCATTTCACTGTTCATCTCATGTAAACCCAGCATTTCTTTTTTCATCTCAGGGTGTCCCCAGCATTTCACTGTTCTCTCAGGGTGACCCCAGCATTTCACTGTTCATCTCGGGGTGACCCCAGCATTTCTCTGTTCATATCGGTGTGACCCCAGCATTTCACTGTTCATCTCAGTGTGACCCCAGTATTTCTCTGTTCATCTCAGGGTGACTCCAGTATTTCACTGTTCATCTCAGTGTGACCCCAGCATTTCACTGTTCATCTAGGTGTGACCCTAGCATTTCTCTGTTCATCTCAGGGTGACTCCAGTATTTCACTGTTCATCTCAGGGTGACCCCAGCATTTCTCTGTTCATCTCGGTGTGACTCCAGCATTTCTCTGTTGATCTCAGTGTGACCCCAGCATTTCTCTGTTCATCTCGGGGTGTCCCCAGCATTTCACTGTTCATCTCGGGGTGACCCCAGCATTTCCCTGTTCATCTCGGGGTGACCCCAGAATTTCACTGTTCATCTCGGGGTGACCCTAGCATTTCTCTGTTCATCTCGGGGTGACCCCAGCATTTCCCTGTTCATCTCGGGGTGACCCCAGAATTTCACTGTTCATCTCGGGGTGACCCCAGCATTTCTCTGTTCATCTCGGGGTGTCCCCAGCATTTCACTGTTCAATTCGGGGTGACCCCAGCATTTCAGTGTTCATCTCGTGTTGACCCCAGCATTTCACTGTTCATCTCAGGGTGACCCCAGTAGCTGCAGCAGTAGAGCTCCTCTGTGTGCTGATCTTACACTTCCATTGTTCAGACATACGATGATCGGCATTTCTCAACAAAACTGCTGGCAAAAGAGGTTTGAGAGGGATAATAAATTAGCCAAGATTGAATGGCAGAGCAGACTCGATGGGCCAAATCACCTAATTCTTCTCCTATGTCTTATGGTCTTGTTTATGAAGAGAAGGCAGGAAAATGGGGTTGAGAAGGATAATGTATCGGCCAAGATTGTATGGTGGGGCAAGTTCGATGGGCTGAGTGGCCAAATTCTCTTCCTATTTCTTATGGTCTCATTAACGTGGAGAAGGCAGGAGAATGGGGTTGAGAGGGAGAATAAATGAAACATGGTTGAATGTCTGAGCAGCTTCCATGAACCAAATGGTCTGATTCTGCTTCTACTGTATGTCAAATTATGGTCTCATGAAAGCCAGATCCAGCTCTGTTTATCGCAGTTTTGCAGCCGTCATTGGCTATAGAAGTGAGGATGAAATTTCTAGCTGGTGATCCGCATCCAGAACAGGAACAGTGCGAAGTACGTATTAAGGTATAATTACTTCAATGCCTGCTGTTTTTCTGTTATGAACAATTAAATGGGGAACTCCCTGAATGCAAGTAAAATAGTTCAGTTCAGAAAGAGAATCTGTGCAAAACACTAGAGTGAGTAAGTAATAACAGTAAGAAAATATATAACCGCTCTTGCTGATAACGTTGTGCATCTGATAGGCCTTCGGAGGCCCCGAATATGACACCAGTGTTTCTCTTGCTAAATTGTGGTCTCAGGAGCAACATCTTTTGACTATAATTGTATTCCCTCCACTGATGGTTTGCTTGTGATGCTGTGTAAATTGAACCTATGTCTGTGTGCCCACATTTATCAGGAGGACAGATTAGTTTCATCCATCAAACTGAAGTAACCTGATACAGCTTTAAACCTCACAGGGGAAACCCTTCAGGCTCAAAACGCAATGAAAAGGAATTCAAAAAATATTGGATGTGCAGTGATAAGTTGAGCTGTTTGCGTTAAATTTTTATAGGTGTGGATCTGAGTCTCAGCCATAAAGCCGTCGTAAAAATACCTGACCGAAGTGCTCCTGTGATAAACACCACGGTGTGATCTTCCTCCGCTAACCTGCCGCCTCTGATCCATATCCTGACTGACCAAGCGCCAACATGACTTGGTTGACAGCAGTTATGCTGCCCTCAGTTTGTAGAACAGTACAGCACAGGAGTGGGCCCTTCAGCCCATTGCGTCTGTGCCGATCATGGTGCCAAATTAAACTAATCCCATCTGCCTCCATAGGATCCTTATCCCACAGTCCCCGGTATATTTATGTGCCTATACAAAAGCCTCTTTTATGCTACTATCGCTTCTGCTTGGACTATAATGCCTGGCAGCCCATTCCAACCCCTCTCAGTATAAAACAGCTTGCCCCATACATCCCTTTAAACTTTTTCCCTCACCATAACGCTGTGCCCTCTAGTATTTGACATTTCTACCATTCAGGCTCTCTACCCTGTCTACTCTCATCATTTTATAGTCTTTTAGCAGGTTTCCCATCAAGGTCAGACGCTCCTGACAAAACAATATAATTTTGCCCAACCTCCGAGTTCAAGAGCAGAGGTTATGGCACAGCTCTGAAAAAAAACCATGATAAGACCACGCTTGGAATATTGTGCTCGGTTCTGCTCATCTTGTTATAGGAAGGATGTGGTGCAGAGGAGATTTACCAGGATGCTATCTGGTCTAGAGAGCATGTCTTATGAAGATAGGTTAAGCAAGCTAGGGCTCTTCTCTTCAGAGCGAAGGTGACTTGATAGAGATGTACAAGATTATAAGAGGCATGGATAGCGTGGATAGTCAGAGACTATTCCCAAGGATGGAAATGCCTAATACAAGGGGTATAATTTTAAGGTGATTGGAGGGAAGTATAGGAGGGATAGCAGAGGTAAGTGTTTTCCACAGTGAATGATGGGTGCACGGAACGTTCGGCCAAGGGTGGTGGTAGAGATAGATAGATTAGGGACATTTAGAAAATTCTTAGGTAGGCACATAGATAATAGAAAAATAGAAACCTATTTAGGAGGGAAGGGTTAGATTGACCTAAGAGTAGGTTAAAAAAGTTTAGATTTACAAAACTGATCTGGTTCCTTACACCATCTGTGATCAAGTAGCCAGTGAGCTAGATTGTATGGATGCTGAAAGAACTCTTTCCAAGGTTGAGCAGAGTCCATGGGTAACACCAGTGGTCCTAGTAGCTGAGAAGAATGGATTTTTCTGGATCTGTGGTGAGTTTAAGGTCACCATCAATCTAGTACTGAACGTAGATCAATACCCTCTTTCCAGGAAAGAGGATATCTTTGCAAACCTTTCTGGAGGAAAACACTTCAGCCTATCTATAGACAGAGATGGAAGAAGAATCTGATGTGTTTCTCACTATAATAGGCTTATTTTTGGATAACATCTGCACCTGTACTCTGGCAGAAAGCTATGGACCAGTATCTGCAAGGTTCTCCGGGCACTCAGTATTACCTGGAAAACATCATTGTTACCAATAGGAATGATAAGGAATATCTCCAAAATCTCAAGACAGTGTTAAAAAGATAAGAAGACTATGGGCTCAGAGCATAATGCGGCAGGTCAGTCAGTCAGTGGGTGCCGTCCTGAATCCAGGGTTGGCGGTTATGCACCTCCATCTTCTTCGATCTTGCAACAGCACCGAGTACAGCCTCTCCTCCAGTTTGTTCTCACTGGCCGCCTTGGCACCGCCTGCCACGACCCCCCCGAACTCAAGCCCGAGGCCGTGTCGGCCTCCAGCCGCTGTCACTTCTTCGAGCTCAGCCCTTCCTTAGGCGGAGGCCTTGGGCAGTTCCAGGCACAAGGTGCAGTGCCCAAGTTCATCATGTCTCTTCTAACGAGGTGCATAGTATACAATTCGTCGATACGTGGTGAGGCTTTAATCTCTTCCACGGAAGATGGCCATTGGCTCACAAGGAGCTCATCCGCCCTTTGTCAGGTCTTGTTTTTTTTTAGTCCTGCTGGGTGTCCTCACACCCTCCTCACCAGAGTAAGTCCGGTGGGGGAGCTGGCCCAAGTCGCCAACCACTCGACCACGGTCCCCGGCCGAACGCCAGGTATGAATCCTTTAAACCAAGCATCAGTTACTGTGGTCACACCATTGACACACAAGGATTATACACATGTGCTGAGAAAATTCAAGAAGTGGTGGATGTCCCAAGGCCAAAGGACATGTTGTGGTCCTTTTTAGGGTTTGTCAATTACTGTAACAGGTTCCTGCCTAACCTGGCTACTGTGCTCCACCCCTTAAACTCATTACTACAGATCGGGAAGAAATGACAATGGACTAAACAGTACAATGTGCTTTTCAAAAAGGTAAAGGAAATGGTGACATCAGACACTGTACTCATACATCATGATCCACATCGTCCAGTGATCCCTCACCTTATGGTATAGTTGCAGTCATGTCGCATATTATGAGTGATGGCAGTGAACACCCCATAGACTTTGCATCACATTCCCTTACCACTGCAGAGAAAAATAACACACAGTTAAACAGAGAGATCTTGAGTCTGATTTGTGGTGTAAAATGTTTCAATCCAGTACTTGTATGGGAGACAGTTTACCCTCATTAGAAATCATAAACCACTAGTGTCCATTTTCAATCCACAGAAGTGTGTTCCACAAACAGCAGTGGTGTGAATGCAGAGATGGGCTCTGTTTCTTGGAGGGCCCAATTACAAGATTGAATTCAAGGGGACAGCTAATCTTGGAATGCTGATTTTCCAAGGGTCACTTTTACCCTTGGAAGAAGAACTCCCTGAAAAATTTACAAAAGAAGACAGAACTCTTGACATATTTTCACTAGTGCAAATTGGAAGTCTCCCTGTAACAGCAGAGATGATCCAAAGGGAAAAGACCCCATACTGTCTCAGGTCTAGATGGCAACCCAAAACGGCTGGAATGCACAGCAAAAATTCCAGTTCCCACGTTTTTACCCTGGCCCAGATGAACTTCCCCTTGACGGGGGTTGGGAAGTTCTTGTACCATTCCAGCTGAAATCTAAAGTGTTGGATGAGGTACATGCCAATCATCAATGTACGGTCAAAGTGAAAGCTATGTCTCGAAGTTTTGTCTGATGACCTGGGATAGGTCAGCAGATCGCACTGCTTGCCATGCACTGTTCTGGATCCCAACGCGTCCAGAAGATACCAAGAACAGTGCCCCTCCATCCCTGGGAATGGTCCGCATTGCCCTGGCAGCGGATTCATGTGGATTCATGGTCACAAATTCCTTGGTAGTACTGGATGCATTACAAAGTGTCCAGAAGTGTTCCCAATAGCTTTCACTAACAGCCAATGTGGTGAGAAGCCTCTTCTCAAGGACTGGTGCTCCAGAAGATTTAGTCAGTGATAATGGACCTGAGTTTGGTACAGAACAATTTCAATCATTCCTGAATATGAATGGATTAAGACGTATTACATCTGCACCATACCACCCAGCTATATATAGCTTGGTGGAAAGGTTTGTCCAGAGCTTAAAGAACACACTGCGAGCAACGTCAGCAGAACACACTACACTGAATCAGAAGCTCGCCGATCTCCTCCTTGTATATCGAAATCAGCACACTCCACAACCAGCAACTCACCAACTCTGCTGTTCCTGGGTTGCCCCTTGCACTCACACTTGGATCTCCTCAAACCCACTCTCAGGAGGATTACGCAGGACAAACAGCTGAGACAAATCTAGAGCGCCTCAGACAAAAAGGTTCGATGTTTCACTCCTGGACAAGCAGCGCTGGCGTGGGAACTACAGAAGTGATCAAAAGTGGGTACTTGGAAAGATTAAAGACAGAGTTGGACCACTCTCCTAAACAGTGGAGATTATGTCTGATATCATCCAGAGATGACACAGTTGATGAGAGCAGAGTCAATTGTTAGAGAAGAAAGGTGTCCAGAAACTCCGATCTCAAACCTATGCTGCCTTGCGGCTATTTCCACTCATGGGGAAAGCTTAGGGAGTAAACCCCTGGGAAAAAGGCAGAGCTGGAGTCCATAATTCAGTCCAATTTTAGTTCAATGCTGACTGGCATCTCCTGCGATACCACTGGTGTGGAACAGTATCGGTCCCTGACGTTCCTTTGAAATCATCAGCTGCTTGGAGAGTGGAGCCTGCTACATGAGCAACAGCTTTCTCTCCATATTGTACTGCCCTGGCTTGTGATTCATGTAGTTAACAGGGACACAATATTCATGGATGACCACGACCAACAGAGGGCCACAAATATGTAAGAAGTGTGGGATTGGCATACATCATTACACCACGTGTGGGCACGTAGCCAAGTGGTTAAGGCGTTCGTCTAGTGATCTCAAGGTCGCTAGTTCGAGCCTCAGCTGTGGCGACGTGTTTGTATCCTTGAGCAAGGCAATTAACCACACATTGCTCTAGTGTCTGTGCGAGGAATGGCGCCCCACACAGACTTCCAATCTGCGCCTTGTAAGGCATGAAAATGGCTGATGCAGGCCTCAAGGTCTGAGTCGACGTCCCCCCCCCCCCCCCACATTAGACCACCATGTGATGTGCCTGTACCTCATTAAAAGAAAAGAGCAAGAGAAACGAAATGGACAAATAGTCATAGTCATACTTTATTGATCCCAGGGGGAAATTGGTTTTCATTACAGTTGCATCATAAATAATAAATAGTAATAGAAATATTAATAGAACCATAAATAGTTAAATAGTAATATGTAAATTATGCCAGTAAATTATAAAGTAAGTCCAGGACCAGCCTATTGGCTCAGGGTGTCTGACCCTCCAAGGGAGGAGTTGTAAAGTTTGATGGCCACAGGCAGGAATGACTTCCTATGACGCTCTGTGCTGGAATGAGTCTCTGGCTGAACGTACTCCTGTGCCCACCCAGTACATTATGTAGTGGATGGGAGACATTGACCAAGATGGCATGCAACTTAGACAGCATCCTCTTTTCAGACACCACCGTGAGAGAATCCAGTTCCATCCCCACAACATCACTGGCCTTACGAATAAGTTTGTTGATTCTGTTGGTGTCTGCTACCCTCAGCCTGCTGCCCCAGCACACAACAGCAAACATGATAGCACAGACTCATAGAACAGCCTCAGCATCGTCCGGCAGATGCTAAAGGACCTCAGTCTCCTCAGGAATTAGAGACGGCTCTGACCCTTCTTGTAGACAGCCTCAGTGTTCTTTGACCAGTCCAGCTTATCGTCAATACGTATCCCCAGGTATTTGTAATCCTCCACCATGTCCACACTGACCCCTTGGATGAAAACAGGGGTCACCAGTGCCTTAACTCTCAGGTCTACCACCAGCTCCTCAGTCTTTTTCACATTAAGCTGCAGATAATTCTGCTCACACCATGTGACAAAGTTTCCTACAGTAGCCCTGTACTCGACCCAGCTCTTGTGTTTTTCTTTCGATTAGTTCCTGGAGTTAGAAAACGTAACACCGGTGACAGCCCTCAGGTGTTGGCAGATATTCCAGTATCGTTGCAGCACGTCCACAATGCTCAGCAGAACAAGACAAGCAACGACAGCAAAAGAACGAAACAAGACAACCACGGCAAGACAAATCACTTTTCAACCCTTCCACTCAGCCTCCCTACCATACACACACAAAGATGTAAAATGTGTTGTGTGAATGCTGTTTTATTTTTCTTTATAGTTAGTTAAACAGGAGACAATTGAAATTAAGATATTCTTGTAACAGAATTGCAGTCCACATTATGTCCAAGACTGATATCTATCATGAAACAATTCATAGTGCCCACACAGACTTAATAAGAATATGGATTATGCCTCTGTACAGCATCAGTTCTTTCATTGTTCATTGTAAAGAATTCTAAAAATGCTATAAATTTACCAAGGGGGTAATGCAATGAAATGGTCATTAAATGTAACGTCCAAGAAGAAATCCGGAGGCCCAGACCACAACCTGTATTGGGCTTTGGCAATGAATGAAATGGGCTCAGAGAGCTGCAGATAGCTGCTGGGCTTCACCAGGCAGTACGATAGCTCTGAACTTCAGCTTCCTGTCCTACCAACAGCAATCACAGAGCAGTCTCATGGAGCAAAGGGTGGGCTCTGCAGTCAGGATGAAGGGAGGTGAAGTGCAGGGTGACTGAAAAAGCACAATCGACTCGCAGCAGTGGGACAAGGTGGAAACAATGATTAGGTGGGAGTTCTACTCAGCAGAGTGTAAGGGTGACTATGAATATAATGGGCCCTGGTTTAAAGTGTGGTTGTAATGTGGGAAAGGGAAAAGAACCCTTGCCAGTGCATGTCTTTTATAAATTATCTCAACTGCCGCAGATATTTTGAGGCATTGTGCAGCTGACTAGCCAGTGATAAGTGCAGGCAAGCCAACCTAACGTTCAAAGTTCAAAGTAAATTTTATAATCAAAGTATACAAATGTCACCATTTACAAGCCTGAGATTCATTTTCCTTTTCCTGTGGGCATAGCAAATTTATAGAATAATAACTAACAAGATCAATGAAAGATCAACTAGAGTACAGAAGACAACGAACTGTGCAAATGGAAATATAAATAGATAGTAATAAATAATGAGAACACGAACAAGATAAAGTGTCCTTAAAGTGAGATCATTGGTTGTGGGAACATCTCAATGGATGGGCAAAAGGGTATAGTTATCCCCTTTGTTCAAGAGCCTGATGGTTGTAGGGTAGTAACTGTTCTTGAACCTGCTGACGTGAGGTCTGAGGCTCTCGTATCTGCTACCTGATGGCAGCAATGAGAAAAGAGCATAACTTAGGTGGTGGGGATCTTTGATGATGGATGCTGCTTTCCTACAACTGCATTTCATGTAGATGTGCTCAAAAGCTTTACCCATAATGTCATATGGCCATAAAATATAGGAGCAAAATTAGGCCATTTGGCCCATCAAGTTAGCTCCACCATTTCATCATGGCTAGTCCAACTTTCCTCTCAGTCCCAATCTCCTTCCTTCTCCCCATATCCCTCATGCCCTGACCAATCAAGAATCTATCAACCTCTGCCTTAAATATACATAAAGACTTGGCCTCCACAGTTGACTGTGGCAAAGAATTCCACAGAATAACTACTCTCTAGCTAAAGAAATTCCTTCTCATCTCCACTATAAAATGATGCCCCTCTATTCTGAGGCTGCGTCCTCTGGTCTTAGACTCTCCCATCATAGGAAACATCCTCTCCACATCCTCTCTATCAAGGCCTTTCACCATTTGATAGGTTTCAATGAAGTAATACTTCATTCTGCTGAACTCTAGTGAATACAGGCCCAGAGCCATCAAACACTCTTCATATCAAAAGCTATTCAATCATGGAATCATTTCCGTGAACCTGCTTTGAGCCCTCTCCAGTTTCAGCACATCCTTTCTCAGATAAGGGCAGAAACCCGCTCACAATACCCCAAGTGAGGCCTCACTAGTGCTTTATAAAGTCTCTACATTACATCCTTGCTTTTATATTCTAGTCCTTTTGAAATGAATGCTAACATTGCATTTGCCTTCCTCTTCACAGGCTCAACCTTGCATATTAACCTTTTGGGAATCCCGTTCAAGGTCTCCCTAGTCCCTTTGCTCCACAGTTTTTTTTTTGTAATTTCCCTCCATTTAGAAAATAGCCAATCCTTTCATTTCTTCTACCAAAGTGCATGACCAAACACTTTCCAACACTATTCCATCTGCCATTTCTTTTCCCATTCTCCTAATCTGTCTAAGTCCTTCTGTAGCCTCTCTACTTCCTCAAAACTACCTGCCCCTCCACTTGTTTTCATATCGTCTGCAAACGTTGCAACAAAGCCATCAATTCCATCATCCAAATCATTGACATTTAGCATAAAAAGAATTGGTCCCAGCATAGACCCCTGTGGAACACCACTAGGCAGCCAGGAAAAGGCTTCCTTTATTCCCACTCTTTAGACCAAAAGACCATAAGACATAGGAGCAGAATTAGGCTATTCAGCTCTGCCACTCCATTGAGTCTGCTCTGCTATTCCATCATGGCTGATCCCAGATCCCATTTAACTCAAACAACAGGAATTCTGCAGATGCTGGAAATTCAAGCAACACACATCAAAGTTGCTGGTGAACGCAGCAGGCCAGGCAGCATCTCTAGGAAGAGGTACAGTTGACGTTTCAGGCCGAGACCCTTCATCGGGACTAACTGAAGGAAGAGTTAGTAAGCGATTTGAAAGTGGGAGGGGGAGGGGGAGATTCAAAATGATAGGAGAAGACAGGAGGGGGAGGGATAGAGCCAAGAGCTAGCCAGGTGATTGGCAAAGGGGATATGAGAGGATCATGGGACAGGAGGCCCAGGGAGAAAGACAAGGTGGGGGGGAACCCAGAGGATGGGCAAGGGGTATAGTCAGAGGGACAGAGGGAGAAAAAGGAGAGTGAGAGAAAGAATGTGTGTATAAAAATAAATACAAATAACAGATGAGGTACGAGGGGGAGGTGGGGCATTAGCGGAAGTTAGAGAAGTCAATGTTTATGCCATCAGGTTGGAGGCTACCCAGACGGAATATAAGGTGTTGTTCCTCCAACCTGAGTGTGGCTTCATCTTTACAGTAGAGGAGGCCATGGATAGACATGTCAGAATAGGAACAGGATGTGGAATTAAAATGTGTGGCCACTGGGAGATCCTGCTTTCTCTGGCGGACAGAGCATAGGTGTTCAGCAAAGCGGTCTGGCTACCAGGAATAGGGTTCCCCTGGTCCTCACCTACCACCCCACCAGCCTCCAGGTCCAACATATTATTCTCCGTAACTTCCGCCACCTCCAACGGGATACCACCACTAAGCACATCTTTCCCTCCCCACCCCTGCTTTCCACAGGGATCGTTCCCTACGCAACTCCCTTGTCCATTCATCCCCCCCCATCCGTCCCCACTGATCTCCCTCCTGGCACTTATCCTTGTAAGCAGAACAAGTGCTACACATGCCCTTACACTTCCTCCCTTACCACCATTCAGGGCCTCAGACAGTCCTTCCAGGTGAGGCGACACTCCACCTGTGAGTTGGCTGGGGTGATATATTGCGTCCAGTGCTCCCGGTGTGGCCTTCTAGATATTGGCGAGACCCGACGCAGACTGGGAGACCGCTTTGCTGAACACCTACGCTCTGTCTGCCAGAGAAATCAGGACCTCCCAGTGGCCACACATTTTAATTCCACATCATATTCCCATTCTGACATGTCTATCCACGGCCTCCTCTACTGTAGAGATGAAGCCACACTCAGGTTGGAGATTTGGCCCACAACGGTGATATTATCGGCAAACCTGACGTGGTATTGGAGCTGTCTTTAGCCACACATTCGTAGATGTAAAATATTGCATAGAAGCTTTGAGCTAGTATCTAGGCATTTACTGTATAAGGCTGGATACTTTTGTATCATAGCCTTGAACCCTGATATTCTTTGCCTCCACCATATGATAAGAGGTTTATTATGAATTCACAAAAGCATACACCACCCAGACTTAAGGCTCAACCAACTGGTTGTCTTCTGAAAATATCCACTCAGTGTCATGAATATTGGACCAGAATGAATACTTTAATGACATTGATGGATCCTTCACTTCCTCATTGGGAGACCACAGTCAGTGTGGATCAGAAATAGTGTCTCCTCCTTGTTGACAATCAGCACAAGTACCTCAAAGATTCGTGCCTAGTCCACTGCTCTACTCTCTCAACACACATGACTCTGTGCCAGGCACAGCTCAAGTGCCATCTATAAATTCGCCGTTGGCACTGTTATTTTGGCAGTACAGGAGTGAGAGGGAACAGCTGGTTGAGTGGTGTCACAACAACAACACGGCTCTCGTCTGTAAGACCAAGGAGCGGCACGAGATTAGTAAAAGCTGCAGAGAGTTATAAACTCAGCCATTTCCATCATGGGTAGCAGCCTTTCCAGCATCGAGGGCATCTTTAAAAGGCGGCATCCAACATTAAGGATGTCACCGCCTTGGACATCCCCTCTTCTCATTGCTACCATCAGGGAGGAGATACAGAAGCTCAAAGACACACACACAACGTTCTAAGGCAGCTTCTTCTCCTCTGCCATCAGATTTCTGAATGGACCATGAACCCATGAACACTACCTCACTATTATTGCTCTCATTATAAAATGTTTAATATATATTTCCTATGATACTGTAATAATCAACAAACTATTTGTTTGGAATCAAATGACCTTGCCTGGTGTCTCGGGTCTGGGTGTGTCTGCACCCGTGTCATCACCTACCCACCCCTCCCCGAGCACTCCTTTTCTGCCACCTGTCCCACAGCCCTCCTGCAGCGCTCTGCCCTTGCCATTCCCAATATCCTTTGCTCCTGCCAGATTGACAAACTCGCTCTCCGCTCCATTTTGACAAATACAGTACTGTGCAAAAGTCTTAGGCGCCCTAGCTGTACATATGCGCCTAAGACTTGTGAACAGTGCTGCATGTGACAATAAACTAGTCCGAATCTGAGTGGAATTGTACTCAGAAACAAAAGGGGCATCCACTGACACCTCCAGTATATACAACTGTAACCATAATAAAGGTGTTGAAATTCCGGAGGAGCTTTCACCAGATGTATAGACCAGTAATTTTATTCTGTGTGAGTGCAAAGGCGACTTTATACTTTAAACTCATGCCAACCCATTTTGTTAAAATTACTGAGAATGGAAATATTACCCCTATCGATCTTCATGCCTTGGAGCCTCATTCACTTAACAGTATAATAACAACAGGGCTTCAAGATATATGGGATGTACTGGTTAAGGATGAAAGATTAGCTTTATTTGTCACATGTACATCAAAACATATAATGAAATGCGTCGTTTGTGTCAAATCAAGTCAGTGAGGATTGTGTTGGGCAGCCCACAAGTGTTGCCACACTTCCAGCGCCAACATAGCTTGCCCACAACTCACTAACTCTAACCGTATGTCTTTGGAATGTAGGAGGAAACCAGAGCACCCAGAGGAAATCTACTTGTTTATGGGGAAACCAAACAATCTCCTTGTAGTCAGCAGCAGGAGTCAAACTCCAATCTTTCAGCTGGCACTGTAAATCTTTGCACTACCTGCTGCATTACCATGCTGCCCCAAGTACAGGGTCTTCTCATACAGAACAGCAATATACTGTAGGTTCTTGGCAAAGCCCAGTCCAGTCCTGGGAAACAGCACAGCTTAAGTGCAGAACTGCTTGTCAAAGCAATGTTATAATAGCAGGTGGCACAATAGTTTGTAACTGAGTTGGAAACTTGAAAAGAACACCTCTGTTCTACAGTTTGCACGTTATAAATGTCAATCATCTTTGTTCCTGCCTGACCAAGGGCAGAGTTAGTTATAAATCATGTGTTAATGAACTTGAACTTTAGATGTTACAGCAAAGTCTGATATTCTCTGGAGAATGTTTCCCTACAGTGTAAAACATGAAAATTGGCTGAATCTGGGGAACTGGTGAGGCTGGAATGTGATAAAATTGGATAATAGCAATAGTATGTTGAAGAGCTATGGTTTTCAATGCTCCAAGGGCTCAATTCGAAAGTGAACTAAATAAATGGGCAGAGCTTGGGTATGTACATTCTTGATGGTCAATGTTGCCCTTGTGCTCAGGAGGCTTTGACTGAGCTAGCAGCTCCTGCTTTGGTCAAGCTTAAGGAAGGGGTTCCCATCTGGGGTTCACAGACCCCTGGGTTAATGGTAGGGCTCTGTGGCATAAAAAAGCAGGTGAACTCCTGCCTTAAGGAGTCTTCCTGCTTTAAAGATACAGAGATTAGCTTTATTTTTCACGTGTACATCAAAACATACAGTGAAATGCGTCGTTTGTGTCAAATTAAGTCAGTGAGGGTTGTGCTGGGCAGCCCACAAGTATCGCCAAGCTTCTGACACAAAGGTAGCTTGCCCACAACTCACTGGCCCTGAGAGAATCAGAATCAGGTTTAATATCACCGGCATATGCCATGAACTTTGTTGTCTGTACATCTTTGGAACGTGGGAGGAAACCACAGCACCTGGAGGTTATGGGGAACACATACAAATTCTATACAGGTCGCGGCAGAAATTGAAACCCGATCTTATGCTTGCGATGTCATAGTGTTACGTTAACCACTATGCCAGCATGCCATGGTCTATTTTGTGCTGTTGCAGACAGTACAGTGAGTATATACTTGTCAATAATCCTTTCCCATGTTGCTGCATTTTAGGTTCAAACTGAACAGTTTTCAAACTTATTAAATAACTGCTGCTAAATAAACATGTAATTCTGACTGGAGGCTGTCATTTTCACAGTTCTGTGGAAAAGCTTGAGCATCTCAGTTTGGGAGGTGAAGGTATTAATACAGTGTTGGTATAAGATTTTTCAGATCTTTACCTCAGGTGTAAATTGGCTTATATGGTATTGTGGAGAATTACTGAAATGTATTTTATTTTAATCAGGCAGCAAAGTAACCATCACAGTGCAAGGACTGCAGAGGCTAGACATTATTTGTACTGACTCATACACTTAGTGGCCACTTTATTAGGTACATCTGCACATTAATGCAAATATCTAATCAGCCAATCACGTGGCAGCAGCTCACTGCTTGAAAGCCTGCAGACATCGCCAACAGGTTCAGTTGCTGTTCAGGCCAAGTATCAGAATGGGGAAGAAATTTGATCTAAGTGACTTTGACTGTGGAATGATTGTTGGTGCCAGAGGAGGTGGTTGGAGTAACTCAGGAACTACTGATCTCCTGGGACTTTTACAGACAATTGTCGAAAGAGCAGAGTTTCCCAACCTGGGGTCCACAAGCCTCTTGGTTAATGGTAGGGGTCCATGACATAAAAAAGGTTGGGAACCCCTGCTCTGGAGTTTACAAAGAAAGGTGCGAAAAGCAGTGGGTGGCAGTTATGTGGGGGAAAATGCCTTGTAAATGAGAGAAGTCAGAGGAGACTGGCCAGACTGGTTCAAGCTGACAGTAACTCAAATAACCAGCTGTTACAACAACGATGTGCAGAAGAGCATCTCTGAATGCACCACACATCGAATCTTGAAGTGGATGGGCCACACAGCAGTAGCAGATAACGAACATACACTCAGTGGCCACTTTAGTAAGTACAGGAGGTATCCGTATACACTGACAGGATTTGTGAGTCTGTGGGAGATCAGAAAAGAATGAAGGAAGAAATGTCAGAGGAAATGAAATGAGAAAGAAGTTGAAAGCAAATAAGCAGAAATTAATGGGGGGGGGGGGGATACAGCCCAGAAAACCGAAGGACAAGTGCAATGGTTCAAAGTCATGATTAATACTCCATCAGACACCACATGTTCATAAAACGGTATAATATAAAATTAATTTTAATCTTAATTTGAAATTTTATTTCTACAATTTTGTATTTAGTTGAACATGAGCCTGTTATGCATATCAGCCGCAAGATTTAAAGTGGCACTCTTAAGGGAAGCAAAGCGAGATGTAGTCTTTGGGTGAAGCAGGACTGGGCTGGATCTGAGCAAAAGTTGTTAGCTGGATTCATGAGCAGTAGAGCTTTAAATGGTGCAGATGAAGTGCCACTGTCATAGTGGCTGAGGAGTTTGTGAGATGTATAATCACCAGCAGAACAACTGATTTAAAGATAACTTCTACAAACAAGACGGGAGAGCGTAAACCTGATTGGATGAGGGCTAACCAATCAAGAGGGATGAAATACAGGGCTATAAACACCACCCAGACTAGACTTGCCCAGGCATCTTCCCTGATGAAGGTGGCAGAGTTTGTCATTGAAACTTTGGTTATAATCTATACCTGGACCTGGCTGGAACTCTGAGAAGAATTTATTCGTCAAATACGCCAGGAAAGGACTAAATCCTTTTTTTTAACTTCTACACTTCAGCATCTGAAATAAAAACAGAAAATGCTGGGAATATCAGTGGAATTATAAAGGAAAATAATGACAGAATTGAGTGGGAACACTATGGATAAACATGAGAGATTCTGCAGATGCTAGAAATCTTGAGCAACACCCACAAGATAGTGGAGGAACTCAGCAAGTCAGGCAATATCTATGGAAGGCAATAAACAGACAAAGTTCTGAGCCAGGACCCTTCATTTGACCTGCTAATTTAACTTGACATTGCTGCCTTTGTTCATCTCTAATCTCCCACTGATTCACAAATTCAGTCACTGGGTATGACAAGGTAAATAGATCAGTCAGTACAAATGATGTCTAGACTTAATGATTGTGTGCAACGATTATATTCATCAGGAAAGATGAAGGTTCTCAGCCTAAAACATTGACTGGTTATTCTCCTCCATTGCTGCTGCCCGACTTTTGTCTGTATAAGACCATAAGACTATCAGATGTAGGAGCAGAATTAGGCCATTTGGCCTATCGAGTCAGCTCCACCATTTCATCATGGCTGATCCAAATTTCCTCTCAACCCTAATCTCCTGCCTTCTCCCCATATCCCATCATGCCCTGATCAATCAAGAATTTATCAACCTCTGTTTTAAATATACTGTACATAAAGACTTAGCCTCCACAGTTGCTTGTGGCAAAGAATTCCACAGATTCATCATTCTCTGGCTAAAGAAATTCCTTTTCCACTCCATTCTAAAAGGACGCTCCTCTACCCTGAGGCTGTGTCTTCTGGTCTTGGACTCTCCCACCATAGGAAACATTCTCAAGACATCCACTCTCTCAAGGTCTTTCACCTTTCAATAGGTTTCAATGAGGTCACCCCTTATTCTCCTGAATTCTAGTGAATACAGGCCCAGAACCATCAAACACTTCATATGACGAGCCATTCAATCCTGGAATCATTTTCATTAACATGCTTGTAAATTACAAGGAACAAGGTCTTATGGATATGGAAAATGCACCAACGTAAAATTCCACAACATTTCTATATGTGTGCTGGTGGGAATAATATTTTTAAAAAATGTGCAGCAAAATAACTCTTACAAGCAAGAATTACAAAGTCTAGACATTATTTGTACAGACTGGCCTATACATCTGGTCACATACCCAGTGACTGGATTTGTGAATCAGTGGGAGATTAGGGATGAATAAAGGCAGGAATGTCAAGATAAATTAGCAGGACAGGAGAAGAAAATAAACCATGAGGAAATAAATTGTATTCAAGATTCAAGATTCGAGTACATTTATTATCAAAGAATTATAATTATACAGCCTTGAGATTTGTTTGCTTATAAGCAGCTACAAAGCAAGAAACCTGAAATAACCCAATTAAAGAAAAAAAAGAATAAAAATAAAAGGCCAACAGTTGACGTGCAGGAGAAAGAAAAAAAAATTACAAATCATGCAAACCATTGAAGCGAACAACATTCTGAACCAAAACTGATTCCTCAGATCCAAACCCTGGAGTAGTCCAGAGTAGGCCCGAAGCCTCGCTTATCAGTTTATTATATTAGTTGGCACAGAACACAGCAGCTGGTATTACCATTCTTGGCATTACTATTCCTGAAGAGTTAAAATAAAACATTTTCACTATTCTGGCTGTCTTTACACTAAACCAACTATCCCGTACCTTTATGCATTGTTCCATCACACTGACAAATTGTGATTATCTCTTGCTTACTTTTACTTGACAAACTGCTAATGGCTCCTTGAGATTGGTGATGGAGATTGCTGTGCTCTATTGCAAGCAATCTGATGTCCTGTTTAAATATGCTATGTTCAGTCTTTTAAAGTAGATGCCAGTAAACACAATGCAAGCAGTTTCCCACAATTGTGTGAAATATTCAGTATTACCATGCTTAGTTGAACCTATGCTTGGAAAATCTGATTTAGCATAAAGTGCCATCAAGCAGGCACTTTGTAAGGAAGAAAAACACACATTTGCTATTTACAACATGGATTTATTTATAAATTTTCTCAACAGGGACAGAGCATTCAAACATTTTCCTTCAGTTTTAATTGACATTGAAATTTGTTGGCACTGTGTCTACATTATAGACATAAAATAAATGCGTGGGGAACTAGTACAGTGTTGTCTGTCTCAACCTAAATCTGCCGCTACAGATACTTTTACATCAAATTCCAAAGTTATTCACAAAGCTGATAATATTAAAATAAAGATCATATCTGTATTCTAAGAGTCATTTGTAAAGTTCCCGACTAACATTATGCATTTTAATTGATGTCGTTCTCCACTAAATCATGTTGCTGAGAAAAAATAATTAAAGATAAAATTTTTATGGTTCTAATCTTCACATCGAATTTACTTTGATTTATTTCCTAGGAGATGGTTCACAGTGTGTGTTAAACTGTAGGCTTGAAAATACAAAAGAAGAAATTACTTTTAGTTATTTTTTGTATGTTTTTCAGTAGCGGGACCTTGCTAGCAAGGCCAACATTCCCCCTGAGAAAGAAGTGGTGAACTGCCATGGGAACCATTGCAGTTCTTCTGGTGAAAATACTTCCATAGGGCTCTTGCGGAAAGATTTCTAGGATTTAGACCCAGCAAAGATGAAGGGCAACAAATATACTGAAGTCAAGATGGTGTACAACCTAGAGTGGAACCTATAAGTGAAGAAGCTCCCATGTAACTAAAGCCTTTGTCCTTCTTGGTGATGGAGATCTTGAGTTTGGGAAGCTTTGTCAGAGCTGTCCAGTTGAGCATTTTGTAGGTGGTACGGACTCTAGCCAGTGTGCGCTGGGATGGAAGAAATAAGTGTTTGGGATAGTTGAAGGAGTCATGTTCTTGGGATTATTTATATACTTTTTTTTTCTGTTTGCACAATTTGTCTTCTTTTACACATTGGTTGTTAGTCAGTCTTTATTTATGTAAAGTTATTCATAAATTCTTTTGTATTTCTGCAAATGCCAGCAAGAAGATGAAACTCAAGGTAGTATATGTTCAAAGTTCCAAGTATATGTACTTTGATAATAAATTTTCTTTGACCTAGACTTTGAGTGAAAATCAAGCAATTGGCTTTGTTCTAGATAGTGTTAAACTTCTTGCAGCACTCTTCCAGCCAACTGGAAAAAGGTCTATCATACTTCTAATTCTTGCCTTGTGGACGGTGGAAAAAAGCTGAAATAACAGACAGCATAACTTGTTCAGTCAAATGAATATCAGCGGATTATTTTGAATCACAGTGAGGGCTGTAAAAATGCCAACTTCAGCGGTTAGTGAAAGGGAATTAAAATGGCTGGATCTTTTTAATCATTCAGAGGGTACAAATCCCTTGGGAAATTTACAGGAACAAAGATAAACTAGGCTAGCCAGCTTTCACAGTCAGAAAATATTTCAGGCAAGAAACTAATGCTCATGAGCATTTGTCATAAGGATTGTTTCAAATGATACTTCAGTTAACGCTATTTTAGATAAATGATCCTATAAAAGCACTGATACATTTAGTTCTTTGATAAAGGCATTTAAGATATTTTAAACATATTTAAAGATATTTTAAACTACATGCAATGTTCTAATACTTTCAAACACTGAAATAAGACTTTGCTGTGGATAAAAACAATCAGTTAAGTGATCACTTTACTGAAGAAAGGTGAAGATTGGAACTCTACAATTTGTGTTGAATTGGAACTAATTATAATTTCTATTAAGGCATGAGGGTCAAAATAACTGGATTTAGAAGATATACGAGGGATGATTGATAAGTTTGTGGCCTAAGGTAGAAGGAGTCAATTTTAGAAAACCTAGCACATTTATTTTTCAACATAGTCCCCTTCTATATTTACACACTTAGTCCAGCAGCCGTGGAGCATACAGATCCCCTCTTTGTAGAAGTCGGCATCTTGGGCCTCCAGAAAGTGGTCCACAGCAGGGATGATTGATAAGTTTGTGGCCTAAGGTAGAAGGAGATGAGTTATTAACTTCAAACTTTCTGCATAATCACTCAAAGAGTTGAACTGCATGTGCATGTAATGACAGCTGTATAACTCATCTATTTCTACCTTAGGCCACAAACTTATCAATCACCCTTGGTAAGAAGAGCCAGAAATACAGGTCATTGTTTCTTACTCTTTTAGCTTTCTACTCTACATCAAACAAAATAGTACCCAGTAAAAGTTAAGTTCAGACAGTGTAGGGCAATGTTTATTTAATTAAGATATTATGGTTGAGTCGGTGTGCTGACAATGCATTTTGTTATTTGAGTACAGTACTGTGCAAAAGTCTTAGGCACATACATTATTGTGTTGTCCTTAAGGCATTTATTTCACTTTGTTGGGTCTATGTTTTAAATGATTTGTTTGTAACTATTTTCTAGTTAAAGTTAAAGGTTGATAATTACATTACAGTATAACAAAGGTAAATTCGTTGTCTACGGTATATCGCGGCATGTGATGACGTCGCCTCTGGTTTTGCTGCGTCTTATGTGTAACCGCCAGTTCGGGAAGGTGTGAAGGTGGGTGCCATGCATGCAGCATGATCGTGAAGAGCTCCGTGTCTACCCACAGAGAAACATTATAGAAGCAACGCCGTAAGTTCATAAGAATGTATTTGAAGTAAAAATATTAACGCGGTTTCTGTTAAGGAAGCGACGGTTGGGGCGGCGCGTGTGCCGGCTTTTCAATTTCAAACGCAGGGTGGGCTTGGGCCCGATGGCGGTTTGACACGACCCTCTCGCCCGCTACTCGGGGCGGCTGGAGACACGCGCTAAAAGAAGAGAGCGCGGGTGGTCTTCATAATGAAACAGACGCTGTATATGCTTGTATTTTTTTATCGACAGTTTTCACCACACGATGTTAATGTGGAAGAGTGAACAGTAAATGGTTAACCTTACTACGACTCTGTCTTCATTGGCTCCGGTTTAACTTGGTGTTTAGTCAGGGTTTCAACACACTGCACGAGAACAATACAAGTATGTACAACTAGAGTGCCTAATACTTTTCCACAGTACCGTATATGTCAACGTGGGGTGGAGAGTAAAGGATGCTGGGAATGGTGAGGGTGGAGTGCCATGGGAGAGGTGTGGGACAGGTGGCACAGAAGAAGTGGCAGGGGCAGGAGTTGGCACAGGTGCAGACACATCCATCCCCTGAGACACCAGACAAGGTCATTTGATTCCAAACAATAGGTTTATTGATCATTACAGAATGTTTCTCAGGTGCTTCCTGCTCCCTCGCCTCTCTCTTCCCCTTTGCCTCACCATGATTTCCCTCTCCCTGCCCACTCCCCACTTCCAGTCCACAATAGAGACCCATACCAGAATCAGGTTTATCACATATGTCATGAAATTAGTTTTTTATTGTGGCAGTGGTACAGGCAATATATAAAAATCACTACAGTACTGTGCAAAGGTCTTAGGCACAATAAACAATACAGTAAACAATATGTGCCTAAGATATTTGCACAGTACTTGTATTTGTATAGTATTTAAAGCTGATAGAGGCAAGATGTAGGGAACAGTTTCTTGTACCTACTTAGTAGATTATTGTTTGGTGTACCATTTGTTGAAGAAGGATAAAATACCTTAATAACATTTGAGCAACACACACAAAGTGCCTGAGCAACTCAGCAGATCAGGCAGCATCTATGGAGAGGAATAAATAGTTGATGTTTCAGTACAAGACCCTTCATTAGAAATAACTTTTGTTTCCCTTTCTACGTGCAGAGGGGTGGTAGTGCTATTAAATGTTCCCAATGGCATGCATTTCAAATAGTCTTTGACAACCAAGTCTGGCTTCTGGCCTTCACATGTGGCTTAGTGGAACCATTGCTGCTGACAGGAGAAGGGGCAAAGATGGGTTATTGGTGCCTTAAAATCAGTCGCTTTGGGCAGATGGGGTTCGTCAGCTATGGTTGGTAGCTTACCTAAGAGAAGGAAAACTCTGATCTCAAACCTCCACTGCCTTGTAGTTATACACACTGATGGGGAAGGCTAAACCCTGAGGAAAATTCTGGAGCTGGAATCCCTAAGATAGTCCTACATCGAATTCAATGCTGACTGCGATGCTGCTCGTGCCAACTTTATCAGTTTCTGCTGTTCTTTTGGATTCGTCAGCTGCACGGAGCCTGCTACATGAGCAACAGTTTGCTCTCCATATCTTACTGCCCTGGCTTGCATATCACGTAAACGGCTGAGAGGCAACATCTATGGTTGACTCCAAGCAATGGAGGGCCTCAAAGGGGTTTGGGAGATCTGCGGAAAGTCTTTTTTTACCTAGAGGGTGTCTGGAATCTGAAATATTCTTCTTGATTGGCTACTGAAGATAGGTACTATCACAACATTAAGAAATATCTACATAATCACTTGGACCAAAGTTCAAAGTACATTTGTTATCAAAGTATGTATACGAGTGCCACACCTCCTCCCTAATGACCATTCAGGGCCTCAAACAGTCCTTCCAGATGAGGTGACACTTCACCTGCAAGTTTGTTGGGGTCATCTACTATATCCGGTACTCCCAGTATGGCCTCCTGTATAACGGTGAGACCTGGCATAGACTGGAAGACTGCTTCATTGAGTACTTTCATTCTGTCCACCACAAAAAGTGGGATTTCCTGGTGGCCACCAATTTCAATTCTACTTCCCATTCTCATTCCGCCATGTCAGTCCATGGCCTCCTCTACTGCCACAATGAGGCCACACTCAGGTTGAAGGAGTACCACCTGATATTCCTTCCGGGTGGCCCCCAATACTGATGGCATGAACATGGATTTATTGAACTTCCGGTAATTCCCATCCCCTTCTTTCCTCCACCATTCCCCATTAATGTTTCCCTCTCACACCTTTTCTTCTTACCTGCCCATCACCTCCCTCTGGTGCTTCTTCCCCTTCCCTTTCTCCCATGGTCTTCTGTCCTCTTCAACAATACACCATCCTCCAGCCCTTTATCTCTTCCACCAATCAATTTCCCAGCTCTTTACTTCACCTCCTCCCCTTCCCAGTTTCAGCTATCACCTACCACCTTGTACTTCTTCCTCCCATCTTCTGACTCTGACCTCTTCCCGTATCCTTTCCAGTCCTGAAGAAGAGTCTCAGCCCAAAACATCGACAGTTGACACTTCTCCATAGATGCTGCCTGACCTGCTAAGCTCCTCCAGCATTTTGTGTGTATTGCTCTAGGTTTCCAGCATCTGCAGCACCTCGTGTCCGTATGTTCGTCTCATTAAAATCAACCACAAAACAAAGAAACCCAATAGAACCCTTTGAAAAAGAAGACCATTAAACAGCCAATGTGCAGAAAAAAGAACAAATCATGCAAACAATAAAGAGTGAGCAAAAATAACATCTACAACTAAAGTTCATGAAAGTGAGTTCACAGTAAGATCAATATACATGATGGTGGGCAGTTTCTGTGTTGTATGACTCCATGACTAGATTTTTTCTCTAACATTGAAGAATTCCTCGAGATACCTAACTCAGTCGCCAAAGGGAAAATATGATGCACAGCCATGTTAGGAGATACCAGAGCAGTAGTACTAAACTTGGCTGAAGCAATACATTATAGGAAGCATTTTAACTGAGGAAAAGAAGATAATGGGTGAGAAATGCAAAGTTTAGGACCTGCCGACCACCAGCTGTGAAGCCAATACTTGTGTGGGTTACCCAGAGGCTATAACTGGTTGAGTGCACAGTTCCCAGGGGAGAATAGGTACAGGGAAACACTGAGACAGGAAGAAGTCAGGCAAATAGCAATAGCAAAATCACAATTTCTTCCTAACAATGAATGAGGTCCTATCTTTGTGACATTTTAATCTGTAGTCCTTTTTACAACAAGTTCAGCGAAACCCTAACCAGAAACTCTGACTCAGCAGCTGAATAATCATCAGAAAGGTTGGTGTTTCTGTGCAGCATAATCAGCATATAGAGAGCCCTTTTAATTTTAGGTCAGTTTCCTAAACTGCCTGCACTCCTGTTGTCGAGTGGCATCAATTGACTTTTTTTAAATACCTTTTTATATTGCAGGGTTTATGTTGTGCCTGTTGCAAAACTTGTACGTGTGTATATTATTAGGGCTTATTCTGGAGTCAGGGTATATAGTAAATATTAACTTCATCAGCAATCAATCTTTAGACCTGACCATGGATTATAGATTGAATTTAAAATACAGCCCTGAACAATAGTATTCCTAGTGCTGTAGACTGGAGTTGATTGCCAACCAGACAATGCTGATTAACATTCATTTTGAGTGCCTGGAGTGTGAATGTGAACAAGGAGCTGTTTGAAAATATATTTAATTCAAAGGAAGCATTGTAGGTACATTGTAACTATAAAATCGTCCTGTTAGCTTTGAATTCCAGCATATAAAATGTCATGTAATATTGGGTTCAGCATGCCTCTCCTTCCAAGAGAGTCTCTGTATGATGCCTGTTACTCGTTTTTTGCTGAATAAAAGACTTCTATATCCATTAGCTTCAGTGCTGTCCCATGACTTTGTTCACAGTTACAACATACATAAAAGCTTTTTCAATTGATCTCATCGATAAGCCGACAGTGGAAGCACTCTTGGTGATAAATGGATCCAAATCATTACTTCCCTGGCTACACAAAGAACAAACAATCTCTTATCTGCAACACAGTGATTACAATATTTTCAATGCAAGGGTGCTTTGTGTTCAACCTCCTTTATTACACCTGACTATTATTCTTATTTTTTAATATTCAGTAAATAGTACCTATTTTCTGGATTTATACAGTTATCTTCATGCTTTCATTGATACATGTTGGGAACTGCTTAATGACAAATACCCCAAGGGATCATAAATAAAACATGTGGATTACTTTGATGGATTTCCCATATTCTACTTTCCTATATTCTAAGAGAAAAGATAAGTAAGTAACAGGAAAAAGATATTCATGAGAAGTGAAAAGTAAGGCCCCCATATTGTGGATAAACCAGTGCTTACCATCTAAAAATTTCCACTGTGATCTTGTTTCTTGGGTCTCTGCACTCTTCCAGTTTTGAATATTCATGTGCCTTTGCTTGATTCATCTATCACATTAAACACATATTCTTTACATTTCCAAAGCACAGAGACCACAGAGTGTATCATGCACAAATTACACTGCAGTTACTCACCGAGATCACTCCAGAAACTCTTCCCGAACTGGAGACCTCTGCCACCATCGTCTTTTGGGGCACCATCATGCACCGCTCCAGGTCACATACCATCCTTAAGTGAAAATACTGTACAGAGCCATTTCTCCATTGCTGGGTCTTAATTTCCAGAACTCCCTCCTCAAAAGTAGCATGGAAAACTTCAATCACCACTATTCTGAACTGATTCTACAATTTATAGAGTCAATTTCAAGGATTCTTTACAACTCACAGTCTCAGTTATTATTTTTATTTGCACAGATTGTCTTTTTTTAGACTTAGATTGTTTTTGTATAGTTTCTCTTAAATTCTGTTGTATTTCTTATTTCCCTATAAATGCCTACAAGAAAATGAATCTCAAGGCTGTATATGGTAACATATACATGCTTTGATAATAAATTTACTTCGAACTTTGGAAAGTACTGTTGGTCCTTCACCCAAAGGACAACAGTCATGTTGATTGCCACCTTTTCAAGGAGAATTGTCAATGGGCAATAAACGTTGGTCAACCAAGCCTTGCATATATCCCCAAAGATGAATAAATAAATAATACAGATGGCAGGAATGCCTTCTTCTCTTTGAACTGTTCACTGGAATGTCCTCTTTAACTACAGTACTGTGTAAAAGTCTTAAGCACCCTAGATTTTTTATATGGTTTCAGATAGCATGTCCTCCACAGAGCCGTGATCTCAATATCATCAAGGCTATCTGGGATTACCTAGAAGACAGAAGCAAGCGAGACAGCCAAAGTCTGCAGAAGAACTGCAGCAGGTTCTCCAAGATGCTTGAAACAACCTACCAACCAATTTTCTTTTAAAACTGCACAACAATGTACCTAAGAGAATTGATGCAGTTTTAAAGGCAAAGGGTAGTCATACCATATACTGATTTGATTTATTTTGTTACTGTTTACTGCTCTTTATAGTAATTTCTTTGTTTATATGCTTTCCATTTCAATATTTTTGAAAGCACCTTTGCTTTACAGAATTTTATTTACATGTGCCTAAGATCTTTGTATAGTGTAGTATATTCACCTCTCCGACTCCCTTCACTAATCTAATAAAATTGTCATAATTATTTTTTATTTCCTCATTTGATGGTGTAAGCATCAGTAATGGCTCAAGCATTTAACACTTATCATCTTCTCAAAGCACTGCAGATCGTATGATGCTAGGGTTCCCATTGTACTCGTGTAGTGGGAGCTAAAGGATTTTAACCTGGAGATTGTGTAATATCAGCAATATATTTCCTAGATAGAAAATTGCTTATCCTGGAGGGACGAGAGGAGGTTCACAAAAATGATGCTGGAAATGAATAGATTAACATATAAGGGGGAATCTTATTAAAACCTATCAAATATTGAAAGGCCCAGATAGAGTGGATGTGGAGAAAGTGTTTCCTATAGTGGAAAAGTCTAGGACTAGACAGCACAGGCTCAGAATACAAAGATGACCTTTTAGAATGGAGATGAGGAAGTAGCTCTTCAGCCAGAAGGTGCTGACTTTATGGAATTCATTGCCACAGACAGCTGTGAAGGCCAGCTCATTGGGTATATTTAAAGCCAAGGCTGATAGGTTCTTGATTAATAAGGCCATCAAAGGTTAAGGGAAGAAGGCAGGGAAACAGGATTGAGAGTGATAATAAATCAGTCATGATTGAATGGTGGAGCAGGTTCTTTGAACTGAATAGCCTAATTCTGCTCCTTAAGGTTACTGCTCACTACTAATGATTTCTGCTCACTGGGAACCCTGAGATGTAAATAGTGGATGATTGAGGATAGAGAGTTGAGGAGAAATGTTTAAGTGGTCTTTTGTTGTAGATGTTTGTTGCTTGGCAGTATGTGGTTCAAAGGTTACTTGCCACTATTCAGTCCAGGCCTGAGTATCCAAAGTCCTGTTGCATGCAGGTATCGTTACCTGAGTAATCATTAATGAATAACTCTGTTTTAGCATCCATCATCAAGGACCCTTTCCATCCAGTCCATGCTCTCTTCTCATTGCTACCATCAGGAAGATGTAGGAATCTTAGATCTCACACCACCAGGTTCAGAACCAGTTATTATCCTTCATCCATCAGGCTCCTGAACCAGCATGGATATCTTCCCTCAGCACAACACTGAACTGATCATTAAACACAACCTATTCAAGGGCACTACAACTCATGTTCTCAAAACTTCTTTACTTATTATCATTATTATTTTCTTTTTCTTTTACTTTTTTACTTTTTCTCAGCTCAAGCTGGTAAAACCTTAGGTATGGGCATAGCCAAGCACGCTCGTTTGTCAATTGCTATGAACTTTAGAACTGCTCTGGTGGTGTTTAGTGTTGTGTCTTTCCAAAGATTTACATAGATATTATTGTGTAGCCCCAATTGTTTAATGCCTTTCGTGTAATTGTATGGTGCCTTTGCGATGTCACTAGGTGTAGATATTACTATCTGGACAATGTATATCTTGTTCATGTTCCAAAGTCTTTCAAATTCCTCTTTTAATTCAGCATCTTTCTAGTGTTTTTCACTTACTGATTTCTGTAAGTTGTGTCCGTTTGGAATGTCTATAACTATTAAATAAATTGTTCTTGCTTGTTTATCCTGTATTATTAAATCTGGACAATCCTATGGGTTGTCCTATCCGTAATAACAGATTGGTCATAAAATATAATTTGTGGTATTCTGATCAGGCTTATGTTTATAGTAAGGTGTGATTTATTTTATGAGTTTGTATTTTAAAGCTAGATTTTGATGAATGATGTTTGCCACTTGATTGTGCCTATGTAAGTAATCAGATTGACTTAAACTGCTGCACGGTCCTGTAATATGTTGGATTATTGCTGGTTTTTCTCCATTTATCATCTTGAACTTGTTGGTCTTTTATGATGTAGTTTTGAAATTTTTTAATGTTAATCACCTGGTCCTGTATTGTCACAAGGAACCCATCTGTTTCTGGGAAGAGATCTCCAACTCTGAACTCCACGCATCCTTGTTGAGATCTAGTCTGCTCAGATCATGGGAATGTCTTCCACAGGGGTCTTCCATGGGGGTTATGCTCTTCCATTGGTTAACTTTTTCTTCCGTAGTGTTAATGCCTTCGTTTTTCTGAGTTGTGCTCTGATTTAAGTTTAGTGGTGTACACTTCCTATCAGAATTGCATATGCTCGCATGGAGTGGCTGATTCCTGTTTTTGCTGATGAAAGTATATTCTTAGAAGCTTTATCTGACTTGTGTTGATTTTTAATGTCTGTTATTCCTCTTGCCGCTTCTGCCCTAGGTAGAGTTAGTTGAAGTGCATTCGAATGCACATAATGTTTTCCGCAATTTGTCATTTCAGTTCTTATTTTGGTTTGTAAGTTTTCCAGATCCATTTCAGACCAAAATATTATGCCATAAGAATACGTTAATATAGGTATAGCAGAAGTGTTTATTGCCTTTGTTATATTTTTACTATTGAGCTCTTAGATTTTCTTAAGCCTTGAAGTAAATTCTGTCAAAAGTTTTTTCTTTATCAAGCTATGATCTATTTGCTTTCCTTGTTATTGTCCCAGGTACTTATATGTTTCATATTCATCTATTGGTTTTATTGTTGTTATTATTATTATTATTATTATTATTATTTGTTTCTTTTTGTATTTGCAACAACCATGGACACCTTCCATTCTGTGAGGTATGACTCCAAACCATTGACTTCAGTTCCCTTTGATTTAAGGTTTCTTAAGACACCTTGTTGGCAGTGGCAAGGACACTGGTGGACAGGACAGGGGAATAGACTAGAGTCGAGCAATATTCAATCTAGGTAGGGAGCCCCAGGCCAGGGTTACTTTAACTTCCAGGCCAATGGTCAGATGTTTGGCCATTTAGAACAGACCAAAGAAGGGCACAAATCTGCTGGCCCAGAATCCGGGGGCGGGGGTGGGTTTGTAACCTGTGATAGAAGAGATAATGACAGTCCAAATCTATTGTATCATTAGTTGTGTCTATTGTGTCATCCACTGTCAATTAGCATAAGGCTCACCTACTGCCAAAATCTCTAATTGCAGATCAAAGCAAAGAGAGATGCCCCATAACAACCATTACCCTTTCACACCTTGCCTGCTGGGAAATAAAGGTATCAGAATCACCTTTAGCATGTGCTGTCAATACTGCATCACAAGATTCTTGGCCCATTCCTCATGACATCATTCATTCATTTGTTTGTTATGTGCTGTATCGTATGACGTGGACGATCGTGGTCTTTCCATGACCATGATTATTCTTGGCAAATATTTCTACAGAAGTGGTTCTCCATTGCCTTCTTCTGGGCAATGTCCTTAAAAACTGGTAACCCCAGCAATTATCAATATTCTTCAGAGATTGTCTGCCTTGTGTCAGTGGTCGCATAACTAGGACTTGTGATATGCACCAAGTTGCTCATGTGATCATCCACCGCCTGATCACGTGACCCTGGTTGGGGGGGGTGGTGCTAAGCAGATGCTGCACTTTATCCAAGAGTGATCAGCAGGCTTGCAGAGGGAAGGCGTGCCTTACACCTCGTTTGGTAGAGAAGTATATCCACCCCGCCACTGGGTGACCTACTGAACTATAAAATCTCCTCCAGCTCATTTCCTGAATAAGGTGAATTGAATATCATGTCATGATTTAAAATGGACCTTCTTGATGGAAGCTATTTAACGAAGTAGGGACATGAGGAAAACAAATCATCTACACAATTCCTTGGTTAATGTAATCCTCAATCCAAAAATTTAACAATCTCAACTTTGAGTCTGCTCTGTGACTGATCACTCAGGGCCATCTGCAGTGGAACCTTCCCGAAATTCACCAACACAAGAGCTTCTGCTCAATCTGGAAATCCAAACTAACACAAACAAAATGCAGTAGGAACTCAGCAGGTCAGGCAGCATCTATGGAGGGGAACAAGCAGTAGGGTCTCAGCCCCAGATGCTGACTCTTTATTCCTCTCCATAGATGCTGCCTGACCTGCTGAGCTCCCCCATCACAAGGCAGTGTGCTTAGCCCCCCCCCCCCCGCTCTACCCATTTTATACTTGTGACTATGAGACTAAGCACAGCTCCAGTGGCATATTTAAGTCTGCTGACAACACTACTGATGTTGACTGAATCAAGGTGGTGAAGAATCAGCAAATTAGAGGGAGATTGAAAATCTGGCTGAGTGGTGCCACAACAAAAACTCTTACTCAATGTCAGCAAGACCAAGGAACTGATTATTGACTTCAGGAGCAGGAAAACGGAGGACCAACCCTCATTGGTGAATCAGATGTGGAGAGGTTCAACAATTTTAAATACCTCCGTGTTATGTTCTCAGATGATCTTTCCTGGGTCCAGCACGTAAGTCCCATTACAAAGAAAGACAAGCAGCACCTCTACTTTCCTAGAAGCTTGCAAAGATTCAGCATGTCGTCTGAAACTTTGACAAACTTCTATAGATGTGTGGCGGAGGATACACTATAGATGTGTGGTTGATGCTTCAAGACCTGGTTTGGAGACACCGATGCCCTTGAACAGAATATCGTACAAAAGGTAGAGGATACAGCCCAGTCCATCACAGGTAAAGTTCTCGTCACCATTGAGCACATCTACACAAAGCGTTGTCACAGAAAAGCAGCATCTATCATCAGGGACCACCCCCACCCCCATCCAGGCCATGTTTTCTTCTCGCTGTTGACACCAGGAGGAAGCTACAGGCGCCTCAGGACCCACACCACCAGGTTCAGGAACAGCTACTTTCCCTCAACCAGCAGGTCGTTCAACCAGAAGGGTAACTGTACGCAACTTCTTTCACCCATCACTGCACAATTACCACAAGTTCTGGACTCACTTTCAAGGACTCTTCATCTCATCTTCTCAATATCTATAGTTTATTTCTTTATTTATTTATTATTACTTTTTTTTTCTTTTTGTATTTGCACAGTTTGTTGTTTTTTGCACATTGGTTGTTTTGTCTTTCTTGATTCTATTGTGGTTCTTGTATTTACTGTAAATGCCCATAAGAAGATTAATCTCAGGGTTGCATATGAGTATGTACTTTGATAATAAATTTACTTTGAACTTTGAAATTTGTGTGTTACTCCAGAAATTTACAGCTCTCTGCATCAAGCAGTTTCTTTTCATTTCAGTCTTCAATGATCAGTTCTGATCTGAGGTAGAGCCCCTGAGATCAAGACAGTCGTTTCAGTTCTTGTTCTTACAGTATACCACACACCATCTCCAAAAACACCACTTGCAGGAGAGAAAGTGCTAGCGGTTATTTAACACCTTATGATTTTGCCGAGTCCTTCAAACCAATGAGTTTATCCAGTCACTTTGTCATACCACTACTTGCAGCAAACAACTTGTTCACTGATTGATCCACAAACATTGAGCCAAATGGTTTGGTTGAAAGTTGTTTGGTGCTTGTAACTGAGACTGGACCCCAGAAGTAGTCTGTCATCCATAATAAACATATTTTCCAATAAAAATAGAATCAAATAAATGTTAACTACGAACCTGTCGCTTTGGATTGTTCCATACTTCAATGTGAAATGGTAACTTTGTGAAGCGATTACTCATGCATTATTCAGAGTAATCAATAAAAATGTGTCTTCAATTATTTATAATTGAAAATTGGCTTCTTATGTCCTGTAATGGTTCAAAATAGAGGTGGACACTTAACTCCTTGTAACAGATGAATTAGTTTCAGTGATTAATTTATTTAGTCCACAGTTACTACACAGTATTTAAACAGCTGCTAAAACCTTGTAATTGAGGTGTAATACAGCTCATATGTTGGAGGTAGAATAGGATTCTGAGTTACTGTACAAAATAGAAGAGCTTGAGAAAGTGCTTTAAAATCAAATAGATGAAACAACCAATTGTAGTGGGAGATAATTAGCAAATTAGAGGGATATCAGTTTGGTGTGTGTAGAGATAAACAAGAGATGTACATTTTGGGTTTAGCAATTAACACCAGCCTCTAATGTAGTGAAAACTACTATAAATATATTTCTATCTCTATTTCTCACTTTAATATCTCTATTTTTCTTTTCAGAGTTCTTTTGAAGACCCTGACCTGGAGTTACACACTGACTTTGGTTCTTGGCGGAAATGGGACCTGCTCTCGGGGTCTCACGACTGGCTGTTATTTGATATACCAAGTACTCAGCCTAGAAGATTAGCTGGCCTTCGGAGTTCTGGGATTTCGTGGCTCTGGATGTGGGCGGACTTGTGGTTGGTACCTCTGTAGGGATTCAGTGTGTCGTGGGGGATGGAAGGTCGAAAGCAGCAAGCTGGCTGCTAGCTGTGTGCCCAGAGACCCAAGTTCTTTGGGCACAGAGCTTGGAAAATGTGACACAACGGACTTAAAACATCGTAAGTCAGCAAGTTGTTTGTTATATCTCCCCTCTCACTGTGAAACGGGGACACCTCTTTTTCCCTTATTAGGCAGAGAGAGAGCCTGTGGTGTGTCAAATTACTAGGTGAACGAGTAGTCTTTGGGGTACTGCAAGTCTGTGTCTTTATTGATGCTTTGCTGCATGCTTGAGTGCTCAGTGGGGGGCGCTAATGCTTTTTTCTGCTTTGTTTTTATATATAGGCTTACGTCTTTCCCTTTAGCAACTTCTGCAGAAGTTTACAGTATAAAATAACTTCTGGAAATATTTACAGTGTTGTTTTTGAATTCTTTCACTGCTTGTGATGTCTGATAGTATATTTCCTTAGTTGGGTGGAGAACTGGTAGATAATCAGTCAAGAAAGCTATGATTAATTTTATACCCTACCTTTAATTACATTTAGAGTTGCCAGTAAAAAGGAGACTGAGGAATAGATAACTGAAGCCCTTAGACCCGAGGCTAACGAGGAAAAAACAGATTTTTGACTGGTTCATTTCAAAGTTCTTCAACATATAATGGAGAATTGCAGATAAGAACACATCGTCAGACCATGGTAGACATTGTGGAAAAGAAAAGAAAAAGCCAATGTTCTTTGGAACTTGGTATCATGCTAAAAAGAGTTGCAGTTCTTACAAGTTCAAGGTAAATTCATTATCAAAATACATATATGTCATCATATACAACCCTGAGATTCATTTTCTTATGGGCATATTCAAAAATCAGCAATAGAATAATAACCATAATGGAATCAATGAAAGACCGCACCAACTTGGACATTCAACCAGTTTGCAAAAGACAGCAAACTGCAAATATAAAAAGAAAGAAATTATGATAATAAATAAATAAGCAATAAGTATTGAGAACATGAGATGAAGAGCCTCCGTAGGTTGTAGAAACATTTCAATGTTGGGGCAAGTGAAATGGAGTGAAGTTACCCCCTTTCGTTCAAGAGCCTGATGGCTGACAAGTAATAACTGTTCCCGAGCATGGTGGTGTGAGTCCTGAGTCTCCTTTACCTTTTTCATGATGGCAGCTGCAAGAAGAAAGCATGTCCTGGGTGGTGGGAGACCCTGATCATTCGTACTGTTTGTCACTGCAATGTAGCTAATTATGCACAGTTTATGGAAGCAACTTGGCTTGTGAATTAAAAGCAAGTATAGCAAAATCAATTTGGGATGTGTGGTTGTAAGCGTAAAACATGAGGGATGTTCTTGATCCAAGGTTCTTCTAGAAGTTACGAAAGAGGCATAAAACATATTGTTTTATTAAGTGCTAATAGAACAAAGAGAATTAGAAATGGGGAATAACAAGAGGCTAGGAACAAAGAAGAAAGAAAAGAAAAAGAATAAAGATTCTGAGCCTATGTGCTCTGCCCTCCTTATACTCCATAGATAAGAGACAGTCTATTCAAATTTGTAGATAAGAGTTAACCAATCAGATAGCTCCTATTCAAATAATGTGATACCAAGAAGAGTCCAGAAAGAGACAGAAGTGTAACCACTAATGGACATATTGAACAACTACAATTGCATATACATACTGTGACCATTTGGAACCATAATAACCAGTTACATGTATAGAGGTGGTGATATAAAATACAAACAAGTGTTAATTATTAAACTGTAAAGAATGTAACAAGTATACAGTATAATCCAACAGGGACAAAAGTTGGTTATCTGTCCTGGCAAGTCAAGAATCCTAAATAATGTTGCTTCATCATTCTAATCACAGTTCTGATGGTTGGTTTATCATTATATTGCAATGGTTTCCAAGGTAACTGAAAAGAAAGGTATATAGGTCCCAGAAGATTTTCAAGTCAATTGGAGTGCTCATTGGCAGAACTGTTTTGACAAGACTATAATAGTTGTCATTGCTGCAAAACACAACCACCGAGGGCTCGGAAATCAGAATGGTTTTGGGTCACTCTTAATTAGGAGTGGTCTATCTGCTCAGAGGTCTGCTAATTATCCTGTTTCAGGGCCTATTGGAACTGTGATGCCAGATCTATCAAAAGGTAAGGATGGTGTAGGAAGGCAAAATTAGCAAAGCAGGTGCCGTGATTGTAAGTTAATAAAAATGTACTCAATATGTTAAAGTTTGAGCTCTATAATGGGCTCATTTTCTATTCAATTTGTTTGTGTGAGGTATCAAAGAAATTGATAAGGGGTAGAAATTGGTTAAAAAGAAGGATGATATTCCTTTAGAGCTGATAATTTATTAAATGATGAAATTATCTTTGTGAATCTTTCTGAATTTTAACTTTGAGTGAGGTGGACATTTACTGTCCTTCCTAATTAGAATGTTCCAATAGGATGGACACATACATTCCCTGCAGCTAGTGGTATATAGGACAACAGTAGTTGGGGGGGAAAAACTTTCAGGGAGCTTGTTAAAATTTACAAGGGATCCTGAAATAGTAAGTGCCATGAAGGTAGAAAATCTAGCCTAGGTTTTAAGGGGAAGTTAAAGCTGTTATTACATTGATAAACAGAGTGGAAGATCAAAATTAACACAAGCAATTACGCAAAACACACAAAATGCTGGAAGAATTGAGAAGGTCAGGCAGCATCTATGGAACAGTATAAATAGTCAACATTTCGGACAAGGCATTTCTTCAGGACTGGAAAGGAAGTTGGAAGACAACAGAATAAAAAGGTGGGCATTGGGGAAGGAGGATAGCTAGAAGGTGATAGATGAGGTCAGGTGGATAGGAAAGGTAAAGGGCTAGAGTGGAAGGAATCTGACAGGAGAGGAGAATGAACCATAGGAGAATGGAAAGGAGGAGGGGACCTAGGGAGAAGTGATAGGCAGGTGAGAAGAGGTAAGAGACCAGAGTGAGGATTAGAAAAAGAGGGGAAGGGGATGGAATTTTTTTTTACCAGAAGGAGAAATCAATATTAATGCTATTGAGTTACAGGCTACCCAGAGGTAGCCTAAACCACCATGAGGGTGGCCTCATCATGGCACAAGAGGAGACCATAGACCAACATGTCAGAACGGGAATTGGAATTACACTTTTGGTAGATGGAGCAGAGGTGTTTGATGAGGCAGTCCCCCAGTTTACCATGGACCTTACCAACGTGGAGAAGACCACATCGGGAGCACTGGATGCGATAGACCAATCCAGCAGGTTCACAGGTGAAGAGTTGCCTCACCTGGAAGGACTTCTTGGGGCCCTGAATAGAGGTGAGGGAGGTAGTGAATGGGCAGGTGTAGCAATTTGGCCACTTGCAGGGTTAAGTGCCAGGAGGGAGATTAATGGGAAGGGGTAAATGGATAAGGGAATCACAGATGAAGCAATCCTTTTGGAAAGCGGGCGTGGGGGGGGGGGGTTTAAAGGTGTGTTTGATGGTGGGATCCCTTTGGAGATGGCAGAAGTTGCAGAGAATGATACGTTGGATGTAGAGGATGGTAGGAAAGGACAAGAGGAACTCTTATCACTGTTAGGGCAGCGGGAAGGTAGGGAGAGCGCACTTGTTCAGGAAATGGAGGAGATGCGGGTGAGGGCAGCATCAATGGTGGAGGAAGGGAAACACCTCTGACGTCCTGGAACAGAACGTCTTTGATATCCTGGAAAGGAAAGCCGTATCTTGGGAACAGAAGCAGTGAGTCAAAGGATCTGAGAAAAAATGAATAGCATTTTTACAGGAGGCAGGGTGGGAAGAGGTATAGTCAAAATATCCATGGGAATCAGAGAGATGGAGACAGAGGGGAGGAAGGTGTCAGAAATGGACTAAGTGAACTTAAGGAAGTTGGAGGCAAAGTCGATGAAATTGATGAGCTCAGCATGGGTGCATGAAGCAGCACCAATTCAGTTGTCAATGTAGTGCAGAAAGAGTTGGGAAGCATTACCAGTGAAGCTTTAGAAAGTGGACTGTTCTACATAGCCAATGAAAAGGCAGGCATTTCTGCGGCCCATGTAGGTACCTATGGTTACCCCTTGAGAAAGCTGAAGAAGAAAAATTGTTGAAGGTGAGGACCAGTTTTGCCAGATGCAGGAGGACGATGGTGGAGGGCATCTGGTTGGTTCTTCTATTGAGAAAGAAGCAGAGAGCTTTAAAGCCTTCTTGATGGCGGATAGAAGTGTATAGGGACTGGACATCTACGGTGAAAATTAGGTGGTTGGGGCCAGGGAAGGAGATAGAGAGCATGAGAAATGTTGTGGATGTTGGTGGGAAGTGACTGAAGCAAGGGGGATAGATGGAGTCGAGGTATGAGGACACGAGTTCAGTGGGGCAGGCGTAGGCAGAGACAATGGGCCTATCCAGAGAGTCAGGTTTGTGCATCATGGGTAGGAGGTAGAAGCGAGCAGTGCGGCATAAGGAAACTATGAGAGCGATGGCAGTGGATGGAAGCTCTCCAGAGTGGATGAGGTCAGCAAAGAAATATGCAATACTTCCATTGGTTGAAAGAATATGTCGATATATACGGGTTAGAATTAACAAAGCAACCCTAGTGTGTCTATAGAACTGCCTCTTGTAATTCTAAGGTGCTGTGGACCAGAAACTCACCACAAATAGTGAGCATGTATATTGTAACTCCTCCTTTAGCCTTGATAAGGTCCAAGAGCTCCATGACCAATACAGGGCTTTTGAAGTGCTTCTACTGAAGTAGACAACTTATCTGGTTACATCCGACAAACAGTAACTATAATGATGGTCAAATTAGCAGTGAGGTATAAAGGACGGGAGGACAACTGGAGAACTCACTATCTCTAAATAGTGCCCTAATATCTTTTACATCTAAATGAGAGAGCAGACTAGTCTTCAGTTTAACACTTCATCCAATTGAATATCAGCACCGCTTATGGTATAACATTGAGTGCAACCAGTGCTTGAATCGCTGGAGTACCCAGTCTGAAAATTCAATGTAAAGTGTACCCAGTGCAATAGAAAGCTCCCACCCCGTAGATCAGAAGATCGTCCTGTGAACTTTCACAGCATATAATAAAAAGCAAAGAATGCCGTTTGAAAAGAAGATATGTTTGCTCATTTGCTGGAGAGGTTAAGAAAAGCAGTAGATTACTCATTATGATCCATTAATACCTATTGTAAAGATTGTCATGGGAGGAAAGTTATGGTGTTTATTTGATCCAGGTCCCATGGAACTGAGATGGGTGGGGTGGAGTTCCTAAAGGAGAAGAGTGCCAATGATTTTGGAGGATTCTTCTGGGCAAAGATCGGGATACTGGGTGAACTGTAGTAATGGAGCCAAGTCCAATGGACTAAAGATTCATCCCACGTTTCTGGGCTTGATTTGCGAAGCCTACCAATTCATGTGAAGAATGATCACTGAATAAAGAAATGTTGGCGATCCCAGTGGAGCTATGTTCCTGCCTCAGAGTGGGAAAAGAGAGAATAATATCCTGCATTGTACATTTAAGTTACATTAATTATCCCTACTAGGAAGGGGAGCAATTAAGCACTCCAGCAGCAGCAAAGAAGGTCCTGAGGCAGTAACTTGGATAAGGGGGCATTTGCTCATTAGTCTGTGGTAGGGAAAGGTTCAGCTGCAGGATATTACCTTTTTCATGAGAAATTTTAAACTGGGTAAAAGTGCTTCACACAATGCACTCAGTGTACCCACAGCCTCGTAATTAACAATCAGAAGTTCTAGCTCCAAGCACAGTCCTGCTTAAAATGTCAGACTGTTTCTACCACAGTCATTTAATCACATTGACAGATTTAAAATGAGCTTGTACACCAATTTTTAAAAAAATGTATAATTTGACTGAGCAGAAAAGCTCAGTTGGAAGCAGTCTCCACTCTGACAAGGAGCTTGGAGGTTTCATGTGGCTGAGACAATGTTCTAAGTGAAGCAGTGAAGGGGTGCACACTATCCTTTGAGACATTGAAGATCACATGCACTATTTCAAATACTGGCCTTCTGTCCAATATTTATCCTACAACTGGCAACACCTAAAAGGTTGATACATTTACTATAAATTAGTAAATAGTGTTCATGTTGCATTCATTACTATATTCAACTTTGCAAAGAATAGCAACGTTTCAAATAAACTTAATTGTCTGTAAGATATTTTGAAACGCCTCAAAGTTGTGAATTATTGAATAACCATCCAGTATCCATCTCCAGGGTTATTTCTGCATAACTTGCACATTTAATTTATTAATCTAAATGATCCATATTGAAATGTGCCATACATGTTAATGTGATGTGTCATAAAATCTAAAATCTGGACAAAACCTACTCTTGAGACTTAAATAACATTTTATGCAATTTTGCATTTGAAGACTGAAGCCCTACATTATTAGGTTTCTGTTCAAATTTCAAAGTAAATTTATTTTCAAAGTATACATATATTACCATATACTATCTTGAAATTAATTTTCTTGCAGGAATTTACAGGCAAAAAAATACAATCGAATTTACAAAAAATATTCACAAAGACCGGCAAACAACCAATCTGCAAAAAAAGACAAACTGTGCATTAAAAAGATGATACTGTGAACATAGGTTCTAGAAAGTCCTTGACAGTGTGCCTGTAGGTTTTCAAATCAGTACAAGAGTAGCAGTGCAGAAGTTATCCATAATAGTTCAGGAGCCTGATGATTGTAGGTGATAATTGTTCCTGAACCTGTTAGTGTGAGATGTAAGGCTACTGTACCTCGAGAAGAGGACATGGTCCAGATGGTGGAGATCTTTGATGATCGATGCTGCTTTCTCATGGTAACACTCTGTGTAAAACTATTTAATGGTCCATGAACACTATCTCACTATTCTTCTTTTGCACTTCATTGATTTATTTGTCACTTATGGTCATTCTTAATGTCTTGCACTATACTGCTGCAACAGAACGACAAATTCCATGACGAATGTCAGTGATAATAAACATGATTTTGATTCTGTTTATCTTTCATTCCTCTGTGCTAAATTTAATTTGCAGCTTGCACCAAAATACATTCATCTATATTTCTTCATCCAACTTGCTTCTCTTCTCTCTTTAAAGTAATACCAATCAGTTCACACTACAGTGTTAGTTAGCTGGTAGATCTCCAGGGTAAATGACCATTTGGCTATAAAAGAGTAGTGCATCTTCTGTTAAAAAAATCTGGAAGGTACTTGGCATCTGCTGCATTTGAATATTTGCCTCCCACTGCATGGTTCTAATGATGGGAAAGAGCCAGTATTAATTGTTCTTTTTCTTAGATATCTATAGCCCATGTTTGTTTGTAGCTCCAATCTTATCGGTTCAGATTGGCAATGTTTGCAATACTTTCTAAATTTTCCATTGTCCATTCTTCAAGGTATGGTAACATATTTTTATATGTTCCTTGATCTTGCTCACACTCATTGCAAACAGCAGCTTCCAGAGGTATGCAGTGACTCAAAACAACATAGTGTGAGCTGGATGAGAATTTGTTGACTCCGATCTTGTCACATATTAGTTTCAAGACTACACCACTTACCAAGGCACACTGGGTTTGTTTGAAAATATAGCATATGCCCACTGTGCATCTCTAAGGTGGTGTATTGACAAAATCTTCTCATGTGCACTTGGGGATAAAATGATGACAGCTGAGGTATTTAATGTAAGGTATTTTTTAATCTGAGAATTATAAGATCATAAGACAGAGGAGCAGAATTAGGCCATCAACCCATCAAGTCTGCTCCGCTATTCAGTCATGGATGATCCTGGATTCCATACACCTGGCTTCTCACCATAACCTTTGTTGTCCTGACCAATCAGGAAGCTATCAATTTTTGCTTTAAATATACCCACAGCCTTGGCCTTCATGGCTGTCTGTGGCAGAGCATTCCACAGATTCAATACTCTCTGTCTAAAATAATGTTCCTCCTTACTTCTGTTCTAAAGGGCCACCCTTCAATTTTGAGGCTGTGCCCTCTAGTTCTGGATACTCTCACCATAGGAAACATCCTCTCCACATCCATTGTATCTAGTCCTTTCAACATTCGGTAGCTTTCCATGAGATACCCCTGCATTCTTCTAAATTCCAGTGAGTACAGGCCTAAGGCTGCCATACGCTCTCTATACGTTAAACCCTTGATTCTCGGAATCATCCTCGCGAACCTCCTCTGCACTCTCTCCAATGACAACACATCCTTTCTGAGATATGGGGCCCAAAACTGTTGACAATACTCCACAAGTGTGGCCTGGCAAGTGTCTTATAAGGCCTTAGCATTACTTCCTTGCTTTTATATTCTATTCCCCTTGAAATGAATGTCAACATTGCATTTTCCTTCTTTACCACAGACTCAACCTGCAAATTTACTTCTGGGAGTCTTGCATGAGGACTCCTAAGTCCCTCTGCATTTCTGATGTTTGTATTTTCTCCCCATTTTGATAATGGTCCATGCTATTGTTTCTTTCACCAAAATGCTTTATCGTACATTTCCCAACATGATATTCTATCTGCCATTTTTTTGCCCATTCTTCAAATTTGTCAAAGTCCTTCTGCAATTGCATTGCTTCCTCAGCACTACCTACCCCTCCACCTATCTTCGTATCATCCGCAAACTTTGCCACAAAGCCATCAACTCCAGATGCGACGTGCCTTTCCTTTTCCTAAGCAGCCTCATGTGTGGCACCTTATCAAATGCCTTCTAAAAATCCAAGTAAACGACATCCACTGCCTCTCCTTTGTCCACACTACTTGTTACTTCCTCGAAGAACTCTAACAGATTCATCATGAGAAACTGCTTATTGTCAAATAATTCTGAAGTGATGTGTTGTTATCCAGTATCCAGAACATAGGAGAAAAAAACCAGCCTGTAGTTCTGCATTGTAAAAGTTACTGGTCCCTGGACAAGACAGTAACCTTGCGTACTGTAACATAGCTATCTATTTGGAAAATAAGCAAAGAAATTATCCCCAGATACTGGCTAATATTTATCTAATGATCACCATCACCAAAACAGTTCATCCAGTTATTATCATATCGATGTTTATTTGAGAAAAGATATGCTGACATTGGAGCAGCTTCAGAGGTGGTTCACAAGAATGATTCCAGCAATGAAAGGGTTATGTTATGGGAGTGATTGATGGCTCTGGGCTGTACTTGCTGGAATTTAGAAGAATGAGAGGGGATCTCATTGAAACCTACTGAATGTTGAAAAGCCTAGATAGAGTGAATATGGAGAAAATGTTTCCTATAGTGGGGGAGTCTAGCACCAGAGGGCACAGCCTTGGAATAGAGGGGCATCCATTTAGAATGGAGATTAGGAGGAATTTCTTTATGCAGGGAGTAGTGAATCTGTGGAATTCATTGCCATAGATGCCCGTGGAGGCCAAGTCATTGGGTGTTTCTAAAGCAGTGGTTGATAGGTTCTTGATTAACCAGGGCGTGAAAGCTTATGGGGAGAAGGCAGGAGAATGGGACTGAGAGGGAAATGGATCAGCCATGGTGAAACGGCAGGGCAGACTCGATGGGTCAAATGGTCTAAATCTGCTTCTGTATCTAATGGTTTTGTGTTTGTGGGATCAAACTTTCTGTCATGATTAACTTTCAGCAATACTGAGGGTTCAGTAATTCTACATTAGTGGCAAATGCTTTTGGACTTCCACAGTAATGAGAAATCTTTTATAGACACTAGAGGTTCTGTACATGCTGGAAATCCAGATCAACACATACAAAATGCTGGAGGATCTCAGCAGGTTAGACAGCATCTGTGGAAAGGAATAAACTGTTGACGTTTCAGGCCAAAACCCTTCATCAGGACTGCAAAGGAAGGGGAAAAAGCCAGAATAAAAAAGTGGGAGGAAGGGAAAAGGGGTATGAGCTAAAAGGTGATAGGTAAGGGGGGCAGGCTGAAGTGAAAAGCTGGGAGGCAATAGGTAGAAAATGTAATGGGCTGAAGAAGGAATTAGAAAGGAGAGGAGAGTGGACCATGGGAAAAAAGGAATGAGGAGGAGTGCCGGGGGAAGTGATAGGTTGGTTAGGAAAAGAGAAGAGGTATGAGGGAAACCAGAGAGAGGAGTGTAAGAAGAGGGAAGAAGGAGAGGGAACAATTACCAGAAGTTGGAAAAGCGATCTTCACGCCATCAGGTTGGAAGCTACCCAGAAGGAACACTTACAGACACCTTTTTTCTCTTTTTATGCATAAAGTTTCCAAGCTGGGAGACGTGCCTTATTTCTCTTACTCTGCCAAGCTTCATAAAGCTTACTTTTGTTATTGATATGTAATGCACCCAGATGGAAGGATCCATCGGTTTTGCATACAGATGAGCATTTAACAGATGCCTTTTAATTTTAAGAATCCCAAAGGTCCCTTCTAGTTGCCGTTTTACCGAGAATATAACATAAATTTCATCAGAAATTGGATGGATCTCCATTTTAAAACTATTCTGTAGATGGGTAGGTTATTTGAAGACTGCAGCTCCTGTATCTGTATCCCTTGGTAATCCTGGTCTATTATATGCTTAAGGATCTCCATTTGAATACGCGTGATGTTTCCTCAGTATGCGTCCCACCCCTCTTGCTCACTAGCTAAGAAGAAAGTTTCATTAAGGGAGGGCTTGTGTAAAGTTAATGCAGTGCATAACATCACTTAATTAAAGTGAAACTATGAATAAAATTATTGGTCTCCAGTTTGATCCCATTTCTCCTTCAGTGAGGTGCCTGACATTCCTTTGGCAACTGACTGTAACTGCACACACCGAGACAGATGTACGTTTTTTTTTGCATTACTCTATGAGGCAATGGACTGCAGATTTTATGATTGTGGCTTCGAATTAGAGAGTTATTGGATATGTGCCCATGATCAAATTGAGTGGTGGAGTAACGACTGATGACAGCAAAGGGCCAATTTACATAATTCTCTCTTCCAGGAAGAAGCCCAGCCAGGAAAAGAGATGAAGGTAAACATAATGATTAGCCTTGTGCATCATAGATACATCAAAACATACAGCGAGATGTGTTGCTTGCATCAATGACCAACAGTCTGGGATGTGCTGCGGGGCAGCCCGCGAGCATACCCACACTTCCAGTGCCAATGTAGCATGCTCGTAGCTTACTAACTCGAAGTGTGCATCTTTGAAATGTAGGAGGAAGCTGTGGCTCCCGGAAGGGACCCACAAATTTAGGAGGGGAACTTACAGACAGTGGCAGGTATTGAACCCTGATCTTACAACTGGTGCTCTAGAGTGTTACACCAACTGAGAATGAGGTGGGTGAGGAGAGGTGGACGTGGAGGAGGGAGACAGAACAGACTTATTTCTGATAGGGGTTTCCACAGAAGGAAAGAAGTCTTGCATTTTTACAGTAGTGCCTTTTACACTTTCCCAACTTACATGCAGTGACATCGTTTTGAAGTGCAGCTGCTATTGTACTTTGGGGAATGCAGCAGAGAATTGCAGTAGCACAGGCTCACATATGCAACAACGTAATAGTGAACAGAATCGGCTCTTATTGAAGGACGCATTAGCTAGATCAGCAGAGGCAGTCGTTTTCATGTAGCACCATCCTCTGAAAGGTCAGGCTAAATCTCGGTTTAACATTTCATCTGAAAGAGGGCATCTTTGTCAAGTGGGTCAGTACAGAAGCGCTGTGGTTAGCGCAGCGCGTTACAGTATCAGCAACCCGGGCTCACTCCCTGCCACTGCCTGTAAGGAGTTTGCACATTCTCCATGTGACCCCATGGGTTTCCTCTGGGTGCTCTGGTTTCCTCCGACAGTCCAAAGATGTACTGGTTGGTACGTTAATTTGTCATCATAAATTGTCCCATGATTAGGCTATGCTTAAATCGGGAGATTGCTGGGTGCCATGGCTTGAAGGTCTGGAAGGGCCGATTCCACAATGTTTGTCAAAAATAAAGAAATAAAGCTGTCCTCAGTTTGGAAATGGATTTTCCTGGATTTTCCAAACATTTTTTGTGCCATGGCCCAACACCGTCATGGACCGTAGGCTGGGAACCCCTACTCTAGATTCAGGAGTGTGATGTGAACCCAAAACTTTATCTCTCAAGGCCAATGATAGCCTTGCCTCAGAATTTAATCCCTGGTGGGTCACCAAAATATTTTTAATAACGCTGAGTACTGCTTGTTCTGTTCAGGGACCGACTGAGCACATTGCAAAAGTTTGTGTCCTTCAGCTTGAACAGTAAAACAAAAGCTGAGTATGTGACTAATATAGAGTTGAAGTGTCCGTTATTTAATTGTGCAATTTTCAGACAGTACTTCTTTGGATAAAGAGAAAAAAACATATAAACTTTTGTTTTTAAGCAGAGTGCTTAGGTGCTTAGCTGTCCTTCATGAACATTTAAATCAGCTCCTTCCCCTACATTGTCAGATTTCCGAACGGTTCTTGAACATTACTTTATTGTACCTTTTATTTATTTTGTAATTTATATTTATTTCCTGTCTTTGCACTGTGCTGCTGCCGCAGAACAGCACATTTCACATCACATAACACAGTAAAAATAAACTTGATTGTGATCTATTGGTGTGTCACGCAATGTCTTGCATGTAGGCACCCTGAGCGAAGCTGCATCTCTGAAGTATAAGAATATGAATCTCAGGCATTGCCTTCATTTTAAATAGACTGAAAAGCTGAGATACGATAGAGTTATGTGCAGGACCACCTTCTACCACAAACTTGTACATTCTGGTACTCAGCACTGAAGACCATCATGCATTTGTTTTTTTTTGGCTTTGCTGTCATCCATATTTAATGCTTATCTCAAACTAGTTATGACTCATTCACAGAGGCCGATATTCAGTTACAAGTGCTAGTATTACAATGAAAGGATCCCTTCAGTTAGAATGTAATTGGGCTGCAGTTTGGATTGTGAATACTTCCAGAGATATTTTCTCTTTTCATGGTATTCATTTCCTCCTACGTCCAGAAATAATGAGGCCTTGACTAAAGTATTTTAAACACGCAATCCCCTTCGTTGCTGGAGTCCGCTATGTTTGCCAGAATGAATGACTGAATGCTGGTTGGTTACAATGGCAGCCCGCGGATGAGCAGCTCCTGACTGCCTTTTGCCAGTCTACCCTATTCCAGGGCAGCAACACTTCTTGCTGCTTTGTTCCGGGGTTATAATTGGCATACAAAGCCATTTGTGTATTGAGAGGTCACCCTGCCGCAGGGAAATTAGACAATGATATGGAATGCCTCATTATTGGGAAAGATGCGCATATCTATAAAGTGATGGGGAAATTCCAGATCAATTTCCATGATGATGCTATAATACAAGCAGGATATTAAGCCACTCAGATGATGAATTCAGGAATCAGAAGTATAAAGGGATTTGGGAATCCTAGTGCAGGATTCCCTGAAGTTTAATCTAGGAATTCCCTAAAATTTAACTGAGCTCATCTACATGAAACTTTGCTGTAGAAAAGCAGCATTCGTCATCAAAATCCTCACCACCCAGGCCATGCTGCCTTCTCACTGCTGCCATTAGGTAGAGGGTACAAGTGCCTCAGGACTCGCAGGTTCAAGAACAGTTACTACCCCTCAACCAGCAGGCTCTTGAACAAAACAGGATAACTGCACTCATTTAAGGACTCTTCTATCTTGCTATTCCATGCTTGTTATTTATTGCTATTTATTTATTATCTGCATTTGTGCAGTTTGTTCACAGTTTACAGATCCTACTTACAGTTACTGTTCTATAGATTTGCTAAGTATGTCTGCAGAAAAAAAATCTCTGCATTGCATGCGGCGGCATATATGTACTCCAATAATAAATTTGACTTTGACTTTAATTTGCAGGTTGAGTCCGTCATAATAAATGCAAATGCAATGTTAGCATTCATTTCGAGAGGACTAGAATACAAAGAGGCCCGAAACATCAGCTGTTTATTCCTCTCCATAGATGCTGCCTGGTCTGCAGCAGTGATGCAGTTTCAGTGCCATAGCCAATACCACCACTCATGGCTGCGTGTGCCACATCTGCTCACGGTGTCCAATATTTGCTCTTTGACACACATGCTGTCTGGTGTCGGGTGAAAGGGAGAAGGAGAGAAAGAACCGAAGAAGGGAAGGGAACAGGAGGGAGGCTGGAAGGTAGGAAGGAAGTAGGGTAAGGACGCAGATGCGAGTTATATTTGGTTACCCAGCAACAGGATGCCAGCTGCTTTTAGAAACTTGCATGGAGCCTCTTCAAGCTCAGTTGCAACTTAAAAGCCTGGCATGCTTTCCTTGTGGTAACCTTAAGTGGCACCGCAGATAACTAGTACTCACCCTTCTGGATGTAGTAGGAATCTCATTTGGGCATTGTACTGAGCGCAGTTATACAATGCACCAAAAGATTGTGTGCAGATTGAGCCAAATAGCATTTAGTCCTATTTCCAAATGATGCACCGTAGACTCCACGCACTGCTTTATGAGGTGCTTTCCTCTCTCCCTCCCCCCCACCCCTGCTGAACCCAACACCATTTAAATGGAGAACTCTTAATAATTTGGCAGCAAAGATTGATTGATGCAGGGGATATAATGAGGTACACATGTTTGTAATTGTAAGCCTTCATAAAACCTAACTTTGCACATGTATCGATAATTCTGCTGATTAACTGCACAGATTTACAGGAGTCTGGGTGAGAATAAGTTATTTGACAGGCTCGGGCTGCATTATAGGCCACAAGAGCAAGTTATATTGTCTTCCCTCTTGTTTTTAAGTATGTGCAGCCAGTCTTAGTTGTCCGCTGCAGAGTGCTGCGAAGCTATTATGTTAATACAGAATTAGAACATTCCTGCTCTCGAAACTTGGTCTTACATTGAGACTTATCTTTCTTATCTTGTGTTGGTCTGGAATTTTCAGAAGTTTTTATTTTCAGTGTATTGCTTCAATGATTTGATAGATCCTGAACCTAAATGCAATGTCCCACCGGTATCAATTGCCAGGACTCTATATGTAGGCCTCAGAGCCCCATGAACCACTATTATTAAAGCAACATGTTGGCACAGCCAGCGTAGCTGCTGCCTTACCTGAGTTCAATCCTGACATCGGGTGCTGTCTGCGTGGGGTCTGCACATACTCACTGTGACCACATAGACTTAGAACATAGAACGTAGAGGAGTTCAGAACAGGAACAGGCCATTCGGCCCACAGTGTTGTACTGAACCAGCTAAAAAGCAAACCAAAAACACCCAAACACTAATCCCTCCTACCTACACCATGTCCATATCCCTCCATCTTCCTTACATCCATGTGCCTATCCAATGAAACTTAAAAGTCTCTAATGTATTTGCTTCTTCCTCTGGGTGCTCTGGTATCCTTCCTCCCATGTCCCAGACATGCGGGTGTTCTGTCCATTAATTGTCTACTATCAAATTGCCTCTGGTGCATGATGAGAATAAGATCTGGATGGAGCTGATGAGAATGTAGGAAGAATAATTTGCAGGGAAAATTAGTATGGAATGGAATTGCTCTGTGAGGCAACAGCAATTCACTGGGCTGATACAGGGGGCTTCTGTGTTGTAAGGAAATGAAGAATGTAAAGGCCAAAACTTGTTTACCCTGAGAATACATGGTTTGAAGCTTTCTTCTTCCTGCTCCATAAGGCAGTCTTGATTTCTGTCCTCTGGTTGTCCCCTTATGCAAAGTTGCAGTCTCAGTGAGAACTGTCCGACAGTTACCAAGGGAACAGATAACCCTCTGAATAGTTCTTCCAGTTAATGATTCTTCAGCAGCATCTAATGTAAGGCTATTCTGTTTTGACAGGATCAGTTTTAGATATGATTCTCATCTTCCTATGTACACAAGGGATCATCCGATGACAGTCAAGGTTGAGAACTTTATTCTCCTGCCGTCCTAAGTAAACAAAGGCATCATACCTTTTAATGTCATGCATCGCGGCAGCATAGTGGTTAGATTAACACTATACAGCGTCAGCTATAAGATTTGGATTCAATTCCCGATGCTGTCTGTAAGGAGTTTGTCCGTTCCCTCCAGAACTGCATGGGTTTCTTCCACACGCTCTGGTTCCCTCCCACATTCCAAAGTCAAATGGGTTAGTAAGTTGTGGGTCTGCTATGTTGGCACCGGAATCATGGTGACACCTGTGGGCTGCCTTCAGCGCATCTCAGACTGTGTTGGTAGTTAATGGAAACAACACATTTCACTGTACTGAATGTTTCGATGTACACGTGTCAAATAAAGCTGATCTTTTTTCATCTAATCTGATTCAAAAAACTTCCCTGACTAAGGAGCAAATCTGCAGATACTGGAACTCTGAAATAAAAATCAAAGGTGCTGGAAACACTCAACAGGTCAGGCAGCTTCTGTGGAAAGCTAACCAGATAATCTTTAAGGTCTAAGATCATTCCATCAGGACTAGTAAAAAAAAAACTGTGGAGGAAATTTCTGGTGGAAGCCTTGTTGAAAATCGGAAGAGAAAGAGAAGGTTCACCATAGCCATTGCCTTCTGGGGCTTACAAGAAACAGAAGCTTAAATTCTGTGAATATTGAAGACTTCATACTTGCTTTAAGCTGGTTAAGGCAAGGACTGTGCATTATATTTTATCAGCTGTCAGTAAGAATGTAGCATCAGTAGACTATAGATGTAGCCATCCTGGTAGGGCAAGGGCTGAATTTTAGATACACATTTTTTTTAGAACCTTGAATAGCCAGTATTGTGCTTTGTGAATCTATAGAGCTCCCCAGTGATCTGCACAGGATGACTTTATACTCCCTCATTAAAACTGCCATATGTAGCACACTGTTACATCCATACTGTTTTAAGAAGCCAATTAACCACTGCACCTCAACACATTTCAGTGTGTGAGAAATGAACAGTGAATAGGCTGTCCGCAGCAGGGGAATGCATGGATCATTAATCTGTGTTTTTTCACAAATCAGCAAATCTCCAATTCTTACGTGAACCATTATTTACCTGGTAGGGTGAGGGGCACTCCAGTTGGAAGGGAAAACAATGTGCTACCTACAGAAAGTATGGATGTTGGGTGCAGCACAATGTGAATATTCTTCTTCGAGGTTCGTCAGGTTGTCATGGTGGAGAGGCCAATGAGTTCCTGAGATCCCGAGAGTGACGCTGTCTGGATCTTAGCTCCTGGTACTTTCACCTATGGCGGTAAGGTCAAGGGAGACCATCCAGACAAAGGATGATCCATCCAAGACCTCAACAGTGGAGCTGGCGGAAGATGATGACGCGTCACAAGGACAGTGAAGGTGGAGGAAAGCTACAGCAGTGAAGGGTCTTGCATTCCACGTCACTGAACCCTGATCCCAATCTGTCAAGAGCCACGTGTGGCTGCCCCTGCAGCAGACTCCCCACATTAAACAAAGTCACATAGAGGCGTTCTCCAGTAAGGGAATAACCCCTCAGAAGAACATCATCAACATCTCAATCACACTACACCACTGTGGTGACTTTTCCCTCTGGCATAATGATGCTTATTGACTGGACTTGTGCGTTAAAAATATGTACATGGCCATGCCAGAGAGACACTGACGTTCGAAGGGCTGGATCCAAGGAGCAGTGTGTGTCTGGAGAGCTGAAGTTCAGTGTAAATGAGGTAGAAAGGAATAAAGTAACATCCCAAGCCATTCTAGAATTGTGTTTTTGAATGCTTTTTTCCTTCATTACATCTTATTACCTCATTAACAACAAAATACCTTTCTGATCTGTAATGTACAAATGAATGTCCAGAGTTCCCAACTTCTTTTACACTGCCGACCCCTAGCATAAACCAAAGGGTCTGTGGACCCGAGGTTGGGAACCCCTGCCAGAAGCAAACACAAGATGAGGTTCAATTCATATAACCCACTTTGCTCCATATTTAGGTGAATGAATCACCTTCTCTAACTTTGAACAACTGCTAAGTTATTTTCATACAAAGGTATTGAATACTCTTCCACTCGAGGTCACTTTCCCTAAATGAAGCAAAAGTCCTGTATATTTTGTCCAGAATTGAAGTTACACCTTCTTAAAGATTAACATTATTAGAGATTAGAGGTTGTCACGTGTACATGGAAACATACAGTAAGATACGATGCTTTGTGTTAATGATCTACGCAGTCCGAGGATTGTTCTGGAGCAGCCCGCAGGTGTTGCAATGATTCCAGCACCGACATAGCGTTCCCACAACTTACTAACCCTAACCTGTGCGTCTTTGGAATGTGGGAGGACACTGGAACAAAATCCTCACGGTTACAGGGAAAGTGTACTGCCTTACAGACAGTGACCAGTAATCTCTGGTGCTGTAAAATGATTGCACTAACCGCTATGCTGTTGTATCATCTCTTTATCTCGAGTCTCCCATCTGTCATAGCTTTTATTGCCTGTCTTTTTGATGGGTGTATCTGCCTTTCTCCAGCACTGTGCACATCGACAGAGAAGCAGGACATTTGCTAGAACGGTGATGACACTAAACCAGAAAGTATTGACAGCACACAAAGGGTACAACGGCTCTGCACCATCCCACTGCTGTTTTAGACTTAACTTCCCCACAAGAAACCTGCAGGAGTACACTTCGGAATCTCCTGGATGTGAGAACCCTTAGGTAGGCACATGGATGACAGAAAAATTGGAGGCTACATAGAAGGGAAGTGTTAGATTGACCTTGGAGTGGATTAAAAGATCGGCACAAAGTTGTGGAACAAAGGGCTTGTGCAGCGCTGCAATGTTCTACGTGAAGACCTTAAGACAGAGAAGTAGAATTAGGCCATTCAGCCCATTGAGTCTACTCTGTCATTCCATTATGGTTTATTTATTACCCTCTCTCCTGACTTCTCCCCCTATCCTTTAACACCCTTTCTCTTCAAGAACCTATCAACCTCCGCTTCTATGGAATCATTTGAGAGCTCTTTTCAAATTGTCCTGACAATTAATGAACTCTTTCTAGTCTGAACTCTGAAAAAGCCCATTTGGTTCTGCACATTAACTACTCTGAGTTGAGATGCCTTTTTAATATCAAAAGTAGATGAATATATTTAAGAAAAGTGCATGTTTTTTTAAAAGAAAAATCGCATTTCCTCTTCTGAAAATATTTCTACATTTCTATTCTAAAATCCTCAAATCATGGCAGCATTCCACTTCATTTTAAAGCATATTAGTTCCCTTCTGATTCATTAACTGAGTAATTGTAACATTTACGGTGCTTGTTTCCCAGAGCGAAAGTAGATCTGATTTATGAGAAGCACAGCTACAGTACAAGCATCGGGCACTGAAGGTTTATGTATATCAGAGACAAATGGGTTTTACCATGGTTCATCATTCTAAGTTTGTTACCTGAAAGCCTGCAACTGGGTTCCAAGTAAACTTTGGGGCATTCATTCCTTTTATGTCAACCCCAACCACATTTATTTTGATATCTTCCCGTATCGGATTAACAGAATATTTTAAAAACACAAACAACAGGAATTCTGCAGATGCTGGAAATTCAAGCAACACACATCAAAGTTGCTGGTGAACGCAGCAGGCCAGGCAGCATCTCTAGGAAGAGGTACAGTCAACGTTTCAGGCCAAGACCTGACGAAGGGTCTCGGCCTGAAACGTCGACTGTACCTCTTCCTAGAGATGCTGCCTGGCCTGCTGTGTTCACCAGCAACTTTGATTTGTGTTGCGTTAACAGAATATTTCCTGTTTTTACAGAAGGGGTTTTTAAATGCCCAACTCTCTCCTTGCTGAACGAAAGCTAAGCAGAGCCAAGATTATGTTGGAGTGGGACAAATGTTCCCACCCTGCCTCAGCAGCTCAGGGTTCCAGCCTGAACTGTGCAGTACTCTCATAGAGCCATACGACATGGAACCAAGCGTTCAGTCCAATTCGTCCATGTCAACCAACATGCCCATTTCAGGTCATCTCAATTGCCAGAGTTTGACCCATATTCCGCTAAACCTTTCCCATCATTATACACATCCCAATGTCTTTTAAATGTTGTTATTGTACCTGCTGGGTGGCAGGGTGGAGATGCATCTCAACCAAAGGAGGTGTAAGGCGCTGCTTCCCTCCACTAGCCTGCAGGTCACCCTTGGGCAAGGTGTAGCACCTGCTTAGCCCCCCAAACAGGGTCATGTGAAGCCATGGGAGCATGTATTGGATGGTCGTGTGAGCAGTTGGTGCATATCACAAGTCCTGGTTATGCAACTACTAATGCCAGGCAGACAGTCTCTGAGGATTATGAATGGCTGGGGTCATCTGTCTTGTAAAGTCACTGCCAAGAAAAATGCAGTGGAAATCCACTTCTGTAGAAAAATTTGCCAAGAACAATCATGGTCATAGACCTTGATCGCCCACATCATAAAACACAGCATATAATGATGATGATGATTGTACCTGCCTCTACCACTTCCTCTGGCAACTCATTCCAGATGCCTACATCTATATATGTTACTTTGTAGAAAATATTGTACCTCAGGTTCCTATTAAATCTTTCCCATCTCACCTTAAACCTATGCCCTCTTCTTCTTGAATCTTCAACCTTGGGTGGGGGTAGGGTGTCAGAGAGGGCAGGTGGGTACAGTGCATGTACCCTCATTTTTTTTCCTGTACATCTCTTTAAGGTAACCTCTCAGTCTTCTACACCCCAAGCATTCAAGTTCTGGCCTGCCCAACCTCTCCCTATAACTCAGTCTTTTGAGTCCTGGCAACAACCTCATACAATCTTTTCTGCTCTCTTTCCAACTTAATGGTGCCAATACAGCAAGTGTCACCTCACCAACAAGTGTTCCAAGTGAGTTTAGCAATGTCTGTAACCTCCAGCTCCAGTTTTGCTCCCTCACCTAATGAAGCCTGGATAGCAAGAAGAGCTTATGCAGGAATATCCCAGTAATATCCTCCCCAAACCCAAGTCTTTACAAGACAGGTAGCACAATAGCGTGGCAGTTAGTGCATCATTTTACAGCGTCAGAAACCTGGGTTCAATTCCTGCCATTGACTGTAAGGAGTTTCTATGTTCTCCCCATGACCGTGTGGGTTCCTCCTGGTGCTCTGGTTTCTTCCCATATTCCAAAGACATACGAGTTATTAGGTGAATTAGTCTCATCGGTGTAATTAGGCTTGTTGAGCCAGAAGTCCCTGTTACCATGTTGTTTTTCTAAATTAAATTAAAATTTTAAAAAATTTAAGACCTTTGTTATCCCGGAATCTTCACAATAACCATCACCTTTCCCTTTGCCACAGGCCCAACCGCTTCTTTCAAACTAATCTTTTTGTGAATTTCCAGGTTTGAGAAGCAGTCTAAATACATGAAAAATGTTGATGATTTGTGTGAATAATAATTCAGCTAACCTGTTTGCCCGTCCCAAGAACTAAACACAAATCATTCGCCTTGCTTTAAAGCTGTCATGGGCTTTCCTTGATTTTTAACCACAGAAAAACAACCTCTTAGATTGTGGTCAAAAGATCTACTCACAGTAAATTTTATACCTCCCAGCCAATCAGATCTACTCTTTTTCTGGGAAGCATTTGTCAGGCAAGTATATAAGCCTATTTGTTTCAGTCTTTGTTAGCCAGTGCCCTATTTTAAAGAGAAACAGAGGAATTGGCAGATGGGGCAGCATTCAGGGGGAGAGAAGTAGGTCCAACTTTTTGAGACAAGGTCCTTTTACCAGAATGGAAAAGTGAGTAAAGAAATGTGATGACGTTAGAGAGAGACGAAAGAGTGGATAGAACAAAGGGAATGTCTGTGATAGTTTGTAGACCAAAAATGACCAGAAAAGGAGAAGAAACAAATTGAAATAAAAAGTAACAGGGATATTTGTAGAGGTTTTAATGTAACTACTCCTACTTTCTATTTTTCACTCTCTCTTCACAAATTTGGCTATATCGTTCTATTTAGATCTTCCTTAATTTCTCCCTACTATCGCCAACAGCTGCCTTTTAATATCATTACTACTTGATAATATTGGACCACAGCCCTCTATTCTCTGCATCTCAAAATACACTTTATTCTCTCACTTTTCCAGTTTAGATAAAGTCTTTGACTCGAAATATCAACTCTTTTTCTCTCCGCACATATGCTATTTGGCCTGCTGTGCACTGCTAGAATTTTCTGTTTTGTTCATATGGAACATAGAACATTATGGCACAGTACAGGCCATTTGGCCGATGATGTTGTTCCAACATTTCAATATACTCTAAGATCAACCTAACCTTCCCTCTTACATGGCCATCCATTTTTCTATCACCCATGTGCCTATCTAAGAGTTTCTTAAATGTTCCTAATCTAGCTGCCCCTACCACCACCCCTGGCAGGGCATTCAACACAGCCACCAATCTCTCCGTAAAGGAATTACCTCTGACATCCCTCCTACACTTTCCTCCAAAGACCTTAAAATTTTGCCCCCTCATATCAGCCATTTCTGTGCTGGAAACGTCTCCGGCTGTCCACTTGATCTGTGCCTCTTATCATCTTGTACATCTCTATCAAGTCACCTCTCATCTTCCTTCACTTATTTTCAGATCTGCAGCTTCTTGGGTTAAAATTTAGTATCAGAAGTTCTGCTTTTTCTCTTCAGAAATCTCATTATGGACCATTGATCTTTGCTTCCCAGTAATTATGTCATTGATAAATGTGTGGGCTACATATAATCAATATTATATTTTTATATTAAAATTATATTATCCTTAATTCTTACCTGAGACAATATTGTTGAGATGCTAAAAATGATCTCAGTCTCCTTGAATGAGGGACCCAACCTACTTACTCTCATACCACCTTACTATAATTGCAACTCTTTAAAACTCTGGTTAGGCCACACTTGAAATACTTTTTTCATTTCTGGTCACCTCATCATAGGAAGGGTGTGGAAGCGTTGGAGTCAGTACAGAGGAGATTTACCAGGATGATGCTTGTCTTATGAAGATAGATTGATTGAGGTTGGGTTTTTCTCTTTGGAGAGGAGGATGAGAGGTGACTTGACAGAGCTGTACAAGATGATGAGGCAGAGCCAGAAGACAGCCAGAGACCTTTTCTCAGGGTGGATGTCTAATACCCTAACTTTAAGGTGATTGGAGGAAAGTATGGAGGGATGTCAGAGGCAGGTTTTTTTACATGGAAAAGGGTGCAGTTAGATGAATGGAACATGCTGCCAGAAGCATTAGGGGCATTTAAGAGACTCTTAGACACATGGAGGATAGAAAAATGAAATGTGGGAGGGTAGGATTAGACTGATTTTGAAGTAGGTTAAAGAGTCTGTCCGTCATGAGCCTGTACTGTGCTGTACTGTCCTATGTTCTATTTACAATCTTTTCTGGTATTTTCCTTTATCCATTGCTTGGAAAATGGACTCCAAACTAGATCTTCAACAAGCAATCACAAAGAAGGTTCCTACGGAGGACTGCTGGATTCTATTAGGGAAAATTTTACAGTTAAAGAGCACTCCATTCACAGAAAGGGTCATTATGCTGATTGCTGTTTAGGAGCTGGCCATATATTTAAGTGTGGGCTGTATTCTAACCTGCCTTGTTACAACACCTTACCCACTCCACCCATCAAGCTCTGTAGGAGAGGGGGGAAGCAATGGTATTTGCCCTTGATTGCCCTTGTGATATTCTTACAATGGACAGAATGACCCACACTGTGGTTATAAAAGGAGAAAGATAGGAATAAGATGCCAACGTAAAAGTCAAAGATCTTTGTTCCCCAGTAAAGTTAAAGGTACTTGAAATTCAGAGAAAGTATATTCTCCAGCTTTATAGAAATTTCTAGTTATTATCTTAGTTATGAATGCATGTAGCAAGAATGACAACAGAATAGTATGCTTGAACATTTTTACGGAGTCTTGTTAGTAATGGTATATGCAATTTACAGTGTGGGAGCTACATACAGGGCCCATAAAGACAAAAAATATGCACACTTGAAAGCCCGTGCCAAAAGAGAAGAGGGTCCTCTGCAATTTGGAGGCCCAATTGATTCACTGAGCTATCCAAAAGCCATACATGCTCCTGCCACATTCTCACAATCAATCTGATACTGTCCAATCTCTATGACAGTTATCTATCTTCCAACTTTGTTACTGAAGTTCAAAATCTAATTGTCAGCCGACCAGCCTACAGTAAGTCTCCCTTGGGATTGATCACGAAGAAAAAATTGTTGTTTAAAATTCTAAAGTCAGGTTGGACTGACAAGTGATTTGAATTGCATGATTAAACATAAATCATTACAGCAGTGATTACATTTCATCAGCATCTCATTGGCTGGAAAGAGCTTTGTCCTGTATTCGTTAAAGTTTCTAATTCAATGGAAGTTTTCTGTCTTTGCAGGTGTTATTTTCTGAATTTAGGGAAATGTTTTTTTTCACCTTCCCCAGTTCCCAAATGCTCCAATCTTGCTGCAGTGCAGTTGCCCAGATGTCACTGTCCCCAGTACCACCCACAGCTGATGATCACTATTACAGATCCCGGATAGTGGACACTGAGGATTATATTACACCATAAGTCATTGTGAAATCTCTTCTAGGGTGATCCCAGGAATGAAAGTGACGTGTTTGATCGCTCTGGGCCTACACTGGCTGGAGTTGGAAGAATGAGGGGAGAATTTCATTGAAACCTACTGAAAATTGAGTGGATGTGGAGTGGATGCTCCCTATAGTGGGCGAGTCTAGGACCAGAGGACACAGCCTCAGAATAGAAGGACATCCCTTTAGAACAGTAATGAGGAGGAATATCTTTAGCTGGAACGTGGTTAATCGGTGGAATTTATTGCCACAGACAGCTGTGGAGGCCAGTCATTGGGTACATTTAAAGCAGAAGGGTGTCAGAATTTACGGGGAGAAGGCAGGAGAACTGAGTTCAGAGGGATAATAAATCACAAGCCAAAGAAAATCTGAAGATGCTGGAAACCCAAGTAACACACACAAAATGCTGGAGGAACTCAGCAGGCCAGGCAGCATTGATGGAAAAGAGTACAGCCGACATTTCGGGCTGAGACCCTTCATCTGTCATGATGAAGTTTCTCGGCTCAAAGCATTGACCATATTCTTTTCTTTTGATGCTGCCTGACCTGCTGAGTTCCTCCAGCATTTTGTATATGTTGCTGGGATAATAAATCAACCATCATCGAATGGTGGGGCAGACTCAATGGGCCAAATGGCCTAATTCTTCTCTGATCGTGTCCTCTCCTGCTGTGCCTGCATTAGACATTTCAAGCAAGAGTCATCGTGTGATTGGAGTTACGGTATTCCCTGTCCGAAGCCCACCCGTGTTGAGACTATTCAGTGTAAACTGGAGGTTGTAGCCCAGCCTCTGTAATTCATTGGTCTCAGGTTTACCAGTATCATTGGAGTCTGATTTGCTTCACTTCATTTTCTATACGACAAATGTCAAATTACAATCATTCCCCTGAATAAGTTGATGAGTCCAGATGGTTAAAGAGGAGACCTGCCAATCATGAGGTATTGTGTTCCAACCTCCATACAAATATGGACTACAAAAGGCATTAGTTGGTACAAAGCATAATTTAACCCTATACTTTTCTAAATGTTAATCTTGTCAGTCTAGAAGTAGGTGATTAAACAAAGATCTTGCCTTTGGGTATTTTCTTTGCAGCCTTTAATGTCAAATTTTGTAAGGTGTAGGATAATTAGCAGGCAGTTCATATCCCACCGAGCTCTGAGAGTTACATAATGCAGTACCCCCTCAAGCAATTGCCAACCTTCTGATCTGTGAAACCTGCCACCCTGCATGTCAATCAGGGGTGAAAGGATCTCTGCCAGGCTCCATGTGGTGTCCATCTGCTGCTGTTCGAACACAGGACAATGAGGTTTGAACCCATGACACGAATACACTGGATCTTGTTTAACATACCTTGTTAACTTTATAGACTGGGTTCCCCACACAGGTGATCGATACATCGTGACACTTCATTCTGACAGATTATATGGGGTGCTTTTTAAAAAAGTAGGAACATTGAGATTCTACAGATGCTGGAAATCTTGAGCAACACAAATAACATACTGGAGGAACTCAGCAAGTCAGGCAGCAGCATCTATGGGAGGGGGAATAAACAGTGAAAGTTTCGTGTCAAGACCCTTCATCAAGGGGGATGAAGTAAGAAACTGGGAGGTGAGAGGTGGAAGAGGTAAAGGGCCAAAGAAGAGGAAGAAGAAGGAATGATTGAAAATATTTGAGATTTATAGTGTGTTTCTGTCCTTACATTTGAGGGAGGGAAGAACTTGTTTAGAAGGGACCAGAATTTCCTTCCTTCCCTCTTTGAACCCCTATCTCTTCAAGTTTCTCAGCATTTTCCACGAGAAGGTGTTGACTGGTCACATGTGTGTCTGGAGTCACCGGAGTGCGAGGCACGCACTAATGTACCAGTATACTTTGTTAATGCATCCCAGTCACCCAGCTATTGAGGGAGTGATGAATGAAAGACATATCTACAAAATATGGGGCTACTCATTTAAAAATAAGTGCACAGAATTTTGTTGTCAGAGGGTGTTGAGGATCTCTGCAATTCTCCACCCCTAAGGACTGGGGAGGCTAGTTCATTAGAAGAAAAGGCATTGGTCAGACCACACTTGGAATATAGTGAGCAGTTTTGGGCCCTTTATCTAAGAAATACCCACGTTGGCAGCAGAGGTTCACGGGAATGATTCCAGGAATGAAAGTATTAACTCGTGAGGAGCATTTGATAGCTCTGAGCCTGTACTCCCTGGCATTTAGAAGAATAAGGGGGAATCTCAATGAAATCTATTGAACATAGAAAGGTCTAGATAGAATGGATCAGGAAAGGATGTTTCCTATAGCGGGGAAGTCCAGGACCAGAGGGCACAGCCTCAGAATGCAAGGATGTCCCTTTAGAACAGAGTTGAGGAGCAATTTCTTTATCCAGAGGGTGGTGAATCTGTGGAATTCATTGCTAAGGATGGCTACGGAGGCCAAGTTATTGGGTATATTTAAAGCAGAGTTTGATAGGTTATTGATTAGTAAGGGTATCAAAGGTTACAGGGAGAAGGCAGGAGAATGGATTTAAGAGGGATAATAAATCAGCCATGATGAACTGGTGGAGCAGACTTGGTGGGCCAAGTGACCTAATTCTGCACCTATATGTTATTTTCTTATGGTAAAGGTGGAGGCAAAGAAAGTTTTAAAAGTTTGAGGGCTGTGAGAACCCGCTAAGAAGAGGAGTTAAGGCAAGCTTAGATGAACCATGATCTTATCAAGAGGAGTACTGACTTGAGGAGCCAGATGGCCTGCTCCTGCTCCTGCTTTCTTGTGTTCCTGTGAGAAAATCACAGGCTTAGACTGTTCCACCAGAATGTACTCTTAAACAATTGTTCTATACAAAACTGTGTTTGTAATTTACGTGCATTCTTATTTATTGCAAGACAGAGTCTATCCAGCCCATCAGGTGAATATCAGCAATCCCATTTGCCTACTTCTGTAAACTGCATCTTCTCCTTTTTTAGAAACATAGAAACATAGAAAATAGGTGCAGGAGTAGGCCATTCGGCCCTTCGAGCCTGCACCGCCATTTATTATGATCATGGCTGATCATCCAACTCAGAACCCCGCCCCAGCCTTCCCTCCATACCCCCTGATCCCCGTGGCCACAAGGGCCATATCTAACTCCCTCTTAAATATAGCCAATGAACTGGCCTCAACTGTTTCCTGTGGCAGAGAATTCCACAGATTCACCACTCTCTGTGTGAAGAAGTTTTTCCTAATCTTGGTCCTAAAAGGCTTCCCCTTTATCCGCAAACTGTGACCCCTTGTTCTGGACTTCCCCAACATCGGGAACAATCTTCCTGCATCTAGTCTGTCCAATCCCTTTAGGATTTTATACATTTCAATCAGATCCCCCCTCAATCTTCTAAATTCCAACAAGTACAAGCCTAGTTCATCCAGTCTTTCTTCATATGAAAGTCCTGCCATCCCAGGAATCAATCTGGTGAACCTTCTTTGTACTCCCTCTATGGCAAGGATGTCTTTCCTCAGATTAGGGGACCAAAACTGCACACAGTACTCCAGGTGTGGTCTCACCAAGGCCCTGTACAACTGCAGTAGTACCTCCCTGCTCCTGTACTCGAATCCTCTCGCTATAAATGCCAGCATACTATTCGCCTTTTTCACCGCCTGCTGTACCTGCATGCCCACTTTCAATGACTGGTGTATAATGACACCCAGGTCTCGTTGCACCTCCCTTTTTCCTAATCAGCCACCATTCAGATAATAATCTGTTTTCCTATTTTTGCCACCAAAGTGGATAACTTCACATTTATCCCATTAAATTGCATCTACCATGAATTTGCCCACTCACCCAACCTATCCAAGTCACTCTGCATCCGCTTAGCATCCTCCTCACAGCTAACACTGACACCCAGCGTCGTGTCATCCGCAAACTTGGAGATGCTGCATTTAATTCCCTCATCCAAGTCATTAATATATATTGTAAACAACTGGGGTCCCAGCACTGAGCCTTGCGGTACCCCACTAGTCACCGCCTGCCATTCTGAAAAGGTCCCGTTTATTCCCACTCTTTGCTTCCTGTCTGCTAACCAATTCTCCATCCACATCAATACCTTACCCCCAATACCGTGTGCTTTAAGTTTGCACACTAATCTCCTGTGTGGAACCTTGTCAAAAGCCTTTTGAAAATCCAAATATACCACATCCACTGGTTCTCCCCTATCCACTCTACTAGTTACATCCTTAAAAAATTCTATGAGATTCGTCAGACATGATTTTCCTTTCACAAATCCATGCTGACCTTGTCCGATGATTTCACCGCTTTCCAAATGTGCTGTTATCACATCTTTGATAACTGACTCCAGCAGTTTCCCCACCACCGACGTTAGGCTAACCGGTCTATAATTCCCCGGTTTCTCTCTCCCTCCTTTTTTAAAAAGTGGGGTTACATTAGCCACCCTCCAATCCTCAGGAACTAGTCCAGAATCTAACGAGTTTTGAAAAATTATCACTAATGCATCCACTATTTCTTGGGCTACTTCCTTAAGCACGCTAGGATGCAGACCATCTGGCCCTGGGGATTTATCTGCCTTCAATCCCTTCAATTCACCTAACACCACTTCCCTACTAACATGTATTTCTCTCAGTTCCTCCATCTCACTGGACCCTCTGTCCCCTACTATTTCTGGAAGATTATTTATGTCCTCCTTAGTGAAGACAGAACCAAAGTAATTATTCAATTGGTCTGCCATGTCCTTGCTCCCCATAATCAATTCACCTGTTTCTGTCTGTAGGGGACCTACATTTGTCTTTACCAGTCTTTTCCTTTTTACATATCTATAAAAGCTTTTACAGTCAGTTTTTACGTACCCTACCAGTTTTCTCTCATAATCTTTTTTCCCCTTCCTAATTAAGCCCTTTGTCCTCCTCTGCTGAACTCTGAATTTCTCCCACTTTCTCTAGCTAAATTGTATGCTTCTTCTTTGGAATTGATACTATCCCTAATTTCTCTTGTCAGCCACGGGTGCACTACCTTCCTTGATTTATTCTTTTGCCAAATTGGGATGAACAATTGTTGTAGTTCATCCATGCAACCTTTAAATGCTTGCCATTGCATATCCACCGTCAATCCTTTAAGTGTCATTTGCCAGTCTATCTTAGCTAATTCACGTCTCATACCTTCAAAGTTACCCCTCTTTAAGTTCAGAACCTTTGTTTCTGAATTAACTATGTCACTCTCCATCTTAATGAAGAATTCCACCATATTATGGTCACTCTTACCCAAGGGGCCTCTCACAACAAGATTGCTAATTAACCCTTCCTCATTGCTCAAAACCCAGTCCAGAATAGCCTGCTCTCTAGTTGGTTCCTCGACATGTTGGTTCAAAAAACCATCCCGCATACATTCCAAGAAATCCTCTTCCTCAGCACCTTTACCAATTTGGTTCACCCAATCTACATGTAGATTGAAGTCACCCATTATAACTGCTGTTCCTTTATTGCACACATTTCTAATTTCCTGTTTAATACCATCTCCGACCTCACTACTACTGTTAGGTGGCCTGTACACAACTCCCACCAGCGTCTTCTGCCCCTTAGTGTTACGCGGCTCTACCCATATCGATTCCACATCTTCCCGGCTTATGTCCTTCCTTTCTATTGCGTTAATCTCTTCTTTAACCAGCAACGCTACCCCACCTCCCCTTCCTTCATGTCTATCCCTACTGAATATTGAATATCCCTGAACGTTGAGCTCCCATCCTTGGTCACCCTGGAGCCATGTCTCTGTGATCCCAATTATATCATAATCATTAATAACAATCTGCACTTTCAATTCATCCACCTTATTATGAATGCTCTTTGCACTGACACACAAAGCCTTCAGGCGCTCTTTTACAACTCTCTTAGCCCTTATACAATTATGTTGAAAAGTGGCCCTTTTTAATGCTTGCCCTGGATTTGTCGGCCTGCCACTTTTACTTTTCTCCTTAGTACTTTTTGCTTCAACCCTCACTTTACACCCCTCTGTCTCTCTGCACTGGTTCCCATCCCCCTGTTGTGTACTAACCTCCTCACGCCTAGCCTCTTTAATTTGATTCCCACCCCCCAACCATTCTAGTTTAAAGTCACCTCAGTAGCCCTCGCTAATCTCCCCGCCAGGATATTGGTCCCACTAGGATTCAAGTGTAACCCGTTCTTTTTGTACAGGTCACGCCTGCGCCAAAAGAGGTCCCAATGATCCAAAAACTTGAATCCCTGCCCCCTGCTCCAATCCTTCAGCCACGCATTTATCCTCCACCTCATCGCATTCCTACTCTCACTGTCGCATGGCACAGGCAGTAATCCCGAGATTACTACCTTTGCGGTCCTTTTTCTCAACTCCCTTCCTAGCTCCCTATATTCTCCTTTCAGGACCTCATCCCTTTTCCTACCTATGTCATTGGTACCTATATGTACCACGACCTCTGGCTCCTCACCCTCCCACTTCAGGATATCTTGGACACGATCAGAAATATCCCGGACCCTGGCACCAGGGAGGCAAACTACCATCCGGGTCTCTGGACTGCGTCCACAGAATCACCTATCTGACCCCCTTACTATCGAGTCCCCTATCACAACTGCCCTCCTCTTCCTTTCCCTACCCTTCTGAGCTACAGGGCCAGACTCTGTGCCGGAGGCACGGCCACTGCCGCTTCCCCTGGGTAAGCTGTCCCCCCCAACAGTACTCAAACAGGAGTACCTATTGTTAAGGGGCACAGCCACCGAGGTACTCTCTATTACCTGACTCTTCCCCTTCCCCCTCCTAACCGTGACCCACTTGTCTGCCTCTCGTGGCCCCCGCGTGACCACCTGCCTGCAACTCCTCTCTATCAACTCCTCACTCTCCCTGACCAGAGCTGCAGCTCCAGTTCCGTAACGCGGTCCCTTAGGAGCTGCATCTCGATGCACCTGGCGCAGATGTAGACGTCCAGGAGGCTTGGAGACTCCAGGGCCTCCCACATCTGACACCGAGAACAGCAAACTGCCCTCACACTCATACTGCCCCTCTCCTCAAATAACAACAGAAAATGAATGCCAAACCTTCCTCGCCTCGCCCGTTTCTGCCTAAGCCCGTTGAGCCGTTTTTTATAATACAAGGTACTTTATTTCACTGGGTGAACATCCATAACATTGATTGTCCTGATGAAGCATCTCGGCCTGAAATGTTGACTCTTTTTATCTTTCCAGAGATGGTGCCTGACCTACTAAATTCCTCCAGCATCTGCAAATCTCTTGTGCTGTCTCTTGTTGCCCAAAGTGATAATGACATGCCAACAGGGTGTAATCAACAAGTAAGCTCTCCTCAGGTCCATGAACTCGGTCTGATGGGATAGCTGAACGACAACAAACTTCAGTCTGAAAGCAAAAGCTTAGGCTAGTTTTTTTTTGTGTGAATGTGAGTTTTTTTTTGTTTAGAAGAATTATATGAAACCATAGCAGCCAGGCTTAATCTACAGGCAACAGGAAGAAAGGGAGAATGTGAGACAGAAAATATTCCATTTGCATCACAGTGACTTTTGGTTGACCTGATCTGCTTGTATTACAGAAACACCCAACGAGAAACTAGACAGTGTCTGGCTGGTATCCTGTTACTGCCCTTTAACTCTGAAAAATTACTAAGGCCCTCAGTTTTACTAGGCCCCTGAGTTTTGTTGTGTGGTCCAAGTGTTTTACTCCCAAAATGGCCCACAACTAATGCCCAAACCGGGATTCTTATGGCAGTGAGTAAGGAACAGACTGTGGAAAGTTACAATTCAGCTGTTGTTTCATACATACATTCTCAGGAGTGCTCGCAGCCACTTGAACAAGTAAGCAGACAATCAAAGAAATTCTGCCAACTGGATCAGCCGAGTTCCCTGACTGTTGGTAGCAATCTGGAGACCACAAGAGATTCTGCAGGTGTTAGAAGTCTTGAGCAGAAGAATCAGAATCAGGTTTATTGTCACCGGCATGTGTCGTGAAATTTGTTAACGTACACAAAATGCGAGCGGAACTCGTCAGGTCGAGCAGCATCAATGGAGGGAAATGGACAGTCAATGTTTTGAGTTCGACTGTTCATCTGGGTATCCTTCAAAGAGGAACTCTCATGTCCTGGTCAGCATTTATCTTTACTTAATTATGATAAGCTCAATATAAATGTACATCATCCTTTCTACCAATGAGACTATGTTTGCTTTTAGCTGAAAATAAGTGAAGATATTGTTGCAATTGACATCCACCCAGATGCTGCTGTTTACCAATTGAAGAGAAGTCCTTCAGCCATGTGGTAAATTGTATACTTCAACAGATACAGTACTGTGCAATAGTCTTAGGCACATATATATAGACAATAGACAATAATAGACAATAGGTGCAGGAGTAGGCCATTTGGCCCTTCGTGCCAGCACCACCATTGACTGTGATCATGGCTGATCATCCACAATCAGTATCCAGTTCCTGCCTTATCCACATAACTAGGGTGACTAAGACTTTTGCACAGTACTGTATTTGTCAATGTGGAGCAGAGAGCAAGTCTGTAAATCTGGTGGGAGTAAGGGATGTTGGGAATGTCGAGGGTGGAGCACTACAGAAGAGGTGTGGGACAAGTGGCAGAGAAGGTGTGCTGAAGTTAGGGTGTGGTGCGGGTGCAGACACACCCAGCCCTGAGACACCAGGCAAGGTCACTTGATTCCAAGCAATTATTTTATTGATCATTACAGAATGTCTCTCCTATGCTTCCCGCTCCCTGCCTGTTTACCAACCATGATTCCCCTCTCTCAGTCCACAACATGGACCCATATCAGAATCAGGTATGTCATCATTCACATGTCATGAAATTTGTTCTTGCAGCAACAGTAGTACAGTGCAATACATAAAATTATTACAATACTGTGCAGAAGTCTTAGGCACCCTAGCTACATATATGCGCCTAAGACTTTTGCATTGTGCTGTAGCTCAGGGGAGAGCTTATAATAAATAAGATATGTGATGAATTATAATTACCCTGGAGGCTTCACTCCTAGAAATTATTGAAAAATCATCCCCAATAAGGATTCTGTGCTCAAATTTGGGTAATAATTATTGGTTGATTCTCGTGATGTTATTATTCCTAGTCAAATTGAAGACCTCAATCCGTAAAGCGACCATACGGTTGTGAAAGACTGAGGCATACTTTTCACACAGAATTTGGATTGAACTACCCTTCATACATTCTAATATCAAAGAAATTGCCCTGCTTTGATTGGAAGAGTTTGTTGTATATTTTATTGACAAAGTCTGTTTGATGGATATGTTTTTGAAGGTGACATTAGATTGTGCACTGTGGTACATAGACTGTATGTGGTAGTGCACTGTGTTAAGTAGACTCTGTGGACAGTTTTAAGTAGGCAGTATGTAATCAGACTGCCCATCCTGTGAATTTGCTGAAGTCACACCATTAGCCCCGTTCTACATTCAACTCTTGCTGACTGTGATACTAATGAACGTAAGTAAATAATGGCCTCCATTGTATATCTATTCCAAAGTCAAAAAGTCAAATTCATTGTTATATGCAAAGTACCTGTATGAATAGATATAATGGAAAACTTACTTGCAACTGCATCACAGGCAGATTGCTTCAGATAAACAATATTGAGATATCATCAAATGCCTTCAAAAGCAGAAAAGTGTACATTGTTGTGTTTTAAACTCTGATTTTTATTCCTTTCTCATAATCTCCACTGGGATTTTATTTGATTTTTTTTTCCCTCTTTCTTAAACAGCAGGATAACCTTTTATGTCAATTCCACAGTTTTATGTGCCAAAAGATCACAAATCAGGAGCACTGATCTGAATGAAGATCAGAACTTCCAAGTAGAGGACTGTAATATTCATCGTTTAACATATGAACCAGGCATCCCAATCTCCATAGGAGAAGTACTGATCACAATAGTGTTACATGAATTGAGGTGGTGCTGATCAAAATTCAATGTAAGCTTATTGTCAAAGTATGTACAGTCTATGTTGCCATATCCTACCTGGAGATTCACTTTCTTGCAGACATTTACAGGAAAAATAATCTGCCTAGATACAAAATTGACAGTTGACCTGAATATGATCCGACTATGGTCAATCTGAACCCGAGGACCAACACCCTGCCATACCCAGTCCATTCCAACCTTAATGGTGATATTTTCAACCATGCATTTCCACAGAATCCAATCAGAATCCCAATCACCACAGATGAATTACTGATCACAACAGTGTTACACAAACACTAATCAAAGTTCAAAGTCAATTTATCAAAGTATGTAAATGTTACCATATGCCACCTTGAGATTCACTTTCTTGCAGGCATTTACAGGAAAAATAATCTCCTTAGATATAAAATTAAAAATAAACTAGAATCTGATCTAACCATAGCCAATCTTGAGTTAGATCCAAACCCAAGGACCTACCTGTTACATTCCAGCCACTCGTAGCCATAATCATAATAATTTCAAGCATGTATTTGCTCAGAATACTGTCCTGAGTGCACACACTCTATGCCCTTTGACCCAGTATTCCAATGTCCATATTTTAAGCTTTGTTTCCATTGGGAATGATTGGGTTTTTTTCTTCCTTTTCTCACTCCTCTGACAGCGAAACTGAGCAGCTCTACACCCTGGAGACTTTTGTAGCCGAAGCCTGAGTTATATGTCCTTGGACTTCTCGGCCTCGTTTAGCAGCAACTTCTCCCAGAACCTGACTGGACATGCCTTGAGACATCCTTTGATATCCTCATGCCCTTGTGGTGACAGAGGATTTGGTGTTGAACCATGAGGTGCTGAGCTTGGTAATGTCAAATGCTTTGCCCCAAATCACAAGAAACACCTTGTGTTTCTTCCTCCCCTCCCCCCCCCACCTTTTAACTCTACTCCTCATCTTTTTTTTCTCCAGTCCTGCTGAAGGGTCTTGGCCCAAAACTGTACTCTTTTCCATAGATGCTGCCTGGCCTGCTGAGCTCCTCCAGCATTTTGTGTGTGTTGCTTGGATTTCCAGCATCTGCAGATCTCTTGTTGCTGTGGGTAAGGAGATAGAATGTTCTCCCCATGACCACATGGGTTTCCTCCAACATGCAAAAGATGTATGCATTGGAAAATTCATTGGTTACGTGGGTGTAATTGGGTGGTGCAGGCTTGTTGGGCCAGAAGGGCCTGTGACCGAGCTGTATCTCTAAATAAATAAATCTTGACTGTAAGCAGGAGCACAATTGAAGAACTGAAGGAAGAAGACTAAGATAAAAGAAAGACAAACACCAAAGAACTCGTGGTTGCCTTTATACTGAAACCTTGCTCCCACTAGACAGATCAGAAAGTTCTTTTGATGAGAACAGCCAATAAAACAGTTCAATTTATGATGTGATACAGGCTGCAGACAATGAAACTAAAAGTGCAAAACCGGCTATACTGTATCTGTAACTCTAAATTAAGAAATAAAATAAAATACTACAAATTGCTGAAAATCCACTGAACAGTTACAAACAGGTGATTATCCAAACATGTAATCAAGCATAAAGAAAATTAATCTACAGGAAAAGGACAATTTAGACTCCAACTGTATCCTAGAAGTTTAATTTGTCTGAGGTTCTAATATCAGCAGAAGATTTTTATGTGAGCAATTCTTTATATCTGTATTACGTGCATGATTGTCTGTGTGTGTGTGTGTGTGTGTGTGTGTGTGTGTGTGTGTGTGTCTCTGTGTGTGTGTCTGTGTGTGTGTGTCTGTGTGTGTGTGTTTGTGTGTGTGTGTGTGTGTGTGTGTGTGTGTCTGTGTGTGTGTGTCTGTGTGTGTTTGTGTGTGTACCAAGATCTACCCAACAATGAGGACCACGACCACTCTAGCTGAGCTCGGGAACCCCCCCGCCCCGACCCAAGTTCCAGTGTACAGGGATATTTCTAACCCATCAGTATCTCCATTGTGCCCTGAGGTTAAACCCTTGGCACGTCTGCAATTATTAAGTACCAGCTCCTGGGGGAGTGGGATGGGATGCTTAGTTTTTGCTTTCAAATGGATCTTCCGGTTTAGAAGAAGATTGCATCAGTTTGAATTTTTGCTTCAATTGAAGAGTGACAACGAGTTCAGAAAGCAGCAGGCTGTGGAAAAAGATCACATTGAGAAATATCTTTTCAACGCTCAATTCACTAAGCTATTTAAGCTTATGGAAGTCAGGAAGCAGACAATCCAGAATGAACATTATAGGCCAACGATAATAAGACTGCTGTGTGTGAATCTTCTGTTACACCCTCCCCTGTATTCTACAGGTCCAAGACTCCTTTGCTAACAATGCAGTCCAGGCGCACAATGTGTTCCTGAAGCCAGGGAACAGTGATCTCCTTCACATCACAGGCAGTGCAGCTTGTACTTGAAATTCAGCAAATTTTGGATTGTATTTGATATGACAAAGCCTTTTTCCAATGAAACAAAGTATAATTAGAGCATGATGAATTGTTGGTTTGTGTGTTTTCCGAAGGGACTTGCTGGAGGTAAGGTGTGTAGTCGATTAATATTAAGTTCCAGCTCATCGGTATTGGTATTTGAATTGATTTAGTATTGTCACATGCCAAGATACAGTGGAAAGCTTGTTCATACAGATCAGATCATTACACAGTGCAGTGAGGTAGAACAAGGTGAAACAGCAGCAGAATGCAGAATGAAGTGTAACAGCTACAGTGTGGTGCAAGTAAACAATAAGGAGCAAGATCATAACAGGGCAGATCGTGGGATCAAGAGTCGATTTTACCGGACAGGGAACCATTTGATAGTCTTGTTTCAGCAGGGTAGATGCTGTCCTTGAGCCTGTGATTCCAGGCTTTTGTACCCTCTGTTCAATGGGAGGAGGGAGAAAAGAGAACATTCGGAGTGGGCTGATTTTCTGCGGCTCAGCAGTAGAAACTGCGGGCAATTCCAAACTCCTGAGTGAGCATATCTCACACAACTTCTCACGGTCCCAGAACATCCTCCACAGTCAAGAAAGCTCACCAATGCCTCTACTTTCTGAAGGGACTGAAGAGAGCTGGTCTGTGCACCCCAGTACTCAAGCTGCACTGTGGCAAACAGGATGGCCCTGCAACGGGAAGTTAAAACTGCCCAATGGATCACCAGCACCAGTCTACCCACCATCAAGGACATATACCCCCGTGGAGAAAGGTGCTGGAAAAAGGTCAACAATATCAGGAAGGATCCCTCCCACCCTGCTTATGGACTGTTTGTCTCACTCCCATCAAAGAAGGGGCTACACTGCATCCACTAGACTTAAAAACAGTCACTTACCCCAAGCCATCAGACTGATCAACTCTTCCAATCATTAACCCACCCCACCACCCACCACCCACCACCCACCACCCGAGGTTACTATGTTCATACAATCAGTCTATTTATGTAGCATGGGTTTTCAACCTGGGCCCATTGTCCCCTTGCTGAATGGTATTGATCTATGACATAAAAAAGTTGGAACCCCTGGTGTAGAATATTTAATTATATATTGTGTTTTTGAAGATTGCTTTTATATTTATATTTATTGTTCATCTTTTTTTTGTCTTTAATTGCGTTCTTTATGCTTATTATGTTTTATGCTGCGTCAGATCCGAAGTAAAAATCACTTTGTTCTCCATTACATTTGTGTACTGAAGAACAACAATAGACTATCTTGAATCTTATGCTGGCTGCTTTAATGAGGCACACCATCAGCCACAAAGAACAGAGCGGCCAACTGAGAAATGGAGAAGAATGGATGATGTACTATGTACTTTCTCCAGTTTCTCCAAAGCTTTAACACATTAATGGTCCTTGACCCATCTATTGACAAAAGAATAAAATTCGTAATTTCGAAAAATCATTAGTTAGTGTGACTTACTCTCACGGTGTAACAGGGTAATGTCTTCTTGGGTCAATGACTGCAAATAGATTGCAATACAGCAGGCTCTCCAGTGTACTGTACAGCAGTGTAAATGTGTCCAGAATAAATGAGCATACCGGCTTCACAGTAATCAAGTCCCAACAGTCACCTTCTGCTGCATGTTTCCTTTCTTGAAAATTTCTTGCACCCAAGCACTTCTGTCTCAGCTGGGACTAGATGTAGAGGCCAGAATTTGACATCTTCAGTCATTACTGTGGAGCCATAAACAGGGTTCACATTACAGGCAGATGATGACATCGGCAAACACGAGAGCATCTGCAGATGCTGGAAATCAAAAGCAACGCACTCTCAGGTGTCCTGATGAAGCGTCTCGGCCTGAAACGTCGACTGTAGACCCTTTTCCATGGATGCTGCCTGGCCTGCTGAGTTCCTCCAGCAGGTGAGTACATCAAAACATTTGTGTTTTTTAAGTTTTAGATACTGGCAATTACTTGCCAAGCCAGAATGGAGCTACAGCCCCTGACGACCTTTTCCATGTGACATGCAACAATCAATTCATGTTAAAATAATTCCTCAGAACCAAAGGGCCAGTGGGTCATCCTCAACTCTGAGGGACTCCCTCAGAAAAAGAGAAGGATATTTGACTGGGGGGCTGATAATTCATTTCCCGTTCTTCCAGCAAACTGAAAGGCCGATGATTTAACATCTTCTCCGAGAGACAGAGCCTTTGGCAGTGCAGTGTCCCCTCTGTACTTCTCTGCAGTGTCAACCCCAATTTGATCCTCAGATCTCTGGAATGGATTCAAAAGGCACCGATACTAGATGAGACTGACCATGTGACTGGAGGCTGATAGGAGCCAACACTGGTCGCTGTTCACTGGGCAGACGGGTGTATGTTCTGATGACCCTGGATATGCTGCCCTAGCTCAGTACCTTATCCAGGTCAGGCCGGTTTGCTTAGTATCACCACATACACCTCTGTTTTTGATCAACCTCAGGTATCAGTATTTGTATTGATCAATTGTGTGGGCACGTGGCCAAGTGGTTAGGGCATTGGACTAGATACCTGAAGGTCGTGAGTTTGAGCCCCAGCCGAGGCAACGTGTTGTGTCCTTGAGCAAGGCACTTAATCACACATTGCTCTACGACGACACCGGTGCCAAGCTGTATGGGTCCTAATGCCCTTCTCTTGGATAACATTGGTGTCGTGGAGAGGGGAGACTTGCAGCATGGGCAACTGCTGGTCTTCCATACAACCTTGCCCAGGCCTGCGCCATGTAGAGTGAAGACTTTCCAGGCACAGATCCATGGCCTCGCAAGACTAACGGATGTCTTTACTATTGATCAATTAATGTCACATGTACCAAGATACAGTGAAAAGCTCATCTTGCGTACTGTTCGACAAGGTCAGATCATTACACAGTGCATCAAGGTAAGACAAGGTGAAACAATAACATTGCAGAATAAAGTGCAGCAGCTATAGAGAAAGTGCAGTGCAGGTAAACAGTAAGGTGGAAGATCATAATGAGGTAGATTGTGAGCCCAAGAGTCTATTTTATCACACTAGGGAACCATTCAATCATTTTTTAAGATCAGGGCAGAAGATGTCCTCGAGCCTGGTGGTGCATCCTTTCAGGCTTTGGTATCCTCTACCCGACAGGAGAGGGGAGAAGTGAGAATGCCCAGGGTGGGTGTCGAGTATCTAATATTTAAGAAATATTTGAGTAGTCTTGCATATATATTAGTTGATTAAGCATTCTTGTCTGTTTAAATAATTCATTGTGAGTTATATGTAAAAAATAAGTGAATTGCATACGTCATCACGTTATCACAAGATACATGCACACCTGGCTTAAGTAAATCCGAAGTGAGAAATGCATTTCCGACCCCATGTCTTCCTTTGAATTAGTTTAGTGTGTTGATGGTACGAAGCGTAAAAATGGGGACTTTGATTCTGCCGGCTGTTTTACTGAGGCAGCAAGAAGTACAGACAGAATCAACGGAGGAGAGGCTGGTTCCTGTGATGTGCTGGGCTGTCTCCATAATCGTCTGCAGCAACCTGTGGTGATGTGCAGAGCCATTTCCATCACAAGCCATTTTGCATTGAGACCAAACACTTTCTGTGGTGTATCAATAAAAATTGTGAAGAATTGATGGGGATATGTTGAAGATCTTTGGCATTCTGGGGAAGTAGAGATGTTTGTGCGCTTTCATGGCTGTGGCATCTGTGTGGGTGGACCAGGAAAGGTGATGAAGTTCTCAACCCATCGATGTAAACAGGAGCATATGCACTGCCCCTCTTTCTGAAGTCAGTGGCCAGCTCCTTTGACTTTGTTGGTGCTAAAGGGATCCACAGAGGCCGGAGGTAATCTTTCATGCTCATTAATGCAGATTGACCACTGATTAAATATGTGAAACCAGCTCAAAGGGAGATAAAAACCTGGCCAGAAGGAGAACCTCAGCATTACAGGAAGGTTTTGAATGCACAGACATGGAACATTAGAATCAGAATCAGGTTTAATTTCTCAAACTTCTGTACCTCCTTCCTGACATTAACAATGAGAAGAGGGCATGTCCTGGGTGATGAAGGTCCTTAATAACAGACCACAAACAAAAGAAAATCTGCAGATGCTGGAAATCCAAGCAACAGACACAAAATGCTGATGGAACTCAGCAGGCCAGGCAGCATCCATGGTGTTATGTACCCTGTAACTGGGTTGCCAAACCAGCAGAAATGGACCACTTAGTTGGAGTCTGGTTAACAGAAACTAATAGAGTTTTATTACAGAAATAAGCAACACAGTACTTTAATCGTAGGGATATAAATGCAACAGGTTAGCAATGATAAAACACACATGTACACAGAACTAGGGTAAGAGGAATCAATCAAGCTCTATCGCAGTCTAGGGGTAAAATGATCAGTCTCAAGCGATGCAGAGTTCAGTTCAGCTTAGTACAGTTCGCAGTAACCGCTGTTGTGCCGTTGGAGAGAGAGAGAGAGAGATAATATGCAAATCTGATTCAGACAGACCTTTGATGTTCTTCGCAGTTAGCTTTCGGGTGAACCCTTTTAATGTCTTCTGTGGTCACCAACTGTGACCCCTCCGTTCCAGATATGACCATTCTTCCGCAGTGAACCTGGCACCCAGGCAAGGGAGGACACACACACCAGGTTCCCGCCGATCGTACCTTTTCACCCTGTGCATCTATGGTCAGTTCCCACGACCAGACCTCCAAACTCCCACCAACTTGTGGGGGCACACCGCTCTTCCAGGGTCTCATTATCTTGTGATCTCATGGTGTGTCGTGCCTTAGCGAACCTGTTCTTTTTATCCCCCTGCTGGGGTATCGCCTGTCCATCAAACTTCAAACAGATCAGGTTCAAAGCAACCAGTCTGTCAATATTCTGAAATGTGTTTCTTTCTCGTTAATCTCCCTCTTCTCTCTTATTAGTATTTTGAATGTTTCTCCAATGTCTCTCTTATCTCTCTCATCGGCATCAATCTTCTGATAACTTGGTTTGTCGTCACAATGGAATAAAATCAGAGTCGACGCTTCGGGCTGAAACCCTTCAGCAATAATTCCTTAATAATTTCCTTAATAATGGACGCCGCCTTTCTGGGGCACCGCCCTTAAATACTACGGAGGCTAGTACCCATGGTGGAGCTGACTAATTTTACAACTTCCTGTAGCTTCTTACAATTCTGTGCAATACCTGCCCCACCCCCATACCAGATGGTGATGCAGATGTAAAACTTACACATCTGTAATAATTTACGAGTGTTTTAGGTGACAAACATGTTCAGAGAGGAGGCTACCCATGACCATCACATTAGCATTGATGAATATGCAGGATCTGTAACTGGCTATATAGGAACTGCATAGAGCTGGGGTCCCCAACCTTTTTGCACTTTGGACCGATTTATTATTGACAATATTCTTGCGGACCGGCCGACCGGTGGGGGGGAGGGCGGTAGGGTTGCCAATGGACAACAGCAGCAGTCAAATATGTTGTGTTTACCCCGAGAAAGACTACCATGACCATGAAGCCTTGCGCAGGCACCAGTGAGCATGCGTGACTTGCGCATGCCTGTATGTGAGCTGATTTTTTTCTACAAATCGTTTTTGGCGATTCTGTTCGGTGGGGGGGGGGTGTTAATCACGACTGCAATATAGGTGATAAGTGGCTAATACACTCAATTTCGTTTCTAAAAGGGTTTATCTAACGAATTTAATATTAAACACACAGCGCATATTTTCCTTGCGTGAATATAGTGATAAGTCAATTATAAGTCACTTATAAGTCAATAGCATCATAACATTCTAAGTAATGTTTGGATATTAAACACACAGCACATATTTGCCCTGTATGAACATATAAAATCATTGCAACACACCAGTATCGCTGAATCAGTGGGAGCCCTGGACTTGTTTCCTTGCAACGAGACCGTGCCATCGAGGGGTGATGGGAGACAACGATACTCGAAGGGGGTTCCTTGTGTCCAGTCTATTCCGCAATTTAGTTTTTGTCGCATTCATTGCAGGGATATGTTGGAAATGGAAGCAACGTTTTCAGTGCTTTCATGGCTATCTCAGGATATTTAGCCTTGACTTTGATCCGGAATGCCGGCAGAGATGTTACATCAAACATACTTTTCAGCCCGCCATCATTTGCAAGCTTGAGGAGTTGATCTTCTTCCCGCGCTGACATGGATGACGCGCGGGTAATGACCTCGCATGCGTAATGGTTCAACAGTGGCCGTGACAGGAAATGAGGAAAGGCGCAGCTGACTCATATCGCCACTTCATATTGTTTCCTCGCGGCCCAGTAGCACATGCTTTGCGGCCCGGTGGTTGGGGACCGCTGGCATAGAGGGCATCGCCGTTATTAAACACATTGATGAGAGGGCACATGAGAAGCCATGGCTGACAGCAGAGATCTGGGCATGGCTGAGAGATTGGGATGCTGCCTTCAAAGCAGGGGATGAAACAACTCTCAGGTCAGCAAGAGCTGTGCTTTCTCACGCTATCAGAAAGGCAAAACAGTAATTATTCACAGAGAATATGCAGCCATTTCTGTGACACCAGAGACGTGGGGCACATCTGGCAAGGCATTTGGACTATAAGGTTCTACAAGTCCACCCTGCACACCACTGACAGTGACGCTTCTCTTCCTGATAGAATGAATGTTTTGTACATTTGGATTGATGCGCAGAACCAGGAAGTCACCCCTTCCCCTTCCCCACCCCCGAGGAGCGGGCACGCTGTCTGGCCACAGCTGATGTGCGGAAGACACTAGCCGGGGTCAACCCATATTAAGCTGTGGAGCCTGATATCACACCTGATTAGGTGCTGAGGGACTGTGCAGACCAGTTAACTGAGGTTCTAACAGATGTCTTCAACACCCCTCTGGTACAGTCCACTGTCTCCTCAGGCTCGAAGGTGGCCACCATTGTGGCTTCCTCCTCCCCCTCCCATTTTACTCCATCCTGTCCCCTCATATGCCAGGCTGCTGTTTATTGACTTCAGCTTGGTGTTTAATACGATCATCCCTCAGAAGCTGGTGAGTAAGCTGTCCTCATTGTGTCTCAACTCAGTTACCAACTTCTGTACTTCTTGACAGGAAGACCACAGTCACTATGTGTTGGCAGAAACATCTGTAGCTCCATCAGGCTTAGCACCAGCTCACCCCTGGTCTGCTAGATCCAATTCAAACCCAATCATGAAGTTTGCTGTTTGCACAACAGCGACAACGAGATAGCATCCAGCGAGGAGGTAGAGTAGCTGGTACGATGGTGCAAGCACAACGCTTAAGCCTCAACCTGGACAAGACCAAAGAGATGGTTGTGGACTTCAGGAAGGAGCAGGGTGACCCCTCCTCACTGCACAGGCATGGCTGCTCTGCGGAGAGAGTTTGGAGCATCAGGTTTCTGGGAGTGCTCACCTGTTCCCTCAACACCACCTCTTTAGTCAACAAAACACAGCAGTATCTCCACTTCCTGAGGAGATTGAGGCGAGTGAGACTTCCTCCTCCCCCTCCCACTTTACCAGTCTTTGCAGGAGTACTATGAAGGGTGTCCTGACCGGCCTCCTCACTGGTCTGGTACAGGAATTACAAGGCTTCTCTGACCGCAAGTTCCTTCAAAGGATTGCGAGGACCGCCGTGAGGATTATCAAGTCTCTCTTCCACCCATTACAGATATGTATCAGGAGCGCTGCATACGCAGGGTGATCTGTCCCAACCGCCCAACAATCTCTTTGACCCCCTACCATCAGGCAGAAGGTGCTCTGGCATTAGGATAAGGATTGTTGGGATGGAAACAGCTTCTTCGCCCAGGCCGCAGGACTCCCTGTCACCAACCAGGTCTCATCACACATGAAGTGCCAGTAGCATTATACTGTTGACTTTTTAACTTGTTTTGTATATGCACCTTATTATTTGTTGATTTATTTGTGGTAATATTACTTTATATGCTACAAATGTGAGTTATTCTGTGTGTATTGTGCTGTGCACCTTGGACAAAGGGACATTATTTCGTTTGGTGGTATACATGTGTACAGTTGAATGACAGTAAACTGAATTTGAACTTGAACTGGATAAAAGCATAATGATGTATACAGTGAAGGCATGGGTACTCACTGTGTGTAATGGTAGACACACACTGATAAATTCCTCCTGTATTTCATTTTAATTCTTGGATAAAATATCTCTGAGCAGAAGAAAAAGCATTTATGTGTGGGAGGAAAAACTACCTCGATAAAAGACTTTGCAGAACAAAGGATGAAACTAAATGAAGCAGCTTTGAATACTAATAGGTTGGTTCCGTGCTTGGCTGTTAATGCACATATGTGCTGTTAGAAATGGTGTTCCAGATTACTTTCACCTTTCTCCAATGGATTATTATCACCTTCTGGAGCTTTTGTTTCTCAACTGCCGACAGCTTGGTTAACCCTTCAGGCTACAGGACAAAACAAAACACCGCCACATCCTTTATTCTTTCTGTTCAGTGGTTCCTAATTTTCGACGTGTAACCCTCAGGGTGGAAGGGAAGAGAGCCCATGTCACTTTTTTTTAATGTGGGGACAATATATTTGGGAAATACACAGAAAAAAGACAAGAGTAACACACACACACACACACACACACACACACACACAGACACACACACACACAATGCTGGAGGAAGTCTGCAGGCCAGACAACATCTATGGAAAAGATGCTTGTTTCGAGCCAAGACTGTTAAGGAAGACGGGAGATGACTGAATAAAAAGTTTAGGGGAGGGGAAAGAGGCTAGGTGGAAGGTGATAGATGGAGCCAGGTGGGTGGGAAAGGTCAATAGCTGGAGAAGGAAGAATCTGATAGGAAAGGAGAATGGACAAGAGAAGAAAGGGAAGGAGGAGGGGACCCGGGGGAAGTAATAGGAAGATGAGAAGCAGTGAAAGGTCAGAGTGGGGAATAGACGATGAGGGGAGCAGGGGAAAATCTGTTCACCAGAAGGAGAAATCGATATTCACACCATCAGGCTGGAAGCTACCCCGACGGAACATAAGGTGTTGCTCCTCCACCCTTGGCACAGAAGGCCATGGATCTGCACGTTGGAACGGAAACGGGAATCAGAATTAAAACGTTTGGCCACCGGGAAGTCCCACTTGTAAATAAAAGTAGAGGACCAGAGGGCACAGCCTCAGAGTAGAAGGACGTCACGTTAGATCAGAGATGAGGAAGAACTTCGTTAGCCAGAGGGTGGCTAATCTGTGGAAGTCATTGTCACAGATGGCTGTGGAGGCTTAGTCATTGGGTATGTATAAATCATAGTTTGAAAGTTTCTTGATTAGTATGGGCATCAAAGAATATGGGGAGAAGGTAGGAGTATTGGGTTGGGAAGGACTGGGAATCCTACAATAAAAGGTGTAGGTTTAAGGTGAAAGGGGAGAGAATTAAAAGGGACTTGAATGGAAATTCCTTCATGCAGAGAGTGTTACACATACTGATGAGCTGCCAGGTGAAGTAGTGAAGGCAGGTATAATAACAACTTCTCAGAATCAGAATCAGGTTTAATATCATTGGCATGTGTTATGTTTGAGTCAGCAGTACATTGCTACACGTGGTAATACAAAAAATGAATTACAATAAACATATATATATATATGTATGGTCTGACACCAGTAGAGAAGTGGTTATTGGTGAACTCATAGTCCCCTGGGAAGACAACATCGATGAAGCCCATGAGCGCAAGTTAACCAAGTATGCAGAATTAAGATCAGAGTGCAGAGACAGAGGGTGGAAGGTCTCATGCTATCCATTCGAAGTAGGCTGCCATGGGTTTATTGCGTTCACTCTCCAGAAGTGGCTGCGTGACCTTGGCTTCACTAGAAGAGAGATCAAGTCAACCAGCAAGGCCGTAGCTGAGGCAGCAGAGAAAGGATTAGCATGGGTGTGGACCAAGTATGTCCAGAGGGGCAGATAGTCAGACAGTGTATCCATCTTTTGCAAACCCTTCAGTAGTTGCTTAGACACCTCAAGAGCAGACTATCTGTTGGATGGAAGTGATCAGCAACTCTGATCGAGGCAGATGCCAAGTTTTTAAGCTCACCAGTGGGAGGTGGTGCTTTAGCACTGCTGGCCCACCACCTCAAGGGAGTCTTGATCATAAGCAGGCCAAAACTCCTGAAGGCAGGTGGCAGATCAACTGATGATCCCACTGGTGATAGCACAGGACAGTTAACATCTTAGTCCATGTGTATTTTCAATTTTATATAAAATAGTAAAATTAAATACTTAGTACAAAAATAGGAATAAAAAAGTAGTGAGGTAGTGTTCATGGGTTCAATGTCCACTCAGAAATCAGAAGACAGAGGGGAAGAAGCTGTACCTCAATTGCTTAGTACAGTGGGCTCTCCGTATCCATGGGGGTTTGGTTCTGGGACCCCCCCCCCCCCACCGCAGATACCAAATTCTGCGGATGCTCAAGTCCCGTATATAAAATGGCGTAGTATTTGCATATAACATACGCACATCCTCCCTTATACTTTAAATCATCTCCAGATTACTTATAATACCTAATCCAATGTAAATGCTATGTAAATTGTTGTTGTACTGTATTGTTTAGGGAATAATGACAAGGAAAAAAGGTCTGTACATGTTCAGTACAGAGGCAAACATCGTAACTCTTCTGGGAATGCTGATGCTGCCTCGGCTGGAGAAGGAAGAATCTCCCATGATCTTTAAGTTCTTGAGGCTGTAGTGCTTTACACAGCTAGCCAGCCATCCCTTACTAGCCTTAAACTCCTTCCTCTCGCTCACAACACAAGTAGCAAACGAACAAGACTGTATTGTTTAGGGAATAAGGACAGGAGGCCCAATAATACCAGTGTCAGGAACTGTGCTCAAACAACAAGTGCTGGGGAGAGAACTTCAAGGTCTTTTTCTCGATCCCGACCCGCGATTGGTTGAATCTGCGGATGCAGAACCCACGGATACAGAGGGCCGACTGTATGTGCCTTTTCACTTCCGTACCTGCTTCCTGATGATAGCAATGAGAACAAGGCATGACCTGGGTGATGATCCTTAATGATGGATGCTGCCTTTATGAGGATTGCTCCTTGAAGATGTCCTGGATACCTTAGAAGCTAGTGCCCCTGGTGGAGTTGACAAAGTTTACAACTCTCTGCAGCTTATTTCAATCCTGTGCAGTAGCTGTACCACACATTTAAAAGATGGATGGACAGGTACATGGATAGGAAAGGTTTAGAGAGATGTGGGCCAAATGCAGGCAAGTAGGACTGTTTAGATGGTCACCTTGGTTGGTAGGGACAAGATGGATGGAAGAGCCTGTTTCTGAGCTCTGTTACTTTATGACTCTATGACTACAAGCTAGTGTAAAATGGAACAGGCTTTTGTCAGTGATCTGTTTGCCACATGGCATTGTTGTTGAAAGTTGACCAAATATTCCAGTGAAGAACTCAGAGGCTGATTTTAAAACCCTGTGTCTTGGACCTCACTGGTTGTACCAGAGTCAGGTTTAACAATGTAGTCGTTGAGGGGTGAGTGACAGACGCTCATTCCAAGTTCCCATTTTCCTTGTTCGGACAAAGAAAGGCTTGAATTTATATAGCATCTTTTGTAAATGTTAGAAGACCTGGTTTCAATTGTATGGTCTGAGCATTGACTACCCAGGCAACATGCTGGAATGGGAGGAGTGAGAAAAGAGAACAGTCTCTGCTGAGAAAGGATAGCAGCTCCTCTCCAATAGCAAGATCTCAGTGATGTGATCCTCTGTTGCTCTTCAGAGGTACCACTCATGAAAGGAAGATGATGCCCATGTCATGATTAAAGTTGCAGCATTGATCTTTATACATGGTTGGGTCCACTGATGGGTGGTTACTGTTGTCAGTTGATGGGTGGTTAGTGTGTGATCTTAGTGTAGGACTCAAGTCTTCTAGCACCTCGTGAGCAACACACACACAAACGGCAAGTCAGGCAGCATCTATAGAAGAGAATAAACAGTCAACGTTTACTCCCATCACATTCCTTTTAATGGTCACTGTTTATTCCTCTCCATAGGTGCTTCCTAACTTGCTGAGATCCCCAGCATTTTGTGTGTGTTGCTCAAGATTTCCAGCATCTCTTGTAACAATGATTTCTAGCACCTCTTAACGTCCATCCATCTGACTCCATTGAAGACCCCATTTGTATTCTCTGCAGCAGAACCTTGCCACCTTTTGCTACTGTTGTGTTCTGACCTGCTCATTGGTTATTTGTGCTTGGTGGCTTGCCAACTGCACATCACGTCTCCTCACCATCCTCTAAATGACATGAGATGACGTCTTCAATCTTCACTCCCTCCTTGCTGTTGCTCCACTGAAGAGGGAGGCAATCACCTGAGGCACGGAGTTGGGTAGCTTCACGGGGAAAGTGAGAGGGGACAGGGGAGAAGTTACAGATGATTAGCTTATCAAGTATGACTGGAAAGGAGAAGGTGGGGATGCGATTTTTAATTCATGGCTGTTGTTACGAGGAAGCAGGTTCACGCGTTTGGCAAGGGAGAGAGAAGACTGATTACAAGTAGGCATACTAATCATTTACTTACAGGCAAACAGTAAAACATTCAAACATCTAAGCCACCTTATGTTACAAAAACTATGACACTAAACATTCAGAACACTTCAAACTCAACAAGTTCCACAATTAAAACCTAAATATTCTACAGTCAGATACTTAGCTAAGTGTGCATTTGGGCCCTCCTATATCTGCAGCACACTTTTCCAATGGTTCTTCAGCAATGGTCACGACCGCAATGTGAAGAGGAGCCCCTGGAGACAAAGGAAAGCCAGCCAGTCTCTCACACACGCTATTTTTATACCCCCGAGGTATCCAAAACCAGACACGGGTGCCATGGCCACAAGGCAGCCAATGGGAAAGAGCTGCTGCATCCTTCGAACCTTTGAACGGGCCAATCAACAACCAGGTACGGCGGAAGTGGCTTTCAACCGACAATAAACTAACCCTTCGCATTACAGCAGTCAAGTCTAGCAGCTATCATCTGTCTCTAATTTCAATTGTAGAGACAATTGAAAAGTCACTAACATTGCTTTGGGTTTAGGGTCATGTGTAGGCCAGATAAGGCAAGGAGAGCAGATTTTCATTGCTCCTGTTGTGCATTTAATATCTTAATAATATTTTAGTAATGTTGTACAAATATATTGGTTGATTAAGCATTCCTGTTTGTTTAAATAATCCATGATGGGTTATATGTAAAAATATGTTAATTGCATACATCATCACACCTGACAAGGTAAGCGTAAGCTACACCTGTATTTCAGACTCCCTGCGTTTTCTCTGAGTTAACTTAATGTTTTGAAGTTACAAAACATAACAGATACCCGGAGGATATATAAGTGATGGGATTTTACAAGAATCCTGTGACTAAAACTAGACGTTTTTTATAAAGTTATGTGGCCATAAATAGATATAGATATAGATATCTAAATTTAAATTCCACAGTTCCTTTGTTGGAACTGGGGGAATTCTGAATGGTCAATCTAGATCACTAGTGCAGTAACGGAGTGATTCACCTACTGAGACCCCATCATATTCCAGTGTGAGAATAGCCTTGTCTTTAATGATTACAGCTATTCCAGCAGCTGTGGTCTCTGTGATGACTGTCCCACCCAGGCACAGCACACTCTCTTCCAAGGGTATGAGATGTCTAGGCTTTCTCCAGCATGGCTCTGGCTGTGTACTGCCCTGAGAAAGGGAAGCAAAGCCAAGGACTCTTCCCTCTCCCCCACTGCACTATTGTTCAGTGTTTTCCAGTTCAGAACCATTGAGGAAAGGGTAGGGGGAGATGAGACAGACTGGATGGTTAGTCAGCGCAGAAATGAGTTCTTCAACTCGCCAGTTCAACACCGATCATCACAGACCCACTTACACCAAAACTGCATTAGTCCCCACATTCCCATCAAAATGCCCCTGATTCCATCTTCCACCCTCACACTACAGCAGCCAATTGCCCACGTGAAGTGGGGGGAAACTGGAACATCCAAGGTGAACGCCTCTGCAATGCACAGGGAGAATATGCCAGCTCCACACAAACGTCAGTCAGCAATTGATCCCAGGTCCTAGAATTGTGAAGAAATGGATTTATTAGCTGTTCCCTTCTCACCCGTTCTCTCACCTGCCCATCACCTCCCACTGATGCCCCTCCTCCTTCCCTTTATTCCATGGTCTAGTATCTTCTCCTATCAGATTCCTTCTTCTTCATCCCTCTACCTCTTCGACCTATCACCTCCCAGCTTCTCACTTCACCCCTCCCCTCCTCTGCCAGCCCATCTTCCCCCCTGACCTGGTTTCACCTGCCACCTGACAGCTTGTACTCCTTCCCTCTCTCCGCCTTATTCTGGCTTCTGCCCCTTCCCTTCCAGTCTTGATGAAGGGTGTAGGCAGAAACATCGACAGTTCGTTCTCCTCCATAGACGCTGCCTGGTCTGCTGAGTTCCTTCAGTACTTTGTGTGCATTGCTTTATTAGCTGTACCTCCCTCCAAATCCACCAAATAAAAAGCTAGCATGGATTTCAAAGGGATGAATGGCCTCCTCTTGTGCTGTAACAGCATGATTTTAGGAGCTGCACCAGTGGAAGATGTCTGTCAATTTGGTGCTGAAAGCAGGAAAGTTATATGCCATTCATTCACACTGATGTACATCTCTCCTTTAAGAAGTGCAGGATTAAATGCTATAGGTTCCTTTACGACTACATTCAACCCATCAGCAATACACTAGCACTGCAGGTATCTGAAACTACTTTAATAAGCTGATAGAAGAGATTTACTGTTTCCATTGTAATCTACAGGCATGCATGGATTGTTCTTTGCCATCCCACATGAGCTTTCAGAGGTTATTGAATTGAAGTCTCTACATCTTCAACATTGTACAGGTGCCCTTTCTAATGAAAGCAAGCAGAACAGAGGAAGGTGATTTTTTTTCCCTGTCAGTAAATGTTACAAAACATCAGCAGGCACCCAATAATTTTCAGAAGCTGAATTTATATTCTCCCTTTCTGATCTCAGTCAAATCAGCCCAGCTACACTAAAGACAAACTGGCTGTTTCTGCAGCTTACAGACAGAATAAGCTGCTTTGCAATAATCCTGGAATGGAATAAATTAATCCGTCTTTTCTTTGATTTTTATCTGCAGTCTTGCATAACTTGCCATTCTAATTCATACTTATAATGTCAGGTTATCAGTCATTAACACAGAACGATGAGCTACTTGGGATGCGGGACAATAAGATTAAGTGATCTGACATAACACAACCATTGAAGGCGTTGTTGTCAAGTGCAAGGGAGATTAAGTATCAAAATGGTTGGGGACTTCTTTCAAAGAGAATGGTGCAGCTCCTAGGTCCACAGAATTATTGGAGCACAAGAGCCTATTCGACTCTTTGAATCCATTGTACCTCTCTATAGAACAAACCAGACAGTCCCATTCTTCTATCCTTTCCCCATAGTCATAGAAACATAGATAAACCTACAGCACAACACAGGCCCTTCAGCCCACAATGCTGTGCCAAACTTGCCTTAACTTAGAAATTACCTAGGGTTACCCATAGCCCTCTATTTTTCCAAGCTCCATGTACCTATCCAGGAGTCTCTTAAAGGACCCTATCATATCCTCCTCCACCATTGTTGCCGGCAACCCATTGCAGGCACTCACCACTATCTGCGTAAAAAAACTTATCCCTGACATCTCCTCTGTACGTGCTGCCAAGCACCTTAAAACTGTGCCCTCTCGTGCTAGCCATTTCAGCCCTGGGAAAAAGCCTCTGACTATCCACACGATCAATGCCTCTCATCATCTTATACACTTCTATCAAGTCACCTCTCATCCTCCGCTTTTCCAAGGAGAAAAGGCCGAGTTCACTCAACCTATTCTCATAAGGCATACTCCCCAATCCAGGCAACATCCTTGTAAATCTCCTCTGTACCCTTTCTATAGTTTTCGCATCCTTCCTGTAGTGAGGTGACGAGAACTGAGCACAGTACTCCAAGTGGGGTCTGACCAGGGTCCTATATAGCTGTAACATTACCTCTCAGCTCTTGAGCTAAATCCTATGCTTGATGAAGGCCAATGCACCGTATGCCTTCTTAACCACAGGGGCAACCTGCATAGCAGCTTTGAGTGTCCTATGGACTCGGACCCCAAGATCCCTCTGATCCTCCACACTACCAAGAGTCATATCATTAATACTATATTCTGCCATCATATTTGACCTATCAAAATGAACCACCTCACACTTATCTGGGTTAAATTCCATCTGCCACGTCTCAGCCCAGTTTTGCATCGTATCGATGTCCCGCTGTAACCTCTGACAGCCCTCCACACTATCCACAACACCTCCAACCTTTGCATCATCAGCAAATTTACTAACCCATCTCTCCACTTCCTCATCCAGGTCATTTTTAAAAATCACAAAAAGAAGGGGTCCCAGAACAGATCCCACACCCCCCACAAAAAAAGAACAGCAAGACAATCATCAACACCCAAACCACCCTGCATGAAATAAAACAAGAACATCAGCACCCAAATCCCCCTCTTCCTGCACAAAAAAACTAACAAAAATTCTACAAGAACATCAACCCCCAATCCCCCTCACCCTGCACCAAAAAAAAACCATGAGAAAAAATAGGCAAAAACAAACAGAATATAAAAATCATAAGACGGAAAAAGTCCTGAGTCCAAATCCATTATGCAGGACATTAGTAACATCCTCAACATTATCGAAAGACCTTGAATGTGGAGGGCTACCCTTCAGGCACAGCAGTAGGCCACACAAGCTCCTTCTCCAACAGCAGAGCGACCCCATCAGTGATCAGTAGGCAGGTAGCCAGCGCTTGTCTCCCGCATTTGCCTCGATGTTTCAATATTCATCCTGGTGAACCCCCTCTGTACCTTGTCCAATGCAATCATTTCTTTTTTATACTGAGGCAAATCGAAGTCCATACAATATTTCAGTTGTTTTTGTTGCCTCATTTACTTGCACTTACGCCGTGAGTAAAAATTCATCTGAGAATTATTGCATACCTGCTGATGTTTACTGACAGAAAAAAAAAACTTTCCTCTCTTCTGCTTGCTTTCATTAAAGAGAGTGCCAATACAACATTGAAGATACAGAGCCTTCAATTCAATAACCTCTGAAAGCAGCGCGGAATAATGCTAGCATCCTGTATACCTCGCATGCGTCCCAGCTACACCTGTCTTTTTGTCGGCTATGTGGAACCCACTGACTCTCACAACTACCTGGACTATACTTCTTCCCACCCTGTCACTTGTAAAAATGCCACCCACTTCCCTCAATTCCTCCATCTCCACTGCATCTGCTCTCAGGATGAGGCTTTTCATTCCAGAACTAAGTAGATGTCCTCCTTCTTCAAAGAAAGGGGCTTCTCTTCCTCCACCATCGATGCTGCCCTCAACAGCATCCCTTCCATTTTGTGCACGTCTGCTTTCATCCCATCCTCCCGCCACCCCACCAGGGATAGGGTTCCTCTTGTCCATTTTGGTTTCATTTTCCTTCCTCCCCTCCCCCTTAGTCTGACTTCTCATCTTTTTTTCTCCAGTCCTGATGAAGGGTCTTGGCCCAAAATATAGTCTGTATTCTTTTCCATAAATGCTGCCTGAAGTGCTGAGTTCCTCCGCATTGTGTGTGTGTATCCTGTATACTTTCTTTACCACTCACTTCTCTTTAGAAAGCCCTGACTAACTGTGTGACCTCCATCCTTACAGACTGTGTGATCCACTCTCTGCATAAAAAAAAAATAGACCTTCACATTACTCTTGTCCATCATTTTAAATCCTTGAAAGGCCAACTAGTTGGAGCTGTCTATTTACACTGCCAAAACAATAGTTTTCTTGCTCACTTCTAACAAATCTCCTCTCATCCTGAAATATCCCTTTTGATTATATGTTTCATATCCTGTGTTTTCACTTGTTTTTGTTTATTGCCGTTTGTGCAAATTTTTTGTGTGTTGGGGTTTGGTGTTTTATTTTCTTTGAACGGGTTCCATGGTTTTTCTCTGTTTCGTGACTGTCCGTGGGAAGACAAATCTCAGAGTTGTAAACTGCATACATACTTTGATAACAAATTCACTTTGTACTCTGATTCCTTCTTTGCAGCAAGAGTTAAATAGGGTTCACCCATCTAACCATATAATTGAGTTCCTCAATCTTGAAACCGTTATAATGAATTATTTCTGCCCCCTATCTACAACCTTGACATCCATCCTAAAGAGTAATGGCCAGATCTGGATGCAATAGTGGCATAACCAATATTTTTTAATGGTATCGTCCCACAATCACAGGGTACATGCTAAGTATGTGCCTAGCAATCTACAGCAGAACCTCCAATGATAACTTCCAAACAGAACTCTGTACCCATTGGTATAATTATAAATAACTTGTGAAGCTCTTTTACAGAAAATATGGTCCATAAGGAGAGGCTAAACAGTTTGGATCTGTGTTCCTTGGAGATTAGAAAATGAAAGGTGATCTTACTGAGACATGTAGGATCCTCAGAGAACAAGCTAAAGTAAATGTTGACATTTATTAATAAATGAGAGTCTTAAACAAGAGGGCATATCTTCAACAGCCATCTATAGCAATGATTTCCACAGATTCACTACCATCTTGCTGAAGAAATTCTTCTTCATTTCTCCGCTAAGGGAATCATTTTATTCTAAACGATGCTAAGCAGCTGGTTATTTACAACTGAGGTGCGCAGAAATTTCTTTTTGCTGAGGGTGGTTAGTATTACATTTTGTGACTTCAAAACATTAAGCTAGTTCAAAGGAAGATTAGGGGGTCCGAAATTGTGGGTCTAACTTCAAGCTTACTTTAAGTGAGGCGCGCATGTATCAAGTGGTAGCGAGATGATGCATGAAATTCGCGTATTTATACATATAACCTATAATGAATCATTAAACAGGCAAGAATGCTCAATCAACTAATATGTGTAAGATTACTCAAATATTATTGAAATATCAAATACACAAGAGTTCGTCTCTGGACTTCTCCATCCAGGAAGGTTGTAGATCAAGAATCAACTTTACTCATCATAACCCATGGGTGAAATGGACTCTTCAAATATGGAAACCTATTATAAAAGAATATAAGCAACACACATCAAAGTTGCTGGTGAACGCAGCAGGCCAGGCAGCATCTGTAGGAAGAGGTGCAGTCGACATTTCAGGCCGAGACCCTTCGTCAGGACTAACTGAAGGAAGAGTGAGTAAGGGATTTGAAAGTTGGAGGGGGAGGGGGAGGGGGAGATCCAAAATGATAGGAGAAGACAGGAGGGGGAGGGATGGAGCCAAGAGCTGGACAGGTGATAGGCAAAAGGGGATACGAGAGGATCATGGGACAGGACGTCCGGGAAGAAAGACAAGGGGGGGGGACCCAGAGGATGGGCAAGAGGTATATTCAGAGGGACAGAGGGAGAAAAAGGAGAGTGAGAGAAAGAATGTGTGCATAAAAATGAGTAACAGATGGGGTACGAGGGGGAGGTGGGGCCTTAGCGGAAGTTAAAGAAGTCGATGTTCATGCCATCAGGTTGGAGGCTACCCAGACGGAATATAAGGTGTTGTTCCTCCAACCTGAGTGTGGCTTCATCTTTACAGTAGAGGAGGCCGTGGATAGACATGTCAGAATGGGAATGGGATGTGGAATTAAAATGTGTGGCCACTGGGAGATCCTGCTTTCTCTGGCTGACAGAGTGTAGATGTTCAGCAAAGCGGTCTCCCAGTCTGCGTCGGGTCTCGCCAATATATAAAAGGCCACATCGGGAGCACCGGACGCAGTATATCACCCCAGTCGACTCACAGGTGAAGTGTTGCCTCACCTGGAAGGACAGTTTGGGGCCCTGAATGGTGGTAAGGGAGGAAGTGTAAGGGCATGTGTAGCACTTGTTCCGCTTACACGGATAAGTGCCAGGAGGGAGATCAGTGGGGAGGGATGGGGGGGACGAATGGACAAGGGAGTTGTGTAGGGAGCGATCCCTGCGGAATGCAGGGGGGGGGGGAGGGAAAGATGTGCTTAGTGGTGGGATCCCGTTGGAGGTGGCGGAAGTTACGGAGAATAATATGTTGGACCCGGAGGCTGGTGGGGTGGTAGGTGAGGACCAGGGGAACCCTATTCCTAGTGGGGTGGCGGGAGGATGGAGTGAGAGCAGATGTACGTGAAATGGGGGAGATGCATTTAAGAGCAGAGTTGATAGTGGAGGAAGGGAAGCCCCTTTCTTTAAAAAAGGAAGACATCTCCCTCGTCCTAGAATGAAAAGCCTCATCCTGAGAGCAGATGCGGCGGAGACGGAGGAATTGCGAGAAGGGGATGGCGATTTTGCAAGAGACAGGGTGAGAAGAGGAATAGTCCAGATAGCTGTGAGAGTCAGTAGGCTTATAGTAGACATCAGTGGATAAGCTATCTCCAGAGACAGAGACAGAAAGATCTAGAAAGGGGAGGGAGGGGTCGGAAATGGACCAGGTAAACTTGAGGGCAGGGTGAAAGTTGGAGGCAAAGTTAATAAAGTCAACGAGTTCTGCATGTGTGCAGGAAGCAGCGCCAATGCAGTCGTCGATGTAGCGAAGGAAAAGTGGGGGACAGATACCAGAATAGGCACGAAACATAGATTGTTCCACAAACCCAACAAAAAGGCAGGCATAGCTAGGACCCATACGGGTGCCCATAGCTACACCTTTAGTTTGGAGGAAGTGGGAGGAGCCGAAGGAGAAATTATTAAGAGTAAGGACTAATTCCGCTAGACGGAGCAGAGTGGTGGTAGAGGGGAACTGATTAGGTCTGGAATCCAAAAAGAAGCGTAGAGCTTTGAGACCTTCCTGATGGGGGATGGAAGTATATAAGGACTGGACATCCATGGTGAAAATAAAGCGGTGGGGGCCAGGGAACTTAAAATCATCAAAAAATTTAAGAGCGTGAGAAGTGTCACGAACATAGGTCGGAAGGGATTGAACAAGGGGTGATAAAATAGTGTTGCGGTATGCAGAAATGAGTTCGGTGGGGCAGGAGCAAGCTGAGACAATAGGTCGGCCAGGACAAGCAGGTTTGTGGATCTTGGGTAGGAGGTAGAAACGGGAAGTGCGGGGTGTGGGAACTATAAGGTTGGTAGCAGTGGATGGGAGGTCCCCTGAGCGGATAAAGTCGGTGATGGTGTGGGAGACAATGGCCTGATGCTCCTTAGTGGGGTCACGATCGAGGGGTAAATAAGAGGAGGTATCCGCGAGTTGAGAAATATAAAAGAATATAAACTAGAGAGAGACATTGCAATTCTTAAATGGTGTGCATATGACTTGGATTTTACTCCGAATAAACTGGATGCTGGATTTAAGGACTGGACAGCTAAAGGAATAACAGCTATTTGCAATATAATGAAAGAAGGAACACAGTTCAGTTTTGAAATGCTCAAAGAGAAACACTTATTAGAAAAACAAGACTTTTACCGGTATTTACAGATGCAACAGTATGTTAATAGGAGAGTTAAAAATGTAACCAAGGCAAGTACATGTCTGATAGAGCTATTTAGAAAAGCATATAATTCAGACAACGGTAGTAAAATCATTTCAAGCGTGTATAAGGGTTTGTCAAATCTTAAAACACATTCGACTTCATACATTAAAACAAAATGGGAGGAGGAAGGAGGGATAATATCTGAGGAAGACTAGACAATAATACGGAGGTATCAATGGAAGTGTACCAGTTCACAGAAATAGAGGGAGTTCAGGTGGAAAAATTTGATACGATATTTTATTACACCCTCTCAGAAATCCCATTATGATGGTAACGCTCCTGTTTGCTGGAGAAATTGTGGAAATCAAAATGCAAACCATTATCATATTTTCTGGGAATGCTGTTGGAGTGGAATACATAATGTCCTACAAGATATCTTTAAATGTGAAATACCTTTAGAGAGTAAGACCATATATTTTGGGTATATATCTCAAGAATGGTTAAAAAGAGATAAATATTTAATGAATGTACTGCTGGTGGCTGGTAAAAAGACCCTTACCAGGAAATGGTTATCACAGGAGAGCCCAACTTTAAATGTATGGATGGAAATTACAATGGACACTTACAAAATGGAGAAGATAACAGCCTCTGTTAATCATAAGCTGGAACAATTTTATTCATACTGGAAAAATGGTTTAACTACATAACACCTCATAGGCCTGATTTTATTCTCACAAGTCAATGAGTATGTTGTAAAAAAAAGATCACTCCCTACTCTGTACATAATTTTCTTCTTGCGATTGTTCTTTCTTTCCTCTCCTTTCTGTAAGTGAATACTTCAGATAAATATTATGTGGAGATTTGTGACAAATATGATTATATGATATATATGTACAGTATCTGAAAAACAACTTATGGAAATATTTGTTTGATGATGAAATTCAATAAAAAATAAATTACAAAAAAAACAACTTTACTTGTCATATACATTTATATGTATTAAAAATTTGCTGTGGTACATTGGTCAGGGTGCAAAAATGCAACAAAAAACAACATTCAACAATTATAAAGAATAATGAATTATATAAAATAAATAATAATAGAAAAAAGCTAATAAAGGATGGACTTGGATTAAAATGTGCGTACGTAAATAAATGCCAGAATATATTTACAATATAAACAATATTTTAAGAAGTGGTTTGAAGTGTCTACTGTGCAGTTCAGTGACAGGGGTAGTAGATAGAGGGAGAGTATCTAGCGTGGTTGAGTAAATAAATTTTTGAAAGATTGGGGTATTGAGAGTTATGGAATTATGGACAACTGAGACAAAAGAGGAGAGGAGGCTAGCATAGGTCAGTCACAGACATATTGGATAATGAAACAAGTTTGAGGAGGCAGGTGGCCTACATCTGCTCCTACTTTCCAATGTGTCCCACAGGTGAGACAGGTTGCAAAAATAGGCTGAAGGAGCTGGAGTTATTCCCTTTGGAAGGAGTGAAGGATTTGCATCTGCAATGCACTGCCAGCCAGATAGAGGAAGTCGAAGCCTGATGCCTGGAAACGAGAGACTGGAAGCCCACAGCCTGGGACCGCAGGGCTCTTCATGTGGAGGGTGAGTGGGAGGAAGGAAAAGGGCTTGTGTGGCAGTTGTTTTGCTGCTTATTGTGTTCTGTGTTCTGCCGAGCAGGGTTGGCATGTTATATTGGCGCCAGAGTGTGTGGCAATATTTGTGGGCTGCCCCCAGCACAGGTGTGTTAATTCAACTGACACATTTCACTGAATGTTTCTATGTACATGTGATAAATGAATCTCAGACATCCCACCCTGCAAAAACTTATTTCAGGGAGGTAGCACCATCAATTTGCGGGAGACTTCCGGGAGAGGTGGCATGTTTGCAATAGAGTAGCTCCCTAGCAGCTAGCCAGCTAGTTTAAATAACGTTAGCTATGCTAATGAACGGATGACACCTGTTAAACTCACCTCAACATGTCTTTTACAGTCTTAACCCACTATGGGCAATAGAAAAGTCACTGTTGCAAACAGTGCAGCGAGCAACACTGTCATTATTTTTGACCCCTATTAGGCAGGGGTACGCTTTAGGGTAGTCTGGGGTGACGTGCGTTTTATATTTTCCTTTTTTGGAACTCTGTCCCATGGCGCGCTCTCGCTCGCTCTCTCTCTCTCTCTTGTAGGCGCTCTCGCTTGCTTTCTCCCTCTCTCTCGCTTGCTCGTGCTCTCTCTCTCTCGCTAGCACTTGCTTTCTCTCTCTCTCTCGCTCACACGCTCTCTCTTGTTTGCTTTCTCTCTCTCGCTCGCGCGCTCTCACTTGCTTGCTCTCACGATCTCTCGCTCGCTTGCTCTCAAAAAATTTGATTTCCCTGAAATTGTATATAATTTGCAGGCATCAGGGAGCCACTATTAATATGCTGGGGACTCCTGGAACTTCCGGGAGAGGTGGGATGTCTGGAATCTGAGTCTACGTCTGACTCCGTTGAGGCTTTCACAAGGGAATTGGATCAGATTTGGAAAGAAAGTAAACACAGCATCATGGGGAAAGGGGCAGGAATGTGATTATTTCTGTTTACAAATGTCCAAAAAGTCTCCTACATGTTCCCAATTTGATGACTATTTCCTCCACAGTGCTCCCAATCTACAATAAGCCACACCAGATGACATGGTCTGGCATCTCTGGGTGACCAAGGAGGCTAGATGCTTAGCGTTCAACTTTGTAGTTACAGAAGTGTGTTGGCGTTGGACCTGCTGGCACGGGAGCAGCTGATAAAAGGTCCACGATGCCTGGAGTGGTGATTTATTTCATTCTAGCTTCATTCTGACCAGCCAGCTGAAAGCAGGCACTATCGACCAAAGCTCAGTTGGCCAATACACTCAAAAAAACAGGAGGGAGACAGAGAGACAGACAGATCACAAAGCCACAGCCACTCAGCTGGTAAACACCTAACATATGGTGTGAGACCCTCTGGCCAAGAATTAGAGCAGTTGGAGTGACTGCTCCACCCTGCGTTCGTATTTCATAATGGCTTTATGATTTCCAAACTGATGCAAGAAGCCTCCACAGCTAGATTCACCCTTGCTTACGGCTGAGAGATCCTGTCTCTGCTGAATCAGTGGGCCAGAGCACAGAGTGAAGGTGGGAAGAGACTAATATCGGCCTGTGGTGCCCCAATCCCACATCTTCACCCCCAGAACTAACTGATTTTGCAGTGTTTCCAGTACAGCTAAGCTATAGAATATTAGAATTAAAATCAGAATCAGGTTTATTAACATTGACATATCATGAAATTGCCATTTTGTGACAGCAGTACAGTGTAATAGAAAAAAATCACAGTATGTTACAATAAGAAATACAAAAATTAATATACCAATGGTGCAAAAGGAAAGCAGAAAGTGAAGTAGTGTTCATGGGTTCAAAGTCGGTTCAGAAATCTGATGACAGAGGGGAAGAAGTTGTTCCTAAAATATTGAATGTGTGTCTTCAGGCTCCTGAACCTCCTCCCTGATTATAGCAATGGGGAAAGAGCATGTCCTGGGTGATGAGAGTCATTAATGCTAGATGCCATCTTTTTTTGAGGCATTACACTTGAAGATTTCCTCGATTGTGTTCCAGAATCGTTGCAGATGGGGTTCTGATGTGCATACACAGGGCTTGGGTGCAAGGTTTGATTTCTGTGCACACCGTGAAGAGAAATCAGGGCCCAGGCAGAGGAGATTTGGTGCCTGCATAACTGGCCCGGATGTGAGGTTGGATCGCTCTGGGCACTTAGCTGATTTGAAGAACCTGAGAGCGGCTTCAGGCTGGGTGGCAAAATCTCGGCCCAGAGCGAGTTGCTGGGCAGCGTGGTCTAGGCCCTGAGCCTTTCGCAGCAGCTGGGTCTAGTAAGAACTATGATTAGCTGCTTAGGCAATTTAAACACCGGTGCAGATCGGAGGCGAGACCCGATTTCGCTCACTCTCTGCAATGTTCACTCCTCTCTCCAGGGTACAGGAGCCCTTTGCTGTCCAATGTTTGATCAACTTAAACGCCAGCCCAGACAGACTGAAAAGACAGGGTGTCTGGATCCAGGATGAGAGCCAATTTCACTCGTTTACTGTTACGGTCGCTCCCCTCTCCATGGCACTGAGGCTATGAAGACTGCCCCATCTGCTGTGGTCTGTGCCTGCTAACATGGTGGACTGATAAGCAAGGCTTTGGGCCTACTGTGGGCTGCTCTGGGGTTTGGAACTGATGACTCAGCTTCGGTTCAGAATGTTGTTCGCTTCAATTGTTTGCATGGTTTGTTTTTCTTTTCTTTCTCTTGCACTTTGAGTGCTGGTCTTCATAGTCATAGTAGTCATAGTCATACTTTATTGATCCCAGGGGAAATAGGTTTTCGTTACAGTTGCACCATAAATAATAAATAGTAATAAAACCATAAATAGTTAAATAGTAATATGTAAATTATGCCAGTAAATTATGAAATAAGTCCAGGACCAGCCTATTGGCTCAGGGTGTCTGACCCTCCAAGGGAGGAGTTGTAAACTTTGATGGCCACAGGCAGGAATGACTTCCTATGACGCTCTGTGCTACATCTGGGTGGAATGAGTCCCTGGCTGAATGTACTCCTGTGCCCACCCAGTACATTATGTAGTGGATGGGAGACATTGACCAAGATGGCATGCAACTTAGACAGCGTCGTCTTTTCAGACACCACTGTCAGAGAGCCCAGTTCCATCCCCACAACATCACTGGCCTTACGAATGAGTTTGTTGATTCTGTTGGTGTCTGCCACCATCAGCCTGCTGCCCCAGCACACAACAGCAAACATGATAGCACTGGCCACCACAGACTCGTTTAATTTTTTTATTTTTATTCTTTTTTCTTCTTTAATTGGGTTCTTTCAGGTTTCTTATTTTGTGGCTACCTGTGAGCAAGCAAACGTTAATGTTGTATAATTTATGCGTTCTTTGATAATGAAAGTACTTGAACCTTGATTGGGAGGCTAGTGCCAATGATGGGGCTGGCTAAATTTCTAGTCCTCTACAGCCTTTTCTGATCTGATACATTGGCCCCTCCATTACAGACAATAATGCAGCCAGTTACAGAGCATGATGATGTTGTATAGAGAGCAATACATCACAGCAACATCCCTCCCCACTACTGATCATATCTACATGAGACTATGCCTCAAGACGGTAATATCCACTATCAAAGATCCCCACCATCCGGGCCATGCCATCTCCTCACTGCTCCCATCAGACAGGAGGTACAGAAGCCTGAAGTCCCACACCACCAGGTTCAAAACAACTATTTCATTTCAACTATTCAGTTCTTGAACCAACAGGCTCAGTCCTAATCATTATAGTGTCTTAATGTCATCACCACTTTGGTCTCATCCTAAAATGGACTTTTCTTTTCATTTAATTGCTTGCCTTCTTGTAAAAATTGTGTATAATTTATGTTTTTCTTGTGAATGCTACTTATAGGTGATCCTGCTGCAAATAAGGGTTTCATTGCATCTGTACATACTTGTCCAGATGACAATAAACTTGACTTTCACTTTCATTCATGCACATAACCAGTTTAGATTCACTAAACTCCTACACCATTTCCACCCAAATTGCCAACATATGGTGACATATACATTCTTAGATAATAAAGTTACTTTGGACTTTGGGTCCCTGACCTGCTGACCACTTGCAACTCATGCAGACTCTGTCCCTCCCCAGTTCTTACCTCAGGAAGATTCCCCTATCACCACCCCAGGATCCAGGACAATCTGCTCCCACTCTGGTTTTGTGGGCTCTGATGTGCCTCATGAATCCACTGTAGGAATTGTAGGTTCTCCCACAACTGGGACAGCAGATGCCAGACACAGAGACACTGCAGATGCAGGAATCTGGAGCAGCAAGCAATCTGCTGCAGAAACTCAACAGGTTGAGCTATGCAGATCTCTGGAGGTGGAGGAGTGGGGAGCAGGAGGAAAGGAATTGCAGAAGGCTGTGTTTCCTGTTGCCTTGTCATACAACCAGAAAGAAGAGAGCACACAGCCTCTCCAGTCTTCTTCATCAATTAATATGTTCATAGTTGATCCAACTGTAGCCTTAACTTTGTATTCCCATCTAGCTGCTGAAAAATTTCACTCCTTTCCATATCAAGAATCTACCTTCATTTAAAACAACTGCCAAATGTCCTGATGTAGTGTTTCAAAGTCAATTGACATCAGCCCATTCGTCTTTGTGATGTGGGAAGAAACCAGAGCATCTGGAGGAAACAGAGGAACTGGAAGAGAATTCCCACTGCGGTGATATTGAAGTAGGTGTCCCTTGAAACCCTTAGTGGGATCACCAGAGACCCCACTCTAACTCGCTGCACACTGACAAAGACAAGGTCACGTTAAATGCATCTGATCCCCACCCGCACTCCAACCGGCACCACCTTCGAAGCTATCCATCCCTCCATATGTCCCAAACTCAAACGGAATGCCAGCACTCGCATCTCCCAGATGGTGTTTCATGTGGGCAATCCTCTTGCTGCCAATGACTTAACAACTGTGGTCAGAAATCACTGTTATAGTCCTGCTGAAGGGTATCGGCAGAAACGTCGACAGCTTATTCCTCTGCGTAGATGCCACCTGACCTGCTGAGTTCCTCCAGCACTTTGTGTGTGTCGCTCTGGATTTCCAGCGTTTGCTAAATCTCTCGTGCATGCAGATACAAGTCCCTCACTTGCGTCTGCCCTCACTCTCTCTGTAACGTCTTTGATGCTATGAGCACACCTCTAAAGGTGGCCATGTCATTATTGTAGCTCTGAAAAATGTGCCTTGATGTACACACGTGCAAATCAGGAGCCGGAAGAGCGCATTCAGTTCCATCAGCCTTCTTCACCAATTAGTCAGTTCATAATTGACCCAACTGCAGCCTTAATTCTGCGTGACTATCTAGCCATGGTTAATTTTCACTCCTTTGTTTATCAAGAATCGAACTTCATCTGTATGCACAAAGCAAGTATACGAATAAGACCACAAGCTCTTCTCCTTCTTCACGTGTCTTGCACGTTACACGTTCGGGCGATCATGGCTCTCCACATCGAACGGTCCCTCACGGCGTCAGTGATATCTCGCACAGTTAGATCTATTAGTTCTTTCACAGTGTCCATATATTTTCTTCTTTGCCTTCCTCTTCTGCGTTTCCCAGGCAGACAGCCTTGTAATGTAAGGCACTCTATTTCTCCCTTTCTGATGACATGGCCCAGGAATTTCAGTTTTCTCTCATTTAAGCTATAGGAGCAAAATTAGGCCATCTGGCCCATCGAGACTCCTCCGCCATTTCATCATGGCTGATCCATTTTATCTCTCAGCCCCAGTCTCCTGCCTTCTCCCCATATCCCTTCATGCCCCGACCAATCAAGAATCTATAACCTCTGCTTTAAATATGCCCAATGATTTGGCCTCCATGGGCATCTGTGGCAACGAATCCCACAGATTCACCATTCTCTGGCAAAAGAAGTTCCTCCTCATTGCCCTTCTAAAAGGACACGCCTCTATTCTAAGGCTGCTTGCTCTGGTTTTAGACTCCCCCATCATCCTTTCCACATCCATAAAATTAGGAGCAAGAGTTGGCTACTGGACTCTTGACCCTGCCCCATCATTTCCAGTATCAGAATATCTCTGACTTACGCTGTAGTAACTTTACATTCACCGCTACGCTATTGTGCCACCCCATATACCATATAATGTGAACTTTGTTGTGCTGTGACCGAAGTTCAGTGCAAAAAAAATTGCTGTAAGTTAAAAAAAATAAAGAAGCAATGCAAAAAAAAAAACGGAATAACAAAGGGAGTGAACCATTCAGAAATCTGATGTCAGATAGGAAGAAGCTGTTCCCAAATTGCTGAGATAGGGGTCTCTGGGAACTTGTTTCTCCTCCTTGATGGTAGCAATAAGCCAAGGGCTGAGGGTCCTTAGTGGTGGATACTGCCTTCTTGAAGTTGTCCTCGACACTGCCCTGGGGTCGTGCTGCGATGGAACTGGCAGAACCTGCAACACTCTGTATCCTCTTGTGATCCATACCAGACTGTGATGCAACCAATCAGATTAAAATTATAAAATTATGAAAACATTTTAAAACTTCTTTCTTTAATATGGACACCAATACTTTCCACATCCCTCCAGGTATGGTTCCGTAAGAGCCGTATACTGTATTACTGAAGCACAACCTCCCTACATTTATATTCAATTCCCTAATAATAAATGATAAAAAACCATTCACCTTCCTACATACTTGCTACACTCACACTCTAGCCGTTAGCCACTCTTGTTTCAGAACAATCAGATCCCTTTGCATCTCAGAGATCTGCAACCCATTGCCACTCATTTCATAAGCTTTCTCATTTTTTCTGCCAAAGTAGACAATTTCAAGTGTTCCTACACTATATTCCAATCTCTTGATTTTCACCACTAACTTAAACTATCTGTATCCCCTTATAGCCTCCTTATGTCCTCATGTCAACTTAACTTTCTGAACTATTATTCTGTCATCAGAAAATTTAGCTAATCTTTATTTCTCAATCAATAATACTGAACAAAGCAATTTACCTCAGGTAACCATTATGCCATTGTTTGGAAGAGAATAGGCCAATATATTTCCTTCATTACAGCTCAGAAGACATTTCAAAAGTGTTTGCCCTGGAGAAAATGTGAACATTGAAGTAGAAATTGGAAATGCTGGAAGAGTGACGCAGTATCTGGCTCCAGCATCAACATTTACCTGTACTTCTTTTAGGCACAGATATCTTTCACAACGGTTGTTGTTTGATGGACTAAGAGTTTTCAGCGACCTTGGATTTTACTCCAAGAACATTTCCTTGGCTATTAATAAACACAAAATACTCTGCAGATGCTGGTGTCAAAGCAACACTCACAACATGCTGGAGAAACTCAGCAAGTTGGGCAGCATCCGTGGAAACAATCAGGCAACGTTTCGGGCCGGAACCTTTCGTCAGGACTGGGCAACGTTACGGGCCGGAACCCTTCATCTGGACTTGAGTCCTGACAAAGGGTTCCGGACCAAAACGTTGCCTGATGGTTTCCACGGATGCTGCCCGACTTGTTGATTTCCTCCAGCGTGTTGCGAGTGTTCCTTGGCTATTAAGCAGTGTGGAAGATGCAGGCTTTCTATGCACAATCCAGGAAGATTTTCCACTGCCGTTTTGTCTGGGAAATCGGTGGCTCTGGAACTGAAGTGGTTGAAGAATGCAGGTTCACCAGCACCTCCAAAATCTCCCAAGCTCTGAGAGAGATGGTGTTAAAAACAACGTAGTAAAGTAGCACTGAGTTGCAAAGTGAAAGAGAGTCATCCTCAGCCTTGAGATAATGCACACCCGCCTTCAGAGTTTCCATCCATCTGAGAGGAGCCAGTAGCAGCTGATAGGAAGTTGATAGATGTCACACAACCCGGAAGAGAAGTGAGAAAAGCAGATCTTACAGTGAGGATGGACCAATCCAGAAATAAAATTAAGGTGAAAATATTTATGATGCATTTCTTAATGCCTTTAATTTTCCTAGGGTATTACCAGGCCTGGTACTCAGTTTTCAAAATAAGCAGGCCGAGTCAGTTTCATGCTCTTTAACAGCAGTATCTAATAACCACGTAGAAATAATTAAACAATGCATGGGATTTGATTTGTTGATTACATGGCCACAGTTTCTGAACATCTGGTGTTGTAGTCCTCGCTGGAGAGAGCTTGTGAGAAGGAACTTGGGGACGTCCGGCTATGTTGGTGACAGATTGTTGACAGGTGTGATAGCAACTCGTCCCTTGCTGTTGTTGATGCTGGGCTTGCGCCAGTGAGCAGCAGCTGAGCCCTAAGATGGCACTCAGGCTAAAGTATAATATCCACACCATCAACTGATCTCAGGTCTACATGTAACACTTTATATGTCCTAATTAGAAGCCATGCACGAACATAAATGTCAGAATTTACATGCACTTCTTCCAATTCAGTTTAATCAATAATCTATTAACTGGATTGACTGTGATCTGTAGAGCCCTGGGTTCACTTTAGCAGTTATTTCCTTTGAAACCATTTTCTCCCACCGCTCTACAACTTAAAACTGACTTGTTTCTTTTCTTCCCTATTCTAGATGAAGGATCTTGGTCGCAAAACATGAACTTTGTTTCCTTCTGCAGAAGGTACCTGACCCGCTGTGTTTCTCAAAAAGGCAGAATCCATCATTTTGGACCCTCAGCATCCAGGACATGCTCTCTTCTCATTATTACAGTCAGGGAGGAGGTACAGGGGCCTGAAGACTCAACGTTTTACAAACATCTCCTTGCCCTCCACCACTGAATAGCCCATGTATTTTGCTCTCTATTTTTCCTCACTATTTTGATCTTTTTGCAATATTTATGTATTTTTTATTATTTGATTGTTTTTGTATTTCTTATTGTAATCTGTCTTCATTTTTTTATGTATCACAATGTATTGCTGCCACAAAACTGCAAATTTCATGACAGACCTCAGTGACAATAAACCTGATTCTGATTCTGATCGTGGGTTGATGGACCATTCAGAAATCTGATGGAGGAGAGGAAGAAGTTGTTCCAATATTGTTAAGTGTGGTTTATCTGTCTCCTGGTCCTTCTCCTTGATGGTAGTAATGTGAAGAGGGAATATCGTGGATAGTGAGAGTCATTAATGATGGAAACTGCCTTCTTCATGATGCCCTCAATGCTGGCTGGGGTTGTGCCCATGTTGGAGCTGATCGAGCCTGCAATTATCTGTACCCTCTTGTTATCCTGTGCACGGGCTGTGATGTAACCAGTCAAAATGCAATTATAGAATCATGAAAATTTTCAAAGACCCCTTTCTTTAATAAGGAGACCAATACTTTACACACCACTCCAGGTATGGTCCTATCAATGCCATGTACTGTAGTACTGAAGCACATCCTCCCTACACTTATATTCAGTTTCCTCAATAATAAATAATATCAAACCATTCTCTTTCCTACATACTTGCAACACTCACACTCTTCCCTTTTGCCATTCTTGTTTCAGGATAATCAGATGCCTTTGGATCTCAGAGCTCTGCAAACTCTTGCCAAGTAGTTCATAATCTTTGTCCTTTTTTCCTGCCCAGGTAGACAATTTTGTATGTTCCTACACTACATTCCATTCTCTTGATTCTTTACCAATCAGTTAAACCATCACTGCCCTTTTGCAGCCTCCTTGAGCCCTCCTTTCAACATCCTCTCAGAACTGCTATTGTGTCATCAGGAAATTTAGACACCATATCTTTGGTTGACTAGTTTAATAATTTAACCACGATGCCTCACTACAGTTTGAAGTACTTCACTTTCACAGGTGCCCTCTTTAGGATATTCTGTTTGTGTTTCTCTTGTTGTTGGTCTGAATCTCACCTGGGCGGTTTTCCCTGCAGTCCAAGGTAATATTTATTCATCAATCAATAATATTTATCAATAACAATTTATCTCTGGTTTGTTTTTGTTTGTGAGAGAATAGGCTGACATATTCCCTTCATTACAGCTTTGAAGACACTTCCAAAGCGTTTGCACTAAATTAAAATGTGAAATTGAAGGAGACGTTGAAAATAATGGCAGAGTCAGGCAGCAGCGAGTTTGAGCAGGAATACTTAACTCTTTGGTTGGGTTGAGTTGTTCTCCACTCTTCACAATTTACTTACTAACATTTCGTTATCATGCGAGGCGATATCGTCGGTGCGCTGTTGATGTGGTGTGTCCTCAGAATGCTTGGCCTTTATATACTTGGCATTCAGAGGACAACCACAATCAACAGCACTCTGATGATATCTCATCACATGGTGATGAAATGTTTGCAAGTAAATTGCCAAGATTGGAGATCAACTCCACCTAACCATCAACCACCTGAGCTACACAACCTCTGAATTATTTCCATACTTAACTCTGTTTCTTTCACTGAAGGTATTGTTTGTCTGACTAAGAATTTTCAGCAGCCTTGGATTTTACTTCAAAAGCATCTCCTTGGCTATAAAGCTGTGCGAAAAATTGCAGGCTGTCTCTTCCCCATTCAGGGGAGAGTTTCCACAAACTTGTGTCTGGGAATTTGGTGTCAGCAATAAGCCTTCAGCAGTGGCCGTCGAGCTGAAGTGATTAAAGAATGTAGGTTCGCCAACACCTCCAAAAGCCGCCTGGCATGAAGAATTTCTGCCTTCTCTGCAGTCCCCAGTCTCTGAGAGAGATGGTGTTAAAACCAATGTGGCGAAGCAGCACTGAGCCGTAAAGTGAAAGAGAGTCATCCTCAGCCATAAGTTTATGCACAGCCGCCTTCAGAGTTTCCATCCATCTGTGAGGAGCCAGTAGCAGCTGATGGGAAGCTGATAGATGTCACACAACCCGGAAGAGAAGTGAGCAAGGCAGATCTTACAGTGAGGATGGACCAATCCAGAAATAAAATTAAGGTGAAAATATTTATGACACATTTCTTAATGCCTTTAAGTTCCACAGGGTATTACCAGGCCTGGTACTCAGTTTTCAAAATAAGCAGGCCGAGTCAGTTTCATGCTCTTTAACAGCAGTATCTAATAACCACGTAGAAATACTTAAACAATGCATGGGATTTGATTTGTTGATTACATGACCACAGTTTCTGAACATCTGGTGTTGTAGTCCTCGCTGGAGAGAGCTTGTGAGAAGGAACTTGGGGACGTCCGGCTATGTTGGTGACAGATTGTTGACAGGTGTGATAGCAACTCGTCCCTTGCTGTTGTTGATGCTGGGCTTGCGCCAGTGAGCAGCAGCTGAGCCCTAAGATGGCACTCAGGCTAAAGTATAACGTCCACACCATCAACTGATCTCAGGTCTACATGTAACACTTTATATGTCCTAATTAGAAGCCATGCACGAACATAAATGTCAGAATTTACATGCACTTCTTCCAATTCAGTTTAATCAGTAATCTATTAACTGGATTGACTGTGATCTGTAGAGACCTGGGCTCACCTTAGCAGAGTTATTTCCTTTGACTTAACCATTTTCTCCCACCGCTCTACAACTTAAAACTGACTTGTTTCCTTTCTTCCCTATTCTAGATGAAGGATCTTGGTCGCAAAACATGAACTTTGTTTCTTTCTGCAGAAGGTACCTAACCTGCTGTGTTTCTCAAAAAGGCAGAATCCATCATTTTGGACCCTCAGCATCCAGGACATGCTCTCTTCTCATTATTACAGTCAGGGAGGAGGTACAGGGGCCTGAAGACTCAACGTTTTACAAACGTCTTCTTGCCCTTCACTATTGAATAGCCCATGTACACTACCTCGCTATATTGCTCTCTTTTTGCACTATATATGTATGTATTTATTTATTTATTATTTATTTGTTTGTTTTTATATTGCTGATTGCAGCCTGTAGTAATTTTTTATTTATCGCACTGTATTGCTGTCGCAAAACTGCAAATTTCATGACAGACCTCAGTGACAATAAACCTGATTCTGATTCTGATTCTGATCGTGGGTTGATGGACCATTTAGGAATCTGATGGAGGAGAGGAAGAAGTTGTTCCAATAGTGTTAAGTGTGGTTTATCTATCTCCTGGTCCTTCTCCTTGATGGTAGTAATGTGAAGAGGGAATGTCGTGGATGGTGATGGTCCTTAATGATGGATACTGCCTTCTTGATGATGTCCTCGACACTGGCTGGGGTTGTGCCCACGTTGAAGCTGATAACCCTCTGTACCTTCTTGTGAGCCTGCGCTTTGGAGTCTTCATGCCATGTTGTGATGTAACCAGTCAGAATACAATTATAGAATCATGAAAACTTTCAAAGACTCCTTTCTTTAATATGGAGATCAATACTTTACGCACAACTCCAGGCATGGTTTTATCAGTGCCATATACAGTATTACTGAAGCACAAACTCCCTTCATTTGTATTCAATTCCCCTAATAATAGATGATAACAAACCATTTACTTTCCTACATACTTTAGCCTTTTGCCACACTTGCATGAGGACAACCCAATCCTCTTGCATCTCAGAGCTCTGCAACCACTTGCCAATTAGCTTGTAAGCCTTCTCTTTTGTCCTGCCAAAATAGACAATTGAATTTGTTCCTAAACTACGTTCCTTAAAAGTGGTGTCACAGGTTGAAAGGGTCCTAAAGAAAGCTTCTGGCATATTGACCTTCATAAGTCCATGCATTGACTACAAGAGTTGGGATGCTATGTTGAAATTGTCTAAGATGTTGGTGGGACCTAATTTGGAGTACTGGCTCCAGCTTTTATTTTCTACTGACAGTAAAGATGTAAATAAGATCTGAAAGTGCTGAGAAAATTTACAAAGATGTTGCTAAAACTTGAATAGTTTTGGACTTTATACCCTGGCATGTAGGAGAATGAGGGAAGATTTGGTTGAGGTATACAAAATTATGAGAGGTATAGATAGCTTAAATCCAAGATGGCTTTTTCCACTGAGGTGAGACAAACTAGAGGTCATGGGCTAATGGTAAAGGGGAAATATTTAAGACAAAAATGAGGGGGAATTTCATCACTCAGCAGGTGATGAGAATGTGGAATGAGCTGCCAGCAGAAGAGGTGAATGCAGGGTCAATTTCAACATTTAAATGAAGTCTGGATAGGTACATGGTTGTGAGAGGTATAGAGGGCTGTGGTCTGGGTCAGATCAATGGGACTTAGCAGATTAATAGTTTAGCATGAACTAGATGAGCCAAAGGGCCTGTTTCTCTGCCGTAGCGTTTTATGACTCTACGTCTCGACATTCCATTTTCCTGATTTTTATCACCCAGTTAAACTATCTGCATCTCCTTTGTTTCCTCATGTCCTCTTTTCAGCTTCCTTTTCAAATATTAGTGTCATCAGCAAATTTAATCACCATGCCTTTAGATAAGTAGCCCAATAATTTAGCCACGATGCTGCTGTACAGTTGGAAATGCTCCACGCTCACAGGTGCCTTTTTATGGATATTCTGTTTGTGGTTTCTGAGATGTGCACAAAAGGTCCCTTGTCATTGGTCTGAATCCCACCTGGGGAGTTTTCCCTGGAGCTCCAGCTAATAATTATTCCTCATTCAATAATACTTATCAATAATAATTTACCTCAGGTGGCCATTATGTCATTGTTTGTGAGAGAGTAGACTGATGTGTTTCATACGTTACAGCTTTGAAGGCAATTTCAAAGCGTTTGCACTAAAGCAAAATCTGAACACAGAAGGAGAAACTTGAAATGCTGGAAGAGACAGGCTGCAGCTGATCTGAGCTGAACTAATTAACTCTGTTTCTTTCAACCACAGATGTCGTTTGACCAACTAGAAATTTTTACTCCAAAAGCATCTCCTTAACTATTAAGCTGTTTGGAAGACGCAGGCTTTCTCTTTACAATGTAGAGAAGAGCTTTCTCAACCTTGCATCTGGGAAATTGGTGTCAATCACAATGCTTCAGTCCATAATTGAAGTAAATGCTTTATCAAAGCACATACAGCATAAATCATGAGATTTGTTTTCTTGCAGGCATTCTCAGTAGATATAAAGAAATACATTAGAATGAAAATAATACGTACACACAAAGAATGTGCAAACAAAGACAAACTGTGTTAATACAAACAAAAACAATATTAATGCTAAGAAAGTAAGTAATAATTAATACTAACATCATATGCTATAAAGTCCTGGAAAGGTAATAACTCTTCCACACCCTGGTGGTGTGGGACTTCACAGGCTCCCTCCTTCCAGACGGCAGTAGGGAGAAGAGAGCATCGTCTAGATAGTGCGTGTCCTTGATGCTGGAGTAGCTGAAGAATGCAGGACCACCAGTACCTCCAAGAACTCCCTGACATGAAGAATTCCAACTTTTCCTGCAGTCCCCAATCTCTGAGAGAGATGGTGTGAATAAATAACGCAGGTGAAGCAGCACTGAGTTGCAAAGTGAAAGAGAGTCATCCTCAGCCTTAAGATACTACACACCCGCCTTCAGAAGTTTCCATACATCTGTGAGGAGCCAGTAGCAGCTGATAGGAAGCTGATAGATGTTACACAACCCGGAAGAGAAGTGAGCAAGGCAGATCTTGCAGTGAGGATGGACCAATCCAGAAATAAACTTAAGGTGAAAATATTTATGACACATTTCTTAATGCCTTTAATTTTCCCAGGGTATTACCAGGCTTGCTATTCAGTTTTCAAAATAAACAGGCCGAGTCAGTTTCATGCTCTTTAACAGCAGTATCTAATAACCACGTAGAAATACTTGCACAGTGCATGGGATTTGTTTTGTGGATTTCACGGCCGAGGATAAACATCCGAGGCAAGCACTTTAAGCTGGCGGAGTCCTGGCGTGCAAGAAGGGACCTGGGGATGACCGGTTACGTTGGCAGCAGATCTTTGTTGGTGTGATGGTGCTTCCATCCCTTGCTGCTGTTGATCCTGGACTTGCTGCTGTGAGCAGCAGCTGAGCCCTACAATGGCGCTCGGGTTAAGGCCCAACGCCTGTTCCGTTAACTGATCTCAGGTCTACAAATTATGCTTTGTATTTCCTAATTAGCTCTTATGCCCGGACGCAAATGTCAGTGAAACTGCAATTTACATCTACTTCTTCCAATTTAGGTTAATCAATTATCTATTAACTGAATGGATTGTTATCTGTGTAGCCCTGATCTCACCTTAGCAGAGTTACTTCCTTTGACTTAACTATTTTCTCCCACTCTCTGCAACTTAAAATTAACTTGTTTCCTTTCTTCCCTGTTCTATATGAAGGATCTTGGACATAAAACATGAACTTTGTTTATTTCCACAGAAGGTACTTGTCCTGCTGTGTTTTTCAAAAATACGGCATCCATCATCCAGGACCCTCACCATTCAGGACAAGTTCTCTTCTCATTATTGCCATCAGGGAGGCTGTACAGGAGCCTGAAAATACCCATTCAACATTTCAGGAAGAACATCATCCCCTCTGCTGTTAGATTTGTGAATGGTCTAGGAAGCCATTAACTCCACCTTACCATTTTGCAACACACACAAAACTCAGCAGGCCAGGCAGCATCTATGGAAAAAAGTACAGTCGATGTTTGGGGCAGAAACCCTTCTATTTTGCTCTCTTTTTGCACTATTTATTTATGTTTAGTACATTTCTTATTTTAACCTATAGCAATTTTAATATATATTACACTGTACTGCTGCTGAAAACAACTAATTTCATTCCATATGTCCATGATAACAAATCGGATTTTGATCCCAAGTTTTCCTGCTTTTATAACAAGTTTCTGATTTCTGCAGTTGTTAAGTGTTTTCTATTAAAGTAGATATCCAGTGGTACTTTGAAGAAGTGGTTCTCCAGTTCATCGTTTGTAGAGTATGTAAAGCAGAAAGTATTTGCTCTACTTACTATGAATACAGTTCAAAGCATAGATGGGAAGTATGGGTATGTGCTGAGGAGATGGCACAAGTGTTAATAAAGGCCTGTATTTTCAAGAGAGGTCAAGTGGAGAAGTGGGAGTGTGGTGTCTGTTTCTCCCTCTCTAATCAGTGGAATTGGTTGGGTCACACACACTGCCATCACCCTGTCAGGGATTCACAAATACAACCAAACTCTGAAGCAACTGCACGCGCTCCGAACAATCTGAGCAAAAGCTGAGTCCAGTTCCCGCTTCAGTTGGTAACACAGGTGGTTTGTGTTTCAGCTTTCGATTCAAGTGGAGGACGAGGAGACCTGTAAATCGATGCTGGACTATGGATCACCGGAGAACTATGAACAGTGGCAGCAATGGACCATGCTGGTCACAGGATACAGAGTTAATAAAGTTTTTGAAAAGGTGAGGTTTTACCATGAAAAAGAGCTAATTTCCAACATGAAAACCTACCTTGTCAATCACTATGGCATGGCATGGTAGCTGTTGATCGTTGGTATTTGCACTAAATCCGAGAGTGGTGCAGTGCTTTGCCTGCTCTGGTGGATTTGGAAGATCCTTTGGCATTCTCTGAAGAAATGCTGAGTGTCTCCCAGTGTCAGAAACCACCTCATTCACTATTGTCTTTTGGAAAGTTTGCTATCATTTACTTGTTTGACTTACACCAGACTTTTGCCTCTGAAATATCCCAACAAACCAATGGTAGTGAACAAAAGTGATGTCCTGTCAACTTCACTGGGCAATTTGAGATGAGCGTCAAACCCACCCCTGCCAGCAATACTCATGTCCTGTGAAATGATATTCATCAAATCAAACCCGCTTTCCTTGGGTATATCCTGCCTAAATAATTCCCTAGTCCCTTAAGTGAGTAAGCCCCAGAAAAAAGGTTCAACATTTATTATCAAAATATGTATGCAAAATGCAACACTGAGATTCATCTTCTCTAGATAGCCATGATATACAGACAAAAACCATAGAAGTTGTTGAAAGAAAAGACATCAAAAACACTCCCGTACATGAAAAAAACAAAAACTCACCAACCCCTCCCTCACACAAAAAAGACCCAGAAAATGACATCTAGGAAATCAAACCCACAAACCCCCAACCCCCTCCCTTGCAAAAAAAAACTAACACATCGCCCACAAGGAAAAAAATAGCAACAATAACATCAAACTCCTAATCCCCTCTTTTGCACACAAGAAAACTAACAGATTGCCCACACGGAGAACCAGCAACAAGAATATCAGATCCCAAACTCCCAACCCCCTCCCTCGCACTAAAACTAATTTATCGCCCACATGGAGAAACAGCAAGAACATCAAACTCCAAACCCCAAACCCCAATAAGAAACAGACAAAAAGAAAAAAATACGGAGGAGGGAAGAATTAAATCAGTCATGGAGCAGGTTAAAAGGTCAGCACCACGTCATGGCCAAAAGGCATCCACTGTGCTGTAATTTTCTCATCATTCATCAATCAATAACCTAAGCCATTACATAAACCTAAACCAAATATAAAAAAGAGCTTGAATTTTTGCAGCAAGCACCTTCAATTTTGTGGGACATCCCACACACTCTACAACCAATGAATTAGTTGTAAAGCGCAGTTGCTATCTTAAGACGCCAAAAGCACAGCAAGGTCACAGACTGATTCCGAGTACATCTGCAGCCTCTTAGCTCCAGTGACTCCAGTGCTGTCTGAGTGGAGCTTCCACACTCTCCCTGTGACCTCGTGAGGCTGCTCCAGCTGCTCTAGATTCCTCCCACATCCCAAGGATACGTGGGGTAAATCAACGACCTCATTGCTCCTAGTGCCCAGATGAGGACTGGAATCTGGAGGTTTTAGGAACAGCTTCTTCCTCTCCACCATCAGGTTTTTGAACAGACAATGAACCAACTTATGGTATGTAGAGTCATACAGTCATAGAAATGTACAGCACAGATACAGTCCATTCAGCCCATCGGTCCATGCTGAAACTATTTAAACTGCCTACTCCCAATGACTTGCACTGGGACCATAGCCCTCCATTCCCCTAATATCCACGTACCTAGCCAAACTTTGCTTAAATGTTGAAGTCGAGCTCGCATGCACCACTTGTGCTGGCAGCTCATTCCACACTCTCACAACCCTCTGAGTGAAGAAGTTTCCCCTTGTGTTCCCCTTAAATTTCTCACCTGTCACCCTTAACCCATGACCTCTGGTTGTAGTTCCACCCAACCTCAATGGAAAAAGCCTGCTTGCATTTACCCTATCTATATCCCTCATAATTTTGTATACCGCTATCACCTCTCCTCTCAGTCTCCTACATTCCGAGGAATAAAGTCCTAACCTATTCAGTCTTTCCTTATAACTCAGATCCTCCAGACCCGGCAACATCCTTGTAAATTTTCTCTGTATTCTTTCAACCTTAATGACATCTTTCCTGTAGGTAGGTGACCAAAACTGCACAATACTCCAAATTAGGCCTGACCAAAGTCTTTTACAGCTTCAACATAACATCCCATTCCCCGAGCTCAATATTTTGATTTGTGAACAATTCTGTGCCAAAAGGTCTCTTTACAACCCTATCAATCTGTGACACCACTTTCAATGACCATGGACCTGTACTCCCAAATCCCTTTGTTCTACCACACCCCTCAGTGTCCTATTGTTCACTGTGTCAGCATTAAATTCCATCTGCCATTTTTAGCCCATTTTCCAGCTGCTCCAGATCCCTCTGCAAGCCATGATAGTCTTCCTCGCTGTCGACTACAGCCTCAATCTTGGTGTCATCTTCAGATTTGCTGATCCAGTTAACCACATTATCATCCAGATTGTTGATATAGATGACAAACACCAAATGACACTGCTCTGATCAGTGCGGCACAGCACTAGTCACAGGCCTCCAGTCAGAGAGGCAACCATCTACTATCATTCTTTGGCTTCTCCCACAAAGCCAATGTCTAGTCTAATTTATGACCTTGTCTTGAATGCCGAGCAACTGAACCTTCTTGGCCAACCTCCCATGCGAAACCTTGTCAAATGTCTTGCTGAAGTCCATGTAGACAAAATCCATTGCCTTGCCTTCATCCACTTTCCTGGTAACTTTCTCAAAAACTCTAGAAGATTGGTTAGACATGACCTACCATGCACGAAGCTGTGCCTATCCAAGTACTTATATATCCAGTCCCTTCGTATACCTTCCAATAACTTTCCCACAGCTCACGTCAGACTCACTGGCCTATAATTTCCTGGTTTATATTTAGAAGCTTTTTTTAAACAGCAAAACAACATTGGCTATCCTCCAATCCTCTGGTACCTTTTCTGTAGCTAGGGGTGATTTAAATACCTCTGCTAGGGCTCTGGCAATTTCTGCAGTTACCTGCTGTAGGATTCATGGGAACACCTTGTCAGGCCCTAGAGATTTAACCATCCTGATTTGCTCCCCCGTATTCTGTATTGGGTCCATAAAGTTGGGGCTACTTTGTCTCACTTCTATAGATACTGTATCCATCTCCTGAGCAAATACAGATGCAAAAAGATTATTTAAGATCTCCCCCATCTGTTTTGGTTCCACACATGGATTACCATTCTGATGTTCCCCAGGACCAATTTTGGCTCTTGTGATCCTTTTGCTCTTGAAATATCTGTAGAATCCCTTGGGGTTGCCCTTCTCCTTGTCTGCTAGAAGTCTTCTTTTAGCCTTCCTGATTTCTTTCCTAAGTGTTCTCTTGCATTTCTTATACTCCATAAGCACCTCATTTGTTGCTACCTGCCTATACCTGCTATGCACTCCTTTTCACTCTTAGCCAGGGCCTCAATATCTCTTGAAAACCAAGCTTCCCTACACTAGTTATCTTTGCCTTTTATTCTGACAAGTTTGTACACCCAAGGGTTCACTTTTGAAGGCCTCCCTCTTTCCAAGTACACTTTTGTCAGAAAACAGCCTGTTCTAATCCACACTTTCCAGATCATTTCTGATACCATCAAAATTGTTCTTTCTCCAATTTAGGATCCCAACCCATGGACCAGACTTACCTTTTTCCATGTTTACTTTGAAACTAATGACATTGTTATCACTAGATTCAAAGTGTTCCCCTACACAAACATCTGTCCTTACCCTGTCTCATTCCTTAATATCAGATCAAGTATTGCACTCTCTCATTACGACTTCTATGTATTGATTAAGGAAGCTTTCCTGAACACATGTGACCAACTCTATCCCATCCAGCCCTTTTGCAGTATGGGAGTTCCAGTCAATATGTGGAAAGTTAAAATCACCTACTATTACAACCTTATGTTTCTTGCAACAGTCTGCAATCTCTCTACAAATCTGTTCCTCTAAATCCCTCAGTGTTGGGTGTCTGTAATATAGCCAATTAATGTGATCATACCTTTCTTATTTATCAGTTCCACCCAGAACACCTCACTAGTTGAGTTCTCCAGTCTGTCCTGACTGAGTACTGCCGTGACATTTTCCCTGACTAGTAATGCCACTCTTCCTCCTTTAATCCCTCCTGTTTTGTCACATCTAAAGCAACAGAAACCCGGAATACCGAGCAGCCTTTCCTGCAACCAGGTCTCACTAATGGCTACAATATCATGATTCCAGATGTTGATCCATATCCTGAGCTCATTTGCCCTTACCACAATACTTCTTGCATTGAAATATGCACAGCTCAGGACACTAGTCCTAACATTGATTCCTGACTTTGTCTGAGGTCTTACCAATACCTGTCTCCATAACCTCTCCACTAACTGTTCTGGCACTCTGGTTCCTATCCCCCTTCAAGTCTAGTTTAAACCACCCCCATGCAGCTCTAACAAACCTCCCTGCTAGGATATTAGTCCCCTTTCAGTTCAGGTGCAAACCATCTCTTCTTTACAAGTCCCACCTTCCCTCAAATAGAGACCAAAGATCCAAAAACTTTATGCCCTCTCTCCTACACCAACTCCTTAGCCACATGTTAAACTGTGCAATCTTCCTATTTCTGGCCTCATTATAATGTGGCATGGGTAGCAATCCTGAGATCACAACCCTGGTGGTCCTGCCCTTTAACTAGTACCTAACTCCCTGAACTCCCTTTGCAGAACCTCGTCATTCTTCCTACCCATGCCATTGGTACCTACATAGACCATGATCTCTGGCTGTTCACCCTCCCACTAAATATGCTGAAGACTCGGTCGGAGATGTCCTGGACCTTGGCACCTGGGAGGCAACATACCATCTGGGAATCTCATTCTCATCCGCAGAACCTCCTTTCTGTTTCTCTGATTTACAAATCCCCTATCACCACAACTCACCTCCTCTTCCCCCTTTCCTTCTGAGACACAGAGCCAGACTCAGGGTCAGAGATCTGACTGCTGTGACTTTCCTCTGTTAGTCATCCCTCCCTCCCAACAGTATCCAAAGTGATATACCTCTGATTGAGGGGGGTGGCCACAGGGGTACTTTGCACTGTCTCTTTAACCCTTTTCCCTTTCCTGACTGTCACCCAGTTTCCTGTGTCCTGCAGCTTGAGTGTAACTACCTTTCTGTATGTCCTATCTATCACACCCTCAGCCTCCCAAATGATCTGGAGTTCATCCAGTTCCAGCTCCAGCTCCTTAATGCAGATTGTTAGAAGCTGCAGTTTGATGCAGTTCTCACAGGTGTATTTGTCAAGGACTCTGGAAGTCTCCCTGCCTTCCCACATCCTGCAAGAGGAGCAGTCCACCATCCTGCCTGGCACTTCTACTGTTCTGTCTGAGCAAATGTAAAAAAAGGGGGCAAAAAAACTCTACCTACAGCTTTTTTGCCTTCTCTGACTGAAGTCTCTCCTCACTGAAGCCTCGAAGGGCTACAGCCTCAAAATTTCCACCCAGACTCGGTCCACTCCGATGATGGTCACTCCGCTCACTTGCCCTTGCCTTACTTTCATTTATTCTTGCTATGCAATGAGACTGGGTCCTTTATCATCTGCCGGACAATGCTGAGGATGTTCTACGAGTCTGTGGTGGCCAGTGCTATCATGTTTGCTGTTGTGTGCTGGGGCAGCAGGCTGAGGGTAGCAGACACCAACAGAATCAACAAACTCATTCGTAAGGCCAGTGATGTTGTGGGGATGGAACTGGACTCTCTCACGGTGGCGCCTGAAAAGAGGATGCTGTCTAAGTTGCATGCCATCTTGGTCAATGTCTCCCATCCACTACATAATGTACTGGGTGGGCACAGGAGTACATTCAGCCAGAGGCTCATTCCACCGAGATGCAACACAGAGCGTCATAGGAAGTCATTCCTGCCTGTGGTCATCAAACTTTACAACTCCTCCCTTGGAAGGTCAGACACCCTGAGCCAATAGGCTGACCCTGGACTTATTTCATAATTTACTGGCATAATTCACATATTACTACTTAACTATTTATGGTTTATTACTATTTATTATTTATGGTGCAACTGTAACGAAAACCATTTCCCCCCTGGATCAATAAAGTATGACTATGACAATGTACTGTGGCCGCAAAACAACAAATTACACAACACATGCCAGTTTCTGATTCTGTGTGGAGATCTGAAGGGACTGTAGGGAGAAAAGGAGACTCCATAGGTTCTTCTTCTGCTCTATGACTAAATGAGTCTACAATCGGTGAGAGAAGGAAAAAAATGGCTGGTTTATTTTTGATTTAGTGCTCATCAGTTCCAGTGGCTGAGGAAACAGCAACATCAACAGATCCAGGCTCTCAGTATTTCTCACAAACACAATGTGACAGGAAGCAGATAATGCTTTGGCTCCTGTCTGTTTAGGGTCAGGGTTAAATGAAGACTTAATGCACATTCAGAATTTCTAATTGTTCAAAGGGGCACCAGCAGCATTCACTGTGGAATTCTCTACCCCTGGAAGTTGTAGAGTCCAGATCATTGAGGATAATTGGAGAGGAAATGATAAATATTTGAAAGATCTTGGAATCAAGGGTTATGGGGAACTGGCCTTTTTATTAGGTAGACCTCATTAATGTAAATATCTAATTAACTAATCACATGGCAGCAATTCAATGCATAAAAGCATGCAGGCATGATCAAAAGGTTCGGTTTCGTTCAGACCAAACATCAGAATGGAGAAGAAAATAGCCTTGTATTAGCCATAGTCTCTAGCTATCCACTCGATCTATGCTTGTGCAGGCTTTCTGAGGTCTAATAGGACAAGGGTGTAAAATAATTCACATTATGCATTGTTTCTCCTGCATAGCTACCGGAAGAAGATGGCAGGACAGATGCGGCTACTAATGGCAACATGACAACGTGCCAGACAGGCTATGAGCAGTGGAGACAATGGAGATGTCAATTGAGGTAAATACGTAGGAGATATTAAAAGGGACACCAAATGGTAAATAATTTTTCTAACATTAGCAATAAGAAAGAGACAGATGCACCTAGCTAGGTTCAGGAGATGTGCAGGGTTCCATCTCGATAGTTCCTATCCCCCTACATGTCCTACAGATGCTGCTTGAAGCACTGAGTTCCTCCACCAGATTGTTTGTTGTTTGAGGGAGTCTCGGCTGGATCACTGGGAAACAGTGGGAGAAAGCTCCTGGTCCAACTTTCACATTCTCCCTTTCACCATGTTGGTTTCCTCTGCATAAGCTGTTTACCTGCACATCCCAAAGATGCGCAGTTTCGTATGTCTATTGACCACCGTAAATAGCTCTTAAAGTGAATAGATTACAGGGAAAATTGTGCAGGAGGGTCCACACACCCAGCCATTCTCTGTGTTAAAATAACCTACCTCTGACATTCCCTTTATACTTTTGTCCAAGCACCATACGCCGAGGTTCTCTCTTCTGTTACCTGATGAGGTAACCATAGCATTTGATCAGGAGAAGATGTCGTCAGATGATGCCCAACCTTCATTGAGTGCTTCATCCCTTAACACTAGACTCTCCAGTTGGCGGGTCAGCAGTGGTGGCCAAGCCACTGCCCTTCAGCTGCTGACTTCCAGCTCAACTCCTCTGACATGCTCCATATCCAGCAAGGGGCTCTTTCTGCTCCCTCCCCCATCCTTCGAGTTGCTTGGTTCTTGCATCAAAGCCCAGCACAGACAGCAACCTCCATGCTGACCTGGCTGGGAACCCTCTACAGCCGACCCTCAACCCTCCATGGGGAATAGCCATGTCCGCCACCCTTTATCCCTGCATTCCGGAATTAAGGATGGTACTTCAGAGCCTCTTCCCCTCATGAGTCTCCTCACATCCGTCCTCCCATGGTACTGTGAGCTCCACCAGGGTGGCTTTCTAGTCTTCAGTGGGACCACAGTATGATGTCTGGTCGAAGTGTGGTTTGCGCCACCTCCCGGAACCGCAGCTTCTTCCCCACATCAACCCTCATCTCCCACCATTTGGCAGTCTGCTGCAGATTGGATTTCTGCCTCTTTGAGATGTCCACCGTGGCCCTCTGCTTAATGAAAATGACTGCCCTGTTCACCTCTCTGCCGACTGGTCTCTTTTCACACCTCTCCCGCTCCAGTGTGTCAGCAGTGTGCCCCCTCACATTAACCATTTCCATCTTGGGAGAAAGTTTCTGACCAGCTACTCATTCTATGCTTCTTATTAACTTGTACATCTGTCTAGTCACCTCTCAATGTATGACACTATTTTTTTCTTTTCAGCTTACACTCTGTGTTCCACTCCCACCAGATCACCCAGATTATCTCTCCCCTTGTTAACCTTTTCCATCAACCCACTGCTTCTTGTTACCTAGTCTCATCATCCACCACCACTTGGTTTCTTCTGCCTATCATCCCTCCCTTATCCAGTTCCACCTTTCACTTACCTACCTCTGTCTCACCCACTCTCCCAGTTCAATGCATTGGCTATCTTTCCTCTACACTCTCAGTCCTGACGGAGGGTCCTTACCCGAAATGCTGACCATCCCTTGGTGCTACATGACCTGCTGAATTATTCAAATAGTTTATAATTAGAATGAGAGGATTGTAATCGCCCGGGAGGGAGAATACTAAAGATTCAGGGCATCGTTACTCAATTCACAAGCATCTAAGAACTGATCTTATTGTATCTGCACAAAAAAAAATTCAAACTGAAATGTCCACATCATCACACTACATACTGTACACATGCACATAGACACACAGGACACATACAGTGCACATGCTAAACTATGTTCGCGTCGGAAGCACGGTGACACTTTGGGGCTGGCCCATCCTCGGAAATGTTGATTATTGACACAAATGACATATTTTTGTTATGTATGTTATGATGCTTTGACGTACATGTGACAAATAAAAACATAACACATATAACCCACACATAACCAACATACACTAACGCTGCACCAACTAACATCACACCACGCAAACACACTACACAAATGCAAATACACACACACTACACATAGATACTGCAGAAGCACACCACACACACACAAACACACAAATAGAGCTAATCTTTAATCATTAATACCACATACAACCAACACACATTAACACTACTCAGACTAACACACACCCTGCAAACACACTACGCAGGCACAGTCAGATAGACACACACACACACACACACACACACACACACACACACACAGCTCATACCTACACCCCATCAATCTGTTTGCATAAGTCAAGTTATGGTTTCATACTCCTGATGACATACTGTTTTCTGTTTCATGAACTGGTGAGTATAAATACTGCAAGGCCCTTTCCGGGCTCACTTCACGTGCTGCCCTGTGTGTTGGGAAGTTCTGAATTATAAAACCAACCCTTCACTCTCTATATCCTTTGAGGGGGAAGAGAAGTCCAACAGTTCTAATTTAAAACCTGAGTAAACGTCCACAATTTCTACTTTCCAATTATTTTTAAACCACTTTGGCACACAGCAGGACTCTTTTTGACAGCTGAGCTTATAACTCAATTCAAGAAATATTTCTAAATAAATTGGTACAGTTCAGACAATAATGTTAAACAGTGTTAAGCAGCAATTGCATCAATGTTCTGTTCCTCCAGTGGAGGAGCACATGAGAGGGAGAGACCAGCACTTTTTCTGTCACCTTCCCCTCACCTGGTTTCACCTATTTAACCCTAACCCAAGTAAAACCTGGCAGTTTGTATCCCTTCCCCTTCCCCATCTTCTTATTCTAGCTCCCTGCCCTTCCTCTCCATTCCTGATGAAGGGCTTTGGCCCAAAGCGTTGGCTCTTCATTCCCCTTCGTAGATGCACAATGTTTTTCTTTCTGATCCTTTTGAAGTGTGCCTGTGATGCACTATCAATTACTCCAAAAGACTGGAAGTAGAGTAAATACTGAAAGACTTTTATTAACAGTAAAATGGGACCTCGTCCATGCTGAGTATCTGCCCTGGACTGAGAGGAGGAGCAGTGACACAATCGCCTTTATTCAGGTGTCTGTGGGAGGAGCCACAGGGGCAGTCAGCAGAGGGGCGTGTCCAGACAGGTAACACAGTTACAACACATATATATATATGGTTTACCACGGCACGGATGATCAGAGATTGCTGGAGTCTTTCTTGTATTTCCTGTAAACAGCTGTAAGAAAATGAATCTCAAGGTGCTATATGATGACATATTTTGTCTTACTAAAGTTGCCATCTGTTGGAAAATCAGCACTTGTGAATGTTCATTGAACTTCTCTCTGTTCTTCGTGCTTGTAGGTTAACAGAACCTCTATATCATGAGCAACACATTCAGAATTTATTCTGTGTGGCCCAGGACTAACACACAAGGTACGAATGTATGCACATTGAACCTGGCTTCTGAATTTCAATTCCTTCACCTCAGTAGAGCCAACTTTCAGATGCAGAGGTCAAAGCACATGTGTTAATGCATCGACGATTTAGCATAGACAACAGAGGATAAATTTCAATGTCTGGACCTTTTTGCCCTCAGAGGTCCTGTTTGACATGAGAATGGCGAGCTCGCTTCTGTTCAGTTGGTGGCAATTGATTATGTGTTCAACCCTCATCGAAAGTTTGAGCATGCAATCTGGGCTGGTGTTCTGCGGCTTTGACAGAGCAGCTGTCCTTTTGAGCTCCTCTGTATCACAGCCTAGTGATGAGACATCTCATTGTACCACTCCGAAGTATAATATTCCACATCAAAAAAAAAGAAACAAATTAATTGGTCTGGTAGTCATTGAGTTAAGAGCAACACACACAAAAACTGTTCAAGGAACTCAGCTGCTCAGGCAGCATCTATAGAAAGAATAAACAGTCAATGGTTTGGACTGAGACTCTTCATCAGGACTGGAAAGGCAGGAGGAGGAAGCGAGAATAAGAAAGCGGGGTGGGTGGGGGTGTTGGGGAAGGAGTGCAAGCTGGCAGGTGATAGATAAAACCAGGCAAGGGGGAAGGTGAATGGGGAAGGGGGATGAAGTAAGAAGCTGGGAGGCAATAGGTGGAAAAGATAACGAGCTGAAGAAGAGAGAAGCTGATAGGAGCGGAGAGGAGACCACAGGAGAAATGGAAGAAGGAGGAGCACCAGAGGGAGGAGACTGGCAGCTGAGCAGAAGAGAAGGGGTAAGAGAGAAGCCAAAATGGAGAATGGAAAAAGAGGGGAGGGGGAGAAATTACCAGAAGTTTTGTGTAAAATTTATGTCAAAATTAATACATTCCGCATTTCCAGATAGCTTAAGAGACACAACAACATCAAGTTAGTTGCAATTTCAACAACCTTTTTGTTACAATATTAAGCATGCAGCTAACAATCAGTCAGATTCAGGGCCTCCACTTGTTCTTTAAATAAACCCCCACCTTCCATAACTAGGGGTACATTATTGCTGAAAGCACCCATCAGGTCAGGCAACATTAGTCCAGTGAACCACAAAACGAATGGAACTTTCCCCTTTTCCCAAAGTTGTCCTATCAAGAGGTGACATACACGATGCTAGAGGAACTCAGCGAGTCAGACAATATTTGGCCAGTGATGACATAAACCACAAAACATATCGAAATTCCCCATTTTCCCAAAGTGACATACAAGATGCTAGAGGAACTCAGCAAGTCAGAATTTATGGTTTGAAATGGACAATAAATGGCTCAGGTCAAGTCATTTCATCAGTCCAGTTGAATGGTCTTGAGTCAAAATGTCAGCTGTCCATTTCCCTCCAGAGAATCTGCCTGCCTTGTCGTATTCTTTCCACATTTTTTATGTTGCTCCAAAGAAGTGAACCCCGTTAGCCAATTGTACATAAATATACTGATTTATTTTATTTGCTACATATGAATGAACATAATTTTCACCATGACTTTCCAGACCCTTTGGGCTTCTTATAGTATTGTCAATAATAAATTATGCCAACTTCTTTCTGATATATATTGTACATACTTCACTTTCAACTAAGTGTTATTCTCACTGTGTTGTAGCCTCATTATCTGACCAGCTCAATACCCCAGTCGGGTCTCCCTGAACAGTAATTCCAGCTATAGAAAGGCACAGGTTGCTGCAATATGTCAACCAGTTCTTCCTTTGTCTTCAAGTGATAGATGGGACCACACACTTCATGCAGTCAATTCCCCAAATAATTTGTGCGTACCATGAAGTTTACTTTGTGACATAGGACGAGGGAGTAGATGTTGACTTTCTTAAATACCCCATTTGTAATATAGCACATCCAATAAAGCGGCCCCCCGCCCCCAGCACTTCAGTGGAGCTCCAGTCTCAATTCTCCAGTGTCAGACAGTCTGCTGACTCCATAGTGAGAGTGCAAATCAACACACTGAATAAGTTGTGTATTCCTGGGAGCTTACAGTCCGCGAACTAAATTTATCACCTTAACATATTAAAATAAAAAACCTCTACAAGCTAATGAAAGTAAAAGGTTTGAAAGTGTTATTCTTTGTAACAAAATTTTTTTAGATTTAGTGATTTAGAGATACAGCACAGTAACAGAAACTTCTGACCCAATGAGAACGCGCTGCACATTTACACCCATGTGACTGCACTGCGCAGTAAACACTTCAAACCACTTTTAATAATACCGTTTACATGCTGGTATTTATGTATTTATACACAGTTTATTCCACATCTGTACTTTAAACTTTAACTTTTTTTATATAATGCTTTATTCTTGATAATTATTCAATCTCATTGTTTTTTGCTGCATGTCGCACCCTAACGAACACACTACAGCAGATTCCTAAATGATGAATTAAGTTCATACTTTGATTCTGTTGATTCTGTTACCAATGAACTTATTAACCCGTACGTCTTTGGAATGTCGGAGGAAACAGGAGCACTCATCTCAGTCACAGGGAGAACTTACAGCCAGCAGCGGAATTGAACCTAGGTCACTAGTGTAGCAGTAGTGTTGTGCTAGCTTATTGCCCCTGATAAGATGATGGTTTATCATGCGTTTAACTGTGGAACTCTTGTCAGGGTGTCGGAAGGTTGTATGTTCCTGTCTCACTGTAATGTGTCTACTCAGTGCTCTAATGCAGTGCTGAGAGAGGGCTATACTGCTGGAGGCACCATCTTTCAGCGATGACATTAACTGGGTGAAAATCTGCTCTCTTGTACCTTGACACTAAGAAAGTAGGAGAGATATCACTGGTGGCCCAACCAGTACTGATGTCTCACTCAACATTGCCGTCATAAATTATCACGCCATTATCATGGTAGTTCATTTTGGATAAATTGTGTTTCTTACATCATGGAAGTTGTTACACTTCAAAAATATTTTATTGGCTGATAAAGGATTTGGAATATCCTGCAAGAGATATAAAGCAAACTATAAAAATGCCAGTCTAGTTTCCCTTTATAAAACATTAACAAGTTCTCGTGTCAGACCTCAGTCCAATTTAAAATAGTACTTTGTCACAAAATGCCAACTTTCCACATTTTAGGATAGTCAGCTTCTGATATATAAACCTGAGTTCATTAATGGATTCCACTTCCAACAATACGCACAAAATGCCTTCAAATACCTTCATCTACCCATGATGTGAAAGGAGACAAAAGCTCTGACAGATGTACTAACCATCAAACTTTTGCTGATTTGCAGGCAACCCCAGAATTCCCCAAGTTTAAGAACCAATCAACAGATGATTCAGCCTCTCTCCGTGACTTCACCAGGAGATGGCTCCACAGGCACCGTCCCTTGGTAACTGAAAAGAAGAGGCCAGTGTTAACACAATGCCTATCAGGATTTGAATATTATTGACATCTATTACATGTATTATTGACACCAATGTTATATTGGTTTTCAGCTGCTAATAACTGACTTTTTTTTTAATACTAAATTTAATAAAGCTCATTTCAGAATTGTGTATTAAATTGATAGTGGTGTGAATAGTGAGGCTAGAGGCAGGTCCGAGGTTACGTGTGAAAGTCGCTGTCAGTTTGGGAAGAGTATTTTGCTGCCTGGATAACCAATTAAATGTATTTCCCCTCATGAAGATAAAATGTTTGAGCAGTATATACTAACTAAACTCAAACAATTCAAAACCATAAGAGATTCTGCAAATGCAGGAAATCCAGAGTAACACACACAAAATGCTGGAGGAACTCAGCAGGTCAGGTAGCATCTATGGACGGGAATAAACAGTCGACGTTTCAGACCAAGACCCTTCATCAGGACTGAATGGGCAAAACAGTGGCAGATGGAACACAGTGTCGGGAAATGTATGGTCATGAACTTTGGCAGGAGAAACAAAAGGGTAGACTATTTTCTAAGTGGAGAGAACATTCAAAAGTCTGAGAGCAAAGAGATTTGGGAGTCCTTGTGCATGACTCCCTCAAGTTTAATTTACAGTTTGAGTCGGTGGTAAGGAAGGCAAATGTGATGTTAGCATTCATTTCAGGAAGACTAGAATATAAAAGCAAAGATCTAATGCTGGGGTCTTGCTTAGGGTATTGTGAGCAGTTTTGGGCCCCTTATCTAAGAAAGGATGAGCTGACAGTGGAGAGAGTTCAAATGAGGGTCACAAAAATGATGCCGGGATTAAAAGGCTTGTCATATGAAGAGTGTTTGATAGCTCTAGGCTCGAATTCACTACTCACTTGAATTCCGAACAGTGAGGGGTGACCTCATTGAAACCTATCGAATGTTAAAAGGCCTTCATAGAGTGGATGTGGAGAGGATGGTTCCTATGGTGGGGAAGTCTAAGACCAGAGGACAAAGCATCAGAATGGAGTGGTGTTCTTTTAGGACAGAGATGAGAAGGAATTTCTTTAGCCACAGTGTGGTGAATCTGTGGAATTTGTTGCCTTGGGCAGCTGTGGAGGCCAATTTTATACAAATATTTAAGGCAGAGGTTGATAGATTCTTGATTGCTCAAGGCATGGAGGGATACAGAGAGAAGGTAGGAGATTGGGGCAGCTATGATAAAATGGTGGAGCAGACTCGATGGGCTAAGTGGCCAAATTCTACTCCTATATCTTATTCCTCTCCATGTATGCTGCCTGACCCACTGAGTTCCTCAGACAATTCAACTTCAGCCTAGGTACTCTTGAATAAGGTGTGAGATGATCATTACTGCCAATCTGTCTATATGACACTGAAAATTAATTGCTTTTGAAATGTAATTATCTGGCACCTTCAGCATCTGCCGGTTTGGCAGATGTTCTGGATAACTGCATGCTACTTCGGTGAATATCCCAACGCACTTTTTAATTTGATGTTGCACAGTATAACCAATTTTCATGTGAAACCTAAACAGTTTGAAGATAGTTGGGCTGTGCTGTGTTTAAACAGAGCAGAGGAAACCAGCTCCAGGGAGACAGATGCTAAAACACTGGGAGTTCTAAACAATTGGATCACTAATTAACAAAGATTTATTCAAGATGGCATCTAATTGTTGATAATGCTTTGTACAATATAAAACAAACATTTTCATTTTACTTTCAGCTTCTATTTTTTTCCCTTAATCCAATCCTTATTTTTTATTACATAAATGGGTGTGCAATAAGTACCGACAAGTACTTATTACACATAATTACTGCTCAATTCATTCTCCTTTAATCTGACAGGTTTGGGAGATACTCAATTATTTTCTCTATTTCTCAGATCCCTCTGCAATCATTATAACTTTATTAGTAACATGCCACTTACAACGTAAAGGGATGCTAATGTGTAAGGACTGTTTTGAAGTGGCTTCTAAATGTATCTAAGTATTACTGATAATTATTAAACACCAGGGGTTTCAGATGCTTGTGACTTCAGCAACCATGTGGCTCCTGGAATCCAGCAGGTGGCACTATTGCAGCCATTCCACTGCAGCGTTTTAAGTCCCTATACTCAGGAAATACTGGAGGAACTCAACAGGTCAGGCAAGGTCTATGGGAGAAAAATGAACAGTCAATATTTCAGGACGTAATCCTTCATCAGGGCTCATCAGGGCCTCAGTCCAGAATGCTTACTTCACTCCACAGATGACTCCTGATGTTATGTATTGAGTAATTAAGTAATATTTGAGTACACTTGTATATACGCTGCCTATAAAAAGTATTACCACCCCCCCCCCCGGAAGTTTTCAAGTTTTATTGTTTTACAACATTGACTAACGGTGATTTAATTTGGCTTTTTTGACACTGACTAACAGAAAAAGACTCGTTCGCGTCAAAATGAAAACAGATCTCCACAAAGTGATTTAAATTAATTACGAAATAATTGATTGCACCCCCCCTTTAAAATGACACAACAAATCATCACTGGTGCAGCTAATTGATTTAAGAGGTTCCCTTTGACAGGTTGAATGGCCTTGCTTGTTTAAGGTGCTTGAAATGTTTAACTTCAGCCCGAAATTTATATCCTGGATCAAATTGTTATATCATTCTCCTATGGCCTCAGTTCGTACTAACTCTTTAAATTCACCCTTTTTTCCTCTTTTTCGAGGTACCAGTCAAGGTTGTCCTCTTAGTCCTTTATTATTTGATATTACATTAGAACCTCTTGCAATTGCTATTCGAGAATCTGCTAACATTATTGGTATAACTTGTGGTTTAAAGTCTCATAAAGTATCACTTTATGCTGATGACTTACTTTTATATATTACTAATCCTCAAAAATCTATTCCTGCAGCTTTAGATTTATTAGCACAATTTAGTCTTTTTTCAGGTTATAAGTTAAATCTCAATAAGAGTGAACTTTTCCCGATTAATAAGCAAGTTCCCTTATATCAGAACCTGCCGTTTAAGTTGGTTAATAATCATTTTTCATATTTTGGGATTAAAATTAGGTGTAAACATAAGGATTTATTTAAGACTAATTTACTACCCTTAACTGACCACATTACACAACTTTCATTTAAATGGTCTCCACTTTATCTAACTTCGATTGGTCGTATTAATGCTGTTAAGATGTTTATTCTGCCAAAATTTTTATATATATTTCAGGCATTACTGATTTTTGTTCCAAAATCCTTTTTTGACAAAGTTGACTCTAAAATTTCTTCATTTATTTGGCGAAATAAAAACCCGAGAATGAGTAGAATACATCTACAGAAAGCTAAGAGAGATGGAGGTTTGGCATTACCTAATTTTAGATTTTATTATTGGGCAATTAATATTCGACACATGAAATTTTGGTTACTTGACCAAGATACACTATCCATTCCTCAATGGGTAGTATTGGAATTACAATCTGCTCAAGGTTATGCACTTGGCTCCATTTTAGGTTCTTCTCTTTCTTTCGATTTGAAACACCATAAACAGGTTTGTAACCCAATAGTTAAACATACCTTACGCATTTGGTTTCAATTTCGAAAATTTTTTGATCTTAATCAATTTGGGCTTGCGATTCCTATTTTAGGCAACGTATTCTTTCCCCCCTCCTCTACGGACCGTGCCTTTCAAATTTGGAAGACCAATGGTATATCACAGTTTTTGGATTTATTTTCAGATGGCTCCCTTATGTCTTTTGAACAATTAACAAATATAACTTACCAAGAATACATTTTTTTAGATATCTCCAAGTTAGAAATTTCCTAAGTACCATACTTTCTTCCTTTCCGGCGTTACCCCCTACATATATTTTAGATACTATAATCAACCCTAACCCATGTCAGAAAGGTGTAACGGCTATTATTTATAATACTATCATGAAACTTAGGATAGCTCCATTGATAAGATTAGGTCCGATTGGGAAAAGGAACTGGGCTTTACTATTTTGGCGGATGACTGGGCGCATATTTTACAACTAGTCAATACTTCCTCTATCTGTTCTAAATATTCTCTAATTCAAATTAAAGTTGTTCATAGAACACTTATGTCTAAAAGTAAATTAGCTCATTTTTATTCTCATATTAACCCTCTTTGTGATAGATGTCATGGGGAGATAGCTTCCTTAACTCATATGTTTTGGTCCTGTCCTACTCTGGAAACTTTTTGGAAAGACATTTTTAATATTATCTCAAAAGTATTGAATACAGATATTTCTCCCCATCCTATTACTGCTATCTTTGGATTACCTAAAACTTCCAGTAATCTTTCCCCTTCAGCCCGTAGAATGATTGCATTTCTTACTTTAATGGCGAAAAGATGTATTTTACAACATTGGAAGGAGACTAATGCCCCAACTTTGTTTTCTTGGAATTCTCAAATGATACTATGTTTAAATTTGGAAAAAATCAGAAGTAATCTTTATGATACTTCAGTTAAATTTGAACAGACCTGGAGATCTTTTATTCAACATTTTCATTTAATGTAACTTTTTTTTCTCTTTGACCATATTTACATTGCCTTCTTGGTTTTTAACTGTTATTAATGGAGGTCGGGTTTTAGGACGTGATTGTTTAAGTTGTTTAAGTCTACTCGATACCTAGTTAGCCAATTGCTTTCCTTTGCTTTTTAAGTTAGTTGCACGGTGGGTTTTTTTGGGGGGGTCTTCTTTTGGGTTATTTCTTCTCTTTATTGATATATATGGAAAATTAGTATACTACTATATTACCTGGTTATTTTATAACTAAACTGCACTGTTTGTATTGTTTTTTTAATGCATTAATATCTCTTGTAAATTTATATCGCAACAGTGTATTAGTTTCTATATGTTTTACCTTTTGTGTACTAATTTAATAAAAAGATTTAAAAAGAAAGAAAGAAAGAGGTCACATAATTAGTTAAATGGAGATCTGTGTGCAGTTAAGGTGTTTCAATTGATTGTAGTAAAAATACTCCTGTATTTGGAAGGTCCAACTGTTGGTGAGTCAGTATCCTGGCAAAAACTACACCTTCAGGACAAAAGAGCACTTCAAGCAACTCCATGAAAAGGTTATTGAAAAGCACAAGTTAGGAGATGGAGACAAGAACATTTCCAAGTCTCTGAATATCCTTTGGAGTACAGTTAAGTCAATTATCAAGAAATGGAAAGAATACAGCACAGCTGTAAATCTGCCTAGAGCAGATCGTCCTCAAAAGGTGAGTGACCGTGCAAGAAGGGATCTAGTGAGGGAGGCCATCAAGAGACCTATGACATCTCTGAAGGAGTTACAAGCTTCAGTGGTTGAGATGGGAGAGACTGTGCAGACAACAACTCTTGCCCCATTGCTTCACCAGTCGCAGCATTATGGGAGAGTGGTAAAGAGAAAGCCACTGTTGAAAAAAAAACTTGGCTAAAGATTGCCAGAAGGCATGTGGGAGGGTCTGGAAGAAGGTTCTATGTTCTGATGAAACCAAAATTAAGATTTTTGGCCAGCAGACTAAACATTCTGTTTGGCATAAGCCAAACACTACACATCATCAAAAGCACACCATCCCTACCGTGAAGCATGGTGGTGGCTTCATCATGTTGTGGGATGCTTCACTGCAGCAGGCCCTGGAAGGCTTTGATGGTAGTGGATAAAATGAATGCAGCAAAATATAGGGAACTCCTGGAGGAAAACCTAATGCAGTCTGCAAGAGAACTGCAACTTGGGAAAAGATTTATTTTCCAGCAAGACAATGACCCCAAGCATTAAGCTAAAGCTACACAGCTTAAAAACAACAAAGTAAATGTCCTGGAGTGGCCAAGTCAGCATCCAGACCTCAATTCAATTGAGAATTTATGGCTGGACTTAAAAAGGGCTGTTTCCTCACAATCCCCATGCAGAGCTTGAGGAAAATTTGCAGAGCCCAGATGCGCAAAGCTGATAGAGACCTATCCACACAGACTCAAGGCTGTAATTGCTGCCAAAGGTGCATCTACTAAACACTGACTTGAAGGGGGTGAATACTCAGTTATTTGTGTTTTATACTTGCAATTAATTTAGATCACTTTGTAAAGATCTGTTTTCACTTTGACACAAAAAGGCCCTTTTCTGTTGATCCTGTCAAAAAAAACCAAATTAAATCAATTGATTCAATGTTGTAAAACAATAAAACATGAAAACTTCCAAGGGGAGTGAATACTTTTTATAGACACTGTATATTGGTGGATTAAGCATTCTTGTTTGTTCAATAATTCATTACAGTTTATGTGTATAAATACATGAATTCCATGCGTCATCATGATACCATGTGATATGTGCGCGCCTCGTTTAAAATAAACACAAAGTTAGACTCACATTTTGGATTTCCAAGTCTTCCTTTTGAATTAGTTTAATGTTTCGAAGTTACAAAACATAACATTAGTGATGAGGTATTTGTTAAAACAAACCCAAGATAGCTAAAGACTTGTTGAGTTGCAGCGAGTGACAGCCGAGTTACAAGAAATAACAACTCAGCACGTGTAGAGACAGTCAAGTTTTTTTAAAGCAATGCAGTACATGTTCTTCAGAAGGAAAGAAAGATATGATCGGGTTTTTTGAAAAAAAGTCAGAAAATGGAAGAATTAATGGATTCATAAACAGTGAGTACTTGGTGATAATAATCATTAAAAACATAAGTGGCTGGCTACATCAGAAAGATTGATGAAGTTGATTACACCACAGAAGATTGGCTCATGTATATTTAGCTGTAGGAACAGTATTCTGAAGCAAATGAAACAGCCAATGAGAAATGAGTACCAATTTCGCTAAGTTCATTAGGTTTAAATGCATACACTTTACTTCAAAGTTTGACTGTTCCAAGCAAGCCATCAGAAAGGAACAATGATAAAATTGTCAAAGTAATGCAGGAACACTGAGAACCAAAGCCATTGTTGAATGCAGAACGCGTTAGGCTTCATAAGCAGAATCAAAAGGAAGGGGAGTCCATTACAGTGTACGTGGTTGAATTGAAGAAGTTGCCTGAACAATGCCTATTTAATGATGGTCTTAATGATGCACTGAATTTAATTTGTGGAATCTTAAAAGAAAACATTCAAAAACAGTTCCTAAATGAAGCACAAATTACATTTAAAAGAGCAGTTGAAATCACTGTTTCAAAGGAAAGCACAGACAGAAGCGCAGCTGAGTTGCAGTCAGGAGTGATGGTAAGTGTGAACAAAATTGTAGCATCTAAATAGAAACCATCCTGGACAGACAAATTCTGTTACTGGTGTTGCAGGTGCTCACATACACCAAACAAATGCAAATTCAAAGGCAAAACTTGTAGAAAATGCAACAAGGTCAGTCACATGCAAAGAGTATGCCAGGCAGACAAAAATAAAAGGACTGCACAGAGAAGACTAAAAGCCAAAAGGTCAAGTTGCAGTTTCTTAAAATACCACTGATCTGAATGCTGTTGAAGAAAAATCTGATAATGATTAGTGACACAGGACTGTGTAGCCTTAAGATTTAAAGTGTTAAAATTAACAATAGACAAGCAGTATGGCTTACACCAGAAGTGAACGACAAATTAATTAAAATGGAATTGGACACTGGCTCAGTTGTGTCAGTCATTCCACAAAACAAGTTTTAACAGCGTTTCAGATACTGAATTGAAGCCTGCGGACATCCAACCAAGAACTTATACTGGAGAAAAGATAACTCCTGTGCGAATGGCATTCATGACAGTGAAATACAATAACCAATAAGCCACATTGAGCTTGTATGTAGTAAAGAAATGAGTCAATGGAGATATGAAAACTGAGGATTCATCAGAGGATGGTGTGGATGAGGAGACCAAAAGGAGAGATCAGATTGTAAATGGAGCAACAGAAGGTTTAATAAGCGAATACTCCAGTGAACTAAATGCACCTTCTAAGATCAAAATGCACAAACTAGAAAAGAAAACTTAAAGAGAAGATCTGTCAGATCCACTTCTTGCAGTCTCAGAATCAACTCCTACAGGGTCCTATATATCTGCAACATTACCTTTCTGCTCCTAAACTCAATCCCACAATTGATGAAGGCTAATGTACTATGTGCCTTCTTAACCACAGAATCAACCTGCGCAGCTGCTTTGAGACTTGGACCCCAAGATCCCTCTGATCCTCCACACTGCCAAGAGTCTTACCATTAATACTATATTCTGCCATCATATTTGACCGACTAAAATGAATCACCTCACACTTATCTGGGTTGAACTCTACTTGCCACTTCCCAGCCTAGTTTTGCACCTTACTGATGTCCCGCTGTAACCTCTGACAGCCCTCCACACTATACACAACCCACCCAACCTTTGTGTCATCAGCAAATTTACTAATAATTGAGATGTTTTCTCTATTGAGTTGGAATTTATAGCTAAGCAGGGAGGAGTGTTGTGTATTTAATAATTATGTAATGTTCGAACATTCTTGTGTATATATATTGATTAAGTATGCTTGTTCATTCAACAATTCATTAGGGGTTATATGTATAAATATGTGAATTGCATATGTCATCACACTACCACATGATACGTGCATACCTCACATAAACACAAAGTTAGACCCACATTTTGTGTGCGTTGCTCAAGATTTCCAGAATCTCATGTCTCTACATCCAGCCTGCCCCTGGTATCCTTTGACAGGTTGTGCTGAAGGAAAGCCTTTTCTGTTCTAAGTATCTCCATGCTACATGAACAGAAATAGTGAAAGGATATTGTTTGCATGTCACCCTTACATAAGTACACCGAGGTTCTAGAAAAAAAATAAAATGAAGAATATAATATTAAATTTAATTTGTAGAAAATGTGCAGTGTAGGCAGACAAATAAAGTGCAAGCGTCATGACGTGATCGACTGAGAGATCAAGTTTATCTTTACCATATAAGAGGTCCATTTGAGAGTCTTTTAACTGCAGGGCCGAAGCTGAACCTTATGGTACACGTTCTTGGGCTTCTGTACACTCTGCCCAATGGAAAGGGCGAGAGGAGAGAATGATTGGGGTGGGAGGGATCTTTGTTCACTGGGCAGCCTGATAAGGCTCTAGATACACAAAAGATTCAATAGCAGCTTGTAAATCGGAGATAGATAAACACAGGAGGGAGGAATACATTCCAGGTATGTGGGGAAAGATTAAGAGTGTCGTACAAACTGGATTATTCCATGACTGGCCCCTATGATACCAAAATATGGGATGAAGCCTTTATTTCCTGCGGAGCATCAAGAGAGCTCACCTCTGTCCCAGAATACTGATGGACGTTTACCGCTGTACCACTGAGAGCATACTCACTGCATCTCAGTGTGGTATGGCAATTGTCCCGTATCGGACTGCAAAGCACTCCAGCGTGTGGTGAAAACTACCCAGCAGATTATCGGCACCCAATTGCCCACCATTGAGAACATCTTCCATAAATGCTGCCTGGGCAGGGCGTAAAGCATTATGAAGGATGCATCTCACCCTAACCATGGACATGTTACTCTCCTCCCATTTGGTAGGTGCTACAGGAGCCTCCGTTCCCACACCAGCAGGCACAGGAAGAGCTTCTTCCCTGAGGCTGTGACCCTGCTGAACCTCACATCACAGTGCTAAGCAGTATTGCACCCATATTGTACTGTCTCAGTACTTTTATATTTGTGTGCTGTAGCACTTACTTTTTGGGATGGATGTGTTGGCTGCAGGGACCTCCTGCCCCCTGTGAGCTCAGCTTTTGGCTGTACTTCCATCTTCCAAACTGTCCGGGTTATGAGCAGTTCTCAGGAAATGAATTCTGCCCTGTTCCAACAAATTACAATCCATAATCCATAATTTTGCGCATGTCTGCCCTCACCCCATCCACCATCCACCTCACCAAGGATAGAGTTCCTCTTGTCCTCGACTACCACCCCAGCAGCCTCTGCATCCAGCACTTCAAAAGGATCCCACCACTAAGCACATTTTTCCCTCTCCCCCACCTTCCGCTTTCCATAGGGTTCTCCCTTGTCCATTCATCCCTCCCCACTGATCTCCCTCCTGGTACTTATCCTTGCAAGTGGAACAAGTGCCAAACCTGGCCTTACACCTCCTCCCTCACTGCCATTCAGGGCCCCAAACAGTCCTGTCAGGTGAGACCCGATGTAGATTGGGAGACTGCTACACCAAAAACCTACGTTCCCTCCAAGAGGGATCTCCTGGTAGCCACCCATTTCAAGTCTACTTCCCATTCCCATTTCAATGTGTCAGTCCATGGCCTCCTCTACTGCCGCAATGAGGTCACGCTCAGGTTGGAGGAGCAACACCTTATATTCCGTCTGGGTAGCCTCCAACCTGATGGCATGAACATCGATTTCTCAAACTTCTGGCAATGCCTCCCCTCTTTCACCATATCCCTCTCTCACCTTATCTCCTTACCTACCAATCACCTCTGTCTGGTGCTCCTTTCTTCCATAATCTTCTGTCCTCTCCCATCCTTCTCCAGCCCTTTATCTCTTTTACCAATCGACTTCCCAGCTCTTTATTTCACCCCTCCCCCTCTCCCTGCTTCACCCATCACCTACCACTTTGTACTTCTTCCTACCTTCCCCCACCTGCTTACTCTGACTTCTCATCTTTTTCTTCTCCAGTCCTGATGAAGGGTCACATCCCAAAATGTCAGCTGTTTACTCTTTTCCATAGATGCTGCCAAGTGTGCTGAGTTCCTCCTGCACTTTGTGTGTGTTGTGTGGATTTCTAGCAACTGCGGATTTTCTCTTGTCCACAGTTATTTCTTCCTGACTTGTATATTAATATCTCTGTGAGTTTATGTTCTGTGAACCTGTAAAATTCATTGCCACAGGCAGCTGTGGAGACCAAGTCACTCTGTATATTTAAAGCAGAGGTCGATGGGTACTTAATTAGTAAGGGGATTGAAGGTTACGGGGAGAAGGCAGAAGAATGGAGTTGAGAAGGAAAATAAATCAGCCATGATTGAATGGCAAAGCGTACTCGATGGGCTGAATGGCCTAACTCTGCTCCTATGTTTTATGATGTCATATTACGCATAAGAAAGGGAGGAATATGCATTTGGTTGAACCTTCTTTTTGGCTCTACTTTCCCAACTAAACTCCATGTATTTTGAGTTCAAGAATTATAAACTGGCTGTCCCCAGCCAAAATCTACACAGTGCTGTGACATGATTCACACAGGGGTGACATTTAAGACAGTAATATTCATAGGTTATTGGATTCTGTCATCTCTTTATTGCCCTTTTGTGTGTAGTTGCACTAACTTGACGAGAAATGTTGCTCTCTGAAAATCTGCTCACATAATTCAGTCAACTAAAACCCTGGAATCAGATAAGGACTTGCACTGAACAGATAAGGAATGGAGAAATAGCATAGGTTACAATGGCTCATTGTCAGGATGCAGAGCTGGGCTGACAAGTGGCAGATGGAGTTTAATCTTGAAAAGTGTGAAGTGATGCACTTTGGAAAGTCAAACTTGAAGGCAGAGTAGATGAAGATTAGCAGAGTGAGAACAGTGGATTCCACGTTGACAGATCTCTGAATATTGCTGAAAAAAGTTGAAGAAGTGGTTAAGAAGGTGCATGGTGTAGTGGCCCTCATTAGTCAGTGGATTAAGTTCAAGAGACACGAGGTAATGTTACAACTCTATAGAACTGTGGTTAGACCACACGTGGAGTATTATGTTCAGTTCTGGTCATCTTATTATAAGAGGGATGTGGAAGATTTAGAGAGGGTGCAGAGGATATTTACCAGGATGTTGCTTGGGTAAGAGAGTATGTCTTATGAGAAGAAGTTGAGCAAGCTAGGGATTTTTCTTCGGACTGAAGCAGGACGAGCGGTTACCTGATAGAGGTGTATAAGATGATAAGAGGCTAGATAGAGTGAACAGCCAGCACCTTTTCCCCAGGGCAGAAATGGCTAATATTAGAAGACATCATTTTAAGGTGGGGAGGAGGTCTGGCCCCTGCACATGTAGCACGCAGGCCCACCGGCGTGTGGACACGCTCTGGTGTTCATGAACCAGATTCCCAGTTATGGGTAAATAGCCCCACTGACTGTGGGCAGCCTTGGGAGAGACAAAGGCTACAGAAGTAAATATTAAGATGGTTGGATGTCATTGAACATCCCTCCAGCAGCTCCTGCAGCCAAGCTGATGCCAAACGTATAGATCCATAAGCTTTCCTTTGGACGACACTGGTGAGGCCGAGAGAGGGTTCTTGACAACTGGACATCTCAGGATCTCCATGTCTTCCGCCCAGGCTTGTGATGATGATGATCATCATACATCGCCCTTCGAGATAAACGGATGCCAACAACCAATTTTAAGGTGATTGGGAGGAATTTCAAAGATAGGCTTTTTTTGCACAGAGTATGGTAGCCAAGTGGAATGCATTGTTGGAGTTCATGGTAGAGGCTGATGCATTAGAAAGATTTAAGAGACTCTTTGATAGGCAAATGGTTGAAAGAAAAATGGAGGGCTATGTGGAAGGGAGGACTAGATTGATCTTGGAGTAGGTTAAAACATCATAGGAGGAAAGGCCTGTACTGTACTGTGCTGTTCTTTTCAATGTTCTATATAAAGTAAGCAGGTTAGTATTAACAAATAATTCTCAGTAATGTCACTCTCTCCACGCTGTGCTGCCAAGGCCGGGACTATTTCCCATAAGATGGCACGTGCTCGGATACAGAGAATTCTATCGGGTCAACCAAAGGTGCTATTGTCTTTTTATACATATTTGTGTTTGCGATCGCAAGTCTAACAGCGAGTGATTGATTTAGTCGCTCTTCTTGTGATTTCAAGACTCGATTAGACATTGGTGGTGTGGAATGCTGCAAGTCCAATTCATTGTTTTATAGGCAAATGGTGAGGGAGCAGCATGGCCTCGGTTGAGGCAAGGACTAGGCCTCAAGCCGGGGTGTTGCCTGTTTGCAGCGGCCTGAGGGAGGCAGCGGAGTCAGGTGCTCCACTGGTGTCCATACTGGAGTCAGTGCTGCCCCCACAGTGTTCACTCTGCAGAAGACAAGCCATATTGTGTTTGACTGCAGACTGCTGCAACGTTCATGGACTCAGGGACTTGGACTATATTTTTTTGTGTGAGAGTGACTGTAGTTACTGCTGTCTTATAAGTGTTATATGTGCCTACTGTGTTTTGCACCTTGGGCCCAGAGTAACGCTGTTTGATGTGGCTGTATTCATGTATGGTTGAATGACAATTAAACTTGAACTTCAAGCAACACACACAAAATGCTGGAGGAGCTCAGCAGGCCAGGCAGCATCTATGGAAAAAAGTACAGATGACATTTTGGGCTGAGACCCTGCGGCAGATTTCCGGCATCTGAAGATTTTCTCTTGTTTGTGTTTGATCTCGATGCTTTCCACACTGGAGCTGTGCGTGTTAGTCACTCAGCTTGAGTGAAAACTTCAATGGGGAACCTGCTCCTGTCCACACATCCGCATTCCCAACAACAGTCACTGGATGGAACGCACAATCTGTTGCAGGTCGAGCAGCATCAGTGGCAGGAAAGAAATTGTTGGCATTTTGGGCCGAAACGTGGAAGCTGATGCAGCTGTGAACATCTTGTAATGTACAGTCATGGAATGATGGAGTTATACAGGAGAGAAATGATCCTTTCAGCCCATTCTGACCATGTCAGCCCTTCAACCCATCGACACTAATCCCAAATGCACACATTAGGACCCTATACCTTTCCAATTCTTGTGTCAGACTGAACGTCTCCGAAACACAGAACGTCTGATTCCACCACCTCCACTGACAGTACATTGCAGGTATCTGTATAGAATATTTACCCCTCAATCCCCTTTAAATCTCCTACCCCTCACTTTAAAAACATACATAGAAACAGAAAAAAACATACAGCACAATACAGGCCCTTCGGCCCACAAAGCTGTGCCGAACATGTCCCTACCTAGGCTTTACCCATAGCCCTCTATTCCTCTAAGCTCCATGTATACCTCCTTGTTTTTGATACCCTTCCTATCTATTGGGAGGCGGGGTGGAGATGTAAGGTATTTCTTCATTCTGCTAGCTTTCAGGTCACCCTTGGGCAAGATGTAGCATGTGCTTAGCACCCCACCCCACCCCCCCCAATCGGGGTTACATGATGCCAGGGGAGTAGATGGTGATGGTCGTATGAGCAGCTGGTACATATCACAAGTCCTGGTCATGTGACCACTGATGCCAGGCAGACAATCTCTGAAGAGTATTGATAATGGCTGGGGTCACCCATCTTATAAAGACACTGCTTAGAAGAAGGCAACGGCAAACAAATTCTGTAGAAAAATTTGCCAAGATCAACCATGGTCATAAATAGACCACGATCTCCTACAACCTACTATAAGGTACATAACAATGATGACCCTATTTATGCCTCTTGTAATTTTATATACTTCAATCTGATCACAACTCAGCCTCAGTTATTCAGGGAGAAAACAAGCCCAGCCTACCTAATGCTTCCACATATGTAAAGTCTTCCAATCCACACAAAATCCTGGTGAATCTCCACTGCACTTTCTCCAGTATGACCACATCCTTCCTATAGTGTAGAGTCAAGAACAGCATATAAGTTGATAAATAATAGTAAAATAGTATTTCCTGTGGTCACTTAATAGATAATGAAGCAGCTCAATGCCTTTCAAAGTCCAACCCTGCGTCCCCATCGTGAGAGGTGGAAACAGGTAAGGCTGGCCGACAGGCCTCTAGTGAAGTTGTACAGGCAAATCCCCTGTACAATTTATACATTGGATTACAGAAACATTGATGACTCCATCGACTTTGGACGATGGAGACAGGAAGTCATCAGTGGCCAATGCTCCGCTGCAAACTAAGGGCCCAAGAAGAAGTGGAGGCAGCTGAATGTCGCAAAAAGGCTGACAGGATGGGTGTGGAGAATCATTTTCACACAGTGTGAGTAAGATCTAAAATTCTTTGCCACACGCAAGGGAGATATCCATAGGTCCTATTGATAAGCTGCTTGCTGAGCTACCCATTGACGTCCACTCAAATCCTATTAACCATGGACTACCACCCATGATGCTGGCTTACTTAGCTGCCTGTTCCCTCAGAGTCCTACCATTCGTCACTATGGCCCAAGGACACCTCATGTTTCAATGTAATTGTGATAAAGAAGTGAATCTCAATCTGAAGTAATGTAAAGAAGAAGCCCATTGTGATTCTTCAAACAAGCAACCACTGCTGCACAGGTATGAACATGACATCGTGTCAGTGCTCAAGATATAGTACCTGAAGTAATATTGCCAAGGTGATTCTGAAACCAGCAGTCCTTGGGACAGTGAGAACTATTTAGGGCTGAATGGGGGAGGGCAGACAGGCCAGCTTGATAATGACCTTTCCCACCCTGGTCATTCTCTCTTCTCCACGTTCCTGTCAGGCAGAAAATGCAAAGGCTTGAGATCACATGCCACCAAGTTCAAAGGCAGATTCTAACCTGCTGTCATCAGACTCGTGAACGGATCTGTCATTCCTTGGAAGATGGTCTCCCAATCTACCTCACCGTCTACCAGCACAACACTTTCTCTGTGACTGCAGCGCTTTACTCCTCATAAACACAAGAGATGCTGCAGATGCTGGAAATCCAGAGTAGCACACAGAATGCTGGAGGAGCTCACGGCAGTGTTTATTTACTTATTGAGATATAATGTGGAATAGGCCCTTCTGCCCATTCAAACCAGACCGCTCAGCCATCCCCTGATTTAATCCTAACCTAATCATGGGATCCTTAAGGTTGTTATAGCCAGGCATGGTAATGGGGACAAGCTCACACTACCTATTAAATACTCCCAATGGCATGTGCCTCAAATACCCTCTTATAACCAAGTCCATCTCCTGGCCTTCAAGTGAGGCTTAGTGACTAATCCTTAGCAACCATTTCTGCTGACAGGAGAAGGGGCAAAGGCAGGTTATTGGTGCCTTAAAACCAGTCGCTTCGAGCAGATGGAGCTCATCATCTGTGGTTGGCAGATCATCTAGGAAATGAAAAATTCTGATCTCAAACCGCCGCTGCCTTGCGGCTGTACCCACTCTTGGGGAAGGCTTCAGGAGTAAACCCCAAGGGGAAACTCCGGAGCTGGACTCCCTAAGGCACTCCATGCTGACTGGCAACTCCTGCGAGACTGCCAATACCAAACTGTATCAGTCTCTGCCGGTCCTTGGGTTCATCAGATGCGTGGAGAGGGGAAGCTTGCTACACGGGCAACAGCTTGCTACTGCCCAGGCTTGCGTATCTAAAAACTAGGCTGCAATATCCATGGTCGACCCTGACCAACGTAGTCCTCACTCACTCCATCAATCACTCACTGAGTCAATCACGGGACATTTTACAATGACCAATTAGCCTCCCAACCTTTACATTTTTGAATTAGGGGAGGAAACTGGAGCACCCGGAGGAAACCCATGCGGTCACGGGGAGAACGTACAAACTCCTTACAGATAGCAGTGGGAATTGAGCCTGTGTCGCTGGTTCCGTAAAGCGTTGTGCTAACCACTACACTACCGTGCCTCAGCGGAGGATGGAGGAGCAGCTCTTTGGCTATTTCTCATTCTGGCTCCCCTCTTACCCCTTCCCTTCTCCTCACCTCCCCATCACCCCCGCCCCCGGTGCCCTTTGCCCTGGTGAAATAGATTTCACAATGTCGTTATGTGTGAAATTGTGTTTATACTATACACTCTAAAAAACATGATGTATGCATTAAATTTGTAAGCCGTGGGTTTTAATGAATAAAGAACATGTAGTGTAATTTAGTATCAGCAAGGTGCAGGGTGTGATTGAATCTGCAATTTCTGCTGTCTCCTGGCACCTCAATAAAAACACATTAACAAGTTTCATGGCTCCAGTAAGTCTTAGTCGTGGAAGACAAGAAGACTTTGTGGTTTGTCAGCAGGAAAAGTACCCATAAGGGATCTGCTTCCTTCAGCTAATTATGGGGAAAAGTCCCATTTGTTTGGCTGGGAAACTGCATTCACCAAATGGGCCAGTCCAACTGTGAAAGTGTTTCTTGGTCGGGAGGTTTGCTTATGAGCCAGTAACTTAACGACAACATCAAAAATGAACGCATGAATGAAAGGTGACTGCTGCTCTTAATGGCTAGATTGTGAATATTCAAAGAAGACTTTTGAAAAGTTTATCAAGGTGCAGCTAAAAATTGCCAGACAAGGGAGACTGCAGATGCTGGAACCTGCAGCAAAAGATAACAAACTGCTGGAAGAACTCAGAGAGTGGAGCAGCATCTGTGGAGGCAAAGGGATGGCTGACACTTTTTGTCCCTTTGTCAGATCCTGCAGGCAAACCTTGCGTTGGAACATCTGAAAACCACTGTGTGTGTGTGTGTGTGTGTGTGTGTGTGTGAGAGAGAGAGGGAAAAGAGAGGCAGAGGCAGTGAAAGAGATGGAAGAGACTGAAAAAGAGAAAGAGAGAGAGAGTGTGAGAAAGAGAGAGAGACTGAGAAAGCGAGGGAGAGAGCAATAGATTCACAGATTATAGAGCACAGAAACAGGATTTTCAGCCTATCATGTCCTTGCTGACCATCAAACATCCATTTACACTCGTTCCATTTTGTATACTTCACGCTCTCAGATCCTACCTCTCACCTGTACCTTACACGTAGTATAACAGCCAATTAACTCACCAACCCACGTCCCTTTGGGATCTGGGAGGAAACCAAAGCACTCAGAGGAAACTTATGCAATCACAGGGAAGATGTATAAAGTCCACACAGATTGCGCCGGGGGTCAGGGTTCAACTGGGGTCACTGGGTCACTGTGAGGCAGCAACTTTACAAGCTACGCCACTGCATCTCAACTCATCCTGAAATATGTGGCTATGATGAGGTTATGAAAAGACAGGCGGAGATTTCTGTTGGTTCATATGAATAATTTCACAGCTCTCGGGGTGTATGGAATTGGACCCAGCCATGATGAAGGATTGGTGATATGTTTCCAAGTTAGGAGGGGAACGTCGACTAAGACCATGAGAGGCCTGCGTTGGGCATTTTCATGCCTTACAAGGCGCAGATTGGAAGTCTGTGTGGGGTGCCACTCCTCGCACAGACATTAGAGCAATGTGTGGTTAAGTGCCTTGCTCAAGGGCACAAACATGCTACCACAGCCGAGGCTCGAACTAGCGACCTTCAGATCACTAGACGAACGCATTAACCACTTGGCCACGTGCCAACTTCCAAGTTAGGATGGTGTGCAACATAGGGGAAACCTTTAGGTGGTGTTCTTCCCATCCATCTGCTGCTCTTGCCCTTGGTGGGTTTGTGAGCTGCTAAAAGAATAGCAGATATCATAAGACCAGAAGATACAGAAGCAGAATTAGGCCATTTGGTCCATTGAGTCTACTCCGCCATTTCATCATGGCTGATCCATTACTCCTCTCAGCCCCAGTCTCCTGCTTTTCCCCGTATCCCTTCATGCCCTGACCAATCACGAATCTATCAATCTCTGCCTTAATTATACATAAAGACTTGGTCTTCACAGCTGCCTGTGGCGATGAATATCACAGATTCATAACTCCCTGGCTAAAGAAATTTCTCCTCATCTGCATTCCAAAAGGATACCTCTCAATTCTGAGGCTGTTTCCTCTGGTCGTAGACTCTCCCGCCATAGGAAACATCCTCTCTGCATCCACTCTATCAAGGCCTTTCACCATTCAATAGGTTTCAATGAGGTCTCCCCTCATTCTTTTGAATTCTAGTATATACAGGCACAGAGCAATCAAACACTCTTCATATGACAAGCCATTCAATCAAGGAGGCTCATGACAGAGCCAATCTCGCGAAGGCTCAGGGTTTGAACAGACACAAGCACTGGAATCAGGTTTAATATCACTGGCAAATATCGTGAAATCTGTTGTTTTGTGCCAGCAGTGCATTGCAATACATAACAATAAAAAAATCTACAAATTACAAAAAGTAATATATACAAAAAAATTAAATTAAATAAGTAGTGCAAAAAGAGAAATAAAATAGTGAGTTATTCATTCAGAAATCGTATAGCAGAGGGGAAGAAGATGCTCGTAAAATGTGAATATGTGTCTTCAGGCTCCTGTAATTCCTCCTTGATGGTAACGATGAGAGGACAGCATGTCCTGCGTGATGGTTATCCTCAATAATGGACGCCATCTTTTTGAGGCATCGTCTTTTGGTAGTGTCCTGGATGCTGAGGAGGCTAGAGTCCATGTTGGAGCTGACTGAGTTTACAACTTTCTGCAGCTTATTCCAGTCCTATGCATTGACCCGCTCTGTACAAGATGGTGAAGCAACTAGTTAGAACGTTCTCCACGGTACACCTCTGCAGAGATTCGCAGGAGTCTTACCAACCAGCTACCAGTGGCAGATCATCAGCCTGGTGAAAGGCACCCAGAGCTTGCTGATTACCAGAGCTGTAACCTGGCAACAGCTGGTGTGCCAGTCTGGCCCATTAAGTGTCCAGGGATATAGTCTAAGTTAAAATTGGTGCACCTGGATCAATGAAGACGGTGTTCTCTCCCCGTCGCATAACAAAGAACTGAACCAGCGTAAGAGCTGTACATTCGATAAAGTTTTAGGTGCAATATAAAGAGATAAAGAGATTAGACTTATTTGTCACATGAACATCAAAACATACAGTGAAATGCTTCATTTGCATCAAATCAAAGTAGCAAGGATTGTGCTGGGGCAGCCCACAAAGTCGTCATGCTTCTGATGCCAACGTAGCATGCCCACAATTTACTAATCCTAACCCTAAGACTTTCTGGAATGCAGGAGGAAACCGGAACACCAAGAGGAAACCCAAGTGGTCACGGAGAGAACGTGCAAACTTATTGGAGACAGTGGCGGGATTCAAACTCCGATCAGTGATTGCTGGTGCTGTAAAGTGATTACGCTAACTGCTACGTTGCCATGCCACCTTAAGAACTATCTATAATACACATATTTATAGTATGTTATATGTATAGTGTAACATATACACTCAGTGTCCACTTCATTAGGAACCACTGGATGCATATTCTTTCTAGCTCCACTTTCTGTAAGCTCTAGAGACTGCTGTACATGAAAACCCCCAAGAGATCAGCAGTTTCTATGATACTCAAACCATCCCACCTGACACAACCAATGACTCCCCAGTCAGAGTCACCTAGATCACATTTCTTCCTCATTCAGATGCTTGGTCTGAACAATGACAGAACCGCTTGATCAGGTCCGATAATGACAACGCCCCATCCTCTCTGATTTTTGATATGGCTGCAATGAACAAATGGATGAACAATAATTTCCTAAAACAAAACAAAGGTAAAACTGAAATACTTTCAGTTGGTTCCAAAGCCAAAAGAGATAAACTTGGGAATTTGGGTCCCCTTGTAATATCAGAAGTAATAAGCCTGGGTGTTATCCCTGACTCAGATTTAAATTTTAAATCCCACGTAAAGAAAGTGACCAGAGCAGCATTTCTAAACTTAAGAAGTAGTGGGAAGGTATGTCATATAAAGATACTGTAAAACTAGCTCATGCCTTATATTGAATAGAGTAGATTACTATAATGCACTTTTTACTAGCCTTCCAAAACAATCTATTGACAAACTCCAACTCATTTGGAATGCTGTTGCTAGACTTTTAACTAAAACCAGGATGGAAGAAATATATCACTCCCACCCTAGCCACTCTGCATTGGCTTCCTGTATTTTTAGAATTGATTTTAAAGTAATCATACTTGTTTTTAAAGCTCCCAGTGGTCTTTGACTGCAGTACCTCGTAAAATTGCTTTTGTTTTATAATCCTGCTTGTGCTCTCTAGTCTTCTTCCACTGGTCTGTCAAATTTAAACCATCTCCCTCAAAAGAAAATTGGAAGATCAGCTCTTTTTAACTACGCTCCTAAACTGTGAAACTCAATATCTAAAACTATACGGAATGCAGACTCAATTGACACTTTTAAACACCAGCTCAAAGCCTATTTATTTTACTTTGCTTTGAACTAACATCAATTTGTCTTTTATATTTATCCCATTGTAAAGCACTTTGGACTACATTGTTTATATGAAAAGTGCTTGATAACTAAGATATTATTATTATTAATGTCTGCTTGCTTTTATGCATTGAGTTGCTGCCACCTGATTGGCTGATTCCATATTTGCATTAATAAGCTGGTGTACAGTTGTACCTAATAAGGTAGCCACTGAACGTCTGTATGTCAAGGTTGTTGCATTGTCCCATTCACATTTCTTTTGTTAAAAATTGGAATTTATATTTAATTTCTGCATTATTTCTACACTTCCCTTGCACTTGGTAGAGTGAGCCGGAATCCATGCTGGCAGTGAGCAATCCACCTTTGTCCTTCTGTCATTCACTGCCCACTGGTTCCAAGTGCTCTCATGCTCTGCTGCTGTTAGGGAGCTCAGCACAATTGAATGACAGGGCTGATTACTAGGCTTGAGCTGCAGTCTGACATAATTTTCCTGCCAGCCTCCAACTGGTTAGTGTGAGAGAGAAAAAGCCCCACAGGCCAAACAGACGCACTGTCAAAATGTGAATTCGGTCCTGCTCAATAGGTTAGTTACATCTAGCTGGCTTTGATACCCACGTGGAAAGCTCGCACGCTTCTCTCTGAAACCTTGTCAAATGAGTTAACGACAGCAGCTGATACTTCACTGACAGCGACTTTGACCTGTTTATTTAGGGTTGGAAATAGGCGGGAATTCCTCAGTGGAATGGAGGATATGTCCTGGGCCCAGCTCATAAGTGCAATTATGAAGAGGGCACGGCAGCGCTTCTAGTTCCTTAGGAGCTTACGAATTTTCAGCATGATATCTAAAGTTTTGACTAACTTCTATTGATGTGTGGTGTAGAATATTTTTCAGGCTGTCTCACAGCCTGTATGGAAACACCAATACCCTTGAATGGAAAATTCTACAAAAAGTAGGGGATACAACCCAGTCCATCATAGGTAAAGAAGCCCCACCATTGAGCACATCTACTCAGAGCATTGCAGGAAAGTAGCATCCATCATCACGGTTCCCACCACCCAGGCCATGTTCTTTTCTGGCTGTTGCCATCACGAAGAAGGTGCAGGAGCCTCAGCATTCACCCCACCAGGTTTAGAAACAGTTATAACCCCCTCAAACATCAGGATCTAAATCAAAGGGGATAACTTCACTCAACTTCACTTGCCCCATCATTGAAATGTTCCCACAACCTATGAACTCATTTTCAAAGACTCTTCATCTCATGTTGTCAATATTCATTACTATTTATTTATTATTGTTTATTTATTTATTTTGGTGTTTACACAGTTTGTTGTTTTTTGCACATTGGTTGAACCCCCAGCTGGCCTTTCATTGATGAATTAGGAATTTATTGAGTATGCTCACAATAAAATGAATCTGAAGGTTGTACATGTTGACATACAGGTGCTTTGATAATAAATTTATGTTGAACTTTGAATACAGAAGAGTTCAAAGAGTCAGGTTACCACAGGATAGTATAGCCTTTTATTCTATCTAAGCTCTTAATTTGATTTAATTTTAAAACAGTTCACTGGATAGTGTTTATTTTTGTTTGGGAAGGTTCAGTGATTTAAATATATCATTTGGTTAAGCATTCTTTGTTGTTTACGTAAGTCATATGTCATTATGCCACCACATCATAAGTGCGTGCCTCATTTAAGTAAAAAATGAAGTAGACATATTATCCCAGGTTCCATGTTTTTCTTACAATTTGTTTTATGTTTTTAAGTTGCAAAACATACAGTGGGAAAAGAACACAAAACAACTTCCTACAAGTTGAAGCACGGCGAGGTGTTTGACTTAAAAAAAAACGCAGCACCTTTTTCCCCTTCAGAAGGAGGAGAGAAACAGTCAAGATAAAAAAAAAGAGGTAGATAACAGACAAAATTCACGAGTTCATAAATAATGACTACTACGTGATAATATTCAACAATTCTTTAAAAAGCAGAAATGGCTGGCTACATCAGAAAGATGGACACTTTTGATTACACAAGAGATAACCAGCTGATGTATACTGAATGAACTGAACAGCATTTTAAAGCAAATGGAATAACTGATGAGAAATAAGTGTCAATTCTGTTGAGTGCAATTGGTGGAAGAAGATGCCATTTGCTCAGAAGTCTGTGGCAGTGAATTCCACAGATTTGCCACTCTCTGGTGAAAGAAATTCCTCTTCATCTCCGTTCTAAAAGGACAACCCTCTATTCTGAGGCTGTGTCTTCTGATCTTAGACTTCCCCACCATAGGAAACATCCTCTCCACATCCACTCTATTGAGGCCCTTCAACATTCGATAGGTTTCAATGAGGTCACCACGAATTCCAAGAATGAGGAGTGGCCTCATTGAAATCTATTGACTGGTGACTTCAGACACTGTACTGACATGTTATGATCCACATTGTCCTGTGAAGCTTGGCTGTGATGCCTCGCTTTATGTTATGTTCTGCAGTCATGTCACATGTGATGAAAGTGAATGCCCCATAGCATTTTGCATCATGTTTCCTTCCTACCACAGAGAAAAATTGCACACAGATTTACAGACTGGCCTTGAGTGTGGTTTGGGGTGTAAAACATTTCAGTCAGTACTTGTATGGGACAGAGTTTACCCTCATTACTGATCCTCAACCGCTAGTGTCCATTTTCAATCCACAGAAGTTACAGAGAAAGGTTGAACAAGTTAGGTCTTTATTCTTTGGAGCTTAGAAGGTTGAAGGGGGACTTGATAGAGGTGTTTAAAATTATGAGGGGGATTGATAGAGTTGACGTGTTAGACTTTTTCCATTGAGAGTGGGGAAGGTTCAAACAAGAGGACATGGGTTGAGAGTTAGAGGACAAAAGTTTGGGGGTAACATGAGGGGGAACTTCTTTACTCAGAGTGGTGGTAGCAGTGTGGAATGAGCTTCCAGCAGAAGTGGTTGAGAAATGGTTGTTGTTGTTTAAAGTTAAATTGGATAGATATATGGACAGGAAAGGAATAGAGGGTTATGGGCTGAGTGCAGGTCGGTGGGACTAGGATAGGGTAAGAGTTCAGCATGGACTAGAAGGACCGAGATGGCCTGTTTCTGTTCTTTAATTGTTATATGGTTATATAGAAGGGTGTTCCACTAACAGCAGCAGTATGAATGCAGAGGTGGGCTTCGTTTCTTGGAGGGCCTAATTACGAGAGTGAATTCAAGAGGACAACTAATTATGGAAATGCTGATGGATTGTCCCTTTACCCTTGGAAAAGTAAATAACTATTTACAAAAGCGGACACTCCTCTTGAAGTATTCTCCCTAATGCAAATCAGAAGTCTTACTATTACAGCAGAGCGGATCCAAGGGAAACCATAAAAGACCCCAGGCTGCCTCAGGTCTACATGGCAACACAAAATGGAAGGAATGTGCAGTAGAAACTCCAGTTCCCCCATTTTTACCAACGTCAGGATGAATGTGCCCTTTTGATGGGGATTGCCTTACGTGGGGATTGAGAGCTGGATCATCCAAAAGCTGAGAGCTAAAGTGCTGGTGGAATTACATGCCGGTCATCTAGGCATGGTCAAAATGGAAGCATTGACTCGAAGCTTTGTCAGGTGGCCTGGAATAGATCAGCAGCTCCAGCAGCTTGCCATGTGCTGTTCCGGATGCCAATACGCCCAGAAGAAAGGTAGTCAGAGCTGTCAGAACCACTTCCTGCAGTCCCAGAGTCTATTCCTACAGCCACCATGGGGGAGGCCTCAGAACCTGAGATTGTGTCACAACCACATCTCACCTGCCAGGCAGAGTGAGCTCCCTGGTCAGGAAAGATGTTATCCTGCAAGAGCAAGAAATCCTCCACAACGATTAAATCTTTAGGCCTGAATGTTGTACATTTAATATTTCAGTAATATTTGCATAATATTGTCAATATATTGTCTGATTAAGTGTTCTTTGTTGTGCACATAATTCATTATAAGTTATATGTAAAAGTACATCATCACACCACAACATCATAGCTGCACACCTCACTAAAGTAAAGAATGAGGTAGACACCCTATTCCAAGCTCCAAGTTTTTCTTTCAATTAGTTTTATGTTTCAGAGTGACAAGCAGTATTTGTGGAAAGAGAAACAGAGTTATTGGACTAGGTCAATGACCTTTCATTGTTTTTAATGATGGGTTGAGTGAAAAAACAGAGATGAAGAAGCTGCAAACTAGATTTAAGAATTAGATCCTGGACAGGACTGGGTCAATCCCCTTCCTTCTTACTGATGTGATCTTAGGGAGAGAATAGTTATATATTTGTACAGCTTGAATGTTCCCATTGAAGACATTTAGGAATGGTTATTGGTAAAATTGTTATCCTTAACCAGTAAAATTTTAGGCTGATAATCTACAGTACATTAACAGACAGAATTTACATTTTTGTTTGTTTTGCTTTCTAAATCTCACAAGTGGATTTCAAAGTGTGAGGATAGGTCACTAGTCTGAACCTACTTGTGAGATATGGTCATTGATGGAGTATGTGTGGTAGACTGGTGGTAAATTTTAGCAATATATTATCCATGTGTTAATATTATAGTTGTGCTTTATGAATGGGGGTGTTGACCCAAGACCGGCCCTCTTAACAACCGGAAGTACCTAGCTTTTGCCAGATACCAAGAAGGGTGCAGCAAGAGGAGCAGCAGCATCCCAGCTGGTTTGACCCTGGTTCTGTGCTCTCTACATGTAGCTTGCACCTTCGCCTTGTGACTGTGTGGGGTTCCTCTCGGCACTCCAGCCTCCTCCCACATCCCAAAGCTGAGCTGCTTATGAATAGATTGGCTTCTGTGACTTAGATTAGGTGGGTGGTGGGAGGCACATTTCACTGTGTGTTTTGATGTCCTGATGTACACGTGACAAATAAAGCTAAACTTTGTCTTTTTCTGTTGTAAGGGGTTTCTTCTTTTATGTTACTGCGTAGGCTAATTAAAATGGCTTCTTTGTTATGTTAACTTCTGAGAAAGTCCTCCTGCTAGCAGTTTGTTTGGATTACGTTATTGATAAGAGAGTGAATGAACCAATTGGGATAGATGTTATTCTTTCTAGTGTGTCTGTAAGTTATTGTGATGCGCGGGTTTTGGGGCAGAAGGTGCGAGAGAGAGACAGAGGATGGACAAGGTGCTGTGAGTCATCTAACGGGGTCCGACCCCGAGCAGGAGTCCGAGGTCCAGGGGACTCAGCGAGGAGAGGAGACGGAGATGGACTCGTGTGGAGCATTTGGTCGACCACCGCTGTTGGTCCCAGGCGGCAGGTCGAGGTGGTCCGAGGGAATCGCAAGGTGAAGAAGGAAGGTCCCGAGCTCCAACTGTTTGTGCACGAAAAGATTGAATTTTGATAAGTGTGGTGCCCTTTATCTTCCTTTTATATTTTATCTCTATTAATTATATAGTTCCAGTAATATCTATAAACTGTAATTCATTTAATTGTATCTGGTGCATTGTCGGTTATTTGGTGGGGTGGGGTACATCGCACAGCATCCACACAAACTAATTACCCAGTTTGGCAGGGCTGAGGGCTATTTCCCTAGACGACAGCAAGCTGAGCGACCCTGAGGCTTGCCGGGGGGGGGGGGGCGCTACACTGTAACCCAAATTGATGGGTAGATGCGAGAAGATAGGAAAGAGGAAAGTAGATTAAGTATATTGCTCTCAGGGCTGACATAGACTTGATCTCATTGAGAAATAAAAATAAACAGAAAGACTGCCAAATGAACTAAAAATAAAAGTCAACCATATTCCAGAACTGTCTATCTCTATTCAGAGTTATCCATCTAAATGTCACGGCATAAGCTGAAGAAAGAACAGCAGAAATATATTCCATGGCCAGCAGATGGCGCAGTGAACTGCATTTACAAAGGGTCTTCTGCAACAGGCTCTCGAACCTTCCCCAATAGAGGAAAAGAACATTTTTTTCTCATTATCAGTATTGTTACTCCACTTTACCTTCCTCCTGAAATCTCAATGTACTGATGCATGTCACATGTGGATTTGTATGTTATTTTCACAACCCAGTACACCACCACTAGCATTTATTCCACTGTCACTTCTACTTCAGAAATTATTTTGCCCTCAAACTTTTCACTATATTTGAAAGAATCTTTCATTTTCTCTATTTCCACCACTTCATGTGTTTTTTTAATCTCTCATTGTAAGTGCAATCATCCTTTCCCAATGTCATAGAGCGAGAAAATTCAACATGAGAGCACAGTACATGCCCTTAGGCCCACAATGTTACGCTGAACTTCGAAACAACTCTAAGATCAATTGAACTCTTCCCTCCTACATAACCCTGCATTTTTTAATCATACATGTACCTATCTAAGAGCTTCTTAAACATCCGTAAAGTATCTTCCTCTAGCACCACCCCTGGCGTTCCATACACCCACCGATACTCAGTGCGAAAAAGCTGCCTTTAACATTTCTCCCGTACTTTCTTCCAATCACTTTAAGATTAACCTCTTTTGGATTAGTCACCATATTATGAAGTGATGATCTTCCAGCTCCTGAGAGTGGTCACAAATACCTTTCCAAGAATTCACAACCCATCATTTTAACCAAGGACAAATAGCTAATATGTGTTTGTTTAAAAGTTGTTCCTTTAATATTAGTCATCTAATATTAAGGAATATTTTGTTAAAGTTTCTTGTCACAGATTAAGGCTGCTAGGTTATTAATTGAGCATATCAACTGTGATCTAACAATAACAACAAAGGTCTGAGGGCCTGGTTAGCCTATTAATATTGTTATGCAACACACACAAAATGCTACAGGAACTCAGCAGGTCAGGCAGCATCTACAGAAATGAATAAATAGTCAACTTTTCAGGCCAAGACCTGAAGAAGGCGACTATCTATTCATTTCCATAGATGCTGCCTGACCAGCTGAGTTCCTCCAGCACTTTGTGTGTGTTGCTTTGGATTTCCAGCATCTGCAGACTTTCTTGTGTTTGTATCATTGCTAATGTAGCAACGTGCTACACACAGAGTTAGAAATAACGACACGCAGTCTGTAAGTTGCACTGGAGACTAGTTTATCCAAACCTCGCGCCACTGGCTTTTACGCAGCTCCGTTCCCGCCCTCTCTGGGCGGAAATGACATCAGAGGTGCATTACAAAAATCTCTTCCCGCGTGCGGGCTTTCTCCCCTTGCTGGTGAAGAAGAAGGTCCAGCGCCATTTTGGGGCTGGCCTCTCTGCCGACACGCGCGCCATTTTGTGAGCCGGTTCGCCTGCGTAGAAAATAGGTCGCCACATAACCCCCCCAAAACCGGCGATACACCCCCCAATGTCCACAGTCTGGATCAGTCTCTGTTTGGGTGGTCTGCCTCTGCGCCGCGGTGCCTGAACCTCGACCGGCTGCGCCAAATCCACATGGGCCACTTTGAGTTGGTCCACCGTAAAAACTTCCTCTTTCCCCCCAATGTCCAGAACGTACGTGGGCCCGTTGTTCCTGATCACCTTGAACAGCCCCTTGTAGGGCCGCTGTAGCGGTGCCCGGTGTGCCCCCCTTCGTACAAATACAAACTTACAGTTCTGCAGGTCTTTGGGTATGCAGGTCGGGATCTGTCCGTGCTGTGAAGTCGGTACAGAGGCCAGGTTGCCGAGCCTTTCGCATAGTCTGTCCAGGACTGTTACGGGTTCTTCCTCTTGCCCCTGTGGGGCTGGTATGAACTCTCCTGGGACGACCAGGGGTGCGCCGTACACCAACTCAGCCGACGAGGTGTGCAGATCCTCTTTGGGTGCTGTGTGGATTCCAAGCAGGACCCAGGGAAGCTCGTCCACCCAGTTAGGCCCCTCCAGGCGGGCCATGACAGCCGATTTCAGGTGACAGTGGAAGCGCTCCACTAGTCCGTTCGACTGTGGGTGGTAGGCAGTTGTGTGGTGTAGCTGAGATCCTGAAAGGCTGGCCATAGCCGACCACAGGCTGGAGGTGAACTGGGCGCCTCTGTCGGAGGTAATGTGGGCCGGTATCCCGAAACGGGCTACCCAGGTTGCAATCAGTGCTTGGGCGCAAGAATTGGCGGTGGTGTCGGTGAGCGGGACCGCCTCTGGCCATCTTGTGAACCGGTCTACCATAGCTGGGAGGTACCACGCTCCTCGCGACACTGGCAGGGGCCCCACGATATCCACATGGATGTGGTCGAACCTCCAGCGGGTGGATTCGAACTGCTGCGGCGGGGCTTTGGTGTGCCGCTGCACCTTGGCCGTTTGGCACTGTGCACACATTTTGGCCCATTCGCTGACCTGTTTGTGAAGTCCGTGCCACACGAACTTGCTGGAGACCAGCCGGACGATTGTCCCGATAGATGGATGCGCCAAGCCGTGTATGGAGTCGAAAACTCACCGCCGCCAGGCTGCCAGGGCGATGGGGCGAGGTTGGCCGGTAGCCATGTCACACAGGAGGGTCCTCTCACCTGGGCCTACAAGGAAGTCTTGCAGCTGCAAATCCGAGACTGCGGTCCTGTAGCTGGGCATCTCGTTGTCTGCCTGCTGCGCCTCCGCCAGTGCTGCATAGTCCACCCCCTGGGACAGGGCCTGGATAGCTGGTCTGGAGAGTGCGTCCGCCACGACGTTGTCCTTTCCCGAGACATGCTGGATGTCCGTCGTGTACTCGGGGATGTAGGACAGACGTCGCTGCTGGCGGGCCGACCAGGGATCGGACACCTTCGTGAATGCGAAGGTCAACGGTTTGTGGTCCGCGAACTTCTAAGAAGTACCTGAAATGCCGGATTGCCAGATATAGTGCCAACAGCTCCCAGTCGAAGGCACTGTACTTGAGTTCGGGTGGCTATAGGTGCCTGCTGAAGAATGCCAGGGGTTGCCAGCGCCCCTCAATGAGTTGCTCCCGCACCCCACCGACTGCTGTATCGGATGCGTCCACTGTGAGGGCGGTTGGAATATCCGTTTTGGGGTGCGCCAGCATCGCAGCATCTGCCAAGGCTTCCTTGGCTTTAACGAAAGCAGCCGTGACCTCTGTGTCCCAAGTAATGTCCTTGCCTTTACCCGACATGGGTAAACAAAGGACACATGATACGGGCTGCTGAGGGGAGGAAGCAGTGGTAGAAGTTCACCATACCAACGAACTCTTGCAGGCCTTTGACTGTGTTGGTCCGGGCGAAGTGGCGGATTGCGTCTACCTTGGCGGACAGAGGTGTTGCCCGGTCTTTGGTAATCCTGTGGCCCAGGAAGTCGATGGTGTCGGGTCCGAACTGGCATTTGGCCGGATTGACCGTGAGGCTGAAATCACTCAGGCGGGAGAAGAGCTGGCGGAGGTAGGACAGATGCTCCTGACGACTACTGCTGGCTATGAGGATGCCATCCAAACCGATGAACGCAAAGTCCAGGTCGCGTCCCACCGCATCCATTAGTCGCTGGAACATCTGTGTGGCATTCTTCAGGCCGAACAGCATTCGGACGAATTCGAACAGGCCAAATGGGGTGATGAGTGCTGTTTTGGGGATGTCTTCAGGGTGTACCAGGATTTGATAGTATCCCCGGACGAGGTCTACTTTGGAAAGGTGCTTGCCTTGTGCAGGTTTGCTGCAAAGTCCTGTAGTGGTAGCGGTCTGGAGTTGTAGCCTCGTTCAGTCTGCGGTAGTTGCCGCATGGTCTCCAGCCTTCAGCTGCTTTGGGCACCATGTGCAGGGGGGAGGCTCATGGGCTGTTGGACCGCCGTACGATCCCCAATTCCTCCATCCTCTTGAATTTGGTCCCTGGGTCAGAATGTGGTGCTGTACTCCATGGCTGGGCATGGCTGCCGTGATCTGCGGTGCCAGAACCAATGGAAGGTCCAGGATTCTGGTGAATTCATTGTCAGACAGCATGATGGAGTCCAGGTGTGGGGCCAGCAACTTGGCTTCACCCAGGAAGAACGTCTGGAAAGTCTTGGCATGGACCAGTCTTTTCCCTTGCAAGTCGACCAGCAGGATGTGAACTCGCAAGAATTCCGCCCCCAGGAGTGGTTGGGCCACGGCGGCCAGTGTGAAGTCCCACGTGAACCAGCTGGCGCCAAACTGTAGCTGCACTGTGTGGGTGCCATAGGTCCGTATCGTGCTGCCGTTTGCAGCCCTCGGGTGGGTCCCAGCTCCCTGTTGCGGGTGTTGTACCCTGTCGGGGGTAAGACGCTTGGTGTCGACCAAGAAGCAATGTCCCGACTGTTTGTCCCAGACGTACAAGAGGCTGTCCTGGTGGCCAGCCACCGTAGTCATTAGCAGTGGCTGGCCCTGGTGTTTTCCAGGAACTTGCAGTGTAGGCGACAACGGCGGGCTTCTCTGCCCCACCGCTGGTGGTAGAAACACCACTGTTCATTGGCCTCCTCACTCCTGCCTCTGGGTTGTGTGTGCTCCGTTGCCGGGCCTGGTCTGGCCTGCTGTTGGGGCGTGGCTTGGTAATCTGTCCGACAGATGCCTCGCTCTCCCTCTTGGCTTTCCACAGCACGTCTGCCTGGGCCGCCACCTTCCGGGGGTCACTAAAATCTGCGTCGGCCAGCAGCAGATGTATGTCCTCGGGCAGTTGCCCTAGGAATGCCTGCTCAAACATGAGGCAGGGCTTGTGTCCTTCAGCCAGGGCCAGCATCTCGTTCATTAATGCTGACGGTGGCCTGTCTCCCAAACAGTCCAGGTGCAGCAAGCGGGCACCTCGCTCACGCTGTGAGAGGCCAAAGGTCCCTATGAGCAGCGCTTTGAATGCTGCATACTTGCCTTCTTCCGGGGGTGACTGAATGAAATCCTCAACCTGGGCGGCTGTCTCCTGGTCAAGGGAGCTCACCACATAATAGTAACGCGTGGAATCAGAAGATATCTGCCAGATCTGGAACTGGGCTTCTGCTTGGACAAACCACACGCGTGGTCACAGCGTCCAGAAAGTTGGCAATTTTAGCGAAACTGCGTGAACAGATAAAGAGTCGATCATCTTTGGTCCAAATCCCATTTGGACCGTCAGGGTCACCAATGTAACGATATGCTCACAAGCATTCAGATGTATCTTCTGCACAGTGCTGGCAAAGGGCTTTGGGTGAACTCTTTCACCAGTATGGGTGATTGCCTTGGTAAACATGATAGCATCATGTGACTCCTGTATGAAATAAAAAGTCATAGTATTACGGTATAGAAACAGACTCTTCAGGCACAAAGTCCACAATGATCATTAACGGCAAGTTCCCTTGCAGAAGTCATTGGCTGGGCTGTGCTTGGAGTACGGCGTACAGTTTTGGGCACCTGTTGTAAGAAAGATATGATTAAAATGGAAAGAGTGCAGAAAGGACTTAGGAGGGTGTTGCCAGGGATAGAAGGTCCTTGGCAAATTTTTCTACAGAAGTAATTTACCATTGCTTTCTCCTGGGCAATGTCTTTACAAGACAGGTGACCCCAGCCATTATGAATACTCTTCAGAGACTGTCTGCCTGGCATCAGTGGTCGCATAACCAGGACTTGAGATGTGCAATGGCTGCTCATACGACCATCTGCCACCTGCTCCCATGGCTTCAGGTGACCCTGATCGGGGGTGGGAGGGGGTGAGAGGGCTAAGCAGGTGCTCCACCTTGCCCAAGGGTGGCCTGCAGGCTAGCAGAGGGATGGAATGCCTTACACCTCCTTTGATAGAGATGTATCTCCACTCCGCCACCCATCTTTAGAGATACAGCGCGGAACAGGCCTTTCCAGCCCTTCGAACCGCAATGCCCAGCAACCCCCAACAACCTTGATTTGACCCTAACTAAATCACGGGACAATTTACAATGACCAAATAACTTATCTGGTGCGTCTTTGAACTGTGGGAGGAAACCAGAGCATCCAGTGAAAACCCAAACGTTCCACAGGGGAGGAGGTACAAGGAATCCTTACAGAAAATGCTGGGATTGAACTCTGAACTCCAAAGCCCCAATCTGTAGTAGCATTGCACTAACTGCTACACTACCTTGGTGCCCTGAAGGGGACCTGAGAGGCAACATATTCATGCAGAGGGTGGCGAGTATGTGGAGTGAGCTTTCAGCAGAAGTTGCTGAGGCTGGTAAAAAAAATATTATTTGAGAAGCAATTAGATACATACATGGATGGATAGGGCCTAGAGCAGGGGATCCCAGCCTGTGGCCCATTGACCCCTCAGTTAATGGTAGTGGTCCATGGCATAAAAAAAGCTGGGAACCCCTGGCTTAGACGATTATAACCATATAAACATATAATAAATAACAGCACGGAAACAGGCCATCTCGGCCCTTCTAGTCCATGCCAAACTCTTACCCTACCCTAGTCCCACCGACCTGCACTCAGCCCATAACCCTCCATTCCTTTCCTGTCCATATATCTATCCAATTTAACTTTAAACGACAACATAGAACCTGCCTCAACCATTTCTGCTGGAAGCTCATTCCACACAGCTACCACTCTCTGAGTAAAGAAGTTCCCCCTCATGTTACCCCTAAACTTTTGTCCTCTAATTCTCAACCCATGTCTTCTTGTCTGAATCTTCCCCACTCTCAATGGAAAAAGTCTAACCACGTCAACTCTATCAATCCCCCTCATAATTTTAAACACCTCTATCAAGACCCCCTTCAACCTTCTACACTCCAAAGAATAAAGACCTAACTTGTTCAACCTTTCTCTGTAACTTAGGAGATGAAGCCCAGGCAACATTTTAGTAAACCTCTTCTGTACTCCCTCAATTTTACTGACATCTTTCCTATAATTCGGTGACCAGAACTGTACATAATACTCCAGATTTGGCCTGACCAATGCCTTATACAAATTCAACATTACATCCCAACTCCTATACTCAATCCTCTGATTAATAAAGGCCAGCAAACCAAAAGCTTTCTTCACCACCCTATCCACATGAGATTCCACCTTCAGGGAACTATGCACCATTATTCCTAGATCCCTCTGTTCTAAAGCATTCTTTAATGCCCTACCATTTACCATGTATGTCCTATTTTGATTAGTTCTACCAAAATGTAGCATCTCACATTTTTTCAGCATTAAGCTCCATCTGCCATCTTTCAGCCCGCTCTTCTAACCGTCCTAAATCTCTCTGCAAGTTTTGAAAACCTACCTCATCATCCACAACACCACCTATTTTAGTATCATCTGCATACTTACTAATCCAATTTACCACCCCATCAGCCAGATCATTAATGTATATGACAAACAACACTGGACCCAGTACAGATCCCTGAGGCAAAACACAGGAAGTTGTGACTAATTGGGTAAGTACTGTGGTCAACATAGAAAACATAGAAAACTTCAAGTGCAATACAGGCCCTTCGGCCCACAAAGCTGTGCCGAACATGTCCTTACCTTAGAAAGTACCTAGGGTTACCCACGGCCCTCTATTTTTCTGAGCTCCATGTACCTGTCCAGGAGTCTCTTCAAAGACCCTATCATATCTGCCTCCACCACCGTTGCCGGCAGCCCATTCCACGCACTCACCACTCTGCGTAAAAAAACTTACCCCTGACGTCTCCTCTGTACCTACTTCCAAGCATCTTAAAACTGTGTCCTCTCGTGCTAGCCATTTCAGCCCTGGGAAAAAGCCTCTGACAATCTACGCAACCAATGCCTCTCATCATCTTATACACCTCTATCAGGTCATCTCTCATCCTCCGTCTCTCCAAGGAAAAAAGGCAGAGTTCACTCAACCTATTCTCATAAGGTAATGGAGTCATTGGGCTGAAGGGCCTGTATCTATGCAGTATTGCTCTAAGACTCTATATGGTTGGGTATATGACAATAAACGCAACCTTGATTTTGATTTTAAGCACCCCATTTACACAAACCCTACACTAATCCCGTTTTATTCACCCCGCATTTTGAAAACTCCACCCACTTGCCTACACACTAGGGCTGACTCGCACTGGCCAGTTAACGCCTCAGTCCACACATCCGGGAAGAAAGCCTGAGCAGTCAGGTGAAACCCAGCTGGTCACAAATTCCGCACTGACACCAGCCGAGTTTGGGACTGAAACCAGGTTGCTGGTTCGTGAAGTAGTGGCTCAATCAGTTCGGCCCAACGTGCTGCCCAAGTGATTTCAAATTTGGACGCATACCACAGGCAAGAGAAACGGTATTGAGTAGACATTGGGAAAAATTCCCTATACTTCAGCAGCCAACATGCATTCGCAATGGATGAATGAGTAGAAAGCACTTGGAACGACAAGGGACTGACACATTGAGTTCTATAAATACTCCTGGTTACTTATTCATCATTCACTGGTTCCTAACCACACAGGGTGAATCCCCACTTGTTCCATCGCTTTAAATTACCCCCACCCACACCATCACCACTAGGTAGCTGGTGATGACACAGATCACTTCTTTTACAGAATTGGGCTGCCCCAGGAGTTATCAAAGACTATTAGCAGCCCTACAACCAGAGAGGAAAACATGCCAAATTTATTGTTTATTCATACTTTGACTTCTGTTTGAACTTTCTAATAAATCACCTCAATATTATGCACCCTCCCAAGAGGAAGTCACACAACCCGGCTGGATAACCTATTTGAAGAACACATTCTGTTACATGTGGCCTGGTATGGGAACACAAATGCCCTTAAATGGAAAATCCTACAAAACGTAGTGGATATGGCCCAGTCCATCACAGGTAAAGCCCTCCCTACCATTGTGCACATCTACATGATACACTGTTGCAGGAAAGCAGCATCCATCATCAGGGATCCCTACCACCCAGGACTTGTTCTCTTCTTGCTGCTGCCATCGGGAAGAAGGTACAGGCGCCTCGGGACTCACATCACCATGTTCAGGAGCAGTGGTTACCCCTCATCCATCAGGGTCTTGAACCAACAGGGGATAACTTCACTCAATTTCACTTGCCCCTTCATTGAAATGTTGCCACAACCAATGGACTCACTTTCAAGGACTCTTCATCTCCTGCTCTCGATATTTATTTATTATTATTATTTCTTTCTTTTTGTATTTGCACATTTGTTGTCTTCTGCAACAAAACTTCTGCCCAGGTTGGGTGGTCTGTCACTGATTCTGCTATAGTTATTAATCTATAGATTGAGTATGTCCACAAGAAAATGAAGCTCAGGGTTGTATATAGTGATATATATGTAATTTGATAATAAGTTTACTTTGAACTTTGAACATTGAACGTTACTTCTTTGTGGCACCCTTATTGGACTAATGCAATATTGTTCGATGTCAGTCTGAACAGGAGATGAGTCACAGAGTGACATTATCACCTACATATGCTCAGATGAAACTCAGTCGGCTAGTAGTAAGGTCACAGCCCTAGTTCTGGGTCAATGATCAGTGTGTTAGTGGGAGGGGGGAAAATCTGGGGGGAGTTGATAAGAACGTGAGGAGCTGAGGAGGTTAAAAGACTTTGGATCAGTGCAGCGTTTGTGTACGTGCAGACTCAGTTAGATAAAGAGCACATTTCTGTGCTCTATTTCCCTATGACTCATGTGCAAGATAAGCTCTTCGTTGTACCTCAGTACATGTGACACTAGTGAACCAGTTCCCATTCCAGTTTGAATCCCACTCACATCCCTAACTGTGAGAGAGGATTTGAAGTTCAAGCAAGTATTTTTTTAATGATTTTAGATTGTTGATAGGAACCTGGCTGGTTTGCTATCAACGTTCCTTGGACTGAGATCAATTGTATTTACTTATTTATTTAGAGATGCGGCCCAGGAACAGGCCCTTCAGCCCCGAGGAGCCCGCACTGCCAAATTACACCCATGTGACCAGTTAGCCTACTAACCCGTACATTTCGGAGTGTGGAAGGGGACAGCAGCACCCAGAGGTAACCCACTTGGTCATGGGGAGAATATACAAAATCCTACAGGCAGCGGTGGGAATTGAACCTAGTCGTTACACTAACCACTATGCCACTGTGCCACGAGTGTGGGTCCAGACCACCAATCTTGCTGATCCTTACTTCAGGGGCAATTAAAGCTGAACGAATAACATGAGCATTGACAGTGATGGCCAAAAATGAATCATTTTTAAATAAAAATGGTTCCAGACTGTGCTTTTGTTATGTTGTTTTAGAATAAGAGAATGGCCACAGTATAGAAGGAGACCACTCAGCCCATCTAGTCTTTACCAGAATTATGTAAGAGACGTTCAGCTTGTTGCACTCCTCTGCAAGTTTAAAGCAGGTACACCAGATGACTCTCCTGTCCAGCAATATCACAATCCATGGATAGGCAGAGTGCAATATGTTCAGGCTGATTGATAAACTCTGTTTACAGTCTAGAGAATTCATACACACTTCTCCTCAGTGCACTGATTGCTCTGGGAAGACTCAGAAGGACAAAGCACTGCCCACGTCTTCCAATTGTGTACTTTTAACAAGATTTTCCCCAGTGGTGTCCTCAATGTGATCCTTGTTACAAGTTCTAGACAACTATTCTGTGAAGTATCTGGCCTGGCTCTCTATTCCTGTGCCTTGATTTTTTTTAATGGATAAATATCTTAGCTTTTAAATTTAGCTAAGAATTTTCTTTTTGCTTTCAAATCCTCAGCTGAAAAATTTATTGCAATTTGGGATCCACAAGTTGTTTTGCACCACTGTGAAGTAAGGTGTGGTATGGTAGCACAGCAGCTGCTGCCACATTTTACAGTGCCAGCTGTAGATCGGAGTTCGATTTCCACTGTTGCCCATAAGGAGTTTGCACATTTCCCCTGTGACTGTGTGAGTTTCCTTCTGGTGCTCCAGTTTCCTCCCACATTCCAAAGATGTACGGTTAGGATTAATGAGTTATGGTTATGCTAAGTCAGCACCGGAAAGGTGGACAGTCCTCCTATTTTGATTTGATGTAAACAACACATTTCACAGTACGTGTCGAAGTACACAAGACAAATAAAGCTAATCTTTATCTTTTCTTCAGTTTACAGCTACTGATCCTGTCCTGCAATGGCTCCGTTGTAGAGACTGATTAAGTACCATATTCCCATGGCTAATTATGGAAAGACCAAAGCACAGGTCACAAGTTGATACTGGCAGCCTCCGAAGTAAATTATGGTCCAGATGGCAGTCAGAAGGTTATGGACTGAAGTTCCACTCCAAGGACATAAAACCCAGAACAGCTGGAATGTAAGAAACAGAAGCAGGATAGAGCACTGAGCCTTTTGTGCTTGTTGTCGCTCAGACTGGGTGATCTTTTACTTCAACACCACTTTCAATGCTAATCCCATATTCCCTACTGCTGTCAGTACATACCACCTATCTTCAGTCGTGTGTTCAAATTTTGTTTAATAGTCCCTTATGTGACACCTATTGAAGATTTCCTGAATGTCCAAGTGCATCCTAGACCATAAGACTTGGGAGCAGATTTAGGCCATTCTGCCCATCAAGCTTGCTTCGCCATTCAATCAAACCCATTCTCCTGCCTTCTCCCCAAAACCTTTGACACCCTTACTAATCAAGAACCTACTCAACTTCTGTTTCCGTGGCAATGAATTCCACAGATTCCCCACCTTCTGGCTAAAGAAATGCCTTCTCATCTCTGTTCTAAATTGATATCTCTGTATTCTGAGGCTGTGCCCTCTGGTCCTAGATTCCCCTACCATAGGAAACATCCACTTCACATCCACTCTATCTAGGACCTTCAATATCTGATAGGTTTCAATGAGATCCCCCCTCATTCTTCAAACTCCAATGATTCAATTCCCAGAGCCATCAAATACTTCTTATATGGTAACACTTTCATTCCCAGAATCATTCTCATGGACCTTCTTTGGATTCTCTCCAATACCAGCACTTCCTTCTTATACAGCTCTTCTTCTTCTTCTTTTTGAGCCCATCGCCCCTAGTGTGGTGTAAGCTGCTGACAGCAACTCGTCGGAGTCCTCTATCTGGGGCTGGTCTTTCAAGTTATCCCCAGGTTTAGCCCATCTTCGAAGATTCCCTCCCAAGGGTGAGGTCTTTGGAGCTTCTGTTGGTGTTTCTGTAGTGCTGGGTTTTTATGGGATGGGGTTGCCAGCCCCATGCCCAACCCTCCTCCTTTCATATCCGAGCTTGGGATTGCACATGTCAAAATGAATGCTAACATTGCATTTGTCACCTTACTACTGATTCAATTGAAAAGGTAACTTTTAAGGAATCATGCCCAAGGACTCCCAAATCCCTTTGCACCTCTGATTCCTTCCCCTTTAGAGGAAAGCCTATACCTTTATCTCTTCTACCGATATGCACAACCACACACTTACATACACTACATTCCATCGGCCACTTCTTAGCTCGTACTTCTAATCTGTCCAAGTCGTTCTGCAGACTCTCTGCTTCCTCAACACTACCTGGTCCTGCACCTATCTTTGTATCAAAGACCTATCTTTTGTTCCCCTAATGCATCCTGCTAACTTCAACTTCAAAAAACTTTGTTGAAAATCATTTTCTCTTTATAGGTCCTTGTTGATTCTACTCAATCCAGTTATTATTTTCCATGACGAATAATGCTGTTGAGAGAGAGTGGGAGGAGGGAGGGATAGAGAGAGAGGGGAGAGAGAATGAAAGGGAGAGGGAGAGGGAGGGGGAGAGAGGGAGAGGGAGAAGAGAGGGAGAGGGTGGGAGGGGGAGGGAGAGGGTGAGGGAGAGAGAAAGAGAGAGAGAGAAAGAGAAAGAGAGAGAAAGAGAGAGAAGACACCATGAGAAGGGCTGAGAAAGAAGGAAACAAGTAAAAGAACAGTGAGCTGGGAGGGACAGGGACAAAGGGAGGTGCAAGCCCCAGGGAAACAGGAAAGACTGACATGGTGCGATGGGGGAAGTAATCAGCTGGTAGATGTGAAGGAGGGAGCAGAAGGAAAAACATGAGGCTGGATCACGTGTTTGTGTGTGTGTGTGTGTGTGTGTGTGTGTGTGTGTGTGTTTGTGTTTATGTGGGTTCCTGTTGTGATAGATGTTCAGCCAATGGGCTGCTTGGTTGTTTGCTATCTTGATTTTCTACACACAGTATCTGCCCCTTGTGAGATCAAATCAGATGAGAGTAAACTTCCAACTTCCAACTAATATTGCTTTGTTTAATTTCTGGTCATAAATGGGAATCGTGGGCACGTGGCCAAGTGGTTAAGGCATTGGACTAGCGATGTGAAGGTCGAAAGTTCGAGCCCCAGCTGAGGCAACGTGTGTTGTGTCCTTGAGCAAGGCACTTAATCACACATTGCTCTGCAACGACACTGGTGCCAAGCTGTAATGCCCTTCCCTTGGACAACATTGGTGTCGTGGAGAGAGGAGACTTGCAGCATGGCAACTGCCGGTCTTCCATACAACCTTGCCCAGGCCTGCGCCCTGGAGAGTGAAGACTTTCCAGGTGCAGATCCATGGTCTCGCAAGACTAGCGGATGCCCTTAAATGGGAATCAGTCTTCAGTTCTTAAAATGTAAATGGAAAGCAGTAATCAGCTTGAAGTTAAAACAAATATTGTCTGTAGAACAGCTTTGGAAACAAGCTCTGTTTATAGCATGAGTGCTCTGTCTGTGAAAAACAAGTACTAGCTCACAGCAACCTTTCTGAGTATAAGACAATGGGTTATTTACTTTAGGTTGTTTCAAACAGACAAGCTAACTTTTAAGCAACACACATAAAAGTTGCTGGTGAACGCAGCAGGCCAGGCAGCATCTCTAGGAAGAGGTGCAGTCGACGTTTCAGGCCGAGACCCTTCATCAAGTCCTGACGAAGGGTCTCGGCCTGAAACGTCTACTGCTCCTCTTCCTAGAGATGCTGCCTGGCCTGCTGCGTTCACCAGCAACTTTTATGTGTGTTGCTTGAATTTCCAGCATCTGCAGAATTCCTGTTGTTTGCGTTTTTAAGCTAACTTTTAAGCTGCTTAGTTCAAGGAAGCTCGCAGATCAGGTGGAAAATATAATTTAACATATAAATAACTAATGTGTTTATACTTGGAAGGTTTTATTATTCAAGGAAGTTTGTTTTACAGCATTAATTGTGGAACTGCATGTCTAAGATGCTTTTAGACTATTAAAATGATATCTGAGGAAATTTCATATGCATCTGAAGTCACTCAAGTAGCTGAAAAGGGTATAAATGCAGAGAACAGTTCAAGTGTCTTAGGAATGGGGTAAAGAACATCAAAAAGAAACCTGAAGGAAACATGGGGTGAACTAAAATCCATTCCTCCTGCTTCGGTTTCTGCAGCAGACAATTCGTCTTCTGCATTGTGGTATATCTTCATTGTCAGTAGGAATTCTACCTGTGTTTTGGAAATCCTTTATCCTTTATGTTTACAGAAATGCTTTGTGTTTTGAAAATGGTTTGTAATTTGGAAATGCTTAAGATAGAAATCCTCTGTGAGTCTTAAATATGCTTTAAGAATATTGTTTGGATTCAAACATCTATCTCAGAAAATAAATGAATTTTGTTTTAAACTGCTTTGTTAGATGGAAGTATCTTCTTCTTGGTAGGGAGAGGGAACCCACCACTCAAGTACTGGGTATTGGCAGCTGAACTCGCCGAGGAGAATAAACAGGGAAATAAACTAGCCTTTGAAGATTAGCTGGTTGCAGTATAATCTCCCTTTATGAGGGTACTCATGGCTATTTATACCCTATAGGGCTGAAGGTCTTTGTTTGTGTTTAGAACTTTGTGGTCAGCAAAGTCAATTTTATCACTGTGTGTGTGTGTGTGTGTGTGTGTGTGTGTGTGTGTGTGTGCGCGCGTGTGCATGTGTCTGTGCATGTGTCTGTGTATGTGTGGTGTGTGTGTGTGTGTGTGTGTGTGTCTGTGCGCGTGTGCATGTGTCTGTGTGTGTGTGTGTGTGTGTGTGTGTGTGTGTGTGTGTGTGTGTATATGTGCATATGCTGCCACTGGGCAAGAAGAACAGAAGTTTGGAGTCCCTAGCCACGAAGTTTAAGAACAGCTATTTCTCTTCAACCATTCAGTTGTTGAATAGTAAAACGTTAATCACTGCTTCAGTACAGCACCATTATGATAACTCTGCACTACAATTGTTTCAATTGCATCCTTTTTTATAAACATTGTGTATAACTTAGATTTAATTTATATTTTTCTTGGGTATGTTGCAGATCTGATGCTATGTGCCCATGATCCTGCTGCAAGTCAGTTTCTCATTGCCCCTGTGCGTAGGTGTACTTGTCCATATGACAATAAGCATGACTTTAAACTTTGACTTTAGTTGAATGCAAATGCAACCATCTCTTTAAAAATAACAGTAAATTTCCATTGATTATGAGATAACGTATCTGCTCGAGGAGTTGAGAAAAACCTGAAGAGTGACTAACTCCAAAACTTCGTTTTGAGTGTGAGCCAGTACCGATTTTGAGCACGAGCTACTACTGAACAAGTAGACAGAGGGCTGGTGCTGAGGGCCAGTTGAATGTGCGTGCAGAATGTGAATCGGTTTCACCGTGCAGTAACTGATGCTGATCAAGAATAAAAATCTTAACATAACTTGTTAATTTTTTTTTCTCATTTCCTTTGCTGGGCTATGTTGCTCCCTCAGAGACACCCACTCAATCTCAGACTGCCCTTAACCTCCACCTCCTTCCTCAGAGTCTCTCCTCCACCTTCACTTCCTCCCTCAGAAACTACCCTCCACCTTCATCGGGGTAACAGGTGAATCATTCTTAGTATTGCATTCATAACACTAGGGCTTGTGAACTGAAGGGTACATTTTGCCCATTTGCCTCCCCTGACAAGATGTCTATGTCATAAATCCTCTGTATTCAGAATCAGATTTAATATCACCGGCATATGTCATGAAGTTTGTTAATTTACAGCAGAGGTGCAATGAAATACATGATGGATAAATGCTGAGGATGTTCTACGAGTCTGTGGTGGCCAGTGCTATTATGTTTGCTGTTGTGTGCTGGGGCAGCAGGCTGAGGGTGGCAGACACCAACAGAATCAACAAACTCATTCGTAAGGCCAGTGATGTTGTGGGGATGGAACTGGACTCTCTCACGGTGGTGTCTGAAAAGACGATGCTGTCCAAGTTGCATGCCATCTTGGTCAATGTCTCCCATCCACTACATAATGTACTGGGTGGGCACAGGAGTACATTCAGCCAGAGACTCGTTCCACTGAGATGCAACACAGAGCATCACAGGAAGTCATTCCTGCCTGTGGCCATTAAACTTTACAACTCCTCCCTTGGAGGGTCAGACACCCTGAGCCAATAGGCTTGTCCTGGACTTATTTCCTGGCATAATTTACATATTACTATTTAACTATTTATGGTTTTATTACTATTTAATTATTTATGGTGCAACTGTAACGAAAACCAATTTCCCCCGGGATCAATAAAGTATGACTATGACTATGACTATGACTATCAAGAACAAAATCGGAGTTACATTAGTTATATGTACATGTCTATAAAATCGTTAACTTAAAATAAGTAATGCAAAAAAACAAAAATATAAAAGTAATGAGGTAGTGTTCATGGGTTCATTGGATGGCAGGGGGGAGGAAGCTGTTCCTGAATCGCTGCGTGTGCGCTTTCAGGCTTCTGTACCTCCTTGCTGACAGTAACACTGTGAAGAGGGCATGTTCTGAGTAGTGGGACTCCATACTGATGAACGTCGCCTTCCTAAGGCATCGCTCCTTAAAGCTGTCTTGGTACCCATGATAGAGCTGACTGATTTTACAAGTTTCTGCAACCTATTGCGATCTTGTGCGGTAGCCCCCCCTCCCACCCCACCCCCCCATCCCCGTACCAGACGGTGATGCAGCCAGTCAGAATGCTCTCCACAGTACACTTGTAGAAGTTTTCAAGTGTCTAACTTCTAAAATTCTAAATTCTAAAATCTTCCCAGTTGATACTAAATTAAATTTCAACTCATGAATTGAATCCATCTCACCTCATTCTGGTAAGGGTTCTGGGATCTCATCCACCCCAGTGATGCGCTGGCTACTTACACCTGACTCCTGGTTCAAGAGCATATCATGGATCATGAAGCTAATCCCAAAGAGCATGGGGGAAACAAGTTGTTTTTTATCGTACTTCAAGATATTTTTCTTAAATTCATCACTTTTTTTTTCAGATAAACTCAGGCAGGAAATGAGGCAAAAATAGATAGTGCTGCAGATTTTCCATTGCAATGTGGTTTCCTTTCAAATACCGAAATTAAAATCATATCGTTTGCCTTTTGACAAGCTGTGGTGGTAAAGGGCGGCAAAGTTGCAAATGCTGTGGAAATTTATCAAAGTAGGAGCTGTTTACTTTAATCTGCAAGAAATGTAGGTTAATGTTGACTAGAACAACAGCAGCAACAAAGGCTTTCATACAATATAGTATCTTTCAGCAAGGGTGTTATTGAACAAGATCAGATACCACACTATATTTTGTAGATACTTTGGGCAGCTGTTCGATATAGGTTTGAAGAAACATTGTAAAGAAACAAGGTAATGTGAGGAGGTGTAGGAAGAGAATTCCAGAACTCAGGGCCCTGACAGCTAAATGCACAGCCATCAGTGGATTCTCAGCAGACTGGAATTGCAGAGATCTTGGTGCTGGTGGAGATTACAGATAGTGAGAGGATGGGATGGGAGAAACAAAGCGGGAACTCTTCAGAGGAGTCATTGCTTAACCAGGAAACAATGTAGGTCTGCAGGATGTCGAGTGAGCGAGCCGCAACACGGGGAACAGTCCTGCTGAAGGGCCCCCAGCCCAAAACATCGACTGTACTCGTTTCCATAGATGCTGCCTGGCCTGCTGAGCTCCTCCAGCATTTTGTGTGTGTTGCTTGGATTTCCGGCGTCTACAGGTTTTCTCGTCTGTAACGGAAAACAGAGCCTGGGTTTTAGAACATTTGAAGATCTTGAAATAATCAGTTCCAGTGGTAATAGAGAAAAAGATGAAGGGTTTCAGAGCCAATGAAACTGAGGTAAAACCAGAGTCAAACATATCACTGAGATGGAGAGGAGACAAAGAGGACAGTGGTAACTTAATGCTAAGTGTTGTCACAGTGCATGTGCTGATCAATTTGTTGAATGATGTCCCTGGCAAATGTTGTGTAGCCATGAAACAGGACCAGATGAGAAGCAGTTATGAGGTCTGAGAGTGATACTATACAGAAACACGCCAATCAGCCCATTTTGTCCAAGCCAACCAGCAAGTATGGATGCTTCAGAATGTAATAGTGCCCAAGAAGAGCAAGGTGTCCTAGCTTAATATCTACCATCTCACAGAGCTTACATCCATCACAAGGAAGTGCTTTGAGAAACTGGCTATGGTTCAAATCAACTCCTGCATTATTAAGAACCTGGGCCCACTTCAATTCACCTATTGCATAATAGGTTGACAGCAGACTTGCTGGCTCTCCAGTCTGCTACGGACATGGATTGTCAGACTGTGTACAGTAAGCCATTGTTCATTGAGTGCTGCTCTGCATTCAATACCATCATCCCCTTAAAACTTGTCATCAGGCTCCAAGTCCCAGGCCTCGGTGCCTTCCTATGCAATTGGATCCTCGACTTCCTCTTTGGGAGACCACAATCGTTGCAGATCGAAGACACCTTCTCCTCCTCGGTGACCATTAACACAGGCACACCTCAGTATTACGTGTTTGAACCGCTGTTTGACTCTATACCCACGACCACGCAGCTCAGCGTCACTCCAGTTCCATCTACCGATTTGCCAATGATGCCAATGTTGTTGGAAGAATCATGGATGGTGGCAAAGAGGCACTCAGGAGTGGTTGAGAGGTGCTGTAACCACAACCTTGTGCTGCAGGTCAGCGAAAAGAAGGAACTGATTGTGGACTTTGAGAAAGGAAACTTGGGCAAATATGTGCCAGTCCTGTTTGAAGAGTCAACGGCAGAAAGGATGAGTGGTTTCAAGTTCCTGAGTGTCAGCATCTCAGAGGACCCATCTTGGCTCCAATACATAGATGCAACCATGAAGAAAGTGTCTAATATCTCTACTTTCTTAGGACTTTAAGAAGTTTCAGCATTTCATTGACGGCTCTGGCAAATCTCTTCAGATGCACAGTGGAAAACATTCTGGCTGGTTGCAACATAGCCTGGTACGGAAACTTCAACGTACAGGAACACAAAGAATGATGGACTCAGCCAATTCTTTCTTGGATATAGCTTCCTCGACCATTGAGATCATCAACAAGAGGAAGCATCTCAGGTACGGAAGGTAACACCATCACTAATGACACTCACCATCTAGACATGTCCTCAATGGTGCCAACAATCAGGAGGTGCAGGAACATGAAGACCCACACCTCAAGCTTCTTCCCCACTCCCACCAGATTCTAGAACTGACATGAAAACCTTTATTCTACCTTGGACTCTATCTCGTTTCTCTCACCATCAATTTCCACTGATGTCGTCGTCTTTGCTTTTATTTATTTTTTCATGTGAAGTCATGGGTAACTTATGTTAATTTAAGTGCATATTAACTTATGTTTGTTATGCCTGTAACATATTTTGCAACATAAGTTAGCATGGGACGCCACAGCAGCATAGAGGTCAGTGTCTGCTATTACAGCTCGGAGCGTCGGGGTTCGGAGTTCAATTCTGACACGGTCTGTAAGGAGCTGGTACATCCTCCCTGTGAATTCATGGACTTCCTTCGGGTGCTCCTGTTTTCTCTCACATTCCAAACACCTATGGGTTAATGGGTTAAGTGTCCTGTGATTAGGCTAATGGGTTGCTGGGCAATGCGGCTCGTTGGGCTGGAAGAGCCTGGTCCATGCTGTATCTCTAAATAAAATGAGATAAATAACATAAAGAATTGTCATATGGTGTACGTATCTTACATGAAAAGCTGATATCCATGGCATTATACTCTAGGGATGCATGCTCAAGACAATCAACTTGAACTTGACCGCTAAAGACGTTCAGTCACACCAGCACTTGGTCCATTATCTACTATGCCTTGGAGATTGAGAAGTGCATCCAAATACTTGCTAGAAACCATTGCAAGTGGTTCTGTGGCTACAACTGGAAAGGCAAAAATGAAACCAGAAAAGCATATTCTACACTTCTTCATTAGTTTCAGTTCAAGATAAAGAATCATAATTTACACAATTAGAAGACAACGCAATGTCCAGCTGCGTAAGAAGGGCCAGTGTCAAGTAGTCATCACTGACATTATAATGAAAACCACGGTGGTACTGCAGTGATCAACAAGGAGATGTCAAACATTTATTTTGGTTTAGAATCGTACCTCTGATTTCCTCATCAGCTGAAATGGCGAATCACTGAATAGTGCGTGGGTGTCATTTTCATCTCACCTCATGCTCTTGCACACATCATGGAAATAGTTATTTATAAAGATGGGCTGAAAATTGTGGCTGATTGATTTTTTTTATCATCAATGCAACTTCACTGAATCTCAAAACTGTTCAGTCGTTCACTCTGCATAGAGTTATGAATATGAGTGAAATCAAAATGTTTTGGCGTTGGATTATAGTATGCAATCAGCAATTGCTTCATGAGGGAACTAAATGCCAACAGAAGTAAGGTAAGATTTCAACTTTGAATCATAAATTGCTTGTATATATTTTAAAGGATATTGATGTTTATGTTTAAAGGATATTGATGTTTAAAGTGAATTATACCTAACAGTGAGTATTTATTCTTGATAAGCACAATAATGGGAAAGCAATCTTCTGGAATATTCAGTGATAGTGACTGTAGGTGCAAGCTTTAAAATTTTAATGAACATGAAATGGATTCTGACTAATTTGTGAATGATGCTGATAATGTGTTGCTGCAACAGACTTATTGGCCAAAAGAGATAGAAGGAGTTGTACTCCTTTCACAACTTCACAAGTAGTAGTGTACTTTCTGAAGAGAAGATGCTGACATGAATGAAGGGTCTTCCAGTCTAGAGTTCCACTCAAGTATTCTCTTAGAGAAGATGCTATGAAGCATTAGGCACCCTCACACTCTGTGAAGAAGAGAGAACCCCTCCACGCTGTTTCAAAGTCGTGAGAGACAAGCCCAGCCACCCACAAGGACCACCTTGTTGTCTGCTAGGAGAGGGGAACAAAGTATGAAACCAGGAATATGAATTTCACCAGCAACTGACCACAGTGAAAAAGAGGACTGTGTCCTATTTTCCATCAAACGGCAATGCACACCTCAGTGGTTAACCCTTTGTGTTCCAGCATTTTTTTTTTTGCTTCATCCATTCATGGAATGGAGATGTCTCCTGGTATTCATTCTCCACCCCAAACTACCCTGAACTGGGGGAGGCAGCTGAGTACCAACCACTCTGGTGGGCCCGAGGTCAGACCAGATAAGATGGCAACAAGAACATTCGTGAACCAAGAGGGGTTTGACGTGACATTCTGATATTTTCATGCCAGTAATTTTTTTAAATTCTGGTTTTATTTAACTACTTGCCCGTTGCCTCACCCCACCATGACGGGATCTGACCTCAAGCCCCCAGATCAATTATCCTTGTCTCGGACTACTAACCCAGTAATTTAACCATTAAACAGTGTCGAAGAAAATCCAAGATTTCTTCATTTGCCCCCATTCAGATCAGTGGACTCTGAGAAGTTCAGTGAGGTTATCATCTTCCCTGTTAATACTGCACTCGTGATGGGCACAGTAAGTTCTGAGAACTGTCTGATGTGTCTAAAGGTGTCCAGTAGAAATGAGAGTGGAATAACACATGTGTATGGGAATAGGGAGAAGTTACCTTAATATCAGAAAATCATTTTGACAGTCAGGTGAACGTTGAATATGAATATTGCTTTTCCATTGTACTAGCTCTTTGTACTGATGTGATGAAATGTTCTGTATGAATGGCATGCAAAGCAATGTGTTTCACTGTACCTTGGTATATATAATATTAACAATAATGAATATTAATAAATAATAATTATAATCATTCATTCAGGACTATTCAGGGTAGGTAGTGCATGGTTGAGTAATGGGAGGAACTGTTCAAATCTCTAATAGGTATAATTTGTTTTTCTTTTATGTTTTAATGGAAGTTTATTGAGATTTAAGAATAGCAACATGATAAAATAACATGACAGTGCCAATGCTACCAACCTTGCAGAATGTGCAATAATGACTCTGTGCTAACTGAACCTGTGGGCAAAGACAGCATTTTTAAAACTGCTTTGATAAACTTCTCATTGAGGTTAGAAGAATGAACTAGACTGACTGAATTCTTGGATTAATACATGATTGGTTCTTAGTTTCTAGTTTAAAGTGAGTAGCAGGTGGAAGATACAAACTTCTACTTCTCCGTGTTATTTTGAGATAGCCTCTGTCAAACTCAGCATCTTTCACAAGCCCGTCTTGCGTGCCTTTAAGTAAATCCACTTCCTAGAAATGCTGTTGCTTACTGTAGATGTCAGAGATATCTACAATGAAACCCACACAACTTCATTAGCTTCGACACAAGAGATACTGCAGGAGGGTCCTAATGCAGGGTCTCAGCCCAAAGCACTGAATGTTGATTCCCATTCGTAGATGCTGCCAGACCTGCTGAATTCCTACAGCACATTGTGTGTATTTCATTAGAACTTGTAAGGGTCTTCAATCTGACCTGTGAATTCAATGTCATTTTCCATGGTTTCTGCTTAATCTGTGATGCATTTCCAGTATTTTCTGTTTGTTAATCCCAAAGGCTTGGGCCTACTCAGCAAGATCCAAGGTCACCAGGGTTGGAATGATTAACAACAGAACACACGTGTTCCAGAATTCTTTTTATTAACATATACTCTATTCATAGTATGTACAGTAAATACATTCAGCCCGTGATCCTTTAGTTTTCTGAAAATTCTATACTTAAAGATCTGTAGCAGTTAAGTTGAATGTGTCAAGCCCAGTTCACACCACCTTTACCAATGGACGTTCGTGCACCAAAAAGATACACAGTTGTGGTTACTTTAAGTTTATTTCAAGAAAAGTTAATCTGTGCTTTTGCCAAAGAATATTTCTGTTCTATGAATTCGGCTTTGAAATGTAAGAAATAAAATTTTAACTATTTTGATTAAACATAAGAATATTTTTGAATATTGCAAAGGATATTTAATAACAGAAGAATTGATATTTACTTACTTTGCACAGTACTGTACCCTTTGTGTCTCCCAATTATCTATAATATTTGGTGAAATAGGAGGAAATAATCTGCTAGTTAGGTTAATAATCTATTTTTCAAGATAGCTAGTTGGAGGCCTGGTATGACACAGCTGCTTATACCCAACTATAGAATAGAAGGGCTTGTATTGGCAGCAGAGAGGCTGTCTATTCAATGCTAAACACATTTATGACAGCAATCAGCTTCCAAAAGATAGAAAACAGTGGTTGGGAACTACCACACCCTATGGAAAGGTAGTATATGAACTAGCAGGTCGTGCAGCATCTGTGGAGGTTTAAGTTGAGAGGGCTAAGAATTAAAAGGGATCTGAGGGGCAACTTCTTCATGCAGAGGTACATGGAACAAGTTGCCAGAGAAAATAGTTAAGGCAAGTACAATAACGACTTGTAAAAGACCTTTGGGTAAGGCTCCTCCCCAATCATCTGTAATATTTGGTGGGATAGGAGGAGATAATCTACTAGTCAATCTAATAATTTGCCCCCACTTACTTGAACTTCAAATTTAACTACAAGTCTATTATGAGGGGTTTTAGAACATAGAACATTACGGCACATTTAGTTTTCAACATAGTCCCCTCCTACATTTACACACTTAGCCCAGCGGTCATGGAGCATACGGATCTTGGACCTCCAGAAAGAGTTCACAGATGGGTGATTAATAAGTTCATGGCCTAAGGTAGAAGAAGATGAATTATACAGCTGTTGTTACATGCACGTGCAGGTCAACCCTTTGAGTGTTTATGCAGAAAGTTTGAAGTTAATAACTCATCTTCTTCTACCTTAGGCCACAAACTTATCAATCACCCCTGATGAGTTATTAACTTCAAGCTTTCTGCATAATCACAAAGGGTTGACCTGCATGTGCATGTAATGAAAGTTGCATAACTCATCGCCTTCTACCTCAGGCCAAGAAATTATCAATCGCCCCTGCTGTGGACACTTTCTGGAGGTCCAAGATCCGTATGCTCCACGACCGCTGGTCTAAGAGTGTAAATGTAGGAGGGGACTATGTTGAAAACTAAATGCGCCAGGTTTTCTAAAATTGACTCCTTCTACCTTAGGCCACGAATTGATCAACCACCCCTCGTAAGTTGTTGCTTGGAAACATAGAAAACTACAGCACATTACAGGCCCTTCGGCCCACAAAGTTGTACCGACCATGTAACCTACTCTGGAGACTGCCTAGAATTTCCCTACCACACAGTCCTCTATTTTTCCAAGCCCTGTGCATCTATCTTAGAGTCTCTTAAAAGACTCTATTGTATCCACCTCTACCGCCTTCGCTGGCGTGCATTCCACACACCCACCGCTGACCGATGAGGAGTCTCAGTATGAAACATTGACTATCTATTCCTATCCACAGATGCTTCTCAACTTTTGGATTCTTTTGAAAGAAATAATCAGGGCAATGTTCAGAATATTATGAGTATTAGTTTATCTCCAGGCATGGCAGTAGTTGCTGTGGTTTCATTCACCAACGGTGCTGTAGAATAGTGCTTCCCTGTTGATGAAAATGTGTTGCCAATGCTGGTTATGTTAAGCACAATCAAACTTAGGGAATCGGAAGGTGAGAGGGAGCACCATATTAAGCTTGTCTACCCGCACTCAGAGTCACAGAGTTCCACCGCTCCAGAAATGGGCCCTTTATCCAATGGCATCTACTTCAGCATTCTTGCCCATCGACACTAATCCCTTCGGCTGTACTGGGATGGTATTCTAACGTAATCAGCTGAAGAGCTCAGACTTCTCACGTAGACTGGGGACAGCTCAGTTAACAAAGGCGAGACATTTCTTAATAACATTATTTCAGAAAGAAGCAGGCTGCTTTTGTACTTATCTAACACGTTAGCAACAGAAAAAAGCACGTCAATAGTATCAAAATGTTGTACCAAGTCATCAACTGTATATTGCTCTCCGTAGATGCTGTTTGACCTGCTGTTACTTTAGCATTTTATATGTGTTGCTCCATTTTTCTAGCATCTAAGGTCTCTCTTGTGTCTCTGTGATAACATGGGGGAAGGAAAGACCGAGACAGAGCATTTTAAAGGAGGAAAAAGGGAGAGGGAGGCAGGGTAGCTTGTGGAGGGAGAATTTCAAAGCTCATAGCCTTGGCTACTGAAGGCATGGCCAACAGTGGTGAAAAGATTAAGACAGAGTGTCATTAAAAGGCCAGCACAGAGAAGATTTTCGTGGTCAATAAAGGTGTTGCCATGGAGGGATTTGAATTTGAGGACAAAAATTTAAGGTGACACTTTGCTCAGCTGGGAGATCAGCAGCAAACAATAGGGAGACGTGCCTTGTGGGAGGAGGATTTTCGACGATTTCAGGTTTACACTGGGCTAACCCGTGGGCCGCCTTGGAAATGTCAACACTAGGAGAAGAAAAGATGTCTGCAAGCGAGCAGGAGATGGGTCAGGAGTTGAGTGGGATCACCTTAATAATGGTCTGGATACAATTCTGGGTCAAACAGCTCACAGAGGTTAGAAACAGGGCATTTCTGCCTCAGACTGTTGCTAGAAAGAGATCAGTGGGATCTGGATCCGGTGCCTGAGGTTAAAGGCTCAAAAGTTCAAAGTTCAAAAGTAAATTTATTATCAAAGTAGCATATACTACCCTGAGATTCATTTTCTTGTGGACATTTATAGTAAATACAAAGAAACACGATACAATCAATGAAATCTTCACAAACAACAAACAACTAATGTGCAAAAGACAACAAAGAGTACAAATATAAAAAAGAAAAAGAAAGCTGTGATAATAAATAGCTATTGAAAACATGAGTTGTATACTCCTTGAAAGTGAGTCCATAAGTTGTGGAATCAGGTCAGTGTTGGCGTGAGTGAAGTTATCCCCTCTGGTTCAGGAGCCTGATGGTTGAGGGGTAATAACTATTCCTGAAATTACACACACAGCCAACATGCCCTCTAATTGTTTTACAGCAGTGCAGACCAACCATTGCTTTGTGCAGGAAATGTTTACACAGCTTGAAATCTGCACGGCGCTAAGTGTTTTTTTTTGCAGTCTACACATCAAACACAAACCACAACTCACAACACAACAATGTCAAGTAGTCAAAACAACAAACAGGCACAATGGAGAAAATAAAATGTTTTGACTAGATGGCGTCGGCATTCAAAAGGCCTGCTGTTTATTAACAATGAGCTACTGACTTCCATTCTGTGTTTATTGTTACAATTCCTAACAGTAGTAACATAAAATACTGACAATACAAATATGTCGAAGCTCTAAAACATTTCAAAGTAGAGAGTGTGGTATATTTATTACTTAGAAAATTTATGGATTATATTCATTAACATAATTATTTGCAGGACATTTCACAATTATATTAACAAATTTTAAAATTTTATTACCATAATTTCAAAATTATATAAACATAATGTAAAAGAAAATTTCAACTGCATGACAATAAAGGCTATGTGCTTGAGCACAGCTTGAAGGAAACAGTGCACACAGTTCTGTTCTGATTGTCCCGATATTTAGTTGGAAGAAGTTTCTACACTTCCAACATTTTAGTTGATTGTTCCCAGCCTTCCAGGGGTTGAGACAGAAAAATTTGCTGAGCCTGAACATTGCCACCCAGGTATTTAGAATGAGGTAAGATGGCAACTGGAACATAAGCCCTGCAGAGCCCCATAATGCAACTCACGTTTTCACTAAGAATGCCTGGCATACACTCAGTAGCCACTCTATTAAGTCCTTGCTGTATCTAATAAAGTGGCCACTGAGTGTATGTTCATGATCTTATGCTGCTGTAGCCCCTCCATTTCAAGGTTCAATGTGTTGTGCATTCAGAGATGCTCTCTACACACCACCGTTAGTTGAGTTATTGTTGCCTACCTGTCAGCTTGAACTAGTCTGGCCATTCTCCTCTGACTTCTCTTAATAACAAGGCATTGTTTCCCAAAAAGCTGCTGCTGACTGGATGATTTTTGATGTTCACATCATTCTTGGTAAACTCTAGAGACTGTTGTGCATGAGATACTCAAACCACCCCATCTGGCACCAACGATCAATCCACAGTCAAAGTCACTTAGATCACATTTCTTCCCCATTCTGATGTTTAGTCTGAACAACAACTGAACCTCTTGACCATGTCTGCATGCTTTTATGCATTGAGTTGCTGTCACATGATTGGCTGATTAGATATTTGCATTAATGAGCAGGTGTACAGGCGTACCTAATACACTGATTGTCTGTTTATAATGTGTGTCTGTAAATGTGGTCAGAGTTAAATTCCTGCATAATTTGCTGAAACAGTAGACATGCTAGTCATTTTCTTAAGCCCTCTGCATTTGTGAATTACACTCTAGGATTGAAAAACTCTTGTTCCATTATCTAGGATGAGTAGATGGGAGAAACTAGACAGATACAGAACGGCTGGTTTAACTTAGTATTTGTGGAACACAACTTTTCACTGGGCCCTGTGTTACATAGTGACACATACAAGATACTGGAGGCAAACATGAGGAATTCTGCAGATGCTGGAAATTCAGCAACACACATCAAAGTTGCTGGTGAACGCAGCAGGCCAGGCAGCATCTCTAGGAAGAGATACAGTCGACGTTTCGGGCTGAGACCCTTTGTCAGAACTAACTGAAGGAAGAGTGAGTAAGAGATTTGAAAGTGGGAGGGGGAGGGGGAGATCTAAAATGATAGGAGAAGACAGGAGGGGGAGGGATGGAGCCAAGAGCTGGACAGGTGATAGGCAAAAGGGATATAAGAGGATCATGGGACAGGAGGAACTCTCTTTTTCCCCTCCACCATCAGATTTCTGAACAGTCCATGAACCTATGAGCTCACAATTCTGATCTTTTTTTTGCACTGTTTTTATATTTGTTTTTATTGTAACTTACAGTAGTTTTATGTATTGCTCTGTACTGCTGCCGCAAAATGAAAAAATTCACAAATGCCAGTGAAAATAAATCTGATTCTGAGGTTGGGCAGCATCTGTGGAGGGAAACGAACAGTCGACATTCGAGGTTGAGACAAACAGTGACCGTTTCATTCCCCCGCCCTCTCCACAGACGCTGACTGACCCGCTGGATTCCTCCAGCATTTTGTTTCCCGTGTTTGCCGAATCCCTTGTGTCCATGTTTTGCGCAGGCCTGGGCAAACAGTAGCTAATGAGAAAGCTCCTGTTTCACAAATCTAGTGTCACATCTTGAGGAAGTCACTAGCACAGTGTCTGTGTCACACCTGTGAATATTCGTAAGAGATTTTATAAATCTGCACAACGATACTATTGTAGCTATATATGTTGTGTGTGACTCTGTGGACTGCGCTGTTCACCTTGAGCCCAGCGAAAAGATGTTTCATTGAGCTATATACATGTACATGGTTGAATGAAAATAGAGTTGAAGTTAAATTTGAACTTGGAGTGGTTAACACATAGCCAGGCAACCTTACACCTAAAAACTACCTTCCCCTCACTCTGCCCGAAAGCTAAGTTGTTAGGGACAATGTACAGTGTAGTAGCTAGTGGTGCTGAGAGGTATTGCTAAAATTTGCAAACAAGAAAGCCTTTGAAAGGCCATCAGTACATCATACTTCTTTTACCCGCACCCGTCTCACCTCAGTCCCGGGTGAATTTCTCTACATGTCTGCTGCCATAGGCAAGAAAACAATCAGCTTGGTTCTAAAGCGGAGTTCATTTCTAGAGTTAATGCCTACAACGCAGCCACAACCACCTCCTATGACGTAAATAAATTTGTTTCGAAGAATAGCAGCCGAATATACTTGCTTGCTGACGAAGAGGGAATTTCCTGATGAAAGATTATTAACGTGGAGTTAAAACAATGCTGCTTGATCTCTGGAGTATATCCAACAACCTTCTGAGTTTATTTCCGTTTGTTTTTTTTACCATTTGTCTGTTAGTCTATGAAAGCAAAGAAATGGTTGAGGTTTCAAGTAGAGACGGCACTGTTTCAAAATGTGACCATCCCTTTACATCCACAGATACCGCCTGACCTGCTGAGTTCCACCAGCAGTTTGGCTTTTGACTCAACAGTCTGACTGCATACCTAAGCCCTGAAGGATATCTCCTCCTCCACTTCTTTATTCTTTTCCAGAGGTGATGCCTGACCTGCTGAGTTCCTCCAGCACCTTGTGTATGTTGTTTTGGATATCCAGCAACTGCTGGATCTCTTGTGTTTATTATCACCTGAGTAGTTCTCTCCCAGCATAGAGAACAACTACGCCTCAACCTGTGTTTGCCATTGGTTTGTCACCATTAGACCACAAGATATAGGAACCGAATTCAGCAATTTAGCCCATCAATTTGGCTCATTGGGCAAAGAACATTTCAGCTCTCAAAATATGGAATAGACAAACATTCCTTCATACAACATTCTAATAATGAATGAAAAAAGATCTTTCAAATCAGCCACCTGTTGAGGTATGACGGTCGTGTGACTTAGGATACTAGGGGGTTTTCTCAGATGTTTGATCAGTGAGCACATTATGTACCCAGTCTCTATTCTGTTGCATCAACATCCCCTAAGAATAAGAAAAGACAATCAGAATCACTATCAGGTTTATTATCACTGGCATGTGTCATGAAATTTTAGCAGCAGCAATTCAATGTAGTACATAATATAGAAGAAGAAGAAGAAAAAATAATAATGATAATAAATAAATTAGTAAATCAATTACGGTATACGTATATTGAATAGATTAAAAATCGTGCAAAAAGCAGAAATAATACATATTTAAAAAGTGAGGTAGTGTTCACGGGTTCAATGTCCATTTAGGAATCGGATGGCAGAGGAGAAGAAGCTGTTCCTGAATCACTGAGTGTGTGCCTTCAGGCTTCTGTACCTCCTACCTGATGGTAACAGTGAGAAAAGGGCATGCCCTGGGTGCTGGAGGTCCTTAGTAATGGATGCTGCCTTTCCAAGACACCACTTCTTGAAGATGTCCTGGGTACTTTGTAGGCTAGAACCCAAGATGGAGCTGATTAAATTTATAACCCTCTGCAGCTTCTTTCGGCCCTGTGCCCCCGCCCCCCATAACAGACAGTGATGCAGCCTGTCAGAATGCTCTCCACAGTACATCTATAGAAGTTTTTGCGTGTATTTGTTGACATGCCAAACCCCTTCAAACTCCTAGTGAAGTATAGACACTGTCTTGCCTTCTTTATAACTGGTCCTTCAAGCCTATTCTATCCTCCAATCCAACCCGGCCTATCCTGCACCTGAATCTTCTCCTCCGCTTTATGCCAAACCAAACAAAAAAAAACTCAATCTCAATAAATGCACTTGTCCCCAAATCTGCAGCTTCTTGAGAGAGGAAGATGATAATTTTGCATGAGAAATACAGTACTTTCTGGTTCCGCTATAGTTTCCATTTGCAAACTCTCTTCCTCCTGTAATAAACTCCTTCCAGTGTAAACTCAAGGGACGGTTGATTTATTCTGCATGTGGCCCTTATCATTTTATCCTTAACTTGGACCTTCTTGGACAGATTGTTTCCAAGCACATATCTGTAAGTGGCCCATTGTCAAGTTAATTGTTCATGGTTCATTGTCTTCTCATTACTGTCATCAGGGAGGAGGTATAGGGGTCTGAAGACACACACACAGCGTTTTAGGAACAACTTCTTCCTCTCTGCCATTGCTGCTTGACCTGCTGAGTTCAAGTTCAAAGTTCAAAAGTGCATGTAAATTTATGATCAAAGTCCGTATATGCCACCAAGAACTACGCTGAGATTAATTTTCTTGTGGGTGTTCACAGTAGATACAGAGAAACACTACAATTCAATGAAAAACTACACACCAACTAACCAATCTGCTTAAGAAGCCAAACAGTATAATTACAAAAGGAAACAGATAATAGTAAGTAATAAATCATATTGAGAACATGAATTGTACAAGTCCTTGAAAGTGAGTTCATGGGTTCAGTGTTGAGGTGAGTGAAGTTATCCACACTGGATCAGAAGCCTCATGGTTGAAGGGAAATGATTGTTCCTGAACCTGGTGGTGCGGGTCCTAATTCTCCTGTACCTCTTTCCAGATGGCAGCAGCGAGAAAAGAGCATGGCCTACATGGTGGGGATCCTTAATACTCGAGATTGCTTTCTTGTGACACCGTTCAATGGTGGGGAGGGCTTTTCCTATGATGGGGATGGACTAGACCCTATTCACTACATTTTGTAGACTTGTCCATTCTTGGGCATTGGCGTTTCCATTGGCCTTGATACAACCAGTCAGGATACTGTCCACTGCGCATGTGTACAGGTTTGTCAGATTCTAGATGATGTGGCGAATCTGCACAACATTCTAAGAAAGTAGAGGCACTTCTTTGTATTGGAGATTTCCCTGCAGTTTGCTTCATTTTTGCCCCAAATTCCAGCACCTGCAGTTTTCATGAGTCTGGAATCTTGAGTCAGTCCGGGACTCCTTATACTCACCAGAGCAGGGCAAAGAAAAGCTGAAAGAAAAATTGGACAGAAGTTGAAAACCTGAAGTTACAGATGTGCCCACCAGATGGCGCCCTCCACCACGGTGATAAACTGCAGCGTGAGCAAACCAAGCAATTGGTTTTCTGAAATAACTGGAATTCTGAAATAAAATCAGAAGATACTGGAAGGACTCAGAGTCTTGGAGAAAATACAATCCTGCTCTTCCTCTCTCTGCAGATACTGCCTGACCTACCATATGTTCCCAGCATTTTTCTGGTCTTATTCTTGATTACCAAAAGACTTCTTATTCTTAATATTCTATTATTTTTATTTTGAGAAACCGCACGGTTATGCCCATGTGACCAAATAATTTACTGACCTGTATGTCCTTATAACGTTGGAGAAAACCAGAGCACCCAAAAGAAACCCACAGGGTTGTAGGGAGAATGAATCCTTACAGAGAGTGGCAGACTTGAACTCGGGTTGCTGGCGCAGTGACAGCTACACGAGTGTGCCTCCCCATTTGTTCTCCTGCCTCTTCTTCAGCGGTCCCTTGGAATCAAGGATGACTTGCTTCAGTCTGGTCCTGTGTGTTTTCAGGCATGTGATGAGGCCTATCTGGGAATCTACAGAACGGCCAGTAGGGGGCAGGATTTTAACAAGAGAAGATCTGCAGGCTGGAAATCCAAAGCAACACACACACACACACACACACACACACACACACACACACACACACACAAATGCTCGAGGAACTCAGCAGGCCAGGCAGCAACTATGGAAAAGAGTAAACAGTCGACACTTCAGGCCAAGACCCTTCAACAGGACTGGAAAAACGGATGAGAAGTCAGAGTAAGAAGGTGGGGAGGGGGAGGAAGAAGTATAAGATGATAGGTGATGGGTAAAACTGAGAGGGAGGAGGAGTGAAATAAAGAGCTGGGAAGTTGATTGATGAAAGAACTACAGGGCTGGAGGGGGAATTTGATAGGGGAGGATAAAAGGCCATGGAAGAAAGGGAAGAGGGAGGAGATGGGCAGGTAAGGAGATAGAAGAGAGAGGGGAACAGGAACGAGGAAATGGTGAAGAGTGGCGCAATTACTGGAAGATTGAGAAATCTATGTTCATGCTGTCAGGTTGGAGGCTACCCAGACGGAATGTAAGGTGTTGCTCCTCCAACCTGAGTGTGGCCTCATCGCAGCAGAAGAGGAGGCCATGGACTGACATGTTGGAATGGGAATGGGAAATAGACTTGAAATGAGGGGCCGCCAGGAGATCCCGTTTTTTTCTGGCGGATGGAAATGATCCGAAACGATCTCTCAATCTACGGCAGGTCCCACCGATATACAGGAAGCCACACCAGACCACCAGACGCAGTAGATGACCCCAACATACAGAGAAGTGAAGTGCCATCTCACCTGGAAGGACTGTTTGGGGCCCTGAATGGTAGTGAGGGAGGAGGTGTAGGGGCAGGTGTAGGACTTGTGTTTTAGGAGCTTTGGTATTGCACTGTAAGGCCTGCTACTGAAGACCTGATCTTCAGTGAATGCGTTTAATGGTCTCAGCCTCTGACCACACTCAGCAGCACTTTGACTGCCGAGCTTTGGGAGACCCTGGTTCCAGAGAGCTGTCGCCATAAGTTGCACAGTTTCCCATTAACTCTGAGGATTCACTCCACTTCTGCAGAAAGTTTGTCAGACATTGCAACATCGTGCGAGAGAGTTTGAGAGAAGTGTCTGGGTAGCCTCGACTGACCTCAGTCTGCACTGACGTGGGCTCTTTTGTAGACCTGATCTAATACCAACCAATACCCTGTCAGGGTGAATCAGTGAGGGCCTCCTTGATTTCGGGAGAGGATGATACAGGAAGACTGTCGGAGAAATTGGATGGAATGGAAAAACCCTGAATAGCAGTTCTGGAAGTGTCCATTAGGTGGAGCTCTCCACCACATGAGACAAATGCCAGCTCTGTCTCCTAGTTACCAATAGGAGAAGGCCAGAGTGTCTGAAAATATATTTTAAGAGTCACAGTATAATATGCAACATGATGAACAGTGATTAGATTAAACAGTGAATGAGAAGTAAAAGTGAATAAGTTTACGACATGAAAAAAACTATAGGATATCTAAACACAAGGAATTCTGCAGATGCTGGAAATTCAAGCAACACACATCAAAGTTGCTGGTGAACGCAGCAGGCCAGGCAGCATCTGTAGGAAGAGGTACAGTCGACGTTTCAGGCCGAGACCCTTCGTCAGGACCAATTGAAAGAAGAGCTAGTAAGAGATTTGATAGTGGGAGGGGGAGGGGGAGGGGGAGATCCAAAATGATGGGAGCAGACAGGAGGGGGAGGGATGGAGCCAAGAGCTGGACAGGTGATTGGCAAAGGGGATACGAGAGGATCATGGGACAGGAGGTCCGGGGAGAAAGAAAAGGGGGAGGGGGGAAAGCCCAGAGGATGGGCAAGGGGTATAGTGAGAGGGACAGAGGCAGAAAAAGGAGAGAGAGAGAAAGAATGTGTGTATATAAATAAATAACGGATGGGGTACGAGGGGGACGTGGGGCATTAGCGGAAGTTAGAGAAGTCAATGTTCATGCCATCAGGTTGGAGGCTACCCAGACGGAATATAAGGTGTTGTTCCTCCAACCTGAGTGTGGCTTCATCTTTACAGTAGAGGAGGCCGTGGATAGACATGTCAGAATGGGAATGGGATGTGGAATTAAAATGTGTGGCCTCCTGTACCTTCTCCCTGATGATAGCAATCAGAAGAGGGCATGTCCTGGGTGCTGAGGGTCCTTAATAATGAATGCCACCTTCCTGTGGCACTGCCCGTTGAAGATGTCCTTGATGGCGGGGAGGGTCGTACCCACGATGGAGCTGGATGGACCTACAACACCCTGCAGCCTCCGCACCCGGCAGTGACGCAAACAGTCAGAATACTCTCCATAGTACATCTGTAGAAACTTGTTGGAGGCTTTGGTGACATCACAAAGCTCCTCAAAATCCTAATGGAAGCGTAGCTTCATAACTTCATCTGTATTACACCCGGGATAGATCCACTAAGATGATGGCTCCCAGGAACTTGTTGCAAAAACTGAGTGAGAAGCCCATGTCAAAGATCTTAACAGTGCTCCCCAAACCCTACCTCTGCTGGCTAAAGCCCTTTCCTCACTGGAGTGGGTCACTGTCCGAGGTTTAGTGAAAAATTTGCTTTGCACACTGATCAGGTCGCTACAGAGCGCACTGAGGTGGACCAAGGTAAAACAATAACAATGCAAAATAAAGTGTAGCGGCAGCAGGGATCGAGCGGTGCAGGTAAACAATAAGGTGCAAGGTCACAACGAGGTGGACTGTGAGGTCAAAAGTCCTATTTATTGTGCTCGGGAACTGTTCAACAGTCTTGTATTGGCGGATAGAAGCTGTCTTTGAACCTGGTGGGGGGTGAGAGGGCAGAGGGATTTATGCCAGGACCATGGTCTAATTAACATGACACATTCTCAGAATGTGGAGGAACTCTCCAGTTAAATAACATCTTCTCCGAGTTTATACAATTCATACTCAATGCATGCATCAGGGTCATATTATCAGAGACAGGAAAATATTTCCATTTTTACACCCACCTGAATCCAGTTTTTGGATTTTCCATAAATTCCAGCACAGAGAGCTTGGTGATTATTTGAGAAAATCCCTGCACACCCCACAACCCATTTTGAGCTTTTCCCACAGCTCACTCCTGAGGCACTGGGTAGGATATTGCTAACTCCCTGAGTGTGATTATCGCAGCATAACTATTTTCTGCCTTCCCTGAAATTCTCCCGGGCCGTTCTCTCCTAACCCACCTGTGGCACCAATTTCAGACCTGAGCAGATCTGAATGAGGATTTGGCTCCCAGCGTGCATCGTAATTATTCCAAATTGGCCACAGTCAATTTAACAGAGGTCTTACTTTGCTCTGCTCTGTGGTTTTGAATACCTCGGAACACGTGGCTCACAGATTGTTACTGTGAACCTTGGGCTCCCGCTGTTTGCTGTTAGCTGTTAGCTCAGCCAGGCTCTTGGCAGAGAGCTGAAAGTGTTCAGCTCCTTTCCGCCCCACTCAAACAGAAGGGAGCAGAAAGCTGAACTGCAGGGGAGGCAAGCGACAGCGGGAGAGTTTGAGAAAGTGGTTGCGGAAGTCAAAATTGGATTAGCCATGAATCGTGGAGCGGGCTCGTTGGCCTATTCCCTTCCAGGTCTCCCATGTTCTTAAACCTGTGTTAGCTCTACATCTCTCCAAGGTTTCTGTCCTCCCCAAGTTCCGATCCCCTGCATATCCTTCATTTCCAAGTTGCTACAACTGGCCACAGTGCCACCAATATCCTGGGCCCTGGGATACCATCCCTAGACCTTTTCCTATCTCCCTGCACTGCACTTTCTCTCTGACTACAACACTACGTTCTGCATTCCAGCTTGTTTCTCTTCGATTCAGCTCAATGTACGTTCTTGTGTGTGCAATGTCCGGGCTAGATGAATAGCGAGTGGTGGTTTTTCACTGTATCTCGGTACTTGTGACAATAATAAAGCCATTTCCCCTTCTCTAATACTCTCTCCTTGGTGATTCTGCTTGAAATGTGTCCGTTCCCAAATCCAGACCCATAACTCCTCCTGCAGGAAGAAGACAAAGGCCCATCATTTCCTCAATTACCCTGCTTCCACTCTTGAAGAAGAGAATGTCATCGGCTACTCCAGGACCCGTTGCTGGTGGGGATGGAAAGATCTTCATCAAGGCCCCAGCAATCTCCTCTGTTGCCTCTTTCAATAACCTGGGATACACGCAACAGGCCATTGGGATTTTCCCACCTTGATGAACTTCAAGAGATCCTGCACCACCATTTTCTTGATCTCAAAGTTCTCCAGCATATTAGCAGGCCCCACACTGTCCTCAATATGCTGTATGTTGAATACCGATGCAAAGTTTTCATTGAGTAGCTTGCCGACATCCTCTGACTCCTTTCTCCTTGAGTGTTCTTGCCCCCTTCCTAGTTTTTAACACAAGCATAAAATACCTTGGGATTCTCTTTAGTCCTACTTGCCAGGGCCATTTCGTGCACAAAATGCTGGAGGAACTGGGCGGGTCGGGACGCATCTATGGAGAGGAGTAGGTAGTCAACGTTTCAAGCTGCGACCCTTCACTAGGACAGCTTTCACATATCATACGTGGACTTTTCCTAATGACGGGCCGCAGCTTGAAACGTTGACTATTTACTCCTCCCGGTAGATGTGTCCTGACCTGCTCAGTTCTCCTAGAATTCTGTGTGTGTTATTCTGGATTTCCAGCATCTGTAAAATCTCTTGTGATAAGGATATTTCATGGCTCCTTTTTGCCCACTTAATCTCCTACTTGCGTTCTTCCCTGCTTTCCTTAGATTCCTCAACTGCGCTGAATGATTTTAGCCTCCTAAGCTTTGTATACGTTTAGTTTTTTTCCTTTCTTACTAAATTCCCAACCTCTCTCATCATCCAGGGTTCCCTCACTTTGCTATGCGTGTCCTTACTCCTTACTGGAACATACTGATCCTGAGGTCTGATCAGTGTTGTAGGCAACACTCACAGGTTGGATGTGGTCTTGCTTGATTAGACTTGATAGGTTAGATTAGATTCAACTTTACTGTCATTGTGCCGAGTACAGATACAAAGCCAGTGAAATGCATTTAGCATCTAACCAGAAGTGCAAAGAATAGTGTTATTTAGAAAAATAACTGTGAATAAAAAGTAAGTGCTACAGCACACAAATATAGAAGTACTGAGACAGTACAATATGGATGCAATACTGCTTAGCGCTGTGACGTGAGGTTCAGCAGGGTCACAGCCTCAGGGAAGAAGCTCTTCCTGTGCCTGCTGGTGTGGGAGCGGAGGCTTCTGTAGCGCCTACTGGATGGGAGGAGAGTAAAAAATCCGTGGTTAGGGTGAGATGCATCCTTGATAATGCTTTTCGCCCTGGCCAGGCAGTGTTTATGGAAGATGTTCTCAATGGTGGGCAAGTGGGTGCTGATAATCCGCTGGGCAGTTTTCACCACACGCTGGAGTGCATTGCGGTCCGATACGGGACAATTGCCATACCACACTGAGATGCAGTTGGTGAGTATGCTCTCAATGGTACAGCGGTAAAAGTCCGTCAGTATCCTGGAGCTTGCTTGATGCTCTGCAGGAAATAAAGGCGCTGTTGCGCCTTTTTGATCAGGATGGAGGAGTTCAGGGACCAGGTGAGATCCTTGGAAATGTGGACACCAAGGAACTTGAAGCTTGATACTCGCTCCACTACAGCTCCATTGATGTGGATGGGGATGTGAGTGTGGCTCCTAGCATGCCTGAAGTCCACAATGATCTCCTTGGCCTTCTGGGTGTTTAGGGCCAGGTTGTTGTCGGCACACCACGCGGCCAAGTGCTGGACCTCATCCTTGTAGGCTATCTCGTCATCCCCTCTGGTCAGGCCAACCACTGTGGTGTTGTCTGCGAACCTGATAATGGAGTTAGGACCATGTACAGGAACGCAGTCATAGGTGAAAAGGGAGTACAGAAGAGGTCTCAGCACACAGCCTTGAGGCACGCCGGTGTTCAGGGTGAGAGTGGAGGAGGAGAGGTTGTCTAACTTAACTGATTGGGGTTTGTTAGTCAGAAGGTCCAAGGTCCAATCACAGAGGGATGAGCTGATACCAAGCTGGAGAAGTTTAGCGATCAGCTTGGAGGGGATCACAGTATTGAATGCCGAACTAAAGTCAATGAACAGCATTCTGACGTAGGAGTTGGGGCTGTCCAGGTGGGTCAGAGCAGAGTGAAGTGCCATGGAGATGGTGTCCACTGTTGACCTGTTGGTGCTATAGGCAAATTGATGGGGGTCCAGGGTAGTGGGCAGGCAGGATTTCAGATGTGATAGAACCAGTCTCTCAAAGCACTTTGCAATGATGGGGGTGAGTGCAACTGGGCGGAAGTCATTCAGGCCCGTGGCAGTGGAATGCTTCAGCACTCCACTGATAACAGCTGCTCCCCCAACTCCTGACAAATAATGTCGTAGTTTGTCCTTTCTCAATTTAGTAATTTTCCTCAAGGTCCAGAATTATCCTTATTGATAACCATTTTAAAATTTAAGGAGTTATGATCATTGTTCCCAAAATTCTCCCCCACAGAGAGCGCTATCGCCTAGTGGGAGGCTCATTTCTCATGGCGAGGCCCAGTGTGGCGCCCTCCGCTTGTTGTACTATTTCCAGAAACTCTCTTGGAAGCACCCAAGAAATTCTGCCCCATCAAAGCCTCTTGCGTTAAGGAAGTCACAGTCAATATCACCCACTACGATAATCCTGTTGTTTTTACATTGACTTTGTCAGTTACCCCCCCCCCCAAGACGCTGCCTGACCTGCTGAGTTCCTCCAGCATTTTGTGCGTGTGTTATGCCTTTCAATAATCTAGATTCTTATTCCCCTGTTAATTAACTGAACTGAAATTCAGCTTCAAATGCCTCTCCAGGTCAGTAATCAATGTTTCCCGTTTCATTAACAGGACTATTTTGCTGCAGGATCACCTGGAGGACTGTTAACCCCCAGGCCCATTGCTGGGGTAAGGATTCACTGACAGGATGGTCCTCCCTGTCCTGACCTCACTCATGAGCCAGACACTTCTAAACAATGATTTAATTTGGAGGACCAGCACGGTTACGGGTCCTTCTGGCCCAACGAGCCTCACTGCCCAATTACACCCATGTGAGCAATTAAACTACTAACCGAAGTTCAAAGTATATTTATTATCAAAGCCTCTGGAATGTGGGAGGAAACCAGAGCACCGGGAGGAAATCTACGCAGTCTCGGGGAGAATGTACAAACTCCTTACAGGCAGTGGCAGGTATTGAACTTGTGTCATTGGAGCCATAATAACCTAATGTTAGCTGCTCCATTACCACGTTGCCCATAATCTGGCTGTTTCATTGCAAGCACAAGAAATTCCACTCTTTATTCCCTTATACGCAATTAACTGAATCCAAATTTCCACTTGCGGAGGAATTCAGAATGCGCAGCTATGAGTAAACAGTCCAGGCCTCTAGAGACCAGAAACATGCCTTTGCACATGTCTGATAGTGTTACTGTGCAGCACTTTGAGAGGGACCCACTTAAATTGTGGGATGAACCTGCAGCCAGGCTACAGAGAAGTCAGGGATATCATGGAAAAGTAGAATAGTTTTTTTATTTATTTCAGCAATCTGTGGAAGCCGACAGCAAATATGTGTTGATCATTGACACAAGTGCTGCATTTCACAGTTTCAATGCACATCAGATACTGTACGTCTAATTTGTTTCTCTTTTCCTCATATTTGATTCAAGAAATATAAAACAGATTAAACTACTTGCTCGGAACATTAAAGTCCTGTCTGTGGAGTGTTTGACTTTCGATTTGGCCTGAAACATCGACTGTTTGTTTCTCTCTATAGACGATGGCTGGCCTGCTCGTTTCCTGTGTTAGTCCAGGTTTGTAACTGGGTTGGTAGGTAGCAAGTTGCGAAGTGGCTGAGAGGCAGGTCAGGGGTCAGGAGCTGGTCCAGCTCTTACCCCTGGGCTTTGTAGAAGGCGATGTCATGGGATCTAAGTGACCTAAGCCTTGCATCCATGGCCCCTCTTGAAGGTAAGGTCAGATTGAGAAGAGCAGGTCTGGAATTCCATAGAACATTAAACATCGAACAGGACAGGCCTTACGGCCAATGATGTTGTGCCAAACATTTCCAGCCAAAGCTTTGCCCCTGATGAACAGTTGCTTAGTGACAAGATGTCTGTTTCTCACTCTAGTGAGCAACCTTATCAGGCAAATTCAGCTGCTTGTTTACTTTTCACTTTTAAGTTTTATTTTATTTTCTCATGATGTAGGAGAAAGCCATTCAGACCATCAAATCCAGGTTGTGGTCTCTGAGCTATCCTCTCAGTCCCATACCCCACCCAGTACCCTGTAATCTCTCATGGCCATCAACCCCACACCAACCTACCCGTGCTCCTGCCAGCCACCAACGCCAGGGGTGAGTCACTGTCGCCAATTAACCTGGCAACCAGCGTGTCTATGGGAAGTGAAAGGGAAGGAGAACCCTCCGGGGAAGTCCCCAGAGAGCCACACAGAGAACATAAACACTCCACGCAGGCAGCCTGTGGGTTCGTGATCAAACTCAGGTTACTGGAGAGGTGAGGCAGCACTCTGCAAACCTCCAAACTTTGGGTTTAACACAGAACATTAAAGCACACAACAGGCCCTTCGGCCCATCATGCTGTACTGACCTCTTAGCCTACTCTAAGATCAACTTAATCCTTCTCTCCTACATAGCCCACCATTTTTCTTTCATCCTATTTAAAAGTCTCTTAAATACCCCCAATACATCTGCTCTATCACCAACCCAGCAAGGATTCCACACACTCTGATAAAAAGCATACTTCTGACCTCTCCCCAATACTTTCCTCCAATCAGCTGACAATAATGGCACCCCCCCCCTCGTATTAGCCATTTCCTTCCTGGGGGAGAAGTTGCTGGCTGTCCGCTGTATGTCGTTTGCCATCTTGTACAGCTCTGTCAAGTCACCACTCGTCTTCCTTCTTCTCTCTGGAGAAAGAAGCCCGAGCACACTCAGCTTTCCCTCATAAAACAGAGCCAGCAATAATTCTAGCTCTTTCTCTGCCCTCAGACTGTGGGTGGGGTTGACAAGTGAAGCAATGAAACTTTATCACTGTAAAATCTGTCAAATAACCTTCACTGTGTTCAGATGGTAAACTAATGAGGAGCTAGAGAAATTGCTCAGTAAAGAAGCGGTGCCTTAGGCGAACCATAATCACAAACTACAATATTTCTCATGAAATAATCAAGTTAACGAAGACGTCTCTCCTAACATTAGCTCCCTTCGTGGACTTTATTTCAAAACATTGTTGTTCAATGCTTGCAGTTGCTTAGGGTGTGAATAGCCTTCCTGGCAGCCTTGATGCAATTTGTTATTGAAGTAACTTAAATTACCAGAGGGATGAGGTAAAAAAAAAGCCCTGTAGCTGCTGGAAATCTGAAATCAAAATTCTGGCATTATATACCTGCTTTTAAGGTGGGTGTGGGAAGGGTTAAAAGGTGATGTGAGGGGTCCGTTTTTTTTTGTAGAGAGTATTAGGTGCCAGGATTGGGGAACCAGGAAGCAGGTAGCTTAGTGCAGCTTAGAATCAGAATCAGAACCAAATATTACAATTTAAAAATTAATGATTGGCTTTATGTGTCGCATGTACGTCGAAACATACAGTGAACTGGGTCGTTTGCATCAACGACCAATGCAGGCGGGACGTGCCGGGGACAACCCAGAAGTGTCACCGTGTTTCTGATGCCAATGTAGCATCCCCCACAACTGGCTAACACTCACGCTAACCTGTATGCATTTGGACTGTGGGAGCAAACCAGAGCACCGAGAGCAAACCCATGCGGTCGTGGGGAGAGCGTATAAACTCCTACAAGAGGAATTCTGCAGATGCTGGAATTTCAAGCAACACACACAAAAACTGCTGGTGAACGCAGCAGGCCAGGCAGCATCTCTAGGAAGAGGTGCAGTCGACGTTTCAGGCCAAGACCCTTCGTCAGGACTAACTGAAAGAAGAGATAGTAAGAGATTTGAAAGTGGGAGGGGGAGGGGGAGATCCAAAATGATGGGAGAAGACAGGAGGGGGAGGGATGGAGCCAAGAGCTGGACAGGTGATTGGCAAAAGGAATATGAGAGGATCATGAGACAGGAGGCCCAGGGAGAAAGAAAAGGAGGAGGGGAGGGAAAGCCCAGAGGATGGGCAAGGGGTATAGTGAGAGGGACAGAGGGAGAAAAAGCAGAGAGAGAGAGAGAGAGAGAGAGAAAGAGATAGAGATAGATAGATAAATAAATTAATAAATGAGTAACCGATGGGGTATGAAGGGGAGATGGGGCATTAACGGAAGTTAGAGAAGTCAATGTTCATGCCATCAGGTCGGAGGCTACCTAGACGGAATATAAGGTGTTCTTCCTCCAACCTGAGTGTGGCTTTATCTTGACGGTAGAGGAGGCCGTGGATAGACATATCAGAATGGGAATGGGATGTGGAATTAAAATGTGTGGCCAGTGGGAGATCCTGCTTTCTCTGGCGGACAAAGTGTAGGTGTTCAGCGAAATGGTCTCCCAGCCTGCGTCGGGTCTCGCCAATATATAGAAGGCCGCATTGGGAGCACCGGACACAGTACATCACCCCAGCCAACTCACAAGTGAAGTGTTGCCTCACCTGGAAGGACTGTCTAGGGCTCTAAATGGTGGTGAGGTAGGAAGTGTAAGGGCATGTGTAGCAGTTGTTCTGCTTACAAGGATAAATGCCGGATATAACACCTTATATTCCGTCTGGGTATCCTCCAACCTGATGGCATGAACATTGACTTCTCTAACTTCTGTTAATGCCCCACCTCCCATTTGTTATTTATTTATTTGTTTGTTTGTTTGCTTGTTTATTTATTATTATTTTTTCTCTCTCTTTTCCTCCTTTTTCTCCCTCTGTCCCTCTCATTATAACTCCTTGCCCATCCTCTGGGCTTCCCCCTCCCCCTTTCTTTCTCCCTAGACCTCCCGTCCCATGATCCTCTCCCTTCTCTAGCCTTGTATCCCTTTTGCCAATCAACTTTCCAACTCTTAGCTCCGTCCATCCCCCTCTTGTCCTGTCCTATCTTTTCAGATCTCCTCCTCCCCCTCCCACTTTCAAATCTCTTACTATCTCTTCTTTCAGTTAGTCCTGACGAAGGGTCTCAGCCCGAAACGTCAACAGTACCTCTTCCTAGAGATGCTGCTTGGCCTGCTGCGTTCACCAGCAATTTTTGTATATACTCTTTATAGGGAGATGAGGCTGAGTACAGGCTACGGTAGGAAACTTTGTCACATGGTGTGAGCAGAATTATCTGCAGCTTAATGTGAAAAAGACTAAGGAGCTGGTGGTAGACTTGAGGAGAGCTAAGGTACCGGTGACCCCTGTTTCCATCCAGGGGGTCAGTGTGGACATGGTGGAGGATTACAAATACCTGGGGATACGAATTGACAATAAACTGGTCTGGTCAAAGGACACTGAGGCTGTCTACAAGAAGGGTCAGAGCCGTCTCTATTTCCTGAGGAGACTGAGGTCCTTTAACATCTGCTGGACAATGCTGAGGATGTTCTACAAGTCTGTGGTTGCCAGTACTATCATGTTTGCTATTGTGTGCTGGGGCAGCAGGCTGAGGGTAGCAGACACCAACAGAATCAACAAACTCATTCGTAAGGCCAGTGATGTTGTGGGGATGGAACTGGACTCTGTCGTGGTGGTGTTTGAAAAGAGGGTGCTGTCTAAGTTGCATGCCATCTTGGTCAATGTCTCCCATCCACTATATAGTGTACTGGGTGGCCACAGGAGTACATTCAGCCAGAGACTCATTCCTCCGAGATGCAGCACAGAGCGTCATAGGAAGTCATTCCCGCCTGTGGCCATCAAACTTTACAACTCCTCCCTTGGAGGGTCAGACATCCTGAGCCAATAGGCTGGTCCTGGACTTATTTCATAATTTACTGGCATAATTTACATATTACTATTTAACTATTTATGGTTCTATTACTATTTATTATTTATGGAGCAACTGTAATGAAAACCAATTTCCCCCGGGATCGATAAAGTATGACTATGACTCTGACTATAGGCATCGGCAGGAATTGAACCACAATCTTACAGCTGGGGTTGAAGTGTATTACACTAACTGCTAGGCTAAAAGGCCACCAATCAGGGTCTACTGTCACTGACATAAGTTGTAAAATTTGTTGATTGTGGACATCAGTATAGTGCGGTACGTAATAATAGGGAAAAATCTGTGAATTACAGTCAATATCATCACCATCAGGTGCCGTGCCCAGTGTGAGCTTTGACTGCCATGGCCCACACACTCCTGTTTCGGGTCAAGTGGATCAATTCTTTGGTATTCATTTCCAGTTCTCTGGCTGCTGTCTCTATCATCATTTGTCTTTGCCTTCCTTTTGCTTTCTTCCCTTCAATCTTTCCCATAATTACCATGCATTCTAACTCCTCTTTCCTAATCACATGTCCAATGAAGTTACGTTGCCTTTTCATGATCTCATACATTATTTCTCTTTTTGTGCTTGTTCTGTTCATGACATCCTCGTTAGATACTCATTTCATCCATGATATTCTTTGCATCCTCCTCAAAAACCACATCTCTGCTGCTTCAATTCATTTCCTCATGTTACTAGATATTGTCCAACATTCTGAGCCATATAACGTAACTTGATAAACGAAACATTTCAGTGCTCTGAGGCAGGTTGTCATGCCTAGTTTAGTGTTGCCATGTCTTCATCCATAAGAATTCCTATTCCATTAGTATGGGATGTTCCACAAGAATAAATTAGTCTTTTATTTCTATTCTGACATGTTCCAGCACCTGTCCAATGAACTTCGCTAATTCCCATGATGTTAATCTTTAGATTTTCCAATTAATTTATCACATTGTCCAATCTTCTTGCTTGATATAGAGTTTTTACATTCCAAGTGGCAATAATTTTCTTTTGTGTTACTTGAATTTTATGAGCAGTAGCTTGATGACGGTCGGGGATCCCCTGCTGCCCAGAATCAACACTACCGAGCGAAGCATCTTCAGAATTGTCTTGAAGATCCACTTAACGCTGTTGTTGTGTGATACATTTTGTGAGTTTGACCATGGTTTTCTTAGTAAATAGATTCTATGAAACCTAGTATCTAACAAGTGGTTTGTATTGCCTTCCGTTAGGCAAATTAAAGAAATCGCCATTCCTCTTTCCAAATGTTCATCCGTCTGTACTATAGCCGTTGACATTTGAGGTCCTAGCTCATCCGCCTTCTCCATCATAAGTTCAGTTATTGAACCCCCAGATCTGCCATTGGCCTTCGCTCATATCCTGAGCAGGAACCCTTGCAGGTGCTACCGTTCCGGGTCAGAGCGGCCCTGGGAGCAATGAATGACTGAGGAGTAACTCCACTTTCCCCAAAGCTCTGAAAGTCCCCAATCAGAGCCTCATCACCAGTTGCAGTTTAGAGTCATACCCAGGACTAAACAGTAAATATACAATATAAATTAGTTGAATAAGTTGTGAAAAAAAAAGAAATAAAAAAGTAATGAGGTAGTGTTTATGAGTTCAATGTCTATACAGAAATCTGATGGCAAAGGGAAAGAAGCTTTTCCTGAATCATTGAGGACCCTGTACCTCCTCCCTGATGGTAGCAATGAGAAGGGGGCTTGCCCTGGGTGGTGGGGGTTTACTATAAGTTAAAGTAATTATTAATAAATAAGTAGCGCAAAAACGGAGTTCGTGGACTGTTCAGAATTCTGATGATGGGAGGGAAGAACTGCTCCTAAATAATAGAAAGACAGGTGAGTGGGAAGAGAATGGAGAGTTAAGAATGACATTCAGGAAGAGGACACTTGGTAGAAATTGGCATCAAGATCGGCTCATCGCGGTGGACATAATGGCTTGTCCCGTACTGTACTGTACGATGTCGTATACAGTAAAAGCCACCAAACAGCATCCGGTGAGTGTTAACCCCTTATCTCCCAGTTCCCTCATGAATTTCCGTCATCTTCTGCTCTTGACGTGGAGAGCTGCCTGTCACTTTGCGGTTGCCGATCAGACAAATCTTTTGAAAAGTCCCTTAGGTTGCCGGTCTCCCTTGAACGAGACCGAGTGGCCGGAATCATTGCTGCTACCATGGAACCGCCCCCCCCCCCCCACCCTCACTTTACACCTCGCTGTGAACACTGAACTTTTCAAAGTTAGGTCTTGTTGAACAACCTCTCCTTCCTTATCAGGGCCACCTCTTATTTTCACCACAGCTGAATTTTATCCCCTGCTCCTCGTAGGCTGGTAATCTCTGGTGAAGTAGATTTGCCCATCACATTTGTACTGTAGATGGGGACACCTGATGAATCCACATTGCTGAGGGTCTGGACTGAACAAGGTGGAATTCTCCCCAAGCCAGGCACTTCACGTCACTTGTTATTTGAGGCAGTGGTAAGGAAGGCAAATGCAATGTTAGCATTCATTTCATGAGAACTGGAATATAAAAACAAGGATGTAATGCTGAAGCTTTCTAAGGCACTAGTCAGACCACATTTGGAATATTATGAACAGTTTTGGGCCCTTAACTAAGAAAGGTTGTGTAGCCATTGGAGAGGGACCAGAGATGGTTCATGAGAATTACCCCAGAAATGAAAGGGTTAACATGTCAGAATCATTTGATGGCTATGGGCCTGTTCTTGCTGGAGCTTACAAGAAATGAAACCTATTGAACATTGAAAGGATGAGATAGAGTGAATGTGGAGAGGATGTTTCCTATAGTGGGGGAGTCTAGGACCAGAGGGCACAGATAGACTGGACGTGGAGAGGTTGTTTCCTATAGTGGGGGGGGTCTAGGACCCTGAGGACACAGATAGAGTGGATGTGGAGAGGATGTTTCCTATAGTGGGGGAGTCTAGGACCAGAGGGCACAGATAGAGTCTAGGACCGGAGGGCACAGATAGAGTGGATGTGGAGAGGATGTTTCCTATAGTGGGGGAGTCTAGGACCAGAGGGCACAGATAGAGTCTAGGACCGGAGGGCACAGATAGAGTGGATGTGGAGAGGATGTTTCCTATAGTGGGGGAGTCTAGGACCAGAGGGCACAGATAGACTGGACGTGGAGAGGATGTTTCCTATAGTGGGGGGGTCTAGGACCCTGAGGACACAGATAGAGTGGATGTGGAGAGGATGTTTCCTATAGTGGGGGAGTCTAGGACCAGAGGGCACAGATAGAGTGGATGTGGAGAGGATGTTTCCTATAGTGGGGGTGTCTAGGACCCTGAGGACACAGACTCAAATTAGAAGTACGACTTTTAAGAACAGATAAAGAGGAATTCTTTTAGCCAGAGGGTGGTGTATCTGTAGAATTCATTGCCACAGACGGCTGTGGAGGCCAGGTCATTGGGTATATTTATTTAAAGCGGAGGTTAATCAGTTCTTGATTTGTAAGGGCATCAAAGTTACAATTAGAAGGCAGGAGAAAAGGGTTGAGAGGGATAATAAATCAGCCATGATGGAATGGCAGTGCAGACTCAATGGACTGAATGGCCTCATTCTGCTCTGGTGACCTATGGTCTCATGGTAATAAACATTAGAATTTTTACATCACAACACTGAGCCTTTGTTCTTCCAATCCCTCAAACCGGGTGCAGCCTCTAAGCTATGGAAAGAAAACATTTTAATTTAGAGATACAGCATAGTGACAGGCCCTTCCAGCAAAACAAGTCGTAACACCCAATTATACCCATGACCAATTAACCTCCTAATCCATACCTCTTTGGAATATGGGAGGAAACCAGAGCACCTGGAGGAAACCCACATGATCACAGGGAGAACGTACAAATGTCTTACAGAGAGTGATGGAACTGAACCTGGGTTACTGTAATAGACTTATACTAACTGCTACACTACTGTGTACCCTCTCATTCAAGACATGCGGTCAGAACGTGGTACAGAGCACAGGACAGCACCGCACAGGAACAGGCCCTTGGGCGGACCATGTCTGTGCCAAATATGATGCCAAATTAAACTAAATATCTTCTGCCTGGTCATTATCTGTATCCCTCCATACCCTGTGTATCCCACACATTATCCATATCCCTCCATACCCTGTGTATCCCACACATTATCCATATCCCTCCATATTCTGTGTATCCCACTCATTATCCATATCCCTCCATACCCTGTGTATCCCACTCATTATCCATATCCCTCCCTACCCTGTGTATCCCACACATTATCCATATCCCTCCATACCCTGTGTATCCCACACATTATCCATAAACCTCCATACCCTGAGTATCCCACACATTATCCACATCACTCCCTACCCTGTGTATCCCACACATTATCCATATCCCTCCATATTCTGTGTATCCCACTCATTATCCATATCCCTCCATACCCTGTGTATCCCACTCATTATCCATATCCCTCCATACCCTGTGTATCCCACACATTATCCATATCCCTCCATACCCTGTGTATCCCACACATTATCCATAAACCTCCATACCCTGAGTATCCCACACATTATCCACATCACTCCCTACCCTGTGTATCCCACACATTATCCATATCCCTCCATACCCTGTGTATCCCACACATTATCCATATCCCTCCATATTCTGTGTATCCCACACATTATCCACATCACTCCCTACCCTGTGTATCCCACACATTATCCATAAACCTCCATACCCTATGTATCCCACACATTATCCATATCCCTCCCTACCCTGTGTATCTCACACATTATCCATAAACCTCCATACCCTGTGTATCCCACACATTATCCATATCTCTCCATACCCTGTGTATCCCACACATTATCCATATCCCTCCCTACCCTGTGTATCCCACTCATTATCCATATCCCTCCCTACCCTGTGTATCTCACACATTATCCATATCCCTCCATGTTATGTTTGGTAACATCAAAACACTAAACTAATTCAAAGAAAGACATGAGAGTCCGGGAACACGGGTCCAGTTCGTTCCTTACTTTAAGCGAGGCTCACCCTTTCATGTGATAGTGTGATGACATATCCAGTTAACCTATTTTTACATAGAATCTGTAATTAATTATTTAAATGAACAGGAATGCTTAATCAACCAACATGTATACAAGATTACTCAAATATCATTGAAATATTAAATACAGAACACTCCATTCCCTATTGATTCCGCACATTATCCAAATCCCTCTATTCCCTGTGTATTCACACATCTTTCTAAAGAACTCCTATCAAGTCTGTTTCCACTATCATCCCAGCAGCCCATTCTAAGCACCTACCATACTCTGTGTAAGAAAACTTGCCGCACACATCTTCACTAATTTTCCCCCTCTCACCTTAGATGCATGCCCACTACAACTTGACACTTGTACCCTGAGAAAAATACTCTGAGTGTCTACCTATTTTATAATTTTACATATTGAGATACAGCACGGAATAGGCTCTTCTGGAACTTTGAGCCACGCCGCCCAGGAATCCTCTGATTTAATCCTAGCCTAATCACCAATGACCAATTAAATACAAACTCCTTAGGGGCAGCGGCGGGATTTGAACCCAGGTCACCTGCACTGTCAAGCGTTGTGCTAACCACTACACTTCCGAGCCGCTCCTACCCGATCTATGCCTCTCATAACTTCATAAACTTGAATCAGGTGTACCGCCATGTCACGTACTCGACGGCTAATGAGGCTGTCTTGGGGCAGTGCACCCAGATCCCAGACCACGTGAAGGGGCAAGTTTCAGGTCTGTGTGTGTGTGAGCAGGGGTGATGGCAGATGGGGGAGAATTCAGGGCCTTCACAGCGGAGAAAGACACTTGGACGATCTAGTGTTTTGTTGACTCAGAAGTTATGCAGCCGCCGTTCCTGAATCAAGCTTTCTATTCCTGATTTACTTCTTGAACTAAATTTAGAGTTGAACACCTCTCTAATTCATCTGGGCTGGCATCTCAGTGAGACAGGTTCAGTGCTACACAGCTTTCAGTATGATTTAATGCACGGGAAGTTCAGAAGGCCCCCGTGTTCTTTGTGGATTCACTGCTTCTTTGACTCCAGACCAACTTCCAGATATTTTTTCTTCTCATTTTTTGTGCCATTTAATTACATTTTAATTTCCTAGCATTTCCTCTGTCTTGTAAACTCAGTGTTCACTTAGGTGCTCTCACATAAAAGCTTTCTAACCCCTTGACTGGCCTTTAGAAGGTGCAATAAAAAAACACCCCCCCCCATTCTCTCCAAAGCGTGTTGCATTGGGTTAATATCTTTTCTTCACCGCCAGCTGTACTTCCTGTACCAGTTTTCAAAACCCACAAGGAATATTAAAGTGCATCTCATGGACGCCCACCCCCATCGAGAGCATTTTATCTGCAGTAGCCTTTCAATCCTTCCTTTGAATATTCGCTTGATGTTTGTGAGAAACGTTTTTTTTAACGTCCAAAAAGAATCCTGCAGATACAAAGTCCGCTTCCTTTTGCTAAATGCTAAGTGGTGCAGGCCCACTCAGTTCTGTGGTTAAAAGCAGAAAATGCCAGAGACATTTAGCAGGCTGCCCTGTGAGAAGTAAGGCTGATGTGTCAGCCCGAGGGGCACTGGTCTGATTGGTAAAGCTGCTTCCATTACCTGTGGTGACTGCCTGACCAGCTGAGCTTTTTGCACATTTTCTGCATCTTCCGTTTCCTCCCTTGCACGGACGTGGCCATTCAGCAAGCGCAAGTAAGAATATTCAGAGCTCACCAGGAGATTTTACAAGCAGTTGCCTGGTCTAATGTCAATAGCTTGATTCCAGCTTCATTAAGAAACTACTTATTGGAAATAACTTAGTTCCAGGGGACAGTAAATTCTAGTTTATTAAGAAATTGAGCCTAGGTTGGCTATTTGTTCATTCAAGTTCCCCCCACTGTTCCATAACATGGATCACCTTGTCCAAGACCGGAAGAAGCTGCAGAAGATCGTGAACACAGCCCAGCACATCACACAAACCAATCTCTCGTCCTTGGACTCACTTTACACCGCACGCTGTCGGAGCAGTGCTGCCAGGATAATCAGGGACACGACCCACCCAGCCAACATACTTTTCGCCCCTCTTCCCTCCGAGAGAAGGCTCAGGAGCTTGAAGACTCATACGGCCAGATTTGGGAACAGCTTCTTTCCAACTGTGATAAGACTGCTGAACGGATTCTGACCCGGATCTGGGCCATACCCTCCAAATATCCAGACCTGCCTCTCAGTTTTTTTGCACTACCTTACTTTCCATTTTTCTATTTTCTATTTATGATTTATAATTTAAATTTTTAATTTTTGTTATCAATTTGTACTCCAGGGAGCGGGAAGCACAGAATCAAATATCGCTGTGATGATTGTACGTTCTAGTACCAATTGTTTGGCGACAATGAAGTATTTACACATTCACCCCCTCTTCCCAGGGCTATCGTCTTAATACCCAAATACCGGGTAATCTCAAACTCAAATATACACAGTGATTAAGCATTTGTCACCTTCTGGGAATCAAGCTTCTACAGCAATCGACCTTCAGCTCTTTCTACATCAAAATCAGAATCAGAACCATATTTTAATATCACTGACATATGTCATGAAATGTGTTGCTTTCAGGTAGCAGGACATTAGAAACTATAGATAATTATATGAAATATGCGTATATATTTTTAAAAATTAATTAAGTAGTGCGAAAAAGAAAGCAAAAATAGTAAGGTAGTGATCTTGGGTTGGTTCGTTATCTGTTCAGAAATCTGATGGCAGAGGGGAAGAAACTGCTCCTAAAATGTTGAGTGTGCGTCTTCAGGCTCCTGTACCTCCTCTTTGATGCTAGAAGTGAGAAGGGGGCATGTCCTGTGTGATGGGGGTCCTTAATGATAGATGCCTCCTTTTTGAGGCATCACCTTTTGAAGATGTCCGTGATGATATAATAAAAAATATTATTATATCATTTAAAATATTAAATAATAGAATCATATTAGCATTGTTTCATGTTTAAATGATACAATGATATTGTATTGTACAGATGATACAATAAATATTATCATTGTATCATTTTAAATAAATCTTCTGGGGAATACATCAACTTTCAGTTTCTATAATAAGTTAGTCATGGCAATAATAATGTCCATTTATTCAAAGCCACACGATCATCCCCATTCTGGATTACTTTTCTCTCATATTACTCTGTGCCGTACAGATGTTACAGTAAGAATGCAAACTCATGGTGAACCACAATTGACCGAAATTCTTTTGTCAAGATGCTGTGGAGTATTCAGTGGTAAGTCTGTCCGAAGTCACTGAGAGGTTTAAAGAGTGAGTAATATGTAAAATTAAATAATAGTTTGCAATGAGACTGCAGGGAAGTCTTATCATAAGTACAAAGATAAAGTGTGTATGTGAATGCATGCCATTTAAAGGTTCAATCTCTCTAAGATACATAATTTAGAGATCATATTGGAAAATGTCCATTTGCAGGATTTTACACACAATTTCATTTAACATCTTATTCTGTATTATTTATGGTGTTTGTACTGACTTGTGGTATTTACTTACTTACTACCCATTATGCCACTGGCATTTAGGGCAGCAGTGAAGGTCCTCTATCTCTGGTGGTGTCCAGGGCTTTTTCATTGCATCAGTAGCCTCCTCTTGGTTTTCGTTACCGTCAGTCATGCAAGACTTAGGAATACTATCGCACTCAGATGTAGAAGGATTCTTCTTTGCTGTTTCCATGACAGTTTTGTTTGACCAGTCAGGCTTGTTAGCCCAGAGCTGAACCTCCGAACCTGGAGGATCGGTGGACCCTTTTTAGTCTGGCCTCTGCTCTTTGACCTGCTTGGCATGGGTGACCCTACCAAGATCCAGCCAAAGCATGAAGCCCTGACTCCAGCCAACATAGCTCTTTGGGTCATTGAGGCACTCATGCCCCCATACCAACAACAAAGCTGTGGTGCTCTTGGAGGTTGTGGCACTTGCTCTGTCTGATTTAACACTTTAGAAGAACCCTAGGTTGTGCTACTCTCTGGGTCCTGACCTGGATGGGGTACAGGCTGAACAGAATAACTAACTGTAATGGGTAACTACCTACAAAAATCAGATAATAAAAGCATAGATGCTGCAAGATCTCAGCCAGTCAGGCAGCATCTGTGGAAAAGAGTAAACAGTCAATGTCTTAGGCCGAGAACCTTCTTCAGGACTGAGGGGGAAGTGGGGAGATGCCTGAATGAAAAGGTGGGGGGAGGGGTGCTTGGTGAACTCCAACATGGACGGTCCCAAACCCAGCTGCAAAAGGCGGAGGGTTGGGCATGGGGTTAGCAATCCATCCCGTAAAAACCCAGCGCTACAGAAACACCAACAGATGCTCCAAAGACCTTGTCCCTCAGACAGGTAGGATCTTCGAACATGGTCTACAGCTGGAGACAACTTGAAAGATCGGCCCAGGACAGAGGGCTCTGGCAAGCTGTTGTCAGCAGCCTATCCCCCAGTAGGGCAATGGGCATCAGAACGGAAGAATTGAACGGTAGGAACGGAAGCCTGGTTCCTACAATGAGAAATAGGGCATAACAACTCCGAAAAAGATGTCAAATGGCCATGTCTTCATTTAAAACATCATGGCTTCTCAATGACCTAATATATATTTTATCTGATTTGAAATTGAAAACTAACCAAGCAAAAGTGGAATTTAGCAGAGGCAGTTTGCAAATGTCAACTTGAAGTGGAAATGTTTCTTATTTTACTCCTCTAGCACTTGTCTCTAATGTTTGAAATAAGCCCAGCAGTCACGGATTTTCTATCCACCAGAATTAGTCTCTCTGTACCTGAACCCTCAGAATCTAAAAACCTACAGTCAAAACACATCTTGCCATCATTCTTTGGAGAGCTGCCCTCAATTCTCCAAGCCTTCCTTTTAATTGTCCTTTGGCATCCGGGAATCTGCAGTCCTTCAAAGGCCAATACATACGGTACTTCAGCAGATGGTGTTTCTCAAACCTGTGTAATGTTCAAGAATATATAGGAAACAGAAGGTAAAGTAAGCCCATCATACTGGTGTGCCTGCTCTAAAAATCTATCCATCACTACCTTGAAGATTGTCGCAGTAACAGTTCTGTTGGGCAGAGAACTCCAAAGATTCTCTCTCTTCTGAGTGAAGAAACCTCTTCCCAGCCCTGAAATAAATGACCACTTATTTTGAGAATCCGTTCTCCAATTGTAAAATCTCCCAGCCACCAAATATGACAACACAGCCTCTGCAGAGCCCCAAAAGATTTTTTTTACATTTTAATGAGATACCTTTCATCTCTCTTAACACAAGAGATTACAGTTGGTTTATCGATCTCTCATACAGGATCAACTTGGTAAATCTCTGATATGCTCCCTTTATTGCAGGGTATCTTTCATTAGGAAGGGAGGTCTGTACATAATATTCCATCTGTCATCTCACCAGGGCTGTCTATGATTGAAGCACAATGTTTTTTCTGTATTCAAATATTTTCCTAATAAAGGCCAACCTGCTGAACCTGTATTTCAGGGGCCCATCCGGGAAGATTGGTACCTATCAGTGTCTCGCCATTTAAACATTACACCACCTTTCTACCAAAGTGGATGACCTCAGACATCTGTATACTAGATTCCATTTGGTTTGTCATTCCTCTTTCACCTGTATTATGTACCCTAAATCATTTATCAATCCTGCTCACAACCACCTTGTTACTGTTCTTTGTATCATCTGCAAATTTGAATATATTAAACTTGATACCCATGTACAAATATAAGCAGTTCCTTCCCCCATCTCTCCCCTACCTCTATTTTGCCCCACCCTCTCTGTTCCTTCTAGCCCTTTATCTCTCCCACCCCTGTTTGTCCCCTTCCTTTTCCCTCAAACTGCAGATTATGCTCGGGCAGTTGTTGACGAATGTCAGGCATATTATATCAATTTGATTACTGGCCCATTATCCCTACTGTATGTACCTCCTGGGAATTTTCCAGCCTGGTCAATAAATTTTTGCTTTGATTCCATGATCTGTAAATCTAACAGATAGTTTCTATTAAATTCTTTCTGAAATCCATCCAGATCACATGCAACTGAATGACTGTTTAGTAACTTCTCCAAAATGTTTGCACAACTTCCCCGGGAGAGAATACTCTTGACACATCCATGCAAATAACATCAGTTATACCGCACACTTAATGAATTTAAATGGCTGAAGTGGCACTTGCAGCAGATGCAACAAAATCTGCCTTGTGCCTTTGAAGCTGTGTGGTAATTAAAAATAAGTTCGGTGGTCGCTTTATTAGATACCTCTGAGTGTGTGTTCATGGTCTTATCCTGTTGTAGCCTGTCCACTTCAAGGTTCAACATGTGAGAATTCAGAGGTTCTCTCCTGCACATCAAAGTTGTAATATGTGGTTATCTGAGTTACTGTCACCTTCTTGTCAGCTTGAACCAGTCTGGCCATTCTCCTCTGACCTCTCTCTCATTAAAAAGACGTTTTCTCCCACAGAACTGCTGCTCAATGGATGTTTTTTTTTGTTTCTTGCACCATACTCCGTAAACTCTAGAGATTGATGTGGATGAAAATCCCAGGAAATCAGCAAATCCTGAGATATTCAAACCACCCCATCTGTCACCAACAATCATTCCACAGTGAAAATCACTTACATCACATTTCTTCCCCATTCTGATATTTGGTCTGAACAACAACTGAACCTTTTGATCATGTCTGCATGCTTGTATGCATTGAGTTGCTGCCACATGATTGGCTGATGAGATATTTGGATAAACAAACAGATATACAGGAGTACCTCATAAAGTGATCACTGAGTGAGAGGCTTGACCTGGGATCACATTACTCAATGCTTCCTCAAAGGTTGCACTTCAGTTTCATGGTGAATGAGTAATTCTCACTCACATTATGAGCGGTTTATCATGACAGCTGATAAACAAGGCAACACACACAAAATGCTGGAGGAACTTAACGAGTCAGGCACTACTACTACTACGTCGACTCAGGCCTAGGGGGCCGGTGTCGGGCACGATGACGGACTCTCCACTTCTCCCCCTCCCTCATCAGTGTGTTCAGGTCATCTACATTAGCCGCGCCGCTGTCTTCTAGGAGCGTGTGACCATAGTCTTGGGTTCATCCTCCCGTGCTTGGGCTCCCATGTGATGACTAGGCTAGCAGGTAGCTCGGGGTGGCGTAGACAGTGCCCCGCTAGTTGCAGTCTTCTCGCCTCGATTTTAGTGGTCGTCATAGAGCTCGACGTTCGTCATGTGCTGTTGCCAACTCACGTCAAGAGCCATCGGAGCATTTGTGTATAGCAACCATCTAGAGACTTTCGCATCGTCTTGGTGAGTGTCCACGTCTCGCATCAGTACGTGAGAATGGACTCTATGAAAATCCTCTTTTTAAGCCCTCTGGTCAGGTTGGACTTCCAGATTTCCTTCATGTCGTTCATAGCCTTCCACGCCAGCGCCTTCCGTATCTTTATGTCCTTCTCCGAACTCCTCATTCTTGACCCGAGGTATTTGTAGTCAAAGACTTTCTTAATGGTATCATTCTCTACGGTCTTGAGAGTACCTTCATCTCAGGAGAGGCAGGCAACATCTCTGAAATTAATGACCACCTACTGTATCTTGAGACCCTGTTCTCTGATTCTAGGCTCCCCCAGTCAGGAAATATATCAACCAACCAGCTATCCCAAGCATTAAAATATCCATGGTTCTCAGTCCCTGCCAGTACTTACAGACCCCTACCACTATCAGAGACGTTGTCTCTGTGGGCAGAATTCTTTTCCCGCCTGACCAAAAGAAGCCAACCAAGGTGTGGGTCACGGAGAAGTTACTGTAAACACCCAGATCATTGACTCAAAAACATCTAAGTATGTAATGCTGAATCTTTACAAGGTGTTGGTCAGACTGCACTTGGAGGTATTGTGAGCAGTTTTGGGCCCCTTATCTCAGAAATGATGTGGTGGTGGAGGAGAAAGCCCAGAGAAGGTTCACATGAATTATTCTGGGAATAAAAGGGTTAACGTATGAGGAATGTTCAGCAGCTCCGGGCCTTTACTCGCTGGAATTTATAAGAATGAGGGGGGGATCTCAATAAAATCTATAGAATATTGATAGGCCGAGACAGGACGGCCATGGAGAGGATGTTTTCTATAGTGGGGGAGTCTAGGATCAGGGGGCACAGCCTTAGAATACAAGGATATCCCTTTAGAACAGAGATGAAGAGGAATTTCTTTAGTCAGATGATGGTGAATCTGTGAAAGTCAATGCCACAGACAGCTGTGCAGGCCAAGTCATTGGGTATATTTAAAGCAGAGATTGATTAATAAGGGTGGCAAAGATTATGGGGAGAAGGCAGGAGAATTGGGTTGAAAGGGACAATATGTCAACCATGATGGAATGGTGAGCATACTGATGGACCAAATGTCCTAATTCTGCTCCTGTGCCTTATGGTCTTATAGTCTAAAACTAGTCTGTTCATTTTCCATTTATGCAGACGTCCTGCATTTATTTGACAGAAGTCCAGACTAATTAGATGATTGTTATGGGGCCATTGGGTCAAAATGGTAGCCTCTGAGACAAAGATAAATTGAATTCTAGCTGCGTCAGCTTTTGACCAATATATGAGCCAATATTCCATGTGGCTGCTGAAATGAAACTACATGACAATATTGAGTGGTCCACTTTTTAACAGAGGTACAGGACCTAATTGTTTGGAGTAATATGCGACGTCAGGCCAAGTACCCAGATACGTCTAATGAAAACTGGTATCTTGTGGGTAGAGTAAAGCTATTGCCTGGGAGAAGTAAGTTGGTAAATGTGTTTATTTTTGTCAAATGCGCCAAAGTACGTTGACACACTCGTTTTGCATACTGTCCATACAGCAGCGCAGTGAGGTAGTACAAGGCAAAACAATAACGAAGTACAGAATTAAGTGCTACACTATAAAGAAAGTGCAAGGTCACAACAGGTAGATCGTGAGGTAAAGAGTCTTACTTATCGTACTGGGGTTACCATTCGATAGTCTACAGCAGGATAGGAGATGTCCTTGAGTCTAGTGGTACCTGCTTTCAGGTTTTTGTCTCTTCTGCTTGATAGGAAGAGATCATGTCTGGGCTGGGTGGGATCTGTGATAACGTTGTCTGCTTTTTCGAGGTAACGAGAAGCGTAGAGCAAATCCATGGAAGGGAGGCTGGTTTCTATGGTGCACTGAGCTGTGTCCACGTCCCTTTGCAGTTTCTCCCGTCATGGGCAGCGTAGTTGCCATACCAGTCCATGATGCATATGGTTAGAATATCTTCTAAGGTGTGTCGATAAAATTGATGAGGTTCAAAGGGGGCGTGGCAAATTCCTTCAGCCTCCTGAGGAAGTAGAAATGCCAGGGAGCCTCCTTAGCTATGGCATCACCATATTTGAACCAGGACAGGCTGTGGGTGTTGTACTCTCCTAGGAACTTGAAACTCTTGGCCATCTTGACCTCAACACTGTTCATGTAAACAGGAGCATGTGTATAGCACCCCCCCCCCCCCCCACCACTTCCTGAAGTCAATGACCATTTTATTAGCACTGAGGGGAAAGTTGTTGTCATGATACCAGGTCACTGCCCTCTCTCACATTCCTGTACTCTGACTCATCATTAATTAGGATATTAAGCATAAAACACAGAACATTACAGTATAGTACAGGCCCTTTAGCCCACAATATTGTGCCAACCTTTTCATGTACTCTAAGATAAATCTAAACCTTCCCTCTTTCATGGACCATGGTGATGTGGCCCATTGCGATGCTGGAGTTGGAATAGAATTTCAATTCAATTTAAACACCAGCCCAGATCAGAAGTGAGAGCCAATTTCACTCACTCACCCCAGGGTGCCAGCGCTTTTCGCTGTTCCGTTGTGAAATCAATTTAAACACCAGCTCAAGTAGACTGAAAAGACAGGGTGTTGGTTGGGACAAGAGCCGATTTTACTCATTCTCCCTGACAGTCATATCCATGGCGCTGAGGCTTTGAATTCTGCCCTGGTTTCCGTGCTTTGTGCCTGCTAATATGATGAATTGATAAGTGAGGCTTTGGGCCTACTCTGGGCTGCTCCAGGGTTCAGACCTGAGGACTCAATTTTGGTTTGGAATGCTGCTGTTCGCTTCAATTGTTTGTATGATTTGTGTTTTTTTTCCTTTCGTTTAGTCTTTTATTTTAGTTTTGATTCTTTTTTTTTAATTGGGTTATTTCAGGTTCCTTGCTTTGTGGCTACCTGTGAGCAAACAAATCTCAAGTTTGTATAATTTATACATTCTTTGATAATAAATGCAGTTGAAACTTGAATATGGCCACACAGTCATGAGTGTACAGGGAGTAGAGTAGGGGGTCAGTGGATGCAGTCTTGTGGGTTGCCTGTGCAGTCTTGTGGGTTGCCTGTGCAGTCTTGTGGGTTGCCTGTGTTGAGAATAATTATGACAGAGGCGTTGCTGCCTATTACTACTGACTGTTGGTCAGGAAGCCAAGGATCCAGTTGCAAAAGGAAATGTTGAGTACCAGATTTAGGAGAACAAAGTCATTCTCAAGTAACACCGAGAAGACATGAACTGACTGCTAACACACTCTTAGTTACCCATTGTTATGAACCGAGTTATTTAGCTGCATCTTGTAACTTTCCATTCAATTTTTATGATACATCAGGAAAGCTGTAGATTTTACTATTTAGGTGGCAATGTTTAGTAAGGTCTAGCGCATTGATTTTGCAGCGCCAGTGACCTGGGCTTAATTCCTACTGATGTCTGCAAGATGATTGCATAGGTTTTCTCCGGGTGCTCTGGTTTCCTCCCAGATCCCAAAGATGTGCATGTTAATAGGTTAATTGATCATGTGGGAATAATTGTGTGGTGCGAGCATGTTGGGACAAAGGGCCTGTCATTGTGCTGTACCTCTAAGTAAAATAAAAACTAAATAAAATGCAGTGTTACTATATCTGAAAGGTTTTGCAAATGGATAATACCATACCGATGCAAAATACTGTGAAATGAAAACAGAAATTGCAGGAAATACCCAACTGGTCAGACAGCATCTGTGGAGAGAGGAAAAGAATTGGCATTTCAGCTCAATAACCTTTCATTAGAATGTGGAAATAAATTAGAGATATGCAAGTTTTAACATACAGAGAAAGAGAAATAGGGAGGGGCGAGTAAGAGGGATGGTCTATAATGGAATGGCAGGAAGAGAATAAATAATAAAATGGAGGAAAGTGCAAGAGTATGAAGGTGGGGGTCATGTGACCTGTGAACTAACGGCCTGGTTGAAGAGGTAAATTCAAAATATTTATCTGAAGTTACAATAAAAAGATGGAGTGCATGGTGGAAAAGCAAATTATCTGTAGTTGTTAAAGTCTGTGATGAGTTGAGAAGATGTGACAGACAGTGACATTCCAGCGGGGGATTTCAGAAATTGTGTCGGAGCAGCTAATGAACATGGTGGTTGCTGGGGTGGGGTGAATCTCCAGTGCAAAGCCACTATAACGTGTATTGGCCTTTCCCACCAGCACAACATTCCCAGAGACCATCCCTCCAGAATGCTCTCCTTTACCTTTATATCTTCACTGATAGTCACTTCCCTTCTCATGACAATTCCAGTGCGACTACAGAAGATGTCACACCAGCCCCTTTACCTCTTCTCTCTCCATTGAACAAGACCCCAAACACTGAAACAGCAATTTGAGGCACAAGAGCGACTGCGGATGCTGGGAATCTGGATCAACACACACAGAGTTCTGGAGGAACACAGCAGGTCAGGTGGCATTGATTGAGGAAAGGAAACAGTTGACATTATGAGCTGAGACCTTTCATCAGAGCTTGATGATGGGTCTCAACCCATACCATTTACTGTTCATTTGCCTCCATGGGTGCTGCCTGGCCTTCAGAGTTTCCGCCAGGGTTTTGTGTGTGTTGAAATGGCAGTTTAGTTGTATTTCTTTCCAACCAGTACACTGCATTCAGTGCCCACAATTTGGTCTCTGCTACATTGTGAAAATCAAATGCAAATTGGATGGCCACTTTGAGAATACTTCCAATCAGACTGCAGGAATGGCCACTGTAATTCTCCTTTACATAGTCAGCTCTGACCTCAACCTCTAACAATGTTCTAATGAGGTGCAAATAAACTCACCTCATCTTTTGACTTGGCGCATTACAGACTTCTGAACTCAACACTGAATTCAATTATTTCAGATGATCACCATCTCCAACCTCGTATTTCAATTTTACACCATTCACTCCATTTTCTTTTCCACAAAATTATTCCTCATTTTCACCTCTCCAAGCCTTTGTTTCCTCATTATTCCTACTTTGTACGACTACCTCCTCTCGTCCAATTTGTCCTATCATAGATCCTTCCCCTGTGGTCTTTCCCCCTGCTCCTCGCCTTCACTACCTCTTTCCTTGAACCTTAAAAATCTTGCCTTTCCCAGTTCTGATGAGAATCATTGGGTCATAGAGTCACACATCACAGAAACAGACCCTTCAACTTAACTGGTCCGTCCTCATCAAAATTCCCTTCTAACTACTACTACTACATCAACTCAGGCCTAGGGGGCGGCGTCAGGCACAATGACGGACTCTCCACTTCTCCCTCTCCCTCATCAGTGTGTTCAGTTCATCTACATTAGCCGCACCGCTGTCTTCTAGGAGCGTGTTGACCATAGTCTTGGGAGGGCACCCAGGGTTCATCCTCCCGTGCTTGGGCTCCCATATGATGAGTAGGCTGGCAGGTAGCTGAGGGTGGTGTAGACAGTGCCCTGCTAGTTGCAGTCTTCTCGCCTCAATTTTAGTGAAAGTCATAGAGCTCAACATTCGTCATGTGCTGTTGCCAACTCACATCAAGAGCTATCTGGAGCATTCATGTATACCAACCATCTAGAGATTTTCGTGTAGTCTTAGTGAGTGTCCATGTCTCGCATCCGTACATGAGAATGGACTCTATGACTGCCATGAAGATCCCATGAAGATCCTCTTTTTAAGCCCTCTGATCAGGTTCGACTTCCAGATTTCCTTCATGTCGTTCATAGCCCTCTACGCCAGCGCCTTCTGTATCTTTATGTCCTTCTCCGAACTCATCATTCTTGACCTGAGGTACTTTTAGACAAAGACTTTCTTAATGTTATCATACTTTACGGTCTTTACAGTCTTCATCGCAGTTAAACGCCATGTACTCTGTCTTTTTAGCGTTCAGGTGAAGTCCAACTTCATTGCACTCAATTTCCATTTTTGTCAGTAGCTGCTATGCTTCCTCCATCTGGTCAGAGAGCAGGACTATGTCATCTGCAAAATCGAGATCTGTGAGTGTAACTGGTCTGACCTTTTTGGTTCATCCTGGTGTTATGGTAAAACTAAGCTTGTCATGATCTTTGGTAGCTTGACGTAGAGCATAATCAAGGATGATTATAAAGATGTAGGGTGCCAGAGTGTCTCTGGCACCCATCTAAGCTAGTACCATTTGCTTGGGTTTAGCCTATATCCCTTTAAACCGTTCCAATCCATGTACCTTTCCAAGTACTTCTTAAATGTTGTTAATGTACCTCCCTCAACTACATCCTCTGGTAGCTCATCCCATGTACAAATCACCCTCTGTGTGCAAAAGTTGCCTCTCAGGTTCCTATTAAATCTCTCCTTTCTCACCTTAAGCCTGTTCCCTCTAGTTCTTGATACCCTAACCCTGTGGAATAGATTTTGTGCATTGACTCTATCTATGCCCTTCATGTTTTTATGCACCTCTATAAGATCACCCTACATTCTCCTGTGTTCCAGTGGATAATGTCACTACCTAATCAACCTATCTCCATAACTCAGTCCCTCAAATCCCTCACCCCCACATAAATCTCTTCTACATTCTTTCCAGTTGTGTCCACTGACAGGACATGTTATTCCCTTCACAGATTCTGCCTCCACTCTTTTTGTATTTCAATTTTCATTTTAAATTACATATTGAAAGGACATTTTAGATACCAGTAATGCTAGTCACAATAACCAGAAAGTGATAGGAGTTACAATAGAATATAAAATTAGTCGGATGTCGATTACCGTCAAATCAAAAATAGTGAGCTTGCTTTGAGGTGGACTCTTTAAAGTCACGCCTAAGCATTACATCATGCTTTGTATCTTCAGGTTAAAAGAGATCAATTGAGCACGAGGTGGTTACTTGTTGCGTGGTTTTCAAAATGGCTGTACCGTACATTGAAGTTGTTACCTCAGAGGTTTGCAATTTTAAACATTTTATCGAACTTATCTGTTATTATAACTGGTTAAGTTTAGTAGAAGAACAATGTTGCCTGATCATTGCAGGATTATTATGATTATGATTTTCTTCATTGATAGGATACTTAGAAATTATTCTCACACGATGCGAATAACTCTAGCCTGCCATTGTTTACAATGTAAAGGTAACGGAAGTGTACATAATTAACTGTTGGTAATCATTTTCTGTTGATATACTCGTGAACGGTCTTCTTTCTGCTTAACCTTATTAGAAATCGGAAAGTTCTAGACTAGAGTGACGTAAATTAAATCAAAGATATGTCTTGTCTTTGTGGCAAAATTTTAACTTTTAAACAGTTGTGCTTGCGCAGTGAAGCTTCACTGTGTAAGGTTTGTCTCGGTGCCTTCATATCTTATCAGCCGTAGAATCTACTTAAAGTTGCTGCTCATGGTTAGTGGTCATCCAGTTTTTGAACGGAGCGAGCTGTGCAGTTTACCTTCTCGTGCCTTCTGGCTCGATGCACAACTTGCTGCCAAGGAAGCCATGTTGAAAGCCTTCATATTGTTTCTATTAAAAGTTCCTTCCAACTGCAGTTTCTGGTAGAATCAAACTTTTTTGTTAATCTAAAACCACATGTAACGGTAATATTTTGAATGCGATAAGACTATCATGGGTATAAACAAATTAGCATATTTTGGGTGTATTTTAAAGTAAATAATTTCTACAGTTATTACATGAAAACATTACTATTTTTATGTTGTCCTTATCTTAAAATTCTTAAGGGACTGTGGCAATCTATTGCCATTTCAAAGCGCAAAACCTCTGAAGAGCAATAAGTGCCTTCCAATTTATATCAACTTAATCATTTATTTTGAAACTTGTTTGGAATTACCTGAGTCTACACAGTGATATTAATCAGAATCTCATTGTATCACTCTTGAAAATCTTTTATGTTGATGTGGTTAACACTGAATCAGCAGCTGCATTTGGTGAATCTACCGTTCGTGTACACTGGCAAATAGTGAAAACTACATTGCCCAAAACTTGCAGGTTTATGCTAACAAAGAAAATAAAAAAGGAACTCTTCAAACACTTTAGTAGCATGTGTTTACAGAATTGTAGAAAACACACAGGGAACTATTTTTAATCAATTGTTAAAATATTCTTCTGCGCCCTATCAATTCTCATTCAAAGCGGTCGAATAATACTGAGAATATCTTCAATGATACTAAATTGTTTCACTGCTTTCATGGTTAACTATAGCTGTATTAATGCTTTTGTTGTTATAAGTTGTGGTTTTTTTTTAACAGTACCTAGGGTAGCTTAACTTCCGCCAATGTTTACTCAACATTTTCTAGTCAGGGTCAGTGTTGGTGACCCATTCCTGCTCCCTTTCATTCTGAGAAAAAAATGTTGGCATAATTTAAGAAGTCAGCGTAAAGTCAGGTTTTGGTCTTAATATCATAGCACAGTGCATTTAAACCAATAACCCATATACAAACCTTCCTCATAATGTGGTTCACTATCACTGGTTATAATACCACAGCGGCAGAATAACTATAATTACTTACTTTGGGAACAATCCACTAAGAGAGGAACAATGGAGGAGTGATTTTTCTTGGGCAAAGATGAAGAACAAAATGCTACTGTGGTAATTGTTATATTGCTTATTGCTGCTGGAATAATACTGATCTGGAATAGTCTAACTCTGTACCTGAGCCTGACCATCACCTACAAATGGTATGAATAGTGAATGGTTTCACATACAGTAGCTCTATTGGGTTGTTGTGGATATGTTTGCCAGCTACAAAATGGTGGACAGCCACAACTAAATCCAGGTCTCTAACCAAAACTCTAGTTTGGCCGCATCTGGAGTATTGCATATCATTCTGGTAGACCCACTATAGGAAGGATGTCAAGGCTTTGGAGAGGTTTACCACGATGCTGCATGGATTAGAGGGCATGTGCTAGAATGAGAGGTTAGACAAACTTGGATTGTTCTCTTTGGAGCGGCAGATGCTGAGGGGAGATCTCATAGAGAAGATAAGATCAAGTGAGGCATATCTAGAGTAGATAGAGAGTATCTTTTTCCCCAGAGTTGAAATAGCTAGTAACAGAGGGCATGCACTTATGGTGGGGGGGGGGGGGGTTATAATTTCAAAGAAGATGTGAGGGAGGTTTTTTTTTAGAGAGAGTGGTGAGGGGCTGGAATGTACAGCTTGAGATGGTGGTAGTGGCAGATACACGAGGGGACTTTTAAGAGACACTTAGATAGGCACTTAAATGTGAGGGAAGTGGAACGATATAGACATTGTGTAGGTAGAAGGAATTAGTATAGTTGGCCATTTGATTCCTATTTAATTGGTTCAGCACAACATTGTGGGCCAAGGGACCCGTTCCTGTGCTGTATTGATCTATAATCCAGCATATGTCCTGCGCTTATATAATTGGACTTAAGAATTATTGGTTCAGAATAAATAGTAGTTTTAAATTCACTCTGAATTATCTCCATTTTATTTATACTGTATGTCTGAATTTAATAACCTTTGATGGAGTAATGAATATTCATGATATTCATTATGTGACAAAATATGTCAGTTACTTTGATAAAAAGCAACAAACTTCACACTGAATTAGGAGCTTAGTGCAGGTTAAAAAAAATCATTATTTCTAAAAATTGTTTTGACGATAGAGTTAAACCAAACTAAAACCCAGTCAACTAAGAGCAGACAGTTACCAGTTGGTGCTTCTCTCAAGTAAACGGCCATCACTAAACATAAACCAGAAATTAAAAGTTACAAATCTGTAACAGAAATGAGAATCAAAGAGTTATGTTTATTTTCATTAAACACAACTGAATTTAATATGTTCTGTTTGGAAATATGTTAGAAAGTTAACTTTCACATCCTAAAACTCATTAGGGAAAAGACCTTGGTTAGATTTATGCCGTTGAATTCCATAGCTTAATATTTTATTGGACATCACTGAGCTTAAAATGGGTGAAAATTCAGATCTGTGTATCACTGCCTCATTCTGAAAATATCGCTTTCACAGAGCTTCTGTCTTATCGTGGTCAAACACAGGATTGCTCCTCAGTTAGTGGGTCAATCTGATGGCAAAGAACTTTGTCCTAATTAGAATAGTTTCATTGATCTTTTCACAGAGTCTGCTTTTGATTTAAGGAGCAGAATATGACATTGATACTTTCAACCATTAAATGTATTTTGAATAAATTCAGCATCGCTTTAAGAATTTAAAGAATAAATTTTTATCTTGCCACCCAGAGTAAATTGGTAAAGAGGCAATTGATTTTAATGGACATGAAAACTGGGCATTTTCCATAAGGGGCGGCCATTTCAAAGCATCCATTTTAAAGTCCAGATCAAAATGAAAATCTTCCCCGATTTATTATTTACTGTTCTCTTCATAGAAACATAGAAATCTACAGCACATTACAGGCCCTTCAGCCCACAAAGTTGTGCTACTCTAGAAATACTCCAAGTAGATTTTGGATTCTATATTGGGTTGTGAGATCCAGAAATCTGATTCTGATCATCTGTTGTCATAAAGTGGTGTGCTTTAAATACTGCTGTTGGGTAATCTGTTGATGTTGTTACCGGAGAGAGACAGAGAGAAGCAGGATCATGATATATTATTACTACATCTGTCAAAACGTTTGAATATGGCCTAAGTGCTGAGAGAGAGACATTGAAGCAGGTCAACAGTTCACTGACTTTAATGAGAACTGTTGTAGAATTTAACGGGAAAGAAAAACAGCAAATACTAGGCTAACAGGGCTGTTAATTTTAAAACTCTGGAACTGCAAGTTAATGCCAACACTGCTACTGGAAGCAATAACTGATTTCTAAATGAATACTGCTCCTTGACAGCGTCAGTTGAAATGGTATTCTTTCCCAGACAAGGGCAAGGGGAAGTAGGGAGTGTAAATGTTGCTGTGCTTTTGGTCAATTCTCGACAAGACCAGAATAAAAAGGAGGGAGTTAAGTACCACCATAATGGAACACTAATTAGCTGGAAATATGCTTGGTCACAGGCGCAATTGTCGAACCTGCTCTGCGGCACACAGACCCTGCAGCAGTGTTTGTGGTTGTGACAACGTAAAGTCTGTCCCTGCATAGCGGTTCACAAAAAGTGGACCTGCACCCAGCGATCCAGAACTTCTTCCCCTCCACCATCAGATTTCAGAACAGTCCATGAACCCACAGATTCTATCATGTTCTTCCTTTGTCTTTGCACTTTGTAATTTATAGTAACTTTATGTCTCTGTATTTTACTGCTGATACAAAGCAGATTTCACATCATGTAAATCAGTGATAATAAATCTGAATCTGAAACAAATGAGAAGATTTTGTTACTGCACTGAGGAGCAAATGTGATTGATCCACAAACCTCCAAACTAGTCTCAATGGGTCAACCTACCATCTTTCTGTACCATAACAATTTGGTAATTCTACAAGCACATGCTGCTAAAGAGACTGAATCATCTCCAGGATGATACTTAAAAACGAAAGTTGGATCAGCCGTGATGAAATGGGGAAGCAGACTCAATAGGCCAAATGGGCTAATTTTGCTCCTATACCTTATGGTCTTATGATCTTAACCACAGTTGTCTTGATTTTTAACCAGTGCTAGGTGTGTATATGTTAAAGTGACATCGTTCTTTGTACCCCGACAGAAACCTGTGCAGCCTGTTGATGATCCCTATGGCACAAATGCTGAAATTGTTTTTGGGAATTTCTCTGTCCCACTAGTGGACTTATATCCTGAAAGCATTAATCCAGAGTGAGTACACATTTATATTTGCTATATATAGGGAAGTTGGGATAAGTACATGGATAGGAGGGGTATGGAGGGCTATGGTCCATATGTCAATGACCTATGCTCCAGTTATCCTGGACATGATCCAGGGGCTAGGCAGAATAACAGTTCTGGACAGACAAAATGGTCAAAGAGCCTGTTTCTGGACAGCAGTTCTCTATGACTTTGAAGGTTCCTTTACTATCAAAGTATGTATACAGAGTACAACTCTGAGGTGCATCCTCCCACAGACAGTCATGAAACAAAGAAACACTATGGAACCCGCTCAAGAAAACATCAAACAGCCAACGTGTGAAAAAAGAACAAATTTTGCAAACAGTGAAAAGCAAGTGAACAGCGCATAGAATATCAAACATCAAACCAGTACTATTCAGCTTAGCTCAGCTTGGCACCGCGCCACTAACCAATGCAGGCCACAGGGTTACTCTTTGCTGAAGTGCCCCAGTCCACACCAATTGCCACATTCAAACTGCTCAAAAACAGCAAAAGAGGACAGTAACCAGAACCCAGGAGCACATGTAACATGAATCTCAAAGTGAGTCCACAGCCTCGCCTTCGACATCTACTGTTTCAGAGACATATTCTGCAAAATACATAAAAATATGTAACCAGATCTCAAGCATCACTTCCTGCTCCTTGGAATTTGCCTTACACATGCGTGATTCCCTCTTGAGTTTCCAATCCTGTTTAACAGAAAATCTCAAGGGGTGAAAGGCTTCTCCTGATGGAGGCAAGGGCAACAGTAACATCCAAAAGGAACTGGATAAATATTTGAAAAGAAACAAAACTGCAAGACTCTGTAGAAAATAGAAAATTGAGAATTCAGGTGATTGTTTCAATGAGTCAGTACAGGCTCAATGAAATGAATTGCCCTGGACTCCAAAAGTTTTTGATTTTATGACACCTTACACAGAACATAGAACAGAACAGTACAGCACAGGCCGTTTGGTCATTGTATTTTCTCTTTCTTTAAGCATAATTAGGCCATTCAGCCCATTGAATCTGCTCCCCATTCCATCATGACTGATCCCCCCTTCCCCCCTTATCCTTTGGCACCCTGACTAATAAAGGACCTATCAACCTCTGCTTTAAATATGTCCAATGACATGGCCCCCACAACCTTCTGTAGCAATGAATTCCACAGATTAGCCACCCTCTGAGTAAAGAAATTCCTCTTCATCTCCATTCTAAAAGGATGTCTTACTATTCTGAGGCTGTGCCCTCTGGTCCCTGACTCCCCACTATAGGAATTATCTTTTCCATATCCACTCTATCTACACCTTTCAATATTCATTAGATTATGAAGAAGTTTCATCAATAAATATTTTAAACCACTCCACAATCAATATAATCCTTAACTCCTACGTAGCCCATAACCCTCCATTTTTTTTCATCTAAGTGTCCCTTAAATGCCACTTCTCTGAAACCAATGGTGAAAAGATCCTCAGAACAAAATATTTCACACACACTGGAAATATTTGTGGAATTTGGTTGTCTGGTCACTTCTGTCCACATCCCCACAGGGTGGGATTCATACAATGACATTAGGACATCAGAAGTTATTGACATCTATCAGTTCTTTGCAAACAACACACAAGGAGATTCTCCAGCCATTTCACAGTTATTTCATCCACGCAACACTTGAAATGGAATCTCATTTGAAGTTTGTTAATAATAGTCGATACAATAGAAGTATTTCATTTATCTTTTAGAGAAACAAAATTTGGAGTTCCTGAAAGTGGAGAACAGAATTCTGTTTCTGTGGTTGGGTAGTGCAATACGTAAGTGATCGTTTTTTGACATTTTATCTTTTACTAATTTGCCGTGGTACTTTTAATGTCACAAAACGTTGATAATGTTGAAAGACTCAGAGAATGGCCTAGTTATTTGCACAAGTTATTTCAATAAGAATGCCTCCATTGATTAACGGAGGGTGAGATTTTGGTGCTGTTTTGCTTATTCTTTCAATGAACGATAATGCGTACAGTGAGTAAACATTGCGGGTCTTAAAGAGGAGTTTTGGGGCTGAAATCTGCTCTTCTGCTGGATGCATTAAGCCATCCAGGATCCTGCTAAGAGGAAAATGGAACCATCTCCCCGAAAAGTTTCTGACAGTTGTATCACCATTCACGGGACAGAGGTGATCCTGTAGATTACGGCTCCCTCACCACTCCATTACAGTACTTTGTCCACTTCATCTCTTGAAGCAAAAATCACAAAGTGTGCATGAATTATTAATTTCTTCCATCAATAAATCTGACTTGTGACAGTGTTAGCCCAATCCCATTGACTGGAATGCACTGCTGAAAGTGAATGCCTGAAATAATATCCACAGAGAATATGTTGTTGTTATTATATCATTTTCAATTTCTTTCAAATCAGTTAGTGCATGCCAGAGCAAACACGTAGTCCCTAATTTTAGCGCCAGTCATTTGGGAAAGCCTAAAAAAATGGCAAATTAAACACTGGGATTTGTACCATCTGGTCCCATTTCCTTTCCATCTGTTCTTAATATTACATAGAAGATAGAAAGTACAGCACAGAACAGGCCATTTGGCCGATAATGTTGTGCCAAAGCAGCTAAAAAAAATCAAAACCAACAAAACACCAATCCCTCCTAGCTACACCATGTCCATATCCCTCTATCCTTCTGACATACATGTGCCTATCCAAACGTCTCTTGAAAGCCTCTAATGTATTTGCATCTACCACCACACTAGGCAGCAGATTCCAGGCATTCAGGACCCTCTGAGTAAAAAACTTACCCCTCATATCCTCCTTGAACCTACCCCCTCTCACCTTCAATGCATGCTCTCTGGTATTAGACATTTTAACCCTGGGAAACAGATACTTTCTGTCCACTCTATCTGTGCCTCTTATAAACCTCTATCAGATGGCCCCCTCAGCCCCTGGTGCTCCAGAGAAAACAACCCAAGCTTATCCAGCCTCTCGTGATAGCAAATGCCCTCTGTAGCAGGCAGCATCCTTGTAAACCTCTTCTGCACCCTTTCCAAAGCCTCAACATCTTTCCTATAATGGGGTGACCAGAACTGTATGCAGTACTCCAGATGTGGCCTAACCACAGTTTTATAAAGTTGCAAAATAACTCTACTTAACTGCTCCTTCTACAACTTGGCATGAATTATTCGTTTTTGCAAAGCATCTTGGTTGATGTTCTATGTTGAAAGGACTTAAAAGAGACTGGATGAGATTCCATCACCTTTAGCCCTTTGTTGCCTCTACCCATCACCCTCGAGCCTCTGTCACTATTTCTACACTCCTCTCTTCCATCTGCCTGAATGACCTTCATCACTTGCATCCACCTATCACTTGCCAGCTCTTGCTCCACCTCTTCCCTCCACCTTTCTTCATTGGTTACCTCCCCTCTATCTTTTAGTTCAGATGCAGGTTTTCAGCCGGAAACGTTGACTGTCTATTTCCCTCAGTAGTTGCTGCCCGCCACATTGAGCTTAGCCAGCATCTTGTTTGTTACTACAGATTGCAGCACCTGTAAACTCCTGTATCTCACATAAGACAGTGCTTGCTATTGTGAACATATGGAGAACATAACAGAATTAGGAAATCTAAAGTCTTCCTCCAAATAAACAAGGTCAAAATCAGCTTTACACTCAAGTACCTTTTGTACACTCAATGGCCATTTTATTAGGTACACCTTTGCACCTGCTCATTAATATCTAATCAGCCAAACATGTGGCACTAACTCAGAGCATAGAAGCACGCAGACAGCGTCAAGAGGTTCAGTCGTTGTTCAAACTAAACATCAGAATGGGAAAGAAATGTAATCTAGGTGACCTTGACTGTGGAATGATTCTTGGTGCCAGACGGAGTGGTTTGAGCATCTCAGAAACTGCTGATCTCCTTGGATTTTCATGCACAACAGTCCCTATAATTTAAGAGAATGGTGCAATAAACAAAAAAAAATTTCTAGTGTGGGTGGCAGTTCCTTGGATTAAAAAGCCTTGTTAATGAGAGAGGTCAGAGGAGAATGACCAGACTGGTTCAAGCTGACAGGAAGGTGACAGCAATTCAAATAACCACACGTTACAACAGTGTGCAGAAAATGCACAACATGTCAAACATTGAAGTGGATGGGCTACAGCAGCAGAAGACCATGAACATACACTCAGTGGCTGCTTTATTAGGTACAGGAGGAACCTAACAGAGTGGCCACCGAGTGTATATTTCTATTTGGACCCTGTCTTTGTAGAATTATTTACCTTCCTCATTTGAATGTCATGACCATTGAGTCATACTGTGTGGAATTGGGCCAATTGGCTCTGCTAGTCCCTGCAGTCTAAGTAAGAGCTTCCTGTGTTTACAAGTATCCCAATCTGGTATGTTTCTTAAATGATTGCACGTGAAACAGTTCCGAAACAAAACAATTCAGCTAGAGGAAGCCTCGCTTCTGAGAATACAGGAAGAGTTCCAACAATGGGGAGCTGCAAGAGCTAGGTTCATTAAATTAATATCCCTTTTTAACATTTTCTCCACAATCATCTGTTATATGCCCACAAGAAGATGAATCTCAGGGTGACACTGGTGATATGGTGACACATCATTAGCATGTACACTTTTACTGCCAAATGTCAATCATATACATCCACAAATTAACATGAACCTTCAGCATCTATTGCCTTCACTGATCAACATGTCCTTTGTGATGACTTTACCGTACACTGAATATCTTTCATAGCTGTAAGCATACTTTTGTGCTTCAATTTGTTTGAAAAGATCCAAGCACAAGGCTGTTTGAAAAAAAAAATCATGCTGCTTTGTACTTCCTGTCTGGGTAGCACTGAGACTTCCTCGCTGACAGATAAGCCTGCTTCTCGCCCTGCACCCTACTCACCCTGACCCCACTTCCTCCACCACCATTCCCATCCGTAGTCTCACTCCCTTTTAGAATATTGAACGTAGAATATTATAACACAGTACAGGCTCTTTGGCCCAGGTTGGTTGTACCTACCTTTTAACCTGCTTTAAGATCATCTAACCCTTCCCTCCTACATAGCCCTCCATTTTTCTATTGTCTTTGTGTCTAAGAATCTCTTAAATACCCCTAATGTATCTGCCTCTACTACCACCCCTGGCAGGGCATTTCACACACCCACCACTCTATACGTAAAAAAACATACATCTGACATTCCCCCTACACTTTCCTCCAATAACCTTAAAATTATGCCCCCTTGTATTAGCCATTTCCAGCCTGGCAAGAAGTCCCTGGCTGTCCACTCAATTTATGCCACCTATCATCTTGTAAGCTCTATCAAGCCACCTCTCAACCTCCTTCCCTCCAAAGAGAAAAGCTCTAGCCCGCTCAATCTATCTTCACATGGCATATTCTCTAATCCAGGGGCATCCCGGTAAAGCTCCTGCGCACCCTCTCTAAAGCTTCCATTTATTCCTGCATGAAGCGGTAAATCTTTGCAGCAGTTCATCAAAATAAATATCTGGAGCGTCAATCAAAAAAATTCACACTGCCATAGTTTTTCTCTTCTGTAAAATGGGAGGATGTTGAATGTGAAGTAGAAGCAAAATTCTTTCCCTTTTACTCTGGCAATAGCCTGGCCATCTATATTAAGACCCTTTCCATTCAACGAGATGAAACAAGATTAGGAGAAACAATTTCATTATCAGTAGTTTTCTGACCCTCATTTCATCCACCCAGTTTTCAGGCTGATCTACAGTATATCCTTCTGTAACTTTAGACAACCTTCCTCGCTATGATAACAAAATCACAAATGCAAGCTCATACATAAAGAAATGTATGTATAACAAAATTATAATTAAAAATACAATGTGTGGCTTGGTGGGAAAAGCTCAAGGAGTTACCTTCAGCACAGAACATAGAACGGTACAGCACAATGTTGTGCCAAACCAGTTAAGTTAGTAATCAAACAGCCAGCTAAATTAATCTCTTCTTCCTACACTATGTCCATATCCTTTCATCTTCCTCACATTCATGGCCAGTGATACTCACCTCTACTGCAATGAAGTGCTTTGAGAGGTTGGTCATGGCTAGAATCAGCTCCTGCTTAAGCAAGCACTTGGACCCACTGCAATTTGCCTATTGTCACAATAGGTCTACAGTGGATGCAACCTCACTGGCTCTCCACAAGGCCTTGGGTCACCTGGACAATAGCAATGCCTACATCAGGCTGCTGCTTATTGACTACAACTCAGCGTTCAACACCACCATGCCCTCAGTTCTAATCAATAAGCTCCAAAATCAGGGCCTCTGTACCTCTCTCTGCAACTGGATCTTTGACTTCCTCATTGGGAGACCAGAGTCTGTGCAGATCAGAAATAACAACTCCTCCTCACTGACAATCAACACTGGCGTTACTCAAGGAGGTGTGCTTAGTCAACTGCTCTATTCTCTCCACACCCATGATTGTGTGGCTGGGAACACAACCTGAATGGACAATGAACCCATGAATATTACCTCAGCATGTCTCCTCTCTTTTTGTATGACTTATCTAATTTATTTTTTATATATATTTCTTATTGTAATTTATAGTTTTTATTAATATGTGTGGCAATGTTCGGCTGCTGCAAAACAACAAATGTCATGACATATGCCAGTGATATCAAACTTGGTTCTGATTCTGCCTTACTGTATCTAAACATCTTTTAAAAGTCGCTAATGTTTCTGCCTTGACCACCTCCCCAGGCAGTGCGTTCCAGCCACCCACCACTCTCTATGTAAAAAACTTGCCCGTCACACCTCTTTTGAAATTACTCCCTCTCACCTTAAAAACACGCCCTCCGGTATTAGACATTTCAACCCTGGGAAGGTATAGTCTGTAATACTGTATCCATGCCTCTCATAATCCTATGAACCTCTATCAGATATCCCCTCAGCCTCCACCGCTCCGGAAAAAAACAACCCAAATTTGTCCAACCTCTCATTTTAGCACGTGGCCTCTAATCCAGACAGCATCCTGGTAAACATCTTCTGTACCCTCCCTAAAACCCCGTCATCCTTTCTATAATGAGGTGACCAGAGCTGTATGCAATACTCCAGATACCGCCTAACTGGAGTTCTATTAAGTTGCAACATAACTTCCTGACTTTTGAACTCAATATTTTAACAAATGAAGGTAAGCATGTCGTATGCCTTCACAGTCACCCTATCAACCTGTGTAGTCAGTTTCAGGGAGTTATGAGCTTGGACCCCAGGGTCACTCTGTTCATCAACGCTTTGACCGTAGCAGTGTACTGAGTGAGGGTGAATGGGATGTGAATACTATCTCAGCACCATTGCGACGTCAGCACTTATGCCAAGTGCAGAGAGTCATCACCAAAGGGGCGATTGAAAGATCTTCCTCATCATGTTCAGAGTGCAAAGGCTACTGTTGACACTACAGTTGAGATTAACATGATTGCACTAACGGGGATGTCAGTCACTAGATTGCCTTGTACTATGCTGTTGGCCACCAAACATTTCATTTCATTGAAGATATCCCATAAATGCAATCAGGCACTTAGTGTGAGTTACATAGTGTCCGTGACACTATTCCCTCTAAGCTGTGCGAGTGCGAGGCCGCGCAGTAACTGAAATGCTCCCGTGCACACAGCCTTTGTTGCCACATAGTTTGAATTGTCTTCACGCTTAGACATTAAAAGTGCCACGCAGTTTTCAGGCCGTAGAAAAATTTCCTCCTCAGAGCAATGATTGGTCTACACAACTGTGTAAAAAAAAATATGAGGAAACGTTGGTCCATGATTTTCCTTCGGGATCCTCAGCCACCTCACTTGCCCATGTGCAGCAGAGTTCAAGCACACACAGTGCTGCCCATTGTTGTAACTGCCACTGGTGGGTTTCTGGATCATGTATGTAAAGGCCCACAACTGTGATGACATATACCTACCTTGATATCAATTTTACCTTGAACGTTGAACTTTGGATTGCTTTCACCACCGGCTGTCAGGACTGCCTTACCCACCCAGAATGAGGAAACTCCTTAGGTTGTTGCCCTCTAACAAAAAAACTTGTACTTCTTTAGCATTTCCCTTTCTAGGCACAAAACCCCAAGATAAGACTCATCTATTACTTGGTTCACAATCTTTGCCCCATACCCACACCTATGCACTGAATCACTGACCCAACCTGATCGTACTCCAACCTGTCAACCGATCCAGAAACCTCCCCTGACTACAGCTAACAATGGCCCCTTTGACTGAGTCCATCCCCTTACTTACTGCTGTCTGACATCTAGTGTTATCAGCACCAACAATCACTTCCACTGACTGCCAATTGCCTCATTACTGATGCCAACCTCAACTTGGCATCCAATTGCTTCCTGACGCATGATCTCCAGGAGCTAACCAATGCCCAACCTAATCAGCTGACTCCTTCAATAAACACGTTCACACAACTTTACATGCCCATTGACCATACATACCATCAGATACCCACTTCTGTTCCCCAACATCCCAGCTCCCAGCCCTCTTCTGCTGATTTCATCCCAGACTTAGCTCCTTTGCATCCTTCCTAACAATAAATAGATTTTCAGCAGTTGTTATTGATTCCCGTGCACAAAGAAAAATATTTTCCACCTGGGGGTCCTACTGAATATCAAGCAATACCATAGGCTTAATAACCTGCTGAAATTCAGAGGGGTAAGGCCATCAAACAAAAGAGACACAAGAGATTCTGTAGTTGCTGGAAGTCTGGAGCCACACACACAAAATGCTGGAGGAACTCAGCAGGTCAGGCAGTATCTATGGAGGTAAATAAACAGTAATGATTCAGTCCCAGTGAAGGGTCTCAACCCAAAATGTCAATAAATGTTACCTGATCTGATGAGTTCCTCCAGCATTTTGCATATGGTGTTCATCAAACAAAATACCTTGGGTGAAAATGCTTGAATATTGCTGAAGTTGAAATGATCGCATTGACAAAGAGGATGGAGTGACTTCACCAATGGTGAAGTTGGACTCATCGCACCAATACAGATCTTGGAATTATTACATTAATGCTGAGGTCAGAGTGATTAGACATAGAATCCTAGAGAATCAAACCTCCATATTGGTGTCATCACACCAACTTCAGCTTTGCTGCAAGAAGCTGCCCTCTTGGTGGTTGCAGCCCGAATACACATGATTATGGGACATCAATGACTGCATTGGTGCTGCTTCCTGCACCCATGCAGAGCTCATCCATTTCATCAACTTTGCCTCCAACTTCCACTCTGCCCTCAAATTTAGACCTCCCTCTCCTTTCTCAATCTCTCTGTCTATCTCTGGAGACAGCTTATCTACTGATGTCTTTTATAAACCCAAGGACTCTCACAGTGACCTCAGCTATACCTCCTCCCACCCTGTTACCTGTAAAAATGCCACCCCCTTCTCTCAACTCCTCCGTTTCCGCTGCATCTGCTCTCAGGATGAAGCTTTTCACTCCAGAATGAAGGAGATGTTCTCCTTCTTCAAAGAAAGGGGCTTCCCTTCCTCCATCATCAACACTGCCCTCAACCACATCTCTTCCATTTCGTGCACGTGTGCTCTCACTGCATCCTCCCGCCACCCAGCTAGGGAGTGGGTTCCTCTTGTCCTCACCTAGCACCCCACCAGCCTCCGTGTCCAGCACATAATTCCTCATAACTTCCATTATCTCCAACAGGATCCCACCACCAAGCACGTCTTTCCTTTCCCCTCCCCCCCCCCACTTTCTGCTTTCCACAGTGATCACTCTCTACACGTCTTCCTTGTCCATTCGTCCCTCCCCACTGATCTCACTCCTGGTGCTAATCCTTGCAGCAGAACAAGTGCCACACCAGCCCCTATACCTCCTCCCTCACTACCCTTCAGGGCCCCAAACAGTCCTTCCAGGTGAGGTGACACTTCACCTGTGAGTCTGCTGGAGTCATCTACTGTATCTGTTGCTCCCAGTGTGGCCTCCTGTATATCAGTGAGACCTGATGTAGATTGGGAGACTGTTTCGCCGAGCACCTACGCTCTGTCCACCAGGAAAAGGAGGATTTCCCAATAGCCACCCATTTTAATTCCACTTCCCATGCCCATTCTGACATGTCAGTCCATGGCCTCCTCTACTGCCACACTTACCTTAGCTTGGAGGAGCAACAGCTTTTATTCCGTCTGGGTAGCCTCCGGCCTGATGGCATGAACAGCTATTTCTCAAACTGCCCACCCCCCTTCACCATTCCCCATTCCCTTTTCCGTCTCTCAATGTATCTCCTTACCTGCCTATCACCACCCTCTGGTGCTCCTCCCCCTTTTCTTTCTTCCACGGCTTTCTGTCCTCTCCTGTCAGATTCCCCCTTCTCCAGCCTTGTATCTCTTTCACTGATCAACTTCCCAGCTCTTTACTTCACCCCTCCCTCACTCCTGGTTTCACCTGTCACCTTGTGTTTCTTCCTCCCCCCACCCACCTTCTAACTCTGACTCTTTCTTTCTCCTGTACTAATGAATGGTCTTGGCCCGAAATGTCAACTGTACTCTTTTTCATAGATGCTGCCTGGCCTGCTGAGTTCCTCCAGCATTTTGTATGTGCTGCTTGGATTTCCAGTATCTCCAGATTTTCTCTAGTTTGTGATTATGGGAGACCCCTGATTCAATCCTGAAAATATGATCCCTTACTCATTATTACTACTTTGTCTCCTGCAAAGGATTTGATGGAAACAGAAGTCATTGACAACCAAAAGAAACTGGAAAGAACTTGAAGGAGATACTATTTAACTATTTATGGTTCTATTACTATTTATTATTTATGGTGCAACTGTAACGAAAACCAATTTCCCCCGGGATCAATAAAGTATGACTATGACTATAAAATTATATAGAACTCAGACATCCCACCTCTCCCGGAACTTCCAGGAGTCTTCCACATATTAATAGTGGCTCCCTGATGCCCGCAAATTATATACAATATCACGGAAATCAATTTTTTTGAGAGCGAGCGAGAGAAAAGCAAGAGAGAGCGCGAGAGCGACCACGAGAGAGAGAGAGAGCGCGCCATGGCAGAGTGTGCCAAAAAATATAAAACGTACGTCACCCCAGACTACACTAAAGTGTACCCCTGCCTAATAGGGGTCAAAATAATGACAGTGTTGTTCGCTGCATTGTTTGCAACAGTGACTTGGGGGGGTTAAGACTGTAAAAGACATGTTGAGGTGAGTTTAACAGGTGTCATTCGTTCATTAGCATAGCTAATGTTATTTAAACTAGCTGGCCAGCTGCTAAGGAGCTACTCTATTGCAGACATCCCACCTCTCCCGGAAGTCTCCCGCAAATTGATGGTTCTACCTCCCTGAAATGAGTTTTAGCAGGGTGGGATGGCTGAGAACTATGTTCACATAGTGGGAGTGGCGGGATGGGGCTGATTGGATTGGTATCTTAAGAGCTGGCCTAAAGATAATGGGTGCGTCAAGCATCTTCCCACTTTGCCTTAATAACTCCATAACTCTATGATCTCGATTAATGTTGAGGTCTGATTAATTATAGAAATCAAAATCGAATCTGGTGAACTATTTATAAGAAAACTAACTTGATCTTTCTGTTATAGGATGCGTAACAGATGACATTGGAAGCTTTTCTATCTGAAGACAAGATGCTTCATCAAAGCACGTTGTAGCACTTACAAAGCAATGAATATGCAAACTTCTAGTTCCTTTAGCTCATTTTTGTTCAATGTTTGTTTTTATTTAATTTTAGAAATGGTGCTTTTCCTTTATGTTGTATTGTAAAATTACAAAACTTTCTTAAATATGTTATAGCTTGATATTCTTTATATTTAGTTTCTGTAAATTACACTTGCAAAAATTCACTTTGAAATTATTGAAACATGTTGACTGAGACGGAGGTACTGTATAATGGAGCAGGGAGTGTGAAGAAGAGAAACTTGCAATTCAATGCAGCTTTTATGCATTGGAGTGGCAGGACACAGAAAATGATGATCATGAGAAGAGGGAAAATAGTAAAGGATCTCTGGACCCTGACAACCTGCCAAATTGCTCTCATAAAGCCATAAGACATAGGAGCAGAATTAGGCCATTCAGCCCATCGAATCTGCTCCACCATTTCATCATGGCTGATCTATTATCCCTCTCAATGCCATTCCCCTGTCTTCTACCCATAAACTTGAGTACCCTGACTAATCAAGAACTTATTGACCTCCACTTTAAATAGACTCAATACTTGGTCTCCACAGGCATCGGTGGCAAAGAATTAGAAGTTCACACAATCCAAATTCCTCCCAAGAATGGAGAAAATGCCAAGTCTGGGACACCAAAGGAGGGTATAAGGGGAATCTTGGCTGAACAGGATACCTTACAAGAAAATCATTGATATCTTTATTCAAACACTCTGTAATCCATGTAACTGGAACGTCACTGTTCAAATGTGGTGATATCTGTTACACATATCCATTGATTTGTATATGACTGTAGTATTCATGATCCTTCAGTGAAGTGACACCCATTTCAATGGAGAATAATATAGCAATAGAAGATATTTGAACTCCATCCTGCCCCGCACATCTCAATTTCACCTCATTGCTATTTCCAGCACTGGCTCCACTCTCCTGCCAAGCCTGCTATGTTGTCACCAAAATATTGTCAATGCTTGTGTTGGTTACAAAAACAAATGAAGCATTTCACTGTAAGTCTCAATGCGCATGTGATAAATAGAATGAATTTACATGAATCCTGCTTTCCTTATATTAAAACTTCCACCAGTGTCTGTTTTGAATGTACTCAGTGACAGACTGCACAGCCCTCTTAACAAGAGAATTCTTAGGATTCACTACCCTCTTGGTGAAGAAATGTTCTTTGTTTCAGTCTAGATAGGCTGTCTCTTGATTTTTAGTCGGTGACACCAGTTTCAGACATACAGCCAGAAGAAACATTGTTCGATCTCCCTGCCAAGCCCAATAAGAATATGGGGTATTTCAGTTCTTAGGCCTCTTACTTCCAGAAGGTATAGCCCAAACTGCTTAATCCCTCATTGTAAAACAGTCCCACCCTTTCCATCCCAGAATCAACTTTATGAACGGTCATCGCGCTTCTCCAAGAAAATCCTTGCTCAAGTTGGGAGGGCAAACCTAAACATTATATTCCTATACACTTTCACCAGAATCTTATGTAAGTGTACTACAATTACTTTAATTTTTATCAAAATGAACATCTGAAGTATTAATACTATAGTAATTATTATCTACACTATTGTACCAATTGATGTGTGAATATGTGTATTTAAAATAAATAAAATTTGGATTTCACTTTGACTTTAATGATGCTGTCTGTAAATAACACACACACCGAGTTCCAGTACGGTATAGGCAGCACAGTAGTGTGGTGGTAAGCACAATCGATGTACAGTGTCAGTGGTCATCAATCAGAGTTCATTTCCCGACGCTGTCTGTAAGGAGTTTGTACGTTCTTTCCATGACCGTGCAGATTTCCCCCAAGTGCTCTGGTTTCCTCCCACATTCCAAAGATGTACAAGTTAGGTTTAGTAAGTTGTGGGCATGTTATGTTGGCGCCAGAAGCGTGGCAACATTTGCGGGCTGCCCAGCACAATCGTTGCTGATTTGACTTGATGCAAATGAAGCATTTCACAGTATGCTTTGACGTACTTGAGACAAATAAAGCTAATCTAGTCTAATCTAATTCCAGAGGTTCCAATTAGGTGAGGGTGACCAGCCTTGACATGAAGACAGCATTTGGACAAGTGAAGCACCAAGGATGCCTAATAAAACTAAAGTCAATACACTCAATGCCCACTTTATTAAGTACCTCCTATACCTATCAAAGTGACGACTGAGTATATGTTCATGGTCTTCTGCTGTTGAGACCTATCTGCTTCAAGGTTCATCATGCTGTGCATTCAGAGGTGCTCTTCTGCACACTACACATGCTTATTTGAGTTACTGTCGCCTTCCTGTCAGCTTGAACCAGTCGGGCCATTCTCCTCTGACCACGCTCAATAACAAAGCATTTTCACCCACAGAACTGCTGATCAATGGATGTTTTGAGTTTTTTGCACCATTCTCTGTAAACTCTAGAGGCTGGTGTGTATGAAAATCCCAGGAGATCAGCAGTTTCTGAGATATTCAAACCACCCTAGTACTCAAATACATAAGGCATTGACTGGCGACAGTTTGGTCCTTTGAGCAGTGGCTAATCAGCGATTGGGATTGATTGGTAAGAACAAATTAAAATAAGTCAGGGGAAGAGGAGTGGCCATCTTTGGAGTGGACAGTGTTAGAGTGAGGATTTTGAGGCTTTAGCGCTTCGAGGCTTCGGTGAGAGAAAGTGAAAAGCTGTAGGTAGATATTTTTCCATTATTTATTTTTTGTTTTCTCTTCGTATATATAGAACAGTAGGAATGCCAAGCAGAAGAATTGAAAGCTCTTCTTGCGCAAGTGGGAAGACAGGGAGACCCCCAGTGCACCTAACAACTTCACCTGCAAAGAGTGGCTCTGGCAGCAGCTTCTAACAATCTGCCTTCAGGAGCTGGAGCTGGAACTGGATGAACTCCGGATCGTTCGGGGGAAGGGGTGGGTGTTGATAGATAAGACATTTGCAGAGGCAATTACACCCAAGGTGCAAGACACGGGCAACAGACAGGAAGGGGAATGGGTTTAAACAACCAGTGCAGATTACCCGTGGCCACAAAATACTCTGCAGATGATGGGGTCAAAGCAACACGCACAGCACGCTGGAGGAACTCAGCAGGTCGGGCAGCATCCGTGGAAACGACCAGTCGACGTTTCGGGCCGGAACCCTTCGTCAGGACTGTAGAGGGAGGGGGCAGAGGCCCTATGAAGAAAGTGGGGGGAGGGTGGGTAGGTGGGTAGGTGAAGACTGGTAGGTGCCAGGTGAAAAACCAGTAAGGGGAAAGATAAAGGGGTGGGGGAGGGGAAAAGTAGAAAAGGTGAAGAAGGAATAGGGGAAAGCACAATGGGTAGTAGAAGGAGGCGGAACGATAAGGGAGGTAATAGGCAGCTGGAAGAGTGGGCAGAGTGAAACTGGGATGGGGGAAGGGAGAGGGAGGGAATTACTGGAAGTTGAAGAATTCAATGTTCATGCCAAGGAGCTGGAGACTACCCAGACGGTATATGAGGTGTTGCTCCTCCAGCCTGAGTTTGGCCTCATCATGGCAGTAGAGGAGTCGCCCTCAACTATAGGTATATCACTTTGGATACTGTTGGGGGGGCGGGGGGGAATGACCTTGTAGAGGAAAGTCATAACGGAGTCCGGCTCTGTGACTCAGAAGGGAAGGGGGGAGAAGAAGCGAGTTCTGGAGATCAGGGATTCGTTTGTTAGGGAAGGAGAAAGGAGGTTCTATGGATGAGAACAAGATTCCTGGATGGTATACTACCTCCCAAGTGCCAGGGTCCAGGACATCTCCAGTCGAGTCCTCGGCATTCTTAAGTGGAAGTGTGAGCAACCAGAGGTAATTGTCCAAAGGTAGGAAGAGTGACGAGGTTCTGCAAAGTGAGTTCAGGGAGCTAGATGCTAAGATAAAGTGCAGGACCTCCAGAGTTGTGACCTCAGGATTACTACCCATGCAACATACTAGTGAGGTCAGAAATAAGATTATGCAGTTTAACATGTGACTAAGGAATTGGTGTAGGAGGGAGGGTGTCTGATTTTTGTATCATTGGGCTCTCTTCCAGGGAATGTGGGACCTGCACAGAAGAGATGCTTTACATCTGAACTGGAGGGGGACGTATCTCCTAGCACGAAGGATTGCTAGTGCTGCATGGCGCGGGGGTGGGTTGAGGTGGTTTAAACTAGAGTTGCAGGGAGATGGAAACCAGAATGCCAGGACAGATAGTGCAGAAACTTGTGAAATTAGACAGCTCCATCATGGCAACGAGCCTACGTAGTATCCAAGACATCTTCAAGGAGCAGTGCCTTAGGAAGGCAGTATCCAACATTAAGGACCCCCACCACTCAGAGCATGCCCTCTTTATATTGTTACCATCAGGAAGGAGGTACAGAAGCCTGAAGGCGCACACTCAGTAATTCAGAAACAGCTTATTCCCCTCTGCCATCTGATTTCTAAATGGACATTGTACCCATGAACACTACCTCACTACTTTTATATTTCTGTTTTGTTGCAGTACTTATTTTAACATAACAATTTAACAGTCATATATATACTTACAGTAATATAGTTTTTTCTATATATTTATTTATTTATTTATTATGTATTTCATTGTACTGCTGCCCTAAAGTTAACAAATTTCACAACATATGTCAGTGATAATAAACCTGATTCTGATTCTGGAGAGGTTGTGGAGACAGATATTGTTAAGACCTCAGACGAGGTCAGGAATCAAAAGGTTGAGCATGGTGCGACTAGTGTCCTGAACTGCCTATCTTTCAATGCAAGAAGTATCATAGGAAAGACAGATGAGCTCAGGGCAATGATCAACACATGGAATTACAATATTGTAGCAGACATCCTACCTCTCCCGGAAGTTCTGGGAGTCTCCCGCATATTGATAGTGGCTCCATGATGCCCGCAAATTATATACAATATCCCAGAAATCGTTTTTTTTTAGAGCAAGTGAGCAAGTGAGAGCGAGAGAGAGAGAGAGAGAGCGCCATGGCAGAGTGTTCCAGAAAAAGAAAACATAAAACGTACGTCACCCCAGACTACACTAAAGTGTACGCCTGCCTAACAGGCGTCAAAAATAATGACAGTGTTGCTCGCTGAACTGCTTACAACAGTGACTTTTCTTTTGCCCATGGTGGGTTAAGACTGTAAAAGACATGTTGAGGTGAGTTTAACAGGTGTCATTCGTTCATTAGCATAGCTAACGTTATTTAAACTAGTTGGCTGGCTGCTAAGGAGCCACTTTATTGCAGACATCCCACCTCTCCCAGAAGTTCCGGGAGTCTCCTGCAAATTGATGATGCTAGCTCCCTGAAATGAGTTTTTGCAGGGTGGGATGTCTGTTGTAGCCATTTGTGCAACATGGTTGCAGGAGGGGCAGGATTGGCAGCTCAGTATTATGGGGTTCTGTTGTTTTAGACACAACAGAGCAGGAGGGATTAAAGGAGAAGGGGCAGTGTTACTACTCAGGGAAAATGTCACAGCCAGGACAGACTGGAGAACTCAGCTAATGAGGAGTTACGAGTGGAAATGAGGAAGAAGAAATGTATGACTACGTTAATGGGGCTGTATTACAGACCACCCAACAGTCTGCAGGATTTAAAGGAACAAATTTGTAGAGAGATCACAGACTGTTGCAAAAAACATAAAGTTGTTATGTTAGTTGATTTTAACTTTCCACATATTGAGTGGATAACTTGTTCACCTCAATGCTGAATTGACTCCAGAACCTATAGACTCACTTTCAAGGAATCTACAACCTAGTATTATTTATTTACTTTTTTATCATTTGCATGATTAGTCTTTTGCACCTCGATTTCTGTCAGTCTTTTTATTCATAGTTTTTCATAAATTCTATTGTATTTCTTATTTCCCTGCAAGAAAACAAATCACAAGGTAGTATATGGTAATACAGTACATATACAGTACATTCCTGGATAATGAATTTACTCTGAACTTCAAACTATCCAGCCAGTGGATTTGCTTTACAATTTTTGTTTCATGAATAGCCATCAGGAAGCATCTTTAACCTATTATAAAGTCAATTGATAAATTTAAATTCAGATGAATAAAATAAACTTGATAGGGGTTACCATTTATACATAGTCATAGTCTATTGATCCCGAGTTTTTGTTACAGCTGCATCATAAATAATTAAATAGTAATAAAACCATAAATAATTAAAGTAATATGTAAATGATGCCAGGAAATAAGTCCAGGACCAGCCTATTGGCTCAGGGTGTCTGATCCTCCAAGGGAGGAGTTGTAAAGTTTGATGGCCACAGGCAGAAATGACCTCCTATGACGCTCAGTGTTGCATCTCGGTGGAATGAGTCTCTGGCTGAATGTACTCCTGTGCCCAACCAGTACATTATGTAGTGGATGGGAGACATTGTCCAAGATGGCATGTAACTTAGACAGCATCCTCTTTTCAGACACCACCGTGAGAGAGTCCAGTTCCATCCCCACAACATCACTGGCCTTACGAATGAGTTTGTTGATTCTGTTGGTGTCTGCTACCCTCAGCCTGCTGCCCCAGCACACAACAGCAAACATGATCGCACTGGCCACCACAGACTCGTAGAACACCCTCAGCATCGTCCGGCAGATGTTAAAGGACCTCAGTCTCCTCAGGAAACCTGTGCACATTACAATTTTTCATTCCATTTTATGGACATTAATTGCAGAAGTCAGAAGCGTCCATTATGTCTACCACAGGAAAAGCTTCTCACCACTTCCTTCCACTGAGTCGACAGGTGCTCTTAGCATTGCAATGCTGATTCCTTCCTTCCAAGGTTTCAATGAGTATGCTCTCAACTGCACAAAAAAATCCAAGAAAAAATTCCATAGAGTGTTTCTTTTTGGTGGCTTTTTTCCAGTGCTTGAAGATGTCCATTGTAGGCAAAAAGGTGTGGATTATTAATGTCTATTAGACCATGAGCTGGATGCAGGAATCCAAATCTTGGTCTTCTTAGACACTTTTTCAAACAACGCGGGATAATGCTGGGGGCAACAGTGACTTGTTTTTAATCAATTTTTGTTGTTGCTGGCTCTTAAAGTTTCGGAAGTGATCCATGTTTTTCACAGCTATGTGAGGGATGTTCATCACTTCGGAGCAGTGTTGCATAGCACGGGAAAGTTAGAGGAAGTCCATCCTCTGAATGTTAATGTAAGGGTCTCTTTACTAATTGTTACTACTACCTATTAACTAATGATGACAGAGTTCGATCTGTCTGTATGTCAAAGAATGCTGATGTGTAGATCACGTGTTGTGGTTCCCTCAAAATTGTGAACTAGACTGTTAGAAAATTTATATGAAGGACAACTGGGTACAGTCAAGATGAAGAATCTCACTCAGAGCTATGCGTAGTGGCCAGGACAAGACAGACAGATTGAAAACTGGACCAAAAGCTGTTCAGGATTCTACAAAGTTCAATATGCACCCCCACAGGCACCGTTACACCCATGGGAGTGGCCATCTTCACCGTAGCAAAGAGTACACATTGACATTGCTGGGCCATTCATAGACTCCATGTTTCTGATTGTTGTGGATGCTCATTCAAAGTGCCTAGAGGTCATACCAATGAAGCCAACCACCTCAGGAAAGACCGAGACTACCTTCTCCAAAAATGGCTTACCAGATTAAATTGTGAGTGACAATGGACCACAATGCATTTCAGAAGAATTTAGACTATTTATGAAGAAAAATGGCATCAAACATTTCAAGTCAGCTCCTCACCACCCAGCAATGAATGGGTTAGCTGGAAGGTTTATCCAAACCTTGAAGAAGTCCATTAAAATGATGAACAAGGAGGATATTTCTCTACAGCAGAAGGTGGACAACTTCCTTTTTGTGTACGCAATCTCTGTTCATGCGACGATAAATCAAACACCTGCAGTGCTGTTCATGAGCAGGAATCTGAGATCTTGCATGAACTTTCTGAAACCAGATCTCCAGCGGGAGGTGCAGAATAAACAGTTCAGCCAGTTGCCAGGTAAGTCAGAATACTGCTGCTGCTAAGTTAACAAATTTCACCACACATGCCGGTGATAATAAACCTGATTCTGATCTGAGACTGAAGAGACTGCAGATGCTGGAACATGCAGCAACAAGCAAGATGCTGGAGAACTCCCAATGGGTCAGGCAGCATCTCTGGAGGAAAATAGACAGCTGAATTTTCTGTTCAAGATGCTTCACCTGGACCGAGCCTCTGCCCAAAATGTCGACTGTCCATTTCGCACCACGGATGATACTGACCTGCTGAGTTCCTCCAGAATTTTACGGGTTTAGTTGAAATATGTTCTTCAAATGAGAAAATGGACTATGGTGATAAGCTGTTGAAGGAGTAAGAAAAGAAAAGAGGAACATGGTGTTTTCTTACGTGGAATGGAATGCTCACAAGGCAGCTACAGAAATGGGAACAAATACCCAGAATACTATTTCAAATCTAATTGTAAGGCTATCGCAAAAGGATATGTTCAAAGCTATTAAAAGAAAAACTTAAGATGAAAAAAAAAATTCAGAATATTTCTCCTCAAGACAAGTTATTTACATTTAGATAGACAGTTAGGCAGAGCAGCATAATCACATAAGAAACAACTATTTGCTTCAAATGGAAACAGTCAGATCCAGCTGAATAAATTAATTAAGATGGGATGAATAGATTCCTCATTACCTCTTTGCATTCTGTGCAGATTCTGAATGACAGTCCCAATAATGAAGTTTGTTGAATTGGCTGACAGATGATTCGTTTACAAGGTAGCAATACAGAACACACAGAACCATTAATATAGCATGTCCGTACCTTTCAGGGATTCATAAAGTGCTGTACAGACAATCAAACTCATTTATGGATGCAATTATAGTCCAGGAAATGTGGCAGCAAAATTGTATGAAGTAAGCACTCTCAAATAGCAATCTGAACATGATAATTTTTCTGGTCTTTTGGAACAGAGGGATGAATAACTACTGACCAAAAGTGACACTTCTCTAGACTTGCCTCTCATCTAATTACTGGCCAGATTATTGGGAATAACCACAGGACGCAAAGTTCAATGTAATTTTTTTATCAAAGTACGTATACGTCACCATACACAACCTTGAGATTCATTTGCTTGTGGACATACTCAATAAAATCTATAGAATAATAACCATAATAGAATCAATGAAAGAATGCACCACAGAATACAACAAACTGTGTAAATACAAAAAGAATAAAAACAGTGACAATAAATAATTAAGCAACAAATATTGAGAATATCAGATGAAAGTGAGTCCATAGGTTGTGGGAACACTTCAGTGATGAGGCAAGTTAAATTGAGTGAAGTTATCCACTTTGGTTCAAGAACCTGATGGTTGAGGGGTAGTAACTGTTCCTGAAACTGGTGAGGTGAGTCCTGAGGCTCCTGTATCTTTGTCTTTTAAATAGCAACATGGGATTTATTAGTTCATCAGTGGGGTTAGATGGGATCTTGGTTTAAATTTGAAAGTGAATTCTAAATCTGAACCATGTTATTAAGCAGTGAGAAGCAGAGACTTGATACTTCATCAAACATTATGTCTGAAATCACCAGACACCATGCTGGTAATCAAAATTTTTTATTCATCTCTACTCCCCATTCTGTAAATGGTTTTGAAAATGCTAAGGAGAAGAAATATATTAAAGACACAAGAGATTCTTAAATGCTGAAAATCTTGATCAACACACACACATACACACACACACACTCACACAAAATATTGGAGGCACTCAGCAGGTCAGGCATCATTTATGGAAATGAATAAACAGTCAACAGTTGACAATTCACTTCCCTCCAAAGTGTTGCCTGACCAGCTGAGTTCCTCCAGCATTTTGTGTGTGTTGCTAAAAATATATTGAACTGCATTACACATCAGACCAGAACTCCCAGTTCATCTAATTAAAATCAGTTGGAATTCAGTGGCATAATTAACACAGGAGATGCTTCCCTCTTTTCTGTGGGTGTTTCTCCAACATGAGTCATGCCCACAGCCAGCGTGGCACTTGGCAGATTTCTGGTGGGAATATGGCAGCAAATTACTTTTAGCACATTAACCAAATGCCTTATCCATTCCCATGAGTTAAATTTCAGCTAAATTTTGGTCCCTTATTTGGCTTACAATAACTGGTTTTCAGAGAAGCAAAAGACTGCGACTGGTGCTCTGCACCTCCGTCTGATGCAACCGAAGTCTGAAGGTACGGTGTGGAGGTTGGTCTCCGTGCACCATTCCGAGCCTGTGGTTGTCTGCTCAACAAACCGTGACTGCCCAAATGTTGAAAAATCTTCAAGTGGTGTCAGTCATTGATTAAGTCTCGCTAGAGGTGTGAAAAACTGAATCCAGGTGCAAGTGTAGATGCAATTTAACCAGATTGGTACCTTGGAGTGTTCACTTTCTCACTTACCCTGTAAAACGGAAGCAGCACCAACTGGGACTTTGGCACAAAATCCAGCAAATAACCTTGTAACTTATCCCCATGGTCACCCTGGCTTTATCCTATCAAAGACAACTCCACTCCCCACATGTTCAACATGGAATCATGGACTTACATAGCACAGAGACAACCTCTTCAGCCCATCATATCCTACATGACTGAAGTGCCCTGCTGGGCCAGTACCCTGCATTTGATCCACATCCCTCTAAACCAGGGGTTCCCAACCTTTATTATGCCATGGACCACTACCATTAATCAAGGGGTCCATGGACCCCATTTAGGACCCCATGCCCTAAACCTTTCCTATCCACGACTAGATTAGAATGTAGACTGGAATTTTTTGTACTTTTCTTGTATTTTAATCTGTCCCATGTTGGCTTGTATCGCAATAGGTTACAATAGGTACATTTAATGTCAGAGAAATGTATCCAATATACATCCTGAAATTCTTTTTCTTCGCAAACATCCACAAAAACAGAGGAGTGCCCCAAGGAATGAATGACAGTTAAACAGCCGTTCCCAGCTCCCCCCTCCCATGCACGAGGAGCAGTAAGGCAACAAACCCCCACTCCAACCAGCAAAAAACCATCGGCGCCTCCACCGAGCACTCAAGAGTGCAGCAAGCTTCAATAAAGAGACAGACTTGCAGTACCCCAAAGACTACTCTCTCACCCGGTAACTCAACATACTGCAGGCTCTCTCTGTCTCCCTAATAAGGGAAAAGGAGGTGTCCCTGTTTCACCTATACACATATAATGGTTCAGTAAATTTTCAATAACTGTAGTATAGCTGCTTCTGCATTATTATTTACCTATTGAGATACAGTGTGGAATAGACTCTCTGGCCCTTCAAACACGCTACCCAGCAACCCCCCCCCCCCAATTTAATCCTAGCCTAACCATGGGACAATTTACAATGGCCAATTAACCTACCAACCAGTATGTCTTTGGACTGTGGGAGGAAACCCATGTGCTCACAGGAAGAACTTACAAATTCCTGACAGGCAACGTCAGGAATTGAACCCGGATTCCTGGTACCGTAAAACATTGTGCTAACCGCTATGCTACCGAGCTGCCCCATGGTTCTTAGTTTTTGTATTGCCCCTTGAATCTGGCTATTTTCTGGTTAATTGTTATCACTGGAATATCCTGTGACCTTTGTCGCTTTTGTATAAGATGACCACGACTTCTTTATCCTCTTTTTTTTCCTTGTCTTCTTTCTTTGTTCGTTCTTTGTTGTTGTAGCACTTAATAAAATGACCATAACCACAAAGCCTTATGCCTCATTCTTGACATCCAAACTTCTGGATTGAAAAAATCATGTACCTGCCCAAATGCCTTTTAAATCTTGTCATTTTGACAGCTGTCACACACCACCTTCCATGTGATAAATTTGCCCTTCAGATTGTTTCAATATTTCTCCTTGCTCTAAATGGGGAAAAATACTGCAACAATCCAGCTTACCTAGGTCTTCCATGATTTTATGAACTTCCATAAGACCACCCCTCAAACACTTTTATTCCAGAGACATCAGTCCCAGCCTATCCAGTCTCTCCTGGTTACTTAATCAGCCAAAAGGTCTCCTTCTATCCATGAATAATCTATCTCTGTGTTAAATTAACTCAACGTTGAGTATCCACAACCCTCAAGGTAGAAAATCCCACAGGTTCTGCACCAGGTGAAGGAAGAAATCTCTCCTCATTTCAATCTTAAATCATCAGCTGCTTATTCATAGACTGTGAATTTTGGAGAAACCCTCCCTGCACCCACCCTGTTGAGCCCTGTAAGAACTTTGTAAGTTTGAACGAGATCTCACATACTTCTTAACTGCAGAGAATTTTATTTTATCATGGTTCCAGGTAAGAGCCGATTTCACTCACTCTCCACGATGGTCACCCCGCTCTCCATGGCACTGAAGCTATGAAGACTGCCCCCCCCCCCAGATGCCATGCTCTGTGTCCGCTAATATGATGAACTGAGAAGTGAGGCTTCGGGCCTACTTCGGGTTTCAGATCTGAGGACCCAATTTGGTTTGGAATGTTGTTCGCTTCTATTGTTTGCAGGATTTTGGGGTTTTTTTTTCCTTTTATTGGATTCTTTCAGGTTTCTTGTGTGGCTGTTTGTAAGGAAACAAATCTCAAGGTTGTATAACTTTATACATTCTTTGATAACAAATGTTCTTTGAATCTGTGACTTCATTTGGGAAGGGCAGGTTTACCATATGAAGATACACTGAGTGTATCCTCAATGTGGTAAACCTGCCCTTCCCAAATGAAGTTTGGTGAATCTTCGTTGTACTCCCTCAGTGGCAACTATATTTACTTTCAAGTATTATAATCAAAATTGTTCACCTGCTTCAAGTGTGGACTCACTAAGGCTGAGTTTAATTGCAGTACTATAAGCCATCTTCACTTTTGCACTCAAATCCTCTCACCATGAAGATTTGGTTTAAAAATTAGTTCATGATGCTGGTAACATAGAAACCACTAGACTGTGACTAAAACCCAATCTGGTTTGCAAATCATCTGCAAGGATGGAGGTCAAAAATCGTTACATAGTGTGGTTTACAGTATATGTAACTACAGATGCTAGCACTAATTAGAGAAGTCAAAGCCAACATTAAAACCAAAGAGAGGGCATAGAACAGAGCAAAAATTAGTGGGAAGATAGAGGATTGGGAAGCTTTTAAAACCCGTTAGAAGGCAACTAACTCTCTTTGGCTTTTATGTTGGCTTTGACTTCTCTAATTACTGCTATTACTGTCATTAAGAAGGTAAAGGTGGAATACAAAAGTAAGCTATCCAACAATATTACCAAAATTTTTTCAGATACATTAAAGAGAGGCGAGAATGGATATCGAACTACTGAAAAGCGATGCTGGAGAGGTAATAATGGGGAACAACAAAATGGCAGATACACAAAATACTGGAGGAACTCAGCAGGCCAGGGAGCATCTATGGCAAAAAGTATTGACAACATTTTGGGCCGAGATCCCTTGCCTGCATTTCCTGCAGATCTTCTCTTGTTTGTAAGTATTTGGCCTCAATCTTCATTGTGGAAGGCACCAGAAGTATAGTGGAAGTTCCAGGTGTCGGGGGCATGAAATGCGTGGTCACCATAATGAGAGAGAAGGTTCTTCGGAAACTGAAAAGTCTGAAGGTAGATAAGACACCTCGATCAGATGGTGTACGTCCCAGGGTTCTGAAAGACGTGCCTGAAGAGATTGTGGAGGTAGTAATGATCTTTCAAGAATTACTAGATTCTGGAATAGTTCCGGAAGACTGGAAAATTGCAGATGTCGCTCCACTCTTCAAGAAGGGACAGAGGCAGAAGAAAGTAAATGATAGGCCAGTTCGACTGACCTCAGTGGTTGGGAAGATGTTGGAATCGATTATTAAGGATGAGGTCTCAGAGTACTTGGAGACACATAATAAAATAGGCCATAGTCAACATGGTTTCCTCAAGGGAAAATCTGACCTGACAAATCTGTTGGAATTTTTTGAAGAAATAGCAAGCAGCAGACAAAGAAGAATTGGTTGATGTTGTGTACTTGGATTTTCAGAAGGCCTTTGGCAAGATGCCACACATGAGCCCATGGTATTACAGGAAAGATTCTAGCATGGATAAGGCAGTGGCTAATTGGCAGGAAGCAAAGTGTGGAGCTAAAGGGAGCCTTTTCTGGTTGGCTGCCAGTAACTAGTGGAGTTCCACAAGGGTCTGTGTTGGGACCGATTCTTTTTATGTTATATGTCAATGATTTGGATGATGGTATGGATGGCTTTGTTGCAAAGTTTGCAAACGATATGAAGATTGGAGGAGGGGCAGGTAGTTCTGAGGAAGTAGAGAAGCTACAGAAGAACTTTGACAGATTAGAGGAATGAGCAAATTAATGGCAGATGGAATACAGTGTTGGGAAGTGTATAGTCATGTACTTTGGTAGAAGAAATGAAAAGGTTGACTATTTCCTAAATCAAGAGAAAATACAAAACTCTGAGGTGCAAAGGGATTTGAGAGCCCTTGTGCAGGATTCCCTAGAGGTTAATTTGCAGGTTGAGTCTGTGCTGAGGAAGGCAATTGAAATGTTAGCATTTATTTCAAGAGGACTAGAAAATAAAAGCAAGGATGTAATGTTGAGACTTTATAAAGCATTGCTGAAGCCTCACTTGGAGTATTGTGAGCAGTTTTGGGCCCCTCTTCTGAGATAAGATGTGCTGAAACTGGAGAGGGGTTGAAAGGAGGTTCACAAAAAATGATTCCAGGATTGAATGGCTTATCATATGAAGAGCGTTTGCTGGCACTGGTCCTGTATTCACTGGAATTCAGAAGGATGAGGGATGACCTCATTGAAATCTATTGAATGGTGAAAGGACCTGACAGAGTGGATGTGGAGAATATGTTTCCTATAGCGAGAGAGTCTAAGACTAGAGGACACAGCCTTAGAATAGAGGAGAAAATTGGATCAGCCATGAGGAAATGGCGGAGCAGACTCGATGGGCCAAATGGCCTAATTTGGTTCCTATATCTTATGGTCTTAAAGTAGACTTTTAACTGGCTCAGCAGCAATTGAGAATGGACTTTTGACATGTCATCACAAACTTTGACAATTTTTTACAGATGCACAGTGGAGGGTATCCTAACTGTTGTACCATGGCCTGGAATAGAATGCGCCAATGCACAAGAATAGAAAAATGTGTAGCTCATGATGGATACAGATCAGTCAATCACAGGCAAAGCCCTCTACGCCACTGAATGTACTTACAAGAAGTGCTGTCACAGGAAAGTAGTATCTATCATCAAGGTCTCCCACCATCCAGGATATGCTTTCTTCTCACTACTACCACTGGGCAGGAGGTACAGGAGCCTTTTGTCCCACAGGAGCAGTTATTACCCTACAGCCGTCTGGCTCCTGAAACAGTCTCGAAACTGAACTGAGTCCAGAACCTATAGACTCACTTTCAAGAAATCTACAGCTCAGTATTATTTATTTTCTTATTTAATATTTGCACAATTTGTCTCCATTTGCACATCATGGATAACTTTACTCACCATAACTCTGAACTGATTCCACAAATTACAGACTCACTTTCAAGGACTCGACAACTCATTCTCAATATTATTTATTTATATTTGCACAATTTGTCTTCCTTTGCACACTGGTTGTTTCCACTTTGTTTATGTATAGGTTTTTCCATAAATTCTATTATAATTCTTTATTTTCCTGTAAATGTCTGCAAGAAAATGAATCACAAAGTGGTATAGGTAGTACATGGTGACATATACATACTCAGATGATCAACTTAACATAGACTTTAACTTTAAGTAAATGCCAGTTATAGCCATTAATGTTCATACCTCGTCAACAAACAGAAACATCTGTGTTCTCCTTTCAATAGTTTGAATTGATGTTGACTTTCAGTAAAGATACCCAATTGATAAAAGGCTTCCAATATTTTTCTCAATAAGGCTCAGCTATTGCTGTAAAAAATTATTCCTAATTAGCCTGCTGCTGCAAAACAACAAATTTCATGACGTACACTCAGGTGCCACCTTATGAGGGCCCTCTGTATCTGATAAAGTGGCCACTGAGTACATCTCCATGGTTGTCTGCTGCTGTAGCCTATCCATTTCAAGGTTCAATGTGTTGTGCATTCAAAAATGCTCTTCTGTACACCACTCTGGTGAAGTGTGGTTATTTGAGTTACTGTCACCCACAGAACTGCTGCTCACTGATTATTTTTTTGTTTATCACATCATTCTCTGTAAACTCTAGAGACTGTTGTGCATGAAAACCACAGGAGATCAGCAGGTTCTGAGGTATCATCCTATTCCACAGTGAAAGTTGTTTAGATCACATTTTTCCCCATTTTGATATTTGGTCTGAACACGTGAATTCACCTGTCACCTTCTAGCTATTCCTGCTTCCCCTACGCCTACATTTTTGCTCTGGCATCTTCTCCCTTCCTTTCCACCTTCAGCCCGAAACATCAACTATTCATTTTCATTGACGCTACCTGACCTGCTGAGTTCCTCCAGTATTTTCTGGATTGCTCTGGATTTCCAGGATCTGCAGAATCTCCTGTGTCACTGATTTGCTGCTCCACAGCAAAATCTCTTCAAGGGATGCCTACTCTGAAGAAGTTTGAATCTTCTCTTTGATGGGAGTTCGGTGAGACCTTTTCTCACTGCTCTCCTTCTGTGATCTCTGCCCCCCTCCAACTCTTCAGCCATTTATTCACCCAGCCTCAATAGTAGCCTTGTGTCCTTCCTGGGAACTTGCCTTCACCGCTATCTTGCTCCACATGGCTTTTAGTTCCATTTTCAGGTCTCTCAGCTTGGGCCTACAGAGGATCCCAGGTACCTATGTTCAGTTCCTATCCCCATTCCTGCTCCTATCAGATTCCTTCTTCTCCAGCTCCTTACCTTTCCCTGTCACTTAGCTTCACCTACCAGCTTCAAGCTGGTCCTCTTTCCCCTACCCCTATCTTTTTATTCTGGCATCTTCCCCCTACCTTTCCAGACTTGAAGAAGGGACTCGGCCTGAAGCATCAACTGCTTGTTCATCTCCATAGGTGCTGCCTGACCTGCTGAGCTCCTCCAGCACTTGTGTGTGTTGAACTGAAACTCTTGACAATGTCTGCATGCTTTTATATATTGAGTTGGTGCCGCATATTGGCTGATTAGATGTTAACGAGCAGGTCTACAGGCGTAACTGATGGTGACCACTGAATGTAGGTTTCTCAAGAAGAAGGAACAGCTGCTGCTGTAAAAGATTTTGCCAGTGAGCAATAATTATCCTGCTGCCACAAACCAAAAACCTTCACAACGTGTATCAGTGTTTAACATACCTGGCTCTAATTCAAATTTTGATTCTCCTAGTGTAGGGTTTCCCCTTCATAAATGTCGAAGATCTTGCGGATTCTAGGAAAATGAACAGATCACTACCTTTGATCACAGAAAATGTAGCAATGCCCTTCACTTTTACCATTGAAAGTGGGAACAGTTATCCAACACAGTAAGGTTGAACAAGTTATCTTTTGCATTAAAGGATACACCTGATGACATTTTAATTCAAGTCTCACACTCGTTATCTCATTAAAACTGCAGACCTCTTCCTTTCAATTGGTTAATTCTTTCACCTGCCACGCTGTTGTTGCAAATACTCTGATAGCTGGTTTCTAGGAGCAAGCAAATCATAAACATAAGAGATTCTGCAGATCCTGGAATTGCAGAGTAACACACATGAAACACTGGAGGAACTCAGCATCTATGGCAATGAATGAACAGCCAATATTTCAGGCCAAGACCCTTCTTCACGACTGAAGAGGAAGGGGAAGAAGCCAGAATAAGGAGGATTGGGGAAGAATGACCTCGACTGTTTATTCCTTTCTGTAGATGCTGCCTGACCTTCGGGTGAGCTGCCTTCACAAGCAAGAAAAGCCTTTCTAATCCATAAAAATCACCGATAAAGGTTGTTGAAGGAGGGAGGAAGGCCGACAGGCAAATCCAGTTTCTGGATTGTATTTTTAAAACTTTCCAGGTTGCCATTATGGAGATTAATGATTAGTTATAATGCATTAGATGCCCTGTGACAAGAAAAGTCGAACAATCGTTCTAACCCACACCCATACTTTCTCAATTAAAATCAAAATAACTGAAAATGCTGAGAATAAGACATAAAACCCAGACAATACTCAACCAATGAGGAGATTCAGCCTTTTCTCTTATTATTTCAGATACACTGTATCAACTTGTTGCCAGTACTGGTTTCACGCTGTTACCTGTTCATGCTGTTAGATCTTCAGCATTAAAAAAATTACACTTGTTGATGAACTTTAGGTAACTGATCAGGTTTCAGTCATTTCAGTAAGTAGTTGTGTCACCAGTTTAACTTGGCACAATCCTATTAAGTAAAATTAAATCTTTCTCCTTCTATTTACGGATATGTAGGCTTTCCCCCCTCAGGTTGGGTGTGACTAAAACTAGAGTTCATAGGTTAAGGGTGAAAGGTGAAATATTAAAGGGGAATCTGAGGAAGTTCTTCACTCAGAGATACCATCAGAAGTGGGTAGATGTGAGCTCAGTTGTAGCATATAAGATACATTTGGATAGCTACATGGGTGTGAGAGGTATGGAGGGCTATAGTCCAGGTGCAAGAAATGGGACGAGACAGAAGACCAGGGTGGGAGAGGACAGATGTCCTAAAGGACCTGTTTTTGTTCTGTAGTATTAGACATTAAGAGCATAAGATGTATGAGCAGAATTAGACCATTTTGGCCCATTGAGTCTGTTCCACCATTTCATCATGGCTGATCTAATTTTCCTCTCAGCCCCAATCTCCTGCCTTTTCTCCCGTATCCCTTCATGCCCTGACCAATCAAGAATCTATCAACCTTTGCCTTAAATATATATGAAGACTTGGCCTCCACAGATACCTGTGGCAAAGAATTCCACAGATTCACCACTCTCTGGCTAAAGAAATTCCTCCTTATCTCCATTATTAAAGGACGTTCCCTCTATTCTGAGGCTGTGTCCTCAGGTCTTAGAATCTCCCACTATAGGAAACATCCTCTCCACATCCACTCTATCAAGACCTTTTGCCTTTCGCCCTTTTGATAGGTTTCAATGAGGTCACCCCTCATTCTTCTGAATTCTAGTGAATACAGGCCCAGAGCCATCAAACACGCTTCATATGTCAAGCATTTAGTCCTGGAATAATTTTTGTGAACGTCTTTTGAACCGTCTCCAGTTTCAGCACATGCTTTCTAAGATAATAGAGCAAAAACAGCTCACAATATTCCAAGTGAGGCCTCCCTAGTGCTTTATAGAGCCTCAGAATTACAACCTTGCTTTTATATTCTAGTCCTCTTGAAATTAGTGCTAACATCACATTTGCCTTCTTTATCGCAGACTCACCCTGCAAATTCTATAATTGTCTGACTATAATTATTTAAGAAAGAGAGAGAATTTACAATTTTATGACATGAAAGAGAACAGACAAGAAATTAGAACTAATAGTGTACCTTTGTTTAATTTAAGCATAAAAGTTATATTGTGTCACTGGATCGCACTTGAAATCTTTTCCAGGCTGATTAACAACAGTCAAGAAATTTGCCTAGGACACTTCCTCTTATGATACCCTTTTGCTTGTCCATCATTTGTTTAGCAGAAGATACATATTTACTGATGTCATGCGGAGCACAGTTCACCAAATATGGTGTTAGAGACACGACACACAGCATGGGTCAATCACTCAAGTAAAAGAGGAAGCAAAAAATTGTAGGAGGTCAGCAAGGAGACAAGAATGGAAGTGCCCCATTGAGACAGAGCTGATGATATCTGAAACCAAAAAGAGAAGCCTGGCAAAGTCCAACAGATCAGGCAGTGAATGAGGAGTTAATGTCACAGGTGGATAAGCCTATGGTAGGCATCATCATCATCAATTTGTGCCATGACATACGACGTAGGAGATCATGGTCTTTGACCATGATTATTCTAGGCAGATTTTTCTACAGAAGTGGTCTGCCATTGCCTTCTTTGGCCACTGTCTTTACAAGACAGGTGACCTCAGTCATAATCAATACTCTTCAGAGATTGTCTGCCGGGCATCAGTGGTCGCATAACCAGGACTTGTGATGTGCACCAGCTGCTCATACGACCATCCACCCCCTCCCATGGCTTCACAGGACCCTGACTGGGGGGCTAAGCAGGTGCTACACTTTGCCCAAGGGCGACCTGCGGGCTAGCAGAGGGAAGGAGCCCCTTACTCCTCCTTTGGCAGAGATGTATCTTGGCCTTCTGGAACAGTGCAGAAGTCAAAGCCAGATACGTCAGGGCGAGAATGGGATGGAAGTTTAGAGTTACTCTGATGGAACAAAGCGGTCCTACAGAGTGCTCATGCAGTCTGGGTTTGCTTTCTCCAATATTGATCGCTAAAATCAGAAGCGAGAAGGATTTGCTGCCTCACCTGGAGGAGATGAACACAAGAGATTCTGGAGAAGCTAGAAATCCAGAGTAACACACACAAAATGCTGGAGGAACTCAGCAGGTCAGGCAGCATCAATGGAAAAAAATGAAGAGTCAATATTTCAGGGCAAAACCCTTCCTTTCCATACAATACTGCCTGACCTTCTGAGTTCCTCCAGCATTTTGCATGTGTTACCCTGGAAGATACAGTATGTGTTTGTAGATGGTGGAACAAGTTGAGGAAATAGGACAAGCGTTGCACCCCCTGCAGTTGCATGGGAAAGTACTGTGAGAAGAGGAACGTCTAGGGGAGACGGAGGAGGTACAAAGGGAACAGTCCTTTTGTGGTGCTCAGATGGGAGTGGATGATCCACTGAAGGTGGAGGATTGTTGGGTAAAGGATGAGGACCATGGGAATCCCCTCCTTGCTTGGCTGAGAAAAGAGGGTTATAAGGTAAATACATGAATAATTATAGGGGCTCTGCCAACTATGTAAGAGGGCAATCCTCAGTTAATGGAAAACATGTCAATTACTTCTCTAGGTGAAGTCTCCACATTGGAGCAGGTACAACAAAGAAAGATCATTGGAAAATGGAATTCATATACTGTAAATTGGTACTTGATAGACACCATAGGCAATGTGTGCCATAGGGCCTATTTCCATTCTGAAGGACTTTGTGACTCTATGTTTTTAAAACAAAATGATTATTGGTCCCATTTTTGTCCTCTACAGTAAAAGTGATTTGAATGTCTCTGATTGAGATTTAGATTTAGGTTCCTTTAATATCAGAGAAAGTATGCAGTATACAACCAGAAATGTGTACTCTTCACAGACAACCATGAAACAAGAGACCCTATGGAATGAATAATAGAACATCAAAGCCCTGAGCTCCCTCCACCTCCCTTCACAGAAGCAGCAGCAAGTGCATAACCCCTGTCACCTCCACTAGTGCCAGCAAAAGGACTGACCCTCCTGCATCAGGCAACGAGCAGCAAAAGCCCCCAAAGAGACATTGATCTAGAGTTCAAAAAAACTACAGTCCATAATCAGGCTCTCTCTCTCTCTCCAGCGAGGGAGAGTTCACTCCTGTAACAATGAGAGCAGAGACCAGCTGCTCGCTGTTCAGAGGTTACAATCTTTCGCATCACTTCTCCAAGCCCCTGTCTCGAGGACCGACAGGCCCTCGCTCTATCAGAAGCGAGAGAGGGAGGGTTCACTCAAGTGCAGGGACCTCTTCCGACAGCAGGCGGCAATTGGCAAATGCACAGCCTACTGTCTCGATGTTTCAGTCACCCACAATGCTTCAGTTGGCAAAACCAGCGAGGAACCGGGCCATCCACAAGGCCACTGCCCCAGGGCACACGGCTTCCAGGCTGCTTCTGGAGATAGCAGAGCACTAGGTCGCACAGCTGGTCCGAAAAACCACCGCTCGTGAAGAGTTGTAGTTTGTACTATAGATCACTGACTCTGACCAAATCCCAATCACCTTGAAAAGAAGGGAAAGAAATAAGAAAATAAGAATAAGCTGTTTCGTGGACAAACTGGAAGAAATTGCCTGGGTCTGCAAAAACCGCTGGCGCCATTTTTCCACGCTGCTCCTACTAGGTGGACCAGTTGGCCTAATTCTGCTCCTATGTCTTATGGTCTGAGAGACTGGGAATGAACGTCATCCTTAATCAGGCTTCCTTCAGTGCAGGAAAGAACTGATTGCATTCACTTCAGGCGTGCGTGATTCAGATTACTTGTTGTTAGGCGACAAAGCGTCAAATAATCACTGTTTCCCCCAGGTGACTGGTGGCAGCATTGGGGTTTCTGCATGTGATGGAGTGGAGAGTGTTTGGTAACCGTACCCTGTACACATTTTGCACAAACGTTGCCTTGTCATTCTGCTGTCATCGTGTTGCATGTGTGCACTTCAAAGTCTTCCACTCCACCCCAGTATATTCTACTAAGGGGTCCTAAAGGGTGGGCTTTCTGGCACCTTTCCCATGATACACTCCAGAATATTCCATCTCTTTCATAATGGGGATGTGTAAATATGTATATTGTTTGTATACTGTATTTAAAATAGAAACTTCTATTTATTTTGTAATATGATTGTAAATACATTGTGGAGTGCATCATATTCTGATGCGTGTGTAGTCCTAACTTTGTAGGTAATTAAAGATGGTATGTCCTGGTGCCGAGAAAAAAAACTGGGACAGAGGGGGCGGGGGGGGGGGGGGCGGGAGAGAGAGAGAGATGTTCACAATTGACAATGTAAGGACCTTTTTTGAAATATCTGGTAGATATCTTTTTGTAAATATTGGCAGTTTTCTTTCACTACCTTCACTAATTCTTGTAAATATGATTTCTCAATGCACCGAATAAACACACTTGCACAGAAGTGCTAAGCAACCCTAGCCTTCTTTTCTTTGTTCAAAACCCAGGACATCTCTTGGTTTCAAAAATTAATTCTCAATACTTTTACAACAATGGTCTGACATGTGGAATACAGTGAGGGAGTGCAAGACTGTGGCAGCTCATCATTCCCTGAACAGTACTTGGATGGATTTGCACAAGGACTGGTTCTCCATTAGTAAACACAGGAGAACCTGCCAACACTAAAAACTTAAGCAGCACACATAAAGTGCTGGAGGAACTTGGCAGGTTAGGCAGCAACGATGGAGGGAAATAAACAGTCAACATTTCTTGACAAGACCCGCCTTGAATTGGAAAGAAAGGGGGCAGAACCCAGAATAAGAAGGTGAGCAGAGGGGAAGAAGCTGGAAGGTGAAAGGTGAGCCCGAAAGGGGGAGGGGGGGATAAAGTAAGATGCTGGGAGGTGATAGGTAGAAGAGGTAAAGGGCTGAAGAAGGAGGAATCTGATAGAAGAGGGCAGTGGACCAAGAGAGAAAGGGAAGGCTGAGGGGCACCATAGCAGAAGGAGGTGCAATCATCTCCAAGCTTCTGACCTCATCTTCCCTCGTCCACCCAGCCACCCACATTCACCCTCACCTAGTTTCACGTATCTCCTCCCTGCTTGTATTCCTCCACCCCCCCCCCCCCCACCCTTCTATTTCTCCCTTCCTTTCCAATACTGCTAAAGGGTTTTGGACCGAAACATCAACTGTTTATCATCCTCCATAGACGCTGCCTGTCCAGCTGTGTTTCTCCAGCATTTGGAATGTGCTGCTCAAGATTTCCAATCCTGCAGAATCTCTTGTACTTAGAATAATAAGGACATTTACTTGGTTTACAAAGACGGATCACCAAAGTGAGAAACAGATCATGAAGATCTCAAGGTCATGGGTCTGATAGAAACAATTTTTTCAGTTTTAGACTTAGAACCAGGTTTAATATCATTGGCATATATCGTGGAATCTGTTGTTTAGTAACAACAGTACTTTGCAATACGTAATGAAAACATTATAACTTACAATAAGGAATATATATTATACTTTATTTTTTTATTTATTGAGATACAATGCAAATAGCCCCTTTCATCCCTTCAAGCTACGATGCCCAGCAATCTCCTGATTTAATCCTAGCCTATTCACGGGACAATTAACAATGACCAATTAACCCATCAACCAGTATGTCTTTAGGACTGTGGGAGGAAACCAGAGCACCTGGAGGAAACCCACACAACCAGAGAGAGAACGCACAAATTCCTTGCAGGCAGCGACAGAAATTGAACCCAGGTTGCCTGCACTGTAAAGTGTTGTGCTAACCATTACGTTACCGTGGAACCTAGACACACACACACACACACACAATTACATAAGCAGTGTAAAAAGAGGGGGGAATAGTGATCAAAAGATATAAAAGCAGTACACTGTCTCTTGTTTTGCTCACTGACTGGTTAAAGTACAATGAGTAGCCTTTAAAGAAAAAACCCTTTACTGAGATACTGATGTAGAGTTGCAGCCAAAAAGTTCTAATTTAACTTCATCAGTCCACAGGACTTGTTTCCAAAATGTTTAGATGTTCCTTTGAATCTTTTGATTAGAACTTTTTGGCCGCAATAAGCAAAGGTATGTTTGGAGGAAAAAAGGGTGCAGAATTTCATGAAAAGAACCCCTCTCCAACTGTTAAACATGGGGGTGGATCGATCATGCTTTGGGCTTGTGTTGCAGCCAGTGGCACAGGGAACATTTACTGGGAGAGGAAAGAATGAATTCAATTAAATACCAGCAAATTCTGGAAGCAAACATCACACTGTCTGTAAAAAAGCTGAAGATGAAAAGATGATGGCTTTTACAACAGGATAATGATCCTAAACACACCTCAAAATCCACAATGGACTACCTCAAGAGGCACAAGCTGAAGGTTTTGCCATGGCCCTCACAGTCCCCTGACCTAAACATCATCGAAAATCTGTAGATAGATCTGAAAAGAGTAATGTATGCAAGACAGCCCAAGAATCTCACAGAACTAGAAGGCTTTTGCAAGGAAGAATGGGCAGAAATCCCCCAAACAAGAATTGAAAGACTCTTAGCTGGCTACATAAAGCATTTACAAGCTATGATACTTGCCAAAGGGTGTGTTACTAAGTACTGACCATGCAGGGTGCCCAAACTTTTGCTTCGGGCCCTTTTCCTTTTTTGCTATTTTGAAACTGTAAAAGATGGAAATAAAAAAGTTTTCTTGCTTAAAATATTAAAGAAATGTGTCAGCTTTAACTTTATGCCTTTTGGAAATCAATTCATCTTTTACTCGCTTAGCTATTTACAGTAACAGAAATTTTGACCAGGGGTGCCCAAACTTTTGCTTGCCACTGTATATATAGAAGTTTGTCAGAGTTTTAGATGTCATGCTAAATCTCTGCAAACTCATAAGGAAGTAAACATACTTTTGCGCTTACTTTGTAATTGCATTTAGGTGCTGGTCCCATTATAGGTCCTCCAAAATAATAACACTGAGAAATTTAAAGTTTCTGACCCGCTCCACCTCTGATCTTCCGATGAGGACTGGCTCTGGTTTCCTTCTCCAGATGTCAATAATCAGCTCCTTGGTCTTGCTGACATTGAGTAAGAGAATGTTGTATGGCGCCACACAGCCAGATTTTGTGGCAGCAGGATGATGCAAGACATAAAAAGTTACTCTAAGCTACAAAAAAATAAATAAATCGTGCGAAAGACAATTGTAAAAATAATAAAAGAAATCGGTGCTTATGTTTCCAGAGTAAAAAAAGTTTTGTGCGCATTTGTAACCGCTTCCTTTTTGATTGTCTGCAGATCTTATGAACAGTGTTTTCAGAATTCACGTTTCCAGCTCCAGGCATAATGGGGGTTGGGACTTCAACTGCTTCAGTAATAACATCCCTCACGAGGCAACCGCAGAAAGCTTCACACCATAGAGCTCGGCAGGTGTTGAATTTCTACACTCGAGCTGTCCTCAAACGTGCGAAGGAGGAAACAAATTATGTTTATTTACTCTCTTTGTCTCAAGTTATGTTGCACATAAATAACATTATACCAATATACAGTAAAGCTTGACTGCTTTTATGGCCTTTTTTTAAAGTAGTTTTTATGCCCTGTGTTTGCACTAAGCTGGAGGGACAATATTTACTTTGGTGTACGAGTAGATTGATAATCTACGTACAACAATGATATCTGGCCAATACTGCTAATTAAAACAAGGATGTGGAAATAGTTTACAGTTAAAGCTATTTGAATAAAAATAAAGTGGTGAATGTCTGAAAAATGATTAAAAAATAATCACCTGAAATTTATATTAAGCAGTGAGCTAACTGGTTAATGAAAACACTTGAAACTGCCTTGTGTAATTAGTTCCTCTTGGCAAGAAATCAGCTCCATCCACCTACTGATATCCTGTGTGGTGCCGGATATTCTACAGTGTAATGAATCACATGTGGCTAATGTTCTAGCCGCAGCTTCCACCTAAAGATCTTTGACAGCCAGCTAAGCTTTGCCCTATGATCTTCATAAACTATTAGCTGTGAGAATTTAAAACTAATTGTGTATGTAAGTAAAGGAAACTAAAATTACAGTTTTATAAGAATCCGGAATTACTTATATTTATCACTTTGCTGCTGTTTTCTTTCAAAGGTTTCAAAGATACATTTAATGTAAGAGAAATGTATACAATATACATCCTGAAATGCTTCTTCTTCGCAACCATCCACGAAAACAGATGAGTGCCCCCAAAGAATGAATGAAAGTTAAATGTTAGAACTCCAAAGAACCCAGCTCCCCTCCCTCCCGGGCGCAAGCGGCAGCAAGCAACGATTCCCCCCTTCCCCCCACCGGCAAAAATAAAGCATGGGCACCCACCACCGGGCACTCAGGTGTGAACAAAGCAACAGCAAAGGCAAAGTCTTGCAGTACTCCAAAGACTGCTTGTTCACCCGGTATTCAACACACCACAGGCTCTCTCTCTCTCTCTCTCCCCCGAATAAGGGAGAAAGAGATGTCTCCGTTACACAGCAAAATTAATGAACCCCCTTTTTGTCTCCTCACCTGCCCATCACCTCCTTCCAATTCCCCTCTTTCTCTTTCTTTCATGGTCCACTATCCTCTCCTAGCAATTCCCTCTTCTTCATCCCTTTATCTCTTCCACCTGTCCTCTCTCAGCTTCTTAATTCTTCCCCTCTCCCCCTCATCCATGTTCCTCCTATCACCTGCTGGCTCCTTCCTCTCCCCCCACATACTTATTCTGGCTTCTGCTCTCCCTTTCCAGTCCTGATGAAGAATCTTGTCCCAAAACATTGACTGTTAATTCCTCTCCATAGATGCTGCTTGACCAGCTGAGTTCCTCCAGTATTTTGTGTGGGAGGTATATTATTCTGAGTCTATGTTTAATTAGATTCCTCCTCAAAGAGCTGATTATTGACTACAGGAGGAGGAAACCAGAGATCCATGCACGAGTCATCATCAGGGCATCAGAGGTGGAGGGGGTCAACAACTTTAAACTCTTTGGTGTTATTTACTTTAAATTCTTTGGTTGTACTGTGAGTGCTGTGTCCAGTTCTGGTCGTCTCACCATAGGAAGGATGTGGATGCATTGGAAAGGGTACAGAGTAGATTTACCAGGATGCTGCCTGGTTTAGAGAGTATGCATTATGATCAGAGATTAAGAGAGCTAGGGCTTTACTCTTTGGAGAGAAGGAGGATGAGAGGAGACATGATAGAGGTGTACAAGATAATTAGAGGAATAGATAGAGTGGATAGCCAGTGCCTCTTCCCCAGGGCGCCACTGCTCAATACAATGGGACATGGCTTTAAGGTAGGGGGTGGGAAGTTCAAGGAGGATATTAGAGGAAGGTTTTTTACTCAGAGAGTGGTTGTGCGTGGAATACACTGTCTGAGTCAGTGGTGGAGGCAGATACACTAGTGAAATTTAAGAGACTACTAGACAGGTATATGGAGGAATTTAAGGTGGGAGGTTATATGGGAGGCAGGGTTTGAGGGTCGGCACAACAATGTGGGCTGAAGGGCCTGTACCATGCTGTACTATTCTATGTTTTCTGTCCTGGGTCCAGCACCTATAAAAAAGGCACAGTACTGCCTCTACTTTCTTAGAAGTTTTCAAGGTTTCAGCATGTCATCTAAACTTCGACAAACTTCTACAGATGTGCAATGGCGAGTATACTGACTGTTGCATTACAGTTTGATATGGAAACACCAATGCCCTTGAATAGAAGAGACTATGAAAAGTAGTGGATACAGCCCATTCCATCACAGGTAAAGTCCTCCCCAGCACTGAGCACATCTACAAGGAGCACTGTTGTAGGAAAGCAGCATTCATCTGTCATCAAGTACCTCCACCATCCAGGCTTTGCTCTGTTCTCACTGCTGCCATCAGGATCCTCAGATCCCACAGCACCAGGTTCAGAAACAATGATTTCCCCTCAACCATCAGGCTCTCGAACCAAAGTGATAACTTCATTCGACTTCACTCACCCCATCATTGAAATGGTTCCAAAACCTAAGGAATCTACAACTCATGTTCTCAATATTTATGGCTTATTTGCTTATTATTATTAGTTTTTTCACTCTTTTTGTAGTTGCACAGTTTGTTGTCTTTTGCACACTGGTTGTTTATCCGTCTTTGTCATGTGCTGTTTTTCATTGGTACGATTGTGTTTCTTTCTAGTTCAATGGTCATATGGTTCCATTTAATATCAGAGAATGTATGCAACCTGAAATTCTTACTTTTCACAGATATCCACGAAACAGAAGAAAAGCCCAAAGGATGAATGACCAAAACAAAAAGTTGGAACCCCAAAGCACCCCCCTCCCATGCTCAAGCAGCAGCAATGCATCAAGCCTCCCCTTCCCCTCCCCCCATTTGTTCCAGCAGGAAGCCAGCGCCCACCACCCACTGAGCAAGCAATAGTAAAGCCCCCAAAGAGACCATGATCTGGTCTGTCAAGAACTACAATCTATAATCCAGTACTTCAGCATGCCACAGGCTCTCTCTCTCTCACTAACAAGCGAGAGAGTTGTGTCACCCCTTCCAGAGCGAGAGGGGAGACAAACTGCTCACTGTTTTGATGATACAGTCCGCGGCCTTGTTTTAAGCTCGTACGACTCAAGAACCAGCAGACTCACCCTCCCAATGAATGTGTGTATGTGTGAGAGAGAGAGAGAAAGAGAGAGAGCTCCCAATGAATGTGAGAGAAAGAGAGAGAGAGAGAAAAACGGGGAGCCCTCCAACAGTCACTCCCGCTGTCTCCATACTGGTGAAGAATCGGTCGCCTACAGGCCTGCGCAAGGCTGCACGCTGAAGGCGCAAGTTTTCCAGGCCACTGCTGGAGGTATCGAAATCAGCTGGTTGGCACGCACCAAAGCGGGAACACACTGCCTTGAGGAACCAGAGCTTAAGTGCGAATGCCCACAAGAAAATGAACCTCAGGGTAGAATATGGCGTTATATATGACTTGCGGAGATGGGAGTATATTGATCAGAATCTTCACTTTTAATCTGCCAACAGCACTAAAGCCATCTTGTTATCTGTCCTTAGTTTCACGTACCTTCAGAATGGCCAACATCCTCATTTAAAAGTTTCAATTCTGCGGTGTGATTACCAACTTTACCCTCTGGGGAGTCCAAAGAGTTTTCACCTTCTTCACACTAGTCTTGGTGTCTAGAAACTATCGCTAAAGCCTATGGAGTTTCATTTTCACGTAAGTGGGATGACAAGGACAGCAGTCTGAAAGAGCTAGCAACTAGTGGGTTGCCACAGACGACAAAATATTGTGGCTTAAAATATATAAGAAATTTCAAAGTTCAAAGTAAATGTATGATCAAAGTACATATGTATATGTCACCCTACACAACCCTAAGATTCATTTTATGAGCCTACTCAATAAATGCATAATAGATTAATAACCATAATAGAATCAATGAAAGACCACGCCAACTTGAGTGTTCAATCAGTGTGCAAAAGACAATAAACTGATGCAAAACACAAAGAAAAAAATAATTATAATAAATAAATAGGCAATAAGATGACTTAAAATTTAAGACACCTTTCAAGTTATTTATTACAATCTATAATAAAATAGATAATAAAATAGCATAATAGATTAAGAATCTATAAAGGATATACAGAGTACAGTTCCATTCCAGAGGTAAAAGATTGCAGTGGACGTTGTGCACCTGTGATTGACCATTTTAACCAACATCACCAGCATTTGTACTGTTCACTCTCTCCTGGTCTCTGTCACACTCTGTATTTTTTGCTATTTCCACTCACATACCCTCTCCTGCAAGATGAAGCATTAATTCTGTTTCTCCTACCATAAGTGTTGCCTCACCTGCTATTTGTTTCAGCAATTCCATTCTCAATGAGGTGTTCAACCCCTATGTATTTTCTCAGGTGGACCTAAAAGGTGCTGTCGCACTATGTTACTAGTCCTTCACTCGACATTATTAAAACTAGTTATCCAGTCATTGTTTCAGAAACAGTCTGTTTTCCTACAATCATCACATTCTTGAACCGAGCTGCACAAACTCTAATCTCACCTCGGCCACAGAATACTATAAACCACTTCTTGCACTGCCATAGATTTGTTACTGATTATAATTTTTTGCATTTTGCACTAATGTCTCATTTCGCATAGTCTTTTTTTTTCACTTATTGGTATAACTTGTGTTCTATGTGGTAAGAGTTCTATAGGGTAAGAGTTCGGCATGGACTAGAAGGGCCGAGATGGCCTGTTTCTGTGCTATAATTGTTATATGGTTATGGTTATATGTGCTGTCTGAATCAACGTGCCTGTGATGCTGCTACGAGCAAGCTTTTTATTGTACCTATACCGCGCTGTATTGGCACGTGTGATACTGTCATGAACCTGACCTGATTTGACTTGCTGCAGTCAGAGATTCTCGCCTTCCTCTAAAGGTTATCAGTCGTACTGGGCCCACGAACAGCAGGCTGAGTTTCCTCGACTACCACTGCCGGGCAGTACTCAAATCTACTGTAATGAAGTACTTTGAGAGGTTGGCTAGAATTAACTCCTGCCTGAGCAAGGAACTGGACCCAAGCGACACACACAAAATGCTGGAGGAGCTGAGCAGGCCAGGCAGCATCTATGGAAAAGAGGACAGTCAAGGTTCTGGCCGAAAGGTCAACCGTACTCTTTTCCTAGATGCTGCCTGGCCTGCTCAGCTCCTGCAGCATTTTTATGTGTGTTACTCGGATTTCCAGCATCTGCAGACTTTTCTTTGCTTGTGGGAGCAACTGGACCCACCGCAATTTGCCAACTGCCACCACAGGTCTACAGCGGACACGATCGCACTGGCCCTTCACTCAGCCCTGGAGCATCTAAACAATAGCAAAGCCATTGATTGTCGATTGCAGCTCAGCCTTCATCACCATCCTGGTGATGATATCGTATCTGTGAAGTAGGGTACTGTACACAATCCTGATTTGATAGAGACAGACGTGAAGAAGCACGGAGGAACATCTGGAGTAACTTCTGAAATGCCTGCTTCACTGCCACAGCTACTGTGTGATCGAGAATCTCCAGAGGGGAAGGCCCCAAATCCTTGGCCTTGCTTATTGCCTGTTGCCAGGGCCGGGGTTGAAGCGCTCGGCAGAGATAGTCCTCGGTGCTCGGTGTTGGAGAGTTAGTCGGAGGCTCAGAGTTTTTGGACGGACTCGTAGTTGGACTGTGGTCGGATGCTTCCGGGATGCTGCATCGGCAAGTTTGCGGCGCTGGAGGTTTACCGTCTGCGTGAGATGATGGGACTTTCGAGGGGCTTTGAGACTTTACCGTGCCCGTGGTCTGTTCTTATCAAATTACGGTATTGCTTTGCACTGTTGTAACTGTATGTTATAATTATGTGCCTTTGTTAGTTTTTCAGTCTTGGTTTGTCATGTGTTTCTGTGATATCATTCTGGAAAAACATTGTGTCATTTCTTAATGCATGCATTACTAAATGACAATAAAAGAGGACTGCGTGTCCTCATAATCTAATCTAATCTAATCATTTTCTCAGTACCAATCCAACACCATGGGCCTCTGTACCTCCTTCTGCAATTTATGAGGGGACCACAGTGAGTGCGGATTGCTAATAACATTTCCTCCTTGCTGACAATCAACACAAGTATACATCAAGGAAAGGCTCTCGTCTTTCTACACATGACAGTGTGGCCAAGCACAGCTCAGATGCCATCTATAAATTTGCTAATTTATTAAAATTCAGGCATTGCACTGTGCCAGGATTAAATGAAGTCAAATGACTGGAGATTCCATTGCTCTCAGCAACTGAGATTCTGAGCTGTATCAGGCAAGGTATTTTCTCTCCTTCAATTACCATTTCAGAATAATTCCATTAGCTTGGTATCTGCACAGTAAAGCACTAACACTGCTGTAAGGGCTTGTTCAAAATAAACCTCAAAATATTGCAGTTCAATTATTTTCCTACCAAGTGCTAGAAATTTTAATCAGAAATGTCAGGCCCTCCCTCAAACCCTTGGAAAGGAGTTTTATTTCCTTGCTAAGTTGATATCATTTTGAAAAATAGTAGCTATTTGCACAGAAAAATTATTATTAAAATTCAGAAAAGTTTTGCGTAACCTTCATGTCATATATTACAAAATACAGTAAGAACTTTTCTTAGATTCAGTGTAAGAGAAACAAAAGCATGCAAGGATTAAACATTATCTTAACTCATGCAAATGCTCAACAGTTATACAGCTCACAAATCACAGAGATGGTTCTAAAACCTCAGCAATGTATAATGACAATGCTAATGTATTGATACAGTATGTCACCAACATTGGCCTCTAAGAAAAATGGCTTTTAGTCATAGTCATAGTCATAGTCATACTTTATTAACCTCAGGGGAAATTGGTTTTCTTTACAGTTGCTCCATAAATAATAAATAGTAATAGAACCATAAATAGTTAAATAGTAATATGTAAATTATGCCAGTAAATTATGAAATAAGTCCAGGACCAGCCTATTGGCTCAGGATGTCTGACCCTCCAAGGGAGGAGTTGTAAAGTTTGATGGCCACAGGCAGGAATGACTTCCTATGACGCTCAGTGCTGCATCTCGGTGGAATGAGTCTCTGGCTGAATGTGCTCCTGTGCTCACCCAGTACATTATGTAGTGGATGGGAGACATTGACCAAGATGGCATGCAACGTAGACAGCATCCTCTTTTCAGACACCACTGTGAGAGAGTCCATTTCTATCCCCACAACATCACTGACCTTACGAATGAGTTTGTTGATTCTGTTGGTGTCTGCCACCCTCAGCCTGCTGCCCCAACACACAACAGCAAACATGATAGCACTGGCCACCACAGACTCGTAGAACATCCTCAGCATCATCCGGCAGATGTTAAAGGACCTCAGTCTCCTCAGGAAATAGAGACGGCTCTGGCCCTTCTTGTAGACAGCCTCAGTGTTCTTTGACCAGTCCAGTTTATTGTCAATTCGTGTCCTTATGACCTTACCTGGTGAGTCAGGGCTGGGTGTGTCTGCACCCGTACCAGCTCCTGCCCCCGGCACTCCTCCTCTGCCACCTGACCCACATTCCTCCCAGAACACACTCTACCCTCGTCATTCCCAACATCCTTTGCCAGATTTACAAACTTGCTCTCCGCTCCACATTGTCAATTTGTGCATGGAGCATCTTCTACAATCTCAAGATGTTTGAAAGTGCTTTAACAAGTGCCTTTGCTTCCTGAGAACTTTGCAAAGATTCAGTATAACATCTAAAACTTTGACAAACGTCTATAGATGTGTGGTGGAGAGTGAACTGACTAGCTACATCACAGCCTGGTATGGAAATACCAATGCCCTTGAATGGAAAAACCTACTAATATAGTGGATACTGCCCAGTTAATCGCAGGTAAGGCCCTCCCCACCATTGAGCACGTTCACATCGAGCGTTGTCGCAGGAAAGCAGCATCCAGTATCAGGGACCCCACATCCAAGTCGTGCTCTCATCTCACTACTGCCATCAGGAAGAAGGTAATGGAGCCTCAGGAGTCACACCACCAGGCTGAGCAACAGTTATTACCCCTCAACCATCACGCTCTTGAACCAGAGGAGATAAAACCACTCCACTGAACTGTCCTCACAGCCAGTGGACTCACTTTCAAAGACTCTTCATCTCACGTTCTCAATATTTATTGCTTGCTTACAGTACATATGTAGAGCTAATGTGCCTAAGAGTTTTGTACAGTACTGTAGTAATTTTATGTACTACTGCACTGTACTGCAGGTGCAAAAAAAAACAAATTTCATGGCGTATGTGAGTGATGATAAACCTGATTCTGATATGGGTTTCTACTGGAGACTGACAGAGGGATGGTGGAAGGGTGGGGGGGGCAAGGAGAGGATAATCATGGTTAGGAAAAGGGAAAGGGAGAGGGGAGAGTGTGGGAAGTACCAGAGAGACACTCTGTAATGAGTAATAAACCAGTTGTTTAGAATGAAATGACCTTACCTGGTGTCTCAGGGCTGAGTGTGTCTGCACCCGCACCAGCCCCTGCCCCTGGCACTCCTCCTCTGCCACCTGACCCACATTCCTCCCAGATCACACTCCACCCTCGCCATTCCTAATATCCTTTGCTCCTGCCAGATTTACAAACTTGCTCTCCGCTCCACATGGTCAAATACAGTACTGAGCAAAAGTCTTAGGCACCCTAGCTATATATATGTGTGTGTGTGTGTGTGTGTGTATGTATACTTATTATCGTCATTTCTCTTGCTTCATTTTGTACTGCACAGTTTGTTGTCTTTTGCACACTGGTTGGCTGCACTGTTGGGTATGGTCTTTCACTGATTCTATTATGGTTATTGGATTTATTGAGTATGCCTGCAAGAAAACGAATCTCGGGGTTGTATATGGTGACATATATGTACTTTGATAACAAATTTACTTTGAACTTTGACCTCCAAGAGGACCACAGCCTTGTCATAGGGTCAGTTGGCTGGTTCAGTCACCTGGACAGCCATGCTGGCTGGAGTCAGGGCTTTATGCTTTGGCTCTTGGTAGGGTCACCCATACCAGACAGGTCAAAGGGCAAAGGCCAGGCTATTAGTGGTCCACCGGTCCTCCAGGTTCTGCGGTTCAGCTCAGAGCTAACAACCCTGACTGGTCAAACAGAATTGTTATGGAAACGGCGAGGAAGATTCCTTCTACATCTGAGTGCGATGGTATTCCCGAGTCTCCACCTGGAACTGGCATGACAGATGGTAGTGAAAACCCAGAGGAAGCAACTGACATGATGAAGGAAGCCTTGAACACTACCAGGGGTGGAGGACTTATTGCTGCCCTGAACACTAGTGGCACAATGGGCAGGAAGTAAAGTTTGAACTTTGAACGCAGTTTGGCACTTGAAGGGTATTTAGTAATATGGGAAATGTGACAACTAGTTTTCACATAGAAAGATCACTCGTACCGTAGCGTAACAATGATCAGATAACATTTTAGGGATGTTGAGTGTGAAATAATATTGACCAAGACATCAGCGTTAACATTGCTATTCGACTTCAGATAGTAATAGAACACAGAGAAAAGCCCTTTAAGACCCATAGCCTACTGATTCAGGCAAAATGGCCTACCAACTGAACCACAACTGACACTATAACAACGCTAATTATTTCCTGCAGTACTTTTCCCAAATGACCACTCATCATAAATAACTTTACAACAGGGGTCCCCAACTTTTTTTACGTCATGGACTCCTACGGTTCGGTGGATCCCAGGTTGGGAACCCCTGCCCTCGAGGGTGAATGTTGACAATCTATTCAGCCACAGGGTAGGGGGGGTGGGGGGAGAGGAATGTTAGCAAAGCTGATGTCAACCTCCTCTAAATGTATCCAGGTTTCTGATCTTTCATTTCCCACTCCCCACTATCAACTGAGTCTGGGGGTTCTGAGCCCAAGGGTGGTATACTTACAATTTTTCAGAAGGACATTGACTGAGCACAAAGCCAGGATTGAACGGAGATCAGGTGGAATGTGAGGTGTTGTCCCCCTAGTTTGCATTGAGCCTCACCCCAGCGGTAAGGGTGGTGAATCTGTGGAATTCATTGCCACAGAGAACTGTGAAGGACAAGTCATTGGGTACATCTAAAGCAAAGGTTGATAGGTTCTTGATTAGTAAGGGCATCGAAGGTTACAGGGATAAAGCAGGAAAACGAGGCTGAGAGGGAAAATAAATCATCCATCATCAAATGGCAGAGGAGATTCAGTGGGCTGAATTACCTAATTCTCTTCGTATGTCTTGTGGTCTTATAGTCTTAAGAAAGCTGAGGACGGACTGGTTAATATGGGAAAGGAAGGAGGAATTGAAATGATATGCTTCCATTTAATATTTAAGACATCAGACAATCACATTTCTTCCCCTTAAAATATCTGTATCAAACCTTACCCTCCATGTAAACATTTCCTCATCCAGTGAAAAACAGCTGCCTATTTGAAACAATGTGTAATATGGTTTTATTTGCAAATTGTTCCCCTGATACCAATCCCAAACAATCTTATTACACTTTAATAAATATTGTTTAAACTTATAATTTGAAGCTTCTCTGCTGCAACAGGAGATGATGATTCCAATTCAGATGCGAGAAGCGGTATTAGATGGGAATCTTAAAATATTGAAAAGATTTTCTTGTCAATAGCCTAATGAAGGGAGCTAATGTGCTTTCGTTGCTATGGAAATGTGTCAAGCTCAATCTGACTTAATTTACATGGAAATGCATTTTCTGCTTGGCACAAAAAATTAAATTCAGTCACCAAGCATAAATTGTACTAGGATCAAATGCTGCTATTATGACTGATAAATATGTTAAGTGGAGAATTTTGGAAGGACCACTACAGAACTATTGTCCTCCAAACCTTGCGGCTGTGAATGCTCCCAGTAATACTACGAAATTTGTCCTTGTTTCATTCTGAGATTAAGGAAAAGACTTGACGTACCACACAGTCAAAAACAAAATGGATTTGTGTTCAGCATAAGATTCCAGGTCTCAAATGCCTGGATTGTGGGATGAGAAAATAAGATAGAATGAGGTGCAAAGTGCACCACACTGAAAGTAGCCTATCCCATCAAAAGAGGACGAGGCATTACAAAAATAAGTATCACCCTTTCAGAATCAGAATCATTTCATTGCCAGTATGTGAAACATACCAAGCAGAGTCCACTGCCAAGAAGGCCCACCAGCGCCTTTACTTCCTGAGGAAGCTAAGGAAATTTGGCCTGTCTCCTAAAACCCTCACTAATTTTTATAGATGCACCATAGAAAGCATTCTTCTGGGGTGCATCACAACCTGATATGGAAGTTGTCCTGTCCAAGACTGGAAGAAGCTGCAGAAGATCGTGAACACAGTCCAGCACATCACACAAACCAATCTTCCATCCTTGGACTCACTTTACACCGCACGCTTTCGGGGCAGTGCTGCCAGGATAATCAAGGACACGACCCACTCAGGCAACACACATTTCGTCCCTCTTCCCTCCAGAAGAAGGCTCAGGAGCTTGAAGACTCGTACGGCCAGATTTAGGACCAGCTTCTTTCCAACTGTGATAAGACTGCTGAACGGATCCTGACCCGGATCTAGGCCGTACCCTCCAAATATCCGGACCTGCCCCTCGGTTTTTTTGCACTACCTTACTTTCCCTTTTCTATTTTCTATTTATGACTTATAATTTAAATTTTTAATATTTACTATCGATTTGTACTCCAGGGAGCACGAAGAGCAGAATCAAATATCGCTGTGATGATTATATGCTCTAGTATCAATTGTTTGGCAACAATAAAGTATAAAGTACCTGAATTGATTATGGTTCAGTACCAAGCATAAAACACAGGACAGTACCATAACAGGCAACACATTAGCAACCAACAATTTACAAGACAATAGTGCAAACAGCCATGAGCAATCAACAATTAGCAGAGTGGTCACGTGCACAAATGTCAACAATCAAATAAGTAAGTGTGAACATGTGAACAGACTAAATAATTATCAACAGAACCAGGAGAGAAAGAAAGGCAGATGCTGTGCAGGGACATTTAGGGTATCACACCCGAGTGAGTTTTGTTGAGACCTTGGTAGCTCAAGGAAATCAGCTTTGGGGATGACATGTAGTCCTGGTGGTGATGGACTTGTGGCGGCTCCCTGATGGCAAGTGGGTGAATAGATAACTGCTAGGGAGGGTGGAGTCAGCAGTAACCTTTCCAGTTCTTTTCTTCACTGGGTCGATGAACAGATTTTTTAATGTCGATAGCTGACAGCCCATGATCTTCGCCACTGAGTGGACCTCTCGCTGGAACCTGGAATTGGAAAGGGAGGAGGTGGCGGGAAATCAAGTGGCAATGGAGGCGGTCACAACACTCTTTAAACAGAACTTTGAATTCTTCTCCAGTTTTTCACTCTGAACTACAGGTTTGTGTAATTTTTCCATTTCTGATTTTTATTGCAGTTAATTTAATGTTCTTCCAAAATGTTGTTACTTTCAAAGTACTTATTAATATAAACACGAGCACTCTCAGAGAGAAAGATCAACAACTATACACTGAAGATGTCACCTTGACTGGTAATGAAATGTCTGCAAGTTAATTGCCAAGCTTGGTGAACATAAAACTCATTAACATGTTTGATCAAAAGGAAAGTGTCAACACTGAAAAGGCTTTGATTTCTTTCTCAAAGCAACAAGTATGATATGTAGCTTTCTTCAGAGAAATAATTAAAAATAAAGAGAAATAATCTGATTCTCTTCATTTTTTAATTTGTTCCTCTTCATGTTCATCTTCTCATAGACAAATTATTTTATCCAACGTTTTCAGACTGATTTTGTCTCCAAAGAATTGATTGCGGACTTCAGAAAGGGTAAAACAAAGGAACAAACACCAATGCTTATCAAGGGATTAGAAGTGGAAAGGTGAGCAATTTCAAGTTCGCGGGAGTCAATATCTCTGAGGATCTATGCTGGACCCAGCATATCGATGCAACTATGCAACTACAAAGAAGACACAACAGCTGCTATATTTCATGAGGAGTTTGAGGAAAATTGGTATGTCATCAAGGGCACTCACAAATTTCTGCAGATAACAGTAGAGAACATTCCAACCGGCTGCATTACCATCTGGTGGGGTGGATGGGGGCGGGGGCAACACAGGATCGAAATAAGCTGCAGAAAGCTGTAAACTCAGTCAGCTCCATCATGGACTCTAGCCTCCCCGATATCCAGGACATCTTCAAGGAGCAATGTCTCAAAAAGGCGGCATCGATCATTAAGGGCTCCCATCACCCAGGTCATGCCCTTTTCTCATTGCTACCATCAGGAAGGAGGTACAGGAGCCTGAAGGCACACACTCAATGATTCAGGAATAGCTTCTTCTCCTCCACCATCAGATTTCTGAAAGGACAATAAACCCATAAACACTAACTCACTACTTTTTTTCCTCATTTTGCACTACTTACTTAATTTAACATTATATATACATGCTTTTCACTGAAATTTACAGTTTTTATTATGGTGTATTGCATTGTACTGCTGCCACATAACAACAAGTGTCACGACATATGCCAGCCGATTCTGATTCTGATTCCTTGCAGTCTCTACGCTTAAATGGCCTGAAAGCCTGGTGTGATATTCCGTCTCAAATCTTGATACATGGTAAAATTACAGAGAGAGGATGGCTTTCCTCTTTCCTTTTTGGTCATTGTAGTAGTAGTATGACTACTCGAGATGAGTACAATGTTCTCCTGAGGGGTTATTCCCTTAATGGAAAGTGCCTGTGCATGACTTTGTTCAACGTGGGAGGGTGAGTACGGGCAACCACCACATGGGTCCTTGACAGATCAGGTCAGGGCCCAGTAGCATGGAAGGCAAGACGACTGTAGACCCTTCACTGCTGACCCTTCCTCCGCCTTCACTGCCATTGTGATGTGTCACCATCTTCCACCAGCTCCACCGTTGTGGCCTTGATTGGATCGCTCTTTGTCTGGAGCTCCATGGCAAACCCTACCAGGAGCTAAGCTCCAGATGGCATCACTCTCAGGATCACACAAGCCTTTCCATCACAGCAAGGTGATGATCCTCAGAGTGGAATTTGGTCATAATTGCAGAAGATACCAGGAAGGATTTTGCATTTTTGATGACTAAACATAACACTGTGAAACCTACATCAAATCTGGGATTAGCACCTGAGAGCAGGTTAATGCAGACACTCCAAAGTCTGGACAATAATCAGAAATGGTCTCGGTATATGGAACATTTGGGTTTTACAGGTATGTCCACAAGAGTATATTATCTGCCTTCAAAAGTACAAGAAAATTGCAGGTGCAGGAAATCCAAAGCAACAGACACAAAATGCTGGAGGAACTCAGCAGGCAGGCAGCATTTATGGAAAAGAGTGAACAATCAATGTTTCGAGCCAAGATCCCTTATCAGGGCCTTCAACCTGATGAAGGGTCTTGCCCCAAAATGTCAACTGCTTACTCTTTTCAATAGATGCTGCCTGGCCTTCTGAGTTCCTCCAGCAGTTTGTGTCTTTTTATCAGCCTTCGCTTTTGGTGTGAAATTGATAACTGTCCCCTGTAATTAAAGTAGCCACTTTCAACAGATGTCAGTTTAGCTGGGTGTACTGCAGAAACGCACCTCATCACCAAGGCTAAAGGAATCTGGAGGGCAAGTTCAGTGACAGTATGGCCACTGCTTGCCATCATTATAAGCATCCACTGCTTTCTTACAATCTAACCTATAAAGAATCCTAGTTACATTATGATATGACCTATTATGAATTGTTATCAATTCTTTTGTCAGATGTCTTTCTCCTGTTGCGAACTTAGTTGTGATTTGATTTTGCATAGTATTTTTTCTGATAGTTCTTATTTTTTGGATACTTAATTTTTTTTTAGGGAGAATCTGCTTAAGTCATATGATCACAAACACAAGATAATCAGCAGATGCTGGAAACAAACACAAAATGCTGGAGGAACACAGCAGGCCAGACAGCATCTATGGAAAAGATGGTATTCTACCCTCTCCTATTAGATTTCCCCCTCCTCCAGCCTTTTATCTCTTTCACCAATCAACTTTGCATCTTTTTACTTCACCCTCTCCCCCTCTTCCGGTTTCACCAATCACCTACCACCTTGTACTTCTTCCTCCCCTCCCCCCCCACCTTCTTACTCTGACCTCATCTTTTTTTCCAGACCTGATGAAGGGTCTCGGCCCAAAACGTTGACTGTTTACTCTTTCCCATAGATGTTGCCTGGCCTGCTGAGTTCCTCCAGGATTTTGTGTGTGTTGCTAAGTCACGTGGAGATGTGGTGACCGGAATCTCTGGATCAGTCTGGTTGAGTTTTTTTTTTAACACCTCAGCTGTGCAGCACTCTGTCAGAGAGATGTGTCTGAGTGTGAGTTAGAATGGGCTGTAGTGTTGTCCAATGCATCAAACTTCAGTTGAGTTCAGAATTAGGAGTTCATCACCCGCAACCCTATGACCAAGGAAGGAAAGGTGTTGCAATGGAAGTTCTGGTTAAGGGAAGAAAAGAACACATCTTGAAGGCATGTATGGAGGAAGAATCATTTTGGTCAAAAGAGTAGAAAAAGGGAAGAGTAGTGCTGTTCTATTAAGAACTATGTATTCTAAAATCAATTTTACCTGATGATGACTATGTTAGCAATTGTTCCAAGGTGAAATTTTGACAACCACAGAATTGGATAGGCCACCATTGTGTGTATTTTTCCAGCAGCCAGGTGAGGTCACTAATCACACACCTTGTATTTCCACTCATACAGACATAAATTGAATTCCTGAGATAAGAAAGATTAACTATATTTGTTACACATACATTGAAACATACAATGAAATGTGTCATTTGTGTCTACAACAAACACATCCAAGGGAGCCCGCATGTGTCAACATGTCTCCAACGCCAACATGGCGTGCCGCCATTTACTAACCCTAACCCGTATATCTGTGGAATGTGGAGCAAACCAGACCATACTGAGGGAACCCACACAATCGTGGGGAGAGTGCACAAATTCCTTACAGATAGCGGCAGGAACTGAACCCCCAAAAAGTTGGTGCGGTAAAGTGTCGCGCTACCTTGCCACTGTGTAAAGTCGTCCATCTCAAAGAGTAATCAGGAGCAGAACATTCTGTGTTCTTGCTTTTCCTACTCTTTAAAGGGAGACTCTGTTAATGATGCCAGATCTTGCAGAGTACTTCAGAACCACTCGCGCATCTTACAAAGTCCACGGTGTGCTATAACCAGTATTTTCTAGTTTCCTTTTCTCAGAAGGATCTCCTGTCATTTTTTCTTCAGAATTCTCTGCTTAACTAACAGGGAGTGTCTTCTTCCCTATTTGTCTGATGAGTTAGTCATTCAATGGGTGACTCAGTAATGACACCTTTGGCACCATTCCATTGCTGGAGGTCATTGAAAAGCCGTAGCAAAGCACCCAGGATGTGTTGAGAACCTCGAGAAGGAGAAACAGACACGCCCATCTGTGAAAAGCCTACTTTCAGAAGGTCCTCAGAGGCTAACTGAGAACATCCTAACCGGACTTGTTCAAAGGCAAAATGTATTCGAAGGCTGTGGTTTTGCAAGGCTGACTTCAGAAATACAGTATATGTGATATTCTGTTGGACAGCCACTCTCTCACCTCCCAGCTGAGCAGAGAAAGGAAGCAACAGAACTGCAAAAAATTGCAGAGGCTGGAAACCTGAAATAAAAACAGAAAATATTGGAGGAACTCAACAAGTCAGTCAGCATGAATTCCTGTTGAAGGCCATTGGACCTTTCCTCGCCACAGACACTGCCAACAATTTTCTATATTTACCTTGGAGAAAGGGGGCTTTGTCCACACAGGATATATAGGACTTCCTGGTGGAAATGTGGCCAAGGAACTTCCTAAGTAAAAGACTCCAATACAAACCAACTGATTTTCTCCAGCTATAGCACCAACACAGTACACAAAAAGCAGCCAACAGAGCCTAGATGGGACATAAAGCTTTCTCACATCCTGCTTTATGGCTCTGCCTACAATCATTGCAATATAATAAAAATGCGTACCTAATCACACATTATGAATACCTTTTAAAGACATTTCTGTGTTTCCTGGTGTGTGGTAATTTGCGTAAAACTTCTGCATAAAGTATTCATTGTTTGCAGTATCTGGTTTATTAGGATTTATGTGTTGGCCAGTGCACCTGAGAATGTCCTGCTTCTCCCGTGCACATTTGTGGAGAATTATGTGTGTGTATGAGTGTTTATGTGCTTGTGTCTCAGCTGCCCTGGGGAGTACTATGGGGATGCCTTTCTCTGAAAGTTGAGTTGAACAGTGACAGTAACTGCATTGAACTTATTAAGGTCTAGTCACTAATCATGAAGACTCATTTTATAATTTCTTTAGTGGTATAAAAGACTAGTAGCATTGCATTCATGGTTTCAACCAATTTGTGATATTGCCAGGGAGACCTTACTTGGACCGGTGTTCAGTGATTTCTTGCTCCAGAAATGAATGTTCCAAGTTGAGAGTTTAATTATTCAATACAACAGCCAATTATATGTATTTAATTTTACCCAGAAAATATTAGTCTTCAGAAGAAATTTGACAAGGACTTTTGAATTGTAATCCAGTACTCTAATATGGTGTTTCGCTCTGGGTAGCTTTGTTTTCCAAGTCAAATTATCATCTTGAGGACAAGTCTGATCAAGTCCACTGTATATTCTTATAACCTACCACTCTCTCAACAAAATTAATATTACAAAATTAATACATGAAGGCCTTTGTCTCTCTCTTTGTTCGCCACTCAAGCACAAATTTTCCCACCATTCCCCCTCTACTATTTCCTAATTTTCCCTAGTTCTGTAGAAAGGTGATCAATCGGTTTCACTCTCTAGATTTGCATATTGACTTTGAGTATTTCTGTTTTTGTTTCTTTTTTTCTAGAGTAGTTACTACCGGCATTATAGAACACAATAATATTTAATGTAAATCCATAATTAAAACTGAATACATAAATAAGGCTAGTATTTCAGTTTCATATCCCTTTTGCCATATATTCCTTGCCCGTCATCTGGGCTTCCCCCTTTCTTTCTCCCTAGGCCTCCCATCTGTCCCATGATTCTCTCATATCCCTTTTGTCAATCAACTGTCCAGCTCTTGGCTCCATCCCTCCCCCTCCTGTCTTCTATCATTTTGGATCTCCTCCTCCCCCTCCCACTTTCAAATCTCTTACTAGCTCTTCTTTCAGTTAGTCCTAATGAAGGGTCTCGGCCCGAAACGTCGACTGTACCTCTTCTTATAGATCCTGCCTGGCCTGCTGCGTTCACCAGCAATTTTTATGTGTGTTGCTTGAATTTCCAGCATCTGCAGATTTCCTTGAGTTTGCAAATTCAGTTTCATCCTCTGTTACGTGCTGTTGGTTTTTTCCTATTTAGCTTAAATAATAACCCATAATTGTTAAATCAGCCTTTGTTTTCTCCATAGCTAAACGGCTAGAAGGTCTTGAAAAAGGTTACTAAGTATTTCAAGAAGATAAGGACAGTTGTCATTCTGACTTCTGTCATCTTGCAGTTTTTAAAGAGAATTCTAGATTTTTTAGCTAATAAGCTTTGATATATTTAACTGAATGCTTTTCTTGATTGTTTTAGAGAAATTTTAGATACAGTGCTGTGTCTTTCACTAGGTTCAGCATGTGGAAATTAATACAATTTAAAATTATGATCTTAAATTATACCTGAGGCAAAGAGAGTTTCTTTCAGATAAGTCTGCCTGAAATATTCAGATAGTAATTTGCAATCTGACTGCATCATTGAGGTGCTAATTCCTCCAATTTCATATATGGATGAAGCAGCACAAAATGAGAAGTGTATTATGACTAAACAAGGTTAGTATGTTCTCATTTGAGCAGAACAGTTCATCCAAGGACAATCATGTGCACAAATCAAGAACTTCCAGAAATATATGAGACAATAGGCTTTAGTATTTATCTGGCGTGGACTCTGCTGCTGGTGAGGATGTAGCCTACAGATGACTAGCCAGTCTATAACTGACGGTTCCACAATGCCATTTCTGGAAGATTTAGAAATTAAATTTCAGACCATAGCTGTACCTGATCAATTATAATAACAGCAAGTGATAGAAAATTTAGTATGAAAACTGACTTCTTCTCATATACTATTCAAATCAATTACTGAGAGTCATACATGCCTGGTTTAATCTGTTCATGGTGCCTGAAGCAACTACTTCGAATTCTCTCCCTCATTTGAAGGTTTCTTGTGAGATTTACCGTGGTTGTGAATGTTAATAAATCCAAATGTGTTCAAATATCCCCTAAAATAATGGCTATTAAATGAGTAATCAGCATAGGTTACTGGTGAGAAATCTGTATCAGTGATCTTTTAAGAAGCAGCAAGAGTAACATATACACTCAAGTGGCTACTTTATTCAGTACACCTGCTTGATAAGGCAAATATCTAATCACAAACAAGAGAAAACCTGCAGATGCTGGAAATCCAAGCAACACACACAAAATGCTGGAGGAACTCAGCAGGCCAGGCAGCATGTATGGAAAAGAGTACAGTCAACGTTTATCAGCCAAATATCTCATCAGCCAATCATGTAGCAGCAACACATAATGAATAAAAGCATGCAGACATGGTCTCGAGGTTCAGTTGTTGTTCAGGCCAAACACCAGAATGGTGAAGAAATGTGATCTATGTGACTTTGGCCGTGGAATGATTGTGGGAAACCCCACATGGTCATGAGGAGAACATACAAAATCCTTACAGATAGCAGTGGAAGTTGAACCCCAATCACTGATTGCTGGTGTTGTAAAGCGGTGTGCTAACCACTACACTAACATCCTGCCCACATGAGATATCAAGCTGGAAACAAACTCTCTCAAGTGGAAGCAAAAAAAGGTCCCTGGTATTATCCTGAGCAAGGATCTTATTCCCTGACCATTATTGATCTCTCAATCAATATAACTAATAAATTACTCGGCTGATCACTTTCATTGTTGGTTGAGGAATCTTTCTGCACAGAAATTAGCTGCTTTTGCTTTGTACTCCACTGGATGTGAAGCAGTTTCAGTAGAACTTGGAGAGGAGGGAGGGGAACATAAAAGGCCTTTTTAGTTTAATAGCAAAAATGCAGGAGATGGTGGAGTGATCGTTTAAGATGCAGCATTTTTGTTGGAGTAATGGAGTATTCAAAATCTTCCCTTCATTTTTTTTTTGAGAAGTCACATCAGCTGGATCCTCTAAGTTTATTGAATTCATTTATTTTTATTGGGTGTGGAGTTAACAGCTGAGGACAGTTTGCATATCCTTTCTTAAAAGTGAGATGACAATGGAGAAAATGGAGTCATGGTTTCAGAGAAATATAAATTGCTTTAATCAGAACATATCATTGATGCAATTTCAGCTTTTCCTATTTCACTCGTTCACGTGCTCATTACATTAATACAACTGAGGCAGCATGTGGTGTCAGCACCATGGCCAGCCAGAGTGGAGATAATTGAGTAGTTGAATTGGGTAATAAAGCTTGAAATCCACACTGCTATATGCAACTAAGTTTGATTTTATGCACATAATTATTGTCCACTCACTGTATGTTTCTGGTGAAATTATCTTGCATTTATCTAGATGAGAGCTACCTTTGCCAGTTAAATAGACTATATTTTCTGATTAACTTGACATCTTTTGCTGTTCAATAGACTGCCTGTTGTAAACCAGATGCTACACTCTACTCCTATTTCATGAACTGATTTCAATAAATACTGGGGCCTGGAAGTTGCTGGACGCCATCAGAAGGACACCCTGTGGTTATTCCCCATTACACTAATGACTTGAATTGTGAGCTGTTTTGGTCAAGCCTCAGGAATCCTCATGCATGCAAAGGAAAGTGCAGGGTCCTGGGCCAGATATTGAGGGGATGAGGGGAGAGGCGACCAGCAATTAGAAACACAAACAGGGCCTTGCGGTGGATGAAGGCCTTGGATTGTCAGTTGGGGCCCGTATGCTCATGTTGCAGACCTTCCAGATGTTTTGGCTTGCAGGTGATCAGTGTCCTATGATGAAGGGAGGGGTAGAGACTGGGACCTCCAGCGATAGTTAGGGTTGTGTACTGCTTCTGGAGGGGAGAGGATGGGGTAGCTTGTGCTATGCTAGTGGTGACCTGAGATTAGTCAGTGATCTAGGGTTTGGCATCATCTTTGTCAGGGGATTACTAGTCAAGTAATGTGATTTACTGTACTGTAGTCCTAGTCCAAAGAGGAGTTAGAATGCACGGTAATTATGGGAAAGATTGAAGGGAAGAAAGCAAGAGGAAGACAAAGACAAATGATGTTGGAGATGGCAGCCAGAGAATTGGAAATGAATACCGATGAATTGATCCACTTGACCCGAAACAGGAGTGTGTGGGCCATGGCAGTCAAGCATGGCACCTGATGATGAAGATGAGTCCAAGTCCAGAGTAACTCAATGAAAACAAAAAACAGAATTCTGGAAGAACTCAATGGATGAAACAGCATCTGTAAAGAAAAAATGTAATGTAGGATGCTGTGTTGATTTAAGACCTTGCATCAGGACAGTGATGGAAGAGGAAAGATTGCCAGTATATGAGAGAGGAGCGGAATGGAGGCTGGTACAGTAGGTGATAGGTGGAAGCAGATGGAGGAGTGGAACAGAAGGTGAAAGGTGAAATCAAATCAGGAGGAGATGAGACCAGATAGGGAGAAGGGGTTGGAAATGATAAATAAAAGGAGGGTAAAACTAGGTGGACAGGTAACTCCTAGGTACAGGCTTCAGCGGGTCTGTAGTTGGAGGTCCCATTATTGGCTAGTCCAGAGTTCACGGCCTGGAGTTGGGGATCCTGTCATCGGCCAGTCCTGGGGTCAATACTGAAGATCAAAGTTCAAAAGCCAATCAGAAGTTGGGAAGTCAAACTCCAATGGCTGGAACCCTTGGTCCACAAGTTTGAATTCCACTGGGGGAGTTGAAGGTCCATTGTCCACAAGTCTGCCGGAAGTCCAGAGGCCTGTCCTTGAGTTGGAAGGCTGTCTATGTGGGTGTATGGATGGATGGCAGAGAGGAAAGGGACTGGATTTTCCGTTGTTGTTTGTTGTGTTCTGTTTTGTGGTATTCTGTACTGTTCTGCTGAACTTTGTGGGCACACTATATTGTGCGGAGACACTATATTGTGTGGACTGCCCCCAGCACATCTTTAGATTGTGTTGTGTTGATAAAGCAAATGACATATTTCACTGAATGTGATAAATAAATGAATCTGAAAGTAAGAAAACCCAATGTTCATACCATTGAGTTGTAAGCTGCACAGACAGAATATGTGTTGTTGTTTTTCCATCATGCATTTGGCATCATTGAGGCAACATTAAAGGCCAAGGATAGAGCAGTCAATGTAGGTATGATTGAGAGTTAAAATGACATGGAACTGGAAGCCCAAGATAGCCATGGTGTACAAAGTGCTTGTGCTCCAGAAAATAGTCACCAAGACTATGCTTGGTTTCTCCAATCTGCAGGAGGCCACGTTATGAGTGCATGCAGCAGTAATCAGGTTGGAGGAGGTGCATCTGAATTTCCGCCTTTCCCAGAAGGTCAATATGCATCCCTGGATGGTAATCAGGAGTGAGGTGAAGCAACGTGTTACACGCTTCCTGTAGCTGGAAGTGGACCAGGGAGTCACAAAGATGGCAAAAAGGGGAGGTGAGGGGTGGATTTACAGGGGGTAGAAAGAAGTAATTGACAGTGGGATTGCACTGGAGCTGGTAGAAATAGTGATGGGTGATATGGAGGTGGATGGGCTGAAAGATTCAAAGGTTCATTTAATTTCAGAGTATGTTTACAATATACAACCTGAAATTCATACTCTTCACACCAAGGGAACTTAATCACTGTTCCATTCTGATTGTTAGAAACAAAGGAACTATGCATGGCACCTCTACCAACTACAGCAGAGGGGAAGCTACTGTATGTTTTCAGAAGAGGGAGAAGCCCTATAAAAAGAGAACTCATCTTGAGAACAGAGATTGCCAATTCTTCCTCTTCCCTCCAAGTCCTGATGTAATGTCTGGGCCCAAAACAGCAATTTAAACACTTTGCCTCCACAAATGCTGCCGAACCAGCTGAATTCTTCCAGCATTCTGTCATTTTATTGTTACAGCTTCCAGACCTGCAGTCTCATTCGTCTTACCACAATTGAAATATGATTGGTGAACAATTATCCATCTGTGGAGCAATCTGCCCTAATTTCTCCCAGCAATGAGAAAATAGCTCATTTGATGCACATCCAATGAGTTCCACACCGGTGAGTAACTTGTCTTATTTTGGAATATTGTAAAACTATGCTGGGCCTCTCCAAGTATAGTCTTGTGCACTGTCCAGCAAATCAAAAAAAGCAGTATTTGGCTGTTGCTTTGCTTTCCCACTATATTTGCTATTCACAAAATGAACCCCAAGTCTACAAATCTGTGCATCTGCTGAGAAAGTCAAAGTTCCAATATCTGCCAGTCCAAGTTAGCTGGAGGCCAGAGACAGCCTGTCCTAGTGTTGAAGGACTTCGTTTGCGCGGGGGGTGGGGGAGGAGGAACAGGGATTGTTTTACTGTTGTTTTATCACTTGTTGTGTTCCGTATTGATCTGCCGAGCATCACGGACATGCAGTGTTGGCACCAGAATGCGTGGCAAAACTTGCACCGCTGCCCGTAGTTTATCTTTGAGTGTGTTGATTGTTATCACAAACGCATTTCATGGTATGTTTCAATGTACACATGATATATAAATCTGAATCTGTTGAACAAAAGCCTACACATTCATTCATTCATTATACATGAGTACATGTGCACCATTTGCTATTAACTTCTCCTTTTTGAATGGACTATACATTCATAAAGTTCACCTGTCATCTCTAAAAGTGGAAAGCACTTTAATATACACAAACAAGCACAGACCAATTTACCTAGACTTATTTTCTGATGTTATAATATTCAGGAGCAAACAACCAATAGATAAAATCAACGATTAGATTAGATGTACATCGAAACATACAGTGAAAAGTGTCCGCATTGACAACCTGAGGAGGTGCTGGAGGCTGCCCACAAGTGTCACCACACTTCCAGTACTAACATAACATGCCCACAATACCTTAATACCTATACCCTAACAAACAAGAGAAAATCTGCGGATGCTGGAAATCCGAGCAACACACACAAAATGCTGGAGGAACTCAGCAGGCCAGGCAGCATCCAAGAAAAGAGTACGGTCAACATTTTGGGCTGAAACCTTTCAGCAGGACCCGAGATGCTGCCTGGCCTGCTGAGTTCATCCAGAATTTTTTGTGTGTTATCTATACCTTAAGTTTCTCTTCCCAAAAGATTTCCACTGGATGTTGGATCTTGATGGGTAGTTATTCTTTATGCTTAGAAAGAGTCTTTTCAAGTGCAAGAATAAGCAGCATCAATATTTATAGGAAGCCATTAACACGGCAAGGTTTGCCAAGGCTTTTCATAGGGCTATTAATCTAACAGAAGGTGGCAGTGAACATAGGCAGAGAGCAGAAGACTAAAACCTAATGGAAGCGCCAGCTCTCAATGTGTATTTTATAGGACAAGAAAGGGAGAAAGTAATTTCAGCACTGGTAAGCCATCAGTGCAAGCCTGAGCTGTTATTACCACGTTCTAGCAATTCAGACAAAAATCCACAGGTACTGAAAACCTTTCCATCCCTCACCATTTCCGCAAATCAATAAATGTTCTCTCACATATTCAGCCTTGATGGGAAACATTGACTCAGTTTCTCTCTGCATAGGCGCTGCCTGATTTGATGAGTGTTTCTGGCATGTTTACTGTATTCCCATCCTGCTGCTAGTAAATATACCTAATTCACATTCTGTCCCGCACTTCCGCCTCAACGCACCCCTCCCTCGGCCTTGAAGCCTCTGAACTCTTCCCATCAAAGGGACTTGTTTTATTGAGAGAATGCTTACAATTTAATGACAGTTTTCATCTTCACTCTGTTAAGTAAACACAGATGGGTACACATCTTGATACCAAAGCCCACAGTTTAGGTGTGTCAATCAAATAGTAATGGGCAATGTCCCAGAATGATTTAGCAATTCAATTGACTCATTATAGGGAACAATTTTTCTAATCATATCTCGCAAAAATCTTTGTAAACAGAAATTAGTGAAATGCTGTGGATAGCTAAGCAGCTTCCAACAAGCTGTTATTGGACCTGGCTCTGGACAATTAAAGCACAGAGTAATTTAACCTCTTCCATATGCAACCTTGAATTGTAGGTAAACCAGAAGCTAAATATATATAAACTATATAAAAGATTTTTACATTGTTTATTTGAAAGAAATATGACCCTGGCATCCACCAATGTTTAAAAGAGTGCTATAATCATTTTGCTCCAACTTCCATATAAACCATAAACAGAGCATTCTGTAAATCAGATATTCCATTAATTTTGGCTTCCTACCAAAGTCTTTCATTAAAACTGGGTCAGGTTGTAGTTAAGTATGATCTCTCCAAAAGTTTTGTTGTCATGGCAATTCAAATGGAATCCAAGAACTGAAGTTAATAAGTTTCTAAATGTTTGGGAAAATTAATTATCTAGCTTGCATGAAAATAGTGGTTTGTGTTTTCTACCTGGTTAGAAAAGGTGAATTAGGATTTTTAGCTTTTGAATGTATTACTTCAAGCATTTGGCATGGATTTCAAGTCTCAGATGCCATCAGATCTTGTACTTTTCAAAACTTCACTGTACGATGCCAGGCCTACTTAGACAAGTAATGGTAGTTGTGTGTAGAAACCTTGCCAATTTTAATGGTAGGGCTTCTTTTAAATGTTCTACTTTCATCCTTTGGGCTCAAGAGTGGCTTCCAGTCCAGTTGTGTAGGGCATGGGATGATTAATGAGGCCACAGGCATTATCACGGGGTGCAAGAGATTCTGCAAGTGTTGGAAATCCTGAGCAGCACATTCAAAATGCTGGAGGAACTCTGCAGTTCAGGCAGCATAGATGGAGGAGACTATACAGTCAACATTTCAGGCTGAGTCCCTTCATCGGGAGTGGAAAGGAAGGGGGCAGAAGCCAGAATAAGAAGTTGGGGGGAGGGGACAAGTGCAAGCTGGCTGATGGTAGGTGAGAACATGGGGAAATGGGTGAATGGGAGAGTCAAATGTTGTACAATGCTGGGAAGTGACAGGTAGAAGACGTAAAGAAGAAGCAATCTTTTGGACAACCTCTTTCAATCCTGATGAAGGGTCTCAGTCTGAAACTGTTTCTTTCCTTCCATGGGTGCTGCCTGACCTGTTGAGTTCCTGCAACATTTTGTGAACACTGATCATTATCATGGGATGGGTGAGCCGGTCATTTTGTGCTGCAGTACCCTCCTCTACGAACAGCACAAGGCTCCCAGTGGATGGACTTCAGCTTCCCAAAAATCACTCCAAGTGCTCCCACTCAATCCTGAGTAGTTATAGGGCAGGCATTCTGAAGAATCAATGGGGACATCACATATTGTTGAATCTTTCTCTCTGTCCACCAGCTAATCTCAGCAAATGAAAGCTTACAGAGAGAACATTTTGAATGTTTGGTGCTGGGCATGCAAATGATGTAGCCTTGCATGGATAGGTAGACTGGTAGAGCACAGAAACAGGCCCAGAGGCCCATAATTTCCAGATCTTCATCTATACTATTTCCATTTGCCTGCAATAGGTCCTAGTGTGCCTTGCCTATTTGTGCCTATTTAATTTCCTCTTAAACACAGTGATTACACCTGATTCCACCACCACCAAGAAGGCCTAGAAGATCATCGGGAACACCAGTCACCCCAATCATAAACTGTTTCAGCTACTTCCACCTGGCAGACAGTACCGCAACATTAAAGCCAGGAGCAACCAGTTACGGGACATCTTCTTTCTACAAGCCATTAGATAAATTCATACGTCTGTACATTGCAACAGAGTCATAACACAGAGATTTTTACTCACCCACATTGTGGGATGGATGTAAGATTTAAATAAATTCAAATTATAGCGGAGTTCAAGATATCAACTAGACCTTGTATTAAAAACTTTCACCTGAAATCCCCTTTAAAGCTCCTTATATTTCATCTTACAAAATAAGCCATCTTATTTTTGAAAGCCTTACCATAGGATAGTTTCTGCTAATCTTTTATAATTTTATATCCTCCTGTCAGGTCACTACTCAGTCTCCTTTGCTCCAGGGAAAACAAACAAACATGTAACTGGAGTCCTCCAATCCAGGCAACATTGTGATGGACCTCTTCTCTATTTTCTCCAACGTAGCCTCATGCTTCCTATATTCTGGCAACCAGAAACCAGAATATTCTAAGTGCAATATTCTAAACAGCAGTGTTTTTTAAAGGTGCACCATATGTCCCAACTTTTAGATTCTGTTCCCTAACCAACTAAAGTAAGTATGTCATATACAGAGGAGGTCTGCAGATTCTGGAAATCCAAAGCAACGCACACAAAATTCTGGAGGAACTCAGCAGGTCAGGCAGCGTGTATGGAAGTGAATAAACATTTCAGGCCGAGACCCTTCTTCAAAACTGAAAAGGAAGAAGAAGACGCCAGAATAAAAAGGTGGGAGTAGGGAAGGAGGGAAGAGCTGGAAGGTAATAGGTGAAGCCAGGAGGGTTGGAAAGATGTCGGTCTGGAGAAGAAGGAATCTGAAAGGAGAGGAGAGTGGATCATAGGAGAAAGGGAAGGAGGAAGGGACCCATGGGGAGGTGAAAGGCAGGTGAGAAGAGGTAAGGGGCCTAAGTGGGGAATAGAAGGGGGAGGGGGAGGAAATAATTTTTTTTAGTATGTCATATGCCTTTTTCATCACTCTGTCTACCTGTGTTACCACTTTCAAGGAACTATGGACTTGAACCCCAGGGTCTCTTTTTGTTCAGCAACATTCCTGAGTGACCAACCATTTATTGCATATCTCCTATCCTTATTTGACTTCCCAAAATGTAACAACTGTTGGAATTGTTTGAGCAGCTAACATGCAAGACAGACAAAGGAAAGTCATTGGATGTTGTTTATTTGAATTTCCAGAAGGCCTTTGACAAAGTTCTGCACACAAGGCTGTTAAACAAGTTAGAGCCCCATGGTATTACAGGAAAGGTACTCGCATGGGTAGAAGACTGGGAGAAGGGAATGAAAGGGAATAAAAGTTATTTTTTCTAGTTGGCTGCCAGCGCCTAGTTGTGCTCACCAGAGGTCAGTGCTGAGGAAGCAGGGAGTCTGCCGAAGGACATGGGCAGCTGGGCAAGCCCATAGCAGAACGGGCAAAGTAGAGGCAGATGGAATACAGCATCAGGAAGTGTATTTTCATGCACTTTGGTAGAAGGAATAAAGGTATAGACTATTTTCTAAGTAGAAAGAAAATTCAGAAATCGGAGGTGCAAAGGCACGTGGGGGCCTAAGTGCAGGATTCAACTGAGTTGTTAGTAAGGAATCCAAATGCAATGTTAGCATTTACAAGGAGGCTTTACAAGGCATTGGCCAGATCACATTTGAAATACTGTGAACAGTTCTGGGCCCCATATCTAAGGAAGAATGTGTTGCATTGGAGAGGGCCCAAAGGAGGTTTATGAGAATGATTCCAGGGATGAAAGGGTGAAACTATGAGGAACATTTGTTGGCTCAGGCCTAGTACTAATTGGAGCTTAGAATGACGAAGGGGGATCTCACTGGAATCTACCAAATATTGAAAGGCCTGAGTGGACATAGACAAGATGTTTCCAGTGATTGAACAGTCTGGGACAAGAGGGCACTGCCTCAGAATGAAACAGAGATGTAAAAGTGTTTCTTTGGCTAGAAGGTGGTGAATCTGTGGAATTCATTGCTACAGATTGCTATAGAAGCCATGTCATTGGGTATATTTAAAGCGGAGGTTGACAATTTCTTCACTAGTAAGAGCGTCAAAGGTTACGGAGAGAAAACACGAGAATGAAGTTGAAAGGAAATAATACATCAGCCACGATTGAATGGCAGAATAGACTTGATGAGTCAAGTTGTCTAATATTTCTCCATTTTCTTATGGTGTAATAAAGACTTAGACTCCAAGTGGCACCTGGCAAGTCCGTAGCAGTATGAGGGAAACTGGGTGCAGTGTTTGATAGCTGGAACCAGATGGGGAGGGGATGATGGCGTATGGGTCCGTGTGGGGGGAAGGGTGAAAACAACTTGGTAAGTAATAGGTAGATCTGGAGAAAGCACTCCTGTTCCCGCTAACCGCCAAGATACTCTGAAAGGAGTAGATGGTTCGTCTTTGGCTAATTAATACCTTCCATTTGGATCCGCTGCTCGGTAGGTGAAAATGTGAAAAGTTCTCTGAAGTCACTTCTATATTGCCATATAAATGATATCTTTGGGGCCTAGGAAGAAGGGTCTTGGCCTGGCACACCAACTGTTTATTCTTTTCCATTGATGCTGTCTAGCTTGCTGAGTTCCTCCAGTGTGTGTGTTGCCCTGATATCACTGGACTCTGTGATTTTAATTCAAAACCTGCTACTCACATTCTAAAATTCTTTCTCTCACTCTCCTTTTTCTCCCTCTGTCCCTCTGAATATACCTCTTGCCCATCCTCTGGGTCCCCCCCCCCCCGTCTTTCTTCCCGGACCTCCTGTCCCATGATCCTCTCGTATCCCCTTTTGCCTATCACCTGTCCAGCTCTTGGCTCCATCCCTCCCCCTCCTGTCTTCTCCTATCATTTTGGATCTTCCCCTCCCCCTCCAACTTTCAAATCCCTTACTCACTCTTCCTTCAGTTAGTCCTGACGAAGGCTCTCGGCCTGAAACGTTGACTGTACCTCTTCCTAGAGATGCTGCCTGGCCTGCTGCGTTCACCAGCAACTTTGATGTGTGTTACTCACATTCTTTCTGGTTATCCTCGTGGTGCATTTTGCCGGGAACATGCTGTTTGCATTTTCTGAGAATTGATGCTCAAGAGCAAGGCACCGCCCTGTTGCCCAATCCCTCGGTCCCATTAATAAGCCACAAATCACTTGCTTCTGTACGATACCATCCTCCACTGAGGATTTCCGAACGAACAGAATGCTCTTAAAGTTCTGACACACTGTGATTCGTTGTGGAACATGGCAGTCAATTTTCACACATAAATGCTTTACGAATGGAAATGAGGTGAGAGGCCTCTTTGGCCACAATTCTATACATCTCTTAAGCAGACAAAATATGCATATGGAGCTTTAGTTTAACATGTCATTACAAAGTCAGCTCTCCCCAGTAAAATATTTTTTACATATTTCAAGACAAACTTGTTTTATAATAAAAATATATATGAAGGAAGAAACCTGCCAAGACTTCTACGTTCGTGGATATTACTGTAGTGTATTTAATATTTCATTAATATTTGAGTCATATTGTAAATATATCATTTGATTAAGAATTCTTTGTTTTTTACATAACTCATTATGGGTCATATGTAAAGTACGTCAATGGCATATGTCATTATGCCACATCATATGTGAGTACCGAATACACAAGTATCCACAGCTTTTGTGCTTTCCTTCCATTCATGCTTTTGGAGTAAAGCATAACAGAAAGCATTGTTGATTGCAGAATGTTTTAGGTTTCATAAATGGAATCAAAAGGAAGGAGAGCCCATTTCAACTAATGGGGCCGAATTGAAGAAATTGTCTGAGCATAGTCAGTTCAGTGATGGGCTTAGTGATGCACTGAGGGATCATTTAGTTTGTGGAATCTTACAGGAAATCATTCAAAATCAGCTCCTAACTGAAGCACAACTTACATTTGAAATTGCTGTATCAATGGAAACAACAGCCTGACTCATGTTTGAATTGAGGTCAGGAATGAAAGTGAGTATGAACAAAAGCAGAAAACTGCCTTGCAGAACAAATTGTCTCAGGTCTAAAGGGGCACCCAAAATGGCTGGAATGTGCGCAGAAATTCCAGTCTCCCCCATTTTTTGCAGCACTAGGATTAGTTTTTCCTTGTCATTGGTTGCCTTATGTGGGGATTGAGAGTTGTTGTATCATCCAAACTGAGAGCTAAAGTGTTGGAGAAGCTACGTGCCAGTGATCTAGGCATGGTCAAAATGAATGCTTTGGCTCGAAGCTTTGCCTGGTGACCGAACAACTGGCAATGCACTCTTCGGGAAGCCAACATCTCCAGAAGATGCCAAGAGCAGTGCCTCTCCATCTCCAGGAATGGTCTGCATTGGCCTGGCAAAGGATCCACGTGGATTTTGCCAAACCATTCATGGGCACAAATTTCTTGGTAGTCGAGGATGCAGCGACAAAGTGGTTAGAAGATTCCCCAGTAGCCTCCACTACAGCCTTGCATGCTTCTGATGTGTTGAGAAGCCTCTTTTCAAGGGCTAGTGCTCCAGAATATATAGCCAGTGACAATGGACCACAGTTTGTTGAAGAACAGTCTCAGCAATTCCTGAAAATAAATGGAGAAAAGACATCTTACATCAGCACCGTACCACCTGCTAGAAATGGCTTGGCAGAAAGGTTTGTCCACAGTCTAAAGAACGCACTGCAAGCAATTTCAGGAGAACACATTGAATCAGAAGCTTGCCAGCTTCCTCCTTGTATGTCGCAATGCAGCACACTCCACAACCAGCAACTCACCAGCTCTGCTGTTACTTTGTCGTTCTTTGTGCTCACACTTGGATCTCCTCAAACCCATTCTCCGATGGAGTAGGCAGGACAGACAGCTGAGACAAATTAGCGGCTCCTCAAACAAGGAGGTTCGATGTTTCATTCATGGTCAAGCAGTTCTGGTGGGGGACCACGGAGGTGATCAAAAGTGGGCACTGGGAAGGATTAAGGACAGAACTGGAACACTCTCCTACACAGTACAGATTACGTTTAAGATCATCTGGAGATGACACATTAATCATTTGAGGAGAGCAGAGGCAATTGTTAAAGAAGCAAGCTGTCAAGAGCTCTCAGAACCACTTCCTACAGTACCAGAGTCAACTCCTACAACCACCATGGAGGAGTTCCCAGAACCTGAGATTGGTTCACAGCCACAAGTCTCACCTGCCACGCAAAGTAACCCCCCCACCGCCACCACCACCACCAACCTTGTCAGGAAACATGTTATCCCACAAGAGTAAGGTATCTTCCACAGAGTTTAACTCTTTAGGGCTGAATGGGAAAATTTTAAATTTACTATGTTGTGTGGATGTCAATACAGTAGTTGTATCATACAGTATACTGTGTGTGTGTATATATATATATAAGATGCATTCTACATTGAGTTGGAGTTTATAGCTAAGCTGGGAGGAGTGTAATGAATGTAAATATATTGTTTGATTGGGGTGTATGGGGTGTCAGGGGGGGTAGCGCCTCTGGTGGGGGAACAAGTTGCGGCCTTTTCAAGGTGGTTAGTCCACCTTGGTCCCCACCCGGCACTCAGCTCTCACCTGTGGGTCTCCGTTGCTGTTTACATGCGACAGTGGCCACACCCCGGGCAACGGCTTCAACAGGCCGGCTAAACCAGGTGAGGGTAGCCGACAGGTCTCAAACCCTCAGTGAGATAGGGAGTTGTGTATCCCAGCATGTGAAGACAGACTCTGGCAGATTGAGCGGACGAGACCAATGGAAGGTCCAACGGTCAAGAAGGCGGTCTCTGCAAGCGTCGTGGAACGTGTAGAGCAGGACAAGACACAGAAGACGTCCTGGTCATCCACTGCACCTAGTCCCATCTCCAGCCGTCTCAACTCTGTCTTGCCACTGGATCCAGATGGGAATTGGGAAGAGAGAGTGAGGCTGACGCTGCGCAACTCTCCCTCACTTAAATCCAAATCACACGCTATTCTCGACACCATCATAATGGTGTCAAGGTCCTCATCGACATTGACAATAGACGAACACATATTGTTTGATTATGCGTTGTTTATTGTTTACGTAATTCACTATGGGTGATATGTAAGAAGTACATGAACGTGTAACTTGCATCAAAAGGATTGTGCTGGGCAGTCGACAAGTATCGCCATGCTTCCTGCACCAACATAGCATCCCCATGGCTCACTAATCCTAACTTGTACATCTTTGGAACATAGGAACTGGAGCATCTGGAGGAAACCCACATGGACATGGAGAGAACTTACAAATTCCTTACAGACAGTGGCAGGAATTGAACCCCAGTCATACAGCTAGTGTTATTGCATTGCACTATCCACTACTCTACCATGCCGTGCTAGTGCGTTATCTTACTGACACAACCACAGGCTCTGCCGTAGAGTCTGAGCACCCTTGCAGGGGGGCAGCTGAAAGGGGTCGTTAATCACGCTCATGAGACTGCACGTTACAGACAATTAGATTCAAAGATTCCAAAAACTTTATTGTCATTCAAACCGTACGACAGCTCTGCAGGGCAGAATGAGACAGCGTTCCTCGGGGCAGTGCAATCATAACATAACAAACGCAACACTAAATAATAAACATAACAATAGATAGTAAAACACAACAGCCACATGTCAGTTAAAATCAGTTATAAGTGTCCAGTGCAAGTTAAAAGTGTCCAAAGCAGAGTCAGGTGGAGCAGCCATTTAGCAGTCTGACTGCCTGTGGGAGGAAGCTGTTTAGTAGCCTTGTGGTTGTAGTTTTGATGCTCCTGTAATGTTTGCCTGATGGCAGAAGAACAAACAGTTCATGGAGAGGGTGTGGGGGGTCTTTAATGATGTACCGTGTCTTCTGGAGGCATCGACTCTGAAAGAGGTTTTGGACAGAAGGTCGGGAGACCCCAGTAACCTTCTCTGCTCCCCTAACCACCCTCTGCAAGGCTTTGTTGTCGACAGCACTGCAGCTGGAGTACCAGGTTGTGACGCAAAAGGTCAGCACGCTCTCAACCACGCCTCTGTAGAATGTAGTTAAGATGTTAGTGGGGAGTGATGCTTGTTTTAGCTTCCTCAGAAAGTGCAATCTCTGCATTTTATGGTTTCTCGGTGGTTGGATTTAACTTCTTTTCTTTTGCTTCAATCCTGCCATGCCTTGACCACAGCACAGCGAGGGTAACGCTTCTTGTTGGCCTTGGTCCAAATTCCATGAAAGAAGACTACAAGTTAGATTGGCACCGGGACACCAGAGTCCCAGTATTAACTTAAAGTTAAATTACTACTTCTGATCCACAGTGACAGTGTCAGATGTAAGTCTGAGAATTTTAGTTAACGGCCCTGTTGGCCTAGTATTTATTATTTTCCTCTTGTTCTGTACGGTTCTTATTAAAACTGTTGATGTCACTTCTGTGTCTGTCTCTGTACTTGGGCCATCACTGAACGCCGTGTCACATACTTCCTAAGTCCAGTACTATAGCACTTTCACCACTCATGTGGTCACCTGGGGTGATACACTCTTTCATTGTTTGAGGGGTTTCCCTAATCAACTCAGCTCCTCCCTGTCTGGAGCCTAGACTGTGGTGCTTCCCCACGGAGCCTATGCATTGGCTGCACCAAGTTTGACTACATCCCCCTGCCTGTTCTCATGCCACCTGGAAAAAGGCATTCCCTCAGTAATGTACTGAATAGTTGCTCCAGTCTTAGGCACATATACATAGCTGGGATGCCTCAGATTTTTGCATAGTATGGTAGTAATTTCATGTATTGCATTCTACTGCTGCCACGAATAAAAATAAATTCGAGACATATGTGAGTGATGATAAACTTGTTTCTGATATGAGTCTCTATTGTGGACTGAGTGGGATGGGGGCAGGGAGAGGGGAATCATGGTTGTGAAAAGGGGAAGGGAGAGAGGAGGGAGCAGGAAGCGCTAGAGAGACAATAAGTATTGATCAATTCACCGATGGTTTGGAATCAAATGGACTTGCCCTGGTGTCTCAGAGCTGGATGTGTCTGCACCCGCACCACCCCTGGCACTCCTTCTCTGCCACCTGCCCTACACCCCTGCCACAGCGCTCCACCCTCACCGTTCCCGGCATCCTTTGCTCCCGCCAGATTTACAAAGTCGCTGTCCGCTCCACGTTGACAAATACAGTTCTGTGCAAAAGTCTTAGACACCCTAGCTGTATATATGTGTGCCGAAGACGTTTGTACAGTACTGTACATGATTAAACCTGACAAGGCTTACTTTACCTCATCCATCATCTCAAAAATATCATTGATAGGCTATAAAATAAAGCTGTGTAAATATCCAATACAAATATCTGTAATTCAGACTTACTGTTCATCTCTATTCATTCATACTGATACATTATGCCCAACATTTTTGATTATGCAAACATCATCCTCTCTAACTAGTTTGAATAAATATTGGTATAATGTATTTGCATAAATTACTAACTTGTTTGCCTGTCTGTTGACTTCTGTAAATTCTTTCTAATTCTGTAGATACCTTCTCATTTTCCCAGCTTCTCCGTGACTTCTTTCATTTCACTCACAACTTCTTGAACACATCTGTTTCATTTTCATGTAAGAACAACATGGAACTTTTGAATGGTATTTAGCTTTAATAATTTTTCTTGATACAGGCAAATCCTATAACAAATAAACAGCAGAAAGAGAGGGGAAAGTACTAAAGAACCAATAAAGGGAGAGGAAATGAAATAGAAAACTTTGTAAGACAGTAAAAAAAACTATTCTTTGGATAGAATAGAAAGTAATAGATTAAGCTGTATTTAGAAATTTAGCATACTTTGCAGAAAAGACACCATAATCAATATGTGCCGTGTTATATGACATGGGCGATCATAGTCTATCCATGATTGTTCTTGGCAATTTTTTCTACAGAAGTGGTTTTCCATTGCCTTCTTCTGGACAGTTTCTCCTCGGCCATTATCAATACTCTTCAAAGATTTTCTGCCTGGCGTTAGTGGTTGCATAACCCGGACATGTGATATGCACCAGCTGCTCATACAACCATCCACCACCTCCTTCCATGGCTTCACATGACCCAGATCAGGGGGAGCGGGCTAAGCAGGTGCTACACCTTGCCCATGGATGACCTGCAGGCTAGCAGAGAGAAGGAGTGCCTTGCACCCATTTTGGTAGAGACATATCTCCACCCTGCCTCCTGGGGAAAGCACACCAGTTATGTGAAAACACCTACTTCTTGCAAATTACAGAAAGGGTAGATATGAAAAGCAGTTTACTTTTAGTAGAAACATCTATGGAAGGATGAAAAGTTGCGGAGAAGGATGAAACAATAGCAAGGCTGATGGAGGAAAATAAAAAGATTAGACTGGAGAGGAGAGACAAAAATCATGAAGACAAGGCATAACTTCTTTGAAGCACAAGCAGCTGAGTTAGAACATCAGTGTGGCAAATAATGCAAATCAGTGGTTAGTGGATGGGAAAATGAAACACCAGAGTGTCAGAAGTGCAGTGATAAAATGCCAGCTTTCCAAGTACTATGAGAGTAACACAAGGAATCTGAAACACATGCTGACCATTCGCCAGGCAGAGAAGAGATTGAACAGCGCAGCAGAAGTTAGAAGCACAGAGTGCTGTGAACCCCCCTGGTATGGGCTGTGGAAGAAGGGGATAATTTGGAGGTGTGGTGGGAGGGATAGATGAGAAAGCTGTGGCAAGTGAAAGAAAGAATGGGTGTGAGGCGGAGTAATGAGTTTAAGTCATGTGGCAGCAATGCCAGAGAGTGGGGAAAACCCAGCAGTGTTTATTCATAATGAAGATTTTACTGCCCCAACTTAAAGGAAACCACAAGGCAACCTGGGAACCCTCATATCGGCGGAAGTGGAAGGAGACTTCAAACCCATTTGAGTGACCATCAGGAAGGAAGTCTCATAAGGCTGAAGCCCAAAACATAACTCACATATAAATGGAATTAATGAAAACATGAAGTGTTTTAAGTGTAGCAAGGCTGGATACATAGTTCAGGATGGTAGAGCAAATGAATTTTATACCTGAATAAAATCAAAGTTCAAGGTAAATTTAATATCAGAGTATATATGTCACTATACACAACCTTGAGATTTATTTTCTTGTGGGCATACTCAATAAATCCATAATACTATACTAACCCTAATAGAATCTATAAAAGACTGCACCAACTTGAGCGTTCAAAAAGTGTGCAAAAGACAGAAATAATAATAATAAATAATTACCAATAAATATTGAGAACATAAGATGAAGAGTCCTTGAAATTGAGTCCATAGGTTGTGGGAACGTATCAATGATGAGCAAGTGAAGTGGAGCGAAGTTATCCCCTTTGGTTCAAGAGCCTGATGGTTGAGGGGTAATAACTGTTGCTGAACCTGATGGTGTGGGTCCAGAGGCTCCTGTACCTTCTTCCTGAGGGCAGCAGCGAGAAGAGAGCATACCTTAGGTGGTGGGGGTTCCTGATGATGAATACCGCTTTCCTGCGATAACGCTTCGTGCAGATGTGCTCAATGTTGGGAAGGGTTTTACTCATAGTGAACGGGCTATCATGTGATGGAATGAGAGGGGATCTGAGGCAAACATAAAAAATTATGAAATCTTTATGAAATTATGAGGCAGGAAAGGTGTTTTCACTGGTAATCGAGACTAGAACTAGGGGACATAGCCTCAAGATTAACGGGAATACATTTAGGATGGAGATGAGGAGAAACTGATTTTCACAGTGAATCTTTGGAATTCTCTGCAGTAGAGACCGCCTCAATAAACGTATTTAAGACAGTTAGATATGAGCACAACCAAGTCTGCAAATGCTGAAAATCCAAAGCAACACACACAAAATGCTGGAGGAACTCAGCAAGTCAGGCAGCACCCAGGAAATTAATAAATAGTTGACATTTCTGGCTGAAACCCTTCTTCAGGACTGGAAAAGTGCCAGAATAAAAAGGTGGGCGGAGGGGAAGGAGGCTAGCTGGAAGGTGATAGGTGAAGCCAGGTGAGAAGATAAAGTGCTGGAGAGAATGAATCTGATAGGAGCAGAGAGAGGACCGTAGTAGAAAGGACAGTTAGGTACATATTTTTATTTGCACAGCAGATGAATTAAGGATTATGGAGAAAAACAGATAGATGGAACTGAGTCCATGGCCACATCAGGTATGATCTTATTGAAAGATGGAGAAGGCCCAACAGGCCAGATGGACTACTCCTGCTTCTGCTTCTTGTGTTCTGTCATAAAACAGAGTCCAGAAAGAGAGAAAACTGCCATAGATTTGTTTGTTGAGAGGACTTTAAATGTATCCATGTGTATGAATGCAGACATCCCACCCTACAAAAACTCATTTCAGGGAGGTAGCACCATCAATTTGCGGGAGACTTCCGGGAGAGGTGGGATGTCTGCAATAGAGTAGCTCCTTAGCAGCTAGCCAGCTAGTTTAAATAACGTTAGCTGAGCTAATGAATGAATGACACCTGATAACCTCACCTCAACATGTCTTTTACAGTTTTAACCCACCATGGGCAATAGAAAAGTCATTGTTGCAAACAGTGCAGCGAGCAACACTGTCATTATTTTTGACCCCTATTAAGCAGGGGTACACTTTAGTGTAGTCTGGGGTGACGTACGTTTTATATTTTCTTTTTTTGGAACTCTCTCTCGCGCTCTCTCTCTCTCTCTCTCTCGCATGCTCTCTCTCGTGGTCGCTCTTGCACTCGCTTTCTCTCTCAAAAAAATTGATTTCCAGGACTTTTTGTATAATTTGTGGGCATCAGGGAGCCACTATTAACATGCAGGAGACTCCTGGAACTTCCAGGAAAGGTGGGATGTCTGTGAATGATCAATATGTCCAAACACATAGCTTTAGAAGATTTAAGTCTAAAAAACTCCACAAAGATTGTAGAATTTTGTTTTATGTGGTCTTGTCTGTTTAACCTCTAGAACTTTGCTATGTTTTCTGAACTTGGTTAAACTGTGTGACTCTTCTATGAGCTTTAAACTAGTGCATGAATCTGGCAACTGAGTTCCATTTTAGTTACATAACAAAAGAGGAAGAGAGAGTAGAGAGGGAGAGAGAGATAGAAGGAGAGAAAATGTGTTCAGTGTGTATTAAATCTGTGTTGGGCAAATGCTTGCATTAACTTTACGTTCAATTAGAAATGTACCAAGAATTAGAACGTGACTCAGCAAATCATGTAACCTGAAATAAAATTGCTAGTTCTTTTATATTTTACAAGGCAGAGTCACTTTGTGAAGTTGTGTGAATGAATGGGAGATATGTGCAAGGTTTCACTCAAGTCCTGAAGAAGATATTTGCAGATATTTCAAAAGAAGGAAAGCACAACCCCCGAATTTGTTTTATTTCCCTAGTTTTAAACATACAGTACTATGCAAAAGTCTTAGGTACATATACATAGCTAGGGATGCCTAAGACTTTTACACAGAACTGTATCTGTCAGCATGGAGCAGACAGTGAGTTTGTAAGTCTGGCAGGAGCAAAGGATGTTGGTAATGGCAAGGGTGGAGTGCCATGGGAGGCATGTGGGACAGGCGGCAGAGAAGGAATACCGGGAGTGGGTGTAGCACAGATACAGATACACCCAGCCTTGATACACCACGCAAAGCCATTTAATTCCAAACAATTGGTTTATTAATCATTACAGAATGTCTCCCTGATGCTTCCCACTCCCTCCCCTCTCCCTTCCCCCTTTCCCAACCATGATTCCCCTCTCCCTGGCTCCTACCCACTCTCAGTCCACAATAGAGACCCATAAAAACAGGCATCCGTTAGTCTCGTGAGACCATGGATTTGCGCCTTGGAAGGTTTTCAGGGCGCAGGCCAGGGCAAGGTTGTATGGAAGACCGGCAGTTGCCTATGCTGCAAGTCTCCCCTCTTCATGCCACCAATGTCGCCCAAGGGAACGGCATTAGGACCCATACAGCTTGGCACCAGTGTCGTCGCAGAGCAATGTGTGGTTAAGTGCCTTGCTCAGGGACACAACACGCTGCTTCAGCCAAGGCTCGAACTAGCGACCTTCAGATCACTAGACGAACGCCTTAACCACTTGGCCACACGTCAACACAGAGACCCATATCCGAATCAGTTTTGTCATCACTCAAGTCATGAAATTTGCTTGTTTTTGTGGCAGCAGTACAGTGCAACACATAAAATTACTACAGTACTGTGCAAATATCTTATGCACCCTAGCTATATACGATATATATGCCTAAGACTTTTGCACAGTACTGTATCTTCTATTTCTGATTCTTTTCTTCTCTGATTTTTTGTGAAATAATTCTACATCACTCTTGTAAAATCTTATGTTCCATTATTTGTAGTGTGTGATGTATCATTTTACGTCTGATATTTATTCTTTCTTAATATATTTTTTAAAACAGTTGTGATATGTTCTGTTCTATGAACATTGGTTAGCTTTACCACACCTAGATGCTTCCAGACCAAAGCTAGACAATAGGTGTGAAGGATATTTTCCACAGACCCTTAGATAATTCAAGCATTTAGCATACTGTTTTGGTTGGTTTTAACAGAGAGAAGCAAACAGTCTCTTGTAAAGGAATTTATCACTGGTCTCAATCATATTAATTCTATTTGACTTCTGAAACTTGTTTGGAACTGAATTCTAAAACCAGAATAGAATGACTAACTGCTGTTGCTATTGACCAGAGGCAAGTTTCTAAAGAAGTTGTCCATTGATTTAATAAGTGCACATCTGTGGCATTTAATTCAATACTTTCTATAAAATTTCAATCAATGATGAAATTCACGTTAAAGGCTGTATAATTAGCATATAAGAAGTAATGACATATCATTTGAGAACTCAGTAAGAACACAGAAATAAATTAATAAATTACTCGTTATTTTGAGAACACCAACTCCATGTGACCTTGCAGTTTGCTCCAACTCAATCTTTTATTCAGCTCACTTAATGAAGAAAACTTCCTTAATAGCTTTGCCTACACTTGACAATTCTAATAAGCTTCTAATCCTAATTTTAATCCATTCAGAGTAATGATCATATAATTCTGTTGCCCCTGTTCTCATACACATGACACCATTTTACCTCTGCTTACTGAAATACTCGCGATCCCTGTTAACCAATGTTTCAACTTCACAATTCTCATCCTATTTTTAAATCCCTTCCTACTATCTCATCCCTAAATCCATCCAAACTATTTGTGCTTCCCTAATTCCCGTTTCTCATTGATCTGGAAATTTTATTGCACCTCTGCCTTCGGTCATCAAGGCCTTGAACTCAAAAAGGTTCAAGAGTTCAAAGGTTCCCAGGTTCATTTATTATCAATGTATACAACTCTGAAATTCTTCTGCAGGTAACCATGAAATCAGAGCCACTGCATTGTTTTGTCTACTTGAATAATCATTTCAAGCCTGACCTGTGAGTCACCTTGAGAGGGGATTAACATTCAGCCACATCCTGTCAAGCTAAATCATAAAGACTGGATTGATTAGAGATTGTCGTGACAGATTATTTTTTCTGTAAGTAATCTTTTATGTTTTCCCTCAAAATTTCGTTGTATCTGCCTGCTGCTCCCCCACTGAACTTGTGACCTCATACAAAGTCCATTCCATCCTCCTTGGCTCAGTTCCTTCCCACCTGCATCAGCGACACTTTTCATGCTGTCTATCTCCTCACTAACTTTCAATTCCCTGGTCCTGACCGCCTCATTTTCACCATGGATGTCTGGTCTATACACACTTCTTTACCCCATCATGAAGGGCTTAACATTCTCCATTTCTTTCTCAATAAAAGAACCAACCAGTCCCCCTCCATCAGCATCCTCCTCCATCTGGCAGAACTAGTCCTCACCCTCAACAATTTTTCCTTTGGCTCCTCCCACTGTCTCCTGACTCAAGGGGTAGCCATGGGCACCCATATGTTCCAAGATATTCCTGGTAATGATACCCAGCTCTTCCTCTTCGACCCTGCCCTTAAATTCACTTGGTCCATTTCTGACAACTCACTCCCCTTTCTTGATCTTTTCCACCTCTGGAGACAAACTGTCAACCAACATCTTTTATAAACCTACCAATTCCCACTGTTATCTTGACTGTACTTCTTCCCACCCTGTCTCCTGTAAAAGGATGCAGCTTTCCTTTCCAGAGCATCAGAGATGTCCTCCTTCTTCAAATAATGGAGTTTCCCTTCCTCCACCATAGATGATGCCCGCACCTGCATCTTCTCCATTTCCTGAGCATCTGCGCTCACCCCAACTTCCCATCACCTTAACAGTGATAGAGCTCCCCCTGTCCTTACCTACCACCCCATGAGTCTCTGCATTTAACACATCATCTTTCACAACCTCCACCATCTCTAAAGGGATCCTACCACCAACCATATCTTTACCCACTGTCCTCTGCTTTCCAAAAGGATTGCTACCTCTGTGACTCGCTTGTCCATTTGCCCCTCCTCACTAATCTCTCTCCTGGCACTTACCCCTTCAACTGGCCAAAGTGCTACGTCTGCCCATTTACCTCCTCCCTCACGTCCATTCAGGGCTCCAAACAGTCCTTCCAGGAGAGGCAACCCTTCACCTGTGAATCTGCTGGGATTGTCTATTGTGTGCTGTGCTCCTGTTGTGGCCTCTTTTACATTAGTGAGACCCAACGTAAATTGGTGGACCACTTTGTTGAGCACCTTCACTCCATCTGCCAAAAGCAGAACTACCCAGTGTGTGAAACATTTTAATTTTGATTTCCATTCCAATATTTCATTTTATGTCCTCCTCTTGTGCCAAAATGAAAACACCTTCAGGATGGAGGAGCAACACCTTATATTTTGTCCGTGTAGTCTCCAACCTGATGGCATGAATATTGATTTCTCCTTCCTGTAAAAAAATTTCCCTCCCCCTCTCTACTTCTTTTATTCCCCACTCTGGCCTCTTACCTCTTTTCACCCGGCTATCACCTCCTGGGTCCCCTCCTCCTTTGCTTTCTCCTATGTTCCACTCTCTTCTCCAATCAGATTCCTTCATCTCCAGCCCTTTATTTTTCCCACCCACCTGGCCTGACCTATCACCTTCTAGCTATCCTCCTTTCCCTCCCCCACCTTTTTTATTCTAGCATTTTCTCCCTTCCTTTCCAGGCCCAAAATGTCACCTGTTTATTTATTTCCATAGATGGTGCCTGAGCAGCTGAGTTCCTCCAGCAATTTGTGTGTGTTGCTTCATCTTTCAAAGTCTATGTCCTTAAATTATCGAATTGGTTGGATGTGCTTTCATAATTTATTTTGGTAACATTGCAATCATTAAATTCTAGGTTGTTAGGCTTTTAATTAACTCACCCTTATAATAGATGTGATCAAATGACTCTGCAGCATCAGTGTGATGTTAATACAGCACGTAAACAGGCAAACTGGCAGTCCAGAGCCATTGACTAATAATCCAGAGACAAGTTCAAATCCCACCATGCCAGCTATGGAATTAAAATTCAGTTAATAATAATGATGGCCAACATAATTTTGTAATCCAATTTAGAAACATAGAAAATAGGTGCAGGAGTAGGCCATTCAGCCCTTCGAGCCTGCACCACCTTTCAGTATGATCATGGCTGATCATCCAACTCAGAACCCTGTACCTGCCTTCTCTCCATACCCCCTGATCCCTTTAGCCACAAGGGCCCTATCTAACTCCCTCTTAAATATAGCCAATGAACTGGCCTCAACTGTTTCCTGTGGCAGAGGATTCCACAGATTCACCACTCTCTGTGTGAAGAAGTTTTTCCTCATCTCGGTCCTAAAAAGCTTCTCCTTTATCCTCAAACTGTGACCGCTCATTCTGGACTTGCCCGACATTGGAAACAATCTTCCTGCATCTAGCCTGTCCAATTCCCTTTAGAATTTTATACATTTCAATAAGATCCCCCCTCAATCTTCTAAATTCCAGTGAGTATAAGCCTAGTCGATCCAGTTTTTCATCATATGAAAGTCCTGCCATCCCAGGAATCAATCTGGTGAACCTTCTTTGTACTCCCTCTATGGCAAGAATATCTTTCCTCAGATTAGGGGACCAAAACTTCACACAATACTCTAGGTCTCACCAAGGCCTTGTACAACTGCAGTAGTACCTCCCTACTCCTGTACTCGAATCCTCTTGCTATGAATGCCAGCATACCATTCGCCTTTTTCACCACCTGCTGTACCTGCATGCCCACTTTCAATGACTGGTGTATAATGACACCCTGGTCTCGTTGCACCTCTCCTTTTCCTAATCGGCCACCATGCAGATAATAATCTGTTTTCCTGTTCTTGTCACCAAAGTGGATAACCTCACATTTATCCACATTAAATTGCATCTGCCATGAATTTGTCCACTCACCTAACATATCCAAGTCACCCTGCATCCTCTTAGCATCCTCCTCACAGTTAACACTGCTGCCCAGCTTCGTGTCATCTGCAAACTTGGAGATTCTGCATTTAATTCCTTCATCTAAGTCATTAATATATATTGTAAACAACTGGGGTCCCAGCACTGAGCCTTGCAGTACCCCACTAGTCACTGCCTGCCATTCTGAAAAGGTCCAGTTTATTCCCACTCTTTGCTTCCTGTCTGCCAACCAATTCTCTATCCACATCAATACCATACCCCCAATACTGTGTGCTTTAAATTTGCACACTAATCTGTGTGGGACCTTGTCAAAAGCCTTTTGAAAATCCAAATATACCACATCTACTGGTTCTCCCCTATCCACTCTACTAGTTACATCCTCAAAAAATTCTATGGGATTCATCAGACATGATTTTCCTTTCACAAATCCACATTGACTTTGTCTAATGATTTCACTGCTTTCCAAATGTGCTGTTATCACATCTTTGATAACAGACTCTAGCATTTTCCCCACCACCAATGTTAGGCTAACCAGTCTATAATTCCCCAGTTTCTCTCTCCCTCCTTTTTTAAAAAGTGGGGTTACATTAGCCACCCTCCAATCCTCAGGAACTAGTCCAGAATCTAAAGAATTTTGAAAAATTATCACTAATGCATCCACTATTTCTTGGGCTACTTCCTTAAGCACTCTGGGATGCAGACCATCTGGCCCTGGGGATTTAACTGCCTTTAATCCCTTCAATTTACCTAACACCACTTCCCTACTAACATGTATTTTCCATCTCACTAGACCCTCAATTCCCTACTATTTCTGGAAGATTATTTATGTCCTCCTCAGTGAATTGGTTCATTATTGATCATTCAGGGAAGGAAATCTGCCATTCTTTTCTGATTTGACCTATAATTGACTCTAAATGAATAAGCAAACCATTCGATTTAAAGACAATTGGAAACAGGCAATGAGTGTTGGAAACATGATAGATAAAACCGAGTCAGTATTAATAATTAAATAGTGGTGTCTTTTTTTTACCACAGCACATCACTGAGTAATGAACTGGTTGATTCTAATCCTGAAGTTTAAAATAAAACCAACAGAAAGAAAAAATGTCTACCAGGAATCTGATTCCTAAATATTATACAACTCTTTTCATTGTGGGGAAGGAGATGACAGTTTAAATCAAACTACATGATTTTGAAACATCTTAGTTTAATTCCTACCAAAGAATCTACACCTTTAATCTTGCTATTACATTAATAGCAAAATTAATAGTGGGTTGACTGGATAATATAAAGCAACTGTTTGTTATTTCTCATTTGAAATGGAAGATCGGGCAGTCAGCCACTATTTAGAAATTTCTTTAGATTTGGGGGCCACTCAATCTTGACTTCGTGGTGAGGAATTTTCCCTCTTGGAAAAAAAAATTCTGATTCCTGAGTTCATGTGAGCTATGAGCATGATGTAATTCTTTTAGTTCCACGGAAGGATAATTGTAGTCACTTATAAACTTATTAGTTAAAACCAGTGCCCGTTAAGAAGATGGATGTTAGTACTAGCAAATGGAACTCCTTCCATTTCAGGCATCAGTTTCAGGCAACGCTAGGCCAACGTGGAAATACATCTGTAACCCTGAAGTCTTTAGGAATTTATAACACATGTAAAATGTAATGTGACAAAATGGAACCTGTGTGATTCCAAAGCACTTTGCTGGTTGGATGAAGGCTTACAAGAAATGTGTGTGTGTGTGTGTGCGTGTGTGTTTTACAGTAGGGGTGTGTTTATGGCATGTAATGTTTTGACAACAGAGAAAGATAGGACACTCCTGCCATGAGGGGAAGAAGCCTTGAAAGATATATGGACTGACTAAAGGCAGATGTGACGAATGCAGATAAGCAAGGAATGTGGTTGTGGGATGGAACAATCTTAAAGATATGATGCTGATGAATTACTGGACTTTGTAAACATGTAAAAATTGTTTGTTTTAAGCTGTAAGATTGAAGCAATGACTACAAATATTAGGTTATGAGAACACTCAGTCCTCTTTTATTGTCATTTAGAAATGCATACATGCATTAAGAAATGATACAATGTTTCTCCGGAGTGATATCACAGAAAACAGGACAAATCAAAGACTAACACTGACAGAACCACATAATTATAACATATAGTTACAGCAGTGCGAAGCAATATTATAATTTGATGAAGAACAAACCATGGGCACGGTAAAAAATAGTTTCAAAAGTCCCCGAGTCGATCGACTTCCAAGTCCCCGATAGCAGGCGGCAAAAGGGAGAAACTCCCTGCCATAAACCCTCAGGCACCATCAACTTGCTGATGCCTTGGAAGCAGCCGACCACAGCCAACACTGAGTCCCCCTGTCCAAAAACTTCAAGCCTCCGACCAGCCCCTCCAATACAGCCTCCCGAGCGCCATCCTCTGCCGAGCACCTTCAACCTAGCCTTGGCCGCTGAAACAAGCAAAGCCGAGGATTTCGGGGCCTTCTGCTCCGGAGATTCCGGTTACCACACACTAGCAGCGGCAGCGAAGCGGGCATTTCAGAAGTTTTCCAGAAGTTCCTCCATACTCTCATGTCCATCTCCATCAAATCAGAATTGTGCATGGTCCCCCACTTGACAGATAACAGATATTCATCACCGGAGAGGCCGCGCACGCTGCCATCGCGCCGCCATCTTCTCCTCCAAATATGGAGGCAGACTTTCGTTTGCAAAAGCGCTTATAATTTGATCCATTCTGAATTTGTTGTAGTTTGTTAATGTATATTAGAAGATATAGCTGAATGGTACATGACATATTTAGCAGTACTTTCATCTTACCAATATGTTGCAGAACTCGTCTAAGAAGAATGCCGTTCCTACAACAACATTAGTTCAGTTTCCATATAAATAGTGTTAATATTGGGTTGTTGTTTTGTTTAACATTACACAGAGGGTTATGTGTAAGGTATACTGTGTCTCAAGTCTTTACTTTTGTATTTGACTAAAACTGGTCTGTAATTCTACTCCATTTATTGGATTAAGGCACATTATGTGCTTTTTAGCTGGGACTTTCACAGAAGCTGAGAAGAGGGTTCTTTCAGTGAAATTTGACCAGTGTGGCTGGTATCCAAAATAGCATTGGGAATAGAGGATCCCCTGGCAGCTGTTTACAACACGACTACTCAAAAAATTACGTACGCAATAGTGAGGATGAATCTTCTTATAATGCTGTTCAGTGCCTCATCAGCTTGTATAAATCTCTTGCCATGCAATGCAGCATCTGGAACTCTCCACTTCTAGCCACTTTATCAACTGGGGAATCAAACTAAGTGTTCAATCATGAAAAAGCTCTTCCCTGTCTGATGATGCAAGAATAAAGACATAATGACATGTTATTCTGCATGAGCTACCCTTTTACATGTGACCCAACAGTTGTCTCTTGAATTTAAAAATTCCATCAGAGTCTATGCTAATTGGCAAATATTTTCATGGCCCAGGGATTGATCTGAGGGATCATAAAATTTAAACTTTAGTTTAGCATTGTACTGAAGATATTAAGATATTTATGGAAAGCTAAAATGTACATTTTAATTTAGAGTCTGGTTGGATATAAGTTTATAACTAATTTTCTAATCTTACCTTCGTACAACGAATGGGGAAGCACAGTAGCGTAACACTAGCTTAGCAAGAGCAACCGGAGTTCAATTCCTACCGCTGCCTGTAAGAAGGTTGTACGCTCTTCTCGTGACTGTGTGGATTTCACCCAGGTGCTTCTGTTTCCTCCCACATTCCAAAAGGGGGGAATGTCGACTCAGACCATGAGAGAACTGCGTCGGGCATTTTCAGGTCTTACAAGGCGCAGATTGGAAATCTATGTGGGGCGCCACTCCTCGCACAGACACTAGAGCAATGTGTGGTTAAGTGCCTTGCTCAAGGACACAAACACGCTGCCACAGCTGAGGCCCAAACTAGCAACCTTCAGATCACTATACGAACGCCTTAACCACTTGGCCACGTGCCCAATACATTCCAAAAAGATATGGTTTAGCAGGTTAATTGGTCACTTAGATGCATGGACTTATTGGGCTGGAAGGGCTTGCTACAGTGTTGTATCTCTAAACTGAAAAAGTAAGAAAGTGTTTTACCTCAAAACTGAATCTTTTTGTTTAATCCAGTTTTGAATATGGATTCCCAACCTTTTCTATGCCATGGACCCCTATCATTAACCGAGGGGATCATGGACACCAGCTTGACAACCCCTGGATTAGAACCAGATAGGTGAGCCTGCAGTTTCAGTTTTGATGTCCTCTTTCACACTGATGAAAATAAATTGAAAAAAAGTCATAAATATTGTACCATTCATAAAAGCAAATGATAAAGGAGGCATGTATGGCATCTGCCTTAAAATGATGATGGCAATTGAGAAGCAGAATAGATCTGTCCAAAGCAAGAGAGCTACTAACACAATATGAAAGAAGAAAGGTTCGGAGAAGTGTCAGATTTAATTCAATCAACAAAAATATTAGAGAGACAAGGATAAAAATCAGGGAGATGCCTGCAATATCTTATTGCAAGGTACAGATACAATGCAGAAAAAGAAGAATAACTTTACAGGTTGATATTTGAAGTGAACAGTCAATATTTTACAGATCAGTGTATTGGAATAAACAATTATGCATGAAAAGTCTTTGACCTTGCATTACTACCATCAAGGAGGAGGTACGTGAGCCTGAAAATGCACACTTAACATTTTAGGAACAGCCTCTTCCCTTCTGCCATCAGATAGCTGCATGGTCCATGAGTTCATGAAAACTACCTCACAATTTGTCTTTTGCACTATTTACTTATTTTATTTTTAATTGCAATTTATGGTAATTTTTTAAATGTCTTGCACTGTACTGCCAAAAAACAACAGATTTCCTGAGATACGTCACTGATAATAAGCTTGATTCTAATCTTATAAATTCATGAGCACATGGTACTGTACTGTCTCATGATCAGCACCTGGTGGTATGTTGATAAGAAGTTAAATAACTTATTGTTTAGTGGGAGATGTTTTAGGCTTAAGTGCAGAATTGACATATATTTATAAAGGTGATGAGTGTATAGCAGAAAACAAGAGAGAAAAAAGGAACAAAATTTCTGAGAACCAAAGGGAAAATGGTATTGTCAGAGTTTAGAGGAACATGCCAAAGCCATTAAACAGAATGGTGAGAGAAATTCACCCAACACCATCTGCACATTTCAAGTGCTATTTCTATTAAGATGAGGAGGGTTTAATATTTTTTTCCTTGCCATACATGTGTCAAATACATTTTGGTGTAGCTGTGACTGAAATTATGTTAAGTTTGTATCCTGAAGCTCGCGTATTTGATAGTTTATTTTCAGGTATCACAAGATGGGCTTTGAGGTTTTGATTTTCACAGAAAAGTCATAGGTATGTTCATAAAATCATTGAAAATTTATAATTGTAGTGGCCCTAAGCACCCTGCTTACTTCTAAATTTTCATATTCTGCTTTATTTCTTCTACCCCATTAACCATGGACAAGTTGCTTCTCACCTCTCTATCCCCCAGCAGGAAGTCTTGAGGATCGACAGCAAGAGAAAATCTGCAGATGCTGGAATCCAAGCAAACCACACAAAATGCTAGGGGAACTCAGCAGGCCAGGCAGCATCTATGGAAATGAGTACAGCCAATGAATCAGGCCAAGACCTTTCATCAGGACTGGGAAAAAAGATGAGGAGTCAAAATACGAAAGTGGGGGGGAAGGGAGGAATAAACACAAGGTGATAGGTGAAACTGGGACAGGGAGGAGGGGGGAAGTAAAGAGCTGGAAAGTTGATTGGTGGAAGAACTACAGGGCTGCAGAAGGGGGAATCTGATAGGAGAGAGCAGAAGGCCATAGAAGAAAGAAAGAAGGGAGGAGCACCATAGGCAGGTAAGGAGATAAGGTGAGAGAGGGAAAAGGGAATGGGAATGGTGAAGGAGAGGGGGGTGGCATTACCGGAAGTTCAGGAAGTCACTGTTCATGTCATCAGGTTGGAGGCTACCCAGACAGAATATGAGGTGTTGTTCCTCCAACCTGAGTGTTGCTCCATCACAACAGTAGAGGAGGCCGTGGACAGGCATGTTGGAATGGGAACGAGAAGTGGAGTTAAAATGGGTGGCTGCTGGATCTCGGTCTGAATCGTCGACTGTACTCTTCTCCATAGATGCTGCCCGGCCTGCTGAGATCCCCCAGCCTTTTGTGTGTGTTGTTGAGGGTCCACAGTTTAATTTGTGTTTGTTAGTGGAGGCAGAGCCAGTCAGGATCCATCATGACCTTGTGCTGCCTGACTAACTCTGTCCTTCACTTCCCACAGTTTCTTCCCCCAGGTCATTAGGCTTCTGAACTCCCTGCTGCATCACATTCAAATTGTCACTGGTTCATGAAGTGTCACTGGCTAATCAGTTCTTTACCTTACAGTATATAATTTATGCTCTTTATTTATTTATGTGTAATTCATCTGTATATTTTATCCTTACTTTCCTAATTTATTGTGTGTTATATGTACCACTGTGCTTTACACCCTGGTCCGGAGAAACGTTGTCTCATTTGACAGTATACATGTATATAGATAAATGACAGTAGACTTGACTTGACACTCAATGGCAGCCTGAGGATCGCAACCATTTTATGTAGCATTTTACAATGAAAGAACACTATTGGAGTGATTTTGGGGGTTAGCACATGTAGCAAATGACTTTAATTGACTTCAGGCACTGGCCTTCAGATTCAAGAATGAACTGTGGATTAAATCTAAAATGCAGTTCTGAACAATGCATTCCTAACAACTGCAAACCAGGTTAATTGGAAGTATAGACAGTGCTGATTTAAATGTATTACTTGTGTACATTTAGGTGTCTGTAACATAGGTGCGAACAGGGAGGTGTGATAGTGGGAAGATCCAGGCATTTGAAACTGTTACGTACAGTTCAAAGGAAGCATTGTAAGCATGGAATTGTCCTTTGACCTTTAGAATATAAAATATCATGTAGTGTTGGGCCAGGCAGACCCCTTGCTCCAAATCAGCGGTAAGGCAAGCGAATGCTTTGTTGGCATTCATTTCAAGAGGAATAGTGTATAAGAGTAAGGAGGTGTTGATGAGGCTCTATGGGGCATTAGTGAGACCTCATTTGAAATACTGTGTGCAGTTTTGGGCCCCCTATCTTAGAAAGGATGTACTGATGTTGGAGGGAGTTCAGAGAAGATTTACGAGGATGATTCCTGGAATGCAAGGGCTAACATATGAGGAGCGTTTGTCGGCTCTTGGACTGTATTCATTAGAGTATAGAAGAATGAGAGGGGATCTCATAGAAACATTTCGAATGTTGAAAGGGTTGGACAGAGTAGATATGGAAAGGTTGTTTCCCTTGGTGGGTGAGTCCAGGATAAGAGGCCATAGTCTTAGAGTTAGAGGGTACCCAGTTAAAACAGAGATGAGGAGAAATTTTTTTAGCCAGAGGGTCGTGGATTTGTGGAATTCATTGCCACATACAGCTGTGGAGGCCCAATCATTGAGGGTGTTTAAGGAGGAGATTGACAGGTATCTAATTAGTCAGGGTATCAAGGGATATGGGGAAAAAGCCAGAAATTGGAACTAGATGGGTGAATAGTTTAGCTCATGGGGGAGCTGCAGAGCAGACTCGAAGGGCTGAATGGCCTACTTCTGCTCCTTTGTCTTGTGATCTTGTGAAAAGGGTCTCCAATATGATGCTTGCAGTATCTTACTATGTCAAATAAGAAGATTACTTTTCATATTTACCAACTGAGTCTCTCTGGTGACTTTGTTCATGCAACAGTAAACATCTTTCAATTATAACCACTCCCTTTATTTCAGGCAGCAGCATTTGGCAATTAGTTTCCTATTTCCATTTTAAATTTCTTCAGACCACCTGTTTTATTTTGCTATGCCCCATTAACATCATCAATTTGTTAACTAGCACCACTTCCATCTCATTAGAGATTTTCAAAAAGTAATGTTGTAGATGCTTGGAATCTAAATTCATGCATCATTGTTCATTAGTTAATGGTGACAGGTAAAATGTTTAAGGGAAACAGGAGGGGGAAGTTCTTCACTCAGAGAGTGGTAAGTGCTGCTAGGAGAAGTGGTATATGCAGGTTTGAGTTCATCATTTAAGAGAAGCTTGGGTAGGTACATCAACGAGTGGGGTATGGAGGGCTATGATTCAGGTGTGGGTGGAATGGACTAGGAAAAATAATAGGTTAGCATAAACTAGATGGGCCAAAGGGTCTGCTTCTGTGCTACAGGGGCCAATGACTCTATGACTTTATGACATAAAATCAAAGAACGCTGGAAGTACTCAGCAAGTCAAGCAACATCACTGGAGGGAGAAATAGTATTGGCATTTCAGGTGATGATCACTTGCCAGAATTGATGACCAGTTCTTGTGAAACATTAACTCTTTGTCTCCCTACAAATGTTGACTGACCACTGGGAGTTCATTGTTTTTACTGTTTCGATCTCAGAACTTATTCTCTCTTCTCCTTTCCGCTCTCAATTTCCTGTTTCTGGATTTAGTTAAAGCCTTTTACATCCTTGGCTTATTCCACTTCCGATAAAAAGTCATCAATCTTAAACATTATCTATGTTTATTTATTTATTTATTTAGAGATCTTGCATAGCACAGACCCTTCTGGGCCAATGAGCCGCACTGTCCAGCAACCCAGTATTTAACCTAGTCTAATCACAGGATGATTTACAATGACTAATTAACTTACTAACCGGTACATCTTTGCATCGTGGAAGAAAACTGGGGCACCCGGAGTTAACCCATCCAGTTCATGAGAATACAAACATCGTACAGATGATACCCAAATTGAAGTCCAAGTTAAGCCATTTGGCCTATTAAGTCTGATCCTCCATTTCATCATGGTTGATCTATTGCCCTCTCAGCCCCAGTCTCCTGTCTTCTCCCTGAATCCCTTCATGCCATGATCAATCAAGAACCTATTAAGCTCCGTCTTGGATATACCCAGTGATTTGGCCTCCGCAGCCACATGTAGCAACGAATTCTACGGATTCATCACTCTCTGGCTAAAGATATTCCTCCTCATTTCCATTCTAAATGGATGTCCCTCTATTTGGAGGCTGTATCCTCTGATCTTAGACTCCCCTACCACAGGAAACATCCTCTCCATATCCACTCTGCTGAGGCCTTTCAACATTCAATAGGTTTCAATGAGATTCCCCCTCATTCTTCTGAATCCAGTGAGTACAAGTCCAGAGCCATCAACCGCTGTTCATATAAGCCTTTCAATTCCAGATTCCTTTTCATGAACCTCCTTGACCCCTCTCCAAAGTCAGCATATCATTTCTTAGATAAGAGGCCCAAAACTGCTCACAATGTTCCAATGAGGTCTCACCAGTGCCTTAGAGAACCTCAACATTACATTGCTGCTTTTAAGAAATTCTTCACAAGAACTTCGAAGTTCCTTTGCACCTGAGATTTTTGATTTTTTTTCTCCATTTAGAAAATAGTCTATGCTTTTATTTCTTCAACCAAGTTCATGACTGTACACTTCCCGACACAGTATTCCATCTGCAACTTCTTTGCCCATTCTCCTAATCTGTCTAAGTCCTCCTGTAGCCTCTCTCCTTCCTCAAAACTAACTGCCCGTCACCTATCTTCGTATCACCTAGAATCCTGCCCACAAAGCCATCAATTCATGTCTGAACACAGACCCCCTAAGGAACACCACCAGTCACCAGCAGCCAACCAGAGAAGGCTCCCTTTATTCCCACTGTTTGCCTCCTGTCAGTCAGCCAAACTTCTATCCATGCTACTATTTTGTCTGTAATACCATGGGCACATAACTTGTCAAAGGCCTTCTGAAAATCCAAGTACACAACATCAACCTATTCTCCTTCGTCTATCCTGCTTGCTAGTTCTTCAATGAAGAAGGCAAGATTTGTCAGGCAAGAATTTTCTTAAAGGAAATCATACTGATGTTGGCCTATTTTATCATATTAAAACTGGGATTAACATATGGTACACACAAATCTGGGTGGTTGATGGTCAATGCAGATTTAATGGGCTGAAGTGTCCATTTCTGTGTTGTATCTCACAAATGACTCTTCCCAAATGGGTCTTTTGCATAGATCATATCATGCCAGAGTACACCCTGCCACTTGCTTCCCAGAGTCTTTGGAAATGCTGGAAATACTCAGCAGATCAAACAGTATCAACTGAGAGAGAAAAGTTACTTTGGATTAGAACTGGAATAAATTAAGGATGCAAGTTTCTACATAACTATTAAAATAGAGAGAAAAATAAGTGAAAGTCTGATTAAAACAAAAAAGGCTGTACAAATCAGGTAGAAACCGTGAAGAGATAAGTAGTTAATATTTCTGGTGAATGACTATTCATCAGAAATGGTTATATATTCTTGCGAGTGTCTCTGTCTCTGTACTACTGAGTATCTAATTTATTATTGTCACATGTACTGAGATATTGTGAAAAGCTTTTGTTTGCGAACCTAATCACACTGAAATAAGTAAAACAGGTTGCAGAATGAAGTGTGGCAGATCCAGAGAAAGTGCAGGTCAGGTCGAGAAATATAGGTCCAGCATCTTTTATTACTATTTCAGATTTGCAATATCTGCATTATCTGCAAGTGCTTGTAGATTTAGTCCATGTGGCCGTACATACTGGGTAGCTCCCAGGCCATTGGGAAAATCAGCAGCGAAGAACTACAGCCTGGGGGGAAAAAACATGCAAAATTTGAAAGCGTTCCACCCATCGGAAGCGAGGTAAAGACGACATATCCATGCGAATGCAACCTAATCTGAACTGGGAGAGGGATAGCGGGGAGGTGTTTGGTCAGCTGTGCTGTCAATCAGCGCGGAGCGGCGACCCGGCGAGTGCGATTGATCGGTGCCTGGAGTGGCGGGGGCGGTCTCTGTGCGAATGCAACCTAACCTGACTCGGGAGTCGGGATGAGCGGCCAGCTGTTTGGTCGGCAGAGCTGTCAATCAGCAGGGCGGGCTTTGACGGGGGAAGCAGCGAGTTGGGTTGATCGGCACAGGCGGTCACAAACATGGCGAGCGAAGGGTGGCGGGCGCTGAGTCTGAGTCTGGTGGCTCTGTGCGCCGCGGCTTTGTGGTCGGCAGCTGGGGCCGCTCACTTGGCCAAGCGGGAGAATGGCATCGATACATCGAGGTACTACCACTACGAGGAAATGACCAAGCTGCTGAAGGACTTGGCCCAGGCTTACGGTGCTCACGCCAGGCTTTTCAGCATTGGTCAGAGCATCGAGAACCGTTCACTGTGGGTCATGGAGATCTCGACGACGCCGGGCGTGGAAGTGCCGGGCAAGCCCAAGTTTAAGTACGTCGGCAACATGCACGGCGATGAGACGGTGTCCCGCCAGGTGTTACTGTACCTGATTCAGTACCTGCTGCAGAGTTACGGTCACGACGAGCGGGTCGACCGCCTGGTTAACACCACCGATATCTACATCCTGCCCAGTCTCAACCCGGACGGCTTTGAGAGGTCGGTGGAAGGCTCTTGCGACGGTAATGTACTGGGTAGGAGGAACACCATGAACAAAGACCTCAACCGGTGCTTCTTGGATCAGTTCTCCCGGGTGGAAGTGAACAAGGCAGGCGTGCCTGAAGTGGTGGCCATGGAGAAGTGGATTAAAGGTATCTGCGGGTTAAGCATAACACCACTTTAAATCTCGGGGTGTCATTTCTTTATCAGGAATTATATGAACATGTATAAACGTATATAGAGCGCTTCTCAAAAGTGTCATCAGCACGTAGTTCGATGCCAAAATGTACAACGAAACGATGAATGATAGGATTGCACAGCTATTATTTCACTGAACGGGCAAACGTCCAACTCTGGAATTCCAAAACAGAGTTCAACTAGTGGACAGGTTTGCAGACTCTCATACCCTGAAGTATAGTGCACCAATTACTGATAACGTAGGTGCGTAATTCAAATATCGGACAAATGAAAGGTGCAAGTCTCCCGGCGGGAGTTCACAGCACGGGCTTGTCCTGTACTCTCAATGCTTCAGTGGTATTGGCACTAATTAGTAACAAAACTCGATGTTTTTCCTTTGTCATCTAGATACCTTTGAATTGTAAGTAGATGTTCAGCTGCCACTCCTATCGGTGTAAACCAACTCTTTAGCGTGCTTTTAGACGGTACATTATCACTGCAGGGCCAAGTAGCGCAACCTGTATAAATTTAGAAACTTGATGTTTTTCGTTCAGATCTTGACTGTCTTAGGGCGGTATGTAATAAGGTAAAGGAACGTTGGCTGGTGGGAAGTGAATTCAGAATCTTATCTGTTCACAGTGTCGATTAATGTCCCATCTATTGCAAAGATGGTTCCCCCCCCAAAAAAAAAAATCCCAGGCTGTTAACTGACTTCTGTGTCCTTAGTAAAACTTATCATTTCTACCTACCAATTAAAAAGTGGTCTGCACATTAAAAAGCAAAACTGAAATATTTTGAAATATGGAAACTGGATAGAAGAGTATCAGTGGTTTTCAAGCAGAGAGACACCTGTGCGGTCTGTGAATGCTGCACTACTTCCAGTCACCTGGAATATGGAATGTGTGACTCATAAACCACCCTAGTTATTTTGCAATGCCTCGCTGTTTGAAGGCAGGTTAGTGCAGTGCACTCAGTCTTTCAGTTGTGCAACCAAGCAGCAATAACCAATATGGTAAGAGGTGGTATTATGTTAACTGAAGAAACTTGAGCTCATTGCAAGGCAAGCAGCAATGCAGCAGACTGGAAAAACATCAGTTGTAGGGAATGAAGAAGCACATAAAGAAGGAGAATTAAACGATCCAGTAGCATAGTGGTTAGCACAACGCTTTACAGTATAGTTGACCCGGGTTCAATCCCACCGCTGCCTGTAAGGAGTTTGTACGTTCTCCCCGTAACTGACTGCGTATGTTTCCTCCAGGTTCTCCGTTTTCCTCCCACAATCAGGTTAGTTGGTCATTGTGAATTGTTCCAAGGCAAGGATTAAAGCAGGGGATTGCTGGCGAGGTGGCAAGAAGGGCCTATTCTCTGCTCGATCTCAGTAAATTTAAAAAAAGGCTCAAAACCTTGGGTACAAAGTATTTCAGATGCTTATGTACATACAAATAAAAATATCAATGTATTTATAGTGGAAGTATTATTTATGAAGTAGGGGTCTGTTATAAAACTTCTAGCCATTATTAGTAGAGTTTAAAAATATTGTGAGGGTATAAGTGATGAGGATTGGGTGGAAAGTAGAGTTGATGCCACCGAACATCTGTGTTCTTATTGAATGAAAATAGGTGGGAGGAATGTAATGGCCTTTGTTTTTCTCATTTCTTCTGTTCTAACTGAAACTGTTCATAAACTGACAGGCAAATGAGGAAGCGTCATTGAATGCTTAGTCAGATTTGTTTAAAAAAACCCATTTGGTTTACTTTCTGCAGGAGGTTATTAGCAAAAATGAGGATCAGCAGAAATTGGCAAGAACCTTGTGACATGGGTGGAGAATGGTGTGTGATGTTAAACTACAGTATTGAAATGAAATAAGACCATTAAATATAGGAGCAGAATGAAGCTATTTGGCCGATCAAGTCTGCTCTGCCATTCCATCATAGTTGATGCATTTTCCCTCTCGGCCTCAATCTCCTGCCTTCTCTCAAGAATCAATCAACCTCTGCCTTAAGTATGCTCAATGACTTGGCCTCCACAGCCTCTTGTGGCAACAAATTCCACAGATTCACCACTCTCTGGTTAAAAAAAAATTCCTCCTCATCTTTTCTAAAAGGACACCCCTCTACTCTGAGGCTGTGTCTTGTGGTCTTAGATACAACCCCGCCCCCAACCATAGGAAACATCCTCTCTGAAGGGATTAGACCAAAAGAGATTAAAAATAGAATATATTGTGTAGATGACCACATTAAATTACAAAAAAGTTGTTGTTTACTAGTGGGCGGGGGGGGGGGAAGAGAAAACATTTTGTTGAAAGTGGGCCATGTCCCCAAATCAAACTCATTACTTACACCAGTTCATTCTGATTTTGAGACTTTGTGGATAAGTTTCTGCTTTTCGTGCATTTTAAACTTTTTAAACATAACATCGGGGAAGGTAAGTAGCATGGAGTTTAGTTATTTCCAGCTATTTCAAATTGCCATAATTGCAGATGGTAGACTAGACATGAGTATTGATCAGCAATGACTTAATTGAGTGGTAAGATGTGATCAGGACTGCATGGCCTACTACTGTTGTGTAAATACAGCTAAAGTAGTTGGACGATTGGTTGCTGTCGGTGAGCAGTCCTTGGTGAGTAGTAGTAAGGATGCTGTAAATGGTAAAATGAGGAAAAGTTGACTATAATCCCCCTTGTTGATTTAATGCTGCTCTAGAAGAGAGAGCACTACCTAGCAATGTTGGCCAAGTACCTAATTTGGCCTGACTTGACTTACTGTCTGCCAGCACTCTCTACTTGAGCTCAGAAGCAAAGGTTTAACTAGTACATCTATCATACTTTGGGAATCAATCTCTTCAGAAGGACTGAAGGAAGAATAAGTAAAATAAAACGCAGATCGATGACTTTTTCTTGTTATTTTCTTAGTGCATTCCTGGAAGTATTTTGTGGGCCATGGTTTTAATTAACAACATGTATCAAGTATTCTGTGGGCTGATTAATTTATTTGCTGTTACTATGCAAGTGATTATGAAGGTTTCTGTACCTTTCATTTATTTACATGACATGGATGTGGATAGCGGGGCCATCCTGCCCTTGCTACCGCTAGTTAGCAATTCTTCTTGAGCTGTTGGTGCCAGTTACTACCTGGTGCGTTTGAGTAACGCGCATCAGTGTGTAGATGAAGTAACAATGAAGGACTAGTCATACGTTCCTAAGTCTAGGTGCTATGTGGTTTGGTGGGGAACCTGGTGGTGTTCCAGGAGAAAATCTTGCAGTAAGGGCTGTAAGTTTAGGAGGTTTTGGCTGAGTGATCCAGGCAAGTAGTCACATGCTTTATGTAAGTAGGAACTGCAGTCATTTAGTGTAACAATGTTCAAGGTGATGGGTGAGGGGCCAAATAAGCAGACTATATTCTAGATGTAGAAATTGTGTTGCTGGAGTTGCATTCTTCCGGACAAGTGCTGAGTATCCTATGGCACTGATTAATGCACAACACTGTGGAAATACTTTGGCTATTGGGCAGCAATCCCATTAGTATAATGACTGGTCCACTTGCATTTCTGGTCAATGGTGACTCCTGGCATGTTGATGGCAATTGGTTTATTATTGTTACATGTACTGAGATACAGTGAAATACCGCTTTTCATGCCTTGCATCCAAAAGACACAGCAGAATTGGGCTATTTGGCCCATCGCGTCTGTTTCGCCATTTAATTGTGGCTGACTTATTTTCCATCTCAACCACGTTTCTTGCTGGCTTCACGTAACCACCGACGCTCTTCCTATTTCTTAAGGTATCTGTGCAGGCTTCTCTTCACACAGTATCTGAGAGCTAAGTTTCAAACTCAGATCTATTTCATCACAAAGACTACCTGCTTCCATTCCCATCCCTTTCTCAAAGCTTTGTTACCAAAATACTCGTGCATATTTTTGCTATCTCCGGATTGGACTGGTTGATTGATCTATTGTCTTTTTACCCTTCAGATGTTTTTCAAAACGTAAGTGCATCTTGGTAATGAGGGAAAGCAATATCAGAAAGAACTTAATAATGAACAAACTTTGAATGTCAAGGTTAGATTGCACTCTTTTATCACAAGAGCTTCAATGATTAGTTGATTAATAGGTTTTTAGTTTATAATTAATCCAGTTGCAATTACTGCTGATAAATTTTCAAATTTTTTTCATGGTATATCTCCAAATCTTGCTTTCGAGGTGAACAAGTGTAGAAGGGCTATTGGGTCTTTGTCAGTGTGGTTCAGAATTTTTCATTTTAATTATAATTTACCATTCTCAAAATATTTGCGCTTTATTGTAGTCTCTGGACATTGTCTGCATTGTACTACAGGTATTTTCCAAGTTATCACATTCCTAAGAACCATTTGTAACCTGAATGTTTTGCAAGTTGAACATGGAGCCACTGGTAATATATTTAGATTAAAACGTAGGGCAGCAAAAGGCAATGCACATTTAAACCAGGACATTTAACTCAACCATTCAAATTTCTCTGCAAGTGGCGATGGTACTGCAGCAATCCAAGTTCTCACATGGCAGAAGATGCCCACAGCTGGCGAATCCATCCCGCCAGTCTCCCCAGCACTCATTCACACATGTATAAGCTGTCTCTAAGTTGGATGTTCATAACCGGGAGAGGACCTGTATCTCTAAAGAAATCATCTCTCCTTAGAAACAGATTAACAAAAAGTTCGATGTTAAATCTTGATCTTAATGTAGTGTAATGCAATTTAATTTTTCACTGGTGTGATGCATTTGTGACTGTTTAAAGCTGTTTTATTTTTCATTGTTTAACACTAATTTTGTAATTTGTTTTTTTCCGTAGAAAACAAATTTGTGCTTTCTGGGAATCTTCACGGTGGAAGTGTTGTTGCCAGTTATCCTTACGATGATTCTATAAATCACATATCTTCGGGGTACTACAGTAAGTCTCCAGATGATGAGGTATTTAAGTACCTGGCCAAGACTTACGCCTCTAGGCATCCAGTGATGAAAACTGGCAGACCACACTGCAGCAAAGACTCTCCTAGCAGTCCGGAGGAAATCTTTCCTGATGGAATCACCAATGGAGCCTTGTGGTATGATGTAGAAGGTGAGTTGAGCAATGACTAATGTAGCTTATAGTTCTAATGTGATTCAAGGAAACTTGTAATTATGTAAAAATAAAACAATTCATCTTAGAAATAAAGCATTTAACAAAATACTATTTACTTATAATTATACAATGTACAGTTTTGGTATGTTTCCTATTCCCTACTCAATGAATAGATGCAATGAATAGGTATAGGGGAGCATCTGGTAGAACTGCTTTCTCATTGTCCTGATGACTCAGGTTTGATCTGGCCTCTTATGCTGCCTGTGTACAGTTTTCCTCTTAACTATATGGGTTTCCCTCTAGGCGCTTAGGTTTTCCCCTCACATCCCAAAAATGTGTGGTTATCAGTCACAGCGGATTGCTTCTGTAGTCTCAGTGAGAGATAGAAATTGTGAAGAACTTGATAGGTATGTACTTGGGTTCTTAGCTCCCAGTGGAGCATAGGCCATCGATGACCTCCTGTCTGCATGATCCTCTAAAGTCGATGGTATGGTTGGAGTACATCAACAGTTCTGCAGTTCATTGTATCCACTGTACGGGGGATTGGACTTTTACAGCTTCACCAGAGCCCTGTTGGCCAGCCTTACTCATTTCCGCCTCTCATGACAGGGACATGGAGTTGGACTTTGAGAACCATTGATGGTGGGCATGTGGTGAGAATATAAAAGGCTAGCATAAGAACAAAACATCCAAAATATTGGAGAAGCTCAGCAGGTCAGGCAACGTGTATGGAAGGAAATAAACACACGTTTCGGGCTGAAACCCTTCATCAGGACTGGGAAGGAAGGAGGCAGAACCCATAATTCCCCCCCCCCCCCCCCCGTATATGCTGCCTCACCTTGGGTTCCTCCAGTGTTTTGTGTGCATTGCTCAAGATTTCCAGCATCTCGCAGAATCTCTTGTGCCTCAGGCTTGTATAGGAGTGGAGTAAAAAATGCAAGGCTGATAGTTGGTGCAGTCAGTGGGGTGGAGGGCGTATTTTCATGCTGTACCTGTGTGACTCCATGATGGAGTCCATCTATTGACGTCTGCTGTGGTGTTTAGAACCAGCTCTTCTATGCCTCAACAAAAAAATGCCATGCTTATACCAAGCAGAAAGATTGAGCCTCAGACAAAAAGGTTGGGGGTAGGGGGAATAAATTCTCATTTAATAAAACTTGGATATGTCTTCACAGTGCACGTGTGTTACTGTCAGGTGTGTGCTTGTCTTTGGACATCGAGCTTGCGCAACAAGAATGGGTAAAGATGACTGCTTTTTCCCATGGTATTCCAAGCCATTATCACTCTTGGAGAGGTGAAAGCTGCAGAGAAATAGTGGTTGAGTGTCACAGTGTTTATAGATGCTTTTTCCTATTATGTTTGGATGTAAGATTTATGAGGCAGCAAGGTGTGGACAACTTTTAGTATAGCATAGTAGCAGGCACTTCGCCCCGTAGTGTTGTACTAAACTAGTGAAATTGGTAATCAATTGCCTAACTATTCACTTCGGCCTATACAAACTTTGTATTCTTTAAAAGCCCCTGTCTAAGAGCTTCTTGAACATTCCATTTGTATTTGCCTGTACCGGCACCCCAGACAGCACATTCCAGGCACCCCCCCACTCAGTATTTAAACAAAAAATTGACCTGCACATCTCCTTTGAACTTAATCCTATCTCACCTTAACTACCTGGCCTCTGTTTAGACATTTGCACTGGAATCATTTGCAAATAACTTAATACTTTCTTTTCAGGATCTCTGTCTGCATCTGAGGAAACTGACACCATTAACATCTATAAACGCTTAGACTCCCACAGCGGTCTTGACTATACCTCTTGCTACCATGCCTCTTGCAAGGATGGCATCCTCTTTTTTCTATTTCTCTATTTCTGCCTTGTATGTTCTCAAGATGTGGCCTTCTGCTCAAGAGCTGATATCGTCTTTCTTTCAGAAATGTGGCTTCCCCTCTGCCATAGCTGATGGCATGCGTGCACATTTCCTGCATTTCCCATTGTCTGCTTTCAGTTCCCGTGGTCCTTGCCTTTCATTCTACCAGACTGCACAATCACCATGTCATTCTTTGCCATTTCTGTCAGCTCCAATGTGATTCCACCACAAATCACATCTTTCCCTCTTCCCTGCCTTTTTATTTTCAGCAGAGACCACCCTCCTTGTGATTTCCTGGACTTTTCTGGCCCAGCCTTCCCCATCCTGTGGCATGTTCCTCTGCAACTGTAGGAAGCCTGTGAGACTTTTCCCTTCACCACCAACCCCAGCACCATGCAAGGATCTGAGCAGTCCTTTTAAGTGAAGCAGAGATATAGCTGCACTCCTTCCAACCTCGTCCCCTGTATGCAGTGAAGAAACATTATGTAGAAACATTTATGGAGTGCCTGTGCTCTGCGCACACTGACCAGCTCAAGGTTTAACTCTGCTCACTCCCACACAAGTGTGGTTGCCTGCAGCCTTGTCCATTGCCACAGAGATGCCAAACACAGACAGGAAGAACAATATTTCATATTCCACGCAGGTAGCTTTAAACACAGTAGTTGAAACATTGTATTTTACATTTTCGGTCCTTTTCCCCTATTGTTCTTTTCTCCTAGATTTCTTCTCCCTTTGTTTTCCTTTTGCTTCCTTCCTCCCCTCCCCAACTGTTTGCACCTATCATCTACCAGCCTCTCCCACCTTTTGTTGCTATAGACTGGCAATCTATCCTGGACCCTTTCAGTCCTGATACCAGGACTCGGCTTGAAGCATGAATATATATCTTTTGCCTCTATAGATGCTGATTGAGCTGCTTTCTGATTTTGTTTTTGTACCAGATTCCATCATCTGCAGTCTTTTTATTTTTGTCTTCATGCATATAGAATTAATTACTAGCCTACAAATTCCAGTTTACTCTTCGTCGGAGTGTATTGTGAAATTTATACTTATTTCACCAAAAGTCCCTGCTAATGAAATTGCCAGTAAAGTGTAAAATACTTTTTCTGCCAGCAGGAATCATTGAAAAGGAATGGCTTTAATAATAGAACTTTTTTTTTCATGGAATGATTTCTTTATTTGCAAGCTATGTCTGCATAACTGAAATGTGGCCAGTAGATAAACATTGTGATTTTTTAGTTTTAAAACTCAATAGCTATGAAATGCTTGAAATTTTCACCTTAATATACAGGTTTTCTAATTTTTTTCCATTTGGACACCTCAGATTGTGTATGTTAAATTTGGATTTTTGCTGTTTTATAGAAATGTTTTTTAATACTGGATTGGTTGGAATAACTGCTGGTACGAGTGTGGCATGATTCTGCTGTGTATGTTTCAATAAGTAGTTTTTGTCAAGTGAGCTGTCAAATTTCCATCATGTAGGTGCTATATTATTCCATCGTGATGAAGTACCATTCATTCTCTTAAATGCTGGCTGTTTTGCAATTTTCTGTGGCGACAAGCCATGTCATTTGTACATATGTCAAGAGGAAAAACCATGATTTTTTACTGTAGCTTTCCACAAAAGTTCAATAAGATTGAATTTTATTCTGTATTGCAAATACTTAGGTGGTGATTTGTGAATTCTGTAAGGTTGAATTTCCATAACCTGAATGGCCTTTTGGAGGTTGCCTGCACAGTAAATCACACGAGTTGTAGGCAGATCCTAGGAGAATTCGAACAAGAATAGTTTACAAGAGAAACAATTTGGGATTGGATTTGCTTTTACAGCTGTAATAGACTCAATTGGCCAATGGACTTCCAATTTATGAAGAGTATAAGAGAGTTTGTTAATGTAACTAATCCATTTGTACAGGACTGTTAGAATTTTCCTTTGTGGAGATGGAATTTATTAACACTCAATTATTGGTTAGGAATGGAGGACAAAGAATAGTCTTTTTAACTTTAATTCTGTTATCTTCTAATCAGTTGTCTCAATTTTCATGGAAGTTTTCTTGTCTCACATATATTTGGAGGAGAACCAAGGGATAATTCCTTGCATTGGTAATTTAACCAGTCATTAAGAAAACAACACTTTGTAGTTTACATATCTTGTGCATTTTTAATCAGCCAGTAAATTTTTAACCTTATGGAGTTTTACTTCACAACTGGTGGAAGTAGAGAATTAGAAAATTGACAGTGAGCAGATGAGCAAATTAACTATTAAGAGCCAGACCCTTTTTGCTGAGAATTCATAATTGAATATTATAGTCTGATTTTTCCAGTTAATTTTTGTGAGTGTGAACAGCATATTATTAATGCTTGCCTCTGCAAGGCTAAATTATCATGTATTTAGTAGGTAAAAGGCACATTTAAAGGATATAATTTCACGGTAATTATCAGATGATTACAAAGTACATATGTTTTCTATGGTAAAAATATAAATCTAGCCTTGTACAAATGTCTCTGCCTGAGTGCTAGACAGTTTCATCATCTGTGCTCTGTTTCTAGTCATTCATCTCGTAGAAAAGGCAAATGGTTTTTAGAAAGTTCCACTTGGATTTTACAATGTATCATGAGATTTGTACATTCTTGGGTACAGATCTCAAACTTGTTTGTGTTTCAAATTATGATTTATTCAGAATGAGATGTCACTGACAAAGGTTTGCAGGAATATTTTGTTTTTAAAACACAGCAACTTAAGCACTAAATGGCACATTGTTTTCTTTTGCCCTTTCAGTTTGTTTCAAATTTGGAATTCTGATTCATATGCAGACTGGAACTGATGTAAGTCTGCCTGAGTCTTGTAAAATAAATACAGGCAATCAGTTCAGTTACTAGATCACTGAAGCTATATTGTCAATTTAGTTAGTTAAGCTCATCAACCCTACTGGGACATTAGTTGCTGATAGCAGCTCGCCAGAGTCTTCTGTCGTGTGCCAGTCTTTGAAATTGCCCCCAGGTGTAGCCCGGCTCTTGGTGTCTTGTAGGTGAGGATCCTTCCTTGCCCAGAGATGAGGTCTTTGAAGCTTCTGGAGCTCTTTTTTTTTTTTACAGAATGGGATTGCTGGCCCTGTACCCAAACACCACCTTTCGCAGCCGGGCTTGGAACCGTCCACGCCAGAGTTATATTGTCTGCAGAGCATTAATACCCATTATTTTAGCTAAGGAGAAAGGAATCATTGGATTTTATTAGGATGTAAGTAAGAACTAAGAAAGTAGAGTGACACGATAGCATAGTGGTAGCACAATGGTTTACAGGCACACCAGGTTCAATTCCTGCCGTTGCCTGTGAGGAGATGTTCTCCTCTTGACAACATGGGTTTCCTCTGGGTGCTCTGGTTTCCTCCCACAGTCCAAAGATGTACTGGTTGGTACCATTGTAAGTTGTCCCGTGATTAGGCTAGGATTAAATTGAGGATTGCTGGGTGGTGTGGCACAAAGGGCCAGGAGGGCTTATTCTTTGCTATATCTCAATAAATAAATAGAGGTGATCCTCTTTTACTTCAGGTAGTACCATGTTAGTGATGAAGAAAATCTGTTGAATGTTGTTGAACATTTGCAGTTTGATGGGTTTTAACATGACCAGAAAGGAGCGCATAATACTCTTTCTGGGCTACAGTGTGACTCAGAGCAAAGTACTACAATACTAATAAACCAGGAAGCTAATAAAATTTCAGCATTAAGATTTTAATTGTTCAAGAGAAAGGAGCTGTTGAAAGAGAATTCTTTTGGATAAAACATGATTAATTTCAGCAGATCAATCTGAGGGAAATTGTTTCTACTTGGATATAAAGGGAATTATGCAAACTTTATACAAGATTTTCATATTGGTGGTTGAATTGGTCAATAGTGTTGTAATTTTGCAGATGTGTATGCAACTATATAAATCAAAAAATACAAGAAAGTGAGCAATGTAAATGTACTTTAATCTTAATGTATTTTTGTTAATGTCATGGTTTCAATTCTTGACCCAACATTTTCTGTTTAAAACGGGTTAAAAAAAAATTCATGAGAACTTTCTACTAAATTCCCACAATTCTGTTTTACTATACCAGTCACTGATTGTTAGAATAATTACTCAAAAGTTATTTTTTTGTGAGCATGATCTGTGCATGTTTTCAAAAGCAAATTGCAATAAAAAGTTTGTGAACCCTTTGCAATTATCTGTTTTTCTGCATTAATTACTCATAAAATGTGGTCTGATCTTCATCTAAGTCACAATAATAGACAATCTGCCTAAACTAATAACGCACAAACAATTGTATTTTTCATGTCTTTATTGAACACATTGTTTAAACATTCACAGTCCAGGCTGGAAAACATGTGCCCTTGCATTTAATAACTGGTAGAACCTCCTTTAGCAGCAATAACCTACACTGTAGCTGCTGATCAGACTTGTACAATGGTGAGGAGGAATTTGAGACCATTCCTTCATGCAAAAGTATTTCAGTTCATCAATATTTCTGGGATACCTTGCATGAACAGCCCTCTTCATGTCATGCTACAGCATCTGAATTGGGTTAAGGCCTGGACTCTGACTTAGCCATTCCAAAACACAATTTTTTTTTCTTTTCAAACCAGTCTGTTGTTGGTTTACTGTCGTGTTTTGGATCATCATCTTGCATCATCAAACTTCTATTAAGTTTCAGGTGACAGATTACTATCCTGACGTTCTCCTGTAAAATGTCTTGATACAATTTTGAATTCATTGTTCCGTCAATAATTGCAAACCGTCCAGGCGCTGAGGCAGCAAAGCAGCCCCAAACCATGATGTTCCTTCCACCATGCATCCCAGTTGGGATGCAGTTTTGATGTTGGTGTATAGTGCGCTTTTTCCTCCAAACGTAGCGGTGTGTATTTCTGCCAAAAAGTTCGACTTTTTTTCTCATCTGTCCACAGAACATTGTCCCAAAAGTGTTGTGGAACATAGGGTAGGGCACCTCTGCAACCCACACCTCCAATCTCATCTCATTGATTGGAACACCTGAGTCCAAATAGCTTTTATAGAAGGCATTACCCCAGAGATTCACATACTTTTTTGAACCCAGACTGTGGTTGTTTAAATGATGTACTCCGTATTGACAAGAAGGACAATTATTTGTGTGTTACTAGTTTAGGCAGACTGTGTTTGTCTATTATTGTGGCTCGGATGAAGATCGGATCACATTTTATGAGTGATAAATGCAGAAATCCAGGTATCTGCAAATAATTCACAAATATTTTCTTGCAACTATACATGCGTGTGTACTATTAATTTATTATGTTTTGCTTTTTTTTTCACTCTGCTAGATTATGTGTTGCATTGAACTGCTGCTGCTAAGTTAACAAATCTCACGTTACATGCCGGTGATAGTAAACCTGATTCTGTATATGCTCATCTCTGTAAATGAGATTAAATTTTCCTGGCCAGAATGTAATTTGGTATCTAGGCCCATCAATTCCAGTGGTGTTGATCTCCAATTGTTACCTATAATAACAACACCTTAAAAACCATTTTAAAGCTTTTGACAGGTGAAGGAAAAGAAGGTAAGATGGAAGAGCTGACACAGCCATTGTAAAAGATGTTTCTGCATGTCTGAAGTGCATTTTCATTCTGCTTTGAGTAGTTAATTTTCAGAAACCCAATGTAATATTTAAATTAAGCTTTCTTCAGAAAACATTTGCAAAATTGCCAAAGGTAAAAGGCTTATATTCGAAGGTGAGTTGCACCAGATTTTATTTGTACACGGCATTTGCAGGATATCCTGTAAATGTGGTAAGTACTCTGCTTAGCATAGCTTTCTTGATGTAATTCTGGGAAACATAATAGGGTTGTAGTAATATTTGAAAACTGAGCCAACCACCAGAACAAAGAGGAGAAAAATGATGTTCTGTGTTTTCTTCTAAGTCTGCATTTAAATTCTTTCATTTAGCTATGGGGGAAGGGAAAGAGGAAGACTGATTCCCCACCCTTAATTTCTCCATCTCTAACTCAAATTTCCTCTGGTTTTTAGCTTCTCTTTCTTTAAATTCCCTTAATTTACTTTGCTCTCTTTCTTCAAATTCCCTTTTTTTTATTAGCCTCTCTTTCGGCCATTGCTGCTTTAAATTGTTCGAACTGTATCTGTTCAAGATGTAACTGCATTTCCAGATTACTCATTGGAAACCTATCTAACACCTCATCATCAAATTTTTTCAAACTAATATAATGCTCAGCGATTTTTCTTTGAATTAAAGCCTTTGTTGTACCATTCATAATTCCTTTAATATCCAACTTCCTAACAATCTCCGATACAACAGGTTTTCTCACATTCGCTAAAAACTCCAGGTCAGGCGAATCCACAAAGTCGTCAATATTCATTGCAGCCTAATACCACTCACACACCAATCAAACTAAAAAAGAAATCGGGTATTTCCCTTTTCCAAATCAGATTGGCAATTAAACCAGCACTTAAGGTCAAAAATTTGGAACAAGATCCCGAACGAGACCGCACAATTTCTGTTACGTAACCGGCCACAATGAATATCAACCGAGTCAGGTTATATAAAAACAACCAAACATTTATTAAACACGGATAGACAATAAAAAACAAATGAAAACCTTAACTGGAAGTTAACCGCTATGTGGCCGTTCAACAAATCGCCACTTGGTACTGGTTCTTAAAACGATAAATGTGAAAACAGTTCCTAAAGCGGTAAAGTCAAATACAGTTCTTAAAATGGTAAATTCGAAAGTCAACAGATTTACACATCCAATTGGGAGAGACTTCTCTGGAGAAGGATTTCTTCATAGACGCGACTTTCCTGCTGGTTTTGTCCAAAGGATTCACAATGAAGGAAATAAATGGCTTAAAACAACTGACCTTTATTTCTAGGGAGCAAACCTTGCATGAACTTCCTTGCTCGTTTGGCAGGAGTTGTCTTCGATGTAGGTTGCTACTTCTTCAATGAAGACTCAATAAAGTCGATCCTTTGTTAAACTGCCGAACAATACCAACTTCTCTTAATCCTTCAGGTCCTGTACTTTGAAAAAATCTTCACTCTCCAATACTGCTAAAAAGGTACATCAACAAACCTGGCAGAAATTGCCAGTCCAGCACTATTGTACCTTACAATAGAACGTAAAACTCCGTTTTAGAAATGAAACTGTGTCATAAAACAAATAGGCAACGGAACAGAGACTCTGACTAACGTTCTAGCTGGAAAACTAACTGCATCACCAGAGGTCTTCCCTTTTATACCCGTGGTGAACATATCATCACGTGACCTCACATCGGCGGGAAAATTACATCAGTTGACCTTCAAAAGACCATTACATTATTCTCACAAGAAAGTCACAAGATCTCCTTGAGGTATGTAACACCTCTCCTATCAGATCTCTTCCTCTCCAACACTATATCTTTCCCACCCATTTGGCTTCATCTATTATCTTCTAGCTGCTGTTCTCTCCCAGGAAGGGGTCTTCTCCTTTCCTTTTCAGTCCTGAAGAAGGGTCTTGGCCCAAAATGTCAACTGTTTATTCACTTCATATGTGCTGCCTGGCCTGCTGAGTTTCTTCAGCATTTTGTGTGTTTTACTTTGGATTTCCAGCATCTGCTGACTTTTGCATGTTTGAAAATATCATTTTGCCTTTTCTCTTTGTTTATCTTCAAATTGTTGCCAATTTTCAACAGTTCATTTGTGAACGCAAACACGAGACAATCTGCAGATTCTGGAATTTCAAGCAACACACATAAAAATTGCTGGTTAACGCAGCAGGCCAGGCAGCATATATAGGAAGAGATTCAGTCGACATTTCGGGCCGAGACCCTTCGTCAGGACTAACTGAAAGAAGAGATAGTGAGAGATTTGAGAGGAGGAGGGGAAGATCTGAAATGATAGGAGAAGACAGGAGGGGGAAGGGATGGAGCTAAGAGCTGGAAAGTTGATTGGCAGAAGGGATATGAGAGGATCATGGGACGGACAGGAGACCTAGGGAGAAAGAAAGGGGTGGGGGGAAGCCCAGAAGATGGGCAAGGAGTATAGTGAGAAGGACAGAAGGAGAAAAAGGAGAGAGAGGAAAAAAATATATAATAATAAAAGATAAATAACAGATGGGGTACAAAGGGGAGGTGGGGCATTAACTGAAGTTAGAGAAGTCAATATTCATGCCATCAGGTTGGAAGCTATCCAGACGGAATATAAGGAGTTGTTCTTCCAACCTGAGATGCAGATTTTCCTTTTCTTTAATATCAATGTCAATAATTGGGTTATTTTTGGTGGTGTTTGATGTTTCTGAATGATTAGGTTATAGATTTAAGTCGACTTAAGAGAACTACATACAGAGTGTAAGTTAATACATAAAAGCGTGCTGTGGCTTTGGAATTGCCATCTTTTGCATGTGACTTCTGACCACTTTATTGGCAGCTGATACACAAAGAAGACAAGTTCTCAGAAGTCTTGATTTTCATCATTGTTTCTGTGTGGAACTTTGGGTTTCCCCAACACTGAGGCTGCAGTTTAAAAAAATTATTTAATTGGCTATGGGTGAGGATAAAAAAACTTGAGTATCATGAAATTGTGGAAGTTCCGTTATAAATGCAAGTCACTTTTTTCATTTTATGCATATATGCTCTCAGCAATACTAGGTGGTGATTGCATGGTTACATGAGAATTGTTCAAAACATGACTGTATATTATAAACCTTTCAATAAATTGACAAACTGTGTCGTCTCCTTGCCCTTGAAGACTTGTTTAATCCTGCAATTCTATTTTAAGGTCAAATGCCCATCAAAAATAAATCAAATGACTGTACTCTATCACATGAAGTGCCAAATCTTCAAAGAGGATGTTGCTACTAATAAGCCTATGACTGCACTGTCATTGCGTATAGACGTCAATGTCTTTTGATGCTTAATAATAAATATGAAGTTCAATGCTTCTGAATCAGATTTATTATCATTGACTTAATAAGTTTTTTGTTTTGCGGCAGCAGTGCAGCACAATGATAGCAAGTTGCTACAAATTATAAAAATGCAAAAAAATTGGAATAACAAGGTAGTATCCGAAAGTCATCGAGTGTGGGTCTTCAGGCTCCTGTACCACTGTTCTGATGATGATAAACAAGAAGAAGGCAGGTCCCAGATGGTGAGGATTCTCACTGATGGGTGGTGCCGTCTGGAGCTATTGCTTCTTAAACATCTCACCAGTGGGGAGGACTATACCTGGAGCTAGCTGAGTCCAGAACCCCCTGTAGCTTCATGCAGCCCTGTGTGGTGGAACCCTCATACTAAGCTGTGATGCAATCAGCCAGAATGCTCTGCGTCATGCATCTAGAAGTTGCACATATGTTTGGTGCCTTACGAAATCTCGTCAAGCATCTAATGGAGTAGGTGTGCCACCTTCCTGATTGCACCGATGTGTAGGGCCCAGGATAGATCCTCGGAGATGTTTTCGTAAAAACAATGTCCAATTATTCATAGCTACCTGAGAATTCTGTTGCATAAACACTGGATAAACGAGAGCTAGCTGTAAAATGAATTTCAGTTTGCCATCTGTTGGCCTGTTTTTTTTTTAATCTTCCTGAAGTCACTGGGATTATGTTTTCACTAAGTTGATTGGATATACTAGGGTTCTAATGGTATTCAGATACACTGCTATACACTAACTCCATTCCTTGTCATGCAATCTCTGACAGTTTTTGCTTTTAGTCACACTGTGAACACATTGTGATTTTTTTTTTCTTGAAGAGGGCTTTCAAATTTTTATAGATGTTGGTAGACGTCAGATTAAAATTTCACTTTGCTAAAGGGTATTACAGCCATAGCAGCAATGGCTGCTTGCTTCATATCTCACAGCTTTTTAAAGTGTATTATGAACACAAGGACCAGGTTGTAATTGCTCTTGAACCTCGTACAAGATGTGCATTATAGAGAGGCTGTATTAATAACTCAATTCAATTATATGTCACATAATAGGTTTTCCTTTCTTACTGCATTGATGAGCAGGTCTGGATTACTGGTAATATTGTTAAAGAAGACTTAATCACAACATAGTTTTATTTGCTTTGGGGGGGAAAAACGTGATCTTGGTTTTTTCCTAACTTGCACATGGAAATGACGGGAGGCAAAACTATGTTAAAACTTTGTATGTTAAGGAAAGATAAAGATAATGTTTGCTCAAAAGAATCCATCCCATTTTCTTTGAGCTCTCTTTGTATTAGGTAGGGTGGCATGCTGTAGGCTCAGTACTGACAGTATCATGAAAAATTGGCAGGTGGTTATGCAACCACAGTTCTCTGCTAACTGGTATGTCTGTTGATGGTAACTATGATGCGCCCTTCATTTCCACCCTCTGAGTAGTTTATGGTCTTCTCTCACTAATCCTTCAAGTGGTAAATTTTCAATTTAAGAATAACAGAATGTAAGTGACCTAGGCACTCTATTTGAAACATCCTTGTGACATCAACTGTAGGCCTTTCAAAATTTAATGAGATTCAATGAAATCCTATCTCATTCTTCTAAACCAGTGACTATAGGCCCAGCGCCATCAATGCTCATACATTAACCTTTTAATTTCCGGAACCATTCTTGTAAACTTCCTCTAAACCAGGGGTCGGCAACCTTTTTGCCTCTGTGGGCCGAATCGCATATTAATAAACGGACGGTGGGCCAGATAAATGCCATAAAAAAACTTGAAATATGGGAATTATCCATTTAAGTACATCTAGTTATGTAGCCCCCCCAGCCAGCCTCCGGGTCGCTCAACTAGCTGTCGTCTAGGGAAACAGCCCTCGGCCCCGCCAAACTGGGTAATTAGTTTGTGTGGATGCTGTGTGATGTACCCCATCCCGCCCAAATAACAGACAATACACCAGATATGATTAAATGATTTACAGTTTATAGATATTACTGGAACTATATAATTAATAGAGAATAAAATATAAAAGGAAAATAAAAGGCGGCACACGTATCAAAGTTCAATCTCTTCGTGCACCCACAGTTGGAGCTCAGGACCCTCCTTCTTCACTCTGCGATCCCCTCAGACCATCTTGATCTGCTGCCTGGGACCAACAATGGTGGTCGACCAGACGCTCCACACAAGTCCATCTCCGTCTCTTCTCCTCGCCGAACACCCTGGACCTTGGACTCCTGCTCGGGGTCCCACCCCGTTAGCGGACTCACAGCACCAGGTCCATCCTCTGTCTCTCTCTCTCTCTCCTGCCTTCTGCCCAAAAACCCGCACATCGCAATATCTTACAGACACACCGAAAGCATAACACTATCCCAATTGGTTCGTAATGCCTTCTTATCAGTAACATGATCCAAACAACCACTAGTGGAAGGACTTTATCAGCAGTTAACATAACAGAGAAGCCCTTTCAATTATAACATAACAAAGAAGCTATTTTAATTAGACTACACAGTGACATTAAAAAAAAGAAACCCCTTACGCTCTGCCCCCACCAAATAAAGTCATATCGTCATGACTTCTAAATAACTCGCCAACCAGTCCTACAAACACAAAAACCCATCCAGATACACACAGTGACATAGCTCCCCAAACAGTGGACCTTCTGCCCGTCCATGGGCACTACATATCTGAGAGCTGCCTAATCCTCCGGGATCTCCATACCCCCTCACCTAAACCCTAAAGGCTCGGACACTACTAGGGATACCTCGGATCTGCTTGCCAATTTGGAGTCCCCCTGTCCCCTGCCTAGGGCCCCGCTGCTTTTCCTTCCTGGTCCTGCTGTAACCCAGACTGCCCACAGCTAGCCCTCCCCACTACACCTGACTCAGTGGGAGAAGGGCCAAAGGTCTCTTCCTCAATCACGGGGAAGTTAGCGAAAGGCAGCGTGTACCACACGTCCAGCACATCATCCTTCGAATCTTTATTCTTCCTCATTCCCTCAATCGGTAGCTGCTGTTTGAGTTTCTCCAAACTGAAGTATTTAGCTGGGGTTACCCCTTCAGCCTCCTGCAGTCGAGACGTCAGCTTCTTCAGGGACTCCTTCAACTCTCGCCACAGCCTTGGCAGTTCTGACTCCCGCTTCTTGGCCACTTCAATCTGGGACACAGTTACCCCACCAGCTTCTTCCACCCTGACCTGACAAGCAGCAGTTAAGGAATGTTCAGCCTCCAGTTTTTTCCTCCTGATGACTTCTTCCAGGTCAACTTTCAGTTTTTCCACTTTATTTAAACTGTTGATAGTCATCTTCAGGTTCCTTTCAAGCATCCGCCTCCCTTTTCCGAGATCTGTCCTCCATTTCTTCACCTCCTCGGGAGTGTAGTCAAACTCCACTCCCTGGGCTCTTGGTTTTCTGTTGGCCTTAGTCAGAACACTTCCTTGATCTTCCCCAACTTGTAAGTCTTCCAATCTTTTCTGGATCAACGTCTTGAGCTTCTGCTGATCCCTTCGAAGGTGGGTCATTGTTTCTTCTCGCTGGATTAATTCATCAGTACATGACCGCAGTGTCGGCTCGCAATTCCGTTGCTCCTTCTCCACGTTGATGAGCATGAATTCCAAGTCTGCAGTGGTCGTCCCACAAGTGCGGCACTCAGTCTCCGGCCGGCATTTCTGAGCACTCAGTTCAGTGGTGCAAATCCCCTCTCTCCCCTGTGTCTCATTCAGATTGACGACCTGGGTTTCCATCCCCGGGTCCACCACCGTCTGTTCCAACACCAGGAAGTTCAACTAGTATGTCAGGTCATTTTTTTCACATTGCACCAAACTCTTCCGGCCAAAAACTCCTCCATATTTGATACTTCGCTTCTGTCGCCTGGGCTCAGCCACTCGCCTCGCCTCATAGTCCCCCCAGGCGAATCCAAGCTCTAGGCGGTCATCCACATACGCCAAAACTTCACACACCTTCACTTCCCTCATGGTCTTCCTCATGCCCCGCGGGAAGGTTGCAGGGGCTCCGGATATGCCCTTTGGCATCTTTTCGGATCAGAAGAATCCTAGGAAACTAATAACGGCCGTCTTCTCTTCATCAGCCGCACTCCTGGGGATCTGGAAATATCCACTCCTCAGATCCGGCACATTAAACCATGTTGCATAATCTGCACACACGCTGCCTCCATCTTCCACAGCGCCAGGGTCCAGTCGCTGCGACCTCTCTCTCACTGAGGTGTCTTCAGCAGTCAGCTCCCCTCCCTCATGGTAGTTCGGAGTGCCTACTAAGATGCTCTCACCCTCAGCTACTTCCCCCAGGACGTACCACAGCTGGGTCTCGTTTAATTTCGGTACCAGCTCAAGGCTGCTACACACGACCTCAGAAGCAACTCGACACGCTGGGTGCCCAGTCAATGCCCCCATGAACTCCAGGGTCATTAACCAATCATCGTCTTCTGGATAATTACTGGCACTGGTACCCAAAACCTCCGGTGCCCTTGCAGTTGTCAAGGGTAAATGCTTCAGACACCAGTTGTAAAACGAACTGTACAACAACTTGACCTGCGCCCTGGGGTCTAGGATGGCTTTAGCATCACTTCCATCTATCTGTAACAACACCCTGGGGTGTGGTCCCTCTAAGCCTTCAGGAATAGGGTCTTCTCCTTTCAGAAGTTCATTGGTACATTGCTGGGAACGTGCTCCTCCAGAGACCCCCAGCTGTTCCCCCACTGGGCCTCCACTAAGTTTACCAACACCTCTCTGATCAGCTGAACAACTGAAGGAGGGGCTGATCCCCTGAAATGATCCCCCTGGCACTGCAAGCAATTTAGCTGCCCTCCTAGCCAGAGAAGACACACTGAAAACTTTCACCCCTCTTTCAAATAACTGACAGCTGTCACTACGGTGTAATTGAACCGGACAGCTCTAACACTGTCACCAGCCCGCCTACTTAAACTTTCAACCAATCCCTGTTGCTCTCTCTCAACCGAGCACTGCCACTCATCTAACAACTGAGAGATCCGCTCAGCCCACGTCTCGCAGGCCTCCGCCCCTCTCTTGGGGTGGACACTATCCCAAACGCCAGGCGGAGCCTGCCAGAGCTAGAACATCTATTCGCAGACACTACCTCCAAATCGGACCACTCTTTCCTCTCTCTCCCAACAGCATGGACCGCCCCGAGTTCCACCTCCAACTCATCAACGCTAGTCTGAACTCGAACAAAGACCTCACCCACCACGCATGCAGCAATAACCAGCAAATAACCCACAGAGGCACACATTACTGATTTAAACAGGGCAACCACTCAGTATACGAATAGATCCAATCCCGGACGAGCCCCCAAATGTAGCCCCCCGGCCAGCTTCAGGGTCGCTCAACTCGCTGTCGTCTAGGGAAACAGTCCTCGGCCCCACCAAACTGGGTAATTAGTTTGTGTGGATGCTGTGTGTTGTACCCCACCCTGCCCAAATAACAAACAATACACCAAATACGATTAAATGATTTACAGTTTATAGATATTACTGGAACTATGTAATTAAAAGAGAATAAAATATAAAAGGAAAATAAGAGGCGCCACACTTTTCAAAGTTCAATCTCTTCGTGCACAAACAGTTGGAGCTCAGGACCCTCCTTCACTCTGCGATCCCCTCAGACCACCTCAATCTGCCACCTAGGACCAACAATGGTGGTCGACCAGACGCTCCACACGAGTCCGTCTCCGTCTCCTCTCCTCGCCGAGCACCCTGGACCTCGGACTCCTGCTCGGGGTCCCCTCCCCCGTTAGCGGACTCACAGCACCTGGTCCATCCTCCCTCTCTCTCTCCCTCTCTCCCTCGCTCCCCCTCCCTCCCGCCTTCTGCCCAAAAACCCGCACATCACAATATCTTTCAGACACACAGAAAGCATAACACAATCCCAATTGGTTCGTAACACCTTATAAGTAACATGATCTAAACAACCGCTAGCGGGAGGACTTTCTCAGCAGTTAGCATAACAAAGAAGCCCTTTCAATTATAACATACCAAAGAAGCCATTTTAATTAAACTACACAGTGACATAATAAAAAGAAACTCCTTACAGTTATGTTTTGCCTCAAATTAATGAATAACGCATGCTAGAAAATCATTTGTGCTTAACCAAGGATGCCAATTAGTAATCAAAGAACTCAGTTTAGTTGCAATTTATTTCAATCAAGGCATCTTATGAATCTATTAAAAGGACACAAAGAATCTTTAAACATAAAACATATGAACATGATGCATTGATTGGTGGTAAATTAAGTATAATTAAAAAAAGAAAATTTTAATGCAAACAGTCGATAAATCAGTTTGAAACTTGATGTTGTTTGTTGCTTGAAAGCTTCTCAATATTGGGTGTCAGACTTGTTGATGCCAAGAGCAAGACATTATCCAGATGGGCATCAGTCAATCTTGTTCTCAAATAGTTCTTGGTGTGCTTCATTTTTGAAAATAATTGCTCACACAGTTAAGTGCTGCCAAACAATGATGCCATCTTTTTTGCATGGTCCACTGAGTTAGGATGCTTCCCACTTGGATGAATATATTTTCTATAGAAGTCAAGCACTGACACATCTTCAGAGTGAAATTTGGATCTCAATATGTCGTCACACTGCATCTCAATTCCATTTGAAAAATTTCTGATGCAGCGTCCGCTTCCACATCAAATAGAGTAGCGAACAGCTGGAACTCATTTGCATGCAAGTGAAACTTAGCAAAACAATCAAGCTCTCATCAAGCGCAATTGAAAAAAATTGCAACTCGTTGCAGGCTTCCCTTAAACAACTTTTAGCATCTGCTGACATTTCTTCAACTTGCCATGTGATCATTCTTGCTGACAGGCTGATAGATGCAAATAAAGATTTCTTTTCAGGATAAACAATATCCACCAGTAAACATTCTTTAACAAACTCCATCTGTAAAAGACTTCATCTTTTCTGCAATACGTTTTGAGACTTCGTAGCTGGCACGGGTATTTCCTTCATTTTCACTGCTTTTCTTGGCAAAAAAAAAGACGTTTGTTTTCCGAAACTAGCCTTCATTTGCTCAACTTAATCTTTCCTTGCCCAGTAAACTTGTTCAAATTTCCACTATGGCGGGTCTCGTAATGTCGCCTGATATTTGCCACCTTCCTCACAGCAACATTTTCTAGGCAAATGAGACAAACTGGTTTCCCAGCTTGCTTGATGAAGAAGTAATCTAGTGTCCAAGTGTCTTGGAAATTTTGGCACTCAGTGTCTACCTTCCTGCGTTTTGCATTCATTGCCATTGGAATTTTTTCTTTCGTTTTGATTTCGAAACGTGAGTTATTCAACAAGTATCGTAGCACATGTAAATATCTGGATATTTAGCGTGGATTTCTTGTTAAAACACAGTGACGCTGTTTCTGTTTACAAATTTGAACGATCCCATCTGAAAACCTGCACGTGCATGGAGAGTATCTAATACATACTAATAAGGTAGTCTGCCTTCCTATCATTCGTATATACCAGTGTTAGGTTTGGAACAAAACGGAACCTGGGGCCAGTGTAACGAGACGCCATGCATGTCCATCAGTGTGGTCGTGTGAAACACTCAGAATAAGGAAAAATTGCTTGCGGGCCAGATAAGCATAGTATCTCAATATTCGCTTGCAGGCCAGATTTGGCCCATGGGCCATAGGTTGCCTACCCCTGCTCTAAACTCGCTCTTGAATCTTTAATTCTCCTCGCTAACCACACTACTTTTGAACTTTCAACAAACTTGCAGGTAATAACATGTACCCTTCCCTGCTGAATCGTTGGCATGGAGTGTGAATAGCACCAATCCTATGGTGCACCATTCATTAGAGCCCATCACTCTGTTAACTCCTTTCTGACCTATTGTCAGTATATGACTCCACTATTTTCATGTTCTGATTTAGTTGACCAACCTTCTATGTGGAACCACCTTCAAAGCTTTTCTGAAAATCAAACTTGAAAGAAAGTTCACTATTTTACCCTTGTGTTGCTGCTGAATTCTGTTAACATTTAATAAAATATTTTAAGCCCCAGTCCGTGATTTGTGGTTTTGTGCTTTAATATTTTGCCATTTTGATAGTTTATGATTCTCATTAAAGTTAATGTACACTTTTATTTTTTAAATTCTGACGTAATCTGTACTCATTAGAGACAGATATGGGTTAAAATTGACAGACAAGTTGTACCATGTCAGCAAACGCTGAGGTAAACGATAGCAGGTGGAAATTTTGGCAGAGATCTTCCTATTTGGAAATCTGCATTTCTGAAGTTGCAGGTGTTCTTTGTGAGATGTAGAAGTCCTGAGTTCATTTTTCCATGCATAACTACCTAGACTCCCTGTGATTCCAGCAGCAGTGCTCACTCTAGCTGAAATTCTCCAGCATTTGTTCTGAGGCATTGGTTGTTTTTTAATCCTGTATTGATTAGTGGAGAATTTTGGGGAGATAAGAAAATGGAAGCTGAGCTTTGATCACCATATCTTTCGGATGAAGTTCAGCAGTGTGGCTTTTCTGGTACATACTGGAAACCCCAAATCCACCAGAGTTGAGTAGGATCTCATGGACCAGAAAGATGAGCCCTTCCCATCCAGGCAAAGTAAATCCAAATAGGGTAATGGTAGCTGTGCTTTTGCCAGCATCTTATGATCTAAAGAGGAGTGCACTTTTCACATTTCTGGCCACTCATGACAAGCTGAATTTTCCTGCGAGACTGAGTGCATGAAAAATACAATAAAAATATTAAATTCCAAAAGGCTTGGCCATTTACTACTCATTCACAATTGAGCTCCTGAGAAGGGAGATCTGGAAGTTGGTGTCAACAAGTCAAAACAAGCCATTCTGCCCACCATGTTCTTGCTGGCCAGTGGGCACCCAGTCACATTAGTGCCATGTTCTAATATTTGACCCGTAGCCTTCTATACCTAAGCAATTCAAGAATATGTTTAGACTCTTCCCTACTGCCAGTAACTCTATTTTCTGGCAGTGTTTTCCAGGTACTTGACACTCTCTGGGTTATTGCAGTGCAGGAATGGAATGATTAATAATTGTCTATTTGCAAGAAGTAACTTGTATTTTTCCTTTACTGGTAACTCATTATGTTTTTAAATTTAGTCACTTGTGCACATAAGCAGTACACAATATAAGTTGAAGGTTAACTTCCCTTCTATCCTAAGTCAAATGGATCACTTTTTTGAAGGAGATATTTTACTTCAAATAACAGCAATTTCCACATTTGTAGTATTTTCCCAATGATATATTTTGTTTTGCTGTGGACATCGACATTTTTCATTTGACTTGCTTTCAGCTATACTTTGACCTTGACTAATCTTTTAGTTTATCTTGTAAAAATAGGTTTTTAAGTAAGTCCCCAGACTTTGCTGTTATACTATCTCATTCAGTTTCAAGCACATGGTACTTGTATTTTCTCTATTGTTTATAATAATTTGGGTGATATTAATTCATTAAAATTGAAATTAGGAAATTAATTAGACACAAACTAAAACTATTCTAATCATCACTGATCCTGCAGAATGTTGTGTTCAATTCTTCATGCCATTTATTGTCACAAGCAGCTGCTGTTTTACCAAGGAATATTGATCTGGAAACGCTGAACATGCACAAGTTGAAATCCTGTGACATTGGTTTAAATTCCCTCAATACATGTGCTTCCACTGTAATTAAAGAAACAAGAGTAGGCTTTTCTATGCAATGGATGTAATTGGGGATTTTCAAAACTCTACAGCCATTCCATTGGGATAGCAAATTCCACATATGTGAATCTCCCTCCGACCTGTGTTCCTCATTACCTTTTGGGCATGAAAAATCTCTTAATTTCAAAGGCCATTTGCAAAAGATTTTCAAACTTCTGAACTTTGGCATAAAGTTTCCCCAGACTTCCTGATTAGGAGTAATTTTACTATCTGCTCTGTCAGCTCCATGATATCTGAATTCCAGGGAATGTGTCATAAACACAATTCTCCAGATGCTGGAAATATTAGGCAACACGCACAAAGTGTTGGAGGAACTCTGCAAGTTGGGCAGAGTTGGAGGGGCTTAAAACAGTTTTGGGCCAAGACCCTTCATCATGGAAAAGAAGAGGGCAGAAGCCAGAATAAAAATGTGTGTGGGGGGGGGGGGGGAGCGGAAGGATTGCAGGCTAGTAGGTGATGGGGATAAAGTAGGAAGCAGGGAGGGGATGGGTGGAAGAGGTAAAGGCCTGAAGAAAAAGAAACCTAATAGGAGAGGACAGTAGACTAGGAGGGAAGAAGGAGGGGGAACCAGTGAGAAATGGGCATGTGAGAAGGGAAGGGATGAGAAGTAACCAGAATGAGGAATGGAAAAAGAGAGGAGGAAGGAGTGGGGGATGAAGTTACTGGACAATAGAAATTGATATTATTGCCATCAGGTTGAATGTTACCCAGATGGAACATGAGATGCCTGTTGCTCCTCCAAACTGATTTTGGCCTCATCATGGTAGTAGAGGAGACCATGGACAAACATGCCAGAATGGGAAGTTGAATTGAAATGAGTAGCCATTGGGAAATACAGCCTTCTGCTACAGACAGAGCACAAGTGCTCGACAAAGTGGTCTTCAGTCTGCTTCAGGTCTCACTGATGTAGAGGAAGCTGCACTGGGAACAGCAGATAGAATAGATGACCCATCAGATGAAGTGTGGCCTCACCTGGAAGGACTGTTTGAGGCCCTGGATTGTGAGGGAGAAGGTGTAGGGACAGGTAAAGCACGTGTCACATTTGTTCGGATAAGGAGGAAGATCAGTGGGAAGCAGCATGTTTTCAAGAGTGTCACAGAGAGTGATCCCTAGGAAAAGCAGAAGGAGTGGGGGTTGGATCGGTGGCGGGGGGGGGGGGGAGATGTTCTTAGTGGTAGGATCCTGTTGGAGATGGTGGAAGTTATAGACAATGGTTTTTGTTTAATTTTGAAGACTTTTGGGGTGATGGGTAAGGACTAGGGGAGCCCTATTCCTGTAATGACAATGGGAGGATGGGGTGAGAGCAGCTGTGTGGGAAATGGAGGAGATGCAGTTGAGAGCAGCAACATTTTGTTTCGTATACCCACTTCCTCTATTTACAATCCATTCAAAGTCATTAACCACAAGATGGAGTTAGGTCATTCCAGATGGCACTTAATCTTGATGTAATTGTACTGAAACCTCTATTCCCTTGTATGTGTTTTGTTTATGTATAAAGACCAGCACTCCATTTACTTTGATTTGTTTCTCGATTTATCTGTGAATATGGTCCCTGGCTTGCTTTGGATCTCTACTACTTCTGGCTTCTTACAAGTAGAAACCTTATTCTTTGTTTAGTTGCAATCTCAATGACTTCATATTTGTCTACATTTCAGTCCTATTGCTCTGCACCGTTTACAACCCAACCTAGTTTTGTATCTATGACAAACAGTTTCGACTGCGCGGATTGGAGTGTCTTTGAGGCTGCAGCTACAGATCTTCATGATCTGTCTGACATCGTGACCTCATACATCAGTTTTTGTGAAGACGTGCATTCCAACAAAAACCTTCTGCACATTCAACAACAACAAGCCCTGGTTCACATCACAACTCAGGCAGCTTCGTCGGGAGAAGGAGGAGGCGTATAGAAGAGGGGACAGGATTCTGTACAAACGAGCCAGGAACACGCTGACAAGGGAGAATCACGCAGCGAAGAAGTGCTACATTGGAAAACTGCAAAACAGGTTTTCAGACAACGACCCAGTGTCAGTGTGGAAGGGGCTCCAAGAGATCACCAACTACAAGAAACCATTCCCCCAGGCTGTGGAGAACCATCAACTGGCTGACGATCTGAACAAGTTTTATTGTAGATTCAACACCTTCATTCCCCCCAGCCAAAACACAGACCTACCGCAACACCCATCATCCGTCACCCCGACATCTCAGTATCCGCTTTCTCACCGCACATTACAAAAACTGCTCCCCCTACCCCCTTCACTTCAACCCTCTTGTACCTGCACTCAGGATCTGTGAGAGGGAGGTGAGTCAGCTGTTCTGGAGGCAGAAGACCAAGAAAGCGCCAGGCCCAGACAGCGTGTCACCCTCCTGCCTGAAGACCTGCGCTGATCAGCTGGCCCCCATCTACACATGGATCTTCAATAGATCACTGGAGCTGTGTGAAGTCCCTCATTGCTTCAAGTGCTCCATTATCATTTCAGTCCCTAAGAAACCCACTATCAAGGGACTTAAATGTCTACAGGACTGTTGCCTTGACATCTGTGGTCATGAAGTCCTTTGAGAGACTAGTGTTGGCTCACCTGAAGGACATTACAGGCCCCCTGCTGGACCCCCTGCAGTTTGCTTATCGGGCAAATAGGTCAGTGGATGATGCAGTCAACATGGGACTGCATTACATACTACAACACCTCGACAACCCAGGAACTTCTGTGAGGGTCCTGTTTGTTGACTTCAGCTCGGCGTTCAACAGCATCGTCCCAGAAATCCTCCACTCCAAACTCACCCAGCTCACTGTCTCCCCCGCCATCTGTCAGTGGATCACAAGCTTCCTGACTGACAGGGTGCAGCAAGTGAGGCTGGGGAGCATCACTTCTAGCACCCGGACAATCAGTACCGGTGCCCCCCAGGGATGTGTGCTCTCCCCACTGCTCTTCTCCCTTTACACTAATGACTGCACCTCACAGGATCCATCTGTTAAACTCCTGAAGTTTGCAGACGACAAAACTGTCACTGGCCTTATCCATGATGAGTCTGCATACAGACAGGTGGTGGAACGGCTGGCCCTCTGGTGTGGTCAGAACAATCTGGAACTAAATACGCTTAAGTCTGTGGAGATGACAGTGGACTTCAGGAGGAGCCCCCCCCCCCCCCAGTACTTCCCCCACTCACTATACTCAACAGTATTGTGTCTGCTGTGGAGACCTTCAGGTTTCTGGGTGTCACAATCTCCCAGGACCTGAAGTGGACACCCAACGCGGACACTCTCCTCAAAAAGGCTGAGCAGAGGTTGTATTTCCTACGTCAACTCAGGAAGTACAATCTGCTTCAGGAGCTGCTGATTCAATTCTATTCAGGAATAATCTCGTCTGTTCTCTGTTCGTCCATCACTGTCTGGTTTGGATCAGCTACCAAACAAGACAAGAATAGACTCCAAAGAACTGTCAGGGCTGCGGAAAGGATTATTGGTGTGAAGCTGCCCTCGATCCGGGATTTATATGCATCTAGAGTCAGGAAGCGAGTAAGCAGCATCAATGTAGACCCATCATACCCTGGACATCACCTGTTCCAGCTCCTTCCTTCTGGTAGACGTTTTAGATCACTGTATGCCAGGACAAATAGGTACAAGAACAGTTTCTTTCTGTATGCCATCAGTCTTATGAACACTTGAATTTTAGTCGATTATAAACCAAGTCCACCTGCACGTACACAGGTATACCTCATTGTATATAGTTCACAATTATTTGCACTATTGTTTTGTTTCCTTTTTGATTCTGTACAGCGAGAGCTCAGGGAAACCGGCATCAAATTCCCTGTATGTCCACGTACTTGGCGATAATAAAGGATTCTGATTCTGATATGTGGTTCTTTATACCATCACCTAATGAATTCATAAATCTGGGAAATAGTTGCAACTTCAATATACTCTTCTGAGGCATCGCTAGCCACATCCTTTAACCAGAGTGCCCGTTCATTATTATTCTTCAGCCTCTGAACCAACTTCTAACTAGGTCAATAATCAGCTTTCATGACAAATTGTGATCTCCTCCCAAGTAGGTTGTAGTGTTCTGTCACTTGATGCCTGCATATTAAGGCTTGCTTTCCTCTCACTGCTAGAATCAAATTGATCTGTTCATGAAAGAAATTTTCATCTGTAAATTCAATGCAATAATTGAATTTAGGTAGTTTTTTTTCATACACCACAAAGCAGAACTCATAGTTCTTTAAATAATTCCAAAAGATTTCTTTGTTAAATCTTTGCATAAAGACATTTATAACATCCTTGGGACTATAAGTTTTCTACTCTGTTTGTTACCACGTGTTGTTATAAGATCAGTTGTTGGGCATTGTATTTCTGGGGATATTTTCCCATATAGACTACAGTATTCAAGAAGGTAACTACCCACTAAAAAAAATTTATACCTAATATAACCACTAGCAGCTTCTAGTGCCTTCAAAGGTGATTACTGAAGGTGATAAATGATGTCACCATGTTCTAAAGATGAACTGAAGTGCTTCTCCTCCAGTTCTTTTGTGCTGTTACATGTGAGGTTGAGGTATTCAAACCTTCTATTAATTTTGAAGATGCATTCTAAGTAATTGGGAAAGTTTCTAACTTGGTTTTGGGGATTAGCTACTGTCATTTCCAAAGTATTTAAATTTCTTATTCAGATAATTTATGTATGGATCCTAATGCTATTACTAACTTGAATCATCATTTCTGATAACCCATAGAAATATATTGAAGCATATGTTGTCCCTGTTGTATTTAGTTTGGCATCTTTGTCCTTTGAAAATTTTCAGTTTGGTTTATGAAAACATTAGTTGACAGGTGGAATGAGTGATTCTGACAGGGAGAATGATATGAATTGATTTACTTCCTAGTACATTGAGATGGGTTCCTGATCTCGCAGTCTACCTTGTTGTAACCTTGTACCTGAACTGCGCTTTCTTTGCACTGTAATACTTTATTCTACATTGTTATTTTACCTTGTACTACTTCAATGCACTTTTGAGAGATAAGAGACTAGCTTTATTTGTTACATAGAAACGTACAAAACCTACAGCGCAATACAGGCCCTTCGGCCCACAGAGTTGTGCCGAACATGTCCCTACCTTAGAAATTACTAGGCTCACCTATAGCCCTCTATTTTACTAAGCTCCATGTACCTATCTAAAAGTCTCTTAAAAGACCCTGTCGTATCCGCGTCCACCACCGTTGCCGGCAGCCCATTCCATGCACTCACCACTCTCTGAGTGATAACTTACCGCTGACATCTCCTCTGTACCTACTACCCAGCACCTTAAACCTGTGTCTTCTTATGGCAACCATTTCAGCCCTGGGAAAAAGCCTCTGACTATCCACACGATCAATGCCTCTCATCATCTTATATACCTCTATCAAGTCACCTCTCATCCTCCATCGCTCCAAGGAGAAAAGGCCATGTTCACTCAACCTATTCTCATAAGGCATGCTCCCCAATCCAGGCAACATCCTTGTAAATCTCCTCTGCACTCTTTCTGTGGCTTCCACATGTATGATGAAACATACAGTAATGCATTAAATTTGCTGGTGGCCATTTGCAAGTTTCACCACATTCCTGGGAATAACATTGCATGTCCATATTCATAATTCATGTGTGTTTGGCATGTGGGAGAAAATCAGAGCACCTGGAGGCAACTCATGATCACAAGGAGAGTGTACAACTTCCTTAAAGACAAAGGTTGGAATTGAACCTTGATCTTGCACCTGGCTCTGTAAAGCATTACAATAACCACTGTACTATTGTGCTGGCTATGATACTGATATGACTGATGTCAGTGTCGTGTGTGCAATGATTTGATCTGTATGGACTGTATGCAAGAGAGGTCATTCACTGTACATTGGGCAATTTACTAATTTATGATTGCTTTGATTGCTGAACAATCTTTAGGTTGAACTTTTCACTGTAAGCGTGAGCTTAAAATATATTTGAATAACTGTTATAGCCACCAGCTACTTTTAGCGCCTGCAAGTCTAAACATTGTAAATGCAGCTTAAAAATAGTACCTTAGGATGTGCCATAGTGAAACTGAGAAAATATTCCCCAAGGTAGGAAATATTATTTATCAATCTAAATTGTTTTGTACTACTTAGTCAACATGGAGGTTATATGACGTCTAATTTAACCCATGTCTTGCAGGTGGCATGCAGGACTACAATTATTTGTATGGAGAATGCTTTGAAATCACACTGGAACTCTCCTGCTGTAAATACCCAGTTGCCTCTGCACTAAAAGAAGAATGGAACAACAACCGTGACTCACTTCTAAGTCTAATGGAGCAGGTATTCCAAGAGAAAATGTGATGAAGAAATGATATGTTAATTGCTTTAAGAAGAGTACCTTGCATGTAGATTGAGAGAGACTATTTCATGGTAAGGAAGGAACGAGTTGTAGAAGGAGAGGGTATTCCATTGAAGGGAGAAGATTAAAATAAAACTCTAAAGCAAATAATGAATTGAAGCAGCAAAAGAAAGAAAGTTATAGAAACCACAGGATAGATATTCTTTTTGATACAGCGTTGAGGTCCAGGCGTAGCGTTTGCCATTCCCTCTTGTCAAAAGTCAGTTAATACAGGAACCAGTATGATTTTGAGAAATTAGTAAGTAACTTAAAATGTACCCATTAAACCATCTGTATATTATAAGCAGTTAGTGGGGAAACATTTGAATCTGTCAAGAATTCAAACTAAATTTTCATACAAAGGCATCAAAAGAAGTTTTAGAATATTACTTTTTCCAGTTGTTTTTACCAAGGAAGCCGAGAAGTTTATATGAAGAAGGTGGTCATGTACAAGATTGAAACATAGAAAATAAATACAGGGAAAATGAACATTGAAGAGAAATAGTAAATCACTCGTCCAAGTAGGATATATCTTAGGTTTCTGATAAAGCATTAATGGAAATAGAAAAACAATCTCTTAATCCTCATTAGATGCAGGAGTGTGCCTGAGGACTAAAAAGTTACTACTGTTGTGCTATTATGTTCAAAAAGGAAAGTGGATAAATGACAGGTTAATCAAGGAAAGTCAGCTTGGATTTAAAATAAAATCATGTCTGGCAAATGATTAAATTCTTTGCATAATAGAGTAGATGGATCAGAGCATTATAATAGATAGTATGTGTGTGTGTTTTATCTAAGGTAAAGGCTTTCACTGATGTATCATACAGGATACTTAAAATGGAAGCTAATGAGATTAATAAAAAATATGTCAAGTATATAAAACTGGTGTCATGACAAATAGCAAAGAATGGCGGTGGATAAATGTTCCTCAAAATGGTTTGTTGTGCTGTTTCCCCAAAGATCAAATATAGATTAATTACTGTTTGTGATTTTCATAAACCTCTTGTTACTTCTATACAGAAGCTGTGTAATAACATTTGCAGAAGGGATTAAGTTGGTGGATCATGCTGAGGATAGTTATAAGATTCATCGTGGCGTAATGCTCAAAATGAAAGATGGAGTTCAGTAAAGCAACCTGTGAACTTGAGCATATTTGTGAGGGCCAGTCTCAGAGGGCAATCTATTATAAATGATACAAATTTGGAAAATGCATGTAAGCAGAATTGCTGCCATTGTATTCAGTTCCTTAAAGGTGACGTAAGTGGTGCACGTTAGCTAAGGTTGTAAACATTTTGTTTCTGAGCTTCATAAATTCACGGGTTAGGCCTCAGTTGGACTCTGAATGTTTCTGGATTTCAGAAAAGACTTATCCCTTCGGATAGATATAGAAAAGATGCAGGATGCTATCAAGATGGAAGACTTCAGTAGAAGAAACAATCAAAAAATATTAGGACTGTTCAGGGAGGGATAGGAGATGACAAACATAATGTGATGGAGAAAGATTATCCCCACTGGTGGGTTGTCAATAACTAGATGTATTGAATTTAAAAACCTGTGGCAAAATATCTAGATAGGAGGTGAATTTTTTTAATGTGTTGGGAACTGGAATTCTCTGCTTGCTGATGTAATGGAATTGGATTCCATAAGCTATGTAATATTTGGACAGGCATTCATGGGTGAGCATGCAGATTTAGGAACACAATTAGTTTATAGTTTCAAACAGTGCTGTTCTGTCAGCAAGCTTATATGGATGCAGTGGAATGAAAGGCTTTACTCTGTGTTCTGTTTTTCTGATCTTGTAGTGCATTTCAGGTCTCTGTGATGGACCAAAGCACTTCATAAAATAATATCTTCCAGTATAGGTAATAACTTTTTATGTATCACAGCTGAAAATTTTAATTATGCGGTAATTTCTGATGTACCATTTGTCTTCCACATATTCTTTATCTTTATCCAATAGATCTCTGAACTCTGCTGATGATTAGATTTCATTCACTGCTAAGCAATTTGTGCTTGGAGCATTTAATTTTTCCGAGTATTTTGAATAACTGATTATTTTCTACCAAATGTCAATTGCAATTGGAATTTCTGCTTGTATTTTGCAGGTTCACATTGGTATTGCAGGAATTGTCACAGATGCTGTTTTTGGCTCAGGAATTTCTGATGCAGTCATTGTGGTTGCTGGCATTGATCACAATATCACTACAGGGAAGTTTGGTGACTTCCACAGATTGCTTGTACCCGGATTCTACAATATAACAGTTGTTGCACGAGGGTAAGGAGTTTAACCCAGGCAAATTTCCTTGAATCTGTGAATATAGATCTATGCCAGATAAAGCAATAAGGTGATTCCACTTAGGAGGGGGCCACTGTATTCAAATTAGTTCCGTAGGGTTAAATTCAAATTCAGCCTTCAATCCCATATTTTATTTTCTTTGTTATCGTAGGATGAGGGAGGGTAGATGCTTGGCATGGACTCAGTGAGCTGAAAGGGCTTGTTACCATACTGTAGCTCTGACCCTGAACAATTAATTGTGGAGCACACATAACAGTCATAGTCGTAGTCATACTTTATTGATCCCGGGGGAAATTGGTTTTCGTTACAGTTGCACCATAAATAATAAATAGTAATAGAACCATAAATAGTTAAATAGTAATATGTAAATTATGCCAGTAAATTATTAAATAAGTCCAGGACCAGCCTATTGGTTCAGGGTGTCTGACCCTCCCAGGGAGGAGTTGTAAAGTTTGATGGCCACAGGCAGGAATGACTTCCTGTGATGCTGATTCCTGCAACTAATGATTTTATTAGTTTCATTATCCATTATTTGTGTGCAGGATCCTATGACACTGATTCTTCTAAGAACTGGTATTTGTGCTGATGTATGGGTGGAGAAGAGGCGATGCCTTTTTTGGGGAGAGTTACTGGCATTTAAACAATTGCAGGAACTCGGCATAAAAATAGTTTGCTATGCACCTGCACATCAACTGTACAATTCAGCTTTGACAGTCAAATATGCTAATATTTATGTTTTGTATTGTTCTTCCAAATAGTTGAGATGAAGCATATAATGATTTAAAAAATATATGTCTGCTGCTTTGTATACACCAGCAAGGGAACACTGCTTTTTATCCCTTCTGAAATCTGTCATTATGTCCTAATGAATTGCAGTAGATTCTGGTTACTAGGGCCATTGGTTAATTAGGGCAGCCACTTATTTGGGACAATTCCTAAAGAACGAAAGCCAATCAAGAGAATAGCCAGGATTCCCTTCATTTATTTAAGACACTGTGCCACTTAATTGTGACAGGAGACTGTTGAACAGTTTCTAACTAGTGTCAGTAGTGTGCACTTCTGTGGCTATTGGACACTTCACCGTGCTGAAAGCAAGCAGTTTTCCAACAGCGTCAGTCGCATGTACTTGCGTTCAAAAAGCAGTATTTTTTGCCACTGATGGTTGGCAAAAAATAAGCAGTTCAGAAGTATTTTGCACACTGCAGTTTCAATCATTCAGGCTTGGAGATGATAGAAATGGCCGGGAGTAAAAATAAAATCATTTTACTACTTCAGGTTAGGAACTACAAAGAATTTGAAGGCATCAACACTAATGTTACAATAAAAACGAAGATTTGGGAGATGCAATTGTCGAAAACATTGTATGAAGTCAGTCCATTAGCTGCACTGGCTTTGTTCATTTACAGTCAATCAAAAGAACATGTCAGCATACACTGGAAAATCATACTTTAATAGTACTGTAGTAGTATTGGTTGTGTTCTAATTTTTTCTATATTTCATTTTAATATATACCTTTGTAATTTGTTACTCAGTTAAGCATTGGCTTGTCTTTTTTTTTAATACCTTTTTAAATTATTTCCATGAAACTTTGAGTAATTGGGAGAGCAACTTAATTGGGCCAGAATGTACTGGTCCTGATATGTCCTAATTAACCGGAATCTTCTGCATTTGTGTGATGTATGTTCCAAAAAAATATAGCGTTACTCTAGTCGGCACATTTTGTAATCTCCCAAAGTAAACAACATGAAGTTTGATACTTTTCCAAAATAAAATTTATCTTTGAACACACGATGCTGTAAAGCTACATGGTTACTGTTTATATCTCATGGAGCAAAACATCAACTGAGCACTGTTTATCTTTTTTTAATCTTTCAAATATGCGCAGCTTTGGTATTGACTTGAATAAGTTACCAGCCAAGCAACTTGGTGTGAATTAACATGTTTGAACTCGAAATCCAATAAATTTGCATTGGGTCTTAAACCAGCACAATTTTCAGGGTTGTTTGGTTACTTTTTTATGAAATCATAATAGATTTATAATTATTTATTGTAAAAGAACATTTCTTGTATCTTCACAGTTACATCCCTGTCACTGTCTTCGATGTTGAGGTGCTAGAGGGTCCAGCCACACAGCTTAATTTCACACTCCAGTCTTTAGCAACTGCAGCTAATCATACTATCGAGGCTGTCACTCCAACCGTGGCAAGCTCTACTGAATTCAAGACACAAAACATATCAGAAATGGAAAATGAACAGCAGTCGAACACTATTGAGCCTGAGAACTTCAGACATCATAATTATATAGATATGGAGATCCTATTGAGAAAATATGCAACTGAATATCCCACAATCACGAGACTCTATACCATTGGGAAATCAGTGAAGCAAAGGAATTTGTACGTCATGGAAATCTCGGACAATGCAGGCGTCCATGAAATGGGTATAGTTACAAAAAGATAGTACAAAATCTACTTGACGTGCATCTAGGTTTCAAAGCTGAAAATGAATGTTCTGTAATCCCCTATTCCCAAGTCTTAATTGTTTTGAGAGCTAGGATTTTATTGTCCCATTTGTGATTGGAAGTTACTCCATAAAATAATTTTTTTTCCTCAAGCTTACATAACTTGGTATTTTTCTATAGGAATAAATGGTTTTGATGAAAGTTCTCCACATTTGTGAAATGGTCTTTGAGAGTTTTGGGTACTGGAGAAAATAGTAGAGCTGTGATATCAAATGCTCACTATATGAGGAGTTTTGTGGAAGAGACAGGATTGAAAATTTTGTCCAGTTCAGTTTTGTTCCAAGAACATAACCAGAAAGCCAGATAAAAATTTTCAAAAGACATTAGTGAAAATAGAACAAAAATATTTGGTACATGAAATGAGAACTTAAAATAGAAACTAGTATGTTAGTATGGTTGTGATTGATTAACAGATCAGGTTTGCACAGCTTTTGCCAGTGGTGCCTCAAAGATGATTACAGTACTGTGTTCTAAGCTATTTATTACTTAGACCAGTGACTTGGTTGAAAATACAATGCAATGCTAACAGCTTGAGGATACAAAACTAGATGGAGAAGGGAGCTGCAAAGAGTGTGCAGAGTGTCTGCAAGTGAATATGGGAAAGTGCTTTCTACCTTTACTGAGCTGATGCAACCTAGATTGATTCCTGGGGTGAGGAGGTTACAAGATAATAAAACTCTGCCAACTACAGAACAGTTTTAGAAGAATGAGAGGTGATGTTAATGTAAGTTTTTGAAAGCAATTGGTGATGTGGAGAATGTTCCTTCCAAGCTGGAAAGTCTATAATCTTGAAGTGTATAATTCCTTGTCAGTTGGTCAGAGGAGAAATTTGATAACTTGGGAGGCTGCAAATCTTTTTGGGATTCTTAATCTTTAAAGACTGGGGTTTGGTCATTAAAATACTTGAGACTGAGAATAATTTTGTTTTTGATTTTGAGGGGTTTAAGATTATAGGGCAGAAAAGTGACTTTGGATCATGGGGTAATCCTTGTTCTCAGTGAACAGCGGTGCAAGATGCTGTGGTCATTTGGCCCATTTCTTTTGGATCTACAGCATTTAGGAGTTAGTTGATGTGTTTGGGATAGTGCTAGCTATAAACATTAGTTCCTACTTGAAACTCTTTGCCAGCATGATATACCCTCATGTCTTGGATGACAGATGAATATCACTCTTTGCCGGGAGCCAAATTTGCATGCAATTTTATTGCTATATTGCATAATTTGCCTGTGCATTAATTTACAAAATCAATGTTGTAATATGTTGAGTCAGTGATCTTTAGAAGGAAGTATTAACTGAATTTAGTTAAATAATTTCTGTCTATCCAGGTGAACCTGAATTCAAATACATTGGAAACATGCATGGGAATGAAGTAGTAGGTCGTGAACTTCTCTTGAATCTAATCGAATACCTCTGTAATAATTATGGATTGGATCCTGAAGTGACTGATTTGGTGAATAAAACCAGAATCCACATCATGCCTTCCATGAATCCCGACGGATATGAAGCTTCAGTAGAAGGTGATTATTTTAGCATTGAATTAGAAGACGATAGATTTTGAAAGAATGTTCAGTAAAATGTGTCCTGGGTGAGACCAATCAAATAATCTTTTCCTGGTGTTCTGGTGGTTGATTTCAAAATATGTCCTGCAGTAACCACTTATTTTTCTATACTTGGTTTGTTTAAACTTATTTATTATTTTATTTATTAATACAGCGCAGAGAACCACGCTGCCTCTTGAGGACAAAAGATCATATGTTCACGGATCTGTTAATGTCTGCTTTCTGATTTGAGTCATAAAGGTTGTTTCTTCCCCAATTATATAATTGAGTTGCTATAACTTCCCCTCTCCAGCAAAATGTATTATGCATGTTAGGTAATGTTAGAATGCCTCATTACAAAGCTTTATGTTCAGCATTTCTATGCAACTAATTATTATGCAAGAATGTGCCCAAGTAGAATGAATTTAAGAACATGAATTTTCAAAAAATATAAATACTTAAATCATCGGTCAAACGTGTGACTTGATCTTATACTTAAAATCTGATAGCATTGAACCTCCAAGGGTCTCTTGAAAAACAGTCTGTGCTCTGCTGATTCCAAGTGATTCGTCTTTCCAGTAAACAAAAGAATACATTTTCTATATGTCATCCTTTTCCAAAATGCTAGTGTGTTCTGTTGATCTACAGATTACATTAGTATCATGTTTTAGAGAACTTTACTTAACAATATACATAATGTGAAAGTTTCCCTGTTTCTTGTGATATGCCTTGCATGCTTCTAAAATACACACTTGCTTTTGTTTTCAGGGGATGCGAGTGGTGTGGTTGGTAGAAACAACAGTAACAACTTTGATCTGAATCGCAACTTTCCTGATCAATTCTTTCAAATCACTGACCCGCAACAGCCTGAGACATTAGCTGTGATGGATTGGTTGAGCAGGATTCCTTTTGTATTGTCTGCTAATTTACATGGAGGTTGGTACTACTTCTCCTTGGGTCAAGTTGGGTTTAATTTGTTATCATTTATTGGACATTTTGAGTAATCGGTAAGATGATGAAATGGCATAACTTCAGTCAATGTCGGAACAAAACTATTTATCTTTCACCTTTTCTTCCTATGTTGAAGTAACTGAGTCTTAACTCTTAAATAGTTAGGATCCTGCCTTAATGACCTATCATTGAGATCTGAATCTTGACAGTGGGTGTCAGTATCTTTTCCTTAACTTAAATGGAGGGACAGGAAAAGCACACCAACAGGCACAAGAATTAGGAGCAGCAGTAGATCACTTTCCCCTTGAGCCTGGTCTGACATTTTATAAGAATGTGGTTAGTGTAATTGCGACCTGCTGCCCGCTAAGGTAATCTTTCATCACCGAATCAAAAGTCTATGTACCCTTCCCTTAAAGATATTTAAGATTTTTCTTTTGCTGCTTTTTGAGGAAAAGATTTGAAAGACTCAAGAGCTTCTAAGCATTAGGAAAGAAATCAATGAGGCCATCTTAAATACCTCTTTTTAGCAGTAATACCTAGTTCCAAATGCTCCCACCAGTGGAAATATCTACCCAACATTTACCCTGACAAGACATCTCAGAATGTTGTATCTTTCAACCAAGTCTTGAAGGAGATGAGAGTTGATGAGCAGGTTTTAATTTTCTATAATTCCTAAGATTTTGGTGAAGTTTAATCAGATTGGAAAATATCACATGTAACCCCATTATTCAGTGAGTGAGGCCTCCATTGGTCAGGTTTGACCGTGAATGTTGCTTCCTAGCTATCAAGATGCGCAAGCCTGGGCAGTACGATATGGAGAGCAAGCTGTTGCCCATGTAGAAAGCACCCCCTCTCCACACATCTGATGAACCCAAAGGAATGGCAGAGACCGATATGGTTTGGTACCAGCAGCATCCCAGGAGTTGCCAATCAGCATTGAACTCAATGTAGGACTGCCTTAAGGACTCCAGCTCTGGATTCTTCCTCGGGTGTTTACTCCCGAAACCTTCCCGATGTGTGGGTATAGCCACAAGGCAGCAGAGGTCTCCACCTTTTAGATGAGCTGCCAACCACAGCTAATGAGCCCCATCTGATCAAAGCAACTGGTTTTAAGGCACAAGTAACCTGCCTTTGCCCCTTCTCCTGTCAGTTGAAACGGTTCTTCCGGGCTTAGTAGTTAAGCCACACGTGAAGGCCAGGAGCTGGACTTGGTTGTCAGAGGCTATATGAGGCTCATACCATTGAGAGCATTTAATAGGTAGTGGGAGTTTATCCCCATTACCACCACTGACTATAATAACATTAAGGAACCTGAGAAAACGAAGCAGAAAAAAATAGCCAGGCCTTGCAGAAGTGATGATAGAGAATTATTGCAAGCAGGTTGGCAGAAGTTTGGAACTTTTTTCTGTGAAGGGTAAATTGATGCTTAATCAATTGGAAATTTCCAATATGGTTATTTTTGTAAATCATGATGTTGAGTGTGAATCTTAATCTGAAATTTACAGAAGATCATGTGATACGGGGCTTAGGCATGTTTATGGAGATAAAGTACAGGGCATTACTATATCGAAATACAAACAGTACTTCTCTGCAACTATAGGAGAAAAAGTTTACTGTATAAAATTCAGGCAAATGTATGAACATGTTTTCTTAGAAAATTTGAGGAAACTTGTGACAATGTTGTATACTTTCATGTATCTCACCAGTATATCAGAACACTTTCAAAAATGAGTGACTGTGCTCTTTATTAGGTTCCCTAGTGGTGAATTACCCTTATGATGATGATCCAGATGGCAAAGAAAGGTACAGTCAGTCACCAGATGATGCTGTCTTTCGCCAGTTGGCACTTTCTTTTGCCAAGGTATTTGATTTAATACTGTTACTAAATTAATGCAAAGCTTTAATTTGATTCCTAAGTGTTGAATTTTAAAAATTGTGCTAGATGTTTTGTCATACATTATGATGTTGTAATCTTATTGATACTAATCTCTCAAGTTAGGACTTGCAGTTTTGAGTTAGCCCTCAAAGCCCTAATCTTTCAGAAATACAGCTACCTGTACTTTTAACACTTATGTGAGCTAGGCTTCATGACTCTGTGGTAGAGAATTCCAAAGATTCATTACCCTCTGAAAATAAATTTCTGTGTGCCCCAGTTTTAAGTGGTCAGCACTTTCTCTTGAAACTGTCTTTTCATTCGAGATGCTTCCATTTCCAATTATTGAAAGCACCTCAACATCAACTCCTCATGTACCTTTCAGCTTCTTGAATGTTTTGAAAAGACCACCACTTATTCTTAATGCCAAAGAATACAGATCTGACCTCTTTTGCTTCGCATGATAGGGCACCCCAGGAAATGGTCAGATGAATATCCTTCTGACTGCCTTTAATGCTACTGTAGCCTTTATTAAGTAAGGCACCCAAAACTGTATGCAGTACTCCAGAAATGGCTTCAGTAACATCCTATATGTTTCTAACCCGTATTTCTTAACTCCATCCCATTTATAATGGAGGGCAATTGCTCTCAGAACTACTTGCTACACCTGCCTACTAACTTTGATTCATGCACAAGAACATATAAGTCCCACTCATTTATATTCTTTTTCCATTGTAATTATTCACTTTTTGATAACCTCATACTTTCCACAAACTCTGTTGAATTGCACCTGTCTCTTGCATTTTCTCTCACTATTCCCCCCCCATCAATTCCACACACAATGAACAGCCTCTCCACTATGCTGCAATTGTTGCTACTATGATAAAATTGCTATTTATAGTCTCTATTTATCCCTTGAATTAAATTCTTCCCTCCAATTTTGAATAATAAATTATACTATTTAAATCAATTAATGCTCTCTTAAGCTTGTTGAGATAATGGAAGTACTTGTTAAGTGAAAGCTATTTTATCTTGTTTGTGAAATTGATCAAAGAAAACTGCTTCAGACCACAACTTCACAACAAAAGAGATGTCCACATAGAAACATGAATACAAAGGAGATGTTGATTTAACGTGAAGCATTTCAAATTTTCATAATGTAGATTTTTGCTTCACTTTATTAATAAATATTATGGTAGAATATATAGCTTTATTTTTGTACTTAGAGTTACTTCACTGGTCTTAAATATCTTCAAATGAATCTGTTTTTCCTAAGGAAGACAGAAGAAAATTAGATTAAAGGAGGAAGGAAGAAAACTGTTAGAGATGGTCTTAATTGTGAATGAAATGATGGGAGGCAGTGTTTGTCGAGGGACCGCCTATGAATAAGCTTCGCAAGTTTGTGTGTGTAAAAGGCAGTGGAGAGAATGCATAGGGGAGAGAGGATGAACTGAGATGAAGTTTGAATTGACCACTGATGAGCCCTTCTCTGTGTAGAGTGTCTGAGGGGGCCAGGGTAAAAAGCAGTGAAGCTTTCCAAAACAACTTACTTTGGCTCTTTGTGTAGACAGGATTGTAATCAAAGGGTGAGGTTTGAAGGAAGTTGAAGGGCAATGTCTGCAGAGTGGATATGAATGTCGTGACCTGGGCAGGTCTGGAAAGTAGAAAGCTGTCACCAACCCACAGTCAGGTCCATGGGCTTGAGGGTAATGCTATTAAGATTATGGACGTATGCCGAATAATTTTGTTTTTTGTGTCCCCAGTCAATCACAACTGCCTCCCACTGCCCCCATTAACTGGAAACAAGGGAAAGGGTGAAAGACATGATAACAGAAGAGGGGGTCTTATTGGGGTAAACAAAAGTTTAAGATGAAGTGGTGGGAGTGTAAAATGTAAATAAGAATCAAGTTTATTATTACTGACATGCAATGAAATCACCTACAAACTGTTGCCTGTATCAGAGGTGCTATGGCAGTAAGTGAGGTCTGGAGAATATATAAGGAAAGGTAATCTAGAGTGAGCACTAATCTAAATTTACCCGTGGGATTGAAGTTCAAGGAGATGAGTAGAATCTGCTTCAGTGCAGTTAAATGCTGGAGAAGCTGTTTACCATAAGATTCAGGAGTAATGGAGAACTATATAACTTGTCTCAAAAAATTATAGAGAAGATATTTTTTTAAAGCTGAGCAACCGGTGCAGGCGTCAGCAAAAGCTAATGGAACTATCAGTTTGGTTATGGGCACAACAAAGAGGGAAGTACTTTAGATAAAGCAATTTAAATACAATGGATTCTAGTTCATTTGGCCGTCAATTAATTGGGGCAGTAGCTTATTTAGAACCACTCTTAAAGAACAAAAACCAATCAAGAAAATAGCTGGGATTGCCTTCACTTATTTTGGGCACTGTGCCATATAATTGGAACGGGGGGTTGTTGCCAAACAGTTTGAACTAGTCAGTCACATGCACTTGTGTGGCAAACAGTTTTTAAATGGCGTCAGTTCTGTGTGCTTGTGGTACGTATCTATCTGGGGCGACAGATGCCAATTCAAAAAGCAGGGATTTTTGATATCTTTTTTATTTTGACTTCATGCAGGAAAGTAATGAATGCAGTCCATTATCTGCAGTAGGTGTCTGTGACCATTCTGTTTATTTACAGTCAATCAAAAAGAACACGACAACACGTTGAATGAATTTCTCCATTGATAACTATTTGAAAACTTTTATAGTACTGTAGTAGTATTGGTAGTGTTCTAATTTATTCTGTATTTCATTTCAGTGCATAATTTGCTACTCAGTTAAATGGTAGCTTGTCTTTTTTTAAAATAACTTTTAACTATTTCCATCAAACTTAGGCTGATTGTGGCAGATACTTAACTGGGTCAAAATGTACAGGTCCCAATGTATCCCGTTAACCGGAATCCACTGTAATCAGTAGAATAGGGCACAAAGAACGTATAGAATAAACTGAGCTGGTATGATTAATCTGAGAAAATATCACTGAGGAAGATAATAGCACACATGACAAGTGGCCTTCCAAGTAAATTACTTGATTTTTTTTTAGGAGAATGATGCAATGTATGAAGGTCATCCTTGTGCAAGTACATTTCCTGATGAATATTTTGCCGGAGGAATCACAAATGGTGCAAATTGGTATAATGTACCAGGTAAGATGTGTTTTAAGGTTTTACAACTCTGGAATTCACAACCTTTTTTTTTAAGAAAATTAGAGCTTAGTTTGAGTAAGTAGTTTTACAGCCCCCAGTATTCTGGGTTTGAACCTGAAGTCTAGTGGAGCTGGCATGTTCTTTCTGACTGTGTGCCATTCCCCTTTTGGTATTCCACCTTCCTCCCATATCCTTAAAAGCATGTTGATTGATGGTTATAAACACAAAAGATTCTGCAGATGCTGAAAATGTTGAGCAATATACATAAAATACTGGAAGAATTCAGCAAATCAGGTAGTATCGATTGAGGGGAATAAACAGTCGACATTTCGGGCTGAAACTCTTCGCCAGGTCTTGAAGGGTCTCGGCCCAGTGGTGTATTCCCATCCGTAAATGCTGTCTGACTGATAGTTTGGCTGCAGTAGATTACTGAAATTGATGTACCTTGGGCATATCAGGATAGGGGCATAGGAGAGAGAGAAATTGGGTAATGGATCTCAGGTCAACTCAAATAGTTCTTCCAGTATCATGATAAAATGTGACAAGTAAGTAATGGTCTTTGTTCTAGCTATTGACATACAAATTGGAACCTGAGCTGAGTAAGTTCCTGTAACGTGTTTACAGAACAATATTGGCAATTTCCTTAATTGCTTATCACCAATAATCTAAGTGCCCAAGGCAGATCCTGCCACCACAATATTTTAGTGAAGGACCTACTCCCAAGCCGTTGATGTGCATGTTTTGCATTTCAATTATTTGAAGGTTTTGCCCAAGGGAAATCTGATGACTAAATACTGGACAGCTGCGGGACTAATTAAAGGTTGTCTAACTACTTTGTGTATGATTTAGTGAGTTTGCAGTTGGCGGCTATAAAGCCATCACAAGACATGGTTATTACCATTTTATTAATCTTCATGGTGTAGTTTATTCAGGACAATAGTGTTTAATAAATGGAAGTCACAATTTATTTTAATTAGTGATAATTGTTCCATGACCAGCTTTGTCTGTTGTCAATTAGATGCTAACTGAATTGTGCAAATAATGCAGCCCTATATAATTTAATCTGGAGGAAACTACAGCATGTGGAATGCCTTTGGATCACTCAGAGGAATGTGATAGTTTCTATGCAGTTTGTTTGCACTCATTATTATAAAAATAGCAAGGTAGATCACTGATCCAGGTAGTTAATATGCATATATCCTCTGAAATCAGTCTCATCCATCTCCACAAATTTTCCAGGAGTGCAGTAGTTTAAACTTCATAATCCCAAACTGTATTGCATCCACTGCTACCAACCTTGTAGTTCCCACACCCCGCACTTCCCGTTTCTACCTCCTACCCAAGATCCACAAACTTGCCTGTCCTGGCAGACCTATTGTCTCAGCTTGCTCCTGCCCCACCAAACTCGTTTCTGCATACCTCGACACGGTTTTATCCCCCCTTGTTCAATCCTTCCCTACCTATGTTCATGACACTTCTCACGCTCTTAAACTTTTCCATGATTTTAAGTTCCCTGGCCCCCACCGCTTTATTTTCACCATGGATGTCCAGTCCTTATATACTTCCATCCCCCATCAGGAAAGTCTCGAAGCTCTCCGCTTCTTTTTGAATTCCAGACCTAATCAGTTCCCCTCTACAACCACTCTGCTCCATCTAGCGGAATTAGTCCTTACTCTTAATAATTTCTCCTTTGGCTCCTCCCACTTCCTCCAAACTAAAGGTGTAGCTATGGGCACCCGTATGGGTCCTAGCTATGCCTGCCTTTTTGTTGGCTTTGTGGAACAATCTATGTTCCATGCCTATTCCGGTATCTGTCCCCCACTTTTCCTTCGCTACGTTGATGACTGCATTGGCGCTGCTTCCTGCACGCATACTGAGCTTGTTGACTTTATTAACTTTGCCTCCAACTTTCACCCTGCCCTCAAGTTTACCTGGTCCATTTCCAACACCTCCCTCCCCTTTCCAGATCTTTCTGTCTCTATCTCTGGAGATAGCTTATCCACTGATGTCTATTATAAGCCTACTGACTCTCACAGCTATCTGGACTATTCCTCTTCTCACCCCGTCTCTTGCAAAAATGCCATCCCCTTCTCGCAATTCCTCCGTCGCCGCCGCATCTGCTCTCAGGATGAGGCTTTTCATTCCAGGACAAGGGAGATGTCCTCCTTTTTTAAAGAAAAGGGCTTCCCTTCCTCCAGTATCAACTCTACTCTCAAACGCATCTCCCCCATTTCACGCACATCTGCTCTCACTCCGTCCTCCCACCACTCCACTAGGAATAGGGTTCCCCTGGTCCTCACCTACCACCCCACCAGCCTCCGGGTCCAACATATTATTCTCCATAACTTCCGCCACCTCCAACGGGATCCCACCACTAAGCACATCTTTCCCTCCCCCCTCCCCCCCGGCTTTCTGCAGGGATCACTCCCTACGCGATTCCCTTGTCCGTTCGTCCTCCCTATCCCTCCCCACTGATCTCCCTTCTGGCACTTATCCTTGTAAGCGGAACAAGTGCTACACATGCCCTTACACTTCCTCCCTTACCACCATTCAGAGCCCTAGACAGCCCTTCCAGGTGAGGCGACACTTCACCTGTGAGTCGGCTGGGGTGATATACTGCGTCCGGTGCTCCCGATGTGGCCTTCTATATATTGGCAAGACCTGACGCAGACTGGGAGACCGCTTTGCTGAACACCTATGCTCTGTCCGCCAGAGAAAGCAGGATCTCCCAGCAGCCACACATTTTAATTCCACATCCCATTCTGACATGTCTATCCACGGCCTCCTCTACTGTAAAGATGAAGCCACACTCAGGTTGGAGGAACAACACCTTATATTCCGTCTGGGTAGCCTCCAACCTGATGGCATGAACGTTGACTTCTCAAACTTCCGCTAATGCCCCACCTCCCCCTCGTACCCCATCCGTTATTTATTTTTATACACACATTCTTTCTCTCACTCTCCTTTTTCTCCCTCTGTCCCTCTGACTATACCCCCTGCCCATCCTCTGGGTCCCCCCCCCCCATCTTTCTCCCTGGACCTCCTGTCCCATGATCCTCTCATATCCCCTTTGCCAATCACCTGTCCAGCTCTTGGCTCCATCCCTCCCCCTCCTGTCTTCTCCTATCATTTTGGATCTTCCCCCTCCCCCTCCCACTTTCAAATCTCTTACTAACTCTTCCTTCAGTTAGTCCTGACGAAGGGTCTCGGCCTGAAACGTCGACTGTACCTCGTCCTAGAGATGCTGCCTGGCCTGCTGCGTTCACCAGCAACTTTGATGTGTGTTGCTTGAATTTCCAGCATCGGCAGAATTCCTGTTGTTTGTATAAGAAATTAGAATTATGTAATTGCATTTTTCCAGTAAAGTGGTGAGGTTGTCTATTGTGTTATATTTTTATTTTTTTTTTTAACCTTGGTGGTTGTTCCTAATTTTGTTTCTATATTAGATTGCTGTTCTGAAACCGCTAAAATATAAATCCTTGTTCCACAGGTGGTATGCAGGACTGGAATTATCTTCATACAAATTGCTTTGAAGTTACTATTGAATTGGGCTGTTTTAAATTCCCCTTCGCTAAAGATCTCCCGAAATATTGGAAGCAAAATAAGAGGTCTCTTCTACAGTTTATAAAACAAGTAGGTTGAATCTTGCATCAGGCAGAAGCTTTTCATTCCTTTGTTTCCTTAAAGCAAGACTGTGATGTCACACTGTCTCTCAGGAAAGGAAATCTGCTATTATCTGGCCTGTTTGTGATCTATCAATACAGACATAACTGTAGTTAATTCCTAATTTGCTTCCTTGGATCAGGAGTAAATCAGAATGGGTCATTAAACATTCATATTGCCACGTTGTGTAACCATTTACTAAAATTTTGTTGCACCCCTCCCTGAGGCGAGAGTTATAAGAATAATTAAAGGATTGGTACGTTGTCAGTACCTGAAGGAATGAAAGGAAGTGACTGCAGAGATGGTGGATGCACTATGTGTAGCTTATCAAAATCTTCTCCAAACAGAAATCCTAGTAGATTGGAAAATCACAAACGTAATACCAATCTGCAGGGAAGGAGGGAACTGAAAAGCAGGTTAACTAACATAATACAGAAAATACTAGATCAGGCACAACACTTTTTGTTATTTATATTTTACTGTACATCTTTGCACTGCTGCAAGACAACATATTTCATGTTATGTAAGCCAATGATAAATGTAATTCTGAAGTGGAATCAGAGTTAATACTTCAGGCTTAGAGCTGTTTGGACAACTTGTTTACCATCTGGCTTTGGGGAAAATGCTGGAATCCAGTATTGAGGTATAAAAAATCCTTAACTAGCGGAAGACAAAGTCAGGGCATGTGGGTCACTTTCAGATTGGCAATCAGCAACTAGTAGGGTGCCACAGGGATTATTGCTGGGGTCTTAACTATTTACATTCCACATTAATGACTTGGACGAAGGGACCAAGTGTCCTATAGCCAAACTTGCAGATCATATCAAGAGGGGCGTGTTAGCAGATTATGAGAGCACTGAGAGGCTGAAAAGGATGGGGAAAAATCCTTCTGGAAGAGTGCAAAAAGCAACTTATAATTCACCAAGAGTGAGACTACAAATGCTGCAGAACATGATGCTTCTGAGAAACAATCTTGCCATGCAGGTGCTGCAAATAAATAGAAAACCTAATTAATTTTAAGGAGCATGAATAGAAAGGTAAAAAAAAGTTTTCATTCAACTTTTTATCATGCTGGTGAGACATCTGAACTACTAGAGTGTTAAGGGGTGTTAGGGGGAGAGTGGGAAAGGAGGATGGGAAGCTGGTACTGAGTCCAAGTTAGAATAAGCTATTATCTGATTGAATGGTGGAGCAGTCTTAAGTGGCTTGCTCCTGCTCCTGTTGAGTCAAACTACCAAAGGAAGAGGAAAGAAGAACTTAAATGGACAGAAGGAAGAGCAGTGATCTAATATAAGAAGTGTATAGGATTGAAGAAAAATACAGGCGTCGCTAGAAATCAAAATAACCAATGATATAGATAAAGTAGTTATCAGAACATCCCGAAAAGTGATTATTTCCATTAATGTTGTAAACACTGAGTGTCTGCACTATTAGGTGCTATTTGGTTGTATTGATGGAGTATTTTGGCTCGATTAAAACCTATGAGTGGCATTGAAATTTATGCGGCACAGTGGCACAGCAGTTAGCACTGCTGCTTCACAACATCAGAGCTGCATGTACCACCCTGCTTTCTTATGTGTAAAGTTCCTCCCTGTGCAGGTGGGCATAGCGGTTGGCAACCTTGCCATATCTTAGCTGTTTTACGAGGCTGAGTTTGCTAGAGCGATGCTGAACCGAGCACAGGTGGAACTCGTGCAAGGAACCAGCCGGATTCGAACCCAGGGCCTCTCACCCTGAAGTCTGGGTGCAGATGCCACTATACCATTGACACAAGTGGCATCTGTGTGATTTGTTCATTCCCCTTGTGAGTGCATGGATTTCCGAAAGATTCTTCAACTTCCTCCCAAGTCTCAAGCATGTGTTGTATGTAAATTGTCTACTGCAAATTACTGCAGTGGGAATGGGACTGAGTGGGATTGCTCTGTTGGGAGACAGGATGGACTCGGTGTTATAATTTTTGTAGCACTGGATGAACATTTCTTGTTCTCTCTGGGGTTTAAAAGAAATTCCTCGGGCTCCATCACTGTTGTGACCACAGCTGTGCTACAGAGTAACTAGTGAAATTCTTGATGTGAAATTAACAATACCAGCAAGATTTTGTTTATTGGTTTGTGCTGAGTTAGCTGCCTTTAGAGAGAGGAACAATGGTGATGCTGAAGTCAGTCTATTCAAGGGAAAGCTGACCTGAATTCTTACTCCTCTGCCTCTGCTTTTGGTTACTATTTTAACAGGTGCACCGAGGTGTGAAGGGATTTGTAATTGATGCCACTAATGGAAAAGGAATTTTCAATGCTACAATCATTGTTGCTGAAGTGAACCATCCGGTGAGGTCTGCTAAAGATGGAGATTACTGGCGTCTGCTTGTTCCCGGTCGCTACAAAATTACTGTGTCAGCTCGAGGGTGAGAAGCGATAAACCACTCATATCTAAATTACTTAAGTTTTTGGCACAAGCACAAAAATACAGAGATGCAGTACTCTCTGGCTACTCTTTGTCAGTAGCTTTCCTGACTGTTCTCTCAAAGGCCTTTTCACAAAATACAGCGGTGTAGTGCGAACCTGTAGAAATTCTCCAGCATTTCATGCAGGGCCAGAGCAAGAGAACAGAGAGCTTGTTTTTAATTGAATTAGTTAAATGTTTCTTTCTGCTTAAAACTGCTGAGTTTTACTTTTTGTTTATTTTTAATAGGCTTTTGATATCTGATATTTGAGCTGCATTCAAAATCATTCTGGTCTGAGGTCTGACAGCCAGCCAAGCCAGAAGCTGTCAGATTTTTCTCTGCTGTTTTGCATACAGGGCTTTCTTGTACTCTGCTACCTATATGATATGGGCCTTTGTCCTACAAGTCCCTGCCACTATATTGATCCTATCCATTAAGGAATGCGTTGATTGTGAACATAAATTGATTGCTGAGCACAAATCAGCAATGAGCCTAGAAAGCTTGTCACTGGGAGGAGGTTCTAGATCAAGATGCTGAAATGTATTTTTGAATTATTTTCTTAAGTGAGTAAAAGATAATTACAACTAGGCATATGATTTTTACAGTTGTATTTCTGAGCTAGAATTTATAGGAATGGTTATGTTACAGTGAATTAAAAATTGTCAAAGGGCTTTTCTGCTGGGGACATCAGTATACTATAAAACACAACCAAACATGTTGCAAGGAAGTGTTCATTTTTAAGGTGCTGTCCATGCTTTAGGTTAATTAAATTTGTAATTTGCAAATATTAAATGTATGTAAAGAAAAATAGTTCATAGTAAGTAACGCTCACATTTTCTTACAATGGCAAATCTTGAAGAGATTAAATGTGTTTGAGCCCAAGAGTTGATTAGCAAATTTCTCACATGAGTCGTACAAAAAATTGAATCCAATTCTGTAACGTATTAATAATTGTGGCCTTATTCTTTGCAGGTATGTCCCAATGACTAAGAATGTGACAGTTGTGGGAGAAGCAGTCGAAGTCAATTTCACCCTTTCACGTGTTGCTGATGGCCATGACAGCAGCCTTGACAAAGTGCTGATCAAGTCCTCAGCAAACCCAGGGCAGGAATTTGAAAAACTTATAAAGAGTTTGTCCTCAGAAAATGGATTGCATGACCTGATTTTGTCTGCATCTGTTGACCTTAATCTCTACCGTTACCATGACTATAAAGACTTGTCTGAAGCTCTTTGTGGGCTACATAGCAACTATCCAGCAATTACGAAATTGACCAGGTAAGTATTGCATTTTTTTCTTTCTGGAACATCCTGCTTAACACTACTTACAAAGTTCTGTATAGCAAAAGAATGGCAGCGAGGGCACTTCAAGCTCAAGTGTCTTCTACTGGGCCATGAATCACGTTAATCTAAGGTTTTTAAGGATCTGGAATAAATTTCAGTTGAAATATAATTTGTTAACAACACCTAATTTTGTAGAGTATTTATTTGCATTTATAATTTTTTAAGTTGCAAAAAAAATGCAGTGAGCTGTTGATGGGCACATGAAAGAAGATGCAAAATTGCAGAGAGAAAGGAGATAGATAGATAGAATTGATCTGTTAGCCAGCATTGATCAGTGGGTTAAATGGCCATGTGTTACAAGTGAGCATATACCTATGGTGCTACTGTAACACTGTTAGCCATTTATTCATTACTTATTAGAAGCTTTTATTCGTTACTTATTAGGAGTTTGCATGAGTTTTATTTTCCACTTGTTAGTTAATCATCTGCCTTTGACCTATTTAGCACCATATGTTCTAAAAATCACAAATAATTCTCTTGTAATTCTTTGAGATTGGAATCGGTAATGTGCAAATCCTTTTGAGAATTATTTGATTAGTTGATATTAGCTCAAAGGTTTCAAAGGTACATTTGATGTCAGAGAAATGTACACAATATACATCCTGAAATACTTATTCTTCACGACCATCCACGAAAACAGAGGCGTGCCCCAAAGAATGAATGACAGGTAAATGTTAGAACCCCAAAGCCCCCCTCAGCCCCCACCACGCATAAGCAGCAGCAAAGCAACGATCCCCCCTCTCCCACCAGCCAAAAAAAAGCATCAGTGCTCCCCAGCAAGCACTCAAGCGTGCTGTGTGGATCCTTTAATTATCTCTCTGACATCAATTATTCCTCATCCTGTCAAAATGTATTAGGGAGGCTGAAAGTGATTGGCATTTGAAAATGAAATTGGACCCAAATATATTCCTAAGAATAGATATTGTGACTTTAAAGATTCATAATAAAACACTAATGGCTAAATTTTGCAGTGTGAATGTACAGAGGTATTGAATCTTTGAAACAGGTATTGAAACTGCTGTTATTTCTGACTGCATGGGAGAATCATGTTCTGATCTCCATGTTAGGTAGAAAGTATTTAGATCCACTGGAATATGTTTAACAGTGGTTTACCAGGACAGTGCTGGAACTGTTCCAGGAAGAACGAGCAAACTGGGTTTTTTTTCTCTCATTTTTTAAAAATTTAATAAGAATGGTAAAGAAATTTGTGCTTGTGGTGGAGACCTAGATCACTGCCGAGAGTAGTGGAAGTGAATTACATGAATATGTTAATCAGGAGGCAAAATTAAAAACATGAAATGGGCAAAAGATGTACAGTAGTCAGAGTCTTGCATGGAGCATAGCACCAATATGGTTTGATTGGTCGCATGGCCTGTTTCTGTATAGTATATTCAATAAAAATAGCTTCTAAGAGAAAGCACTATATTAAGTTTACTTTGTGGAGGGATTGTCTGTTTTACGATACTGATTAGGTAAAGCAGTTTTGTCCATTCCCTTGTCCATTCATTCCACCCCCTCATCCCTCCCCACTGATCTCCCTCCTGGCACTTGTCCTTATAAACGGAACAAGTGCTACACATGCCCTTACTCTTCCTCTCTCACTACCATTCAGGCCCCAGACAGTCCTTCCAGGTGAGGCGACACTTCACCTGTGAGTTGGCTGGGGTGATATACTGCGTCTGGTGCTCCTGATGCAGCCTTCTATATATTGGCGAGACCCGATGCAGACTGGGAGATCGTTTTGCTGAACACCTACGCTCTGTCCGCCAGAGAAAGCAGGATCTCCCAGTGGCCACACATTTTAATTCCACCTCCCATTCCTATTCTGATATGTCTATCCACGGCCTCCTCTACTATAAAGATGAAGCCACACTCAGGTTGGAGGAGCAACACCTTATATTCCATCTGGGTAGCCTCCAACCTGATGGCATGAACATTGACTTCTCAAACTTCCGCTAATGCCCCTCGTACCCCATCCATTATTTATTTATATAAACACATTCTTTTTCTCTCTCTCCTTTTTCTCCCTCTGCCCCTCTCACTATACCCCTTGCCCTTCCTCTGGGCTTCCCTCCCTCCCCCTTTCTTTCTCCCTAGGCCTCCTGTCCCATGATCCTTTCATATCCCTTTTGCCAATCAACTGTCCAGCTCTTGGCTCCATCCCTCCCCCTCCTGTCTTCTCCTATAATTTAGGATCTCCCCGTCCCCCTCCCACTTTCAAATCTCTTACTATCTCTTCTTTCAGTTAGTCCTGACGAAGGGTCTCGGCCCGAAACGTCGACTGTACCTCTTCCAGAGATGCTGCCTGGCCTGCTGCGCTCACCAGCAACTTTGATGTGTGTTGCTTGAAATTCCAGCATCTGCCGATTTCCTCGTGTTTGCGTTGATAAATTAATACTTTTCTATCATATGAAGAATAGCATTCAGAAACTGATGCTTGTAATTGCACAACTAAATGGAAATATTTGGAGAAATTTGTGTTAGTCTGGACCAATCAATATGATTCTTTTAAAATTTAAATCATACTGAGCCGCTTTTTTTGAAGTATAAGCTTCTGTTCAATAATTACCTGTGCTCCATTTAATTTTATAGAAAATTGGTATTAATCTTCTAGAAATGTTTGTTTTTAACTATGCTATTAATAAAATGTCCACTTCCCACTTCATTGTCTAATTCAAGGGAAGGTTCAATATTGGACACATGGACTAAGGGCAAACTGAACTTAACATTTTTGTTTTCTTTTACATTGTGATAAAGTTTGGGCCAGAGTGTAGAGGTTCGCCATATTTGGGCCCTGGAAATATCAGATAAACCTGGAATAAAGGAACATGCAGAACCAAAAATTAAGTTTATTGCTGGAGTTCATGGCAATGCACCTGTTGGGACAGAGCTGCTTCTGGCTTTTGCAGAGTTCCTTTGTATTCTTTTTGGGAAAAACCAAGCTGTTACACAGGTAATGTTTTGCCATTGTTCTTGTATTCAAATTTCAATTGCAAAGGCTTTCCTTTAGCTGCACTTTTCTCTTGCAATTGAGCATCGTTAATATTTTAAGTGCATATTATTCAGTGAAAATTACTAGCCAATGTCCATTAATTGCTTTAACAAGATGGACCATTTTAAAGGAAAAATGCTTCATATTTCCTCATTTAAAAACTGCAGGGAGATGAGACTGAACAACAGATCCGGTGGATCCTGTGGTTAGAAGCCATGTCAATGTAAAATTATCAAATGTCAGTTATTTTGGCAATATTGGTATTAAAGGTGACACATTGTCCTACAATTTCAATGCACTTGCATACAATTGATAATCAAGTACTAAAGAGCTAATAACTAGCTCACCCATTCTCCCAATTCACTGAGCTCATATGGACTAGTTTAGTAATTGAAGATCTGATACAAAAGTTAATGTAAGTTCTTTGTTTTTAAGAGTTAAAATATTGAGCATCACATTGTTATAACCCTGAGAACAAGCACAGGCACAGAATTGACGTACTTCTGTAAAGTTCAAGGAGCTTCAAATTGAATTGTAGGTTTCATCCTGTAGTGCATTTTTTCCTTTAAAATGGTCCATCTTGTTAAAGCAATTAATGGACGTTGGCTAGTGAATTTTCTACAATACGAAAATTTCAATTCTGTATCCTTTCTATAGTATTGGAATATGCATAACCATTTGCTCCCTCTAGCCAAGTTTGTTGAAGACTATTACTCAAATTCTGATATCTATGCAGGATGTGGTTAGATCACAAAATATTGGCATATCTTGTGATATGGAATCTTTTGCCACATCTGCAATGCTGCCTGTTCCCAGTAGAATATTAATGTCAAGACCATTCTATAAATTGGAAGCAGCATATAAATATCTAATAAATCATTTATTGTTAATATCCTTAAAATTGCAATACCTGGTAGCTGTTTGTGCATATTTATTTCTATTCTTTTAAATCAGCAAGTTTGAAATTCTTGGCACATTGAGTTTTAAAACATGGAAGTAGCCAATGTAAACATATCCATAAAGAGTTCAAAAGTTCACATTTGGATTCTCTTTCCAAGTCTTGACAGGGACTTCTTGGCACACTCCGCTATTCAGGAACAGCTTCTTCCCCTCTACCATCTGATTCCTAAATGGACATTGAACCCATGAGCACAACCTCATTTTCTTTTAATATACAAACGTTTGTATATTATTTCTGTTTTTGCACTATTTTTAATCTATTCAATATACATGTATACAAACTGTAATTGATTTTATTTATTTTTTCTTTCTATATTATCATGTATTGCATTGTACTGCTGCTGCTAAGTGAAGAAATTTCATACTTGCCGGTGATAATAAAACTGATTCTGAAACAGGAACTCTGAGGTGCTGAAAATTTGGATAGATAAATTAGGTTTACAATTTAATTCTTTCACATTTTCAGATTTTCTTTATGAATGCAACCCCTGTGTAAGTACTCTAGGTAATTAAGAACTGCAGTTGATCATGAACAACACACACACAGCAAGTCGGGCAATATCTATGAAGGGAAGTAAACAGTTGATGTCATCACGGCCCTATGTGTCTCCGCAGTTGATATTTATTCATTTAGAGATACAGCATAATAACAGGCCCTTCCATCCCAATTACATTCATGTGACCAATTAACCCATTAAGCCATACATGTTTGGAATGAGAGGAAACCAGAGCACCCAGAGATGACCATGTGAAGAACATATAGACTCCTTACAGTGGTGGAATTGAACCCAGGTCATTGGTGCTGTTATTGTGTTACACTAGCCACTATGTTACCCTGCTGCATACTTTAAGCTTTGTACTTAATTGTTAGAGAGCAAACCTTGAATTGGAAACTAAATTTAAACTTTTTTTTTTACCCCCAGTTGATTAAGGAAACAAAGATTGTGATTGTACCATCAGTGAATCCTGATGGAAGAGAAATTGCACAAGAGGGACAGTGTACGTCCAGAGTTGGGCAAACTAATGTACATGGCAAAGATCTCGACAGTGATTTTACAGGTAACCTATTAGAACAATTAAGTTCAATTTGAATTGCCGACCTAGAGCCCTGTCATTAAAATGTCCATTCTCCAGAAGTTTTCATTTTAATTATTTATATTTGAGTGCAGAAATGTGCATTGGGAGCATAGTTCATTTCTGTGCTATTCTGGTTAATTCATCTTGGGCCTGTGTTGAAACCCACTCTGTCCTGACTTCTATTGTTTCAACAATACGAAGCATGATTGATAAGTTCATGACCTAAGGTAGAAGGAGTTAGTTTTAGAAAACCTAGCACATTTATTTTTCCTACACTTACATGCTTAGTCCAGCGGTGGTGGAGCATACGGATCCCTTCTTTGTAGAAGTCGGCGTCTTGGACCGCCAGAAAGTGGTCCACAGCCGGGGTGATTGATAAGTTTGTGGCCTAAGCTAGAAGGAGATGAGTTATTGACTTCAAACTTTCTGCATTTTCACTCAGTTGAAGTACATGTGCATGTAATGAGAGCTGTATAACTCATCTCCTTCTAGCTTAGGCTACGAACTTATCAATCACCCCTGCTGTGGACCACCTGGAGGTTCAAGACGCTGTCGTTACATGCACGTGCAGTTCAGCTCTTTGAGTGATGATGCAGAAAGTTTGAAGTTAATAACTTATCTCCTTCTACTTCAGGCCACGAACTTATCAATCACCCCAGCTGTGGACCACTTCTACAAAGAAGGGATCCGTATGCTCCACGACCGCTGGACTAAGTGTGTACATGTAGGAGGGGACTATGTTGAAAAATAAATGTGCTAGGTTTTCTAAAATTGCCTCCTTCTACCTTAGGCCATGAACTTATCAATCACCCCTCGTATACATAAGCATGAATTTAACCTTATTATTGTGCTAAAACGGACAAGAAGATATAAAAGATGGATTTACAATTGGTGTTTACAGTATATCCAGTAAAAGGATTTAATTAAATATTTATTTTGGCCACAAATAATTTTGAGCAATAAACTTGCTCCATATCATCCAAAAGCACATTTCTGGGGTCATTTTATAATCATGGGGGTTTAATGCCAGAAATCAGTCATAATTTGGCTAGTTAAACGTAATCATAATTTGACTAATTTAAAATTAAGTGATTTGTGTGTCAATTGAATGATAAATGTAGTTTTCACATTCTCAGAATGCTAGTATCAATCTTCCTCATGTTTTTTGTAAGCTGAATAGAAAGAATGAGTTTTGCTCGAGAGCAGTTCTTGAAGACCAGATGGTAAATACAATAAACGGTACCTTGTGTTTTACCAGGGAACTCATCAGAGCAATTAGCAAAAATGCAGCCTGAGACCAGGGACATTATCAAGAACCTGATCCTCAACCAAGGGTTTACACTGTCTGTTGTTTTAGATGGTGGCTCTCTCCTTGCCACATATCCTTATGATAAACCTGTACAAACAGGTATGTATCTACATTACAGCCACAGTGAATATTAACTTCTCCAGTCTAATGTTGTCAGAAGTATTACCAGTGGCTTATTTGTTTAATCACTATGATGTGACATTTGCTAGTAATGTTGTCATGGATGTCAGGTGAGAACAAGATTGATGGGGGTTGGGGGGGGAGGAGTTACATGGCGAGGTAGCCCGACCACCATCCCAGCATTTGATGCTAATTACTGTCAGTTCTTTTCACCAAGCCACGTTGTTTGCAAGACTAACTTGCAATAGTCTCCCTCCTTACACCTCTCCCCACTTCTCATCCCCCCCCAGCCTTCTCTGTTCTTCCTCCTCTGACCCCTCTTTCTTTCTTACTTTTTAAATCTTTTTATTAATTTTCAGGATTATAAACACGGTAACAAAGTTGATACAAAGAGATTGGAATAGTCTTAATAAGCACATACGAAAAGGATTTTGAGTAACATAGGTATAATAGACTTCCAAACTCATAATGAAATTAGTCATAAAGAAAATAAAAGAAATAAAAAGAAAAAAAATATATAAACAAAGAAAAACCCCCAAAAGAAAAAGAAAAAAAACCCAAAAAGAAACAGAACAAAACAAGGCTAGACCAATATCTTGAATCAGACACGTTCAGTAATGTCGTCAACGCCGCTCCTCTATTCGTGTAATTTAAGTTAATTAAAAAAAAGATTCGGATAGGTCAAATTACATCATATGAAAATGTTGCATAAAAGGTTTCCAAGTTTCTTCAAATTTAACCGAAGGATCAAAAATATCACTTCTAATTTTTTTTAAATTTAAACTTAATATAGTTTGAGAAAACCATTGGAATGTAACAGGAGGATTGGTTTCCTTCCAGTTCAACAAAATAGATCTTCTAGCCATTAAAGTAGCAAATGCTATCATCCAACAGGCTGAAGAAGACAAAAATCTATGTTCTACCATTGGCAATCCAAAAGTTGCCGTAATAGGATGGGGTTTTAAATCAAAACATAGAACTGTTGAAATAATATCAAAAATATCTTTCCAATATTTTTCCAAAAGAGGACAGGACCAAAACATATGAGTTAAAGAAGCCAGCTCAGAGTGACACCTATCAGAAAGAGGGTTTATATGGGAATAAAAACAGGCTAATTTATCTTTCGACATATGGGCTCTATGTACTACTTTAAATTGTATTATTGTATGTTTCACACATATAGAAGAAGTACTAACTAATTGAAAAAATTTATCCCATTTCTCTATAGGTAGACAAAGTTGAAGTTCCCTTTCCCATTCATTTTTAATTTTATCAGATATACCTGGCTGTAATTTCATAATTATATCATAGATAATTGCTATTAATCCCTTCTGAAAAGGATTTAAACCTAAAATTTGATCAATAATATCAGTAGGTTTTGAAGTCGGAAAGGTAGGCAACGTAGCATTTTAAAAATTTCTTATTTGTACGTATCTAAAAAAAATGGGATCTAGGCAAATCAAATTTCTTAGATAACTGCTCAAAAGACATAAAACAATTATCCAGAAATAAGTCACAAAAACATATTATACCTTTCGTTTTCCATATCAAAAAGGCTTGGTCCATAACCGAGGGTTGAAAAAAGAAATTAGATATAATAGGACTTGATAACATAAATTCATTCAGGCCAAAAAAATTACGAAATTGAAACCATATTCGCAAAGGATGTTTAACTATAGGGTTAAACATTTGTTTATTCAATTTAGATAGTACAAAAGGAAGTGAAGTTCCTAAAATGGAAGCTAAAGAAAACCCCTGTACAGAGTGGCCTTCAAGGTTTACCCAATGTGGGCTTGGAGTTATATTCCAATCTTGCGTCCAAAATATTAAATATCAAATATTAATTGCCCAATAATAACCACCCTCTTTCTTGGATTTCTGTAAGTATTTTTTACTTAATCTGGGATTTTTGTTTTGCCATATATAAGAGGAAATTTTAGAATCAATAGTATCAAAAAAGAATTTAGGAATAAAAATTGGTATCGTTTGAAATAAATGTAAAAATTTAGGTAAAATAATCATTCTAATAGCATTGATTCGGCCAATCAATGATAGAGACAATGGAGACCACTTAGTAATCAGTTGTTTAACCTGATTAATTAATGGTAAAAGGTTGAAATTGAATAGATCCTTATGTCTCTTAGTAATTTTAACTCCTAGATAAGTAAAATAGTCAGTAGTCACTCTAAATGGAGAATTTCTATAAATGGGAACCTGCATGTTTAATGGAAAAAGTTCACTCTTACCTAGGTTCAGTTTATAACCAGAAAAACTACTAAACTGAGCAAGCAAAGTTAATACTGCCGGAATAGATTTTCCTGGGTTAGAAATATATAATAGTAGATCATCTGCATAGTGATAATTTATGAGTCTCATTTCCACGGGTAACGCCAAATATATTAGGAGAGTCACGAATAGCAAAAGCTACTTGAATACTTTATACTTTATTGTCACCAAACAATTGGTACTAGAACGTACAATCATCACAGCGATATTTGATTCTGCGCTTCACACTCCCTGGATTACAAATATTAAAAATATTAAAATAGTTAAAATTAGTAAATATTAAAATTTTAAATTTTAGATCATAAATAGAAAATAGAAAAATGGGAAGTAAGGTAGTGCAAAAAAACCGAGAGGCAGGTCCGGATATTTGGAGGGTACAGCCCAGATCCAGGTCAGGACCCTTTCAGCAGTCTTATCACAGTTGGAAAGAAGCTGGTCCCAAATCTGGCCGTACGAGTCTTCAGGCTCCTGAACCTAGGTTAGGTTAGCGGTTCCAAAGCAATATCAGATAGTAGTGGACTAAGAGGACAACCCTGCCTAGTACCACGGAATAGATGAAAAAGAGGGGATCTTTGATTATTAGTAAATACCGAAGCCAAAGGGGTGAGAGATATCAGTTTAATCCAAGATATAAATATCGAACTAAAATTAAATTTCTCAAGGGTGTTAAATAAATATGTCCATTCAACTCTGTCAAAAGCTTTCTCAGCGTCCAATGAAATAACACATTCTGGAATTCTGGGTGAAGGCGTATGAACAATATTCATTAATCTCCTAATATTAAAAGAAGATTAACGATTTTTAATAAATCCAGTCTGATCAGCAGAAATAATTTGAGGTAATACATTCTCCAATCTCATTTCCAGTATTTTAGAAAGAATCTTATAATCCACATTCAGTGAAGATATAGGCCTATAAGATGCACATTCAGTAGGATCCTTATCTTTTTTAAGAATTAGGGAAATAGAAGCTCGATAAAAAGATTGTGGCAATTTACCTATAGATGCTGCATCCCTAAAAACTCTACATAACCAAAGAGTCAGTGTAGTAGAGAAAAATTTTTAAAATTCTACTGTATATCCGTCTGGGCCAGGTGCTTTACCTGAGTTCATCAAAAAAATAGCGTTCTTTATTTCCTCTACTGTAATAGGTACATCTAGTTTTGAACGTTCATTAGATGATAATTTTGGAATATTCAATTTCTTAAAAAATTCGTGCATTATAGTAGAGTCATCAGGAAATTCTGATTGATATAAGGAGGTATAAAATTCTTGAAAGGATTTATTAATCTCGACATGGTTAACTGTCAAAGTGCCATCTTGTTTACGAATCTTAAGAATCTGTCATTTAACCAAGGCCGATTTCAATTGATTAGCCAATAGTTTCCCAGTTTTGTCACCATGTGAATAGAATTGACTCTTAGTTTTGATTAATTGACTTTCAATCGAAGATGATAATAAGAGATTATGTTCCATTTGAAGTTCAACTCTCTGTTTATAAAGTTCCTGATTAGGGGCTATAGAATATTTCTTGTCAACTTCTTTAATCTTGTCAACCAGTTTAAGTATTTCATTATTCGCTTTTTTAATCCAGCAATATATGAAATGATTTGTCCATGAATATATGCTTTAAAAGTATCCCACAATGTCCCACTGGAAATATCCTCTGTCGAATTCATTGTAAAGAAAAAATTAATCTGTTCCTCAATAAACCTGCCAAAATCCGAGTCTTGAAGCAAAGTGGTATTAAATCGCCGTTGTTTAGAATTAGTAAGTGTATCCCTTGAGTTAATAAATAATTTCAATGGTGCATGGTCAGAAACAGCAACAGAATGATATTTGTAACCAGTAACAAGAAGAATTAGTCAAGATTCGATTAAAAAAAATAGTCAATTCTTGAATAGTGCTGATATACATGTGAAAAAAATGAGAACTCTTTCTCATTTGGATGTAAGAATCTCCAAATTTCTGAAGTTCCAAAGTTGGTCATAAAAGAGTTAATAAGGGTAGCCAATTTGTTCGGAGGTACTTGATTGGACTTGGATCTATCCACCAAAGGATTTAAACAACAATTGAAATCTCCACCCATAATCAACATTTAGTCATTTAAGTTAGGAAGAGATGTAAAGAGATTCTTAAAAAAAAATCAGGACAGTCAACATTTGGGGCATAAACATTAAGCATAACAACTTTTTTTGTTAAATAACAAGCCAGTAATTTACAAAAATCTGCCGTTCGGATCTGAAGTCGTCTCATAGTGCAGAAATAAAATTGATGGATCTATAAAAATAGAAACGCCTTTTATTTTAGCCTGTGAATTCGAGTGGTACCTTTGGCCCTTCCAGAATCTAAAAAAAGCCCTGATTATCCTCTTTCCGGACATGAGTTTCTTGTACAAAAATAATATGAGCATTCATCCTATGGAATACTTTAAAAATTTTCTTCCGTTTAATCGGGTGGTTTAAAGCATTTGTGTTCCAAGAAACCAAATTAATAATCTTATCCATTGTAATGAGTTCGAGCATAAGGTATGTAAAGGGTTAAGCAGGGTACAGACTCATGACCCCAGAAGAGGAAAAAAGGTCCAAAGAGGAACCGGAAGTTACGATATTTCAGACGTTTTGGTAGTTTCAGGTCAGCCCGTTTAAAAAGCGAAAAAGAATTAAAAATAAGAACAAGAATACCACTCTGCCCCCACAAAAACCCAGAAAAAAGCCAGAAAGTGACCAATGCTAAATCTAAAGCTAATCCTAACCCCATCTTTCCAGAAGGCAACCCAAAATAAATATGTTTATCAAAAGAAATACCACCCATATTCAAAAAAAAGTTTTAAAAAAAGCTATAACAGTAAGAAAAAGCTTACAATGATTACAAGCATCGAATAGTTTTTTCTTACTCATATTTCAACGAACATCAAATGTCAGATCATATTACTATATTAATTTTTCATAATAAATGATCGGAAGTGATGTTAGAAACAGAAAGGATTCTGGGAAGAAGAAGAAAACAATCCACCATTTTAAAATATAATACTCCAGTAACATTTCAGAAAGAAAAGAAAGCAAGCATTAAAATTGTAACTGAATAACTTTCAAAAAATATTAAGAGTAAGATATACAAGATCAATAACAGAAAAGCATAATATCATTTAACAGTATAAAGCGTACCTACACTGCAAGATTAAGGGAAAAAACCCTTGAACTATACAAATCAAAGACGAGAGAGAGAAAAAACGATACATTAATTAATCCTCCGCAGAGGGAGGCAGATTGTCGAGAAAACTTTGGGCTTCCATTGGATTTTTAAACAGGCTACGCGAGTTGTCCAGCACAACCACTCTCAAACAGGCTGGAAACAGTAATGCTATTTTATAGCCCCGACGATCAAGTTCTGCCATCTGTGGTTTAAAAGCCATCTGTTTTTTCAGTACGTCTTGACTGTAGTCTTCGACAATCCTGAACTTGAATTCTTGAAATTGGATCATACCTTTCTTCCGAACAGCTCGAATATTTCGTTCCTTGTCATGGACATAATGAAACCAAATGATGATTGGTCTCGGTCTGGCCAATTTCTCCGGATTAAAATGAAAAGTACAGTGCGCACGATCTAATAGTGGGGGCTCCTCCAATGTATCGGAGCCGAACACATCCATTAGCAATTTAAAGAAATATTTGGTAGGATCTCCCGTCTCAACATCTTCAGGAAAACCGATTATTCGCAAATTCTGTCGTCAGGAGCGATTTTCAAGATCAATAGTCTTAGCTTGATGACGTTCCAGCTGCTGAGTTACCGAAGTTAAACTTTTCTCAAGAGCTTCCATTTATCGATCCCTTTTGCGGCCATCTTCATCTAGTTCCAAGATTCTAACTTGTTGATCGATTTCACGTCTGAATATTCTTGATTCTTGCATCGACTTCAACACTCCTTCAATTGCAGTGAGTCTTTAATTAACTGTTTCATCTAGAAGTTTCTTCATTAGCTCCATAGTTATCGGAGCTTCCTTCAATGTTCCAGGATCACCATTTTTTTGCCTGTTCCCGCCGGAACCTTTCCCTTCTTTAACTTCTCGTGCTCTGGTATTCATTTTCAGTAAGTAAAGGTCGTAGTTCAATAATATAAATGTAATATAAGTCGTTTAGTGTAGGTATAAAATAAAGGCATCCGTTAGTCTTGCGAGACCATGGATCTGAACCTGGAAAGTCTTCACTCTCTAGGGCACAGGCCTGGGCAAGGTTGTATGGAAGACCAGCAGTTGCCCATGCTGCAAGTCTCCCCTCTCCACGACACCAATGTTGTCCAAGGGAAGGGCATTAGGACCCATACAGCTTGGCACCAGCGTCGTCACAGAGCAATGTGTGATTAAGTGCCTTGCTCAAAGACACAACATGTTCCCTCGGCTGGGGCTCGAACTCACAACCTTCAGGTAGCTAGTCCAATGCCTTAACCACTTGGCCACGTGCCCACCCATGTAGGTATAGGTGAAGTAAATAAGAGTGGGTACATGTGAAAAAGTAAAGGGTATGGAGTGACGCCAAAGGACAGCTTATTCCACGGGTCCCCTGCCAGAAAGTCCTCCTCTGACCCCTCATCTCACCCCAACATCAATCCCTGCTATGTCCTTGCATTCCTTCCTGACCTCCTCTCCAACAATGAGTGGTCAGTCCTCAGCAGAGTCTTCACCTTTGTACCCCTATGCCCATATCTTAATGAATTCCAAAGTCAAACTCTTTTCCCCAGCTTCTTTGCCTGCTAAATTGCCAAAATTGGAGAACAACTCAACCCAACCCTCAATCACCTGAGCTACACATCTTCTAAATAATTTCTTTGCCTATTTTTTGGGCTAGGAATCCTCATGCTGCTGTAACTACCCCTTCTTCTATCTTCACCATTCCCCCTTACATCCATTTGTGCTCTTGACCTTTTCATTTCCAGTTGCAGTTATACTGACCACCTTGACTTCTCCAGTCCCCTCCCTAACCTCACACTCTTCGAATGAGCAGCACCCTACTGACTTCAGACCATTCCTGACCTCAACATAAACCAACAGGAAAAGAAGGGCGAATGGGGTGCCATTGTAGTCTGGCACACTGACTTTGGCTCTGCAGAGGTTAGACACCAGCTTTCTTACAGATCTTATCATATTTGAAGTCAACCCTTCCCAAACTTAAGAGTGCCCATCCCACTGTTTTTGACTGCTTTTGGCCCCCACTAACTAATTTCTTCATCAGGTTTATTGTCATTCAACCATACACCTATGTAACTGTCAAATGAAACTATGTTCCTCCATACCAAGGTGCACAACACAGTACATATAACTCACACAAATATCACAAATGTATTAACAAAAATAACATCTGGACTCCCCTTGTCCTGTCCCTTAGCATTTGCATGCAGGACATCTCTCGTGCACTCTAAAATCTTGATAGCTTCCAAATTTCCTGGTTCCATCTGGCTCGTGTTTGCCATGCCTGTCCTGATCTATACACTTCCACCTGCATTAGGAAGATCTGAGGGCACTCCATTTCTTTCTTGAACAAAGACCCATCTAGTTCCCCCCTCATCCGCTTGGTAGAAATTGTGCAGTCCTCACTTCACAGGAATAGATGCAAGCTCTTGCATGGTCCACAGTTATGCCTGTTGATTTGTTAGCCACCCACTCTGGTATGGCTTTCCAGTCATTTGAAGTGCAGTGAAAATTCTTCCTCTCATCCCTCTACATCATTTATGTTTTACCTTTAACCTATTCCCTCTGATTTTATTAACCTTTACCGTGAGGTTGAGGGTGGCAGAGAAGGTTTCTTACTATCTAAGATGCAAAGATGTTCTCATGACCACCTTTTGAGAGGAAAAATAAATGCGGCCTGCCCACAATCTTCTGGAATTTCTGTTCCACACCCACGACGTAGTAGAAAAAGCCTACCTCGAGTCCAGGTGTTGGGTGTTCCCTAAAGCAGAAGTGAATGGTGGAAGGTGGATGGAACCTTCAAACTGCTCAACAGGTTAAATGTCACCTGCCCACCCATGATCAAAATCTCCAGGTCCAACAGTAGTTTCATCAGCCACTTTAGAACCCACAGAACTAGAGTGGAAGTATATTCCAATAGCTTCCCCACAACTGATGTCAGACTCACCGGCCTGTAATTTCCTGGTTTATATTTAGAGCCTTTTTTAAATAGCGGAACAACTTTGACTATCCTCCAATTGTCTGGTACCTCCCTTATTGCTAAGGATTTAAATACCTCTGCTAGGGCCCCGGCAATTTCTGCACTTGCTTCCCGTGGGGTCTGAGGGGACACCCCGTCAGGCCCTGGGAATTTATCCACCTTGACATGCCTCAGGATAGCAAGCACTCCCTCCTCTGTAATCTGTAGAGGGTTCATAAAGTTGATGTAGCTTTGCTTCACTTCTGTAGACTTAGTGTCTGTCTCCTGAGTAAATACAGATGCAAAGAATTCATTTAAGATCTCCCCCATCAGTTTTGGCTCCATACATGGATTACTATTCTGGTCTTCTGGAGGACCAATTTTGTCCCTTTCAATCCTTTTGCTCTTAACATACTGTATCTGTAGAATCCCTTCAGATTCTCCTTCACATTGTCTGCTAGAACAATGTCATGCCTTCTTTTAGCCTTCCTGATTTCTTTCTTAAGTGTTCTTTTGCATTTCTTATACTCCATAAGCACCTCATTTGTTCCTGCTTGCCTATACTTGCTGTGAGGCTCCTTTTTTCTCTCAACCAGGGCCTCAATATATCTTGAAAAGCAAGGTTCCCTACACTTGTCATTTTTTTAATTCTGATAAGAATACAAGCATTGTATTCTCAATTATGTTTCTGAAGACCTCCCACTTACCAAGTACACCTTTGCCGGAAAACAGCCTGTCCCAATCCACACTTGCTATATCCTTTCTGATACCGTCAAAAATTGCCTTTCTCCAGTTTAGAATCTCAACCTATCTTTTTGCATATTTACTTTGAAACTAGTGGTTTTGTGGTCACCGGATGCAAAGTGTTCCCCTGGACAAACTTCTGTCACCTGCCCTGTCCCATTGCCTAATAGCAGATCCAATATCACAGGTTCTCTTGATGGGACTTACTAATGAAGGAAACTTCACTAAACGAATTTGATAAACTGTATCCCATCTAGTCCCTTTTACAGTATGGGATTCCCAGTCAATACTTGGAAAGTTAAAATCACCTACTTGTTTCTTGCAACAGTCTGCAGTCTCTCTGCAAATTTGTTCCTCTAAATCCCTTGGACTGTTGGGTGGTCTGATGTATAGCCCCATTAATGTGATCATACTTATTTCCAATTCCACCCGTAACGCCTCACAAGACAGGTTCTTCAGTCTATCCTGATGAAGCACTGCCATGACATTTTCCCTGACTTATTAATGTCACCCCTCCTCCTTTAATCCTCCACTGTCTTGTCTGAAACAATGAAACTCCAGAATATTGAGCTGCCACCCTGCTCCTCCTGTAACCACCTACAACATCATAATTCCAGGTGTTCATCCTTGCCCCAAGCTCATCCGCCTTTTCTACGATACTTGCTTTGAAATTTACGCAGCTCGGGACACTAGTCGCACCATGCTCAACCTTTTGATTCTGGAATTTGTCTGAGGCCTTACCAACATCTTTCTCCACGTCTTCTCCACCAACTGTTCTCGCACAACTGTTCCCATTCCCCACCCCCCACAACTCCAGTTTAAACCCCACCATATATCATTAACAAACCTTCCCACCAGGATATTAGTCCCCCTCCAATTCAGATGCAAACTGTCCCTTTTGTGTAAATCCCACTTTCCCTGGAAGAGTCCAATGATCCAAAAATCTTATGCCCTCCCTTCTACACCAACTACTTAGTCACATGTTAAGCTATATAATCTTTCTAGTTCTGGCCTCACCAGCACATGGCTCTAGTAGCAGTCCAGAGGTCACAACCATGGAGCTCCTGCCCTTTAACTTAGCACCTAACTTCCTGAATTCTCTGTGCAGAACCTCATCACCCAACCTACCCATGTCATTGGTACCGACATGGACCACAATCTCTGGTTGTTCACCCTCCAACTTAAGAATGCTGAGCACTCAACCTGTGATGTCCTGGACCCTGGCACCTGGGAAGCAACATTCCATCTAGTAATCTCGTTCTCGTCCACAGAACCTTCTCTCCGTTCCCCAAACTAATGAATTCCATATCACCACAGCACGCCTCTTCTCTCCCTTCGCCTTCTGAGTCACAGCCACAGACATTGCCAGAGACCCAACTGCTATGACTTTCCTCTGTTCAGTCATTCTCTACCCACACCCAACAGTAGCTATAGTGGTATACCTCTTGTTGAGAGGGATGGCCACAGGGGTAGTATGCACTGGCTTTTTAACCTCTTTCCCCTTCCTGACTGTCTCCCAGTTTCTGATGTCCTGCACCTTGGGTGTAACTACCTCTCTGTATGTCCTATCTATCCCACCTTCAGCCTCCTGAATGATCCAGAGTTCATCCAGTTCCAGCTCCAATTCCTTAATGTGGATTGTTGGAAGCTGCGGCTGGATGCACTTCTCGCAGTTGTTGTCGTCAGGGACAGTGGAGGACTCCCTGTCTTCCCACATTCTGCAAGAGGAGCATCCAACTATCCTGCTTGGCATCACTATTATCCTAACTGAGCAGCTGTAAAGAAGGGAAGAAAAAAAAACTTCACCTAGAGTTTTTATTTTCTTTTTTTGTTTTGCTTTCGTTGATAAGCCTTGAAGAGCTAAAGCCTCACCACTCTAACTTTGTCCACTCTGAGTATGGCTGGTGTGCATGCCCCTGCCTTCCTTTAATTTGCTCTTGCTTATCAATGGACCCGAGTGAAATTCCCTACTCATGAACTTCTGATGTCCCTATTGGTCATTCGTCAAAGCTCAGCTAAGCTGCCGTGATTTACTGCCTTTTTCTGCTCAGTCAGTGGACCGTAATTGTTTCCATAACCATTGTTTTTGACCAGTCAGGGTTGTTAGTCCTGAGCTGAACCCTGAATCTGGAGGACCAGTGGACTACTCTTAGTCTGGCCTCTAGCATTTGACCTGCTTGGCATGGATGACCCTACCGAGAGCCAAAGCACAAGGCCTTGACCAGGTCATTGAGGTACGCGAGCCTCCAAATCCTATGACAAGGTTGCAGTCGTCTTGGAGGATTTAAGTGTAAGCCACAGTGATTTCAGCTTTTATTTTTGATGTTTTATCTGGAGGAAGTGAAATTACAGGGTTCAAAATTCAAATGGAGATCATTGTCAGACCACCTCCAAAGGCTGTTATGGAATTAGAAGTAGAAAAAACAAACCCAATTTTCAGTCAATTTGAAATGTGAAACTAATTAACTGGACCAGGCAATGAAGATTTAGTGTTGAAATAATCATGTTGCATGTTAGTCAAAGCTTATATAATCCTTATAACGTATCAAACTGTGGAATTCATTGAAGGGACATGAGTAAGCATCGCTTTTGGAGAAACTAATGGAAGAAGGGGTAACAGTTGACCTTTACAAAAAGTTATGGAACAAGGAGATGATTGTCTCCCCCCCCCCCCCCCCAATTAAACTGTAAAACCTGAAAGAAGGTCTGGATCACTGACCTATGACGTATTAATATTGTCAATTTCATATTTCTTACTTCATTGTGATTTTTTTTTTTAAATCAAACTTTGTATGCAACATTAATATATCACGTGGAAGAGCTTGTATTGAATTCTCAAGGAGTTGAAGCCTTTAATATGCAAATACTATTTTTCATGGTGATTATATTGTTTCTTGCCATTTGTGTTGTTTTTAATTGAACAATTTCTCATTTAGGTATGTTTGCTAATTGTTTTCTTGATATTTCATTGTTTTCAAATTTTAATATGGTCAGGTAGAAAGAACAACATGAAGAAGAAAATAGATCTGTCATCTTGTTCATTCCCAAAACTCATTACAGATGTGCCTTCATAAATCACAATTTATGAGCAGAATTTCAGCAGAGGTTGTGAGGTCATTCTAATATGCTCCAGTGTGAGAGTAATTTTGATATCAGTTGCATGCTGTGGATGTGAAATGCTATTGCATTAATCTTTGAAATTAATATGATGTTGTCTGTTTTCTTCAACAGTGGAGAATGAGGAAACCCTAAAATATCTGGCAAATGTATACTCTAACAATCACCCGAAGATGCATCTGGGCCATCCAGGATGTCCTAACAACACAGGTAAGAACCAAAGTGAAATTAAACTTGGTGAGATACCTAATGTTATTCTTTGGTGGGATTCCATGGAAGATATTTATTGAAAGTAATTAAAAATAATGAATGATTGAAATTCATGTACTTTGTAAACCTAGATCAATATTTACAGATGTTCCATTATATAAGATGGAAAGTCTTTGACATCATAATCAAATGGAATGCGTTTCCTCAGTTGTTCTTTTCTTATTTAATTTGGCCACAAAATATTAGAACTGTTCTGCTCTCTCTGTTGGTAAACCTGGCAGCCTTTCCAGGTTCCAAATTGCAGTTTGTTGTCTGAAATAGTGGATCAGAAGAAGTCTACAATGGAGTAGAAAATTAATTATTACTTTAAAAATTGAAGCAAAAAATACACGCTTCATTGATTTAAAATTTCAAGCCTTTCTCCCCACTGTATTTGGAATGCTATAGGAAAGTCTAATTTGCAGCATTTTTGTCTCTGGGGAATGTTACTGCTATCTAGTTGAGTTGTGTATTTCAGAAAAAACTGATTTTCATGAACTTCAGTCTTGTTGGGCTTGGATAAAACTAACTGTTCAAGATACGCGGACTGATTTGAAATAAAATGTTATTATTTTCCAATTGTGTTGCAGTTCCCGCATGAAAGTTTGAGTTGGTTACAATAGTTTTGACTTTCCAGTTTCATTGAGAGATTTATTAAATGATGTTATCCCTTGTGACAGAAAAAGTTAATGTATGCTGGATTTCTTTGCATTAGTACCACAGTCAGATCGGGAAATTTTACAGATTCTGAATATGAGGAATATTACTAAACTTTGAAGAAGAGTGCTTTTATCTTTCAGTAAAGGAAGGAAAAAACCTAGCACCTTTTATATCTCATTGAAAGGGGAAGTATTGCTGCAGTCAGAGAGATCATGGATTGTATTACAAAGATACAAAATAGTCTCTAGGATATTTGTCCAATCTTGCATAAGCTTTCTGCGGTAAAATTGTTCACGTTCATTCCTGATCAATAAGAATATGGAAATCATGACTGCAGAATGTGATAGCATATTTGCTGAGCTTTCCTGGCAACTACAGTTTGTCACTGATTTAATGTGTTACAGATGAAAACATCCCTGGTGGTGTTATACGTGGAGCCCAGTGGCATGGTCACATGCACAGTATGAAGGTGAGTAATTGTCATCGTGTACTAAGTAAGACTGGAAATCGCTTGTGTTTGCGAAGTGTATGTGTGTATAGAAAGAACGTTCACTGAAAGTTTGCCACGTGTTCAGCTTTGAGCTACTAAGGTTTGATTGGCTGAAGAAAAGCAGGTACTGTGTGCTTTTCCTATACTGCCCCCTCATGGTGGTTTGAGTATTATAAAATTGTGACTGTTGAGACACCATCAAATATGAAATTAGAATAATTCTAAATTTGATTAGTTTTCAGAATACTAAAGTTGTGCAGTGTTAAGCATTTTGAAGTGATGAACTAAAGACTTTCTCAGAAGAGTAGCTGGTACTTTGTGGCATTGAGTCATACAGTACAGCCTGGTTGACGTGGACCTGGTGGCCATCAGATATCCATCTGCTTCAGTTCCATTTTCATCACTTAGTCCATAGTTGTCTTTGCCTTGGCGATTTGAGTGTTCATCCACGTGCTTTGGAAATGGTTTGAGTGGCACTGCCTCCCCCACCCAGTCAGGCATGGCATTTCAGCCACTCACTGTACAGTGAAAATTCTCCCTCTGATCCCCTCTAAATCACCCGTGCTTTACCTTTAACCAACGCCCACTGATTTTATATCCCTCTTCTATGGGAGGAAAAGTTTGTTACTTTCTACACTGCCTAAGCCCCTCAATTTTGTACATGGCTATGCCACTTGATTAATAGATTCTCTTACTGGTGTTAATGCATTTTCAAAATAGAAATTGGGTTGTGAGCAAAAGTTCAAACAGCAGCTTAAAACTAGATGCTGCACAATGCTTATCTGTGTTAGTTTAAGGCTAAATGTTTGGTTATGGTTAAGCTTTTGCCCCGAGGGAAAGAATTGGGGAGGTGGGGGAAGGGCACAAATAATAGATAAAATGAATAGCATTCTTACTGTGTATTAATCTATAAGTTGGTTCTTAATTGCAGTAAATAATTTTCTCGTCCTTTGTCCTGCTAGGATTTCAGCGTTACCTATGGTCACTGTCCTGAGATCACAGTATACACAGGCTGCTGTAAATTCCCACCAGCAAAAGAGCTCGCTGCAATATGGCATGATAACAAGAAGTCTCTTCTCGGTATGCTTGTTGAGGTAAGCTTCTAGCATCAAAACCTGGGCAGGCTGCTCATTGGATAGAAGTCTACAGGTCATGTTATCCCTGATCCCTTTCAAAATAATCCTTTGGACTTGGGCAAATCAATCCTATTTAAAAAGAAATATCTAGCCATAATGCTTTTCCTTCTCTTTCCTAAGTATCATCTTTGCAGTTTGTCTTGTGCTACTCAAAGTGCTTACACTATGTTCTAATCTGTTCTTTCTGACAGGTTCATAAAGGTTTGCGTGGAAGGGTTACGGATCGTGATGGAAATCCCATTCCAAACACTGATATTATTCTGAATGAAGGTGTTAAAGTTCCAACTTCAGAGGCAGGCTATTTCCACATTCTGCTAGCTCCAGGATCGCACGATATTGATGCACTTGCGGATGGATACCAACATCAACGCAAACAGGTTTTGCAGTTTTGTTTCTACCTAATTCTACATGAAAAGGAAAAACACCGGACGTTGAAAATCAAAAATTAAGTCAATAATGCTGGAAGCACTCAGCAGCTCAGGCAGAGTCTGTGGAAAGAGAAATGTTTATGTCAAAATCGGCCAAAACAACCTTAATTTTTTTTTCCTCAAAATGTCTTCATTTTCCGTTATCTGGGCATTGCTGCCAAGGCCATTTTTACCCTTCCCTATTGCCCTTGAAAGAGATGGAGGTAAATTAGCACCTTGAACTGTTCGGTCTTTCTGGAGAAGGTACTGCTAGCTGCTGTTGGGTGAAGGAGCTCTAAGATCTAAGCTCAGCAGCAGTGAAGGACGGGTGACAAACTTCCAAGTCAGAGGATCTTTAGAGAGTAACTTGAAGGTAGTGGTGTTGTCACATTACTGCTGCCTCTATCTTTATTGATGGTAGAAATCACAGATTAGGGAGGTACTTTTAAAGTAGCCCCAGTAAGTGCAGTTTGCAGATTGTGTACACTACATCCACTGTGTGCCAGTGATTTGGAGTGTAGATTTAGAGTGGTGGATTGAGTGGACTTTTTTCTGAATGGTGTTGGGTTTCTTGAAAGCCAAATGGTTGAAGGCCTTGGGCTCCCCAGTGGTGAGTCATTCACTGCAAGATACCCAGCCCTGGACCTACTCTTAGCCCTATATTAATGTGGCTGCTCCATTTCAATTTCTGGTCAATGACTACCTCTAAGGTGTTGATAGTAAAGGTCTTTGCCACAAGGGTAGTTTCTTAGAGGTGGTCATTAAAAATTTAAAGATCAGCTTTACTTGTCACATGTACATCTAGACATAGAGAGAAATGTGTTATTTGCATCAAATCAAACTCAGCGGGGAGAATGTACAAGCTCCTTTATAGATTACTGTGAGAATCGAATGCCAGTCTTACAGCTGGCCCTGTAAAGTGGTGTACTAAATGCTGCACTGCTGTGCTGCCCCACATCTGCCTGGCACTTCTGTGGCATACATGATATTTATTGGCCCATGCCTGAACGTCATCTAATTTCTCCATGCAGGCATGGGTTGCTTCATCTTTACCATTTCATTTTTTTTATGCTGTATTTATATTTTCCTCAATATAAATAATTTACTTTTGTTCTCTATCCCAGTCATTTGAGTGTCTTTCTGGATTTACAAAGCTGCACAAAATGAAGGTGATGAAGGAAAGTTTTGTTTTGTATTTTGTGCTTTCAGGTATTTGTATCATCGTATGAAGCTGCCACCAATTTGGTAATAGCTGTTGAGCTGGATAATAAATTGTTTGGCCTGCCGAGAGAACTGGTGGTAACAACAGCAGGTAAGAATTGGTGCAATGCCGCAGTATTATAAATTGCTTACAGTAACATTTTTATTTACTGATCTCTGTCTTGAAATCTGTCAAAATAAGCAATTTGTTCATTTAGCAGTGAGATAGAGAACATAGGAACAAGAATGGGTCACAAAATACCTCAGACTTGCTCCATCACCCAGCAAGTTCATGGGTAATTGTACCTTTTATTCTACATTCACATCCCCAAATTCTTCACTTTTTTTTTGTCCAAGGATATATAGGTCCTTATTCTTGACTGTACTCAACTGAGATTCCACAGGCCTGAGGGAATTTTTTTTTCCTTATCCTGAGACTGCCCTTTGTTCTAAACCCTCAAACTCTTCAAAATCCACCTTGTAAAGTCTTCTCACAATCTTATGTTTTAAGTTCATATTTCATTATTTTAAACTCCTACTTAGATTCAAAGAAGAGCCCACTCTTAAAGTCTAATAAACCTTTACACCTCACCTTAAGCATGTATTTTAAAATAGTCTAAAAGACTTTGTTTGATCATGCATTACTTAGTTATTTATAATTTGGCTTTTTATTTAATTCCTGATTTTATTGTGCATTCCCTTAGAAGTTGGCAAATTAGCAGAACAAATCTTTATCACAGATTTTGGAGTGTAAATGTAATGCAACTTGCGCAAGCTGCCCAAATGTCTTTCTGTGTAGGCGATCTGTTTGTTCTTTGTGTGTGAGACGGGGGTGCTGCTGCTATTGTTATTGTTTTCTGCGAGGAACGGGGTCGGGGGTTGATGTTAATGTCACTTTTCTTGCGAGGAACGCAGTTGAGGATTTAATGTTATCATCGCTTTTTGCGAGGAAGGGGGCTGGAGTTTGATGTTATTGTCACTTTTTTCGGCGAGCAGGGTGTTGGGGTGGATGTTGATGGCTTTACAACAACTCCATGGTTTTTCTGTACTTCACAGCTATCTGGAGAAGACATATCAGAGTTGTACATGCATACATTGACAATAAAATGAACCTTTGAAATGTTTCAGCTTAGTATTAGATTAAAATGGTTGTAATCCAATGAATGCGTAATCTTTAATGATGGTCCATTTATACATGAACATTGCTTCTACTTGAATATCCACAGCAGTTAGTATTTATTACAAGTGAATGCGAACGACAGACTAACATTTTATTATATTACACTACAAATTAAGAACGAAGTTAACCAAGGAAAATTTTTACTTTTATGTTTTAGGTGCAGCTCTGTCGGCAATAATTGTGACTGCCTGTATTGTTTGGTGTGTTTGTGCTTTCAAATCAAATCACCAAAAGGATGGCTTTCATCGTTTGAGGCAGCATCGAGATGAATATGAGGATGAGATCCGAATGATGTCAATGGGTTCAAAGAAATCTCTTCTCAGCAACGAGTTCCAGGATGAAACTGATAGTGATGAAGACACACTGTATGTTAATAAACATTAATGTATCAAGCCAGCCCTGCTGGTCTGATAGTAATATTCATCTATTTGCCAAGTAAAACCAACTAATGCGTCATTACCTTAAAAGAGGATATGCCTGATCTACTGCACGTGGCACTGGGTGGAAATCTTGAAGTGATTTCTCTGACATTCTTAGTTGTCCTTTTGGAAAAAGTAGATGCTACAAGATGATGCAAGTTGTTTCCATTCATCTTCAGAATTGCACATACCTTGATATGACTGCTAGCTTATTTAAAATGGTTGAAGGTCAGCCACACAAAGAATGTTGTTGCACCATATCTACCATCTGAGCCTCTGCCTACCATAACAATTTTAAACTGACAGCCAATAGTTAAAGGTGCGGTAGATTTTTTTTCCTTTTACATTTAAAATACAAACGCATTAATGCACAATCTACTTTATAAACCTCCAACCATTCACAATGACATCTGGGGACTCCACTATATTTTGTACAAATAAATTTTTGAAAATAAAAGGGTGGGGACAAAGTGAAATTTTGCACTTTGCTGTAAAATTTATACAGGTTATACAGTACATGCTACTTTTAAGCGCTGAACATATTTTAATCTAAAGTGCACTGCAGCTTAATGCTGTGCATGAATGTTTTCAACAGTGTAAAGGAGGCAACATGCCTGTATTTGTTTGCCTTTTCCAATTAACATTAATAGAATTTAAGATTTGGACATTTATATTTTTGCTCCACTCTAATTGTATATGGTTCATTTGTAATTCACTCCCATCAAACTAACATTGCTGATAGTAATGTTCATAACTGAATATAAGAAGATATGTCAACAATCAGTGGTCAGAAGTGCTTGCTATATTCTTTACATTTGATTTTAGACTGTGTTATTACCCAGAGAAAGCACTTGAAAGCCAAACTTCTCCTCCTCTTTCCTTTCTTCTATGATACATCCTCCTCTCTTATCAACTCTTTTCTCTCTCACCCTTTACCATTCCTACTACCTGGCTTCACCTATTACCTTCTAGCTGTCCTCCTTCCCCTCACACTTCCTTTCCAGTCTGAAGAATGGTCTCATCTCAAAATATCGACTGTTTATTCATTTCCATAGATTCTGCCTGATCTGAGCTCCTCCAGCATTTTGTGCATGTTAATTCTTAAGTTGCATGTGTTACATAAATCAAATGAATCATTTCTAGAAATAGTGTCTTTAACATTGCTGTTGGATTGATTTCTTGACGCACACTGGATTATTTTACAATCGGAGCACCCTCATTTTCAATTATAACCTTTAATAGAGAAAATGGGCACTTAATTTTTGAAGGTGGCCTTTTAATATAAAAATACAATTATGACGTACTGTTTGAGATGGGGAAATTGCTTAAGCTCAATCATGATGAAAGTGGTAACTGGCGAGCAAAATGAGAACTTGTGGTCCTGTTGTATGCTGTTTGAAGCATATTTTTTTCATAACTTTTATAATCTGAAATCTGGGTGTAAATTTTTAAAGTATAATGTAGAGGTTATTGAATTTTGGTGAAGGAATATAGAATAATGAACTCTGTACAGATGTGTGAGTGTACGTCTGTGTGAATGTTTTCAGTGTGTGTCACTGAATGTATGCCTGATTTGCCTCAATACAGTTTATGATCACCGAAAATACAGCATTGCCAAAAACACCAGATTCATAGTTGTATATCAGTGGGAAATGTTTTGCTGTACCTGATGTTTTCCAGCTCTGTTTTGGAAGAAGACTTCAAAATGTTGTCATTGTCATTAATTTGTACCAATTTTGCACAGGACTTTAGTCAATATTGTGAATTTGGTTATATACTGTGATGCCTTAAAATTTTCATATTGCATTCACTTTGTGGTAATGTCACTGGATATCAGTGAAAGGGTTTGGCATCAGAAAATAAATGCTTTATTGAGCATAATTTATGGCTTTTATGGTTGTATGTATAGCTAAATGGGCTGAACGGCCTAATTCTGCTCATATGGTTATGTTCTTAACAATGGTGGTATTTAGATAAGTTTTCATGATGGGTATGTCAAAAGCAACAAGATGGAAACATTGTATTTAAGTAAGAAGCAAGCCTGGTTTAGAGTAGTTTTTTTTATTTCCTTCCTTTTTTATTTTGTATTCTCTAATCATTCTTATAGTGTTGATCATCAGTTGGGAAGTCTATCTCCAAAACTGAAATAACAAATAAAATATATTTTTGTCTTTGAAACTTGCCTATTCTGACTGGTTAGGGAACTATGATCAGAGCTACTGCTTTACAATGACTAAATACACCAAAGTACCACTGAATTTTAAATTTGTAAGGGATCTGTTTCTGCAGTTATATGCACATAATTTGTGCAAAACGATTATGCAGTTCGCTATGTCAAACTTTGTATCATTTTTCAGAATATTAGTGATTTCAGAATCTTATTTGTCAGATTGTCAGTGATTTGAGAGTCATACAATTCTACTCTAAATTTATAGCACCAATCACAGACTACAAATTGGCATACACCAGGACAAAATGTCTTTATTTATTATGATTATGAGGACATGTCATTTAGTAATGCATGCAAAAAGGAATGATAAAATGTTTTTTGAAGCATAAAACAATGCTTTCCATGTGGTGGTTGACCGTTGTATCAAACAATGACAGGAAACCTGTGCGGGTGGGAGTTTTTAGTGAAAAAGCCATTGCATAGGGGAAGTTCCACTCTCTCTGCCTCGGAAGTCTGGGTCCAGTGCTACAAGTAGTTTTCACAACTGGGGATTTGGTTACCTTGACTACTTCTGTGCTTCCTCATGCCCTTCACTGTCCACAGAGCGTTGCAAAACCGCCTTCCTGGCGTTGGATCTTACTGTATGTCTCAACCCCAACCCCCCTCCTCTGGGGCTAACTTTGCTTGCAAGGACAGGCATGAGGCTGTCTCACTGGGGTATGAGACCCTCCAGCCACCCTCACCTGGTCTGACTCCACTATCAAAGCGGTGTACTGGCTTATGCCACTGTCGCATGCAAACAGCCACTTGAAGCCATTGGTGAAAGCTGAGTGACTTTGGTGGGGACCAAAGGTAAGTGAGCCGCCCCAGACCAGACACGACAAGCCCCTTCACCAGCAGTCCTACCCTTCCCTGGACACCCCATATAATGTAATTTTGATGTAAATCCATTTTAAATCACAAAATAGTAGTCTGCAACTGGATGAAGAATCTATGATTAAAGATATGAAAAACAATTTGTTCAATTGACAAATGAAACTGAGGCCCAAACAGTTGGAAATGTAGATTGTTATTGGGTGCCTAAGTCAGTTAATTGAACTTAAATGTTTCTGATTTGTATGGAAAATAAAAATATATACTAGATTTATTGCTAAAGTAAACAAATAAATTTTTTTCATGCATAGTGTTGTGTCAGAAGCTACCTTGAAGAAGATAATTACTAACCTTCAAAATGTATGCTTGGAGCACGACTGGCATAATTTTAGGAAAGGAAGATCAGTTGGTTTATACAACTTGCTGCCGTTCTCCAAGTTTATTTTATTCCCGTGTAGTGCAATACAAACGTCTAAAATGTTGAAATGTCTCACTTATTTCAGTGGGGCTTGAGAGTAGCTATCTTTTGAATGAAATGTTAATTGAGATCTTATCTGGGCCTCTGATGCAAACATAAAAGTTCTTTGAAGTAATGCAGCAAAATCTGCAGAATTGGCACTGATGGCTGTGGTTTTATTTAATAATTTAACAGTATTTTAGTGTCATCCCAAATTTGTGTAATAAGGTTAACGTGTGCTAGCATTATTGATCATTTGTGTTATTAATAATTTGGTTGCAATGGATTGTTTTAAGATAATGTACAGATTGGAATAAAATCTGGGCTGAATCACAGCACTGAAAACCACTTAATCTACAAGCGCATGTTAAAGTTAGCTAAAGAAACATGATTTCTTATCAATTGATGTCAGGTACTTATATTTTTTTCATTCTGCATTTTCAACCAATGGTACTAGTGTTGAGAATCTTCAGGAACCCAAAGGTAAATTGGTTTATTATTGTCACATGTACTGAGGTATAGTGAAAACTTGTCCTGCATCTCATTCATACAGGTCAATTCATTACAACAGGTTGTAATTGAGATAGTACAAGATAAAACAATAAGAGTGCAGAATAAAGTGTTATAGAGAATGCATGCAGGTAGACAATGACGTGCAAGTTCATACAAGATGGAGTCAATTTTATCGTAACTAGGGAACTGTTATAACAGCAGGACAGAAGCTGTCCTTGAGCCTTGTGGTACATGGTTTCATGCTTTTGTATCTACTGCTTGATTTTGGGGGTGGGGCGGAGGTGAGAAGAGATAAATAGGTCGATAAGGATGGGTAGGTGGAATCTTCGATTAAACTGACTGGCGAGAAGCATAGACAAGTGTCAATGTGTTTAGCTGTGTTCACAACTTTCTCGAGCACCTCCGCTCCGTCCACCACAACAGACAGGATCCCCCGGTTGCCACCCACTTCAACTCTGCTTCACATTCCCATTCGGATACTGTATGTCCATACATAGTTTCCTCTACTGCCATGATGAGGCTGAACTCCAGTTGGAGGAGCAACACCTTATATACCGTCTAGGTAGTCTCCAGTCCCTTGGTATGAACATAGAATTCTCCAACTTCGGTAATTCCCTCCCCCTCCCTTCCCCTATCCCTATGTCACTCTGCCCCCTCCCCCAGCTGCCTATCACCTCCCTCATGGTTCCGCCTCCTTCTACTACTCATTGTGTTTTCCCCTATTCCTTCTTCACCTTTCCTGCCTATCCGCTCCCTGCTTCCCCCCCCCCCATCCCTTTATCTTTCCCCTTACTGGTTTTTCACCTGGAACCTACCAGCCTTTTCCTTCCCACCCTCCCCCCACCTTCTTTATAGGGCCTCTGCTCCTTCCCCCTACAGCCCTGACGAAGGCTTCCGGCCCGAAACGTCGACCGATCTTTTCCACGGATGCTGCCCGACCTGCTGAGTTCCTCCGGCGTGTTGTGATTGTTGTTTTGACCCCAGTATCTGCAGAGTATTTTGTGTTTTCTCCAGTCACTTCTGGTCATGGCAGAGTAGTTGTCATATCAAGCTACGATAAGTCTGATAGGACGCTCTCTGTGGTATATTAATTTTAAATTGGTGAATTTCATAGAGGATATGCCAAATTTCTTCAGCCTCCTGGGGAAGTAGAGGTACTGGTGGGCTTCTTTGACCGTGGTATCAATGTAGTTGGACCCTGTTATGTCAATACACGCACTGAAGTGCAGAACAAAGTTTCCTCGTCTCGGCCACGATAAATGCTGATAGCTGAATTTTCAAACGGCCGGCGATGCAGTGGCGTCAGCACCGGACCCCGAGGCAAATGGTCACGAGTACGAATCCGGCCGACACCTCGCACGCTTTCCATCCGCGCTGTGTTGAACTTTGAGCTAGCAATTTGACCTCGTGTTTAAAACAAAAACAGTCAAATGCTACGGAAATGGCAGAAATGCCGGCCAAGAAAAGGATGGACTGCGTCCTATTCCTTGGTGAAGAGTGCAAATTCAAGAAAAGTTTATGGTCTGTGGTCATGCTGCAATAAAAGGGTTTTCGGAATGTTTCTCAGGCAAGGCAAATGTAAACAACATCCAGTAGTGTTTGGGTAATACATAAACTTGATTAAATAAAATATCATACTTAATAATAGGCGAGAGTTGACAAATAGCTCACAGCCTTTGACCTGTAGAAATCCTTGCATTATTTCCTCTTTCCTAACTGCTTGTGAACAGTTTCAATGAACTTCTTAGCTTGCGATAAGTGAGAATAAAAAGAACACATTTCTCGAAAAAGCAACGACAATGCAGCCAAATATTTTGATTACCTTATTTCATTTAGTTGCTGCTAATTTTAAAGTTTCAAAGATTATTGCTCAACATGGAAAACCAGTGTGACGGAGAATCTGTTAAGAGTCATGGCTAGAGTGCGTTCTTCTTTAAAATTATTGCCTTATTAAATTATTCAGCCTATTGAGGATTTGCCAATGAGCAGACACTTGCAAAAACAGAATATTAATGATGGGAACAAACATAGCAGAACCAACAAAAGATTATTTGAGGAGCTGGGCTAGCTTTATTTTTATAGGCGTGCTGAAATGTGCGGAGAGCTAGTTACCTTGGTAGCGTTACCTGAACAGAGATTGAAATATATAAGGCAGCAGTAGAGTCTACAAGTTGACCGTTCCTTAATAGTTTTCATGACAACTGGTGGTGTACCCAGCATGATTGGTAAAGAGGCTAATTTTTGTTAATCTGTTTGCAAAGTACGTTGGACATCCTACAATTCTGAATCGGGAAGTTCAGGTAACCCGAGGAAACTGCAAAATTCACAAAGGAAACAAATAATTCAGAATGCGGTAGGAGGTTGATTAGTCAAACTTTATTGATCCCGGGGGAAATTGGTTTTCGTTACAGTTGCACCATAAATAATTAAATAGTAATAAAAACATAAATAATTAAATAGTAACATGTAAATTATGCCAGGAAATAAGTCCAGGACCAGCCTATTGGCTCAGGGTGTCTGACCCTCCAAGAGAGGAGTTGTAAATTTTGATGGCCACAGGCAGGAATGACTTCCTATGACGCTCCGTGTTGCATCTCGGTGGAATGAGTCTCTGGCTGAATGTACTCCTGTGCCCAACCAGTACATTATGTAATGGATGGGAGACATTGTCCAAGATGGCATGCAACTTGGACAGCATCCTCTTTTCAGACACCGCCGTCAGAGAGTCCAGATCCATCCCCGCAACATCACTGGCCTTACGAATGAGTTTGTTGATTCTGTTGGTGTCTGCTACCCTCAGCCTGCTGCCCCAGCACACCACAGCAAACATGATTGCACTGGCCACCACAGACTCGTAGAACATCCTCAGCATCGTCCGGCAGATGTTAAAGGACCTCAGTCTCCTCAGGAAATAGAGACGGCTCTGACCCTTCTTGTAGACAGCCTCAGTGTTCTTTGACCAGTCCAGTTTATTGTCAGTTCGTATCCCCAGGTATTTGTAATCCTCCACCATATCCACACTGACCCCCTGGATGGAAACAGGGGTCACCGGTACCTTAGTTCTCCTCAGGTCTGCCACCAGCTCCATAGTCTTTTTCACATTAAACTGCAGATTAGGATAATTTTGAAATACAATTGATTGATTTACAAAGCAGCACAATTTGAAGGCAAAAAATGTGTTGACTTCAGAGCTGAACAGAGGAAAAAAATGAAAGATCTGCTGGCTAGTAACTGGATCTAATAAAAATCCAGATAATAACGCTCTGAAATTCTAGAATTATATGCCTGAAACTTTCAACTGTTTGAAAAATGTTACAATGGCAATATAACAGTATATTCATCAGCACATTCATCTATTGATTTGGTTACTAACTTGGCCAAATCTAACTATAGGACTAGAATTAACTATTGAAACCAATTCTATGTACATAAGTCGCGGGAAAAAAATTACAAGCCGTTGCCATCATTAGTGCAACAGTCTCACTGAGAAGAAAATATGTTTACACCTTTTGGCTAGTCATTTTACCCCCACCATTTTATTCTGACCTCTACCCCTTTCCTTTCCAGTCTTAAAGAAGGATGTCGGCCGGAAACGCGAACTGTTGGTTCATTTCCATAGATGCTGTCTTACCTGTTGAGTTCCTTCAGCATTTTGTGTGTGTTGCTCTGAATTCCCAGCATCTACAAAATCTCTTATTCCCCTTGATTCTTATAACTATACAGCAAAGCTTATAATGTCATATACACATTTATGTTTTATGTGACAACAGCAATGCTATTTTGAAATGTTTTCCCAACTTTCTTAAATGCTTCATTTATTTTAATCTCCGTTATATTTTAATAGCAAATAAACTACAATACTTGTCTTTTTTCTTTAAAATGCTCATTTTTTTGATGTTACTAATTTATTAATTAATGGTAATCTTTTATTTACCTTTAGCACGCGGGATAATTGTATCACTAATTTTATCACGGTGGGGGGAAGGAGGACGAGCCAGAAAGGGTAAACACACTTTACTCAGTGAGATTTTTGCTGCACTAATGATGACATATTTTACAGCCGGCTTGTTGAAGCTTATTACTAATGTGGGCGCACGTTCTCAAAAAGATTCGCCACTCTGTAGGATGTAGCGAAGGAAAATAATAGTATTTTTATTGAGGAATACGCAAGCAAAGTACTGTCAAGTTTTTTTTTAATCCCAATGTTCTTTTAGGAAGTTCCTCAAAAGAAAATCAAGCACTAAAGTTTGATTCTCTCATTGTTACATTATGTGACCGTATTGTGTTTATTATAAAATACAATTGTAATGCAAATAAGCACCAGAATTCAGGTTAGATACATACTCCCTGCAAATATGCACAGAGAACGTTCGAAGCGTTGAACAAATCAAGCAGCATCGGTGGGCAGAGAAACACACTGGACATTTCGGGATGGAAGAAGAAAATACAAGCATGTTTTAAGTTGCAGAGCGGAAACTGGAGGGTACTCAGGGAATGTTTATCCTGAATCAAGTAAAACCGTTTTAGACGTCAGAATTTTAGATTTTAAGCTAGGACAATCGACAATCATTTAGGTGCACTGAAGAGCTATTGCAACTTTAATTGCAATGATAAAGTCGATAAAGTTTTTCTTCTACAACTAAAACCATTTATGTCGGTGGGGAGGGAGGAACAAAAAACTTTGGTAAAAGATTATTGGTCTATTTTGCCTTATACCATAAACAACTCTTAGGGAGGTGAATACTAGGAGTTAAACCTTTTCACCAAAACCAATATTTGTAAGCCATTCCAAAATGCATTATTATTTTCTGAATCGACCCCTCTGCCTGTAAGACACACTGCAGACGCTAAAATAAGCGAGAAAACTCTTAGCAAGTGCAGAGCGAATCAAATTTACAGGCATGGACAGAGTGGATGTGGCAAAGTTGTTTCCCATGATGGGGGAGTCTAGTACGAGAGGGCATGACTTCAGGATTTAAGGGCGCCCTTTCAGAACAGAAATGCGAAAAAATTTTTTTAGTCAGATGGTGGTGAATCTATGGAATTTGTTGCCACGGGCAGCAGTGGAGGCCAAGTCATTGGGTGTCTTTAAGGCAGAGATTGATAGGTATCTGAGTAGCCAGGGCATCAAAGGTTATGGTGAGAAGGCGGGGCGGTGGGACTAAATAGGATAAAATGGATCAGCTCATGATAAAATGGCGGAGCAGACTCGATGGGCCGAATGGCCTACTTCTGCTCCTTTGTCTTATGGTCTTATGGTCTAAATTTAACTTCTCGGCCAGATGGCCCGAAAGTTTATGTAAAATCGCAAAACCTTACATCAATAAACCTTACACCATTTCCTGCAAAGCTGTCAACCTGAACGTCAATGGTAGATCGCCTACTTCGGATTTGAGAACAGCAAGCGAAAGCCGCTCACCAGAACCAATTTCCCCCGGGATCAATAAAGTATGATTATGATTATGACTATGACTGAAAACCCAACTGCTTCACTAACGCGCACGCGCACACATCAATTCCTGAGCGGTCCCTTTAAAAATGTAGACTGTGCCATACTATTCAGAGGTAATTGAAAGTTATCAACATTTTAAATAAGAACAGATTGAATAACAAGCGACAGAAAAAAGAGCATATAACTAAATACTACTAGCAATATTAGTGTGGTTGCTTTGCTTGAGTAGTTCTTTGAGTCTGCGTGGTTGATTGTTTTTTTTTGTTCTGGTCCTCCCCCCTCTCTCGGACATGTAGGTAATGGGGATCCAGGCGGGTGACGTTGGACAACAGAGATGGCGGCGGGGAGTAGCAACTACTGGGAGGGTAAGTGAGGGGCTGGGAGAGGTAAATGGGGACTGATCCTGATACCGGCGACCGCGACTCTGTCCACACACCTGCCCTGCTGACCACTCCCTCGTCGCAGTCCGCCTCTCGGTGTAGCCGAGCAGACGGGAAAGGTGGGCACGCCGCTGGCCTCGAACAGGGCCCGGTCCCGGTGAGCGTGGCGGGAGCAAGCTCCGGGCTTGAAGGTGGGGAGGGGACCTGACCTGCTCCTTTCCCGATCACTGTCTCTTCCGTCACCCTCCTCTCTGCCAGTAGCTGGAGCTGGAGAGAGAGTGAGGCTTGCATCGCCCTGTCATCCTAGGTTAACCCCAGGGTCCACGATCTCTGGGCTCTCCGCCACCCTGTAGGTCGACGTGTAACTTCTACAGTTAATTACATGTGAGAAGTTTGAATACATCTGGACTGATGCCAAGGTGATAAAGAAACTATAAATGCTGAAATCTGGAGTAACAAACAATTTGTTGGAGCAAACATCGACAATTCCTTTTCTCCCAGATGCTACTCGACCCACGAGTTCCTCCAACAGACTGTTGGATCCTTCAAAATACAATTTTCTGTCAGTTGTTTTGTATTCATTAAGCGTAAACGTTCATTTGCTGTTACTGGTTTTAAAATAACAATGTTGTCACAATGATTTAGATAACGAAACTTTCGTTTTTATATTGAAAAGTGTGATAAGGCTTTGTAGCCTAGAGATTGCAAGACTGAAAACGGTGACTGTTAATTTGTGCCTAGTGAGATTACGTGAGTAGTGATCGAGTAATTAATTTGGCTGAAGGATCGATTTTGGCTGTAGGCAAGAGCTCCCCTGTACTCTTTTAGTTTGTGACGTGGAGCTTTTGCACCTATCTAATAGCATCTGAATGAATGATGGCAGCCAGGATTATCTGTCTGAGATCGGAAGTAAGGCTTGAATTGCCTCAGTGTACTGTTGCAACACGCCATGCCAACTTTTAGTGCTACACTACAAAAGAATGTTAGCATTAAAGAGGAAATTTATAAGGATTTTGCCAGGCCTGAAGAACTGTAGTTATGATAAGAGGTAGGCAAAGTTCTTGTTATTGGGGGGTGGGGGGAGACAGATTTAGTTGAGATATATAAAATTGAGAAGCCCCTGGAGCAAACAAGGAGGACACTTTTTATTTGACCTGCACCCCTACTGGGGCGTAGACCATGGACAGCTGCTCACCAGAGTCTTCTGTCCTGGTCCAGTCTTTCAAGTTATCCCCAGATGTGGCCTATCTTCAAAGATCCTTCCTTTCCCAGGGATGAGATCTCTGGAGCTTCTGTAGCCCTGCGTTTTATATGGGATGGGGTTGCTAGCTTCCTGCCCAACCCTCCTGCTTTCATAGCTGGGGTTGTAACTGCCCATGGTGGAGTTAAGTTAAATCCAGATATGTCCCTTGGAATCAGAGGTGTGAGCAAGTATACTTTCACACATAGATTAGTTGGGGTTTGAAGCTGAAGTGGTGAAAGAGTGGTGGATACAGAAACTGGTTTCATTCTAAAGTACCTGAATAGAGAACCTGAAGAATCATAATCTATGAGAGTATGGGGCTGGGAAATAGGAGTACCGCTGGTCCTTTGGCAGTGTTGTGTCAGCTCCTTTTGTACACATAGATCTGATTCTCAGGGAATTCTGGCATTTGTCTTAAGAGCATATCAGCTATTTTGTTTGCTTAGTTTTAAGCACTTTTGATGTAGTCATAAAAACTTTATCTCAGTGCGCTAAAGCACAATTCTCAATGTTTCATCAACTTTACTTGATCCACAAGAACAAAGTTGGCCTATGATTCACAATCACACAGTAGTGATGAACAGGACCATTAGAAATTAAATTATAGGCCAGTTACTCTGACTTCAGTGTTTGGGAAAATATTGGAGTACATTATTAAGGATGAGGTTTCAGGATACTTGAAGATGCATGATTAAGTAGGCCAAACTAAGCATGGTTTCTTGAAGGCAAAATCTTGCGTGACAAATCTATTGGAATTTTTTGAGAGAATAACAGGCAGAATATATGAAGGTGAGGCAGTGGATGAAATTTACTTGGATTTTCAGAAGGTCTTTGACACAGTGCTGCACATGATACTTCTTAACAAGATAAGCACCCATGGTATTACAGGAAAGATACTAACATGGATAAAAGGTTGACTGGCAGGAGGCAGAGAATCAGAATAAAGAGGATCTATTCTGGTTGGCTGTCGGTGGCTAATGATGTTCCACAGGGGTTGGCATCGGGACCACTTCTTTTCACAATATACAGTGCCATGCAAAAGTTTGGGCGCCCCTGGTCAAAATTTCTGTTACTGTGAATAGTTAAGTGAGTAGAAGATGAACTGATCTCCAAGAGTCATAAAGTTAAAGATGAAACATCCTTTTCAACATTTTAAGCAAGATTAGTGTATTATTTTTGTTTTGTACAATTTTAGAGTGGGAAAAAAAGGAAAGGAGCACCATGCAAAAGTTTGGGCACCCCAAGATTTGAGCTCTCAGATAACTTTTACCAAGGTCTCAGACCTTAATTAGCTTGTTAGGGCTATGGCTTATTCACAGTCATCGTTAGGAAAGACCAGGTGATGCAAATTTCAAAGCTTTATAAATACCCTGATACCTCAAACCTAGTCCCAACAATCAGCAGACTAGTACTCTAAAAATTAAAGTAAATGATGCCCACAAAGCAGGAGAAGGCTATAAGAAGATAGCAAAGCGTTTTCAGGTAGCCGTTTCCTCAGTTCGTAATGTAATTAAGAAATGGCGGTTAACAGGAACGGTGGAGGTCAAGTTGAGGTCTGGAAGACCAAGAAAACTTTCTGAGAGAACTGCTCATAGGATTGCTAGAAAGGCAAATCAAAACCCCCATTTGACTGCAAAAGACCTTGAGGAAGATTTAGCAGACTCTGGAATGGTGGTGCACCGCTCTACTGTGCAGTGGCACCTGCACAAATATGACCTTCATGGAAGAGTCATCAGATGAAAACGTTTCCTGCATCCTCACCACAAAATTCAGCGTCAGAAGTTTGCAAAGGAACATCTAAGCAAGCCTGATGCATTTTGGAAACAAGTCCTGTGGACTGATGAAGTTAAAATAGAACTTTTTGGCCGCAATGAGCAAAGATATGATTGGAGAAAAAAAGGTGCAGAATTTCATGAAAAGAACACCTCTCCAACTGTAAGCACGGGGGTGGATCAATCATGCTTTGGGCTTTTGTTGCAGCCAGTGGCACGGGGAACTTTTCACTGGTAGAGGGAAGAATGAATTCAATTAAATACCAACAAATTCTGGAAGCAGACATCACACCATCTGCAAAAAAACTGAAGATGAAAAGAGGATGGCTTCTACAACAGCACAAAATCCACAATGGACTACCTCAAGAGGCACAAGCTGAAGATTTTGCCATGGCCCTCGCAGTCCCCTGACCTAAACATCATCAAAAATCTGTAGATGGACCTCAGAAGAGCAGTGCATGCAAAACGGCCCAAGAATCTCACAGAACTAGAAGCCTTTTGCAAGGAAGAATGGGTGAAAATCCCCCAAACAAGAATTGGAAGACTCTTAGCTGGCTACAGAAAGCGTTTACAAGCTGTGATACTTGCCAAAGGGGGTGTTACTAAGTACTGACCATGCAGGGTGCCCAGACTTTTGCTTCAGGCCCTTTACCGTTTTTGTTATTTTGAAACTGTAAAAGATGGAAATAAAAAAAGTAATCTTGCTTAAAATATTAAAGAAATGTGTCATCTTTAACTTTATGCCTTTTGGAAATCAGGTCATCTTTTACTCGCTTAGCTATTCACAGTAACAGAAATTTTGACCAGGGTGCCCAAACTTTTGCATGCCACTTTATGTCTACTATTTAGATGATGGAATTGATGGCTTTGTGGCCAAATTTGCAAAGATAGATGGTGGCAGGTAATGCGGAGGAAGCAGGGAATCTGTAGATGGACACACAGAATGGGAAAATGGGTAAAGAAGTGTCAGGTGTAATATAGTGTAGTTAAGTCTATGGTCATACACTTTAGATGAAGGAATAAAGGCATAGACGATTTTCTAAATGGGAAGAAAATTCAAAAGTCAGAGGTACAGAGGCACTTGCAGTCCTTGTGCAGAATTCCCTAAAAGTTAACTTGCAGGTTGAGTCAATGGCAAGGAAGTCAAATGGAATGTTAGCATTCATTTTGAGAGGTCTAGAATATAAAAGCAAGGATGTGATGCTGAGGCTTTATAAGGCATTGGTCAAACCACATTTGGAGTATTGTGAGCAGTTTTGGACTCCTTATCTAAGAAAAGATGTGCTAGCATTGGAGAAGTTCATGCAAATGATTCTGGGAATAAAAGGGTTAATGTATGAGGAGCATTCAATGGTTCTGAGCTTGTACTCACTGGAATTTAGAAAACTGAGGTGGGACGGATAAAGATAGATCTGGTCCTCGGATTGAGGTTCTAAACTGGAAAAAGGCCAAATTTGAAGAAATGAGAAAGGATCTAAAAAGCGTGGATTGGGACAGGTTGTTCTCTAGCAAGGATGTGATTGGTAAGTTGGAGGCCTTCAAAGGAGAAATTTTGAGAGCGCAGAGTTTGTATGTTCCTGTCAGGATAAAAGGTAAAGTGATTAAGAATAGGGAAACCTGAGGAATTCTGCAGATGCTGGAAATTCAAGCAACACACATCAAAGTTGCTGGTGAGCGCAGCAGGCCAGGCAGCATCTCTAGGAAGAGGTACAGTCAACGTTTTGGGCCGAGACCCTTCATCAGGACTAACTGAAAGAAGAGCTAGTAAGAGATTTGAAAGTGGGAGGGGGAGATCCAAAATGATAGAAGAAGACAGGAGGGGGAGGGATGGAGCCAAGAGCTGGACAGGTGATTGGCAAAAGGGATATGAGAGGATCATGGGACAGGAGACCCAGGGAGAAAGAAAAGTGGGAGGGGGGGAAAACCCAGAGGATGGGCAAGGGGTATAGTGAGAGGGACAGAGGGAGAAAAAGAGAGAGAAAAACAATGTGTGTGTATATAAATAAATAACGGATGGGGTACGAGGGGGAGGTGGGGCATTAGCGGAAGTTTGAGAAGTCATTGTTCATGCCATCAGGTTGGAGGCTACCCAGATGGAATATAAGGTGTTGTTCCTCCAACCTGAGTGTGGCTTCATCTTTACAGTAGAGGAGGCCGTGGATAGACATGTCAGAATGGGAATGGGTGTGGAATTAAAATGTGCTTTCTCTGGCGGACAGAGCGTAGGTGTTCAGCGAAACAATCTCCCAGTCTGCGTCGGGTCTCGCCAATATATAGAAGGCCACATCAGGAGCACCGGACGCAGTATATCACATTATAAGGAACCTTGATTCTCAAGGGATATTGGAACTCTGATAAAGAAGAAGAGAGAGATGTATGACATGTATAGGAAACAGGGAGCAAATAAGGTGCTTGAGGAGTATAAAAAGTGCAAAAAAATACTTAAGAAAGAAATTAGGAGGGCTAAAAGAAGACATGAAGTTGCTTTGGCAGTCAAGGTGACGGATAATCCAAAGAGCATCTACAGTTATATTAAGAGCAAAAGGATAGTAAAGGATAAAATTGGTCCTCTTGAAGATCAGAGTGGTCGGCTATGTATGGAGCCAAAAGAAATGAGGGCGATCTTAAATGGGTTTTTTGCGTCTGTATTTACCAAGGAAACTGGCATGGAGTCGATGAAAATAAGGCAAACAGGTAGTGAGGTCATGGAACCTATACATATTAAGGAGGAGGAGGTGCTTGCTATCTTGAGGCAAATCAGAGTAGGTAAATCCCCAGGACCTGACAGGGTATTCCCTCGGACCTTGAAGGAGACTAGTGTTGAAATTGCAGGGGCCCTGGCAGATGTATTTAAAATGTTGGTATCTGTGGGTGAGGTGCCGGAGGATTGGAGGATAGCTCATGTTGTTCCGTTATTTAAAAGAATTTCTAAAAGTAATCCGGGAAATTATAGGCCGGTAAGTTTGACGTCGGTAGTAGGTAAATTATTGGGAGGAGTACTAAGAGATAGGATCTACAAGTATTTGGATAGACAGGGACTTATTAGGGGGAGTCACCATGGCTTTGTGCATGTTAGGTCATGTTTAACCAATCTGTTAGAGTTTTTTGAGGAGGTTACCAGGAAACTGGATGAAGGAAAGGCAGTGGATGTTGTCTACATGGACTTCAGTAAGGCCTTTGACAAGGTTCCGCATGGGAGGTTAGCTAGGAAGATTCAGTCGCTAGCTATACATGGAGAGGTGGTAAATTGGATTAGACATTGGCTCAATGGAAGAAGCCAGAGAGTGGTAGTGGATGATTGCTTCTCTGAGTGGAGGCCTGTGACTAGTGGTGTGCCACTGGGATCAGTGCTGGGTCCATTGTTATTTGTCATCTATATCAATGATCTGGATGATAATGTGGTAAATTGGATCAGCAAATTTGCTGATGATACAAAGATTGGAAGTGTAGTGGACAGTGAGGAAAGTTCTCAAAGCTTGCAGAGGGATTTGGACCAGCTGGTAAAATGGGCTGAAAAATGGCGGAGTTTAATACAGACAAGTGTGAGGTATTGCACTTTGGAAGGACAAACCAAGGTAGAACATACAAGGTAAATGGTGAGGCACTGAGGAGTGCAGTAGAACAAAGGGATCTGGGAATACAGATACAAAATTCCCTAGCAGTGGTGTCACAGGTAGATAGGGTCATAAAGAGAGCTTTTGGTACATTGGCCTTTATTAATCAAAGTATTGAGTATAAGAGTTGGAATGTTATGGTGAGATTGTATAAGGCATTGGTGATGCCGAATTTGGAGTATTGTGTTCAGTTTTGGTCACCAAATTACAGGAAGGATATTAATAAGGTTGAAAGAGTGCAGAGAAGGTTTAAAAGGATGTTGCCGGGTCTTGAGAAACTGAGTTACAGAGAAAGGTTGAATAGGTTAGGACTTTATTCCCTGGAGCGTAGAAGAATGAGGGGAGATTTGTTAGAGGTATATAAAATTATGATGGGTGTAGATAGAGTGAATGCAAGCAGGCTTTTTCCACTGAGGCTAGGGGAGAAAAAAACCAGAGGACATGGGTTAAGGGTGAAGGGGGAAAAGTTTAAAGGGAAAATTAGTGGGGGCTTCTTCACACAGAGAGTGGTGGGAGCGTGGAATGAGCTGCCAGATTATTAGATTATGAGGACACGCAGTCCTCTTTTATTGTCATTTAGTAATGCATGCATTAAGAAATGATACAATATTCCTCCAGTGTAATATCACAGAAACACAGGACAGACCAAGACAGAAAAAAACTAACAAAAATCACATAATTATAGCATATAGTTACAACAATACCATAACTTGATGAAGAGCAGGCCATGGCACAGTAAAAAGTTCAGTCTGTCAAAAGTCCCACATCTCACGCAGATGGGAGAAGGAAGAAAACTCCCTGCCATGCCCGACCACAGTCCGACTCTGAGTTGTCCGAAAACTTCGAGCTCCAGTCAGCCCTCCGACACCAAGTACCGACCACCATCTCTGCCGAACACTTCGACCTCAGCCTCGGTCACCAGCAGCAGGCAAAGCCGGGGATTTTGGGACCTTCCCTCCGGAGATTCTTGATCGCACAGTAGCAGCGGCAGCGAACCGGGCATTTCAGAAATTTCTCCAGATGTTCCTCTGTGCCTTCTCACATCTGTCTCCATCAAATCAGAATTGTGCATGGCATCCTACTTACAAATACAATATCATTTCACCGGAGAGCTGCGTGCGCTGCGTCGCGCCGCCATCTTCTCCTCCCGCCCTATAAGTGGTAAATGCGGGCTCACTTTTAACATTTAAGAAAAACTTGGACAGGTACATGGATGAGAGGCGTATGGAGGGATATGGTCCAGGTGCAGGTCAGTGGGACTAGGCAGAAAAATGGTTCGGCACAGCCAGGAAGGGTCAAAAGGCCTGTTTCTGTGCTGTAATGTTCTATGGTTCTATGGATCTCATTGAACTCTATCAAATATTGATAGGCCTAGTGCAGTGGATGTGGAGAGATATTTCCTATAGCGGGTGAGTCAATGACCAGAGGGCACAGCCTCAGAATAAAGGGATGTCTGTTTAGAACAGATGAGGAATTTCTTCAGCCAGAGGGTGATGAATCTGTGGAATTCATTGTCACAGTTGGCTGTGAAGGTCAGGTCATTGAGTGTACTTAAAGCGGATTTAAAGCGGAGCTTGGTAGGTTCTTGATTAGTTGGGGAAAGCAGGAGAATGGAGGTGAAAGGGTTAATAAATCGACCATGATGGAATGGCAGAGTAGATTCAATGGGCCAAATTGCCTAATGGTCTTATAATAGGATAGGATAGATTCTGTTTTCCTAGCTTTGCGACCAGAGGAATCATCAAACAAGGCAGCAAGAAAGGAATAGTCAGCAACAAGCACTCTGAGCTGATGACAAACTAGAGAAAATCTGCAGATGCTGGAAATCCGAACAAGACACAAAATGCTGGAGGAATCAGCAGGCCAGGCAGCATCTATGAGAAGAGTACAGTGGATGTTTCGGGCCAAAATCTGAGTAAGAAGGTGAGGGGAGAAGAGGAAGAAACACAAACTGATAGGTGAAACCAGGGGAGGAGGGGTGAAGAAAAGAGGAAGTTAAAGAGGTACAGGGCTGGAGAAGGGCAAATCTGATGGGAGAGGACAGAAGACCATGGAAGAAAGAAAAGGGGAAGAGCAGCAGAGGGAGGTGATAGGCAGGTAAAAAGATAAGGTGAGAGAGGGAAAGGGGAATGAGGAATGGTGAAGGAGAGGGGCGGGGGGCATTACTGTAAGTTTGAGAAATCGATGTTCATGCCATCAGGTTGGAGGCTACCCAGACAGAATATAAGGTGTTGCTCCTCCAATCTGAGTGTGGCCTCATCGTGACAGTAGAAGAGGCCATGGACTGACATGCTCCTCCAACTCTGAGTCTAGACAGCATTTTCCAAGCCTATGACCTCTACTAGTTAGAAGGACAATCACAGCAAAAGTCTGGGAAAACCGCCACCTGAAAGCTGCCCTCTTGATTTGGATATCTATTGTCCCTTCACTGTCACTGGGTCAAAATGCTGGAGCTCTCTCCCTGAAAGCATAGAAGATATGCTCTGCTGAAGGGTCTTGGCCTGAAATATCAACTATTCCCCACCATAGATGCTGCTTGACTTGCTGAGTTTCTCCAAAATTTACAGCATCTGCAGAATCTCTTGTCTGTGTGTGTATATGCTCTCACTTCAAGAAATGCAGCATTTCCTTTCTGCTTGATGCAGATACCCAGATGGCGCCAGTGAATCACAGCGGGGTTGTGCAGGCTACGTACAAAATGTCTGAACGTACCTCTTCTGAATTACTCTCACTGCAATCTGCAGCATGTAATTTCCTTTAAGCAACTTAATTTTGAATCGGCTTAATGAACTACAGAATACATAATCTTCTGATGGGCTCATTGGACTCAACTCTCAAGCAGGCAAGTACAACATCTCTAAGCAAAGGTTTATCACTATCGCTGGGGGCACTCCAAACCAGGCCGAAATACAGAGGGATGGAGCCCCTTTTACCCGGGATCTTGTTAGCAAATATGCCTTTGCTGAAGAACAAGGGCAAGGGTGCTGTATCGTAGGGAAATGAGGAATATGTTATGTCCTGTGTCTTACCGAGACGTGGCTTACTCCGAGTATGCCAGATACAGCAGTTATATCCAAAGGCTTCGCGATACACTGGATGGAATGAACTGCTGATTCAGAAAAGGCAAAAAGTGGCAGTGTGTGTTTCATGATAAACTCTCTGTGGTGCTCCAATGGGGTGGTTTTGTCCCACTTATGTTCCAACCTTGAACACCTAACGATCAAATGGTGGTCATTCTATTTACCAAGACTATTCTGCTCCGTGATCGTCACTGCAGTGTACATACCACCAGTGGCTGACTATAATCAAGTGCTTGAGATACTACGTGATGCCATCACCAAACAAGAAACAGTCCACCCTGACACATTTCAAATCATAGTTGAGGATTTCAGTCAGGTTTGTTTGAAGAAACCCCTGCCCAATTACCATCAGCATGTAACTTGTAGCACTGGAGGTCCCAACACACTTGACCACTGCTATACGAAGATATGGAATGCTTACTACTCTATGAACAGACTGCATTTCAGGAAATCTGATCACATGGTGTCCTTCTCCTACCTGCATAAAGGCAGAGACTAAAGGGCAAGGCTCCAGAGGTAGGGACAATAAAGAGGTGGTCATGGGAGGCAGAGGAGTGGCACAGGGATTGCTTTCAGTTGGTGGACTGGGCTGTGTTCAAGGATTCATCTGTGGACCTGAATGAATACTCACACCATGGTTGTCATGGACTTTATAACAACAGTCTCAGATGAGTGTGTCCCCACAAAATCATTCTGAGCCTTCCCCAACCAAAGGCCCTTGATGATCAATGAGATTCACAACCTGCTGAGTGCCAGATCAGAGGTATTCAAGTCTGCAGACAAAGGAAGTTACAAGAGGTCCAGGTATGCTCTCTGGAAAGACGTTTCATGGATGAAATGGCAGTTCCAAACTAAACTTGAATCAATGAAGAACTATCTCAACAGCTGAGGCAGGGCTTGAATGCTATCACCTCTTACAAAATGAAATCAAGTGGCATAGGTGACAACAGGGCTTTGTTTCCAGATGAACTCAATGCCTTCCATGCTTGTTTTGAAGGTCAAAACTTGGAGGAACTGTCACAACTCCCACAGCTCCTGATGACCCTGTGATTTCAGTCTCTGAGGCTGATGTGGGAGAGCGTCCTTCGGGGGGTGAACCCACGGAAAGCATCCAGCTGAGATGGGGTACCTGGTTCAGCACTAAAGATATGCTGATCAACTGGCTGGAGTGGTCACTGAGATCTTTAACCTCTCACTTTGGCAGTCTGAGGTACCCACCAGCTTCAAGTAGGCTTCAATTATATCAGTCCCTATGAAGAATGTTGTAACCTACCTTAATGTCTATCATCCAGTAGCACTTACATCCACAGTATTGAAGTGTTTTGAGAGATGGGTGATAAAACATTTCAACTCCTGCCTGCGAAGCGACTAGAATCTGCTCCAATTTGCCTACCAGCACAACAGATCCACAGCAGATGCCATTTCATTGGCTCTTCACTCAACGAACATCTGGACAGGCGGATGAATATGTCAGGATGCTCTTTATTGACTACAGCTCAGTATACAATACCAGGGGTTCCCAACCTTTTTTGCACCATGGACCGGTTTAATATTGACAATATTCTTGTGGACCGGCCGATTGGGGGGGGGGGGGTAATCACAACTGGAATATAGGTGATAAGTCAACTATAAGTCACTTATAAGTGGCTAATACACTCAATTTTGTTTCTAAAAGGATTTATCTAACGGATTTAATATTAAACACACAGTGCAAATTTTCCTTGCATGAATATAATGATAATCAATTGTGAGTCAATAATATCATAACATTTTAAGTAACGTTTGGATATTAAACACACAGCACATATTTTCCTCGTATGAACATATAAAATCATTGCAACACGCCAATATCACTGAATCAGTGGGAGCCCTGGGCTTGTTTCCCACAACAAGACGGTCCCATCGAGGGGTGATGAGAGAAGTGATACTGGAAGGGGGCTCCTTATGTCCAGTCTATTCCGCTTCACAGAGATATGATGTTGGAAATGGAAGCAACATTTTCAGTGCTTTCGTGGCTATCTCAGCATATTGAGCCTTGACTTTGATCCAGAATGCCAGCAGAGATGTTATGTCAAACATACTTTTCAGGCCGCCGTCATTTGCAAGCTCGAGGAGTTGATCTTGTTCCCGCGCTGCCATGGATGTTGTGTGCATACTGACCTTGCATGCATTCAAGTTCAACAGTGGGCATGACAGGGAATGAGGAAAGGTGCAGCTAACTGATTACAGGGTTACCAGATTGGCTTTTTCGGTACCAAATCCCAGAAATCTGGCTTCCACCCCAATGTGGTTGGCGCCACAAAATTCATTTGGCTTTTTGGCTTTTCCCTGGCTTTTTTACATGCTAAAATTATCAGCATGTAAATTACATTCCATCCTTTTTCTGAAACATTTTCCTTTAAGAAAAATGTTTTTTGGTCAGTTACATTTGGCAGTATTTCTGCTGCCAAGAGTCTGGGCAAGAAGGTGCCAACCAGCAAGTCGGCAACACAGTCACGTTGCCAAGTCATATCGTTTCCTTGCTGCCTGTTGGGGACCACTGTACAATATTATCATCCCCTCAAAACTAATCATTAAGCTTTGAGACATTGGCCTCAATGGGCAAATCTTGATCTATCACATTGTGCAAAGCTCTGAGGTCTTATCCAAAATGACTACTGGCTGTAATAATTGCGAGGGGTGGTTCAAATAAGTGCTGAGCAAAGGGGGATGAGTACTTTTGAATTGCTGACTTCTCAGTTTTAAATTTTTTAGTCTTTCACACTTTACAATTTTCCATGTTTCTGGACTCTACTGTGGGGGGAAAAAGGAGCATGTGATTCGTAAAGTTAAAATATCTCAGTTAAATTGATCAAAATCCCTGGTTGTAATACTCATTATGTAAACAAAAGATTGGAGCTGAATACTTTTACAAGGCGCTGTATGATATTTAATCATTTCATTTATGCTATCTCTTTTTCCACTTATTTCTACATATAATAAGGAACTTGTATGTTATCGTTGATGTAAATTCTAACCATTATGAAGTTTACCATTGTGCAAATGACATTTCCCACTGTTGCCTGTAAGGAGTTTGTATGTCCTCCCCATGACTGGGCTTCCTCCGGGCACTCCAGTTTCTTCCCAGAGTCCAAAGACGTACTGGTTGGTAAGTTAATTAGTCACTATAAATTGTCCCATGATTAGACTAGAATTAAATCAGATGTTGCTGGGCAGCGAGGCTCGAAGGGGTGGAACGGCCTATTCTGTACTGTATCTCAATAAAATAAAAATGAAAAATGACAGTGATGTTAGGGAAGTGGTTGTTAGCATACATTCTACCATGGATCATCTATCTGAGAAAAACCAGTGGAATTTAGGACCAGCTATGGCCTGTAACCTTGTTGACAAGAACAGGTTCTTGAAATTCCCTGGACTGAAGACTGTGGCACAACTAATCATAGGTTGAACATTCAAGCATTTGAGAGAAAATTGCTATTTTCCATGACAGTAGTAAAGGCTGATTGAACCAGTCCAAGAAAATTTTGTCGTTTCCAACATCAAACCAGAGAACAGAGGTAGAGACACAGGAAAGGGCAATTGATAGGAAATGCAGGTACATCCTCCTAGGATCGTTAAGTCATACACACCAAAAGGGATTAATGATGTGTTTTTCAACCATATCTAGATTCCCAGTGAGAAAACAGCTTAGAAGAAAAAAGCTTGAGGATCTGTTTATTTTGGAACATCACAAGTTATACAGTTAATATGGTTAATTATGTAAGAAAAAATTGTCAGTGTGGAAGACTAGATTGAACAGGCTGGATCATGCTGGCCATGACTAATGTTTTAGAGTTGTGTAGACCTGTTTTAAGACTAGTCATGCTGTGTGACAGATGCTAGCACATCTGCCACTCTGCTCCTTTGCCATTATCCACACGGATGGCCCATCCAAAGCCAATACTACAAATGTAGAGGTCATACTTATTGAACAACTCCGTTATACGGGGCTTCGCACCCTGAGTGCATGTTGGTTGAAACAAGATTTCTGTTCCCCATTCAGTCAAAGTGAGAGCGCTCATTCAATATTAACTTGTCGTACCCACCCAACCCCCTACCCAACATCTCTGGTGGGCGTATAACAAGTTAATGTTGAAAGTGAGGAAATTGAAACAGAATAGAAATCACTGTGATAGCCATGCCATTCTGAGAAGTCTCCCCCTTTTGAAGTACTTGGTTATAAGTCCTGTCGAAGGATTTCAGCCAGAAGCGTTGACTGTACTCTTTTCCATAGAAGCTGCCTGGCCTGCTGAGTTCCTCCAGCATTTTATGTGTGTTACCTGATTATGAAATTGATTTCTAATTGGGTGGGAGAGGGGAAGAACAAAAGAAAGAAATCTAACTTTTCCAAGTCTTCATCAGTTTGTGCATTGTCTGTCTATAGATAGGCACTTTGCAGATTCGTCTCATAAGCCACTGTAGGGCTCACAGATGAGTTAATTCTACTTTGGTTTCTGTAAGGGACCATCCTCCCAGCAAGAAATTGCTAAGATGACATTATGGACACTCGCCTCCCCACCATCGAGAACATCTTCAATAGGCAATGCCTCAAGAAGATGGCGTCCATCATAAAGACCTTTACCATCCAGACATGCCCTATTCTCATTGCTACCCTCGAAGAGGAGGTACCGGAGTCTGAAGACACACACTTAATGTTTTAGGAACAGGTTCTTCCCCTCCACCATCAGATTTCTGTATAGATTATGAATGCTATCTCACTTTTTGCTTTCTATTGGTACTGCTTATTTATTTTCTCATATTTCTTATTGTAACTTACGGTATTTTTTATGTATTCGACTCTACTGCTGCTGCAAAACAGTAAATTTCATGACATGTCTGTGATGTAAAACCTGATACTAATTCTGATGTCCATAGAGCACTAACTGTCTCCCCAGAACAATAATACTACTTTAATTTTCCTATGACCGGTTTGCTGAGCATGCACCTTTACTAAATTGTCATCTCAGGAGGCCAGAAGTTCTGTTATATTTTTCCGTTTACATCCTGAGGATTGGTTTTGAATATGCAGTGGTATTTCACAGGAATATTGAGATCTATTGTTAATTATATCAGTATGATGTGCAGTTTTCATTAGGCTGAATTAATTTTTAAATGGGCGGTGTCCCTCAAGTAAAGTTGTCAAAACTTGTGCTTTTTCTCCTCCCAAGGCCACCATATCTTTTGCCAGTTGTACGTAGTGCTAATTAAAACAGATAGCAAGTGTTATAGGTTGCTGAATGGAACACTGTGATATTGCATGTACACTCAGTAGTCACTTTATTAGATACTTCTTGTACCTAATAAAGTGGCCACTGAGAGCATGTTTGTGGTCTTCTGCTGCTGTAGATTTGACATGTTAAGTGTTCAGAGATTCTCTCTGCACACGACTGTTGTAAAGCATGATTATTGAGTTACTGTCGCCTTCCTGTCAGCTCGAGCCAGTCTGGCCATTTTCCTCAGACCTTTCTGATTAACAAGGTATCTTCGCCCACAGAACCACCACTCACGGGATGCTGTTTTTTTTTTTTTTGTTTTTCATGCCATTCTCTGAAAACTCTGGAGACTGTTGTGTATGAAAATAGCAGTTTCTGAGATACACAAACCACCCTTTCTGGCACCAGCAATCATTCTATTTTCAGAGTCACTTAGATGACATTTCTTCTCCATTCTGGTGTTTGGTCTGAACAACAATGGAACCTCTTGAGCATGTTTCCATGCATTTATCTATTGAGTTGCTGTAATATGATTGGTAGTTTAGATATTTGCATTAACATGCAGGTGTACCTAATAAATTGGCCACTGAATATATAAAAATATACACTGCATTCCAGTTAATTCAGACACATCACGACCAATATATTTTGGTCCCAATTAGCTGAAGTTTCATGGAAATAGTTAAGAAGGTATTTTTTAAAAAAACAAACTACTATTTAACTGAGTAACATATTATGTATTTAAATAAAATACAGATCAAATTAGAACACTACCAATACCACTACAGTATTATAAAGCAGTGTCATCGTTCTTAATAGTTACTGATGGAGGAATTCAGCCAGTGTATGTTGCTGTGTTATTTTGACTGTGAATGAACAAAATCAGCATAGACATCTAGAATAGATAATGGACCACCTTCAAACAATGCTTTTGATGATAGCATCCTCCAAATCTTCATTTTCATTTTAACATTCAAAATGATTTTCTGTACCTTCAAATTCTTCGAAGTTCCTGTTGTATGTATTTGTTTTATTTTCTGACCCTAAGGGTTAAGTGAGTCAGGATGACAAGTAGTATTAATTCCAAGATTTAGGTTTATTTTACAGTACAAACCATAGCATTGGAGAGGGACAGGAACAGACAAGTTAGGGAAATGTTTAATTGGAGTAAGGGGAAATATGAGGCTATCAGGCAGGAACTTGGAAGCATAAATTGGAAACAGATGTTCTCAGGGAAATGTGTGGAAGAAATGTGGCAAATGTTCAGGGGATATTTGCATGGGGTTCTGCGTAGTTACGTTCCAATGAGACGAGGAAAGGATGGTAGGTTACAGGAACTGTGGTGTACAAATGCTGTTGTAAATCTAGTCAAGAAGAAAAGAAGAGCTTATGAAATGTTCAAACAACTAGGTAATGATAGAGATCTAGAAGATTATAAGGCTAGCAGGAAGGAGCTTAAGAATGAAATTAGGAGAGCCAGAAGGGGCCATGAGAAGGCCTTGGCGGACAGGATTAAGGAAAACCCCAAGGTATTCTACAAGTATGTGAAGAGCAAGAGGATAAGACGTGAGAGAATAGGACCAATCAAGTGTGACAATGGAAAAGTGTGTATGGAACCGGAGGAGATAGCAGAGATACTTAATGAATACCTTGTTTCAGTATTCACAACGGAAAAGGATCTGGGCGATTGTAGGGATGACTTACAGTGGACTGAAAAGCTTGAGCAAGTAGATATTAAGGAAGGGAATGTACTGGAGCTTTTGGAAAGCATCAAGTTGGATAAGTCACTGGGACCGGACGGGATGTACCTCAGGCTACTGTGGGAAGCGAGGGAGGAGATTGCTGAGCCCCTTGCGATGATCTTTGCATCATCAATGAGGACGGGAGAGGTTCCAGAGGATTGGAGGGCTGCGGATGTTGTTCATCTATTCAAGGAAGGGAATAGGGGTAGCCCAGGAAATTATAGACCAGTGAGTCTCACTTCAGTGATTGGTAAGTTGATGGAGAAGATCCTGAGAGGCAGGATTTATGAACGTTTGGAGAGGCATAATATGATTAGGAATAGTCAGCATGGCTTTGTCAAAGGCAGGTGGTGCCTTACGAGCCTGATTAAATTTTTTGAGGATGTGACTAAACTCATTGATGAAGGTTCCTAATGCATGGAGGCCGGTGACCAGTGGAGTGCTTCAGGGATCTGTTCTGGGACCCCTACTCCTTGTGATTTTTATAAATGACCTGGATGAGGAAGTAGAGGGATGGGTTAGTAAATTTGCTGATGACACAAAGGTTGGGGGTGTTGTAGATAGTGTGGAGGGCTGTCAGAGGTTACAGGGAGACATTAATAGGATGCAAAACTGGGCTGAGAAGTGGCAAATTGAGTTCAACCCAGATAAGTGTGAGGTGGTTCATTCTGGTAAGTCAAATATGATGGCAGAATATAGCATTAATGGCAATACTCTTGGCAGTGTGGAGGAACAGAGGGATCTTGGGGTCTGAGTCCATAGGACACTCAAAGCTGCTACACAGGTTGACTCTGTGGTTAAGAAGGCATACAGTGCATTGGCCTTCATCAGTCGTGGGATTGAGTTTAAGAGCCGAGAGGTAATGTTGTAGCTATAATGTTGTCAGACCCCACTTAGAGTACTGTGCTCAATTCTGGTCGCCTCACTACAGGAAGGACATGGAAGCCATAGAAAGAGTGCAGAGGAGATTTACAAGGATGTTGCCTGGATTGGGCAGCATGTCTTATGAGAATAGGTTGAGTGAACTCAGCCTTTTCTTTTTGGAGTGACGGAGGATGAGAGGTGACCTGATAGAGGTGTACAAGATAATGAGAGGCATTGATCGTGTGGATAGTTAGAGGCTTTTTCCCAGGGCTGAAACGGCTAGCACGAGAAGGCATAGTTTTAAGGTGCTTGGAAGGAGGTACAGAGGAGATGTCAGGGGTAAGTTTTTTACTCAGAGAGTGGTGAGTGCGTGGAATGGGCTGCCAGCAGCGGTGGTAGAGGCGGGAACAATAGGGTCTTTTAAGACAGTGATTCTCAACCATTTTATGGCTGCGGCCTCCTTAGGAGCTCTTCTCAGGTTCCAGGGCCCCCTTTTCAGCGTTGGCCTTCTCTCAAAATTATCTTGAAGGTTTTTGAAGAAATCTAAGTGTTTATCCTTCTTCTTTGGATGCGAAGTATCCATGTTTTTTTTCAATTTGCTTGGCCTCATGCTTTCATTTGACAATGTAGTCATGCAGTTGGGCAAAGATGGGTTTTGTGGAGATGCGATGAAACCATACGATAAATATTCCACTGAATACTGTCGACACTTTTTTTTCACTAAGGAACTCATGGATAGAATTATTTCTGAAAATAGTAAGCGCGCGAAATACAGATACATTACTGACAAAAAATGCTATCACCCGAAGCCAGGGATTTTTTTTTTCGATGACTTCATATGCAGTAATAAACACTTTTCACAACCTACCTTAACGTATAATTTATCCAAACACATATACTTTAAAGTTACTAGGCTAAACAAAGGCCTAGCAAGATGCGCTGATCTTCGGAGAATGAAGTATGGCGATAATGGATGTGAGAACCCTTGATTGAATACGTTGACCCGGTGCAGTCTGATTCATGACTGACTCTGAAGTGAGGCTGTGTGGGAGGAGCTTAAGTAATGAATTTACCACGTGCGCCGAATTCAAACGGTGTGTTGGAAAGATATTATAAATAGGAGGGAAACTATTGACTCCAGTGATGGTTGCTGCTTGGGTATTTCATCGGTTCAGTTACCAGGGCCCCCATAAACCCCTGAGGTTCCCCTTCTCACAGTTTTCAGTCAGTGGCCCCCTTCAAACGTGCCAGGACCCCCATTGAGAATGGCTGTTTTAAGAGACTCCTGGATGGATACATGATGCTTAGAAAAATAGAGGGCTATGGGTAAGCCTAGGTAGTTCTAAGGTAAGGACATGTTTGGCACAGGGCCTGTATTGTGCTGTAGGTTTTCACGTTTCTATTAAACAAACATACTAATACTAAGCAATCTAAATAAAGAACTGAGAAATGATGCTAAGGGTTGTAAGACAAAGGAATAAAGAAGCCAAGATGGTGTCTCTGAAAAATCTATTACCTTTATAGATAAGATAAAGAAATTATTTAGATGGAAGTAATTGGTTAACAGGTTACATAATTAAAACAGTTACATCATGTGGGTAATGTGCTAATACTTATGCAATTATAAATGAGAAGGGCAATTAACTTTTAGTTACTATACCGCTTTCTGCCTGTGAGTGAAAAATACATGAGTTTGTTCAAAAGTACAAATCTTATAAAAAGTGTTATTTTTAAAAAGAGACAGTAGTTTCCAACTTCTTGCCAACTATCAGTGACAAAAATCATTGCTTTTTGAACACAAACAAATGCAAATGACACTATTTTAAAAACTGTTCACTCTAACCATGGTGTGGTATCTAATGTCCACACAAGTGTGCATGACTGACACCAGTTAGAAACTATTCAGCAACAGTCTCTTGTTCCAATTAAGTGGCATAGCATCCCAAATAAACAAAGGGAATCCCAGCTATTTTCTCAGTGTTTTTGTTCGTTAAGAGTTGTCCCACATAAGTGGCTGCCCTGATTAACTGATGGAGTATTTAACCAGAATCCACTGTCTATGAAGAAGCAAACACTAGAGGTATAAAGAATGTCTTTCATTATCTGTAACAAGATTCCATCTGTTGGACCATATAATACAGTGGTCCCCAACCACCGGGCCACAGACCGGTACTGGGCCGCAAAGCATGTGCTACCGGGCCGCGAGGAAACAATATGATCTGGCGATATGAGTCATCTGCACCTTTCCTCATTCCCTGTCACGCGCTGTTGAGCTTGAATGCACGTGAGGTCATTACCCGCGCGTCATCCATGTCAGTGTGGGAAGGAGATCAATTCCTCGAGCTTGCAAATGACGGCGGGCTGAAAAGTATGTTTGACATAACATATCTGCCGGCATTCTGGATCAAAGTCGAGGTTAAATATCCTGAGATAGCCACGGAAGCACTGAAAACGTTGCTTCCATTTCCAACATATCTCTGCAATGAATGCAACAAAAACTAAATTGTGGAATAGACTGGACACAAGGAACCCCCTTCGAGTATCGCTGTCTCCCATCACCCCTCGATGGCACTGTCTTATTGCAGGGAACAAGTATTCAGCCCAGGGCTCCCACTGATTCAGCAATATTGGTGTGTTGCAATGATTTTATATGTTCATACGGGGAAAATACGTGCTCTGTGTTTAATATCCAAACATTACTTAAAATGTTATGATGCTATTGATTTATGAGTGACTTACATAACCATATAACAATTACAGCACAGAAACAGGCCATCTCGGCCCTTCTAGTTCGTGCCGAACGCTTACTCTCACCTAGTCCCACCGACCTGTACTCAGCCCACACCCCTCCATTCCTTTCCTGTCCATATACCTATCCAATTTTTCTTTAAATGATAATATCGAACCTGCCTCTACCACTTCTACTGGAAGTTAGTTCTACTGGAAGTTCATTCAACTCTTACTTTAAGCTCCCCTGTCCTCCCCTGATAATTGACTTACCACTATATTCATGTGAGGAAAATATGCGCTGTGTGTTTAATATTAAATTCGTTAGATAAACCCTTTTAGAAACAAAATTGAGTGTATTAGCCACATCACCTATGTTCCAGTCGTGATTAACACCCCCCCTGAACAGAATCGCCAAAAGACGATTTGTAGAGAAAAATCGGCACATACAAGCATGCGCACACAGGTCCCTGTGCAAGGCTTCATGGTCATTGTCTTTCTTGGGGTAAACACAACATATTTGACTGCTACTCTTGTCCGTTGGCAACCGTACCCCCCCCCCCCCACCCTGGTCGGCCGGTCCGCAGTGCAAAAGAGGTTGGGGACCCCTGATATAACACACAGTCCTTTGTACTGACTTGTACAGGTTTCCTTATAATCTGCTGACAGCTATACTGAGACAGTATCTTATTGTAATAACATCACATTGCCAGATGGTGGCGTAGTGGCATCTGCACCGGACTTCAAGGCGAATGCTTCCAGGTTCAAATCCAGGCTGCTCCTTTCACTTCCATGCTTTCCATCTGTGCTGGATTGAGCGCTGAGCTAGCAACTCGGCCTCGTAAAAAACAGACAAAATGCTAAGGTAAAGACAAGGTTGCTGCCCAATGCCACAAGGTGCAGAAAAGAAGAAGAACAACAACAATGACTACGCTTCTTCTTGTTAAGCATATTGTAACTGTGAACTAAACAGTCTGCCATCTTAATCATAAGATTACATTTCTGGTTTATGTAACAATGTCTGGAATAAAAGGGTTTTGAAATTATTTGAGAGAGCACTGACACTAGTGTCCCTGTTTCTCAATGACCATTAAAAGCAGAAAACATAGACTTGCATATATTGTAGGTACATGAAGTAAGGATTGTCTGAAGCACGAATTGCCTGCTTTAGCAATATTGTATGAAAGTGATGATCCATGGTTGTGTGTTTATATTGATTCATATAGACTTTCTTAATGTCATGGAAAATTTGCCTTTAGTGATTGAAGTATGATGCAGTTCTGTTAAATGATTGTTAAAGGAAATTAAGAGCAGTCAGTTCCTTAGAACCTCTCTGTAAGAATTAATTGGTAGAAGTTGTATGGAAAAGCTGGATCGGCTTGGTTTGTTTTCATTGGAGAGGAGATGGCTGAGGGGAGTACCTGATTGAGATTGTAAGAAACTTTTACCTGTAGCAGAGATGTTTAAAACTAGATTTAAGGTGAGAAATCAGAGGTAACCTGAGGAACTTTTTTTTTCATCTATTGGGTGGATTGGAATCTGAAGAGCACTGCCCAAGTGGGTTGTGGTGACAGATAGACTCTCGGCATTTAAGTATCTAAAGGAGCACTTGGATCTCCAAGGCACGGAAAGCTACCAATTAAAAGCTGAAAACGGGATAAGTAGAGATGGATACTTAATGATTGGCATAAACATGATGAACCAAAGGGCTTGTTTCTGTGCCTGTCTGTATGAAATAGCATATTGTTGCAGCTATAAGGTGTAGTCAAGTAATATCCTTGACAATTAGCCTCTTTGGGATTTTGACAATATCTGTTGATTGTTATATATCCATAACAATTGGCCTTTGCAGGATTTTTGAAATATTAATGCTAATAATATGTGCTAAAATGCAAAGATAAAATTGCCACTGATGCTAATATTTTTAGCCATGCAGTTAAAACAGTTGTTATTCTAATTGCATTTTACTTTGAGGCAGTGAGTGAATGAGCTAATGCCAGTTTGGTTTCTACCAAACTAAAATGTAAAGTATGGGAAAATTTTTTGTGTAGGTTTAAAACTTGCCTTCCATCTAAGATGAAGCACCCCATGGGATCTTTTGTACTAATTAAATTGTACTACTTAATAATCAGGTATTTTGAAGTTTAATCAAAGCTTTCAAGTTCCCTGCTTAAAATGGAAATGAGTAGCAATATGTTCAGAATAACATTAAAATCTTGGAGGCAATACACAAGAAGCTGAAGGCTGAATTTGAGCTTTTGACATCCAAGCTAATGGAAAGGGTTTGAAGATGGCCTTTTTTTTTAAGGTGTCCAAGAAGTGATTTGATGGGAACACAATTCAAAGTACTTGAAGGTACTTTTTGAAGTGATGTTGAGATACACTATCCATGGCAGTACCCTTTCTTAAGAGGTTAGTGGGTTCAGGACTCTCATTCACATTACTGAGGGGTTGCTGCATAGTCAGAGAAGCAGTTCTTCAGGAACTGTTTGAGGGGACGCCTTGACATGCTTAGTCATTTCCCAGTCCTTTATTTCCTTGGTCATTTGGTCACTTGTATTGTTGTGGAATTTGATTGTATGCCCATTGGCTGTCATGTTTCATTGTTAGAACAGAGAATATCAAACACATATGATTAGATATGAAATAATGTGGGAAATAAGTTATATGAATGTAAATTATTGGATAACAGAATAAAACAATGAAAGCAGAACCCTTAGAGTCCTTAAGAATCAGTGGTACTGCAGTTGGTTGAAGAACTTTAGAGACATTCTGGAGGGAAAAGTTACTTCAAATGAAATCTACATGAATATTATGTGTTTATAGTAGTAAACAAAAGAAATAAGGATTTAAAAATTGATTAATTTCAACACTGTTTAGAGTCCATGTACTGGTTGTGTTATAATCACTGAAGATAACTTTTGGGTAACCTAGAATTATGGCATCTAATCCGTCTTTCCACTTGCCAATATATTCACCTTTGTAGTGTTTAGGAAATTGCTAAATCGTTTTTGGTTTCTTTCCATGCACAGACTTGCGGAAGCAGGCTCGGCAACTGGAGAATGAACTTGATTTGAAATTGGTATCCTTCAGCAAGCTCTGCACAAGTTACAGTGGTGCTACTACGAGAGATGGGCGTCGCGACAGGTATAGGTACTACACAGCAGTCCTTTTGATTTTATTGCTTTTTTCCTGAACCTTCAAAAAATCTTTGTAGAGTAATACAAATGGATACAGGCCCTTTGTTCCAACCAATCCAAAAGATGCCCACCCAATTAGTCCAAATTTCCTACATTTGGCCCATATCCCTCTAAGCCCTGACCCTCCCTGTACCTATCCAAGTACTACTTAAATGATACTATTGTACCTTCCTCAACCACTTCTTTTGGCAGCTCGTTCCATTTACTGAACACCTTCTGTAAAAATGTTGCTCCTCACATCCCTTTTAAAGCTTTCCCTTTCACCCTAAATCAATGCCCCCTAGTTTTAAACAAAAAGAAAGCTGAAGTAATGGTCCTATCAAAGAAACCTGGTATCCCAAACTGTAGGATCGTATTGGGAAATGAAACAAGTTTACAACTTCAAGTACCTTGGATCATGGGTAACATCTGATGGCAAATGCGAAACAAACATAAAAGCAAGAATCGCAATGGCAAGAACAGCATTTACAGAAATGCAAAACATCCTAACGAACAAGAAAATAGCAATTGATATCCGCCTTAGAACTCTCAGCTGCTACGTTCTTCCTGTATTGATGTATGGCTGCGAGTCATGGACCATCACAAATGCAATGGAAAAAAAATCAATGCAGCAGAGATGTGGTTCCTCAGAAGAATGCTAAGCATATCATATACGGACAGGATAACCAACGAAGAAGTTCAACAGAGAACGAAAACAAAATGTACATTACTTAAAAAATCAGAAAACAGCAACCAAAGTTATTTGGACACATCATGCAAAGAGAGACATTAGAACATTTAGTTACAACTGGAAAGTTGGAAGGAAAAAGAAGCAGAGGCAGACAGAGAATGAGAATGATAGATGGATTAACATCATGGTTAGAAACAGGGGAGGCAACAAGTACAATTTGGAGAGTCAGGGACCGTGATGGATGGAGAGACATGATCGCCCACGCCGAACGGCAAGGCACCTGAAGAGAGAGAGAGATTTTTGGACTTCCCTACTCTGGGGGAAAAAACTGTAACCGTCCATTTTATCTATGTCTCCTATAATTTTAAACATTTTTATAAAGTCACCCCCCATTCTCTTATGTCCTGAGGATTAAAGTCCTAGCCTGGTTCATTTTTCCCTATAATTCAGGCCTTCTAGTCTTGGCAAAATACCCGTAAATCTTTTCTGCACTCTTTGAAGCTTAACTACCTATTTCCTACAACAGGGTGACCAACACTATATATAGTACTCCAAATGCAGCCTCACCAGCAATTTGTACAACTTCAGCATAATATCCCAACCCCTATATTGTGCCCTGACTGAAAGCCACCATACAAAGCACCTTTTTCACCACCCTGTCTATCTGTAATGCTGCTTTCTATGAACTGTGCTCTTATACACCTAATCTTATCCGTTCCATTACTCTCCCTAGTGCCCTACCATTCATAGTATCTGTCCTATGCTGGTTTTACTTTACAGAATGTGAAAACTCACACTGAACTGTATTTCCAAATACTGAGATGTTGATGGATTTTCTGAAATTGTGCAACTATTAATGTTTTAACATTGTTATCCTGAAGACTACATCGTAATTTTAAGCTTTGTGTTTCAATTGATTGCTATAAATCACAAATTGCTGTAAGAAAAACAACAGGAAATTAAAAATATTTTCTTTTCTACGAATACGTTTATTGTCTGATATTTTAATGATGCAGTTTCATTTGATTTTTTTTTGTTCTTGTATTGGGGATTACTTTTATTGTCACAGATCAGTTAACCAAAAAAAATGGTTTAAGATTTATAACACGTGTTACATAAATTTAATTTTAATTGTTAATTTTAAGTTGCAGTATCCCTAAGCAATTGAAATCTGTCTTGTATCATCGTACACCCTTGTGCTACATCGATTATAAATTCTATATTTTAATACTGGATATTAATGTTTTTTGAAACATTAGTGTATCCTAGAAAATAAAACTCCTCCTTTTCAGCTAGTTGCCATTTTTTCCTTCAGCAGTGAAAATCATCTGATATTTTTCTTCTCTCTTGTATAACACTGCTGTGTTTGAAACTATTGAGTCTGTGTCCAGCAGAAGAATTCTGATCCTTCCTAGATACTGTAGCTTGGGTAGTCATAGTGATAACAACATGATATGTGTTTCTTAAGTGGATTGTTTTTTTATTAATTTCAAGTGGCAAATGGTGGCCTCAGTTCACAATTTCAATATTTAGGCTAATTGATTCTGTTTTGACACTTAGGAAATAATCATGTTGCATGGGGAGGAAGACTTTATTAGAAAATATATAATTACAGCTTTATTTATTCAATGGTCATTTGATTCAAATTGTGTACTAGTCTTTTAATCAAGAAAAACAATACTACATTTTTTTTTTGATTTCTTGTGGCCATTACCTGATTGTTTCTTGGCAGTTACTCTTACGTTGGTTTAAATCAATGGTCTAGATTCAATTGATGTATTTATTTCCTAGACTCTATTTAAACTGATTTTCTGTAATTTTGATAACTAGTATTTTTTTCAAACCTTCCAGTTATTTGTGAGACCATAGGAACATAGAAAACCAGCAGCATAATGCAGGTCCTTCGGCCCACAATGCTGTTCAGAACATGTGCATACTTTAGAAATTACCTAAGGTTACCCAGAACCTATTTTTCTAAGGTCCATGTACCTATCCAGGAGTCTCTTAAAGACCCTGTCGTATCTGCCTCCACCACCATTGCCAACAGCCTATTCCACGCACTCACCACCCTCTGTGTAAAAAAAAAAAAAAAAACAACAACAACAACAACAACAACTCTGTACCTACTTCCATGCACCTTAACTCTGCCCTCTCGTGTTAGCCACTTCAGCCCTGGGGAAAAAGCCTCTGACTATCCACACAATCAATACCTCTCATCATCTTATACACCTCTATCACATCACCTCTCATCCTCTGCTGCTCCAAGGAGAAAAGGCCGAGTTCACTCAACCTATTCTCATAAGGCATGCTCACCAATCCAGGCAACATCCATGTAAATCTCTATACCCTTTCTATAGTTCTCACATCCTTCCTGTAGTGGGGTGACCAGAACTGAGCACAGTACTCCAAGTGGGGTCTGACCAGGGTCCTATTTAGCTGTAACATTACCTCTCGGCTTTTAAACTCAATCCCACGGTTGATGGCCAATGTACCATATGCTTTCTTAACCACAGAGTCAACCTGTGCAACAGTTTGACTGTCCTATGGACTCAGACCCCAAGATCCCTCTGATCCTCCACACTGCCAAGAGTCTTACCATTAATACTATATTCTGCCATCATATTTGACCTACCAGAATGAACCACCTCACACTTATTTGGGTTGAACTCCATCTGCCACTTCTCAGCCCAGTTTTGCGTCCTATCTCTGTCCCGCTGTAACCTCTGACAGCCCTCCACACTATCCACAACACCCCCAACCTTTGTGTCATCAGCAAATTTACTAACCTAACCCTCCACTTTCTCATCCAGGTCATTTAAAAAAATCACGAAGAGAAGGGGGTCTCAGAACAGATCCCTGAGGCACACCCTTGATCACCGACCTCCATGCAGAATATGATCTGTCTACAACCACTCCTTGCCTCCTGTGAGCAAGCAATTCTAGATCCACAAAGCAAGGTCCCCTTGGGTCCCATGCCTCCTTACTTTCTCAATAATCCTTCCATGGGGTACCTTATCAAATGCCTTGCTGAAATCCATATGTAACCCTCAGGCTTGGCCAGCACGTGTTCGTCTAGGGGAAAACAACTTTTGGCCCCGCCAAACTGAGAAACCTCGTTTGTGTGGATGTTGAGTGATGTGTTGCCCGGTTACAAATCTACACCACAGAATATCCGACAGTACACCATATGCAATTAAGTGATTGAACTTTATAAATCTTAATCTGGATATAGGGTTAGTAAAGAAAATAAAAAGTTAAAGGGACCATTTTATGGGGAAAAAAGTAAATTATGCATCGTTGGAGCTCACTGATACGGCTATTCATCAACCATCAACCTCCTCCGAGCGTCGCTGAACTTCGGACCCTCGCTTCCAGTCCACTCCATCTGCTGGTGTACCAGCTCTTTCCATACGCGTCTTCCTCCTTCTTCTCTCGCAGGCAAAAGACCGCGGCTCCCAGACACACGAGAAAAACAACATTTCTCCCATTGCATAACATACATTCCAAAGTCCCGTTATCTCTAATCATAACCCAAACATTGCTGCTATAGAGGGGCCATTACGTTAGCAGTGAAACCTTACAGCGTGTTACACATATACACTATATTTACTGCTCTACCTTCATCAATGTGTCTAATCACATCCTCAAAAAATTCAGTCAGACTCATAAAGCATGACTTGCCTTTGATATAGCCATGCTGACTATTCCTAATCATATTCTGCCTCTCCAAATGTTTATAAATCCTGTCTCTCAGGATCTTTTCCATCAACTTACCAACCACTGAAGTAACCACCAATCAAGGAATTAATCAGGATGAGTATTAGTAGATGATTTGTTATAAGGTGACAGCTATTAGGTATCTGATTTCAGTAAAATGTTATATTGGGGAAAAAGTGAACGGTAGAATTTTGTTACTCTTAAGAAAATCTTCTGGCTATTCCTGTTAAATGGAGTGATTTGTACATATTGAGTTGTAGGGACCAGCACTTCATGAACTAGTCTAGAATGATTTCAGTTTCCTTTACTGAGAAGAGACGTGCATTTACATTGTCCTTCATACATCCCTTTTGTGGCTTCTCAAGTAGTTCCACAACCAGTATTGTGCTTTAAAGAGCTGTATTTTATAATCAACTTGCACAAATCAAACTCCTTTGTGCTACTGTGAAAAAGTGCTATGAGATCTTTCTCTGCTCATGAGAGAGAGAGAGAGACAGACAGACAGACAGAGACAGCCAGCCAGCCAGCCATTGGAAGCCCTACCACCTCTAGCCATGCTACTGCGGTCTGGAATGCAATGAGCAGGGAAGTAATTGGATGTGGAAAGTAGAGATGTTAATTGTGGCTGTTCCTTCCCCAGCAAAATCTGGCCCAGGTTTTTCCATTTTACCCTCAATTTTAGTTGAGTTCAGCATCCTTTGATACAGGTGTGAAGTTATTTATGTTTATGCTTACTAGCATTTTCTAATGTGGGTTGACGTCTGGCATCTTCACTCAGCATAACTCAACTATATGTGTTTAAAGATTCTGGATAATGCCAATATATTTGCTATACATCTGCTAGTTCCTAAGCCATCAATTCTTTTGTATTGCACAACAAGATCAGAACCCTGAGTTTATATGTTGAAGAAATTGTTTCGTGTTGTGCTATCCACTTAACTCCCATTTCTCTGCCCTACCTCAATATCTCCTGTTATTTTTGATTTGGTGCAAGATAAAATTTATAAACTGGCACTAAATTCCTCTTTAATGCTGTTAGTTATGAATACCGTAGAATTTAATGAGATCACTTGGTGCAGTGTAAATAGCACCATGTCGAAGTAATATTCTGAGCTGAATTTTGTTTTGAAAGATTCTTCTGCAAATATTTTGTAATACCCCCTTACTGCATTTTGACTGATGCAAGACTCAGAAATAGCACTGAAGAAAATGTACTGTTGCACTTCCTTAGCACACCTACTTTAAATTGAAACAGATTGAAATTGAATATCCTTTGTGCAGGTTATTCACTATTGCTTAGGATCTTTAAGAGCTGTAGGAAAATTCAAACACCAGGTCAGGTTGACATGCATGCTACCAAAGAAGCATTGGCAGCTGCTGTACAACATCCTGTAGGTAGCGAGTATTGCAGTCATGTTGTGTGATAGAAGAAATGGATATTTAAACCGGTGGAAGCAGTACCACCGAAGCAGATCACTTTATCCGGGTTCTTAATGTATTCTAGCATTTTCCCATCATATTTATCACATTTACTTAGTAGCTTATAATTCAGTTTCCTCCTTCTCAAAAGCAATGCGGTTGCTCGTATTTGTCTCTCTGATCTAATTCAGTTTTTGGACTATAGTGACATTTTATACGCCAGATTTTGAAGATGAGGGAGTTCGTTGATGCTAATGTGACTCTGTGTTGTGGGAAGGTGTTTAGTTTTTCTGTACTTGGATGCCTTCTAATATAAAACTTTTAGGAAGTACAGTACTTCCTGTTGATATTTGATGTCCTGTTCCTTTATTTGAAATTCCTATGTGGAGCAAGTTTAAAAATTGTCTTATTTCAGACTAACTTGCAAAATGTCTGTTTTGGAAGCGCTTTCTTATTGTTTCTGAAGGTAGCAGCATAAGTTGAAAATAACTGATCATTTCTTGGTAGGAATCCAATTGTCCATAGCTGGCCCCTCAAAAATTAATTCTGTTGCTTGATTGTTTTGAAATTTGAGGTCTTCTTTAACAGTACTTCTAACCTTCTCTGCTTTTGCATCGTTTGCCAAATAAACTAGACTCGTGTTTGCTTAATTCAGCCATTTAACAGAATAAATATGAAGTTAGATAAAAGCATATTGATTTTCAAAACCAGAAAAATTGTCATTTTGTATTTTGATAAGCTGAATGTGTTTTTGTTATCAGTACATATTTCATTTAATAACTTTAAAATACACATTCCACACAAAACATCTGTAAAGTTGATGAAGGATGTTTTGACTTAAGACTATTGATAACAGTTATTTTAGCTATTTACATACTTGGGTAGATTGATTAAATTATTTAATTACACATAATCTATTATATGGCTAACGTTTACTTTGCATTATTCTGCTGGTTTATTGCCCTTTTCTTTCCAACTTTCTAGTTCTGATACAACGCCGCTTCTTAATGGATCAAGCCAAGACAGAATGTTTGAAACGATGGCTGTGGAAATTGAACAATTGCTAGCCAAGGTGAAGTTGAAGCTACATCCGTTATTGCTACATTTACTACTATAATTTTGCCTGAATTGCGCAACCTTGTCTTGTCTCTCTATTTTTTCAGAAGTCTATTGTCCTGTAGTTACCTTTCTGTTTTTGCAGATTTTTGTTTCATATTTCTTCATCCCAAATCACACAAACAGGTACTATACTACTTAGATTTCTGCACAGTGTTCAAAATTATTGTGACAGTCTTCGGCTCATTTACTGCTCCATTTGTCTGCCAACTACTTTTTGGTGCCTGCCAACTACTTTTTGGTGCCTGCCAACGTCCGCCATTGTTATGCAATGTGGCATTTGTTTGTCAATCATCATTTCTGTGGTCATATTTCAATGTAAAAATATATTTATGAAATAGCTCGTATTTTAGTGGTTGGACCAGAGATATCATGGCAGAATTAGCAAAAATAATGGATCTATTGACACAGTGTAGTTCCAGAGCTACATGCAAAACCCTCATGCAATTCCGTAAGTGATTGCCACAATTAAGGTGACTGAAACAGCTTAAATTCATTGTAAATTGTGCAGATGTATTTCTCTGGAGCCTCTATAGTGTCAAGACATTCCAGAGATCCAAATCTAATTGTTGTTTCTCTACCTTGCTTGTTAACCGTTGCATAAATAAGAAACCCACATGTCTGCATGTAATGATCTCACTATTCGTGGTCTAACCGAAGATGATTAAGTTTCCATTAACCAGACCTGGAGATGCCATTGTTGTAACTGATTGAAATTAATTTAAGGGTAATGACTTTGCACTTGCTGCTGGAGGAATAAGTACTAGATGATGATGGGGTATACTGCTTTGTCAGCAATTTTTGTATGTGATCTGCTGGCTATAACGATTCTTTAATCTGTTAGTCTCCTTAATAGGAAAGGTGAAAGCTTTTCCGTAGAGTTGCAGTGACTTAACTAAATAAAGTAAACTAAAACAAGTCAGAAACTTTCAAAAATTTCTGAAAATGCTTTGCAGTTATTACTGCACCTTGCTGTTCCTAGCTCATTACTCTGAATATAATAGCTTTTAATTACTCCATACATCTTCATTTGAATGCTCTTCAGTATCATTATAGGCATATAAGAGATATTTATCCCTATTTTTCATGTATGAAAATCAGACCATTACAAAAAATACAAACTAAAAGAAACTGAACCATATTACCTCATAAAAAAAGTCCACAATTAATTAAATTTTATACATACATATTGATTTTGTGCATGGGGTTTTCCTGAATAAAACAGAAACAATGAGCGTGTGATCCATTTTTATTAGCAGGGAAAGAAGTAATCCTGCTTGGAATACTATCACAAGATATCCTACATTCAGATCAACATAATTTCCCTATTCCTTTACTGCCCTTTTGAAAATGTAGCTTGCTGTGTTAGAGATTTCAACTTAGTTTTATATCCTAGAGTTGGACTTGAACTATGATTCAGATTACATAATAAGAAAGCTATTAAATGAAGTAAATTGACAATTTAGAGTAGAGTTAATTTGAATGTTCATTTGGAAGTGTCGTAACCCATATAGGAAGAGTGATACATAATTAGCCAAGAAGTGATAAGGAGTTAACTGAATTTGTTTCCATCCTGTCCTCCATGTTTCTGATCATTTCTCCTGATTTTCAGTGCCACATTAAGCAGACTTGTAAGAAAAGGTCCACAAGTGGTACACTACTAAGAATACGTGCTTGCTGTTTATTTTTCTATCCAATTGAGCGGTATTTAAACTTTCTCAGCTCATCCCTCTGTGAAAGTAGCCACCATGAAAATTCAAATTTGTATCTAATTTTGTATAATGGAACAGCCTCAAGATAACTTTTAAGCATTTGTGGGGAAGTTGGAATAATGTCACTTGCCTCTTAGCAGCAGGAGTGGTACACAATATTAAATGTTTATAAAAGAGGAAAGTTAAAGGTATTAAAAAAAGGTTTTGTTAAAGAATTTTGTAACTGTGCTTTTATGTACAAGTTTCATTGTTTTATTTATACTTGTCTCTAGCTCACAGGAGTAAATGACAAAATGGCAGAATATACTTCAACACCAGGTGTTACGTCGTTGAATGCAGCACTCATGCACACACTACAAAGGCATAGGGATATTTTACAGGTAAGATTCTTCAATAAGTAGGCTTCATTCTGGTAAAGTTATTATTTGGGTATACCATTAGCAGATCTCTGAAATGATCCTTTCCATAATGCAGTATTTTCCTTTGAAGAAATTAGACTACAACCCACTCCCATTTTTGCCTTACCACCATCCCGCCATCACCATCCAAGCACCATACCAAGTAATTGTTTATTTTGAACTTGTTAAAGATAAGATGAATTATAACTGAAATGAATATGTTTTGCCTCTATATGATACTTCAGCTGGCTATTTTGGATGATTTGCTCTTATTAGGATGGTTACTGAAGCAAATGTGTTAAGCTTCGTCAGCCTATCTCCTCAACTTGATGCAGTGGTAAAACTGTGGTATGCTTTGTCCCTAAGCCTCAGTTACTCATCAATATATTAGATTTATTGGCACCTGTTGGAAACTAAGTCTAAATATGCTACAACAAGAGTGTCCACATTACCTGCAGTATGATGGGAAATCAGACTGAAGGTAGTGTGGCTTTTTCATCTTTATTTGGAAGGAGTACATGCTAGAAGATCTCATGAGCATTTTCAAAAGTGGAGGCAGGTCTGAAGGTGTTTTTACAGATTATCACCTCCTGTTGTCTGCCTAAGGAAAGCCATTGAGGGAATCTTCATTGCTAGCTCTGTGGCCAAGAGCTTTTCCAAGAGTCAGAATTTGGAATCTGCCCATTTGCAGACACAATAGTTATAATCTTTATGTGATAAATCCTTCTTTTCCTATTCTAATTCCAATTCACTGTTAGTGGTGGTAAGGACAAAGGGAGGAATGGGTTATAGTCCAACTACTTCACAGAAGAATTCTCTTTAGGGGTATGCCCACTGAAGGCAGAGGGTGGTAGAAGATTGAGCATATTCTGCCTGGAGGTCGGTTCTTCAGGGATATGTTCTGGGAGTCCGGCTTATTGTGACTTTTATAAATGACTTGGATGAGGAAGTGGAAGAGTGGGCTATTAAGTTTGCAGAATACACAAAGGCTGGTAGTGTTGTAGATAGCATAGAACTGGACTGAGAAGTGGAAGATGGAGTTCAATCTGAAAAGTTGGCGCTAGCAATCATTGCCTACTTTCTGCAGGCTGCAGATAATTGTTCCACATTTCCTCTTAAACTTTTCAATTACTTTCGCTGTGATCTGCAGCATGTAATTTTCCTCTTAACAGTGGATTTAGAAATCACATCAAGATCTCACAATCAACAAAAGAATGCGGAGCAGTTAACGCCTTTAAGGGTTATCACCATGGCTGGAAGCGCAGCAGGACAGCAGGGATATCCAGAGGAATGAGGCTTCCTCTATCCAGCGTCTTGTTGGCCAATGTGCAGTTGCCAGAAAATAAAATTGATAAGCTGAGGGCAAGGCTGCTTGCTGTATTGGAGGCAGATCTCAATTGTTTGCTGTTTCGAGACTTGGCCATCTGTGGATACGCTGGATGCAGCAGTCAGACCAGAAGGATTTATGATTTTCAGGGTGAACTCTGGTAAAGAAAAGGGTGGAGGCATGTACTTTTTGGTCAGTTCTCTTTGGTACACCGAAGTGAAGGTTATGTCGAACTCTTGTTCCCCTGACTTGAAACACCTATCGATCAAATGCAGACCATTCTATTTACCTTGGCAGTTCTCATCTGTGATCCTGACTGCAGTTTATATACCATCAGTGGCCAACTATAAGCAGGCACTTGTGACACTGCATGATGTCATCTGTAGACAAGAAACAGCACACCCCAAAGCATTTCAAGTTGTAGTCAGAGGCTTCAACCAGGCCTGTCTGAAGAAAATTCTGCCCAATTATCACCAGCATATAACCTCTAGCATCAGAGGTCCCAACACACAAGACCACTGCTACGCCATAAGGAATGCCTATTGTTCCCTGCCTAGACTGCAGTTTGGTAATTGACCATTTGGCTGTCCTCCTACTACCTGCATACAGACAAGGCCTAAGAAGCAAGGCTTCAGAGATTAGGACAACTGAGAGGTGGTTGCAGATGGCTGAGGAACAATTACAGGGTTGCAATGAGTCAATGAATTGGGCTGTGTTCAAACATTCATTTGTGGATCTGAATGACTGCACCAGAGTTGTAACAGATTTTATTAAAATAGCTGTAGAAGAGTGTGTCCCCATGAAATTATTCAGGGTCTTTCCAAATCAGAACCCTGGATGAACCACGAAATTTGAAATTTGAAATTTGCTGAGGGTCAGATCAGTCTGGAGATCAAGAATGCTACAAGAAGTAGCATCTCTTGAGTGAAGTAGAGATTCCAGACTAAACTGGAATCAAAGAAGGATGCTGGACAGCTGTGGCAGGTTTGAATGCTGTGACCCAAATCTCTTACTATCTCTTCTTTCAGTTAGTCCTGATGAAGAGTCGCGGCACGAAACGTCGACTGTACCTCTTCCTATAGATGCTGCCTGGCCTGCTGCATTCACCAGCATTTTTTTTTTGTGTGTTGCGCAAGTTATATCAAGTGACATGAAGGACAGTATGTCTTCGCTTCCAGATGAGCTCACTTCCTCTATGCTCACTTTGACCATTGGAACATGGAGGAACCATTGTGAACCCCCACATCTCCTGATGATCCCTTGGTCTCAGCATCTGATGGTGGCATGCAGGCTGCCTTCAGGAGAGTGAATCCAAGGAAAGCATCTGGTCCAGACGGGGTACCTGGCTGAGTACTACAGACCTGTGCTGACCAGCTGGCTGGTGTGTTCACAGCTATCTTCAAACTCTCACCTCAACAGTGTGTGGTACCCACGTGCTTCAACATGTGCCAAGAAGCACATGGTGACCTGTGTCAATGACTATCGCCCAGTGGCACTGAACTTCCACAGTGATGAAGTGTTTTGAGAGGCTGGTGATGAAGCACATCAAAGTTCAAAGTAAAATTTATTATCAGAATACATACATATCACCACGTACAACTCTGAGATTCTTTTTCTGCAGGCATACCTAGCAAACCTATAGAACAGTAACTAAACTGTGAACATCAGGAACTGTAAACTGTAAACAAGCTGCAAAGGCAGATTTAAATAAATAGCAATATATAATAAACATGAAATAACATCCGTCAATATAACTGAGTCCTTAAATGAGTGTAGCTATCCTCTTTTGTTCAACAGTCTGATGGTGAGGGGTAGTAACTGTTCTTGAACCTGGTGGTGCAAGTCCTGAGGCACCTGTATCTTCTTCCTGATGGCATCAGCGAGGGAAAAAAAAACATCTTTTCATGAGGATCTTTGATGGATGCTGCTTTTCTAAGGCAACATTTCATGTTCAATGGTTAGGAGGGTTTTACCTGTGATGTTCTGGCCGAATCCACTACCTTTTATAGGATTTTCCGCTCAAAGGCATTGGTGTTCCCATACCAGGCCGTAAAGTAGCCAGTCAGCACACTTTCCACCACACATCTTATAGAAGTTTGCCTAAGTTTTTGATGACATTCCAAGCCTCCACAGACTCCTGAGAAAGTAGAGGCATCGTTGTGCTTTCTTCTCAATATATATGATGGTTCCAGGACAGGTCCTTAGATAGTGACACCCAGGAATTTAAAATTGCTGTCCTTCTCCACTTCTGATCCTCGAATGATTACTGGCTTGTGGAATTCTGGTTTCCCACCCCTGAAGTCTACAATCAGTTCCTTGGCCTTATTGACATTGTTGATGTTATGACACCACTCAGCCAAGTTTTCAATCTCCCTCCTGTATGCTGATTCATCACCTCCTTTGATACAGCCCACAACAGTGGTGTCATCAGCAAAAGTATATAGTGTTGGAGTTGTACTTAGTCACATAGTCGGTGTAAAGTGAGTAGAGCAGAGGGCTATGTACACAACCCTGTGCTGATGGGGATTGTGGAGGAGATGTTTTTGTCAATCTAAACTGACTGGGGTCAACAAGTGAGAAAATCCATGATCCAAGTGCACAAGGGGATATTGAGGCCCAGGTCTTGAAGTTTACTGATTAGTTTTGAGGTACGGGTGGTGTTAAATGACAAGCTGCAATTAATAAAGAGCATCCTGATGTATGCACCTTTGCTGTCCAGATGTTCCAGGGTTTTGTGCAGACCCAATGAGATAGCATCTGCTGTAGGTCTGTTGGTTCAGTAGGCAAATTGGAGCAGATCGAAGTTGCCATTCAGACAGGAGCTGATGTACTTCAACACCAGCCTCTCAAAACACTTCATCACTGTGGATGTAAGTGCCTCTAGCTGATAGTCATTTAGACAGGATACCATGCTCTTTTTGGGCAGTGGTACGATTGAAGCCTGCTTTTAGCAGGTAGATACCACACAGTGCCAGAGTGAGAAGTTAAAGATATCTTTGAGTGCACCAGCCAGTTGGTCTGCACTGGTCTTCAGTACTTGGCCAGGTACTCCGTCCGGACCGGATGCTTTCCTTGAGTTCACTCTCTTGAAGGCAGCCTGCGGGTCATCTTCAGATACTGAGTCCAAAGGATCATCAGGAGACATGAGGGTGCACGATGGTTCCTTCCTGCTCTGGTGGTCAATGGAAGCATAGAAGGTATTGAGCTCATCTGGAAATGATGCAGAATAATAGTTTCTCTGGAAATGAACTTCTTGCATTTTAATTAGGAACTGTTGTGAGGGTGGAGTGAAAATCCATTAAAATAAAGTTGAAAATAGCATGCCTTATCCTTTTGTTAAAAAACTTTAGGTTATCTCATTATTATAATTTAAATTTAACAGAATGATAGCTCCAAATAAAATGTCGTAGCTTTTGATGTCCTATTGGGAAAGCTAGTAAGATTTAATGAAGATATCCGCAATATAATTATAGAAAGGAATTTTTTTTATTCACTGGAGGATTGTCAGTCAGAAGGATTTACATCTTTGCAAAGTAAGTCGTAGAGTCATAGAGAGGTGCAGCACAAAACAGTCGTTTCAGCCCACCAAGTTCACATCCATCACCAGATACCCACGTACAACAATCCTATGTTCATTCCATTTTTATTCTCTCCAAACTTTTATCAGCTCTACAAGTTTCTGCCATTCACTTATACCCTAGAGGCAATTTACTGTTACCATTTAACCTACCTTTCTTCTTTGGTATGTGGGAGGACAATGGAGTGCTCAGAGGAAACCCATAGAGAGAATGTACAAATTTCATATGGATGGCACCTGTGGTCAAGATTGAAACCATGACTGCTGCAGTGAGGCAGCATCACTACTAGCTGTATCACTGTGCCACCTGTTAATGCATCAGAGAGCTTGCAGTCTCCAAATGGTTGCTGCACCCTTCCATGATTGAAACCTCTATGCCTGTATGATGCTATTTCAATGGGAATGCATTAGCCATACAATAGAAATGATGCAGAATCATTACTGGATACTTTGAACCAGTGGTCCCCAACCTCCGGGCTGCAAAGGATGCAGCAGTGCAGCAGTAACCAGAACGCACCCAGCACATCTTTAAGAAAAAAGCCAAAATAAACAAGCTAATTAATTAGGTGCCACCTGGCACGTAAATGTCGGCCCAGATCAGAGGCGATTACCGATTGCATCGCCTCTAATCTGGGCTGACATTTACGTGCTGGGTAGCACATAATTAATTAGCTTGTTTATTTCAGCTTTTTTCTTAAAGATGTGCTGGGTGCATTCCGGCTACCACTGCACCGCTGCATTCTTTGCGGCCCGGAGGTTGGGGACTACTGCCTTAAAGCTATGATTGTTCAAACTCTTATGTTCCTGATGGTCCAAAAGCTAGATGTCAAGAGCTATGGTCAGCCAAGGTGCGAGCAAATAGCAAATGGGCACTACCAAATGTACATCGTCTGGTCATGCCTCTGCTGAAAAATACCTGAAGTTGCACAGGGCAGTTTGTGATAATGCATGTAATCAGCACTACATATAAAACCATTTGCAAGAAATAAAGCAGGTATAATTGCGTGATCTTGACAGCAGACTATCATTATGGTGAATGAACAGATTCCTGCAGGGAAGATGGAAAATGAGTCTCCCGGAAGGCTGTAAACTAGTTTTATTCTCAATTCAGTGAGTCAGAAGCTGCTATTGGTGAAATAGTGAATGGTATAACGTGATGCGAATGATGAGGGGCAAACTGGGAACATTTCTGGTCGTCTTCTTGAGGATGTCTGTTGCCAGGTTCAGGATAACAAAAATTAACGCATGAAGTTTGCAGTCACCGTCAGTGGAAAATTTAATGACTTTGCTGTATGATCATAGGATTTGTTATGCACTTTCTGTATGTTGAAATAAACAATAAGTCAAACTTTTAATCAGTTTGATTTATGACAATTGTTAAATTTACTGAGTCATGCAGCACCTATGGAAGGGAATAAACAATGTGTTTCAGGCCGAGACCTTCCTAATGAAAGATCTCAGTCTGAAGCATTAGTTGTTCATTTCCCTCCATAGATGCTGCCTAACTTGATGAGTTTCTCCAGCATTTTGTGTATAATGCTCAAGATTTCCAGCATCTGCAGAATCTCTTGGGTATAAACTTTATTGAGTTTGAAAATAATGTTAAAAAGAAGAGCGTAATGTTCACAAGAAAGGTTCTGACAACCCTTCTGGCTGTTGATGGACCAGTTTTTTTCTACTTGCAACCAAAAGGGTAGCAGAAATGTTTGTGCATGAATTAGCTTTAATGGCCTTGGAATTCTGGGTTTACAAACTGGATTGGGAAACATTTTGATAGAAATATAGAAAACCTACAGCACAATACAGGCCTTTCGGCCCACAAAGCTGTGCGGAACATGTCCTTAGAAATTACCTAGGGTTACCCATAACCCTCTATTTTTCTGAGCTCCATGTACCTGTCCAGGAGTCTCTTAAAAGACCCGATCATATCCGCCTCCACCACCGTTGCCGGCAGCCCATTCCACGCACTCACCACTGTCTACGTAAAAAAAGTTACCCCTGACATCTCCTCTCTACCTCCTCACCAGCACCTTAAGCCTGTATCCTCTTGTGGCAACCATTTCAGCCCTGGGAAAAAGCCTCTGACTATCCACACGGTCATGCCTCTCATCATCTTATACACCTCTATCAGGTCACCTCTCATCCTCCGTCGCTCCAAGGAGAAAAGGCCGAGTTCACTCAACCCGTTTTCATAAGGCATGCTCCCCAATCCAGGCAACATCCTTGCAAATCTCCTCTGCACCTTTTCTATGGCTTCCTGTAGTGAGGCGACCAGAAATGAGCACAGTACTCCAAGTGGGGTCTGACCAGGGTCCTATATAGCTGCAACATTACCTCTTGGCTCCTGAATTCGATTCCACGATTAATGAAGGCCAATACACCATATGCCTTTTTAACCACAGAGTCAACCTGCACAGCTGCTTTGAGACTTGGACCACAAAATCCCTCTGATCCTCCACACTGCCAAGAGTCTTACCAATAATACTATATTCTGCCAACATATTTGACCTACCAAAATGAACCACCTCACACTTATTTGGGTTGAACTCCATCTGCCACTTCTCAGCCCAGTTTTGCATCCTATCAATGTCCCGCTGTAACCTCTGACAGCCCCCCACACTATCCACAACACCTCCAACCTTTGTGTCATCAGCAAACTTACTAACCCATCCCCCACTTCCTCATCCAGGTCATTTATAAAAATCATGAAGAGGAGGGGTCCCAGAACAGATCCCTGAGATACACCACTGGTGACTGACCTCCATGCGGAATATGACCTGTCTACAAACACTCTTTGCCTTCTGTGGGCAAGCCAGTTCTGGATCCAGAAAATAATTTCCCCTTGGATCCCATGCCTCCTTACTTTCTCAATAAGCCTTGCATGGGGTACCTTGTCAAGAGCCTTGATGAAATCCATATACACTACATCTACGGCTCTACCTTCACCAATGTGTTTAGTCACATCCTCAAAAATTCAGTCAGGCTTGTAAGGCCATGCTGACTATTCCTAATCATTTTATGCCTATCCAAATTTTCATAAATCCTGCCTCTCAGGAGCTTCTCCATCAGCTTACCAATCGCTGAAGTAAGACTCGCTGGTCTATAATTTCCTGGGCTATATCTATTCCATTTCTTGAATAATGGAACAACATCCACAACCCTCCAATCCTCCGGAACCTCTCCCACCCCACTGATGATACAAAGATCATCACCAGAAGCTCAGCAATCTCCTCCCTTGCCTCCCACATCCTGTCCAGTCCCGGTGACTTATCCAACTTGATGCTTTCCAAAAGCTCCAGCACATCCTCTTTCTTAATATCTACATGCTCAAGCTTTCCAGTCTGCTGTAAGTCATCCCTACAATCACCAAGGTCCTTTTCCGTAGTGAATACTGAAGCAAAGTACTCATTAAGTACCTCTGCTGTCTCCTCCGGTTCCATATACACTTTTCCACTGACACACTTCAACTATCTTCAAGTATCCTGCTTACCCATCAGACTTTTTTTAAAATCTTGAGTGTTTGAACATCGACAGTAGTGTGACAGTTCTACACTTTAAAATAAGAACAGCTAATTCATTGGTTCTGGGCAGATGCAAAACATTTTGCTTTTTTAGAATCAGGTTTAATATCACTGGCGTATGTCTTGAAATTTCCAATACATAATAATAAAAACTATAAATTAAAATAAGTATATATAAAAGAAAATTAAATAAGTAGTGCAAAAAGAGAAGAAATAAAATAGTGAGCTGGTGTTCGTGGGTTCATTGTCCATTCAGAAATCTGATGGCAGAGTGGGAGAAGCTGTTTCCTGAATGGATAAGTGTGTGTCTTACCATATGGCATGCAACCAATCAGAATGCTCTCCACAGCACATCTGTAGAAATATCCAAATAAGTGGAGTAGTTTTGCTGGAAGCCAATGAAAGACCAAATCAGTAGGGTTTTTCATTGACGAAACTAGAAGATGAAGGATAAAGCAGAGATTTGCAAAATTTGTACTCTACTTGAATTGGGAAAAAAATACTAATATTTTGCCGAGCAAGGCACTTACCGAGACAATGTGGCTTAAAATGCAAGTGACGTTAAGCACTCCTATGCTAGAGTAGTGGTAGTTTGGCATTTTCTTTCTAAACAACAATTGATGCTTGGTAATTTTTAATCTTAAATGTGAGATAGACTATTGTTAATCAACGATATTGAGGGAAACGAGTCAAAAGTATGTACATGAGAGTTGTGCTAAAGGTGAGACTTGATCTTAATGAGTCAAGTTATTCTAATGATGAAGTTAATCTTCTGTGTGCAGCTTCAAGAAATTAAATCATTTCTGTGCATTATAATTCAGAATGGTTTAGAAACATCTTGTGCTGAGTAGGAATAACTGATATAATCTTCTATTTGTAATGTATGCAAAATTCAAGAGATTTAAAAATATAGCATGCAACCAACTTTGTTTCTTGGTTTCTCATATTATTTGCAAATCTTCATGGACTATATTGTTTTAAATATTAGGCCTAGTTTCCGTCATTGTTTTACCTTGTTTAAGACAACAGTTTGGTTGATTAGGATCGTACTGCAGTATCAACATGTCTTTAATTTTATGCTGTAAGAAATCGGTCTTTTCTGTTGTACAATAAAGAATCGTATACTTCGGCCAAGAATAACGTTAATTATTCTTATGTGCTAGATTGTACAATTGGAGTAATCTGTGTATATTAATACAAGTAGATAATCGTATTTCTACTGGTAGTTCCAATCTGGTAGTTTTTAAATTCATTGTTAATTGTGATTAAGTTAATATTCTGTATGCATCTGTGAGAAATTAAATCTTATCTTTACACTATAATTCAGTGCACTTTTGAAACATATACTTTTGCTAAGTAGGTACAACAGGGATGACTGATATGTCTTTATTTTTAATGTATGCAAGGATTAAAGTGATTTAAAAATGCAGTGTGTCAAGAGCCAGTCTATCCCCAAATCTAGTAAAGATTGTAGGAAGGTTATTGAGATGGGACTTGCCCAGACAGTGAAACCAGACAAGGGACTAATTAGATAACATTCTGAGAATCAGTGTGTGAATGTGTTTGAAAGGGTAATTAATTCAAATTATTTCCCTGGAACAGTTTAAGAAAAAAACAAAATATATTTTAAGCATTGATTGTGACTCTTGTATTGAATCTAGAGTTTGGAAGGATCTTATTGAAACCTACTGCAGATTGAATGGCCTGGATAGCTCAGAAATTGAGAGTTTGTTTCCTTTAATAAGAGAGTCCAGGACCTGTGGACACAATCTCAGAATATAGGGGCATCCCTTTAAAATTGAGATGTGGAGGAATATTTTTCAGCCAGAGGGTCAAGAATCTCTGCATTTCATTGCCTCAGAGAGTTGTGGAGGGCAGGTCATATTTAAGGCAGAGATTGATATGTTCTTGATTGCTAGCTCAGAAGAGGTGTGTCTGGAAGTTTGTGTGCAGCCCAAAGAGTCACCTTGTGTCATCTTGGTAACCTACAAAAAGTAGTAGACAGAGTCATCACAAGTAAAGCCCTCCCCACTATTGAGCACATCCAAGGAAAGCAGCATCTATCATTAAAGACCCCCACCATCCAAGCCAAGCTCTCTTGTCACTGCTGCCATCGAGAAGGAAATACAGGAGCCTCAGGACCCACACCACCAGGTTCAGGAACAGTTATTACTCCTCAACCATCAGGCTCTTAAAACACAGAGATAGCTTCACTCACCCCAACAACCCCAGCACTGAAATGCTCTCACAGCCTATTGCATGGTTTCACTTTCAAGGACTCTTCATCTCATGTTCCCGATATTTATTGTTTATTTATTATTTTTTTTTAATTTCTTTTTATATTTGCTCAGTTTGTTGTCTTGCACATTGGTTGTTCATCTTGTGTGTGGTTTTTCATTGATTCTGTTGAGTTTCTTTGTAATTACCATGAACGCCTGCAAGGAAATGAATTGTAGGATTGTATATGGTGACGTGTGTATACTTTGATAATAAATTTACCTTGAACTTTGGTAAACGGGTTGAGGGTTACAGACAGAATAGCAATAATGGAGTTGAAAAAAGGCTAATTTAATGGCAGAGCAGACTTGACAAGCTGAATGACTTAATCCTGCTTCTGTATCTTATGTTCTTAGAGAATACATGTTCCCTCTGTAGGAAGTATATCACCTTATTCAGGGTACTAAACATATTAATTTGCTAATGCTCTGATCTTCACTGATTTTTCAACACATTTCAGATAATAAGTTAGTGCGTGCTGCCTTCCATATTTGCCCTCAAAACTATTGAGTGCAGTATTTGGATTTGAAGAAGGGCTATTGTGTAGGCAGTCCTTTGGGACTTTAACTTTGAGGGAATGAAAAATGATGTGAATCTTCCAATTCTTAATCTATGTTTTCTATCTTACAGAAGTTATGCCACAGGAAAAAAAAACTCCGATGATTTCATAGTGTTTATTTTTCTCTACAGGACTATACACATGAATTTAATAAAACCAAAGCAAACTTTATTGCAATTAGAGAGCGAGAGGACTTGTTGGGATCAGTTCGGAAAGACATCGAGTAAGCAGCAATTTTTGCTCAGTCTGGTCATTTTTAAAATAATTTGGGAGCTTTTATTATTTGTTACATATTCTGTTAAATCTTAGCTTAAAAAGAAGCTTGTTGGATCCAAACTAACATTGTGATAGTAAGCTATTTGAAATGTGTTTTGGTCAAAAAGGAATATATTTTGTTTCTACTAATACTGAACATGAGTATATGAGTAGGACATAAGTATATTGACTTGTATTACCAATAAAACAATTGTAAATTTTCATTTTATTTTGTATTTCAAGTTGAATTTAAAGTTAATTTATGCAGTTAATTTTAAAAATTATCATCTATGCTGATGCTAAACTACTTAAATATGCTTTAATTCACATAGAGTAAAAACTCTTGCAGGAGTAGATATTGTAACATCTCAACCCAAGCAAGGCTGCAGGACCGGATGGTGTCAGTACCAGGGCGCTCAAAGCCTGTGCCCCTCAGCTATGTGGAGTACTTCGCCATGTATTCAACCTGAGCCTGAGGCTCCGGAGGGTTCCTGTACTGTGGAAGACATCCTGCCTCGTCCCTGTGCCGAAGATGCCGCGTCCCAGCGGCCTCAATGACTACAGACCAGTGGCATTGACCTCCCACATCATGAAGACCCTGGAGAGACTTGTTCTGGAGCTGCTCCGGTCTATGGTCAGGCCACACCTAGATCCCCTCCAGTTTGCCTACCAGCCCCGACTAGGAGTTGAGGATGCCATCATCTACCTGCTGAACCGTGTCTACGCCCACCTGGACAAGCCAGCGAGCACTGTGAGGTTCATGTTTTTTGACTTCTCCAGTGCGTTCAACACCATCCGTCCTGCTCTGCTGGGGGAGAAGCTGACAGCGATGCAGGTGGATGCTTCTCTGGTGTCATGGATTCTTGATTACCTGACTGACAGACCACAGTACGTGTGCTTGCAACACTGTGTGTCCAACAGAGTGATCAGCAGCACTGGGGCTCCACAGGGGACTGTCTTGTCTCCCTTTCTCTTCACCATTTACACCTTGGACTTCAATTACTGCACAGAATCTTGTCATCTTCAGAAGTTTTCTGATGACTCTGCCATAGCTGGATGCATCAGTAAGGGAGATGAGGCTGAGTACAGGGCTACGGTAGGAAACTTTGTCACATGGTGTGAGCAGAATTATCTGCAGCTTAATGTGAAAAAGACTAAGGAGCAGGTGGTAGACCTGAGGAGAGCTAAGGTACCGGTGACCCCTGTTTCCATCCAGGGGGTCAGTGTGGACATGGTGGAGGATTACAAATACCTGGGGATATGAATTGACAATAAACTGGACTGGTCAAAGAACACTGAGGCTGTCTACAAGAAGGGTCAGAGCCGTCTCTATTTCCTGAGGAGACTGTGCTCCTTTAACATCTGCCGGATGATGCTGAGGATGTTCTACGAGTCTGTGGTGGCCAGTGCTATCATGTTTGCTGTTGTGTGCTGGGGCAGCAGGCTGAGGGTAGCAGACGCCAACAGAATCAACAAACTCATTCGTAAGGCCAGTGATGTTGTGGGGATGGAACTAGACTCTCTCACGGTGGTGTCTGAAAAGAGGATGCTGTCTAAGTTGCATGCCATCTTGGACAATGTCTCCCATCCACTACATAATGTACTGGGTGGGCACAGGAGTACATTCAGCCAGAGACTCTTTCCACCGAGATGCAACACAGAGCGTCATAGGAAGTCATTCCTGCCTGTGGCCATCAAACTTTACAACTCCTCCCTTGGAGGGTCAGACACCCTGAGCCAATAGGCTGGTTCTGGATTTATTTCATAATTTACTGGCATAATTTACATATTACTATTTAACTATTTATGGTTTTATTACTATTTATTATTTATGGTGCAACTGTAACGAAAACCAATTTCCCCCGGGATCAATAAAGTATGACTATGACTATCTTCGTGGCTTTAGTTTTGTGCTGGCAGATTAACTTTTTTTAGGGTGCAACGGTAATACAGTGGTTAGCATGACGCTATTACACCTGGGTCTTTGGAGATCAGAGTTCAATTCTTACCTCCTCTGCAAGAAATTTGTATGTCTTTCTGTGAGCGCGCGTTTCCTCCGGGTACTCCGGTTTCCTCCCACAGTCCAAAAGACATGCAGGTTAGTAGATTAATTGGTCATTGTAAGTTGTCCTATGATGAGGCTAGGGATAAACAGATGGGTTGTTGGACATTGTGGTTCAGTGAGCCAGGAGAACCTGTTCCATACTGTATCTCTAAAATAACTAACTAACTAGCTAACTAACCAGACTGTAAAGTAGAATTGACTTTGGTACATAAATATTTTCAAAGTGTGACGTGTCTGTGGTGCCAAAGTAATTTTTGTCATTTACATTGGCATTTTAATAAAGTGTTTCCATTTTAACTTCAGATCTTACAAAAGTGGATCAGGAGTTAATAACAGAAGGACAGAACTGTTCTTGAAAGAACATGAACATCTTCGAAAGTAAGTTTTATTTTCTTCTTTTTCACCAGCTGCAGTATGAGTGGGTTTTGGTATGTTTACTCAAAGTCATCAGATCAGGTTTAATATCACGAGCGTATATTGTAAGATCTGTTGTTGAAAGAAGTCAAGAAAGCAAAGCATTGAGGAAATACGGTGTGGAACAGTAATTACAAGGTAATTATTTCTTGTACTGTAAACTGCAAAAAGCTTGAGTGCTTTGTTACAAACTTAAGGCCAGCCACAGGTCAATTACAGCTGAGACTGATTTTGTTCCAAAAGCATTAGTATTATGGTGCTCTTTTACAAATGGAAATTTGTATGTAATTGTAATTGTGCAATTATCTTTGTGGAATTTAATGTGCATGAATCACTGTCATTTTCATTGGTTTTAGCAATGTGCATGGAGGGTCTATATTTTGTACATGTTATCATTTGGATATATCATTTATGACATTTGTATATTTTTATTCATGTTGGCAGCTAATGCTTAATATTGTTCTGCTTTTTGGAATGCTTTTGAGTGTTTTATAATGAAATTAAGTAGTATCTTGTATAATTAAGTGGTTAAGTTCAATCTCCAGTTGATTTCATTTAAAAGCTAGCATATGGGGCAGTGTTACAGTTTTCCATTTGAAATCACGACAGAACTGTGCAATGAACTTTTCCTTAATGAGCACTTAGAAGAAAAATTTATATGAGTCAAAAAACAGTACTTGGGGGAGGAAACCTTAACGTGTTTTTGTTTGAAACAAAATTATGCCTGTTTCTAGAACTTATCTACCTCAGTTATAACCTCAGTAAATATATTTAAGACCAGGCTGGATAGATTTTGGCATAGTAAGGGAATTAAGGGTTATGTGAAAAGGCAGGTAGGTGGAGATGAGTCCATGGCCAGATTGGGCTCAATGGACCAGATGGCCTGCTCCTGCTCCTATTTCTTATTTCCTGTTTTTTATTTTCTTCTTTTGGTCTCTGCTTAATATTTTGACATGTTAAATTAAAAGCTTTACAAATTGGTGATGTAAATTTATTTCCGATCCATGGTAAAATGTTAACCCAGTTACATATGCTTATGCAGTTTGTTTCATGTTCTGGTATTCAGTGAAAGCCTGGATGAAGATAAAACATCTTGAAACACAAGCATTATAGTCAGATGTTTAGTGTGTACAAGATTGCTGTGATGGTAGCCTCTGGATGAGAGCGAGGGAAAAATTTGTCCATTATCTAAATAGATGATGAATAAATATGGAAATAAGAGAATCAAGGGGGAGACATAAAAACTTGTATTCAGTCATTGAAGGTAAACAGGATGAGGTTAGAATTAGAAAGTTTGAACTGGAGATAATTTTCTTTGGCGTAGAAATGTGACCGTGCAGGTATTTGGCGTGGGAGGAATTGAACCCCATTGGAGTTGGAGTTCATGATGGCCTCAAGACCAGTCAATAATAATAGGAAAGGCTAGTCATTTGCAGGTGGAGAAACCGGTATCCTATCTCAGACTAACTTTCCAGAGTATTCATTATTACCAGATTCTGTAGTTTCTCTCCAGCAGGATCCGACTTAAAGTGTTCTATTCTAGTTTCACCTATTTCGTACAATAGAGATTCCTGTATAGATATCTGGTGACCTCCAGTTTGAAATGCTGTTGTATGTTCTCCATATCTTCTGTGTTTATTGAGTTGGTGATTTTATCTTCTTAAACTGCTCTTACTGTTGTTTCTTGTGAAAAAAATTTCATTACCCTTCTCTAATGATATATTTGTTCTTTTCCACATAATATTTGAAACTCGATTTAATTCCTGTCTTCCTTTTGGTCATTTATATGCTTTCCTTTATCAGTTTGCATTTTATGCTGACGGTAAGCAGTATTGCCACGCTGTCTTTGAGTTCTGATCTTACAGCTGTCTTCGTGGTGACTAAACACCTGGTCTAACTGAATCCTGGCCGTCAAAACCAATTTCAGTTAACTATTGGGATAATGAGTACTTACAATTAATGTTTTGATACTATTTTGTCACTCCCTGATACTTGTTCTCAGATTGAGCAAAATGTGCTTAATTGTGGTGTTTTCATTCATCCATTGACAAGGCTTTTTGGTCTGTCTCTGCAGCATTTCTCAGCTGTCAGTCGACTTTAGCTCCCGTCATTTAAAGTCATTTTTATGTTATTATTTCCATTTGTGAATATTCTTGGACTCATTGCTGGCATTCCTGAATCCACTCAGCATTAATACCACTTGCAAAAAATGTGATTATTCAGTGGGGTCATCCTTTACTTATTGGAGTACCAAGGAATAAGTTCCAAGAAGAACTAACAGGAAATTTACTGTCAAAATTTATTTCTAGGTAATGTTTTGACAGATACAAGGAGAAATTCTTTGCTCGGTGATGCAAATCTTTGGACTTTTGAATGCTCAGCTGTTGGGTATATTCAAGTCTGCCTGTGATCAACCAATTTTTGCACAGTAATCAAATTGCAGAATATGAGATCAAGCGACAAAGTTGTCTAGTCGTTCTCCAATTTAATGTCTGCAGATCTTTAGAAGTTACTTAGTTCCTGTAACTTTTTCTGATTGCATTGTGAACCTCTGACAATTCTGACTGGTTGAGGTGAGGTATTTTCCACAAATGCATGTCTATCTTTGGGGCTGCAGTCTGTCCTGAAACTCACTGGAAATCACATTTATTCATTGATTTCTTAGAGTTGGATATCTCCATGCCTGTATTAATGCAATGAGTGGTTTTGTGTTTTACATGTATCACATGTTTATTTGACTAAATTCTATTGATTTAAACTTGAGAAATAATGAGAAGTGTCCAGAATGAGACATTAAGGCGCTTCTTTCATTTTGTCACATTTGTTTCCTTTATGACATTTGGTGTATTCAGCGAAGAATCTTCTCATTGCGTTTGGTGCAATTGTCACAAAGCCTTAAAAGGATTCATAGTATGGTGTAGTAGATTAAAATAAGCATCTGGAGAATTTCTTGTTCTGTACATCAGTGATGTTATGAGCTATTCATTGTAGGGAAAGATTTGATGTTTTTAATAAAAAATTACATGGATTCAAGTAGAGAAATGATGTTCCAAATTCTAAAGGGAATTGCTAGAAGCATATTGGTGTAAAATTTCCAGTTGTTAACTTGTTCTTGATTTTATTGGACAGAACATTTTAGAGGATCAAATTTTATCTTGTACTGTATGGTGGTAACTCTCACTGTCAACAGTAATTTTATAAATTTAATTTCAGCACTATGGTAAATAGAAGAAATGATTTGGTGTACAAGTTTATTGATGTAACATTGGTCAGCCTGACTATTAATATTTCTAGTATGACATTCTGCTCATGAATGTAATGCATAAAAGTTTATAAATAACATCTAAAAGCTACACTATTTTCAAATAATGTGCAGGCTTAAGACTTTGTATTCAAATCAAAATTGTACATGTTCAATTTCCATCTTGTGATTTTTTTCTAGTGTGTAATACTAAACTAGAAAATTACATAAATGTAAATAAAGGCAAGTTAACTTGATTGGGATGTAATAACTGAATATTGTCTCAAGATGGCAGAAGTGCTTAACTGAATGAGTGAAAATCTACATTGGCTCCTGTACGTGCCTGAGAGAACTGATAAATTGTGCAGAGGCCCCTCAGGCTTTAGAATTTTAGTGTATGAGATGGCCTTTGGTTTCTTCAAAGGTGGTCAAACCTGGTTATTTTAGAGAGAATTTAGTTTTAGCTGGGTGGTAGAACCTGGAGGAACTTGATGGGAATGATGGAGAATAAAATATGATTAGTGTAAGTGGGTGCTTGATTGTTGGTGCGCACTTGGGTGAGGAGGAAGATGATTAGGAGAGGCGTGTGATGGGTGTTTCTGTGCTATAGAACACAATAAATTGCTCTCATATCTAGAATTTGTCGTTTGTCATTTAGCAATAAATATAGGAAAATTCACTTCATAACTTTATTTTTAATGCCTAGTTCTACAAAAATTAAAAATTAAATGCTTTATTGAATGTGGATAGTGATCCTAAAGGCACTAATATAGGTAACATTGGGAGTGCAGGAAATGCAGAAACAATCTTCTGTGAATGTTATATTTTCTATTTATCCCTTCTGTGCCCCACCACCATCTCACCTATTTCCTATTATATTTCACTTGCCGTCAACCTATTTTTGTCCGAGTTCTCCACTTTCCAATGGTCAAGCGGCTTGTTACCAAAAGTCACAACAGTTGGAATCCTGAGACCTTGATAAACAGCAGGGGGAGTAAGAAGGCCTGGACTGATCCAACAAAATACAGGGTGCCGTCTTCCCTTCCTTTCCAGTCCTGATGAAGTGTCTCGGCCAATAAAGTCAATCACTTATTCATTTTCATCGATGCTGCCTGACCTGCTGAGTTCCTTCAGCACTTTATATGCTTTGCTCTGGATTTCCAACATCTGCAGAATCTTTTCTGTTCACATGTACAAAGTTAGAACTGCTGTGATGATGACAACAGAAGTGAATTTGTATGTGACTCATTTATGTTTGGGATAATGAAGGACCAAGGATTAGGGTATTGAAATATCTGATGATGGTCAGTTAGAGGTGTATTAGAATGCAGGGGGTGTGTGTCCATGAAGAGGTTTGGAAATATAATGACAAATTTAAAATAACAGTACTTGACGAGGTGTGTACATCAGAAGAAAAAGGAGAAAGAGTGTATGGGATACTGAGTTAGGTCAGAGCAGAACTTCGGAGCCATACTTGGAGATCACAAATAGAAACTAGTGCAAAAAGAAAGTAGAACAGATATCAAAGCTGTTTCAATAAATTTTTAGTGATTATCTTTAACCACTTATAACTAATACCTTTTTTGAAAATTTGCTGTTTACTAAGAATAAATATACCATATGGATTAACATGAGTTTCAAGATCTTTCCTCTCTGCTGACCTTTGTTTCAGAGAATCACTAAGATTTCTTAAGTTCTGGTACATCTTGTTTGAAAGCATCAAGTACAGAAACAAGGAGGAGATGCTAAATCCTGGGCTTCTGAGCACACACCACAGAGATTTTGAAAACTTAAACGATGCCAAGTTAAGATAGTTGATATTTAGCATCTGGAAAGTTGCTTTCATATAACAATTCCCAAACTGGGGTCCATGAGGTTTCGAGGTGTATAACAAAAATTCATTAGCCAGTGTCAACACAATGACATCACATTGTGGGTACGTGGCCTTGTCCTTCCATTTGTTTGATCGGGAGTTCCAACTTTATTTCCTTGTTCCAGTCTGCATTGTCACTACCCTGGTTCACTGAAGTCGAGCGTGTTGCTCGGTTTGCCTGCTCCAATGTATGTTTTTCAGTCAGGGTGAAGGGGCTTAGCCACAGCTGAGTTAGTTAAAGAAGAGATCTCATGTAAAATATTTTAGAGCAAAACACACACACAAAATGCTGCAGGAACTGAGAATCAAGAATCCCCCTTTGTTGACTTTGTTGATCGTGTCACATCTCACCTTGTGGTCAGGTTCCACTTCCAGGTGGTCTTTCTTAATTAAAGGGTCAGCACAACATTATGGGCCGAAGGGCCTGTAATGGGCTGTACTATTCTATGTTCTATGTTCTGTGAATGAGTGCACGTCCCTCCTTTTTGTCCTGCCCACTCTTATCCCCACCCTCTTGTGAAGAGACAACTGGATTGTTTGTGTTGTTAGTGCTGTGAAGTGTGATTTAAATGAAGTGTGTTTCTGATATTTTTAACAAAACAAACTCTGGTAAGCGTTTGATGGGGTAAAAATGTTGTCTGACCATCAAGTGCAGGTTCCAAAATCCTATGCCCTACTTACTGTAAACTTTCAGTCATAACTATTAAAGTGCTAGTGATTTGAAAAATAATTTGGGCGAACCTAAAAGGTGTTGGGAAAAGATTGTCCATTTCTAAGTAAACTTTAGACTTAATATTCAGAGCAGAAATATTGATTACAATAGCTCTTCTTATGGAGTTGCCTTGTTTACAATCCTTTGGAATTATAGACTATAAAATTGAGTTTTCAGAAAATCTTAAGTGAAATCCTGTTAGACTTTGTGCTTTTGATGGAGGAAACAACCTATAGCTTATCTCCTTCTGTTGCTGTACTTTAAGACATCGACATAAGAGTCGTCTGTGCAACTGAAAGACTGGGATTCATATGGTGCCAATCTTTGTTCACTTGACGAGCTTTTATAAGTTGTGGGTACTGGTTTACAAATAAGAAGCTTCCACAAAAGAATGATATGGTAATCGCCAAATAATCTGCATTTTGTGAGGTTAGTTGAAGGATAAACGTTGGTCATTATACCAAGGGAAAGTTCTCTGCTTTGAAATAATTTCTATAGTCTGCTGAGAGAAGTTCCATTTTTGGTTTAACTTCTCATTGAGAGAGGTTTGCTACTCTAGATGGTTCAACACAAAAGTCTTAGTCTGCCTTCTTGTGTTTATGTCTCTGGATTGTGGTGATGAGTTTGCAATTTTAAAATTCTGAGGGAATTGTGATAACAAGCACTTCTGTGATAACACCAAAGTATAACTGATTTTTTTTTGGTTTCCAAAGTGCACCATGAGCATCCTTGCATCGTAAAATTCGAAGGGTTTTCATCTGAGGTCCTTAAAATCAAAGCATAGCTTCTCATGTGTGTCTTCGGTTGGAGAAAAATGATCATCTGGATTAATCATTTTGTACTAGTCATGCTCTTCATTGCTCTTCCTGTCAGCATCCTTGATAAGTTCCAACCAGCAGATTTTTGTCTACTGCAAAAGAATTGCAGCAACTAATGCCAGCTTTGTGTAACTTCCAAACAGTGTATACTGGATTTTGTTCATCTAACCAGGCATAACCAAAAAATCTTCTGTTAGTTGTGCTTTTTGTCATCATTACCTCTCAGAGCCATTATGAATTCATGATTATCAGTCCAATTTTCCCAACCACTTCGTACCCCTCAAATTTACCATCCAAAGGCACAGAAAACTGAATCATCATCTTGAATTCAACATTCCTTAGGATCCTATCATTACTTATGTACAGTCAGAATTTGTGACTTTCAAAAGTTATTTTGCATAGATAGGTAGAATTTCTGTGCATTCTATGCATGTAATATTCTGATAGATTTATATTCTGTACCATCAATGATTTATTAAGTTTTATTATTTATTAATATACAGTGTGCTTCGAGCCACACCACACAGCAATCCCCCAAATTATTCATGGGACAATTTGCAATGACCAATTAACCTACCAACTGGTAAACCTTTGGATCTTGGAAGGAAACTAGAGCGCCCAGTGGAAACCCATGTGGTCATGGGGATAACGTACGAACTCCTTACAGACAGTGGCGAGAACTGAACCCTGGTCGCTGGTACTGTAAAGTGTTGTGCTAAATACTATGCTACTGTTCCTGTGATGTCAATGAGTAAAATGAATAAGTTTTAAGGAATCCTGTAAATGAGTAAATTATTTACCATCTTAATTTGTTGTAGATGATTGGCTCTTCTACACTTTGCAAAGCATGCGCCCAGGTGACAAACTCAGATAAAGTGAGCCTTACCCAATCACAGTTCAAAACTAATAGCAACATGGGGAATGATTTTTCTACTCTTAACTGACTACTACTACATCAACTGAACTGATTTAAATTATTCATTTCTTCTTTCGTGTTTAAAAGGTTTTATTTGTATTTGAATCACGTGAACTCAGGAAACTGTAACTGGTGCGTCTGGATGCATTAAAAGGGTGTGCATTGTTTTTCCTGCACCTGGAGTAGTCTATTGGTCCATTTCTATTATTCTTCCTCATTAACCTTAATATTTTTCCTTGTATGGTTGATCATGTGCCTAAAGATCCTAACTCTAAACTGGGTAATTGTTAATCACGTCTTAAGTTCCTTGCCTATTATGAACACAGGCAATGTATGTTGGAAATCTGGTGGTAAATGGCATCATAATGAAACCTGAGTTTTGTCTGACTGTAGTAGTGCACAAGAGTCAATTTGCAGCAGTGACGCTGAAGTATTCATTATTGAGACTTGGTGTCAGTTCACAGGCCAGCAATCAAACTTTCATTTGTAATTTGCTTTTCATAAGGCCTAAAATATTTTCCTGTGCTTTCTTGCTAATATATCTATTCAATTGCATGTTTAATTTATTAACATTCTTGATAGTCTAAATTTGTCAAAAATTGATTGAAAAATATCAGTTTTTATTTTATCTACACAAATATTAATACATCTTTTGTGTATTATTTTCTTTATATAGATTTAGAAGTTGTATACGAGGGGTGATTGATAAGTTCGTGGCCTAGGTAGAACGATTCAATTTTAGAAAACCTAGCACATTTATGTTTCCTACATTTACGTTTCCTACATTTACACAATTAGTCCAGCAGGCATGGAGCATACAGATCCCTTCTTTGTAGAAGTCAGCGTCTTGGACCTCCAGAAGTGGTCCACAGCAGGGGTGATTGATAAGTTTGTGGCCTAAGGTAGAAGGAGATGAGTTATTTTCAAACTTTCTGTATTTTCACTCAAAGAGTTGAACTGTACGTGCATGTAACAAGAGCTGTATAACTCATCTCCTTCTACCTTAGGCCACGAACTTATCAATTACCCCTGCTGTGGACTACTTCTACAAAGAAGGGATCCGTATGCTCCACGACCGCTGGACTAAGTGTGTACATGTAGGAGGGGGCTACATGTGCACATGTATGTTGAAAAAAATAAATGTGCCAGGTTTTCTAAAATTGACTCCTTCTACCTTAGGCCACGAACTTATCAATCACCCCTGGTTAGATTTTTTTTCTACAGTGCCTTACAGACAAGCTGTCGATACCCAGGCAATAGGAGCAATAGCATTATCAACTGTCTTGAAGTGCACTGTGATGTGGAGAAGCTCTTGGACTACATCAGGATAATCAGAGTATCCAGAACATCTAAGAGCTGGTTAAGCACAATACAAAACATTCTTCCATTGAGGGTATTTGAACTCTGCATCAGAATTAGTTCAGTGAGTGTTTGAAAATTTGGTAAATGGAGTTCTTTTTAGAAAAGTGAGTGGAGTACAAAGGACCTAGGTGTTCTTGTGCATGGAACTCAGTTTGTAAGCACATACAGCCGGTGTAGATAGGAAGCAATGGTAGATTTGTCTTTATTGTACAGGAAATGTTTAAAATACAGTATTAGGTTTGATATCACTGGCATATGTCATGAGATTTGTTAACTTAGCAGCAGCAATACATGATAATGTAGAAAGAAAAAAGTAAGTAAATCAATTATAGTAAGTCTATGTATATTAAATAGTTAAATTAAAAATAGTGCAAAAACAGAAATATGAAAAAAGTAAGATTGTGTTCATAGGCTTAATGTCCATTTAGGAATCGAGTGGCAGAGGGGAAGAAGTTGTTCCTTGATCGCTGAGTGTGTGCCTTCAGGCTTCTTACCTCCTTCCTGACGGTAACAGTGAGAAGAGGTCATGTCCTGGCTGATAGGGGTCCTTAATATTGGACACTGCCTTTCTGAAGCACTGCTCCTTGAAGATGTCTTGGATACTATAGAGGCTAGTACCCAAGATGAACTGACTAATTTTGCAACTTTCTGTATCTCCTTTCAATCCTATACAGTAGCCTCCCTCCCCGCGCACCCCCCCCCCCCTTAACCAGACAGTGATGTGGTGATGTAGCCTGTCAGAATATTCTCCACGGTACATCTGTAGAAGTTTCAGGTGATGAACCAAATCTCCTCAAACTCCTAATGAAATATAGCCACTGTTTTGCTGCCTTTATAGCTGCATCAATATGTTGGGACCAGGTTAGATTCTCAGAGATCTTGACACCTGGGAACTTGAAATTGCACTCTCTCTGCATTTCAGATCCTTCTATAAGTATGGTTTCGTGTTCTCTTATCCTTCCTTAAGTCCACAACCAGCTCTTTCATCTTACTGATGTTGAGTGTAAGGTTGTTGCTGCAAGGCCACTCAACTAGCGGCTATGTCTCGCACACAAGAGAAAAGCTGCAAATGTTGGAAATCCGAGCAACACACACAAAATGCTGGAGTAACTCAGCAGGCCAGGCAGCATCTGTGGGAAAAAAACAGTTGACTTTTCGGGCTGAAACCCTTCAGCAGGATTCCTGTACACCCTCTCATCTTCATCTGAGATTATGCTAACAATAGTGGTATCATTGGCAAATTTATAGATGGCATTTGAGCTACACCTAGCGGCACAGTCATGGGTACGGAGAGAGTAGAGCAGTTGGGTAAGCACAATCCCTGAGGTGCACCAGTGTTGATCGTCAGCAAGGAGGAGATCTGATTACCAATCGGCATAGATTGTGGCCTTCCAGTTAGGAAGTCAAAGATCCAATTGCAAAGGGAGGTACAGAGGCCCAGGTTCTGTAGCTTATCAATCAGAACTGTGGGAATGATGGTGTTAAATGCTGAGCTGTAGTCAATGAACAGCACCCTGACCTGGGTGCTTATATTGTATAGGTGATCCAAGGCCGTGTGAAGAGCCATTGAGATTGCATCTACTATAGACCTATTGTGGCAAGAGGCAAATTGCAGTGGGTCTTGGTCATTGCTGAGGCAGGAGTTGATTCTAACCATGACCAACCTCTCAAAGCATTTCATCACCATAGATGTGAGTGCTACTGGACAATAGTCATTAAGGCAGCTCACACTACTCCTCCTGGACACTGGTATAATTGTTGCCCTTTTGAAGCAGGTGGGAACTTCCGACTGTAGCAGTGAGAGGTTGAAAATGTCTTTGAATACACCTGCCAGTTGGTTGGCACAAGTTTTTAGCCTTACCAGGTACTTCATCGAGGCCTGCTGCCTTATATTGATACAATTGTATAAAGTATTGTTGAAGCTACAATTGGAATACTGCATATAGTTTTCATCCCCTTATTTAAGAAAGGAAGTGCTACCACTGGGGGCAGTCCAAAAGAGAATCACTAGACTAATTGCAGAGTTCTGCAGATTTTCCTGCTGTGAGCAATGTTTGATCTGTGTTCTTTAGTGTTCTGAAGAATAAGAGGAGATCCTTTGAAAATTTACAAGTTCCTAAGGAGGCACGACAGGGTATTTGTTGAGATCTTCTCACTGTTGGGAGAGTATTGAACAAGTGGTCATAGTCCCAACAAAATGGGACACCTACTGTACTGGCACAGAATTAAACAAGTCTATTGTAGTCTATTGATAATTAGAATGCAAATGCTAATTAACAGTAGAGTATATCCTGGCTGGATGTAATGAGAACTTCTTGAATTCATCATTGTGGGATTAAATGTCCAAAATAGAGTGAACAATCTCATTTTTATCTACCATATTCTTCAGACTCTTCCAGTGGAATGATATTATTTGATGGGTGAATGTTGGCCAGAACCCACAAGACCCCTTCTACTCATATCTTTTTTTGTTCATTTGAGAGGGCAAATTGCCCTCGAGTTCATGTTCTATATAAGAATAGGCATCTCCAATATTTCTCCAGGGTATGATTGGGAAGGAGCAAGCTGATTTAATGTTTAAAGTGTCACGTGACTGGCAACAATGAATATAGAAATGAGTCAGGTTTTATAAACAAATAAACATTTATTAAACTCTGCTCAAAATTAGTAAAAAGATAAACAAACGAAAACCTTAACCGGAACTAAACTGCTATGCAGCCATTTAACAAACCGCCAAACTCAGTACTAGTTCTTAAAGTGGTAAATGCGGACACAGTCTTAAGGTGGTAAATTAGAACACAGTTCTTAGAATGGTAAATTTGAAAGTGCAAGATATTTATACAGTCAGTTAGGAGAGACTTTCCTGAAGTAAAGAATTCCTCGAAGACTGGACGTCACTGCTGATCCCAGCCGAAACCTGCCTTGTCCGCAGGACTCATGACGACGAAAATAAAACGGTTTAAAGGCACTGACCTTTTTCCTCCGTAGACTAGATACTGCACAACCTTTTCTGCTGCTTTTAGCAGAGGTTATCTCATGCAGATCACTCTTGCTTGAACAAATTCAATAATGGTCGATCCTCTCCAAAACCGCCAATCAACTCTTTCAGGTTCCCGTCTTCACTCTCCAATACTACTGAAAAGATACATCAACAAACCTGGCAGCGATTGGTGAAATTACCGGCCCAACACTTCGGTACCTTACAATAGAAAGTAAAACTCCGTTTTAAAACGAAACTGCATCATAAAAAAATACGCAGCAATACAGAGTAACTGATGAACTAAACTTAAAACTCAACTGGGAAAACTAACTGCGTCACCAGGGGTCTACCCTTATATATACTTGTTGAGAACAGGTCATCACGTGCCCTCACATCGGCGGGAAAATTTACATCATGTGACCTCCGCAAGACCATTACATCATCCTCATAAGATAGTCACAAGATATCCATGAGGTATGTAACAAAAGTATAGAAGTCTTGTTACAATTGTACAGAGTATTGCTGAAGCCACAACTGGAATACTACATATAGTTTCTATCCCCTTATTTAAGAAAGGAGGTGCTACCATTGGAGACAGTCCTGAAGAAATTCACTATCTATAACTATAAGGATTCAAATAATGGGAAATATATTTTGGTAGAAGCATTTTTGTGATTTTCTTTTAATGTTTCTGACTTTATCTTTGTTAGCATGCTAACTCATGCAATCAGATCACAGTTGATATCCTTTAAGTTGGCTGTCTGCAAAGACTCGAGAGACAACATTCAAATTACATAAGGTCTTTGAAAATAGATAAAGCAGCATAAAACTAAAACAAACTAAACAGTTGAATGCTGTTTATTAGTATTTAAAAGATGAATTCATGTTTTGTGTAATTTTAAATTTCTTAATAAATATCTGTTTATTTACAAACGTTTGTAATTCCTCAAATTGTTTTAAAGTTTGGATTGTTAGTTATTATGTATTTTAAATCTCAGATGCCAATACTTTGAGCTTCTGATCCATTTAGTGATCCAGTGTGTTAACCTAACTAAAGCTTAATTTAATGTCAGATACCTGCCAAATAAAAATATCCAAAATTTGAAATAAAAAATCCCAAACTATCCAAATTAGAATCAATATATACCTAAATATCATTTCAATTTATATTAGCTATAATACCCCTAATGTCCCTCAGGAGGGAAAAAAAGTTTCTGCACAGTACCTTAAGATAATTCAAATTTTTAAAAAATCTTGCATTAATGTAGCATCTTTGCATATCCACACAGTGTACCGAAATATTTCCTGAGATTTTTGAAATGGGGTATTTGATGTTGATAGTCCAATCCCACTAACATGTAGATGAAATGAGCAACCTGAATGTTTTGTTGGGAAAAACAACTGAGCAAGCCAACTTTTTGAGATTTTGTGATATCTCTGAATTGAGTGGTGGATTTTTGTTTTCTGTTGATCAGGTGATATGGCAGATGATGTCTTGATCTAAAAATATACTAGACGTACAGTATTGCTTCACTGTGGCCTTGAAGTGTCAACCAAATTTAATGGATTCTGTTTTCAATGAAGTATATTTAATTCTGAAACTTCACTGAAACTGAAAAATGCTGAATTATAAATTATCACACATTTGCATAATTAGTTTTTTCCCATTTTTTTTCCTGATCCATCTGGACCCCATCACCCTATTTCTTTCCCCTTACCCACCATCTGACAACCACCCACACATTCCTCCTACTGGTTTCCTTCCTCGGTGTCTTTACTTTATGTTTCTCTGACCACTTCTGTCATATTCCATCTTCTTCAGCCTGTTGTTACATTCACCTATCACCCATCAGCTGCATCCTTTCTTCTCCCCCGCCACTCTGCCTTTTCTATTGGCCATTTCCTCTCTTTCTTTCCAGTACAGGTGAAGGGTTTCAACACCAAATATCAACTGTCCATTTCCCTCCATTGGTGTTGCCTGACCCACTGAGTTCCACAAGCTGCTTTGTGTTGGCAGAGAATTAGTTCAGTTGTTTTATATGAATATTCGTTTTAGTTTGCTGTAGAGTTAGAGACACCTCAACAGGATCTATGTAGGTTGAATGAGTTCAAAGACATCTGCCAGATGAAGTATAATATGGGAAAATATTGCTGGAAAAATTATCTAAATGGTGAGAGGTTGTAGTGCTCCAATATGCAAAAGGATTCTGAGTATGCCAAATAATTTGCAAAAAAAAACTGGTATTGAGATATAGCATGTACTTAGTTACTTCTTTATTGCAAGGGGAACTGAATACAAAGTATGGAGCGTAAGCTTCAGTGATACATGGTACTGTTAAAGTTGCATCTTTCAATTCAATATTGGTCCCATTATTTAAGGAAGGATGTTAGTACATTTTAAACAATTCAGAGATGTTCACCAGACTGCTGTCTGCATTGGGCAGGTTGTTAGCAAAGGTTTTAAACCACTGAAATATGGCATGGTGATCTAATTGAAATTTGTAAGTTCCTGAGGAATCTTGCTAGGTTGTACTTCGTGAGGGCATTTCATCTTGGAGAACTTACACTGAGGTCATGGTTTTAAAATCAAGAGTTGTCTGTTTATAACAAAGTTAAGAGTTCAGTGGCATATTTTTGTCATGATTCTAAGTAATTCTTTACCTCAATAGATACCTAAAGAATCTTTTATGTAAAAATTTTTACAGGTTTCTGTTATTTCTTGTTGCAAAATATTCAGCTTGGTATCCAGCAGTATGATTTTTTTTAGTAATCTGTAAAAAAGAATGTATATAAATCTTAGAGATGGTTTTAGTTGTATTTACAAGGCAAAGAGAAGGAAAAAGCAAACATTGCCACACAAGGCAGTGGAATGAAAGGTAAACCAATATTTGACATTTTAAATGGTTCAGGAGGAGACAGAAGTGGGTAAGGCATGCGAGTCTGTCAGAAGGTATTGATGTGAAAGGCATTGATGATGGAAGCAGATGGTGACTCTTTAAGAAAGGTGTTGAGAGAAGCCTGGAAATTCCACTGCTTTTGTTCTCACAATTCTCAATAGCAATGAATTCTCAGCTCAATACCACAAGCAGCCTTTTTGCTATGTCCCATTTCAGAAAGTCTCTGTTCTGAAAATACTTGCACATTTAGATTTTATGACTCTTGATGTTCATCTTCCAATTCAACTGCTGCCCCTTTTGTTAGCTTCTTAATCTCCTCAATTACAAGTTCTTTTGATGATCAAAGAGCCTCCTTGACCCTTTTCATGTCAATACTTTCTTGGCACTAGTTCCATCATGGAAGTCAGTCATTGCTTCAGGTCATAACTTCTGCTGAATACCATTCATTGTCCTATACTTCACTTCATCCTAAGCAGTGGCTGTAGTGTAAATTGCTCCTTTGTGGTGTACTGTTTCTATACCTGGATGACTATACCTTGCATCTCTCTACCAAAGGATGTGTCAGGTGCTCCTTCCCTCCGCTAGCTTGCAGATAATCCTTGGGCAAGTTGTAGCGCCGCTTAGCCCCCTGATCAAGGTCATGTGAAGCCAAGGGAGCAGGTGGTGGATGGTTGTATGAGCAACTTATGCAACCACTGACGCTAGACAGATAATTTCTGAAGAGTATTGATAATGGTTGGAGTAATCCATCTTGTAAAGACACTACTCAGAAGAAGGCAATGGCAAGCTACTTCTGTGGAAAACTTGCAAAGAACAATCATGGGCATAACGACAAATACCAAACTAATAAACTTCTATACCACAATAAATGTTAGTGAATCACCTTTTTTAATCATACAGTGCCCATCTTTGAATGTCAGAAGTAATCTTGATCTATAGGCTGCAATATGTTTGTAGCGTTGTTTAGCAAAATGTAAACCTGATGTGTTGCTGTCTACATCAGTGACAGACTCTGGTTAAGAAATCCGACTAAAATTATCACTAAAAGTACCTTTTCTGAGGTAAGTTGTGTTGCATTATTGCCGCAAACTGTGATGGGCCAGCAATGGCGAGGTGCGTTCAGGGAATGAGCTGAGATGGTGTGTTGCAGATGGAGTTCTGTTACTTGTGCAACTAGCCTGTTTGTGAGTTTGGATCGCTGTGGGCACCGAGAGACAGGGCCCAGGTGGAGGAGATTTGATGCCCGTACAACTGGCCTGGCTGCAAGGTTGGAGTGCTCTGAGCACCGGGCCGATTCGAAGAGCTTAAGAGCAGCTTTGAGCTGGGCAGTGAAATCTGGGCTTGGAGCAAATCGCTAGGTGGCATGGTCCAGGCCCCAAATCCTTTGCGGTTGTCAGGTCCTAGAGTAGGGTAAGATCCGCAGTTTAGACAATTTAAACTGGCCAATATCGGATGTGAGGGCCAATTTCACTTGTTCTCCGTGGTGTTCAGTCCTCTCTCCAGGATGCTGGAGCCTTTTGCTGTTCCGTTGTTTGGCTAATTTAAACACTGGCCCAGATGGACTGAAAGGACTCAGGGCAAGAGTCGATTTCCCTCGTTCTCCATAATGGTCACTCCTCTCTCCGTGGCGCTGTGGGTATGAAGACTACCTGGCTGCTGTGCTCCATGCCTACTAATATGATGAACTGATAAATGAGGTTTTGGGCCTGAGGTTCAGATCTGAGGACTAAATTTTGGTTTGGTATGTTGTTTGCTTCAATTGTTTGCATGATTTGTGTTTTTTTTCATTGCACATCAGGTGTTGATCTTTTTTTTCTTCAAGTGGGTTCTTTCAGGTTCTTGCTTTGTGGCAACCTGTGAGCAAATAGATCTCAAGGTTGTATAATTATACATTCTTTGATAATAAAGTACTTTGAATCTTAGTAGACAATCCACAAAGCCTTGTTATTCAAATCTTTCTCCATAACATGTTCAGTTGCAGTTTAAATATATTCCTTAATGTTATTGCAGCAAACGTTTGTTGTCTTCCAAGCCTGACAATTAGCTTTAAGTTAAACTGGCAGAGCTTCCTTCAGTGTGCCTTTCTGATGCTCCAGGATTTTCTAATGGAAGTAGTTTAAACTTGAAATTATTACCTTAATTTGCCACCAAAGCATTGCCCCCAAAGAACAAACAGTTCTTAAACCCTGGAGTGACTTGTTGGTTTGTGATATGAAGGTACTTTCCACTAATTTCTTCCAATTAAGTCCAGTCGCAGTAACATTAAGTATTTGTCAAAATGCATTGCCACCATCTGTTATGATCTTCTGATTTTCAGGATATTGTTGGACATCAGCAAGATCTGCACTGGCAACCTGTCCAAAATCTTAAGCAAATGTAAATGTAACTTCGTTTAAAAAAAAATCAAGCCAGCCGTGGTTAGCAAGAAACTGGTTACTTTCACCCATTAGAGATAGATTCAGCACATCTTTGCCCGCCATGGTACTTAAAGTTCTGCATGATGCATGCCTTCTTTTGAAAGATGCTAGAGAAGAGAGGTCTCTGGGCATTTTGATCCTTGATCCACATGCTAAAGTTCTTCTCCATTTTCTCCATTATTCAATCTCTACCTCTTGTGATGTTATGGCAAGAGCTGACAGGTCACGACTATTTTTGTTTCCTTTTTATTGTTCACAATGGCAGTGATGATTGACTTTGTCAATAACAGCTATCTGCTCTCCTCTTTTCATTCTTTGCACAATATCCAGCTTTATTTCCAGTGTGTGCTTTCCTTTAGTGAGATAGGTGGTGAAGTTGGTGCTGGACATCAGACTCCTCATTTGCTGGGGTTACGATCACCTGCATTCATCAGAATACTGGTTGGCTTCAAAAGCTATTGCTTGTAGAACTGAAGCTCTGAGGTTGTGTTATAAGATGTAAAGTGTATTCCCTGTTTTTTGTTGCAGCAAACAAAAATTTTGTTCAGTGATATATTAAAATCTTTAATTGTGAAGAAGGTTGGTAAACTAAATGTTTGCTGTTAGTGACCTATATTGTGGTTACTATTCTGTATATTTGAGTGCAAAATGTGAGTACTTTTTACAGCTACTGTTTTATTTTCCTTTTGAGTTCATTGTCATTATCAAACAATGGAGAATATCTTAAAGTGAAGGAGTGTTGAAAGAGAATAGAAAACTTGAAAGAGGAGAATGATTTAAGAATTTACTTTTTCATCTATTGCATTTCATCTTTCACTTTAATGATGAAATTTCTGTGGCATTTTGTAAAAAGTCATTGACTGAAAAGTAGACCCTGGGGATGAATACAGATATTGTTTACTATTGCTTTGAATCCCTTGAGTTATAATTCACCATAAATTATTTGGTGGAAGAACAGATGTCCGATTTTTTTTCCTGTTAATTTTTCTGAGCATGATGTGATGCGTAACTTGTTATCAGTTCCCCTGATACCTCAGTGAATTCAGTTAGAGGTGACTAGACCATTTCTGTTTTGTACCAAAGAAGCTGTTATCTGTTGTAATGTCAGCAGGGTTGCTAGAATTGGTTTAATCTCTTTTAGGTTAAAGAGGGTGGTGGAATTGTTTAGAGTGCTGTTTAGAGTTTCTCACATTTTCTGTTTTTTTTAAACAGGTCAGACAGCATCTATAGAATGAGATACAGAATTAACACTTGAAGTCAGAGACACTTCACCTTTTCGCAGATATTGAGCTGTTGAGTGTTTCTAGTATTTTCTATTTTTATTTCCGATCCCCAGATTTATTTTGTTGGTGACTGTTTAAGGCAAGCTTGCCAGTATGCATATGAATATGCATTGTGGGCTTGATTACAGTTTTGAAAGAAGCACAGCCCTGGGCTTCCATGAAGTAGGTTTCAGCAAGGTGGTCACTTGGAACTATGGAAGGGGGAAAATAGGCCTGAAAAAATATGCATTAGTCACAAATGGCAAGGTTTCTGCTGGTAAATATGTAGTTCATATTTAAAATGTTATTAACTTTTTGCAAGTTACAAGACACCCCTCCGCCCCCACTTTCACTCCCAAGTTAATTAGCTGTAATAAACTAGTGGTATGTCATCTAAAACTTCGACAAACTTCTAAAGGTCCACAGTGGAGATTAATCCTGACTGATTGCATCACAGCCTGGTATGGAAACACCAGTGCACATGATTGGGCAAGTCTACAAAAAGTAGTGGATACAGCCCAATCCATCACAAGCAAAGCCCCCCCCTATTATTGAGCACATTTACAAGGAGTCCTCAACGATCCTTATCATCCAGGCCATGCTCTCTCCTCGCTACTAACATCAGGCAAGAGGTTTAGGAGCCTTGGGTCACACACCACCAGATTCAGGAACAGCTATTGCCCTACAACAGGAGTCCCCAACCTTTTTCACACTGCGGACCGGTTTCATATTGAGAATATTCTTGCGGACCGGCCGACTGGGTGGGGTGGTGGCAGGGTTGCCAACGGACAAGAGTAGCAGTCAAATATGCTGGGTTTTCCCCAAAAAAGACTACAATGACCATGAAGCCTTGCGCAGGCACCAGTGCGCATGCGTGATTTGGCATGCGTGTACGATTTTTTTTCTGCAAACCGTTTTTGGTGATTCTGTTCGGGGGGGGGGCGGTCTTATTCACGACCGGAATATCGGTGATAAGTGGCTAATACACTCAATTTCCTTTCTAAAAGGATTTATCTAATGGATTTAATATTAAACACACAGCGCATATTTTCCTCGCATGAATATAGCGATAAGTCAATTATCAGGGGAGCTTGAAATAAGTGTTGAACGAACTTCCAGTAGAAGTGGTAGAGGCAGGTTCGATATTATCATTCAAAGAAAAATTAGAGTAGGTGAGAGTAGCATTCGGCACGGACTAGAAGGGGAGAGATGGCCTGTTTCCGTGCTGTAATTGTTATATGGTTATATAAGTCAATAGTATCATAACATTTTAAGTAACGTTTGGATATTAAACACACAGCACATGTTTTTCCCATATGAACATATAAAATCATTGCAACACACCAATATCGCTGAATCAGTGGGAGCCCTGGGCTTGTGTTCCTGCAACAACATGGTCCTATCGAAGGGTGATGGGAGACAGCAACAGTCGAACGGGCTTGCTTATGTCCAGTCTGTTCCGCAGTTTAGTTTTCGTTGCATTCATTGCAGAGATATGTTGGAAATGGAAACAACGTTTTCAGTGCTTTTGTGGCTATCTCAGGATTTTTAGCCTTGACTTTGATCCAGAATGCCAGCAGAGATGTTATGTCAAACATACTTTCCAGCCCGCCGTCATTTGCAAGCTCGAGGAGTTGATCTCCTTCCTGCGCTGACATGGATGACGTGCGGGTAATGACCTCGCATGCGTAATGGCTCAACAGTGGCTGTGACAGGGAATGAGGGAAGGTGCAGCTAACTCATATCGCCAAATCATACAGCTTCCGCGCGGCCCGGTAGCGCATGCATTGCGATTGCGGCCCGGTACGGTCCGCGGCCCGGTGGTTGGGGACCGCTGCCCTACAACCATCAGGCTCCTGAACCAGCATATAACTTCACTCACCTCAAAACTGAACAGATTCCACAGCCTTTGGACTCGACAACTCAATATTATTTATTTACATTTTCATTTGTCTTTTGTTTATCAGTTTTTGTTACTTATAGCCTTTCATAAACTCTAATGTATTTCTTTATTTTCTTTGTAAATGCCTGCAAGAAATTGAATCTCTAGTATGTGATGATATGTACATATCTTGATAATAAACTTATTTTAAACTTTAAATAGTGAAGTTTTGATCATCCACAGTCTGATTGTTCAGAAATCACTGAGGCCATAGGTCCCATGCTCACTTTAAACACACCCATGCCCCAGTTCCCATACCCCTTTTTAAAATACCGAAGCCCTGGTTTCCATGGAAAGAAAACTGATTGAGGCTGTACTATCAAATCTGATAGGGAAAACAAAGGATGCAAAGTTTCAGTCTTCAAATTTTAAACTTAAATTTTCAGCAGTTTCTCCAATCTGTTCAAGCGTTTGTGCAGCTGTTAGCAATCCTGAGGTAGCATTTAATATCAATATTCATGGTTTTATAGGGCTAATTCAGGTTATTTTTACTTGCAATTATAGGATTCTTGCCATCTGCTCTGAGGAGCTTTAAGGCTTCCAGAGGGATTTACATATCTGTTTTGATTAACGGATGAAGAATCAATGTATTCATTGTAAAGATGAAGGCTGCTGCACTTAGTTATCAGATATATTCCTGGATCCCTTGGGAGGACGATAGCTTCTTGTCATCAACAAGTATCAACTCTCTGTGACTGACAAATTATTTTATTCAATATAAGCCAAATTGGTGGGAGCAAATATTCTAAATTAAGGTATCATAAGTTTCTTTAACCTTGTGTCAAAATAGCATTTTTTTAAAAAACTTGAATTGCAATATTCTTTGTGTGATGGGGATATATTGTTCTGCCATCTTGAGACTCCAAAGAGCTTGAGGGGAGGAGGAGGAGTAGGAAGAGCTGTTGTAGTATTTTCTTGCTACAGATGGGTAGATAACAGCTAAAGCAGGTGAGGATGTAACCCTCGACTAGAGAAGAGAGGCTTGAAACAAATCACTGTAAAATGCTTCAGAACCACTGTAACAGGGAAGGTGTAATAGCTACTTGTCTTATAACGTTGCTCAAGGAAGTCATTTGTGACAGCCCTCTGGGAAACCATCCCTTTTCACCCTCTTATTTCCCTGACCAACTCCAATTTATTCTCCTTCACACACCCCCTTTGATTCTTTTAGCCATTAGCGTACATTAAGTGGTAATTTACAATAGTCATTTAGTCATGGACATAGATTATTACAGCACAGAAACTGGCTCTTCATGCCAACCAGCCTATGCTGAGTACAGCATCTTCCCTGCTCATCCCAGTTGCCATGTTTGACCTATAACCCTCCAAGCCCCTCCCTTTCATGTACCTCTCCAAATGCCATTTCCTCTTCTGGCAGCTCGTTTCAGGTATCTACTGTTGTCTGTGTAAAGAAGTTACCTCTCAGGAATCTTTTAAATCCCTCATATCTAAATCACTTACATATGTAATGAATAACAGAACCGAACATTGACACCCTACTAGTCACAGGCCTCCAGTCAGAGAATCGGCCTACTGCCATCACCCTCTGCTTCCTATCACTGAGCCAATTCTGAATCCATTTGTTATCTCCCCTGAATCCGATGCAACCTAACCTTCCAGATCAGCCTGGCATCAGAGAACTTGTCAAAATCCACATAGGCAACATCCACTGCCCTACCTTTTATCTATCCCTTTCGTTACCTCTTCGGACAAACCCAAAGATTGTTGTACATGACTTCCCAGGTACAAAACCATATTGACTATTCCTGATCAGATCTTGATCATGTGATGGTAGATCTTGTCTCTTGGAATTCTTTCAGTAACATACCTGAAACCAAAGTCAAGCTCACTAGTCTGTTTTCTCTGGCCTGTCTTTACTAATGTTCTTAGGAGTCTGTGGAAATTCAACATGTTGTCTAAAACTTTGTCAAACTTCTACAGATGTGTAGTAGAGAGTGTATTGACTCACTGCATCACAGCCTAGTATGGAAACACCACTGCCTTTGACAGGAAAATCCTGCAAAAGGTAGAGTATTTGGGCCGGCACAACACAGGTAAACCCCTCCCAACCATTGAGCACAGCTGCATGAAATGCTGTCGTAGGAAAGCAGCATCCATCATCAGAGATCCTCACCACCCAGGCCATGCTCTCTTCTCATTGCTGACATCAGATAGGAGGTACAAAAACCTTAGGACTTGCACCACTGGGTTCAAGAACAGTTACTATCCCTCAGCCATCAGACCCTTGGTTAAAAGGGGATACACTCACTTACCCATCCTTTGAGATATACCTACATTCAGTGATCTCACTTGAGGAACTCTTTATCTCATTATCTCATGTTTTCGTTATTTATTGCTATTTATATGTATTTGCATTTGCATAGTTTGTTGTCTTCTGCACTCTACTTGATCTTTAAACAATCCTCTTAGAGTTACGATACTATAAATTCACTGAGTAAAATGAATCTCAGGGCTGTATATGCCAACACACGTGTAGTTTGATAATGAAACTTACTTTGAGCTTTGAATAATGGAACAACATTAGTCTTCTGGAACTTCACTAGTGACTAACGGTGAAGCAAAATCTCCAGTTTCTTCCTTGGCCTCCCAAAATGTCCAAAGGTGCTCTTGATCAGACTCTGGAAAAATGCCCACCTCAGTCCGCTTTATGGCTGCAAGTACCTCATTCCTTGTAATATACATCTGATCTAAGACCTCACTACTTACTGCCCTCATTCCTTTGGCTTCCATGATAATAAAACACCAGAGATGAATGGATGTTAAAGTCTTGATCACCTTCTGCGGCTCCACTCTTGTATGGCGCTGATGGTCTTAAAGAAGACCTAGTCACCATTTTACTGTCAATGTAACTGAAGAACCTCCCACCCCCTCACTCCCCGTCCTTCCCTCCCCCTCCCCGTCCTTCCCTTAACCTGCCCCCCTCCTCTGTCCCCATCTCCTCCTCTCCTCCCTCCCCTCAGCCCCACTCCCCCACCCCCACTCGCACTCTCACTCCCTCTCCCTTGTTCTAATGTTGTTAAATGCAAATATAAATCTTTTAAATGTTATTTATTGCTTTGTTCAGCAGCTTAATGTTTTAATTGCCTTTCATGGCAACCCAGCTAGTCCCGTGTTCTTGTTTTGATTCTGTGTATAGCGTAGCACAAGCTCTTTGGAACGGGTTTTGAAATTTTCTTGTCTTTACAAATTTGGCTTGTTCTGTTACTGACTCATTTTACAAACGTTGTGGATCATCTTAAATGTTTTTCAGCTTAACATTAACACTGTCAGGTTGATTTTATGTCTGAAGATTCCATCAATTACAATGGTAGCACAACGTTATAAACATTTCCACTTTTGGTGTCCAATCTTGATATGGCCATCACTTGTGGATGCAAACTTGCCCAAATATGTTAATGCCTTTAAAGATTTTTCTGTGTCATTAGATGGCTGTTTATATGTCTTCTACGAATACATTGAAGATTATGTGTTTGATTTTGATCTTGGAGGCTCTTTGTGCAAATACATTCTTCTATGAACAAAATGGATCTCATTTTCTATCCTGACTATATTTATTAAAATCTGTAGCATAAATTTGTGAAGCATTCTTCAATCAGCCTTTCTCTCAGAAATTTTCAACTACTACACTAAAGAACAATTCACAAGTGGTGCTTTGGAGACAATAACTGGGAGAAAAAAAAGTAATCATCAGACTGGTGTTCATGACATTTATCCTATCCTTGCTGTTTTTTTTATTTTGCTCTGATAATACTAATGAACAATGCAATCAGTTTTCTACCTAATGCATTATTGCTGATCAATGAGACACTCCCACCTTAGCCTGAATTACTCTATAGCTCTGCTAAGCAGCGCATTGAGATAACCTGTCCCAACACATTGTAACTAACCCCCTTAGTATCCTGAAAATCAGATTTCCAGCAGACCTATACTTTAATAGATTTATTAATGGGGAAGCTAGTGCATTTCCAGAAGTAAATTCGGTTCTGTTTTTGTTTCTGTTAAAATTGAATGAAATTATTCAACATATGTTGCACATATGCTGCAAGAAAATCTTAGTGAGGAAATTTGTTAGCAGGAAATATATTTTCCATCTTTCCTTTGACTTCATTTTTTTTCTAGGTTGTTCTGTAGCCATGATTAATGGTTTGAAGCCAAAGGAAATTTAATAAAGAAGATTCTTTGCTCTTCGTTCAGAATTTAATCAACTTTTTTTGCTTCAAAGTTGTTGGTTATTACATGTATTTAGTTTATTCAAATGCACAATGGGCTTGATCTTCTCGGCACCTTCAACGTGGCCTTTATTTTAACCTCGGCAACATATTTTGTTGATTTGCAAGGATTGTAAAATTCCCTCAAGTTTAGTTGTCCACAGAACTTCATCTCCAATCCGTGTTTGTTTCATAACATGAAGCAAGCTGCAATGTTAACCAATGGGACTGTAACAAAACTATTCTCAGTGGTGTTTAAAACTTTTCCTAATATTTATTGCTGCCATGTTGCTGTTTGCCTATTGCAAATTTCCCATGAGTGGAGTCTTTATTTTACAAAATATGTGCGTCCTTAGAAATACTTATTACCTGAGAAACATATTATCACAATAGCAATTTTTTGGGGGAAAATCAAATTGCTTAATTTTGTATATAATAATTATTTTGAAATAACTTTGATAATCTAGCATCAGATCTAGCACCAGTTTATCGGTAAGGAAGTTCTAATTCAGATTACAAATGAATGCTATAACCAGCAGGCCACTTTCTGATGACAGTGGCTGGATTTTATTCCTTGGCCTTGCTGCCCCACCTTAAGTTTATCTCAGTTGAACTTGAAAAGATAATTGAGTTGAGTAACAAGCACAGAGCAACAGCAAAATCTTGAATGATGTAACATTGACCTTTGGGGCCAAAACATATATGGCCACCAATCAGCTCTGGAATTCTTTGACAACTCGTGAAGTCCCACCTCCAGGTTTGCTGGTTGTCAGAATTGTCAGGGTTATAAATATCAGACGTCAAAGACATTCAGAAACCATTAAAAGCTAAATATTAATAAAGAAACTTAAAAACAACTCCATGTTTTTCTGTTAAATTTAAACAAAGCAGAAATAATTTTACATAATTTGTTCTTCAGTTTCTTTCCGTCTTACAATCCCCATTAAAAATCAATGGGCAACCGGACAAGTGTATCTTGGGATGGAATCGAAAACCAATGTACTTAATGTATATGTTGAGGGATCTCAGCATAATGCACTTCTGGCCTACTATTGGGAATTGAGACATTTTCATCTGGAACTACTCATTCATCTGGTAGTATAGTGGTTAGAGTGACGCTGTTGCAGCTCGGAGCATCAGAATTCAATTCCAGTGCCATCTGTACATTCTTACCGTGACTGTATGGGTTTCCTCCGGGGGCTTCAGTTTCCTCCCACAATACAAAGACATACCAGTTAGTAGGTTAATTGTTCATTATAAACTATTGCAGGATTAGCCTAAGGTTAAGTAGGTGGGTTGCTGGGCAGCATGGCTCATTGGGCAGGAAGGGCCAGTTCCTCTAGATAATTTACTTTAGTTTATCTATCTCAAAATAAACAAACAAATGAATTAAAAAATGGGGTCTATTTATTGGTAATTGGAAGCAAGAAAAAATTGTAAATTGATAAAAGAAATAATTCTACTGTATATGTATCCCAACTAAGCTACAAAGTCTTCACTGATTAATTCTTCCATTTTGAGTTCATATTCTATTCACCTCCATCTTCATAACTAGCTTAGAACTCCCGTGGGCCAAGTAACTTAGGAAAACTTATATGGAGTTTGGTCATGTTCACTGAAATGTTTTTGTTTAAATTCAATTCTGAAGATAATTGTATTTAAATGAAATGCATTTAAATATTTCAGGTGTATTTCCCTATTTGCATTCTGATTCAAAAGTTTGCACTTGGAAAGATTGAATAACATAAGTAATCAGATGTCTTGAAAGGATGTAATCGCATTATGATTAAGATGCCATTTATAGTTACTCCAGTATGTCGTCTTTTATTGACAGGATCGACCAGCAGCTTGTTAAATTTTAACAGAACCCAGGATTAAATTTAAAATTGAATAACACCTTAAGGAATTTTGTATTCAGTCTAATAATGTATTAAATCAACTGCATTTTCTAACGGTTCAGCTAAGAGCTAACAGCTTTTCCCAGTTGCCACAGTTTTCAAATGCTTGCAGGCTATATGGAAAGTGAGAGTGAATAACACTTTCTGCAACCTCACCTTCTACCCCACCACCGTATTAAAAACATATTGGCATGGGATTCTGAATGCGGTTTTGGAATTATAATTTCAATGCTGAAGGAACGTAAAGACAAGGGAAGGATTAAAAAACTGATTAGAGCATGCAACAGGCAGAAACAGCATTTAGCACTTCAGGTCATGGACTTGACGTCTCCTACTTGTGCCTAATTGAGCCTTCCTTTTCCAAACCATTTAATCATTATAATTTGAAGAATTTTGCTGAAGTATTTTTTTAAATCAGTCGATTTAATTTAAAAAAAATGTGTTTTCTAACAATGTTCAGAGGGGTGTCTAATTTTTAACTATCATTTGATGTATCATTGATATATATCTACAGACTTACATTTTCCTTCTAACTGTTTTGCATTTAAATACATCAACTTCTGCCTATTTTGATTTGCTTTCTTTTCCGTCTCTTTTGGTCTGTGTTCCCATCTCCAGCTTTGCTTGGTCCACATCTCATTTTATCTTACAACGAACTTTGCTTCTCTTTGTGAACTTAACTCCCCTCATTCCTGTCTTGTATTAAATTGTCACTCAGCTTATGTTGCCTTCTCTAACCAATTATAATATTTACTACAACATTTGACAAACTTCTTATCAATTAGTTTCTATTTATCTCTTTTCAGTTTAACCCCATTTCCCCCCTCATTGACTGCTGTAGCTACTGCAGTTGATGAGGGGAAGGGGGATTAACAGCATAAACCTGTAGGTGGTGAAAATGCTCAGATCAGGCATCAGCTGTGGAGAAAATAAAAGTTAACATTTTGGGTCAAACAGAATTAAAGTTTTATTTACTGTTAAATTTATTGCCATTTTCTTATAGATCTGCTGCTTATTAGTTTTGTCCTTCCTCTGCATTTTCCATTTCTAATTAAAGATCATTGACCTGAAACATTAAACTATTCTTCTGTTCATAGATCCTGCCTGAGTCGCTTAGTAATTCTAAGATTTTTTTTATTATTTAAGTTTGTATTTACATCCCTTAATACAGCATATCAAAATCTAGTCAAAGAAAATACAAAAATGTGTGCAGAAGCTCCCTTTCTTTCTGTGGGAATCTGCTGGAAAATGGAAGTACTGATGCAAAGAAATGTTATGCCAACAGTTTTTGGAGGCAAAGGTTACTTAGGTCATCTAATACAATGTTGAATCAAGAAATAAAGTTCTTATTGAGCACAAGCATTATGCCAGATTCTGAAATTCCTGTGCAGTGTTCCTTGATTCACTTTTCACTCTAATTTTTGTGATACATTGCAGAAATTCAATTTCACATGATGCGGAAAAGTCTGATATATGTTTGTAACATTAAGCCTTTAAAAGAAGTGTTTAAATGCTAGGGATATGTGCAAATGTGACCTATTAAATTAGTTTGGCTTGTCAATTTCATTTTTCAGCTCAGTAAAATACATTATGCATTTCATATGAATTTTCCAATGGAAATATAGCCATGATTAGGAAAATGGATAAGATTAGGTCAGGGATCACACTCGGAATATGGCAACCTTTACTGAAAATGTATAATTGAATGCAGAATGTGGACAAAAGTTGTCTCATTTGTGATGGGCTATCGATGCTTAATGTTAAAGTTTGCCAGTGACTATTAACCAACTAAGAATTTACTGCAGCTCACTTAGGTAAAGACAAGATGGGAGATGAAAATAGTTACAGAAATTATTGTAGATTCTACATTTTACAATTTTTCAATGATGCAAATTATTTTTACATTATCTAACAAGATGAATTGAAAGAGGAACTATGGGATTAGAGGGTCTTTTTGCTAATGACAGGTACAGGCATTTTATTAACATGGAAAACTTTTTTTAAAAAATGGGTGAAAAGTTGTACCTCTTGTTTGCAAATTTAATGTATTATTTGAGCAATACATGGAAAACTGTCTAAACAATTGTCATGTTTTTGTGTGCATGGATATTTAATGTGAAAAGCCGGCTAAAGTGCCGACTTATACATGCTAGCTGGCAGGTATCTTGAAATGTGAAAGACAGCTTGTTTTAATTTTTTGATTAACTGCTAAATTTACAAGGTTTTTTTGGTCCTATCTCACTCTTACTTTCTTATTCTCCTCCCCTTCTCTGAATTCATTTCTTATTCAGATGGAGAGTCCCTGGTCAGACTACCTGTTTTATCCAATATAATAATAAGCCTGCTTTTTCTCAAGCAAATGGATATCAAATGGTATTTTAATCAGTCAGTTTTCCAACAAATAACTCCAATATGATTGCATTTTTCTGTTTGTCTATCTGCTGGAAGTCATAATGTCACTTCACTCTTTAAGAAAGGAGGAAGGCAGCAGAAAGGAAATTATAGACCAGTTAGCCTGACCTCAGTGGTTGGGAAGATGTTGGAATCAATTATTAAGGATGAGCTATATGGAGTACTTGGTGATACAGGACAAAATAGGACAAAGTCAGCATGGTTTCCTTAAGGGAGAATCGTGCCTGATGAACCTGTTGGAATTGCTTGAGGAGTTTATAAGTAGGATAGATAAAGGGGGATGAAGTGGGTGTTGTATGTTTAGACTCTCAGAAGGCCTTTGACAAGGTGCCGCACATGAGGCTGCTTACTAAGTTAAGAGCCTGTGGTATTACAGGAAAGTTACTGGCATGGTTAGGGCATTGGCTAATTGGTAGGAGACACTGAGTGCAAATAAAAGGATCCTTTCCTGGTGGCTGCCAGTGACTAGTGGTGTTCCACAGGGGTCGGTGTTGGGACCACTTCTTTTTATGCTATATACCAATATTTAGGTGACTTTGTTGCCAAGTTTGCCAATGATACAAAGATTGGTGGAAGGGCAGGTGGTGTTGAGGAAACAGGTAGGCTGCAGAAGGACTTGGACAAATTAGGAGAATGGGCAAGAAAGTGGCAAATGAAATACGATGTTGGAAAATGCATGGTCATGGACTTTGGTAGAAGAAATAAATGTGCAGACTATTTCCTAAATGGGGAAAAAATCCAAAAATCTGAGATGCAAAGGGACTAGAGTCAGTGGTGAGGAAAGCAAATGTATTGTTAATGTTCATTTCAAGAAGTCTTGAATACAATGATGCTGAGGCTTTATAAGGCACTGGTGAGGCCTCACCTTGAGTATTGTGAACTCCTCATCTAAGAAAAGATTTGCTGGTATTGGAGAGGGTTCAGAGGAGGTTCAAAAGGATAATTCCAGGATTGGAAGGGTTATCATATGAGGAATGTTTGATAGCTCTAGGTCTACACCTGCTGGAATTCAGAACATGAGGGGGGGATCTAATTGAAATCTTTCGAATGTTGAAAGGCCTAGATCAAGTAGATGTGGAAAGGATGTTTCCCATGGTGGGGAAGTCTAGGACAAGAGGGCACAGCCTCAGGATAAAGGGACGGCTATTTAAAACAGAGATGCAGAGAAGTTTCTTCAGCTAAAGGGTGGTGAATTTGTGGAATTTGTTACCACAGGCAGCTGTGGAACCCAGGTTGTTGGGTGTATTTAAGGTAGAGCTTGATAGGTTTTTGATTGGACGCAGCACCAAAGGTTATGGGGAGAAGGCCGGGAGTGGGACTGAGGAGGGTAAAAAAAAGAAAGGATCAGACATGATTGAATGACAAGGCAGACCCAATGGCCAAATGGCCTAATTCAGCTCGTATGTGTATGTTTTACAATCCCGAAGTGAGGTGAATTTAGTCACCAGACTTGTTTCAATTCTACGTGCTTGCTTTCTTTGACAAACATAAAAAGAAGGATTTTTTTTTTAATCATGCCTTTCATGCAATAAAAATCCACAGACCACTTTGAATGGTGGAAGAAGGACTGGGGTGCTAGCTGAAAATGAGTCAGAATGCTTTCCAATTTAATATTAACTTTGAATGTCACGAGAATTATCTGTGGTTAGGAAGAGAATTGTGGTCAGAGCATGACACCTGATGAAAAATGTATAATTTGAATGTTGGGCGAGGGCAGAACCATTCTCATCTGATCTTACTACTTGTTTACAGGCAATGTTACAAAGAGTGGTGGTAGAGGCAAACAGATTGTGGGTATCTCAGAACCTTTTAAATAGGCACATGGGTGATAGAAAAATGGAAGGATATGTAGGAAGGGGAGGGCTATATTATAAGGTCAGCACAACATCTTGGGGTTACCTGGATGACAGACCTGAATGGAGCAGCAACACAAGAGGCTGTGTACAAGAAGGGCCAGAGTCACCTCTACTTCCTGAGATCCTTTGGAGTATACAGACCTCTCCTTCACATGTTCCATCAGTCTGTGTTGCCATTACAATCTGCTATACAGTGGTGTACTGGGGCAATGGCATCAACACAGATGATGCCAATGGGCTCAATAAACTGATTAGAAAAGAGGGCTCTGTTATAGGAGTCAAACTGGACTCACTGGAAGCTATGGTAGAACAAAGGTCCCAACAGAAAACACTGGCAATTCTGGACAATGTTTCTCAACCTCAGCGTGCCACCTTGGCTGAACAGAGGAGCACTTTTAGTAATATACTAAGACAACTGTGCTGCTCCAAAGAGCGCTATGAGGCCATTCTTACCCTCTGCCATTAGGCTCTATAATGAGTCAACCTATACTCAGGGAAGTGATGACCCCTTCCTATTAGGCTGTTTGAGGTAACTTACTTTGTTTATTCTTTCTACTTTTGAATATTTATGCCTGTGCACTTGTAATGCTACTGTGACACTGTAATTTCTTTTGGGATCAATAAAGTATCTACTTATCCATGGGCCAAAAGGCCTGTACTGTGGTGTAATGTTCTCTGTTCTATATGATAAGACAACGTTTCAGCTTAATGTTCTCATGCCTGGTTAAAATTGCAAAAGTTCCACCTTGCTGATGGAGGAGAAGAATCTAAAGGAATCTAGCATTAAAAAAAGTTGCAAAGCAAGTACTGGATCAGGCCTGGATTAGACTGCAGGGTTAAGGATGAATGAGGCCATGAAAAGGCTTGTAATTGATGACAAGGATTTTGAAGCCAGTTAATTGTGAATCAGTAAAGGCGACCGAGTGTATGGGGTCATGGATCTGAATGTTTGTTAGACTTTTTGTTAAGTTGCAGTTAATTTGAAAGCAGAACTTGGCAGTCTTGAGTAAGTATTAGTAAGATCTTTTATCGCACTTTCATGTCTGTTACAACTCCATGACACTTGGCCCAACAAAATATTGTTCTTGTCTGATGCTTGACAGCATAGAACTATTCAACCATCGAAACAATGCATGCCTTTATTTGATTATCACCCTTACACTTACAGTGGAAGCTTTTTATGGGACAACATAGCATAGCAGCTAGTGTAACACTATTATAGCACTAACAACAAGCATTCAATTCCCATCATTGCCTGTAAGAAGTTTATACGTTATCCCTGTGATCATGTGGGTTTCCTCCAGATTCTCCAGTTTCCTCCCACAATCCAAAGTCGATGGGTTATTAGGTTAATTGGGCAGCACGGGTTCATTAGGCCATAAGGGACTGTTACCGTGCTGTGTCTCTAACTATATAAAACAGTAAATAGGATATTGTAAATGTAAGGAACAAATTAGATTCTCTTCCCCAACGTGTATTTTGTTCACTCTCTGATGCTGGTTACTTAAGAGATTTAAATGGATGCCACATTTAGATTAGATTATGAGGACACTCAGTCCTCGTTTATTGTCATTTAGTAATGCATGCATTAAGAAATGATACAATGTTCCTCTAGTATGATATCACAGAAACACAAGACAGACCAAGACTAAAACTGACAAAAACCACATAATTATATAGTTACAACAGTGCAAAGCAATACCATAATTTGATAAAGAACAGATCATGGGCACGGTAAAAAAGAAGTCTCAAAGTCCCGATAGCCCCATCATCTCACGCAGACGGTAGAAGGAAGAAAAACTCTCCTTGCCATGAACCTCCCGCGCTGCAAACTTGCCAGTACAGCACCCTGGAAGCCGACTACAGCCGACTCTGAGTCCGCTGGAAAACTTCGAGCCTCTGACCAGCCCTCCAACACCGAGCACCATCTCTGCCGAGCGCTTTGACCCCGACCCCGGCCGCCAAGCAACAGGCAAAGCTGAGGATTCGGGGTTTTCCCCTCCGGAGATTCTGGATCACACAGTAGCAGCGGCAGCGAAACAGGCATTTCAGAAGTTTCACCAGATGTTCCTCCGTGCTTCTCATATCCGTCTCCATCAAATCAGGATTGTGCACGGCATCCTACTTGACAGATTACAGATATTCATTCCGGAGTGGCCGCTGCGCACTGCGTCGCGTCGCCATCTTCTCTTCTGAGGGTAGTGAGTTGCTTAAGGTGTGTGAAATTCCATCCATTTGGCATCTTTTTCCTTCATGATTGAGAATGAAAAGCTTAACTTACATTTTGCTCTTCCTCCCCCATAATGTTTATGAAATGATCTGTGAAATCATTCAGATTGAGAATTGAAGTGGCATGGAACTGGAAGTTTAGGGTCAGCCCTGCAACATGAATGAAGGTGCTGCGTAAATTCACCTGTGTTTAGTTTCTCCAGTGTAGAGACCACCATGAGGTGAGCACCAAATATAGTATACTAGATTGGAAGAAGTGTGAATGAAATCACTTTTAACTGAAAAGACTGCCTGGGTCTCTGGATGGTGGAATGAGATGAGGTAAAAAAAAGCAGATATGGAATCTTCTGCTGGTTGCATGGCAAAGTACCATGAAAAGAGGAGCATTTAGTGGAGATGGAAGAGTGGAACAAAGTTTTTTTGAAGAGAATAGACCCTTTTGAAAGGTGGGAATGAAGAAGAAAAGAGAATGGAAGAAAACAAAAATTCATTAAAGGTAGCTTGAAAGATTAGCAGCTCTAAGTTCCTGGGTGTCAACAACTCAAAGGAACTATCAAGCCCAACACATTAATTCAGTCATGAAGAAGAAATGCCATTAGGAATTTGAGGAGATTTAGCATACAGCAAAGACCTTTGCAAATTTCCTCAATGTTGGGTGGACAGCGTTCTGACTGGTTGCATCACGTACTGGTATGGATCCAAGAGGCTGCAGAGACGTGTAGACTCAGACAGTTCCATCATGGACACAACCATCCCTGCCATCAAGAACATCTTCAAGTGATAGTGCCTCAAGAAGGAGGCATCCATCATTAAAGACCCTCTCCATCTTGTACATGCCTTCTTCTCATTAGGACAATCGGTGAGAAGGTACAGGAGTCTGAAGAGCCACACTAAATGTTTTAAGAACAGCTACTTCCCCTCCACTGTCAGATTTCTGAACGGTCCATAAACCTATGAACACTACTTCATTATTTGTCTTTTGCACTATTTATTTATCTTTGTAACTTATAGTAATTTTACGTCTTGCACCATATTGCTGCTCCAAGCAACAAATTTTACAATATATCTCACTGATAATGCTGCCTGGAGGTCGGTGACTAGTGGTTCAACTCAGGGATCTGCTCTGCCCTTTGTGATTTTTACAAATAACGTGGATGAGCAAGTGAAAGGGTAGATTCATAAGTATGCAGGTAACATGAAGGTTGGTAGTGTTGTGGATGGTATAGAAGATTGTCAAGAATTGGGTTGAGAAGTGGAAGATGGAGTTCAACCCAGAAAAGTGTGAAGTGATTTACTTTGGAAAGTTGAATTTGGAAGCAGAATACAGGGTGAATGGCAGGATTCTTAACAGTATGGAGAAACAGAAGAATCTTAAGGTCCATATCCATAGATCCCTCAAAGTTTCCACACATGTTGATAGAGTTGTTAAGAAGGCATGTTGCCCTTCATTTGTCTGGGGATTGAATTCAAGATAATATTGCAGATCTATAAAACTTTGGTTTGGCCACACTTGGAATATTGTGTACAGTTCTGGTTGCCTCATTATAGGAAGAATGTGAAGCTTTAGAGAGAGCAGAGGAGACTTACCAGGATGCTACGTGGATTGGAGAGCATGTCTTATGAAGATAAGTTGAATAGGTTAGGGCTTTTCTCTTTGCAGTGAAGGAGGATGCAAGGTAACTTGATGTTAGTGTACAAGATGGCGAGAGGCATAGATTGAGTGAACAACCGGAAACTTTTTTCTCAGGGCAGAAGGGCATAATTTTAAGGTGATTGGAGGAAAGTATAGGGAGATGTCAGAGGTAATTTTGTTTACATAGAGTGCTGGCTGTGTGGAATACACTGCCAAGGGTAGTGGTAGAGGTGGATGCATTAGGGATATTTAAGAGCCTCGTAGATAGGCAAATGGATGATAGAAAAATGGAGGGCTATGTGGGGAGTTGGCTAAAAGGTCGGCACACATCATGGGTCGAAGGGCTGATACTGTGCTGTACTGTTTTATATTCTGTGATAATAAACCTGATTCTGATTTGGACTAGCGGAATTGTACCCTGGCTGTCCCTGGGATGAGAGGCAGTTGAGGGCAGAGTTGCCCAAATTTAATGGAGCATGGTCAAATGAGAGGAAGCCACAATTTAAGGCATCTGCAAGGAAAATATTGTCTAGATACAACATAAACAGAAATTAGGAGAATGGAATACGAAGCAGATTGGGGGAAAAAGGAATTATTTCCATTGATGCAATGAATAAATATGCTCTGATGTTCCTAGTTATCTTTCTACATTCTAAAAAAAAGATTCTTGTTCTTAATTGTTTTATTTCATTCTGCATTAGCATCCTCAGTGTTAAAATGGTTGGCACAACATTGTTGGTGGGAGGGTATGAACTTTACTGTATTGTTCTATGTTGTGTAATCATCCTCTTTCACAAATGCAAGCTACCTATTCGGTTTCTGCTTACCTCAGTGCTGAAAGTGGGGAAGGCATTGCTTCATTTGCTTAATCAGATGCAATGTTCAGGGGATATAAAACTGTATAATAATATGCCAAGCACGATGCCAAATTAAGCTAATCCTTTCTGTCTGCACGAGATCCATATCCCACCAAGAGAGTGTCATTTCTATATTTTAAGTGATAAAGAGCTCTAATACCTATAATAAGAGCTATTGTATTCACAGCTCTATTGAGCCATCAGTGTAAATGATTGCAAAATGCACTGCTTGATTGTATTTAAGTTTGAGTGTATTTTCTTTCCTAGAAGGCTCTCCAACAGTACTCTACAAGTGCAATCTAACATAGTCATAACATGTAGATACACAAGACAGACTACAGGTGTTGGAAATCTGGGTTAGCACACACAAAATGTTGGAGGAACGCAGCAGGTCAGACTGTATCTATGGAAGGAAATGAGCAGTTGACATTTCAGGCTGAGACCCTTCAGTGGGTTTTGATGAAAGGTCTCACCCTAAAACGTTGATTGTTCATTTTGCTTCATAGATGCTGCCTGACCTGCTGAGTTCCTCCTGCATTTTCTGTGCTGCTCATGAAATATAGATAGTTAGTATGCATTTGGTGCTTGAAATAAATTATTTAAATAATATGCAAATTAGGGTTAATGGTGCAACAGACATTCAGATTCCCTTGGGCTGAAAATCTGATCTGTTATCCCAAAGCTTAATCAGCAAGATATGCATCTGGTTATTTACGTGACTATTTGCATCTTGCACATAACACGGTTATCTTTTCATTGCTTTGTTCTCTGCATTGCAGCTGTTAAATGAGCATGCTTGTCCAGAGCTAGTCAGTAAAATCAGTGTATATGTTAAAATGTAATAACTTGATGCAATCCTCTCGGCTGCTGTTTATAATGCAAAGCCATCCAGTTAGTTTCCCTTTGTAGCCTAAAATTTAGTGTCCTTATTCTATCACTGAACAGAGCCCAACTTTGATATCATAGCTCATTTGATCATGGGTTGATCCTAATGCTAAATTTCATTTAGCAAAACAGAATAAATAGTTTTGCATAAGTGGTGTTTCCTCAAATTAGGAACTATTGTTGCAGCACTTTTTATAGCAGCTGGCTTTCCTCTCAATATGTGCAAATAAAACAAACTTTCCGTGGTGAAGCATAAACCGGTAATTTGCTGCAGAATGGAGATCCCAAAGGATTTAGTGGAGAAATAAGAAAGCTGGTAACTAAAGAAAAATAAAAGTAAAATTTAATGAAGTAAAAGGTGCCCTTCGTGTATGAGTTTACTATTCATGTAAATAGTTCAAAAGTGAAACTAGGAAAGCAACAAACTGAGAACAAATAATTACAAGGAAACTAGCAATATAATGATGAAATATTATTTGAGCGTTTGTACTTGATGGAATAAAGTAGTTTGAAACGAAAATAGGAAAGAGTATTGTTAAATACATCACACCAAGTGTTAATAGGGTGACACCAGGACATCCTCACAATTAATGTTTTGGCTAGAGAGGGTAAATAATCAAGATTATTAAATAATGATTCCAAAGGTGCATATGTATGTCTAGGGTGCCTAAGACCTTTGCACAGTAAGAACATAATATGTAGGAGTAGGATTAGACCATTTGGCTCATCAAGTCTGCACCGTTGTTTCGTCGTGGTTGATCCAATTCTCTCTCAGCCCCAATCTCCTGCCTTCTTCCCATTAACCTCATGCCCTGACCAATCAAGAATCTATCAACCTCTGCTTTAAATATACATCAAGACTTGGCTTCCACGGATTACACAGATTTACCATTCTCTGGCTACAGAAATTACTCCTCATCTCCATTCTAAAAGGATGCTCCTCTATTCTGAGGATTTGTCCTCTGGTTTTAGACTCTCCCACCATAGGAAACATCCTCTCTACATCAACTTTATCAAGGCCTTTCACCATTCGGTTTCAATTCATCCTTTATTCTTCTAAATTCCGGTGAATACAAGTCTGGAGCCATCAGCTGCTCTTCATATGACAAAACATTCAATCCTGGAACTATTTTTGTGAACATCTTTTGAACCCTCTCCAGTTTCAGCACATCCTTGTATAAGCCTGAAGTACAGCTCCAGCTAGCTACTACCAAGATAGTAAAGAAATGGTCTTCAGAGGTCATCAAGGGCTGCTTTGAGGTTACTGACTGGAATGTACTTTATGAACCATATGGGGAGGACATTAATGGACTTACTGATTGCATCACTGGCTACATCAGCTTCTGTGTTGACACTGTAATACCATCAAGTATAGTTTGCTGCTTCCCTAAAAACAAACCATGGGTCATCAGTGATCTAAAGGCTCTTCTGAACCACAAAAAGAGAGCCTTTGGGTCGGGGAACAGGGAGAAATTGAAACATGTGCAGGGGGAACTAAAGAAAAAGATCAAGGTGGCTAAAGGGGAATACAGGAGAGAGCTGGAGAACAAGCTTGGGCGGAGTAGCATAAAGGTGGTGTGGAGAAGCATGAACATTACTGGCTTCAATCAGGCTAGCTGTAGAGCCTCGGAATGCAGCTATGAATGGGCTAATGAGTTATACCAATACTTTAATAGATTTGACAGTTGCCCTCCTGTTCATATCTCCCTCACCACACCAGAGGTACTCTGCACTGGCTCCTTAACCCTTTTCCCTTTCCTGACTCTCACCCAGTTTCCTGTGTCCTGCACTTTAGGTGTAACTACCTTGCTATATGACTTATCTATCACCCCTCAGCCTTCCTAATGAGCCAGAGTTCATTCAGTTCCACCTCCAACTCCTCAACACGGTTTGTTAGAAGCTGCAGCTGGATGCACTTCTCGCAGTTATAATTGTCAGAAACACTGGAGGTTTCCCTGCCTTCCACATCCCGCAAGACGAGCCTTCAACTATCCTGCCTGGCATCTCTACTATCCTAGCTGAGCAGATATAAAGAAGGGAAGGAAAAATAAACTTATAGCTTTTCTTTCCTTTTGCTTTCTCTGACTGAAGCCTCAAGATCACCACTCTGACTCTATCCATTCAGATGAGGACTGCTGTGCCTCCCCCACCTTCCTTTAATTTTCTGTTGCTAATCAATCCCATATGTCAATGGTCACTGATCAAAGCTGTTTTTCGCTGTAGCAATCCTCTGCTGCCTTTTGTGCTCAGACAATGGGCCTGATTGAAGTCCCCTTTTCTCAAAACTTCTGATGTCCAGTTTGGCCACTGGTCAAAGCTCCTCTTCGTAGTCATAGTCATACTTTATTGATCCCGGGGGAAATTGGTTTTCATTACAGTTGCACCATAAATAATAAATAGTAATAGAACCATAAATAGTTAAATAGTAATATGTAAATTATGCCAGTAAATTATGAAATAGGTGCAGGACCAGCCTATTGGCTCAGGGTATCTGACCCTCCAAGGGAGGAGTTGTAAAGTTTGATGGCCACAGGCAGGAATGACTTCCTATGACTATGCCGCTCTGTGCTGCATCTCAGTGGAATGAGTCTCTGGCTGAATGTACTCCTGTGCCCACCCAGTACATTATATAGTGGATGGGAGACATTGACCAAGATGGCATGCAACTTAGACAGCATCCTCTTTTCAGACACCACCGTCAGAGAGTCCAGTTCCATCTCCACAACATCACTGGCCTTACGAATGAGTTTGTTGATTCTGTTGGTGTCTGCTATCCTCAGCCTGCTGCCCCAGCACACAACAGCAAACATGATCGCACTGGCCACCACAGACTCGTAGAACATCCTCAGCATCGTCCGGCAGATGTTAAAGGACCTCAGTCTCCTCAGGAAATAGAGACGGCTCTGACCCTTCTTGTAGACAACCTCAGTGTTGTTTGACCAGTCCAGTTTATTGTCAATTTGTATCCCCAGGTATTTGTAATCCTCCACCATGTCCACACTGACCCCCTGGATGGAAACAGGTGTCACCGGTACCTTAGCTCTCCTCAGGTCTACCACCAGCTCCTTAGTCTTTTTCACATTAAGCTGCAGATAATTCTGCTCGCACCATGTGACAAAGTTCCCTACCGTAGCCATGTACTCAGCCTCACCTCCCTTGCTGATGCATCCAACTATGGCAGAGTCATCCGAAATCTTCTGAAGATGACAAGACTCTGTGCAGTAGTTGAAGTCCGAGGTGTAAATGGTGAAGAGAAAGGGAGACAAGACAGTCCCCTGTGGAGCCCCAGTGCTGCTGATCACTCTGTTGGACACACAGTGTTGCAAGCACACGTACAGTGGTCTGCCAGTCAGGTAATCACGAATCCATGATACCAGGGAAGCTAATGCACTGTACTGCAGCCTCAAAAAAATTTTCATGACATATGTGAGTGATAATAAACCTGATTCTAATATGTGTCTCTATTGTGGACTGAGTGGGAAGGGGGCAGGGAGAGGGGAATCATGGTTGTGAAAGGGGGAAGGGAGAGTGGAAGGAGCAGAAAGCACCAGAGAGAAACTCTGCAATGATCAATAAACCTATTTTTTTTATCAAATTATGTTGCCTGGTGTTTCAGGGCTGTGTGTGCCATCCCTGCCTCTGGCACACCTCTCCCACACCCCTCCCTCACCATTCATAACATCCTTTGCTACCGCCAGATTTACAAACTCACACTCTGCTCCACGTTGACAAATACAGTACTGTGCAAAAGTCTTAGGCACCCTAGCAATATACATGTGCCTAAGACTTTTTGCACACTACTGTATGGATTTCAAGTGAGGGCAACTTTGAACTCATTGGAGTGATCACAGTAGGATTATGAGGACATACTGAGAAGGCTTTCCCACGAAGTCTGTATGTAGTTCAGACTCTAGTGTCCGAGGTTCCAGTCCCTTTAGAAGAAATGGGGAAAAGTTTGAGGAAGTGATCAAATATCATGGGGCTATACTGCCATTCCATCATGGTTGCTGAGTTCAAATTTGGAACTCGTATATATCTAGCAGGGCTAAGTATTTTAATCAAAGGGCATGCAGTTGTTTTAAGGTTGGTTCACATTCTTCTGGGGGTTATAAATGAAAGTCTAATAAGGGGTAATAAATTGCTATTGTCCAGCAGCACTTACATCCACTGTGATGAAGTACATCAACTCCAGCGACTTAGGAGCAAGTTAGATCCGCTCCAATTTGCCTACTGTCACAACAGGTCAATATCAGGAACCATTTCATTGGTTTTCCACTCAGCTGTGGAACATCTGAACAGAGAAGCTGCATATATCAGGATACTGTTCATTGACTACAGCTCTGCATTCAGCAGCATCATCCCTTCAAAACTAATCAATAAGCTCCAAGACCTTGCCACAATACCTCCTTCTGCAATTGGGTCCTCGATTTCCTCACTTGTTGACCCCATTCAGCTCAGATTGGCAACAACATCTCCTCCACGATCACCATCGGCACAGGTGCACCACAAGGATGTGTGCTCAGCCTCCTGCTCTAATCACTTTATACTTATGCCTGTGATGCTCCAATGCCATATGTAAGTTTGCTGACAACACCATCATTCTGGGCCGAACCAGAGGGCAAATCTGTATGAATGGTGCCATAACAACCTCCCATACAATGTCAGCAAAACCAGAGTTGATTATTGACTACAGGAGGGTAAACCAAAGGTCCATGAACTAGTCCTCATTAGGGGATCAGAAATGGAGAGACACAGCAACTTTAAATTCCTCAGTGTTATCATTTCGAAGGATCTGTCATGGGTCCAGCATGTAATTGCCAACACAAAGAAGGCACAGCAGTGCCTCTACTTTCCTAGAGGTCTGTGTAAATTTGGCAAGTCATTTAAGTCTCTGATAGTCAAAGGCTTTTTCCCAAGGCTGAAATGACTAGCACGAGAGGGCACAGTTTTAAGGTGCTTGGAAGTAGGTACAGAGGAGATATCAGGGTTAAGTTTTTTACACAGAGAGTGGTTGTGTGCAATGGGCTGCCAGCAACGGTGGTGGAGGCGGATACAATAGGGTCTTTTAAGAGACTCCCGGACAGGTATATGGAGCTTAGAAAAATAGAGGGTTACGGTTAACCCTAGGTAATTTCTCAGGTAAGGACATGTTCGGCACAGCTTCGTGGGCCAAAGGGCTTGTATTGTGCTATAAGTTTTCTATGTTTCTAAAACTTTGATAAACTTCTTTAGATGTGCAGTGAAGAGTATACTGACTGGTTGCATCAGAGCCTGGTATGGGAATACCAATGCCCTTGATTGGGGAAAAAGACTACAGGAAGTAGTGGACACAGCCCAGTCCATCATAGATATAGCGCTCCCCCACCATTGAGCACATCTACACGGAGTGTTGTCACAGGAAAATAGCATCCGTCATCAAGGACCCCTAGCATCCAGGCCATGCTGCCTTCTCGTTGCTACCATCAGGAAGGAGCTTCAGGAGCCTCAAGTTCCACACTACCAAGTTCAGGGACAGTTAATACCCCTCAACCATTAGGCACTTGAACCAGAGGGGATAACTTCACTCACCCCAACACTGAACTGATTCCACAACATATGGGCTCACTTTCAAGGACTCTTCAAATCGTACTTTTGATATTTATTGTTTATTTATTATTATTATTATTTTCATTTGTTTCTTCCTCAAGTTGAGGTGTAGGCAGAGCCAAGCACACTCATTACTCAATTACTAGGAACTTTCAGACTATTCTAGTGGTGTTTAGTATTGTGGTTTTCTGGAAATTTACATAGGTGTTGCTGTGTAGACCTAATTGTTTAATGTTATTGTGTAGTGACTTTGGGATGATACTAGTTGCAAATATTACTATTGGGACTATTTGTAGGACTCTGACTCTAAAACTGAATTAAGCTTGTATTTATGGTAAGGTATGGTGTCTTTTTTTTGTCTTTTAAAACATGAGTTTGGTGAATGATGTTTGCTGCTTGATTGTCCCCTGTGTAAGTCGTCAGATTGAGTTAAACTGCTGCAGGATCCTGTAATGTGTTGGATTGTTTCTGTTTTCTCTTGGCATTTTCTACATTTATCATCTTGAATTTGTGGTCTTTTATTGTGTATTGGTTGGTTCTGTATTCCCCTTTGTTTCTGGGAAAAGGTGTCCAAGTCTCAGCCAGGTGTTCAATGCTTCCTTACCGACATTTAGTCTGCTCAGATCGTGGAGATGTCTTCCATGGAAGGTCATGCTCTTCATTGGTTAACTTTTTCTACTTTAATGACAATTTCTTTGTATTATTATTATTTATTGTTATTTTTGTATCTGCAGTTTTGTCTTTTGCACATTTTTTTTGTCTCTCTCTGTGTGCTGTTTTCCATTGATTCTATTGTGTTTCTTTCTATTTACCATACTTGCCTGAAAGAGAATGAATCTCAGGTGGTATATGGAACATATATGTATATACTTTGAAATTTGAAAAGCAAGAAGTGTTCATGTGGCAGGCATCTATGCCTCATTTAGTGAAGTGTTCAGAGTCAACAAGCAAATTAAGAACCTGAATGGACTATCAGGTATAAAAGGGAGTTTAAGAACTCCAGCTAAACTGTAATGTACTGTTTCTAACATTTTAGTTTAGAATGCCACACCAATTTGTAGGCCTATTAGAAAGGGATAACCAGCAGAAAACTGAGTGAAATTCTTTTCAAGTAATAATTCTCCAATGTGGGTAACTATTAACTGTCAATTACCTTGACAGACATCAGTGGAAAGAAATATAACATTTTTCTTTTCGTCTGACTCATTTGGTTACCTTTCCTTTCCAATTCCATCTCTAGTTTCCACTCTTCCAAGGTATTACCTGTTGCTAGATAAGCTACTCCTAATATGAACCTCATTGTATAATGCTGGGAAGGTATTAATAAAATGAAAGTCCTATCTTAAACTGTGACAGAAATTACTAGAAACCATTGAGAATCAGGAATGTTGACTTTGTAAAATTCTTCTTCCTTATGTTTGTCACATATAATTAAAATTACTGATTATATTGAACTACCAATCTTAAAAAATGTGCAGCTTACTGCTATTCTGTGCATTGATTAATTCTCTTCTCATCAGCTGTTAAGACTTTAAAGAGTAACTTTAAGTATTTATTTGATATAAGTAATATTAATAGTTGACTCATAATGATTTCCTATCACATTTTTATTAATTATAGAAGAACCAAGTGCCACATCAGTATTTAAATTGAATTTGTCTGTAAAATCCTTTTGTCAAACTGAAACAATTTGATTTGATTTTGCTGCAATTGGAATTTATTTTTTGATGTATAAAATATTTTCAGCCCTTCTGTTTTTTAGTCTCAATTGCAAGGCTAGGCAGGGATTCAAAGCATGAGCCATCTTTTTGTCTCACCCATTTCTCCATTAGAAAGTTCAACAACAAGTAAATCTTGCCAGGGAGACAATTTTGGACTCTTATGGATATTCTTGTAACTATCTGTACCAGGTAAATAATTGTCTTCTAAATGTAGGCATGAACAATTTTCTGCTGCTCCTAATTAAGTCAGTGATATATAGTTGATGAAATTGCATTCCATGCACATCTTGGACTATGTTTTGATCATTTATGTGTGTCCATCTCACTTAAATTGACATAATAAATGTATGGCTTTAAAGCACTTGTGGCTGTCAGCAATTTTATTACACAGAATGCGGGTTTGAAAAATTGAGACTTCTATTTCATAAATAAATAACATGACAGTCTTCAATCTAGCTTCTAGTGTTCCATCCATTTACTTTGACAAAATTGCTGTGTCCATTGAATGCCTGTACATCAGCCAGTGAGTTGGAGTTGGAACAGATTTTAGGACAGACTCCTGACAAAACTGCCTGTTTTGCAGTAAGCAAGTTGCTGCTAACAGGAGAAGACTATTTGTAGAATCTTTATGAAGAACATCTGCAAAATAAATAACATCAGAACCAATGAAAGCAGTGATTACTAAAATACAATGAGTGGAGTACATTTGTATAAAAACGGTAGTCTCAGTGATTTACAGTTGTGTAATGTTCAGGTGTGATTCATCAGGGAAATTATCCAGTCGGGTCCATTCTAGCTGGAAAATGACGCTAATTAATTATATGACTGATACGTTGTCTAATGAAACCATTTGCACCTGATACTGTTTTTAACTGTGGATTCCATGTATTTTAATCATCATCACCAAATGGCTGTTACGCTGCTGGCATTTAGGCAGCAAATAAGGTCCTCCATCTCGGTTTGTCTTCAGCCATCTTTTCGGTTGTGCCCCAGCTGTGGTTCGGGGTCCTCATTTCTGCCTCTACGGTACAGCACCAAGTTGTCCTGGTCTCCCGCGTTTCCTCCGCCCTTTAGGGGTCCAGTGAAGTACTATCTTGATGATGGAGTTGCCCACCCTTCTCATCAAGTGCCCAATCCATCTCCAATGCTTCCACATGATGACTGCGGCTATGTCTTTTTGGTGACACTGAAGGAGTAGGGCATATCTAGAGAACTTTCTTGGCCAGAAAATACAGATGATCTTCCAGAGGCTCATGGTGTGGAAGGATGACAGCTTGGCAAATTCATTCTCTGTCATACGCCAACATTCTGACCCGTACAAGTGTGTGGACAGATCACGACTCTGGTACAGCTTCACCTTGGTATGGATGCTGTACTTGATTGACCTCCATATGTTGTCACTTGCTTCCTTTTCAGCCTGACTCTCATCAGCCTACTGTTGATAGTTTTCCACCCCAGCAAGCACTTCTCCAAATGATAGCTACACCATCTTGATGGTGACCATCTTCCCTTACTGAGTATAAAACGGTTTCACCAGTTGTTGCTTTTAATCTGCCAGACCCTGTCCATCTATTTTCACTGACACCCAGTATATGAAGATTGTAAAGATGCATTTCTTCAGTTTTTTTGTGCTTGTTTGCCAATGTTATACATGGTTTGTACTTCCCAAAAACTTATCGGTTTTCACTATTGTCAGTCATGCAAATCCCAGGGGGATGCTCAGGAATGCAGTCACACATAGATATATATATATGTTGCTGTTTCTGTAACAATTTTGTTTTGACCAGTCAGGGTTGTTAGCCCCGAGCTGAACCCCTGAACCTGGAGGACTAGTGAGCCACTCAATCTCGCCTCTATTCTTTGATCTGCTTGGCATAGGTGACCCTGCCAAGAGTCAAAGCACAAGGCCCTGACGCCAGCCAACATAGCTCTCTGGGTTATTGAGGTACATAAGCCTCCTTAAGGTTGTGGTCCTCTTGGAGGATGTATTTGAATGTTGTATTGATGAAGTAAAGGCACTGGTAAATAATAAACATCAGTAAGTTCGCAACTGACATCAACATAGGTGTTGTGGTGGACAGTGGAGAAGGTTGTCTAAGGTTGAAACAGGATCTGGACTAACTGGGAAAACGTGCAAAGAAATGGCAAATGGAATTTATCTCTGACAAGTGTAAGGTCAGGGGAAGTTTTGGGAAATTAAACCAGGAAAGGATATACACAGTGAATGGTAAGGTCCCAGAGAGTGTTGTAGTACAGGGAGAACTGGGACCTTACCATTCACTGTGTATATCCTTTCCTGGTTTAATTTCCCAAAATTAAATGCATAGTTCCCTGAAAGTGGTGATATAAGTCAGCAAGGTGATGTAGAAGATGTATAGCCTGCTTGCCTTCACTAGTCAGGACATTGACTACAAGAGTTGTGAAGTTGGTGAGATCTCCCTTGGAATATTGCTTACAGTTCTAGTCATTATAGGAAACATGATTAAGCTAGAGAGCATGCAGAAGGGGTATTGCTGGTCTGGATAGGCTGGGATTGTTTTCGCTGGAGAAAAGGAGGCTGAGGGGTGACCTTATAGAGCTTTATAATTTCATCTGTGGCATCAATAAGGTGGGTAATCACAATCTTCCTTTCTCTGGAGTAGAGGAGTAAAGCTGGAGGGCCTAGGTTTAAGGTGAGAGGGGAAAGGTTTAAAGGGGACCTGAGGGGCTAGTCTTTCCAAGCAGAGGGTGGTGGGTATATGGAACAAGCTGCCAGAGGAAGTGGTCAAATTTTCCCAGGTTCGTGGATAGGAAGGGTTTTGAGAGATGTGGACCAAAGCAGGCAAGTGTGGCTAGCTCAGGAAGATACCTTAGTATGGATGAACTGGGCTGAAGGGCCTGTTTCTGTTCTGTCTAACTGTGACTGACTAATTAGGAAATGGTGACAACTCAGAAATGAAACTTGGCATGATGACTGCACAGTAATTAATGATCGATTGCACTAAAATTTGAAGCAGGTGATATATTTCACTTTATGATTCAGAGTAAGGGTGTAAAATAAGTTTTTATCGTGATATTTAGCTTAATGAGATTAGGAATGTAATGACAATGACATGTCGTCTGGGACTAGCTAGTACCACTGTGTTGTCTAGACTGTAGCAGAGCTACTCTATTTTGAGTCTGTAATTATCTGGGGGCTTTAATCGCAATTTTAATGTCCCATTTTGTTCTCTTTTGTTTCTTAAGGATGAAAGGTGAAATCCTTCAAGTTGGAATTGGTTTATTATTGTCACATGTACTGAAATAACAGTGAAAAAGTTTTTCTTACGTACTGTTCATACAGATCAGATTATTATAAAGTGCATTGAGATAAAACAAGGTAATGCAGAATAAAGTGTAACAGCTACAGAGAAATAACCATTTCATGCAGAGACTGGTGTTTACTTTTTTACTTACTGGAGGCCATTTGGTTCATCAGATCTGCGCCTGCTCCCAGCAGAACAGACTGTTAGTTCCATTCCCCTCCTATTTTACCGTAGCCCTGCACCTATCTCTCACATACTCATCAACTCCCTTTTGATTGTTCTGCCAATGCAGAATAGTTGCCAATAACCAATTACCAGCATGTCTTGTAATGTCAGTAGAAACCAGCGTACTTGTTGGAAGTCCAGGCAGTCACGGGAAGAATGTGCAAGCTCCACACAGCTGACTCCTGAGGTTAGGATTCAACCCAGGCTATAAAACAACTTGCTGTGCCACCATGTTATCAGATTGTACTAAATACATTTTTTATTAATTACATATTTTAACCCATTCAGCTTTGTTGACCAACTCAATGAGCTTCGAAATTGTATTTGATGTATACTGTTGAATTAGTGCAGTGATATTGGTTGAAAAGTCAGTTATATGCTTTTGAGTATCGAGGTAACATATTAACTTCAAATTAAAAACTTGAAATATTGTGGTGATGTTTAAGATAATTTGAATTTAAAGATAGCACAGTTAGAATGCCATGGCAATTTGTAGTTATAGTTATTTATCCCTTTTGTCTGTTTTGTCTCTCTGTCTCCTGCCCAACCCCAAGCCCTCTGCCATTGCCATTCTCTTGTATTTCTGGTACATTATTGATCCAACACGTAGTCAGTGAATGATTGCTATTTTTGTCAGTTTTAACCCTTCCCTTTATTTCTGTGTGGTAAAATTGAATGAAAGATCCACAATCTTGTTTCAACTCGTTTCATTAATACAGTGGATTCTGGTTAATTGTGACACATTGGGACAAGTACATTTTGGCCCCATTAAGTGGTTGTCCCAATTAACTGAAGTTTTATGGAAATAGTTAAAAGACATAACAAAGACAAACTACTATTTAACTAAGTAACAAATTATGTATTTAAATTAAATGCAGAACAATACAACTACAGTATTATAAACTGTGTATTAATTCCTATTAGTTATTGACTGAAGAATTCATTCCTGCCTTGTCCTTATGATAAGACAGTAAATGAACAAAATCAGCGCAGACATCTAGTGCCAATAACGGACTACCTTCATCGCCTTCCTGCATAAAGGAACAACACAATTAATAAAATAAAAGAACAACACAATTAAAAATCACTGCTTTTTGAACCAGCATATGTCGCCCAGATGGATAACATACACTAGCGAACACGACTGATTCCATAATGTCTAACAGCTGTTTCTGGCATCTCCAAGCCTGAATGCTTGAAGCCACAGTGAGCCAAAACAGTTCTGCATTGTCTTACTACTTACTTCTCGCCAACTATCAGTGACAAAAATCACTGCTTTTTGAACACAAATACTTGCTACTAATGCTATTCAAAAACTGTTTGCTGTAAGCATGGTGTAGAGTCTAACAGCCACATAAGTGCATGCAACTGATGCTAGTTTAAAACTGTTCAGTAACAGCTTTCTGTCCCAGTTAAGCAGCATAGTGTTCCAAATAAACAAAAGCATTTCAGGATGTATATTGTATACATTTTTCTGACATTAAATGTACCTTTGAAACCTTTGAATCCAGCTATTTTCTCGAATGGTTTTTGTTCTATAGATTATGAGAACACTCAGTCCTCTTTTATTGTCATTTAGAAATGCATACATGCACTAAGAAATGATACAATGTTTCTCCGACGTGATATCACAGAAAACAAGACAGACCAAAGACTAACACTGACAAAACCACATAATTATACTATATAATTACAGCAGTGCAAAGCAATACCATAATTTAATGAAGAACAGTCCATAGGCACAGTAAAAAAAATAGTCTCAAAGTCCCCGAGTCAATCGACTCCTGAGTCCCCGATAGCAGGCGGCAAAAGGGAGAAACTCCCTGCCATAAACCTCCAGGCACCATCAACTTGCCGATACCTTGGAAGCAGCCGACCACAGCCCTGAGTTTTGAAAAGGTGTTATCTCAAATAAGCAGCTGCCCAGATTAACCAGAATCCACTGTATTTGCAAATCTAAGCTATAAAATTATGAAAATACTTTGTGTTTTCCATGCTGTTTAATTTTGCATGTGATTTATAGCACAGTGAACAGCTTCTCTTCAGAATTGGTTTCTCAATTTATACAATGGTCTCGTGGGCTTAAAAATTAAGTCAAATTATTGTTTTTTTTTTAATTGCTGAAAGCATTTTATTCTAAATAGGTGGAAGTTCCCTAAATAAAAATATTTAGTACATTTCAAGAGAATAGTTAATGCAGTTTTGAAAAATTGTGTCACCCTTTATAATTTGTAAAGGAAAAGGAAAGACTCTTTGACCTGGGCTGGCAAGAAATGGCCACCTAGGCATTGAGGATATTGAACCATCATGAAGTGATTTGGTCATCTACAAAACTAGATAAACTTACAGGCTGGAAGGAGAATGTAGAGAGTCTTCAGGCATATTAACTGATTTGACAAGGACTAAATGGCACTTAAAATGAGAAAAATGTGAGGTAATCCACCTTGGGGAAAAAATAATAAATACTTTTTTAGATGGCATAAGGTTGAAAAGTGGAAGTTCACAGGATGTCATTATACACAACCATTGAAAGTTGACGTGCAGGTTCAACAAGCAATTATGAGGCTAAGTGGCATGTTGGTTATTACTGCAGGAGAATTTGAATATGTGAATAAAGTTGACATACTTCAGTTATGCAAGACCGTAAGACATAGGAACAGAATTAGGCTACTCGCCCATCAAGTTTGATCTGCCATTCAATCATGGCTGATTTATTATCCCTCTGAACTCCATTCCCTGACTTCTGCCGGTAACCTTTGTTGCCGTTACGAATCAAGAGCCTATCAACCTCAACTTTAAATATATCCAATGGCTTGACCTCGAAAGCCCTCTAGCAAAATTAAGACCATAAGATATAGGAACAAAATTAGGCCATTTCACATGACTGATCCAGTTTTCCGCTCAGCCCAAATCTCCTGCCTTCTCCCCGTATCCCTTCATGATTGGTCAAGAATCTATCAACCTCTGCCTTAAATATATATAAAGACTTGGCCTCCACAGCTGCCTGTGGCAAAGAATTCCAGATTCACCACACCCTTGACTAAATTCCTCCTCATCTCCATTCTAAAAGGACAGCTCTCTATTCTGAGGCTGTGTCCTCTGGTCTTAGACTCTCCCACAATTGGAAACATCTTTTCAACATCCACTCTATCAAAGCCTTTCACCATTTGATAGATTTCAAGGAAGTCACCCCTCATTTTTCTGAATTCCAGTGAATACAGGCCCAGAGCCATCAAACGCTCTTCATATGACAAGCTGTTCAATCCTGAAATAATTTTTGTGAACCTCCTTTGAACCCCCTCCAGTTTCAGCGCATCCCTTCTCAGATAAGGGGTCCAAAACTGCTCTCAGTACTCCAAGTGAGGCCTCACCAGTGCTTTATAAAGTCTCAACATTACATCCTTGCTTTTATATTCTAGCCCTCTTGAAATGAATGCTAACATTGTACTTGCCTTCCTCACCATAGACTCAACCTGCTAGTTAACCTTTAGGGGTTCCTGTACAAGGACTCCCAAGTCCCGTTTTACCTTTGTTTTTTTATATTTTTTCTCCATTTAGAAAATTGTCAACCGTTTCATTTCTTCTACCAAAGTGCATGACGATACACTTCCCGACACTATTCCATCTGCCATTTCTTGCCCATTTTCCTAATCTGTCTAAGTCCATCTGTAGCCTTTCTACTTCCTCAAAACTACCTGCCTCTCCACCTATCTTCATATTGTCTTCAAACTTTGCAACAAAGCAATTAATTCCATCATCCAAATCATTGACATATAACGTAAGGAGAATCGGTCCCAATACAGACCCCCTGTGGAGCACCACTGGTCACCAGTAGCCAGTCGGAAAAGGCTCCCTTTATTCCCACTCTTTGCCTCCTGCCAATCAGCCACTGGTTTATCCATGCTAAAATCGTTCCTGTAATACCATGGGGTCATAGCTTGTTAAGCAGTCTTGTGTGGCACCTTGTCAAAGGCCTTCTGAAAATCCAAGTATACAATATTAACCAATTCTCCTTTGTGTATCCTGCTTTTTACTTCATAGAATTCCAACAGATTGGTTAGGCAAGGTTTTCCCTGGAGGAAACCATGCTGACTGCAGCCTGTTTTATTATGTGCCTCCAAGTACCTTGAGATCTCATCCTCAGTAATGACTCCAACGCTTTTCCAACCACTGAGTTCAGACTAACTAGCCTGAGGTTTCCTTTCTTCTGCCTCTCTCCCTTCTTGAAGAGTGGAGTGACATTTGCAATTTTCCTGTCTTCTGGAACCATTCCAGAATCTAGTGCTTCATGAAAGATCATTACTAATGCCTCCACAATCTCTTCAACCACCTCTTTCAGAACCCTGGGACGTACACCAACTGGTCCAGATGACTTGCCTACCTTCAGACCTTTCAGTTTCCCAAGAACCTTCTCTCTAGTTATGGTAACTTCACACACTTCATGCCTTCTGACTCCTGGAACTTTCACCATACTGCTAGTGTCTTGCACAGTGAAAACTGATGCAATCAAAACAAGAAAAAAATCTGCAGATGCTGGAAATCCAAGTATCACACACAAAATGCTCGAGGAACTTAGCTGGCCAGGCAGCATCTATGGAAAAGAGTACAGTCGATATTTCGGACCGAGACCCTTCTGAAGGGTCCTATGCCTTCCAAGTTGCTTCTAGAAATTCATGCCACTGCTGCTCTGCCGTCATCCCTGCCTTTCTTCCTTTCCAATCATTTCACGCCAACTCCTCTCTCATGGCTCTGTAATTCCCTTTAGCCCATTGTAATACAGATACATCTAACTTTAACTGCTGCTTCTCAGAATTCATGGTGAGTTCAATCATATTATGATCACTTGCCCATAAGTGTTCTTTTACCTTAAGCTTAAGTTTCTCCTTATCTCTGTTCTGAAGGAACATCCTTGTATTCTGAGGCTGTGCCCTCTAATCCTAGACTCCCCCACTATTGGAAAATTCCTCTCCACATCCACTTTACCAAGGCTTTCAAAATTCTATAGGTTTTAATGAGATCCCTCCTCATTCTTCCAGCAAGTATAGGCCGAGAGCCATCAAATGCTCCTCAGACATTATCCCTTTCATTTCCAGAATCATGCTCGTAAATGTCTTCTCACCCTCTCCAATGCCAGCACATCCTTTCTTAGATGAGGTGTCTAAAACTCCTGATAATACTCCAAATGTGGCCTGACCAATGCCTTATAAGGCCTCAACTTTATATAGGGCCACATTGGATAGATCTGGTTCTCAACGTTAGGAATGCTCCATATATGATGGAGAGATTGCAACAAATTTACATCAGAATGATTCCTAAAATGGTGGGTTTGCTGCATAAGAATTCAAGCAAATAGAAAATGAAAAATTCTGCATATTTTAATAAGTTTCTCTAAATATTTCCTCATATTTAGAGATGATATCATTAAAATATACAGAATTCTTCAGGGATGCTGAGACTGAAGTATCCAGTACCAGGGTTCACAGTCTCAAAATAAGCAATTGGCCTTACACTACAGAGAGTTGAAAATAATTTTTTTTCACCGAGAGGGTAATGAATCTTTGTCTTGGATATACTCAACAATTGAACCTCCATTGCCCCCTCAGGTGCAGAATTCCAAAGAATGATAGATATTTAGGTGGAAATCATCCAGAAGATATGTAGCTCAGGTGGTTGATGGTTGGGTTGAGTTGTTCTCCAGTGTTGGCAATTTACTTGCAAACATTTTGTCACCAAGTGAGGAGACATCGTCAGTGTACAGTCTCTATCCATGAAGATCAAGAGGGGTACAAAGTTGACTGAGCATCAGTGAAAGTCATGGCGCAAGTGAACACTCGGCACGCAAGAGAATTCCTAGAAGCGTGGTTTTCCATGAACAGTTCTGTAAACAAACATGTAGACCTCGATCCTATTTATGAGCAGATGCGGGCAAAATTCCAGACCACAATGCACGAAGTTCACCGCACGACCAATCAGTGACAAGATTTCTTTCGCACATTGCAGCTGAATTTTCGGAATGATTGATAAGCACATAAAGGCCAAGCATTCGGAGGACACACCACAATCAACAGCTCACCAACAATGTCTTCGCACTTGGTGACAAAACATTTGCAAGTAAATTGCCAAGATCAGAGAACACTCAACCCTACCAAATATTTTAGATATTAAGCGAATTAAGAGATGTGAAGTTAGTGTGCGGTGTCCCTGAGGTGAAAGATCAACATGTGTAATACTACTGAAAAGCACAACAGGCACAAAACAGTTTCTTATGATTTGTAATGTTCTTAGGTTATCATAAGAAAAAATTGGCATACTACTGATGTAAGAAATCCTGGTTCTATGCCTCTAACAGTGTACCAGGTTCATTAGTATTTTGGAGGGAGTGAATGTTGAGCCGATATTTAGCAAAGTAGTTCATCTTAGACCTTATGAAAAAGGATGCCTGTTCCCAGACCACCTTCATTTATTTGCTGAAAACCTGTAGTAGGTAAATAAAAATGGACTATATCTGTATGATTAATTTCTTGCTGTTCTCTTGCATTCTACTGGGACACATTTGAAAATGTTAATTATGCATGTTGAAAGTACTATGCTAAATATATTTCTCAGCAGTTTGCACAGGAACAACTGAATAATGGAATTAGGATATGAATTGCATCTGATTTTCTCATTTTAATTTGTTTTTTTTTCCTTTTGCAGCTCAGATCGGCTGATAGAAGACACAATAAGGTAAGGCAACATGAGTAAATTTATTAATGTAATTTCAAAGCTCAAGGAATTTCTTCCATGCAAGTTTACAGTTCAAGTTCATACATGAAGTCAATTTATGGTTTGATGCCAAGTACAAAGTTTTCTCCTGTCTTGTGTTTTTATTTTATGTATTACAAAATGCAGTAGAAGCTGGGATTTTTTTTAATACTCTAGTAAAATACATTAAAATGTGGCTATGGCTGAGTTCTCTGCAAAATAAAATCAATCACTACCCAAATCCCAAGCAGATGTGCATATTCTTTTCTAAAAAAAGCACAAATGTAGACTTAGTGTGCTTGCAATAGATTACCAATGCTGCTAGAACACAGAAGAATAGCAAAAGATTGCCTATTTTTGTGACTGTGATAAATATTTTAAGACAACTATCCAAAGCAGGTGTACAATATAATTCTGCATGTGAAACTTCCTCTTAAACAGATACCTTACATCTATTATTGTTGATAAATTGACAGCTGAATCATCTGTCCCACTTTTGGCTACTGATTTGAAGGTTGCCTTTTCACTTTTGAGGATTTACTTGTGATAAACTCAGTCAAAGGGATAGCAAAATGATAATCTCTTTCATCTGTCTCATCATTACCACGCAAACTTGTCAGAAAAAAAAATATGTATAAGTGATTCCCAATGCTGCACTCCCACTTGTAGCAAGTACCTCCTTCATGTACTTTTACGATTCTGGAATATTTGGGACATAGAAAATTAAAACAGGAATTAGAACTGTCATTACTCTGCCAGTCAACAGATGTCAATTCCTGTTCCTACTTGATCACTATATTCTCTGATTCACTTTGAGTTTCATATTCCATTTATCAGCATTGCTTCTACACACAGTAACCACTTTATTAGATATGCCTGCTTATTAATGCAAATATCTAATCAGCTAATCATGCAGACGTGGTCAAGAGGTTCAGTTTTTGTTCAGACCAAATATCAGAATGGGGAAGAAATGTCATTTAGCTTTGACCATGGAATAATTGTTGGTGCTAGACTGAGTGATTGGTTATCTTAGAAACTGCTAATCTCCAGGGATTTTCATGCACAGCTGTCTCTGGAGTTTACAAGTCAAGTCGTCAAGTCACTTTTTATTGTCATTTCGACCATAACTGCTGGTACAGTACGCAGTAAAAATGAGACAATGTTTTTCAGGACCATGGTGCTACATGAACAATACAAAAACTACACTGAACTATGTAAAACAACACTAAACTGCACAAGACTACAGACCTACCCAGGACTGCATAAAGTGCACAAAACAGTGCAGGCATTACAATAAATAATAAGCAAGACAATATGCACAGTAGAGGGCAGTAGGTTGGTGTCAGTCCAGGCTCTGGGTTTTGAGGAGTCTGATGGCTTGGGGAAAGAAACTGTTATATAGTCTGGTCGTGAGAGCCCTATACTTCAGTGCCTTTTGCCAGACGGTAGGAGGGAGAAGGGTTTGTATGAGGGGTGCGTGGGGTCCTTCATAATACTGTTTGCTTTACGGATGCAGCGTGTGGTGTAAATGTCTGTAATGGCGGGAAGAGAGACCCCGATGATCTTCTCAGCTGACCTCACTATCCGCTGCAGGGTCTTGCGATCCGAGATGGTGCAATTCCCAAACCAGGCAGTGATGCAGCTGCTCAGAATGCTGTCAATACAACCTCTGTAGAATGTGGTGAGGATGGGGGGGGTGGGGGTGGAAGATGGACTTTTCTCAGCCCTCGCAGAAAGTAGAGACGCTGCTAGGCTTTCTTTGCTATGGAGCTGGTGTTGAGGGACCAGGTGAGATTCTCCGGCAGGTGAACACCAAGAAATTTGGTGCTCTTAACGATCTCTATGGAGGAGTCGTCGATGTTCAGCGGAGAGTGGCTGCTCCGTATCTTCCTGAAGTCAATAACCATCTCTTTTGTTTTGTTCACATTCAGAGACAGGTTGTTGGCTCTGCACCAGTCCATTAGCTGCTGCACCTCCTCTGTGTATGCTGACTCAACGTTCTTGCTGATGAGACCCACCACAGTTGTGTCGTCGGCGAACTTGATGATGTGGTTCGAGCTGTGTGTTGCAGCACAGTCATGAGTCAGCAAAGTGAACTGCAGTGGACTGAGCACACAGAGAATGGTACAAAAAATATCCAGTGAGCCACAGTACCTTGGGCAAAAACTTAGTGTAAACCATTAATACAGATTGCAACTAGCTGAAAGCCCAGTGCTTATTTAGTGGCATTCCATTAGCTGCAGCCCATCAGCGTTTAAGCAACTGATTTATCCCTCAAAACTTTCTCTCCTTTAAACCATCCCCAACCCATTAAATACACACATTACCCTGTGGCCCAATTTGTGTACCAATTTTTGATTACCTTTTGACAATGATGAACTTCATCCATCAATTTCTATGTGTCATGTTCTTGTTATGTATTCAAGGAAAAGACAGTCTAAAATATAGCAGTTATCATTGTTCTCTTTGTTAATAACTTCTATTTGTAATAAGCTAGAAGTTGACTTTGATATCCAATAATATCAATACCCTGACTTGCTGACTTCCTCCAGCATCTTGTCTGAATAGAAATCTGATCAGGCTGAAAAGAGAAATCAAGAGGGTAAAAAAAAGAGGGTATGAGATGGATTTGGCAAGAAGTTCTTCAGTTATGTTAACAGTAAAAGGATGATCAGTGAGAGACTGGTCTGCTTAAAGACCATCAGGGCCACCCATGTGTGGAGCTGTAGAAGATGACTAAGATTTTTAATGTTTTTTTTCTCCTTGGTCTTGACCAGTTATATCATGGATGCCAAACAAAAGAGGGTAACACATAGTGAGGTTTTGGATCGTATGCATATTATGAGTCAACTGCAGCTTTGAAGCACATTAAGATGGGCTGATTCCCAGAGCCTGACCAAAACATTATGGGAGGCCAAGGAAGAAATCGCAGAGGCCTTTGTAAAGATATTTGTTTTGTTGTTAGCTGCTGGCAAAGCTCTAGAAGACCACACAGGGATTCTGTTGTTCTATTGTTCAAATAGTGTAGCAAAGACAGGCCAGGGAACTTGACTTCAGTTGTAGGGCAGTTACTGGAGAGAATTCTGAAGAACAAAATCTACCATCACTTGGATAATCAGGAATAGTCAGCGTGGTTTTTGTATGTGGGTGTATGTCTGACGAATCTTTTGGAGTTTTTAAAGAGGTAACTATGGGGTTAGATAAAATTAGGGTAGTGGGTGTTGTCTATATGTAATTTAGAAAGGCCTTTGACAAACCTGCCAGGCTGATCTGGAAGGTTAGTTCACATGGGAGCTAGCGAGGTGGATTCAGAATTGTTTTGATAATAGGAAGCACAGAGTGATGGATGGTTGGAGGTTGATTCTCCAACCATCACCCACCATGGCTTGTAGGCTGCTCTTGGGGTCAGCATTGGGACTGTAAATGATTGGGAAATTATTATATATGGCATGATAAGCAAATTTGTGATGACATTAAATTAGGCCTAGGGGTCTCATTGAGAGTAAAGCTGGTTACATTGAATTGCAAAAAGATCTTGATATATTAGGGAGACGGGCCCACCTCTACCCCTTTATCTTTCCCCTTACTGGTTTTTCACCTGGCACCTACCAGCCTTCTCCTTCCCACCCTCTGCCCACCTTCTTTATAGGGCCTCTGCCCCTTCCCTCTTCAGTCCTGACGAAGGGTTCCGGCCCGAAACGTTGACTGATCGTTTCCATGGATGCTGCCCGACCTGCTGAGTTCCTCCAGCGTGTTATGAGTGTTACAAAGTAGAGTTATTGAGAAAATGCATTTTTGAAATAGTCACCATTTAGGCATCACAGCAATGATTCCATGCCAACGACCCATTTAACTAATCTTCCACTAAAGCAATTTCTTTTCCTACCATACTCTGCCAATTACCCACTGCCTCCCATTTTGCCTTTATATTGTACTAAATTAATTTTTTTAAACTGCAAATGCTGGAAATCTGAAATAAAACCAAGAAAGTGTTGAGTGTGGCAGGTGGGAATCAGCAGGTCAGGTAATGTAGTAAGAAAAGAGAAATGGCTAATGGGACCATTCAGTAGGTGACCAAAAGAGATGGGGAAGATAAAGGTTGGAGCAAAAGGAATTTGCTTGATAAGGTGAAATTATGTGGTAGCTAAAGGACAGTTAGCCCTGTGTAATGTGTTGTTAAGTTTGTATAGTTATGCCTATTAGAACAGGCCAAGTGGGCTAAACTAAACAAAATAAAAGAAAAAATGATAAAAAGGGATCAGCCAGAAGTAGTTCAAAGCAAATTTATTATCAAAGTAAATATATGTCACCATATACAACCCTGAGATTCATTTTCTTGTGGGCATACTCAATAAATTCATAATAAAATAGTAATAATAGAAACACTGAAAGACTGCACCAACTTGGGCATTCAACCAGTCTGTAAAAGACAACAAACTAGAAGAAAGGAATAATAAATAAATAAGTAGATAGATAGATAGAGAAATAGAGAAATAAGCAAGCAAGCGAGCAATAAATATTGAGAACATGAAATGAAGAGTCCTTGAAAATGAGTCCATAGGTTGTGGGAACATTTCAATGATGGGGCAAGTGAAGTCGAGTGAAGTTTAGTACTAAAGCAAACTAAAGGTCAACTGTTAGAAAATTTGTTATTGATTTCTACAGGCTACAACGTGCCCTATTTATGTAACCTTTCCGCAGCAGTTAAGTTCCTTTGCCTTTGTAATGTGCTGTTACTGTTCTAAGATCTGTGTATTGTTACATAGTCTGGGCTATAGGGAATGCCCGGTAGGTCAAATTATACAAAGGAATGGAAAAACTTAGAAAAAGAAACTACCCACCTCTTAAATGCTACGTAGCTTCGTCTAAGTGGAAAAAATCCCTTTGTTCCGCTCATTGTCCTCTTTCTCTGCTATGTAAGACTTTATTTCTTTGCAGTAACTTTTTGATCCTGCTGAGTTGCTACTTTTCATTCTCTGAAAAGCAGGTACTCCTGTCCTTTGCCAACTTCACAACAATTTACATCTGGACATTGCCTTTCATTTCTATAAAAATTATGATGTGCCTTAATTATGTGGTTCACAACTACTTTGAGGGGGTGGCCAAATGCAATCATCAACAGAATGGTTACAGAAGTCCTTAATTTCTTGAAACTACAGTCACTGACACTGAAGTCTAACCCTGCAACATTCCAGGCTTCCTCTTGAAGTCCAGTAGTGGCTTCTCAACTCCTAGCAGTTACTCTAGGTAATCTGAATTGTGAACCATGTTAGAGTGATTCAGTTTTCAGAATACCATTCATTTTAGGAGGGGAATAGCTCTGAGTGACATGGACTTTTCAACTAAGTTCAAGTTCAGTCATCTGACTGAACAGATATGCAACCAAATAGAGCAATGTTCCTCTGAACTACGGTGCACAATCAAACAAGTTAATAAAATATAATTCGAAATGCATGTGAAGGCATAGGTAAGCAGTAAACAGCCTGCTGTCCTGGAGACAAGACCTCGGTGGTGGCAGAGTATTCACTAATCTCATAGCCTGAGGGAAGAAGCTGTTACCTAGTCCTGATGCTCCTGTAGCCCACTGATAGTAGTGGGTCAAAGAGATTGTAGGGTGGGTGGCAGGTATCCTTAACAATGCTTCAGGCTCTTTGTATACGAGGCTCCCAGCAAATGTCACAAGTAGAGGGGGAGTTAGACCACGGTGGTCCTCTTGGCGGTTTTTACTGTCTTGGAATCTTACGTAGTTTAGAAGTAATGGAATTGATTATATTTAATTATTTTATATGTCTCTTCTTGTTCCTAAATTTTTAATTCACTTTAAAATGCAAGTTTTAGTATTTTAATTGTATGATTAATTTTTAATATGTTTTGAATATTTTTCAGTGTATATGAATGTCAGAAATTTTGACTTGTTTTTGACCCTGAAGCCAGAGCTTAGTTAGTATTAAAAATATTCCTTGTGAAGATGGTTGCACAAGAACTCGCAAATCAGAGGCCTGTTTTGTGGATCAGGTTGCTACTGCAGATTATTGAGGGTAGCTTGCATCTCATCTCAGTGAGCTCAGCAACAACAGGCTGTATACGTGGACCATTGTCTCAGTTGAAATTGGTGAAATTGATCAAGAGTCTTATACAGACTTTGAATTTTTTTTTGAATTTATGTTTCTTCATCTGCTCTGTATAATAAACTTCCTCAATATAATTTGACTTCTCTTTAAGTCCCTGTTTGAACATAATAGCTACTATAGGAGTTAGATGAGGATGGCAGGAAGAGAAATGTATACAGGAAATGCTGGTAAACTGTAGAACGCAAAACAATCAGTAAAGTCTGTATATTTCATTTATAGATCAATTGATTTAGGGGCAGAATTAGGCCATTCGGCCTGTCAAGTCTACTTTACCATTCCATCATGGCTGGCTTATTATCCCTCTCAACCCCTTTCTCCTGTCTTCTCCTGTTAACCTTTGATGCCCTTACTAATCAAGAGCCTATCAACCTCTGCTTTAAATATACCCACAGCTGTTTGTGGCAATGAATTCTAAGGGGATGTCCTTCTATTCTGAGGTTGTACCCTCTGGTCTTTGACTCCCCCACTATAGGAAATATCCTGTCCACATCCACTCTGTCTAGGCCTTTCAGTATTCAATAGGTTTCAATGAATTTCCCCTCATTCTTCTAAACACCAGCAAGTAAAAGCCCAGAGCCATCAATGTTCCTCATACGGTAACCTTTTCATTCCTGGGATCAGAATCAGAATCACCAGCGTATGCTGTGAAATTTGTTGACTTTGCAGCTGCAGTACAATGCAATACCTAATAATAGAAAAATACTGAATTGCAATAACTTTATATATTAAATAGTTAAATAAGTAGTGCAAAAACAGAAATTTAAGAAGTAGTGAGGTAATATTCATGGGTTCAATATCCATTCAGAAAATAGATGGCAGAGGGGAAAAGGGGAAGGTGGAAGTAATTCCACCTCATCTGTGTTCTAAAGGGATGTCCATCTGGTCCTTGACTCGATTTCATGAACCTCCTCTAGACCCTCTAAAATTTGTTTTAAATTTCTTCCCTTCACTATTTGCTCACAAATGAAATGTCCTTCAGTTTCTTTCCTTGCTCCTACTTGATTACAGCTTTAAAAAAAACTTTCACTGTTTTGTCATAAGATTTATTTCAGTCATTACTCTGACTGCAAGTATTATCTTCTCAAGCATGGGAAAGATCTTGAACTGAGACAAAACAATGCACATTAAACGACCCATATTTTCAAAATTAACTTTATTCAGAAAATTGAACAAATAGAGTGTCTCAATCAGTTTCTTTCTTTTGATTTTCTCATCCAGATATCTATGTGGAAAATGTAAATGAATGATTACTAATAAACATTTAGGAAATTGGTACTGATTTAAATGCATTCCCCATGAGACAGGAACTAATTAATCCCAATGGGTATGTCATTGCTAAAAATCAGAGTCCCTCACTTTCGACAATTTTATATTGATTCATAGCTCAGTTGCTAATATGAGCATTGAAAGGCCATAGCTGTTAACCATAAGAATATAATCCTTTTAGTGAAAACATCAGTGTTTCCTGAAAGCTTTCCATTAATAAACCATATAACACTGAATAGAAGAGATCAGTCAACTGATTCATCTGGAAACCTACTATTTGGTTTGATTAATTGGGTTGGACGTTACAGTCCCTAAAGTTTCTGCACTGCACTTGACTTGAGTGGAAGTAGTTCTTAAAGACGACCACTAGATGATGTTACTACCATTACGACGCATCTTCAATTGTGTACCTCGACATCACTGGGTGTTTCGGCCTTTTATCACAAGACACCCTCAGCCGAGGCAGGCCCACCACAGGCTGATCAGACCTGGCTGTGTGTGACGTGGTTAGTCCCTAGATGGTCACTCGGCAGCCCAGAGAGCATCCCTTCTTCTCAGCCACAGCCAGTGACTGCTCATTTCGGCGGCATTAGCAAGTGCTTTGATTGCCTTCCTATGAGCCTGCCCTCTGACTCCTACTTCCCTCAGCAGCCTTACTGTGGAACTGGCTACAAAGCCCCTGCACCCCACCTCAACTGGCACACTTTTACGTTCCAGCCTCGCTCCTTTGCTTCAACTGCAAGGTTGGCATATTGCAGCCTTTTCCATTCATAAGCCTCATCCACGGCATCCTCCCAGGGGACCGTCAGCTCAGTGATAAAGATGCGCCGACAGGAGTTGGGCCAAAGGACCAGGTTAGGCCGCAGGTTGGTCATTGCAATTTCAGATGGGAAGGTAAGTTTCTGGCCTAAATCAACACGCATTTCCCAGTCCCTGGCTGCACTCAGTGGGCATGAGTCATGAGGCAACGGGTTAGCCCCAGTTTCTCTCCTTCCTGGATGAAGGATGGTAGTTGTGGGACCGTTGTCTGGGCATTGAGAGGCCTGGTGATGGTGGTTACTCTCTTACCCTCAAGTTCAGCTGCCAAATGCCTCAGCACTTGGTTGTGTCGCCAGGTGTATCTGCCTTGTATTAGGCTGGTCTTGCAACTAACCAGGATGTGCTTGAGGGATGTCGGAACTGTGCACGGAGGACAGACTGGATCCTCTCCCAGCCAAAGATTTAGGTTTGCAGGAGAGGGCAGGACATCATATATTGTTCTGATGATGAAGCTCAATCTGTTTGACTCCATGCTCCCTAGCTCACTCCCTGTGATTTTCCTCCTCTCAACACCCTCCCACCTCGTCCAGCAGCCTTGCTTGGCTTGGGATATTGCTTTGGCACATCTGGCTGCTGCTTCTTGGTAGCGCACCTCCTCCACCACCAGGTGCCGGCGTTCAGTTGTTGTAGCCCTTTGCCAGGTAGGTTTCATCACTCCAAGGCCAAAGCCTCCACTGCCCTGTTGGACATAGCCCACTATGTTCCGGTGTCGGAGGGCAGCTTCTGCATCCAGTACTACTGCGACTGGGGTCCATTTCTTCCCTGTTGCTAGAGCAGGAGCAACGCCTCTTACGATTGGGTTCCGAGATTTTTTGAGTGTCATTTCCAGCCTTGCTTTGGCATATTTGTATTCCTCCACTAGGCTACAAATTGGCAGAGAAAGGGCTCCGTTCCCGTAAGGTCCTATGCTGCTAAGGCATCTTGGTACCCCAAGCCACTTACTCACATGTGAGCTCACCAGCCTCTCCAGCCGATTTGCATGAGACATAGTGACCTCATAGATGGTAATTGGCCAGATAAGTCGGGGCAGCAGTCCAAACTGAAAGCACCAAAGCTTCAACCTCCCTGGGAGAGCTGTGTTGTTGATTAGCTTGAGGCCACTGATTGTATCTTGCCTTAGTTGTTCCACCTGCTCTGTGTCTCTGAGGTCTGCGTTGTACCAATGTCCGAGGCTTTTTATGGGCTTCTCCGGGATAGTTGGTATTGGCTCAGCGTTGATACAAAACCTTATGTTGGTGAGCCAGCCTTTGACAATTGAGATACTGCGAGACTTACTGGGTTTGATCTCCATTCGTGCCCATTTGATGTTTCCCAGGAGTTTATCCAGCAGGCGTTTGGTGCATGCTTTTGTTGTTATGGTGGTCATGTCATCCATGTACGCCCTGATTGGAGGAAGATGCAGCCCATTCTTCAAGTATTTCCCTCCGACCACCCATTGTGATGCTCGGATAATGAACTCCATTGCCATGATAAATGCCAGGGGAGAGATGGTACATCCCGCCATTATGCCTATCTCAAGGCACAAAATAATCTGCAGATGCTGGGGTCAAAGCAACAGTCACAACACGCTGGAGGAACTCAACAGGTCAGGCAGCATCCGTGGAAAAGATGAGTCGACATTTCGGGCCGGAACCCTTCATCCTGACAAAGGGTTCCAGCCCGAAACGTTGACCGATCTTTTCCACGGATGCTGCCCGACCTGCTGAGTTCCTCCAGCATGTTGTGAGTGTTGCCTATCTCAAGGTGCTGCCATGTGCCATATGGTGGTGTTATCTTGTGTTGTGACACAGAACTGCAGATCCTGGAAGTACGCTTTGACCAGCTTTGTGATGCCCTCTGGAACCTGGAAAAAATTGAAAGCTGCCAACAGAGTCTCGTGAGGCACCGACCCAAAAGCATTGGCAAGATCTAGGAAGACCACATGCAGGTCTTTCTTGTCTTTCTTGGCAGTGTGTATCTGGTGCCAGGTGACATTTGCGTGTTCCAGACATCCTGGGAAACCATGTATTCCTACTTTCTGCACTGATGTGTCAACGAAGCTGTTGCTCTGCAAAAAGGCTGAGAGTCTTTGAGCCACAACACCAAAGAAGATCTTTCCTTCCATATTCAGCAGACTGATCTGGCGGAACTGACTAATTGTTGAGGAATTCTTCTCTTTGGGAATTAGTATCACTCCCGCCCTTCGCCATGCCTTAGGTATAATTCCTTTCCCCCATGTCACCTTCATTAGATTTCAGAGGTGTTTCAGGATGCCAGGTGTGTTCTTATAGAGCCTGTACGGGATGCCATTGGGCCCTGGAGCTGATGCTGATCTTGCTCATTTAACTTTACTTTCCACCTCCCTCCATGTGGGGGGGCCTTACGTCCATCTGGTGCTCAGGTGGGTGGATTGGTGGCATACTATATTGAAATTTAAAGCAACTCAAAAATCAGCTGGGCTTGAATCTCAAAGTCACAAAGCATACTACATAATAATTGTCTTTCCAGTTGCTTCTGAAAATTACACAACAATGAAGTTTTCTCATATCTCCCATTTCATTACAGGAAGGAGACAGGCATCCAAACCAAATCTTGTTATAGCTTTATATCTGATGAGGCATAACTGTATAAACCCCTTTGGATGTTGCATATTTTTGTGTGTACTTCTTTTGGTGCTGGTGCTGGTTAAAGTGGAATCAGCTGAAATGCAAATTTGACAGGCATCCTATCTATCCACCTGATATGACTTAATTAGTCTTACCCTACAAAAAGGCACTGATTTTAAATTTCACAAATTGCTGTTCTCAGTCATGTGCCATCTTACAGACAGAATGAGTATTTTACTTGGTAGGTAAGAGAAAGGAGATATTTTAAACAAGAAAAAAGTTGTTATTTTTTCCTGTTTTATGTGCAGGTATCTCATTTTAGAAGTGGGATTAATAAACAAGGTTACGTTGGGTCTTTCTGCAGTGCAATTAGCATATATTTGACAAGTTTATGATGACCTTCTTTTAAAACAGGCTATAATCATTAAGCTAAAAACAATTTAGTTATTTTCAGGACAAAATTGGGCTGGACTCCCCTCATTGTGTCAAAAAGAAGAAAAAATATGAACTGATTAAATTATCTCTCTTCAAGTAGCAGTGTTTATAACTGCCTCTTTACTTTATTTCTGTATCATGGGACAGGGTGAACTTCATTTGGCATGATTTAGGAAAGTCAAAAGGATGTCCCGTATTAAACATGAAATATCCAGTAACACGCATAGGATGCTGGAGGAACTCAGCAAGTCAGGCAGCATCTGTGGAAATGAATAACCAAGTCGATGTTTCGGGCTGAGACCCTTCTCCAGGACCTGAAGAAAGATGTCGGCTCAAAATGTCAACTATTTATTCATTTCCATAGATGATGACCTACTGAGTTCCTTCAGCATTTTGTGAGTGTTGCTTTGGATTTCCAGCATCTGCAGACTTTCTTGTGTTTATTATCCAGCAATATTTTTATACATCATGTGTTCAATGTCACTGCATGTTTTTGATGTAAAAGCGCAGCACCCACAGCAACAGCTTCCATTTGAAAGTATCTTAAATGTAGTAAAATGTACCAAGACACAGCACAAACAGAAATTGACACCCAGTTGCAAAGGGGTATTAAAGCATTGGCCAAAGGCTTGGAATACCTTGTAGAAGCAAAGAGAGTTTAAAGATTTCATAGTTCACAAATAATTTATTATCTAATTACGTATACTTTATACAACGTTGAGATTCGCTTTCCTACAGGCAATGACAAAACAAAGAAACCCAATAGAACCCAATAGAAAACTTGTAACATTTTTTTTTAACCAGTCAATGGCATAGCTTCCATTTATATCATTCTGGAATTAACAAGAGGTAAGAATGCATGGATTACAAAGATCTTAAAAACTTACACGTCCAGAGGAAATTAGAAGTAGAATTTAGAAACCCTTGGTAGGAATTTGAAAATGAGAATTTTAATATAAGGTTCTGTACCCTTTTGTTGATACATATGAATCCTGAACAAATTGAAATATAAGTAAAAACAGTGGATAAGAGAGAAAATGTACTTTTATTCTCTCCTAACTCCCACTTTTTCCACCTTGCCTTTAGAGTTGATCTTCTTTCAAACTACTGTCCCATTATCAATATCTCCATCTGCCCTTATCATTCTTACAAGTTTGCTTTGTTTGCATAGAACCACAAAATCCCCCCACCCCCCTAAGCACACAACTGATCAATAGGCCCTGTTGGTCTATGTCAATGTTTGTACTCAATTCCCACCTTATCCTGCAGGTTTTGTTACTAAAGAAAATGCTTGACACTGTGCATGGACTGTTCCCACGTTCACCAGTTTATTGAAATTGAAATACTGAATTCATTGAATGTGCACTCTGTATGAAATTCTTAGCAGTAAATCTATAGAGAAGTTGTTGAAATTTCCTTCCAGTTTAAGCATATTGGCATATTTTCACAGTGACAAGTACCAAAATGGTACAGACTGTATTCTGTTTTAAGCTGAGCTGTAAATCTCAGTACTAAATAGAAATTTGGAAAGGGAAATTGATTTGTGTTGGATTTTACCTTCTGATGTACTCTTCAGGGCTACAAGTACTTTGGTGTTTATTAAGGGCATTGTGGCATATATCACTGTATCCTAAAATAGGAAGCAATATAGAAAGACTGTTTTAAAAACTGATTGTTAATCATGGAGGCTGTATACAGTTTAAAGAGATTTCTAGAGTCAGGAATATTGTTTGGTGTATAGATAGTGAAGTTTTAAGAATATTGTAGTTCTTAGTTTAAGATTTATCTCATACTAATTGGAATCCAAGAGTGTTGTCTCAATTTAACATAAATTACAATCCTCTCTTGTTGTCCGTTATGAAATAATGCTCAAATCAGTAGTCATGGGAAGTAGATTCTTGAAAGAGAAAACCATCTTACCTTTTATTAGATAATAAAAAGCATGCACACATCCAGGGCCCATGACAGTATCACAACTATGCATTCAAATTCTGACATACGTTATTCAAGTGATCTTTTTCTTAATGCTATATACACTCAATGACCATTTTATTAACTGCATGAGTGGAACAACATGAGTGTAGTCTTCTGCTTTGTAGCTCATCCACTTCAAAGTTCGATGTTCAGATATGTTCTTCTGTACAACATGTGGATATTCAAGTTACTGTTGTCTTCCTGTCAGCTTGAACAAGTCTGACGTTCTCCTCTGACTGCTCTCATTATTTTCGCCCATAGAACTGCCGCTCACTGGATTTTTTTTTTTTGTTTCTTGCAAGAACTCTGAAAACTGTTGTGCATGAAAGCCCGAGAAGATCCACAATTTCTGAGATACTTAAACCACTTTGTCAGGCTCCAACAATCATTACATGGTCCAAGTTACTTAGATTGCATCTCTTGCCCATTCTGATCTTTGATCTGAACAGCAACTGAACCTCTTGACCATGTCTGCCTGCTTTTATGCATTGAGTTGCTGTCATGTGATTGGCTGATTAGATATTTGCATTGATGAGGAGGTGTACCTAATAAAGTGGCCACTGGGTGTAAATGTACAAGCAAGACAATAGAAGCTAATTCTTTCCCGTTGTTTTGGAGGCAAGAATGAAGAGGCAGAGATAATATATTATTTGCAATAAATAAAATATTATTTGCAAACCTGAGGCCTTAGGTTGTCATCCAAAGACGGTGGTTGTGATGTAATTTAGAGTCCAGAGTACATTGGATAAGACATGGGAGCAGAATTAGGCCATTCAGCCCATCTAGTCTGCTCTGCCATTCCATCATGGCTGATCCCAGATCCCACTCAACCCCATACACCTACCTTCTCACCATATCCTTTGATGCCTTGACCAATCAGGAAACGATCAACTTCTGCTTGAATATATGCATGGACTTAGCTTCTGCCACAGTCTGTGGCAAAGCATTCCACAGATTTACTACTCTCTGGCTAAAAAAATTCCTCCTTACTTAAAGGGTCATCCTTCAATTTTGAGGCTATGCCCTCTAGTTCTGGATACCCCCACCACAGGAAACATCTTCTCTACATCCACCCTATCTAGTTCTTTTAACATTCAGTAGGTTTCAGTGAGATCACCCTGCATTCGTCTAAATTCCAATGAGTACAGGCCAAAAACTGCCAAATGCTCCTCATTTGTTAACCCCTTTATTTCCGGAATCATCCTCTGGACTGTCTCCAATGACAACACATCCTTTCTGAGATATGGAGCCCAACATCCTATGTGATTTACTAATGTCTCCCTCAGCATTTTGCCACTTTCAAAAATATATGCTTTTGTACACTTGCATCTGTCTGTAACTGTGTTCTTCAGAATAGTACCATTTAGATGGTATTGCCTTTGCATCTTCTTTAACTTTTATCAGTAATATTTATCAAATACTGTTATTAAATTTCATTTGCCCAAACTGCCAGCGTTTCTAAAACTCCTCACTCTCTCACTTTCCTCATTTGTTTACCATATCTCCAAGATTGAGTCAATAGAAATTTTTGGACTTCTTCTCCATGCTGCCAACTGCAAAATAATTAATTTGTGGACAAACAGCTTTGTCCCTAATACTAGAACCCGGAGGAACACTACTGCTGTGTCATTCTGCAGTCGGAGAAAACAACTCTTTACCATGACTGCTTTTGTCCTTGAGCCACTTATTTTTGTCCATGCTGCTACAGGCTCCTCTATCCTGAGAACCTCAATTTTGCTCCTCATCTTTCTATGTGGAAGTTTGTCAACATGTTTTCTGAAAATTCATTTAGGTGTCATTGCCTATATTCCCATCATCATCCTTCTTTGTACCTAAGCCACTACCTTTACCCTTCCTTGGGAAACCATCATAAGGTCCTGTTAAGTATTTGAGCCTTGCCCTCTGCCTTTTTTGGCCTCTAAGGATACTTCCCACTTCCTACTTAATGCCTGTAAGTGTTTTGTTTAGGTTCCCTTTTATGGTTTTGCTCTCCATCCTTGCTGTGGCTATTTTGTTTTTATCTTTCATGTCTCATCTTAGGTTAGAATATACAGTGCCTATACAGTATTCACCTTCCCTTCCCCCCCCCAGAAGTTTTCATGTTTTATTGTCTTACAGCATTGAATCACAGTAGTTTTAAATTTGGCTTTTTTGACACTGATCAATAGAAAAGACTCTTTCGTGTCAAAGTGGAAACAAATTTCTAAAATAGGTCTAAATTTATTTCAATTATTAAATACAAAATAATTGAATAATTACTTACACCCTTCAAGTCAATATTAGTAGATGCACCTTTCTCAGCAATTACAGCCTTGAGTCTGTGTGGATAGTTCTGTCAGATTGCCTGGGGATCGTGAGTGAACAGCCCTTTCCAAGTCCAGCCACAAATTCTCAATTGGAATGAGATCTGGACTCTGGCTTGGCCACTCCAGGACATTAACTTTGTTGTTTTTAAGCTATTCCTCTGGAGCTTTGGCTTTTTGTTTGGGGTCATGTCTTGATGGAAAACAAATCTCCCAAGTCACAGTTCTCTTGCAGACTGCATCAGGTTTTCCTCCAGTATTTCCCAGTATTTTAATTAATTAATTGTACCCTCTACCTTCACAAGGCTTCCAGGGCCTGTTGGAGTGAAGCATCCCCACAGCATGATGCAGTCACCACCATGCTTCATGTAGGGATTTGGTGTGTTTTTGATGATGTGCGGTGTTTGGCTTATGCCAAGCAGTGTTTAGTCTGATGGCCGAAAAGCTGACATCAGAGTCTCCCCATGCCTTCTGGCAAACTTTAGCCGATATTTCATGTGTTTTTTTTTCGAACAGTGGCTTTCCCTTTGCCACTCTCCCATAAAGCTGCGACTGGTGAAGCACCCGGGCAACAGTTGTATGCACAGTCTCTCCCATCTCAGCCACTGAAGCTTGTAACTCCTCCAGAGTTGTCATAGGTCTCTTGGTGGCCTCCCCTTCTTACATGGTCACTCAATTTTTGAGGATGGCATGCTCTAGGCAAATTTACAATGGTACTGTATTCTTTTCATTTCTTGATGATATTCAGTGACTTGGAAATTTTCTTGTATCCATCTCGTGACTTGTGATTTCCAATAACCATTTTGCAGAGTTTCTTAAAGTGTTCTTTTGTCTTCATGTGTAACTTTTGCCAGGATACTGACTCACCAGCAGTTGGACCTTCCAGATACAGGTGTATGTTTACTACAATCAATTGAAACACCTTGACTGCACACAGCGATTTCCATTTAACTAATTATGTGACTTCTAAAACCAATTGGCTGTGCCAGTGTGTCAAGGGGATGAATTATTTTGCATTTTATATTTGTAACTGTGGAGATCTGTTTTTACTTTTGACACTTTTGTTCTGTTGCTCATGTGTCAAAAAAGCCAAATTAAATCCACTGTAATTCAATGTTGTAAAACAATAAAACATGAAGACTTCCAAGAGGGTGGTGAATACTTATATAGGCATTGTACATTGTGGAACTGATACCTTTGTGCATAGTGTGCATTTTTGTTTGTTTTATCATATTATTTAAATGTTTTGACTTAACTTGGGAGTTCTAACTCTAGTTTCCCTATCACTTTCACTAATGGAAATGTATTTAGCTTGTATTTCAAGTAGGACTTGAAAAGTCTCCCATTGTTTAATCTCAGTTTTACCTGCCAATATTTGGTCTCAGTTTGGTCTCCACTTCTTCTTTCCACGTTCCTCTGTAGGCTGAAGGAAAGCTCATATGAACCCACCCTCACTTCCTTCATTGTTTAAATTTTTTTTAAATTTCTCCTGAAGGAGCTAGTGAAAGGAACGCAAGGCAGATACACAAATCAAGAAATAAGAAGCATAAGCTACCTTTAGACAAAGACCATAAAGTATTGCAGGATGTTAAATTCCTTTTGCATTTCAGCTTGCCTAGCTGAAAGAAACTCAGTGCGCTCATTGGTGTGTTGAATCTGTCTCGTTATTGGCCTCAGTGGATTTCATCATGCTAATATTGAGAACGCACATTTAGAAATAAAAGTGGCATGTCTGCACATTTATTAAATAGATGCAGAGACCAAATAAAGGCCAGGGTAGATGAAGATTAATTTTAGAGAATTCATAAGGTGAGCTGCTGTGGGAATACCCAGTGTGCCAGTGCAAGTCACATGTATCAACGAAACAGACTGTGGATATTTTGATTTTCTGTCAGTTCAGCTTGGAAATTGTAGCAGACTAAGCAAGCTATTCTTAGCAATGATGTGTTTTTCTTTTTTTAGCATCGCCATGGCAACTAAAGAAAATGTGACATCACAACGAGGAATGCTGAAGTCGATACAAAGCAAAGTGAACTCCTTGGCCAGTATCCTTTTCAAAAAATGCCTTTAATAGTTTTCAGGCGAGAATAAATTGAAAGGTAAAATGTACTGAGGCAGGCTAATGGACTTGAGCCATAGTTACGTGAAAGACTGCACTCAACAGTTTAGTGTAGAGCATCTGAGAGGTGTCAATCCTTGAGTGGGATCCAAAAGGGGTGTTTTTAAACTTCATTAAATTATTTTGTGCAGCATTGCTGTGTTGGATCAAAAACTTGCATTTTTAGTAGTGTTGGCATAATTTTTCTTGAAGAATTAAACGCAACGTTTCAAGGCAGAATGCACAACATAGTTTTCAAACATCAAATTTTAGATGCTTGCATAATTTATTTAGAAAATAAGTAGATTTGAATAAAAACTAGCCAAGGGATATAACAAGCCATAGCTTTTGCTGTACAGTATCTTTAATGAAGCAAAAATTTACTTCAGTGGATTCCTCCCCACCCTCCCAAAGTAAGTAGTTGGGTATCATCTGTAGTGAATAATTCATTATCTCTTTAACATGGAGATTAAATATAACTCTGTTATGAATGCTCTTAATTCTTGTTAGATGATCATGTCATTGGTTGAGGAATGGTTTGAATTGTAAAAAGGATAAACTTTTAACTTTTGCAAGTATGCAGCAAGCTTCAGATTCAGATTCATTTATTTATCACATGTACAGAGACACAAACAGTGTACTCATTTACATTAACAACCAACATAACCTATGGATGCATTAGGGGCAGCTCGCAAGTGTCGCCATACATTCTGGTGCCAACATAGCATGCCCATTTTACATTCATGTAATGTCGTTGTATCATACAGCACAGAAACCAAACATGCCCATGCTGACCATCAAGCACTAATTGTGTTTTCTAGTGCTTGACACATAGTATTCTCTGCCTTGGTGATCCAAATGTTCATTTAGATACTTAACTTGTGAAAATCTCTGCCTCCACCACTCTGTCAAGCAGTGTGTTCCAGATCCCAGCCACTCTTTAGGGAAAAAAATTCCCATCCTTCCTTTACGCCTCTGCCTCCTGGTTCTGTGGAAATGTTATCACTATTTACCCTATCAATGCTCATAATTTTGTATTTCTAATCAAGCCCACTGTTTAGCCTCCTTGTTTTCAAGGGAAACGGACCCATCCTATTTAATCTCTCTTGATAATTAAAGCCCTCTCTCCTAGGTAACATGCTGGTGAGCCACCTCTCCTCCTCTCCAGAGAAACCACATCCTTCCAATGGTATGACAACCAGAACTACACACTCCAGCCATGGCCTAATCGAGGTTATTATAGTTATACCAGAAGCTTCCTACTTTTATATTCTGTACTCTCACTCCCAAAGGAATATATCCCAAATTCTGTCACTTATTGTATCTCACTGTGCTGCCACCTTCAGGAAAGTCAAGCTCCACTTCCTCAATATTCAACTGGACTCTACTATTCATCGCGTTGCTTCAAGCCTTATTATTTCTCTTAAAGTGCATCACCTCACATTTATCATTGTTAAATTCCATCTTTCATTGGTAACCCTCTTGGCGTTAATATATTTTCAATTTGTTAGGATTTTCTGTAACGTGTGTATTCTTTGACTTTGCAATTTGTTTAATGCATTCCCTGCAATTTCTGTACTCCTGTTGGGACTTCTATAAAGTGAACTGAAAATTGAGATTTAAATCTTAGTTGGAAGATGGTAGTAGATTTGAAGCCAGTGTTGAATAACTGTACTGTGATAAATGCTTGAGAGAGTTTGCCACCAGTTTACTGAACAAGTTTATGTCAAAGACAGTAGAGACGAGGCTGTTGCAGTTTAGCTAGATTTGCATTGTGGTCATCAAATTCTGTAGCGAAACACATTTTAATTGTTATTCAACCTCTAACTGTTTAATATTTTCACAGGTTCATTAACAAATTTTAAATAGCTATGGAATAATATCGGGCTGTATTAGACACAGCAGCCAACTTTTTTGCAGCTTGTTACAGTATTCCTTTCTGACGAGATCCTGCTGTTTGGAAGTAGTAAGCCATTTTCATCAGCAGCATGCTAAGAATCAAATTCCTAATACAGTACTGTGAAATTACTTCAAAAAGAAGTACATATGCCCATAAGAATTTATTTCCAGGCTGTTAGCAGTTAGATCATGTGGAAATATTGCTGTTGGTACCTCTTAAAGAACAATAAACTCCTTTAACTGGAGTCATAGAGTCATGCCGAGCAACTTGCCTAACTGAACTAGTCCCACTTCTACATTTGGCCCATGTGTCTCAAAACCTTTTCTACCCACGTATCTGTATAAATGTCTTTTAAATGTTGTAATTGTCCCACTTCTTAGCAGCTCATTCAATATATGCACACCCTCTCTGTGAAAAACTTGCACTTCAGGTACCTTTTAAATCTTCCTTTACTGCTTAATTTAGCACTCCCCTACCCTAGCAAGAAAGTCAATGCTAATCACCTTATCTTATGATTTTTATAAATCTCTATAAGGTCAGGTGCCTTAAGGTTGTTATAACTGAGGGTGGTAGTAGGGATAAGCACCCACTACCTATTAAATGCTCCTAATGACATGCATCTCAGATCGCCTCTGACAACCAAGTCCAGCTCGTGGACTTTGCATGTGTGGCTTAGCTACTAAGCCTGACTGAACCGTTTCTAATGACAGGAGAAGGGGCAGAGGCAGGTTACTCGCACCTTAAAACCAGTCGCTACGGGCGGCTGAGCTTCGTCAGCCGTGATTGGCAGCTCAAGAAGGAGAAGGAAAACTCTGACCTCAACCCTCCGCTGCCTTGCAGCTATACCCACTCTTGGGGAAGGCTTTGGGAGTAAACCCCAAGGGAGCTCGAGGCAGTTCTATATTGAATTCAATACTGACTGGCAACTCCTGCAATGCCGCTGGTGTCAAACGTATCGATCTCTGCTAGTTCCTTTGGATTCATCAACTGCATGAAGAGGGGAAGTCTGCTACATGGGCAGTAGCTAGCTCTCCATATCGTACTACCCTGACTTGCAAACTGGCTTGCATATCACATAGACAGCTGGAATGCAAATTCTATAGGAGGGACTCAAAATAAGGTCAAACCTTGGCTTCCTGTGCAGCCTCTCCTTATAAAGGACTCCAAGCACCCCAATACTGGTGACATCCTTGAAAACCCTTGCACCCTTTCTAGTTTAATTCTTCCTTCCTACTGTATAGCAGAGCGATCTGACAGTACACAGTACTCCAAATGTAGCCTTAACAATATCTTACAACATGTCCCAATTTCTTCCTTCAGTATCCTGACCAATAAAGGCAAGAGTGCCAAATGTCATTGCCTTCAACTAATCTCCAGTTTTACTCTGTTAAATTTAATGGAGCCAATATGTTGATCCCATGGTACTTTTTGAGAAAATTTAAATTGCTCTCCTTAGAGGTGTAGTCTGAATTATAGATTCTAAAAGGTTCTTAACTTCATACTTTGGATTTCAAGATCAATTGTATTGGTTTTGTTGAAGTTCAGCAGTTTCTTCAGTAAGATCTATACTATGTACACAATTTGTACCATTCCATTTGATCTATTGGTTTCTCAAAATTTTATACCACTAAGTGATGCTTCAAGTAGTTTTTGTATGAATTGATTTGCCACTGGGTTATTTGTAACAGCTAGAAGAAAGTTAGGAAACAAATGTATAATAACTCAGGTGAAAATTGTAACAGTAATGTCCTGACAACTGAAACATATCTAGAGCATGCAGTTTGATGTTTGACATTTAATTTATTTGCGTCAACAACAGATTATATAATTTTTTTTAAGGCCATAAAAAGGGAAAAAATTATTTTATGGAAGAAAGCCTTCATGAAAGATGATTGTGCTATTGAAAGCAGATTCACACCTGCATTTGTTTGTAGAACAGAATAGTTTCAATAAAACCTGACTACAGAGTCATGGCCACATGGCTATCTATTGAACTTGTAAGTAAACCTGATCCATACTCTAACTTCAGTTGAAGTAGTTCCATATTTTAAAGAACTGGTATACCTTGGTGGAACCCGTGAGAATACTTCTCGTTCCATTGAAGTTAAACAGGAAGGCCTTGGAAGTAAATCACTTTTCAATTCAAAACTGTTCTATAAAATGAATAGCACAGCCTTAAAGATCTATTAGGTAAATTCAGTTTGGGTACAGTAGAGGAGTTGGCCTCAATATGTCAAAATGAAATGTTAAGTTACAACATATGAAAGTCCCTTAAAGGCAAAAACAAATTATCGAGTCATAGAAAAGTACAGCACAGAAGCAGGCCCTTTGGCCCATCTAGTCCATGCCAAACCATTTAAACTGCCTACTCCCATCAATCATAGCCCTTCAACCACTACCATGCATTAAACATTGAAATCAATCTTGCACTTACACTGGCAGCTCATTCCACATTCTCACAACCCTCTGAGTGAAAAAGTTTCCCCTCATGTTTCACTTAAATTTTACACCTTTCATGTTTAACCCATGACCTCTGGTCATAGTCCCACCCAACCTCAGTGGAAAAAGCCTGTTTGCATGTACGCTATTTATACCCTTCATAATTTTGTATACCTCTATCAAATCTCCTCTCAACCTTCTATGTTCGAAGGCATAACCTACTCAATCTTTCCTTATAACTCAGGTCCTCCAGACCTGGCAACTCGTTTCAATTCAAAACTGTTCTATAGAATGAATGGCACAGCCTTAAAGATCTATTAGGTTAAATCTCTTTAAAAGTTCACTCTTTTCAGTTTTGGTACAGTAGAGGAGTTGACAGTATGTCAAAATGTAACTACTGTACCCTTACAACCTTGTTTACATCTTTCCTGTAAGTAGGTGCCCAAAACTGAACACAGTACAGTACTCCAAATTAGGTCTCACCCAATATAGTGGGCAAAGAAATACAAAAAAAATGCTGAGTAGTTAAACAAATACTTTGCTTCTATTTGCACAAAAAGTCCAAATACTTGCCGGAAATGCTATGGAAGAAATGAAAAGCGTAGAATAAGGGAAATTAGTAGTAGTTAAAAGAAAAATAATGCTGAAGAAGTTAATGGGGCTGAAAGTCAATTAGTCTTCAGGCCTGATAATCTGCATCTCGGAGGACTAAGTGAGGCATTCGTGGAAGTATGGAGGCATCAGTTGTTATTTTCAGTACTTTTGAATATTGATTAGTTCCTGCATATCAAGGGAGATCAAGATACATACACTGTTTAAAAATGGAAGGAGAAAACTGGAGCGAGCTACAGATTGGTTATCCAATATTTGTGGTAGGGCAAATGCAGGAGTCTATATAAAGGATAGCATCACAGGATACTTCGGAAATATTAATAATTGCAGCATAGATTCATTAAAAGGAAATAGTGTTTAACAAACCTACTTGATTTTTTTTGATTTTACTAGTAGACAGATTGAGTACCAGTGGGTGCAGTGTGCTTGTATTTTCAGAAAATCATTGGTAAAGTCCATGTTAAAGTTTAGTATGCAAAAATTAAGGAACTGGGATTGGGGGAAATGTAGACGTGCATTGAATGTTGTTTCACAGACAGGAAACAGGGGGAATTAATGAGCTACGCACACTAAATACTGGAGGAGCTCAGCAGGTCAGGCAGCTTCTATGGATGGGAATAAACTGCTGACGTTTCGGGTCGAGACCCTTCATCAGGACTAGAAAGGAAGGGGGCAGAATCTAGAATAAGAAAGTGGGAGGGAATAGAGTACAACCTGGAAGGTTTCAACTTTTCAAGATTTTCAAGTCCTATATGAGTGCAGGAAAGAGCATCAATTCAGTTGTTATACAGGACAAAGAGGTTAGGGAGGTAGCTAAAGTTTGACTGAAACAAGGACTGTTCCATATATCCCACAAAAAGGGAGATAAGTCTTGACATTCAGTGCTGGGGTCATAATCCATACGGAAGTATGAGGTGGCTCTGTGGAATTCTCTACCGCAGAGTGCTGTAGAGACCAAGTCCTTGAATTTTATATTTTTGAAAAAAGATCGATTGCTAACTGCAAAAGGAATGAAGGATTATGGAGAGTTGCTAACAATTTGCTAATGAGATGGAGGATTATTTCTAAGCACAATGAATAACTGAGAAGGTTGAAAGGGCCGAATGACCTATTATTCCATCTGTTTCTGTGACTCAATTATCTTTATAAATTTAATTAGAAATAAGGTTCACTATTTGTTTCCTTGTACAAAAATTCATATTGTCATTACATGTTTGTATCTGCATGTGAATCTTCTTGCAGTTGAATAACTATCAGTATTTAAAATATTCACCCTCCTCCAAGAAGCACATTTCATCATAAAAGCACCCAACATCCACAGACTCCAAGGAATTTATATCTTCAGGAGAGAACTTTGGAGAAGATACTGTATTTCTTAAAACCTTGATGTCCAATGTAGTTGAACTGTTTTAATATATCAAAAATGACTTAGTTTCTTTAACAACTATTCCAGATCGATTTCCTGCCATTAACAGTTTGGTTCAAAGAATAAATTTGAGAAAACGTAGGGATACATTAATTTTGGGTGGTGTTATTGGCATTTGCACTATCTTATTGCTACTGTATGCTTTTCACTGATGAAATATTGTAATTAGATGTTTCCACAGTTATGAAGCACTGGAGTGGGAGTGGGAGCATATGGATCTAACCTGCATATATTGACTAGATTGCTAGATTGAATGGATCTTGGTTATCATGGAATGTTTTTAAGCAGCATTCCCATGGGCCACAGTTGTGTGATTTGGTTATGATCAAATGTCAATCCTTTGATTTTTGTTTTAGTAATTATGCTCTTGTAAAGTATATTTTTGAATTACAGCACGTTGATGTATCCATTAAAGACTCGTTAAATGTGCTATATTTGTGCTACCATTTTTCACCCAACTCCATTGTCTAGGAAGTCAGGTACAGTTTCATTTATAATTATAGAATCACACTTAAAAGTAAACTGCTTTGAAACTGTCTGTATCCAAAATATGTATTTTCAAGAGCACGGATAATGAGTACTTCAAAATGCTTCCATGCAGAATAATACTGCAACAAATTTGTACCTATGTCACACAGTGACAAAGCAAGGATTTGTTCTTTTGATTTCCTCTTTTCCACTTTCTGCTCTTTTCTGTAAGAACTACAGAGATTGCTGGATCAAAATCCAGCTCCAAGTCAATTTCATTGGAAAACAGCATTGGCCAAGACCTAGGACCAGAAGAAAAGTGAAGAAAGTTTGGAGAAAAGAGAAGGCCAAAAGGAAATAAACTTATTTTCAAAAACTGTATATATATTTTTTCAAATGTATCCTCTGAGTTCTGCAGGATCCGGTAAAGCTTTCTAAATCAGAAATTTCCAAAAAACTGTTGTCTTAACAATGAGCACTGTTTGAGTATCAGTCTAACCTTATAGTTAATATTTCAGGATGGCTTCCAATACACAGTTTATGCTAAGACATTGGCAACTAAGGTAATATATTTGAATAAACAGCTGAAGCCACTAATCAGATAAACCTGGTGCTCTGAATTTTTTTTTTCGATTTAGTAGTTTAAATTAAAATCAGTTACCAAAGCTTAAACTTTACGAGAGAGAAACCAAAACGCCTTAGATTATCCTCACCAAGAAAATCATCATGTTGAATAGCTGTTATTTGTTTTCATTTTTTCCCAATATTTTATCACAAAATTGTGATTTGTCCTCTATGCTGTTTTAAAAATCACAGTACATTTATTCCCAAACCACATAGCTGTGGCCTCCTGATTTACAGCGCATATAACAAATAGTTGTCTCCTGTCAAAGAGAGAAATTGTTTTTGTTCCTCAGATTGAGGTAACCAATTGAAATGCAGTTTAGATTTCATGCAGGCACAAAACTCAATATTGGGAATATGAATCATTCCAATAGTGTCCGGAAAGAAATGAACCTTTTTGTACATAGCACTGTCTATTGAATAGAGGCTACTACCTATTTACCATGGCATCTTTTATGAATTAACTTGACACTATAGCTACCATATGCTCAACGACAAATTGGCTTCATTCAAATTAAAATTCTTCAATTGTATAGCTAGGTTTTTTTGTTTCCTGCATTGTTGAGTTAATCCTGTTTTGCCCTACAGGGGTGGCCAACCTTTTACATTCCATGCGTTAATTTTTTCACGCACGAGTTCAGATGCACCATACAACTCTTGTACCCCCTTTGAATTCTTGTAAAAATATGTTAATATAGAACTCGTGTGTGAAAAAATCGCATCTGAACTCGTGCGTGAAAAAATTGACATGTGGAATGTAAAAGGTTGACCATCCCTGCCCTATAATAAAGAATACTGCTACTTTTTTAATCTTTTCAAAGTTGATGTCAAAAACATTCTTTTCCTCAGGCACTTCCTTTTCCTTTTCTGTCTGAATCCTTAATGCATTAAGTGCTTTGGAAATTTTGTTAATGTAGATTTTAATGATCTTGTAAAATAATTTTGTTGTCTGCTAATGTATTTTCTGCATTGTACAGAGAAGCTTTGACTGTATGTAATTTGTTAATAAATTAGAATTCTAAGTGATCCTACTGGATGGTATTTTGTCATAATAGATCTTCAGATTATTATTAAAGATAACCAGTCTTTGCCACAGTTACATGCTTTAATAATTCATACTTTTCACAGAATTCATTGTTTTTATACAATCATATCAGATTTTAACTACAGTTGATCATTAGCAACTACTTTGTAGCAGAAATCAGTTTACGTAAGTATTTCTTTAATTATATACAGTACCAGCAGATTAATCTGAACACTAAAGTATGTTTAAATACGGCTGAATTGTCAGCTTTTATAAACACGAGATTCTGCAGAGTAACCCGCAAGGTGCTGGAGGAACTCAGCAGGTCAGACAGCATCTATGGAGAGGAATAAAGAGCCAACATTTTGGGCAGAGACACTTCATCAGGACTTTTCATCAAGCAGCTTTTTGGGGCCCTTAGAGCCATGAAAATATTTTGGAGTTAGACTTCATTTATACTAGCTCCATACTTTTAGTTGAACATACAGTATATAATTTTTTTCAACCTATATTTATACTTCCTTCCTTTAAGCACACTGCATTGTTAGCCAGTTAAATTAGTGGTTTAGCAAATTCATAATGGATCATTTGAGCTTTTGAAGGGTAATTGCAATTTTATGAAGATTTTCATCAGTTTAAAAAAAATCTGACAGAGAAAGAATAATCCAAATCAAATCTGTTATTTCTGAAGTGACAAGGGGTTGCAGGTGCTTGAATCCAGAGCAATACACAAAAAGCCAGAGGAATTCAGCAGATTTGCGACATCTATGGAGGGAAATAGACAGTCGATGTTTCAGGTTGAGACCCTTCATGTGAACTGAAAGATAGAGGTGAGGTGGCCAGAATAAAGAGGTAACGGGAAGGGTTAGAACAAGAGCTGGTAGGCAAAAAAGAAGATCCAGATAAAAGATGGGTGTGGTGGTAGGCTGAGGGGAAAGAGCGGGAATAGTCCCAGAAGCTGGGAATTTACCTGCTCCTGTGGCCCTAGTAAGTTTCTAACTGTGAGGAGAAATTGTGCCTCACTCACCTTTAAAGGAGAGAGTTCTCAACCCCCAATGCTTGTTGAGTAAAATTATTTTTCCACTTCCCTTCTAGTTCCAATTAATTTAAATCTATGCCCTCTACTCAGAAAAATGTTCTTAAGCTATGCTGTCTTGGCTTCACATTATTTTGTGCATCTCAATTAAATTTCTCCTGAATACCCTATGTTCCAAAGAACAAAATGAAAGAAATGTGTTAGCAATGGAGAGGGTACAGGGATGACTTACAAAAATATTGGCAAGGCTGAAGAGTTAGCTTCATGAGGATTCACTATCCTGAGAATCAATATTCCCTCTAAGGTGTGTGCACGCACAAAGGAATTTAAACTGTGCACAAAAGGTTGTCACCCTCTACCTCGATGGCATGTTAAGTATATTTCACATTCGTAGACAAACACATTTCCTTTTCCGGTTTCTGATGCGGACACTGGTGGCAACTTGGAGTTTGTGATCATTTGCAGATTTTACATCTGGCTTACTTATCATCATCATCAGGTGCCGTGCCCAGTTTGAGCTTTGACTGCCGTGGCCCACACGCTCCTGTTTCAGGTCAAGTGGATCAATTCATTGGTATTCATTTCCAATTCTCTGGTTGCTGTCTCCATTTTATACGGTTTTTAGTGAAGAAAGTATTCAGTGTGCACATGCTGGTGTCACTGCACAAAACATTGCACAACACTAGAGTTTTGCGCACGCTGGTCATTACAAATTAGAAAGACCATTGCTGAGAATCTTTCCAGGCCCTTGTTCCAGAGAAAACATTCCCAGGCTAGAGAGTCCTCAGACCTACATCTGTAGGGAGATATGAAGAGGGGCAATGGGAGCAGAGGTAAGTGGTTAATTATGATTGAGGAGTGAAGAAAGAAAAGAGGATATCTTGGAAAAGGAGAGGGAGACCAGGCTGCAACTTACTGATGTTAACAACACCATCCCACTGGAAGAATGGCAGAGTGTAAGAAGAAAAAGGCTGTTGCATATTTTCATATTTGATTACAGCGCAGAAAAGGTCACCCAGTCTAGTGATTCTCAGTGCAATCTCATTTCTGCCAGAAAAATACAGCACAGAAACAGGCCCATTGGCTCATAATGTTGCACTGAACTAATTAAACCAGTAATAAACGCTAACCAAATTAATCCTTTCTGCCTTTGTTCATATTGCTCCATTCTCTAAATAGTTATGCCTGTCTAAGAGCCTTTCGAATGCCGCCGCCACATTTGCGTCAACTACCACCCCTGACAGTGCAATCCAAACACACATAGCTCTATTAAAAAAACTTGCCACTTCTCATCTTAAATACTGTCCTCTATATTTCACATTTTGATCCTGGGATAAAGATACTGTCTGCTTGCTTTATCTATGCGTCTGATAATCTTATGAATTAAAATCAGATCTCCCGTCAACTTACATTGCTACAGAGAAAATAACTCAGGTTTGTTTCAAGATCTCCTTATAGCTCACACCCTCTAATCCAGGTAAACAACCTCTGCACCTTTTTCAAAGCCTCCACATCTTTGCTATAATGGAGCAACCAGAATTGAATGCACTTCCCCAAATGTGCCCTAACCAGAGTTTTATGACGCTACAGTATAATTTCCTACCTCTTGGTCTCAGTGCCTTGACTAACAAAGACCAACATGCCATTTTTTTTTAACCATTCTATTGTGCAGCCACTTTCAGGGAACGTAGAACTTGGATCCAAAGATTCCTCAGTACATCAACATTGGTGAGGGTCCTGCTATTAACTGTGAAATGTCCCCTTACATTTCAGCTCCCAAAGTACAACATATCCTTGGACAGATTAAACTCTGTCTAGCATTTTTCCACCCATATCTGCAACTGATCTATATCTTGCAGTATCCATTGACAATTTTTTACGCTATCCACAAACTGACAATCTGTGTGTGGATTGACTAACCCGCCCATCATGTTTTCATCCAGATCATTTATGTGGATCACAAACAGTTCTGTCTCACAAGTGTTCTCTGTCACATGTCTGACAACTTCAGCTGAAGTCTCCTACTACCCAGCTGCATTAGAGATAGTTTTACAGTGGTCAATTAAGCTACAAATCAACATGGACCGTGTTTGGTGTTGTTTTGGGGGCGGTGTTGGTGCAGAAACAACACAGTCATAGAGAGAACACGTAAACTTAACATTCAGCTCGGGGTCACTGGAACTGTAAGGAGGCATTTTTACTTAATGCACCACTCTGCTATCAATTACCAGCAAAACCCCAATTAGAAGAGAAATTAAATGTGGTGTGCTGAGACAAAGGCACAAAGGAAATGCAAGCAAAATGGCCGGACAAGGAGAGCTACGGCCTCAAATGCAAAGGAGCTGGAATCAGTGGACTGGCACCTGGCCTTGCAGGAACTGGCTCTGAGTGGACGTATAATTTGTTACAAAGATATTGTCCAGGTTGGAAGAATTAGTTAAAAATAGAGGATGTTAAGTGTATGCCAAAAATGCAATAACATGTATTCAAACATGTATTCAAAGCTGTGCCTTTGTGCTATTCAAACCATTGTATAAAAACTCATTACATCAGAGCAGAAACAGTCTATCAAACTAGTTTCATGTGCAACAGAAGCTGCCTTCTAAAAAATAAATAATTCTCTCTTTACAGGCTATTGAGTTACGTAAGTGCATGTGGGCAGGCCCGTCTCTGTGTTTACCAGTGTTTACTCGGTGCTGATTGCTCAGTGGGGCTTCCTGGGTGCAGGCAGCAATCTGTCTCCATCTTCTGAAAGCTCTTGTCTGCTCTGATTCCCTGGTGCTTACTGGTAAATTGCAAATGTACACACGTGTCTCCAATCCTTTCTGCGTGGCAACAATTCCTTTCTCTTCTCTGCCCCCAGGGGATAACAATATTTTTCTGTTTTGTCACTGTGACAATAAATCACCTCATCATCGGTTCCAGTAAGATGCCTTTCAATAGTGTGGCAATGTACTAAAGAGAAAGGCAGCCATTAAACCACCTTACAAATGAAATCCAACTTTCATTCATATCAGTAATTTTTAAATCACTTATATTTGCCAGGAAGTTAATAATCTTTTACCACTCAAGAAATGTCAATAGCATTTATGAAGCCAGTTTGCAAGTTGGAATTTAGTTTGAAATGTCACTAGTTTGCATTACAATGACACTGCTGATTGGATGGGTTTTCTGTTAAAAACTGTAACCTATTTAGCTTTAACGTTTCAGATAAAAGTTTTAAAGAACTGTGTGCTGTAATGACCCCTATCTCCCTGCAGCTGATGCATCTTTCTAAAATATTCTTCCTAACACATGAAAAAGGACAGAGCATTACAACGAGAAAGACTGCTAACAGCAGAACATAAGATATGGGAGCTGAATTAGGCAATTTGGCTGATCCAATTCTCCCCTCAGCCCCAATCTCCTACCTTCTCCCCATATCTCTTCATGCCCTGACCAATCAAGAATCTATCAACCTCTGCCTTAAATATACATAAAGACTTGGCCTCCACAGTTCCCTGTGGCAAAGAAGTCCACAGGATAATCACTCTCTGGCTAAATAAATTCATAGAAACAGAAACATAGAAAATAGGTGCAGGAGTAGGCCAGTCGGCCCTTCGAGCCTGCACCGCCATTTATTCTGATCATGGCTGATCATCCAACTCAGAACACCGCCCCAGCCTTCCCTCCATACCCCCTGACCCCCGTAGCCACAAGGGCCATATCTAACTCCCTCTTAAATATAGCCAATGAACTGGCCTCAACTGTTTCCTGTGGCAGAGAATTCCACAGATTCACCACTCTCTGTGTGAAGAAGTTTTTCCTAATCTCGGTCCTAAAAGGCTTCCCCTCTATCCTCAAACTGTGACCCCTCGTTCTGGACTTCCCCAACATCGGGAACAATCTTCCTGCATCTAGTCTGTCCAATCCCTTTAGGATCTTATACGTTTCAATCAGATCCCCCCTCAATCTTCTAAATTCCAACGAGTACAAGCCCAGTTCATCCAGTCTTTCTTCATATGAAAGTCCTGCCATCCCAGGAATCAATCTGGTGAACCTTCTCTGTACTCCCTCTATGGCAAGGATGTCTTTCCTCAGATTAGGGGACCAAAACTGCACACAATACTCCAGGTGTGGTCTCACCAAGGCCTTGTACAACTGCAGTAGTACCTCCCTGCTCCTGTACTCAAATCCTCTCGCTATAAATGCCAGCATACCATTCGCCTTTTTCACCGCCTGCTGTACCTGCATGCCCACTTTCAATGACTGGTGTATAATGACACCCAGGTCTCGTTGCACCTCCCCTTTTCCTAATCGGCCACCATTCAGATAATAATCTGTTTTCCTATTTTTGCCACCAAAGTGGATAACTTCACATTTATCCACATTAAATTGCATCTGCCATGAATTTGCCCACTCACCCAATCTATCCAAGTCATCCTGCATCCTCTTAGCATCCTCCTCACAGCTAACACTGCCACCCAGCTTCGTGTCATCCGCAAACTTGGAGATGCTGCATTTAATTCCCTCATCCAAGTCATTAATATATATTGTAAACAACTGGGGTCCCAGCACGAAGCCTTGCGGTACCCCACTAGTCACCGCCTGCCATTCTGAAAAGGTCCCGTTTATTCCCACTCTTTGCTTCCTGTCTGCTAACCAACTCTCCACCCACACCAATACCTTACCCCCAATACCGTGTGCTTTAAGTTTGCACACTAATCTCCTGTGTGGGACCTTGTCAAAAGCCTTCTGAAAATCCAAATATACCACATCCACTGGTTCTCCCCTATCCACTCTACTAGTTACATCCTCAAAAAATTCCATGAGGTTCGTCAGACATGATTTTCCTTTCACAAATCCATGCTGACTTCGTCCAATCATTTCACCGCTTTCCAAATGTGCTGTTATCACATCCTTGATAACTGACTCCAGCAGTTTCCCCACCACCGACGTTAGGCTAACCGGTCTATAATTCCCCGGTTTCTCTCTCCCTCCTTTTTTAAAAAGTGGAGTTACATTAGCCACCCTCCAATCCTCAGGAACTAGTCCAGAATCTAACGAGTTTTGAAAAATTATCACTAATGCATCCACTACTTCTTGGGCTACTTCCTTAAGCACCTTGGGATGCAGACCATCTGGCCCTGGGGATTTATCTGCCTTCAATCCCTTCAATTTACCTAACACCACTTCCCTACTAACATGTATTTCGCTCAGTTCCTCCATCTCACTGGACCCTCTGTCCCCTACTATTTCTGGAAGATTATTTATGTCCTCCTTAGTGAAGACAGAACCAAAGTAATTATTCAATTGGTCTGCCATGTCCTTGCTCCCCATAATCAATTCACCTGTTTCTGTCTGCAGGGGACCTACATTTGTCTTTACCAGTCTTTTCCTTTTTACACATCTATAAAAGCTTTTACAGTCCGTTTTTATGTTGCCTGCCAGTTTTCTCTCATAATCTTTTTTCCCCTTCCTAATTAAGCCCTTTGCCCTCCTCTGCTGAACTCTGAATTTCTCCCAGTCCTCAGGTGAGCCACTTTCTCTGGCTAATTTGTATGCTGCTTCTTTGGAATTGATACTATCCCTAATTTCTCTTGTCAGCCACGGGTGCACTACCTTCCTTGACTTATTCCTTTGCCAAACCGGGATGAACATTTGTTGCAGTTCATCCATGCAACCTTTAAATGCTTGCCATTGCATATCCACCGTCAATCCTTTAAGTGTCATTTGCCAGTCTATCTTAGCTAATTCACGTCTCATACCTTCAAAGTTACCCCTCTTTAAGTTCAGAACCTTTGTTTCTGAATTAACTATGTCACTCTCCATCTTAATGAAGAATTCCACCACATTATGGTCACTCTTACCCAAGGGGCCTCTCATGACAAGATTGCTAATTAACCCTTCCTCATTGCTCAAATCCCAGTCCAGAATAGCCTGCTCTCTAGTCGGTTCCTCGGCATGTTGGCTCAAAAAACCATCCCTCCTCATCTCTGTTATGAAAGGGCACCCCTCTGTTCTGAGGCTGTGCCCTCTGGTCGTAGACTCTCCCATCGTAGGAAACATTCTCTCCACATCCACTCTATCAAGGCCTTTCACCATTCGATAGGTTTCAATGAAATCACACCTCATTCTTCTGAATTCTAGTGAATACAGTTCCACAGCCATCAAACACTCTTCATATGACAAGTCATTCAATCCTGGAATAATTTTTATGAACCTCCTTTGAACCCTCTCCAGTTTCAGCACATCTTTTTCTAAGATAATGGGCTCAAAACTGCTCACAATACTCCAAGTGAGGACTTATCAATGTTTTACAAAGTCTCAACATTGCATCCTTGCTTTTATATTCCAGTCCTCTTGAAATGAATGCTAACATTGCATTTGCCTTCCTCACCACAGACATAACCTGCAAATTAACCTTCAGGGATCCTGCACAAGACTCCCAAGTCCCATTGCCCCTCAATTTTTGTATTTTCTCTCCATTTAGAAAATAATCAACCCTTTCATTTCTCCTAACAAAGTGCATGACTTCCCAACACTGTATTCCACCTGCCATCTCTTTGTCCTTTCTCCTAATTCATCTTAGGTCCTTCTGTAGCCTCACTACGTCCTCAAATCTACCTGCCCCTCCACTTATCTTCATATCATCTGTAAACTTTGCAACGAAGTCATCAATTCCATTATCCAAATCATTGACAGATAACGGAAAACAAATCGGTCCCAACACAGACCTCTATGGAACACCACTAGTCACCAGTAGCCAACCAGAAAAGGCTCCCACTCTTTGCCTCCTGCCAATCAGCCGCTGCTTTATCCATGTTAGAATCATTCCTGTAATACATGGCCTTGTAGCTTGTTAAGCAGCTTCATGGGTGGCACCTTGCCAAAGATCTTCTGAAAATCCAAGTACACAATATCAACTGATTCTCCTTTGTCTATCCTGCTTGTAATTTAGAAACATAGAAAACCTACAGCACAATACAGGCCTTTTGGCCCACAAAGTTGTGCCAAAAATGTCCCTACCTTAGAAATTACTAGGCTTATCCATAGCCCTCTATTTTTCTAAGCTCCATGTACCTATCCAAAAGTCTCTTAAAAGACCCTATCGTATCCACCTCCACCACCGTTGCCGGCAGCCCATTCCATGCACTCACCACTCTCTACGTAAAAAACTTACCCCTGACATCTCCTCTGTACCTCCTTCCAAGCACCTTAAACCTGTATCCGCTTGTGGTAACCATTTCAGCCCTGGGAAAAAGCCTCTGACTATCCACACGATCATGCCTCTCATCATCATAAACACCTCTATCAGGTCACCTCTCACCCTCCGTCGCTCCAAAGAGAAAAGACGAGTTCACTCAACCTGTTTTCATAAGGCATGCTCCCCAATCCAGGCAACATCCTTGTAAATCTCCTCTGCACCCTTTCTATGGCTTCCACATCCTTCCTGTAGTGAGGTGACCAGAAATGAGCACAGTACTCCAAGTGTGGTCTGACCAGGGTCCTATATAGCTGCAACATTACCTCTTGGCTCCTGAATTCAATTCCACGATTAATGAAGGCCAATACACCATATGCCTTTTTAACCACAAAGTCAACCTGCACAGCTGCTTTGAGACTTGGACCCCAAGATCCCTCTGATCCTCCACACTGTCAAGAGTCTTACCATTAATACTATATTCTGCCATCATATTTGACCTACCAAACTGAACCACCTCACACTTATTTGGGTTGAACTCCATCTGCCACTTCTCAGCCCAGTTTTGCATCCTATCAATGTCCCACTGTAACCTCTGACAGCCCTCCACACTATCCACAACACCTCCAACCTTTGTGTCATCAGCAGACTTACTAACCCATCCCCCACTTCCTCATCCAGGTCATTTATAAAAATCACAAAGAGTAAGGGTCCCAGAACAGATCCCTGAGGCACACCACTGGTCACCGACCGCCATGCAGAATATGACCCGTCTACAACCACTCTTTGCCTTCTGTGGGCAAGTCAGTTCTGGATCCACAAAGCAAGGTACCCTTGGATCCTATGCCTCCTTACTTTCTCAATAAGCCTTCCATGGGGTACCTTATCAAATGCCTTGCTGAAATCCATATACACAACGTCTACTGCTCTTCCTTCATCAATGTGTTTAGTCATATCCTCAAAAAATTCAATCAGGCTCGTAAGGCACGACCTGCCCTTGACAAAGCCATGCTGACTATTCCTAATCATATTATACAACTCCAAATGTTCATAAACCCTGTCTCTCAGGATCTTCTCCATCAACTTACCAACCACTGAAGTAAGACTCACTGGTCTATAATTTCCTGAGCTATCTCTACTCCCTTTCTTGAATAAAGGAACAACTTCTGCAACCCTCCAATCCTCCGGAACCTTTCAAAGATCATCGCCAGAGGCTCAGCAATCTCCTACCTCGCCTCCCACAGTAGCCTGGGGTACATCTCATCCGATCCTGGTGACTTATCCAACTTGATGCTTTCCAAAAGCTCCAGCACATCCTCTTTCTTAATATCTACATGCTCAAGCTTTTCAGTCTGCTGCAAGTCATCAATACAATCACCAAGATCCTTTTCCATGGTGAATACTGAAGTAAAGTATTCATTAAGTACCTCTGCTATTTTCTCCGGTTCCATACACACTTTCCCACTGTCACACTTGATTGGTCCTATTCTTTCACATTTTATCCTCTTGCTCTTCACATACTTGTAGAATGCCTTGGGATTTTCCTTAATCCTGCCCGCCAAGGCCTTCTCATGGCCCCTTCTGGCTCTCCTAATTTCCTTTTAAACTCCTTCCTATTAGCCTTATAATCTTCTAGATCTCTAACATTACTTTGCTCTTTGAACCTTTTGTAAGCTTTTCTTTTCTTCTTGATGAGATCTATTACAACCTTTGTACACCATGGTTCCTGTACCCTACCATAACTTCCCTGTCTCATTGGAACGTACCTATGCAGAACTCCACACAAATATCCCCTGAACATTTGCCACATTTCTTCCGTACTTTTCCCTGAGAACTTCTGTTCCCAACTTAAGCTTCCGATTTCCTACCTGATAGCCTCATAATTTCCCTTACTCCAATTAAACACTCTTCTAACTTGTCTGTTCCAATCTCTCTTCAATGCTATTGTAAAGGAGATAGAATTACGATCACTATCTCCAAAATGCTCTCCCACTGAGAGACCTGACACCTGACCAGGTTCATTTCCCCAATACCAAATCAAGTACAGACTCTCCTCTTGTAGGCTTATCTACATATTGTGTCAAGAAACCTTCCTGAACACACCTAACAATCTCCACCCCATCTAAAACCCTTGCTCTAGGGAGATGCCAATCGATATTTGGGATATTCAAATCTCCCATCACGACAATTCTGTTATTATTACACTTTTCCAGGATCTGTTTCCCTCTCTGCTCCTTGATATCCCTGGGATTTCTTCAGATAATTCCAACAGATTTAGCAGGCAAGATTTTCCCTTGAGGAAACCATGTTGACTATGACCTATTTTGTCATGTGCCTCCAAGTACCCTGTGACCTCATCCTTAATAATCAACTCCAACACCTTCCTGACCACTGAGGTCAGATTAACCGGCCTATAGTTTACTTTCTTTTGGTTCTCCCTTCTTGAAGAGTGAAGTGACATTTGAAACTTTCCAGCTTTCCAGAACCATGCAAGAATTCAGTGATCTTTGAAAGATCGTTACTAATGCTTCCACAATCTCTTCAGCCACCTCTTTCAGAACTCTAGGGTATACACCATCTGGTCCAGGTGACTTATCTACCTTTAGGCCCTGCAGTTTCCCAGGAACATACTCTCTCGGAGTGGTAACTTCACACACTTCATGAATCCTGACACCATACTGCTAGTGTCTTCCACAATGAAGGCTGATGCAAAATACTTATTCAGTTTGTCCGCCATTCCCTTGTCCACCATTACTATCTCTCCAGTTATTAAACCTCATCTTCAGCACTATCAGCTGCCTTCTCTATGATACTTCTTGCATTGAAGTGTACACCGCTCAAGACATTTATCGCACCACGCTCAACCATCTGATTCCTAACTTTACCTGAGGTCTTACCATCATCTGCCTCCATAATCTCTTCAGTAACTGTTCTGGCACTCTGGTTCCCATCCCCCTGCAACTCCAGATTGAACACCACTGTGCAGCGTTAATAAACCTTCCCGCTAGGATATTAGTCCCCCTCCAGTTCCAGTGCAAACATAGAACAGTGTAGCACAGTACAGGCCCTTCAGCCAGTGATGTTATGCCAACATTTTAACCTACTCGAAGATCAATCTCACTCTGCCCTTCCATATAGCCCTCCGATTTTTTAATCATCCATGAGCCTATCTAAGAGCTTCTTAAATGTCCGAATATATCTGCCTCTACCTCTACATAATAAATAATAAAGACCAGGATAACACTTATGCAATTTCCCCTAATGTTAATTTATTTAAACAAAGGGTTGAACTTCAATCACAATATAATTTACCATTAACTTACCCTATTGAAAGAAATTTGCTTAAATTAAAAAGTCAATTTTATATGTTTGGAGATAAAAGTAACAAGCTATTAGCATTCAACTTAAAGCAGTTAGAACTAAAAGACAAATTTTAAAAATTCGTAAGGGAGATGGTAGTTTAGCTTGTAATTATGAAGATACTAATACAAATTTTCAAGGCTATTACAGTGAACTCTATAAATTGAAAGAATAGCTTTCTGAATTTCTCTTTCAGTAATACCTAAATACCTAAATATTTAAAAGAATCCGTAACTTTTAGAGGAATGGCATCATATATAGAAGCAGAATCATGTAAAGGAAATAATTCACTTATATGCAGGTTTAATTTATACCCTGAAAACAATCCAAATTCATTTAATAATTTCAATGAACTAGGAATAGATTCTTCGGGATTCGAAACATAAACCAAAAGATCATCTGCATAAAGGGAGATCTTATGAATAGTCCCATTTATAGAAATTCCTTGAATGGCAGCACATTCAAAGGACCTACAGCATCACTCTCTCCTGACCAAAAGGTATAGATGGCAGGAAGGAATATGTGTAGGCCAGATTTCCTGTTTATTTCTCCATCATTTTAATCACTTTTGAGCACCTGAAATTATAGAATTCCCCAGCATGCAGAAGAGACTGTGAAAGTTGGAAGTGGATGCCTTTTCTTCCTGTGAACCTTTGTTTCCACAAAAACCTTGAAGGAAATGGAAACTCGAATTTGCCATTTACTTTAAGTAAGTCTATCAGTGATTTAAATATTAATACTCTTACGCATGTGAATAGAACGCCACTAGCTGCACTGACAGTTAATGGAGGAAACAAGGATTATTTATAGAGAGCAGATTGTTTAATTTCCTCCAAGCCCGTATGGATTACAAAAACAATTTGTTTTGCATACCTTATGAAGAAAACTCTGAAGCATAAAAATTATGCTTGGTAATGATTTTCTAAGTCAGCACTGTTGGTATTTATACTTTGTCCTGCTGGTGTAGCACATATGAGGGAATTACAAATCCCAGCCTAACTTACTATTCATTGATAAAGAAAAATCTGAACATTTATGATTAAATATTCTAACTGAGAATTACAAAGACGCTCACTGATGATTGGAGAAACAGCGCTTGTGCTGTGGTATCTGTCAGAGCAACTGAAGCCTGGCACGGAGTCAGGAAGGCAATGTTGAAGACTGGGAATAGTGGTTGGTGATAGATATTAGTGATCGGATAATTGCACTAGATGGTTTTAAAACATCTAATACCACTTCTTTGCTTTCCTTCCATGGTGATGAATCTGTGGAATTCTTTGCCACAGGCAGCTGTGGAGGCCAAGTCACTGGGTATATTTAAGGCAGAGGTTGATAGATTCTTGATAAGGCAATTCATGAAGGGATACAGGGAGAAGGCAGGAGATTGGGACTGAGAGGGAAAGAGGATCAGCCATGATGAAATATCAGAGCAGACCCGACAGGCCTAATTCTGTTCCCATATCTGATGATCTTCCTTTGCGAGGCTGTTGAGATCTGTTTGTTGATGTGTTGCTAGGGTTACATCGACAGAAATTTCAGGATCCCTCCTTCAGCAGTGCTCTTTCCAGATTTCCTACCCTGACTGTGTTGGTACAACTGCACCCACTTCCTTAAATATCAGTGAAGGAAAACATTACAGGCAGGACAGAATGAACAGATCAGCCTGCCTTAAAAAAAGAGTTTCAAACAAACTCTTGGAACCTGGGATCACATCACTTGCTCCTGACACCATGATGAAAATGGTGTTCCTATTAAGTTAACATTTTACCAGCTGGAGAACTTTTATAACTCAGTCTTATATCCAAAGAAGGTTTGATTAACTCATTTTAAAAGGCAACAGATTTGGTGTCTGTTGGGAAATGAAACTGAGTGATACAATGATACAGTGCAATCTTGATCCTTTTTCAAATGAGGTTGTGGAGAGGACAATTTCTTATAACAATATAAGACCATAATATTGTACAGAATCAGATTGAAACATTTCAAAGCATTTTATATCCAATAGATCATATTTCAAATGTACTCTCTTAAATAACTGTTAATCTTCACATAATTTTATCAGAGAACTTTCTTTATAGCGTTGCTTGAGAGAATATTAGCAGTCATGACAATAAGAATTATCTGCTCCTTTTCCACTATTTTGTTTACCTGGAAGAAGAGATGGAGTTTTGCTCTGACAGTTCTGAAAGAGAGTACTTAACAATGAGACACACCTTCGGTAATGCTTCGCAATCAGTCAAGAGTGTGTGCTCAGGTCATTAAATCTGCTTTCTCAGCAGAACAAGTGAGCCAGGGTGATAAATCAAATGAGTTTAATTAGTGGTAATGTGAAAGCCTGTGATAGAACAGCCTCTGGATGGAATAGGCTTGTCATGTCTCTCACTCCAACTTCATCTTCAAGCTTGAAACAAAGCAGCCTCAGTTCCTATATTTTCTATTGAATGTAGAAAATTAAAAAAAAACAAATTTCTTCTGCCATATTGCTTTCTGGAACTGCTTTGCTGGAAGAAAGCAATTGCCAAGTTGTGTGTCAAAATCCTGCACCAGTCCCTGCCTCCCACAGACTCTGCTCGACTTGCTGAGTTCCTCCAGCAGGTTGTATATTCCCGCAGGTTCCAGTGTCTGCAGTCTCATGCGTCTGCACTTCTCTCTGGGGCTGTGCTCTCTGAACAGTTCCAGCAGAGTGGTGCAGCTGGTAGAGGCACTGTCCCTCTGCACTACTGACCCAGCCTCACTCCCGCAGACATCCCACCCTGCAAAAACTCATTTCAGGGAGGGAGCACCATCAGTTTGCAGGAGACTCCCGGAGCTTCTGGGAGAGGTGGGATGTCTGCAATAGGGTAGCTCCTTAGCAGCTAGCCAGCTAGTTTAAATAACATTAGCTATGCTAATGAACAAATGACACTTGTTAAACTCACCTCAACATGCCTTTTACAGTCTTAACCCACCATGGGCAATAGAAAAGTCACTGTTGCAAACAGTGCAGTGAGAAACACTGTCATTATTTTTGATCTCTATTACGCAGGGGTGATGTACGTTTTATATTTTCTTTTTCTGGAACACTCTGACATGGCGCTCTCTCTCTCTCTTGCTCGTGCGCTCCCTCTCTCTCTCTTACGCTCTCTCTCTCTCGTGGTCGCTCTCTCGCGCACTCTCTTGCTTTCTCTCTCTCGCTCTCAAAAAAATTGATTTCCGGGATATTGTATATAATTTGCGGGCATCAGGGAGCCACTATTAATATGCGGGAGACTCCTGGAACTTCCGGGAGAGGTGGGATGTCTGCTTCCGACCATGGGTATTGTCTGTCTGTTGTTTGCACATTCTCCCTGTGACAATGTGGGCTTTCTCTGGGTGCTCTGGTTTTCTCCCATAGACAAGCCAGTTGGCAAGTTAATTGGCTGCTGTGAATTGCCCCAGCATGTAGGTGAATCAAGTATCAAGTACATTTATTACCAAAGAATATGTAATTTATACACCTTGAGATTTGTTTGCTTACAGGCAGCCACAAAGCAATAATCCCGAAGAACCCAGTTTAAAAAAAGACCATAAAAGAAGAAAAAGAACACATATCAAACAAAATTGGGAGTAAGTGACAGACTGAATCCTTAGATTTTCTCCCCAGAGCAGCCAGAGTAGGCCCAAGCCTACTTATATTAGCCATCTCAGTTCATCAGATAGCAGGGCAAAAATGCAGCAAACTCCCAGTCTATCTGGACTAGCGTTCAAATGATAGGTTCTGGGGAAGTTGATGAGAATGTGGAAAGAATTAAAAAACAATATCAAATTAGTATGAAAACACATACTAAGCGCCTCTACTTCCTGAGGAGTCTGAGGAGATTTGGCATGTCTTCGAAAACCTTGGCAAACTACTGTAGATGTGTAGTGGAAAGTGTAGTGAAATTATAGCCTGGTGTGGGAGCACCAATGCTTTTAAGTGGAAAATCCTACAAAATGTAGTGGATTCGGCCCAGTACATCATGAGTAAAACCCTCCCAAACATTGAGCATGCGTACATGAAACGTTGCGGTAGAAGCCATCATCAGAGCATCCATCATCAAAGACCTTACCGCCCAGGCCATGCTGTTTTCTGGCTGCTGCCATCAGGTAGAAGCTACAGGACTCGCACCACCAGGTTCAAGGACAATTACTACCCCTCTACCATTAGAGTCTCGAACAAAAGGGGATAGCTACTGTCTGTTATATTATTATTTCATGTTTGTTGTTTATTGCTGTTTATTTATATCTGCATTTGCACAGTTTGTTTACAGTTACTGTTCTACAGATATGCTACGCATGGCCACAGAAAAAGAATCTCAGGGTTGTATGTGGTGACATGTGTGTACTCTGATAATAAATTTTACTTTGAACTTGGAACAGTAGATTGGTGTAGACTCAGTGGGCTGAAAGGCCAGTTTCAGTGCTGTATGACTCTATTATATTGATGATACCTCAAATGCCGAGTAGAAACAAGTGCCCATTTTTTTGCCTAATTGCTATGTAAGAATTCTTCCTTCTGCTGACAAAACCATTCCTTGTTGATGCCATTTTGAATCGCGACAGAAAATAACTCAAGTCCGATACTTACTGAAAAGATGGCACCTGCTCTTTTTTTTCGTCAAAGGCTACATTCCAGGATACCAGGATGAAATTGCTTACTCAACAATAAGAACAAACAGTTCCATATTCACAAGAACATGTTTTAGCTTCTTAAAGCAATACTGTAAAAACCATGAGTAAAATGTTGGTTCCATCACAGCAGCTTGAATAGGTACGTGAATGAGAGGGGTATGGAGGCCTATGGTCTGGGTGCAGATAGATGGGGCCAGGTTGGCACAGACTTGATGGGCCAAAGGGCCGATTTCTATCCTGTAGTATTCTATCTCTCTAAAATTCATTTAGGTTCCCTGCTTACATTGAACTGCAGATGTTATAGATTGACTACCCTTTATCTTCAGTCAAGTCAAGTTTAGTATCATTTAACAATATACATGTATACCGTCAAATGAGACAACGTTTCTCCAGACCAGGGTGTAAATCACAGTAGTACACGTGAACAGTAACACAATAACTTAGGAAACTAGGAATTAAATCTACAGATGAATCATGCATAGATAAACAAAGTGAAGTGCATAGATTGAATATTGTAGGGTACAGTGCAAATTATCCAGTGACACTTTGAATGTGATGCGGCAGGGAGTTCAGAAGCCTAGTGGCCTGAGGGAAGAAGCTGTTTCCCATCCTGACCATTCTTGATTTTATGCATCAGAGTCTCCTGCCTGATGGTAAAAAGTAAAAGAGGATACTGGAAGGATGGGTGGAATCCTTGATAATACTAAGGACCCTGCGTATGCAGTGCTCCTGATAAATGTTTCTGATGGATGGTAGGGAGACCCCTATGATCACCCCAGCCATTCTCACAGTCCTTTGTAGCGATTATCGGTCTGATACTCTTCTGCTCCCATACCAGGTGGAGATGCAACTTGTCGGGACGCTTTCAATGGTGCTCCTGTAAACTTCAGTTAAGATGGAGAGGTGGGGGGAGCCTCGCTTGCCCCAATCTCCTCAGGAAGTGGAGGGGCTGCTGTGCCTTTCTTAATCAAGGAAGTGATATTGAGGGATCAGGTGAGGTCGTCTGTGATGTGAACTCCCAGGAACTTGGCACACTTAACTCTCTCTATGGAGGAGCTATGCGTGTGCAGAGGGGGGATGGTTCATCAACATCTTCCTAAGTCCACAATCATTTCCTTGGTCTCCTCCACGTTCAGACTTAAGTTGTTGTTTCCAGACCAGTCCACCAGCTGCCCCACTTCCTCTCTGTGCTCTGACTCGTCATCGTCATTGACGAGGCCAACCACTGTTGTCTCATCCGCAATGATGGCACGGTCTGAGCTGGATCCTCCGATACAGTGTGCATCAACAGTGTGAAAAGCAGCTGCCGTGGGGAGCGCCACTGCCCAGCGTAATGGGACTAGAGACGTCACTGTCCATACGGATTGACTGTGGTCTTTCTGTTAAGAATCCAGTTACAGAGGGAGGTGTTGAGACCCAGCGAGGACAGTTTCCCACCAGTTTCTGGAGTATGGTGGTGTTAAATGCCGAAATGAAGTCTATAAACAGCAGCCAGGCATATGAGACCCCATTTTTCAGGTGGGACAGGACAGAATAGAAGACGGAGGCTATGGCATTGCCAGTGGATCGATTCGAGTGAAAAGTGACCTGGAAGGCATCAACATAGCCAGGAGAAAAGGCTTAATGCATCCCATGACCAACAACTCAAAGCATTTCATAATGGTTGATTTTAAAGGAGGGAGGAGAAGATGGCAGCGCGTCGCAACACGTGCGGCTGTTCCGAATGATATCGTATGTGTTAACTAGGGGGCCGTGTACAATCCAGATTTGATGGAGACAGCCATGAGAAGCACGGAGGAACACCTGGAGAAACTTCTGAAATGCCCACTTCGTTGCCGCTGCTACTGTGCAATCGAGAATCTCCAGAGGGGAAGGCTCCAAATCCTCGGCTTTGCCTATTGCCTGTTGCCGGGGCCGGTGTTGAAGTGCTCGGCAGAGATGGTGCTCGGTGCTTGGTGTCGGAGAGCTGGTTGGAGGCTCGGAGTTTTCGGACTGACTTGGAGTCGGACTGTGGTCGGATGCTTCCAGGATGCTGCATCGGCAAGTTGGCGGCGCTGGAGGTTTACCATCTGCGTGAGATGATGGGAGTTTCGACAGACTTTGAGACCCTTACTGTGCCATGGTCTGTTCTTATCAAATTACGGTATTGCTTTGCACTGTTGTAACTATATGTTATAATTATGTGGTTTTTGTCAGTTTTTAAGTCGGTTTGTCATGTCTTTCTGTGATATCATTCTGAAAAAACACTGTATCATTTCTTAATGCATGCATTACTAAATGACAATAAAAGAGGACTGCGTGTCCTCATAATCTAATCATATCTAATCTAATGCCACAGGACAATAGTCGTTTAGGCAGGTTACTGTCACCGTCTTCGGCACTGGAATGATGGTTGCCTCCTTAAAAAGCACGAGTTGATCCTGGCCAGGGTCTTCCTCAGCTCAGCTTCAACCAGACAGAGTGCCTGCTCCCCTGGGGTATGCGTTCCTTGCCAGCTCTTTGCTCTGTGCATCAAACCAGGCATAAAGCCAGTCAGGAGCGAGGCGCCCTGGTCACTGAGGTGCAAAGGAGACTTGTACTCTATAGAAAGAGCTCATGCTCTTTCCAGCAATAGAATTATTTATAAGGATTTAAGAACTATTTTGATTGCTTTAAGGACTTTAATTCTTGATTTGATTAACCGAAGTGGCTCTTTAAAATGACTAGAAGCATCCAATTCTAAATCAGACAAAAAAGTATGATTAAAAATTATGGTATTAGGAATTCCACATATTCAAGAGACTCTTAATATTACTAATAAATTAACAAATGTGATCCTTTAGAATACAGTGTACCGAAGAATGGTTAGATAAAATCGAAGTCCTGACAGCATGATTAAAATTTTCTCTGCCATCCTTTAAAACGTTCTTAGGTTTAAACAGATATGTGGTTCCCCAAAGGAAAGTTTGAAAGTTTGTCTCAGACAAAAGTCCACCTTCCAACTGCAACTTACTTACTTACTGCCTGTTACACCCCTGGTGTTTGGGGCAGCAGTGAAGGCCCTCCATCTCAGGCAATGTTCATCATGTCAGCAGCTTCCTCTCAGTTTTCACCACTGTTAGTCATGTTAGTCCTGGGTGGAGACTCGGGAATACCGTCACACTCAGGTATAGAAGGATTCTTTGTTGTTGTTTCTGTAACAATTTTATTTTACTGGTCAGGGTTGTCAGCCCTGAGCTGAACCCAGAACTTGGAGGATCAGTGGAGCACTCTCAATCTGTCCTCTACCCTTCGATCCGTTTGGTATGGGTGACCCTATCAAGAGCCAAAGCATAGAGCCCTGACTCCAGCCAACAGAGCTCTCCGGGTCATTGAGGTACGCAAGCCTCCAAACCATGGCAAGGTTGTGTTCCTCTTGCAGGTTCCAACAGTCAGGCTGGACTGTAAATATGAGTAGTCTCTTTCTTGAGGGTGAAGGCCAGTTATATATCCACTTACAGGGATATTGTGGTAACCTCTACCTTAAAAAGGCATACTCAACAAATTCATGTCCAAAGAAACAACTTTATCTCGAACGTCAAAACGATTATGTATATACAGAGGCTTTCACAACCTGTAGGGCATGGCAGGAACTCTATTTTCAAAACATCGGAAGTAAAAAGAATGGAAGTAATACCCCCGCCCCATTATCCTAATTAGTATTAACTTACTTTTAATAATGCTCACATTACAAAAGATATAATTTCAAAAGATGGGCAAAATTTTGAGTCAAAAGTATTTGGAAAGACCTAATACATGGGATTTCTCTTTGCATCAGTTACAGTCATAATAAACTCAACCTGGTTGATCAAGATCGGCATTCTCAATATGGTGAGGAACCAGCAAAAGTGTTTTCAGTACAATGAAATCAGTAATATAGCAGTGAAGTGCTAGAGTGATTTGCACTTACAAAGTATCTTTCAGGAGATTCCTTAGTACTTTGCAGCCTGTTCAACATATTATGAACATTGAGAGTTTTGTGAATATAGAGTCACAGAGAGATATATCATGGAAACTGATCTCTTGTCTACTGAGTTTGTGCCGACCATCAAGTACCCATCTTTGCACTGATCTTATCCCAACCCATTTTGTTCTTCTTCTCCCCACATTCACATCAACTTTGCCACCCCCTCCCAAATCCTATCACTCACCTATGTACTATGGACAGTGGCCAATTAATCTACCAAACCGGCACAATTGGAATGTGTGAGGAACCGGAGTACCTGAAGGAAACCCACATAGTCACCGGGAGAGCGTGCGGACTCCACACTAACAGCACTGGAGGCCAGAGTTGAACCCAGGTCACTGGGGGTGCGAAGAAGCAGCTCTACTGTCCGTATCACTAGGTCACCTTAAATAGGACACCACCATCTGACAATGAACAGAGCTTCTGTGGGGATGCAGTTAAGGGGACGATATTGGAATTGAAATAGGTTTATCATTTCACTTGTGCTGAGATACAGAAAAGCTTTTGCATAACATTCATACAGGTCAGACCAATACACAGAACATAGACAGTAAAACAGTAACAGAATAAAGTGTTACAGTTACAGAGGAAGTGGAGTGTGGGTAGGCAAAAAGGTGCAAAGTAGACTGTGACCATTTTATCAAACTCGAGAAATATTTTGATAGGCTTAGCAGTGGAGTTGCAGTCCTTGAGCTTGGTAATACCTGCTTGCAGGCTTTTCTGTCTTCTGCTCGATGGAAGAGGGGAGAAGAGAGAATGTCTGGGTGGGTGGGGTATTCGGTTATGCTGGCTGCTTTACTGATATTGGCCAGAATATTGAGAATACCTCCTCTTGTGTAAGTTAGTACCACAGAATCCATTGCTCCAGCTGCCACGGTAAACAAAGCCTTGGTTTAAAGCCCCTTAGAGTTTGACACATTTGACGGTCTAGCACTCCCTGAGTATTTGTGTAATACCCTGGACCTCACAATCCAGACCAGCTCTCTTCTCAACACTACTATTGGGCAGGAAGCACAGGAGCCTTAGGCCCCACATCACCAGGTTCAGGAATAAATATTACCCTGCAAGCATCAGGGTCCTGAACCAGGGTGGATATCTTCACTCACCTCAACTCTGAACTGATTCCACAAACTATAAATGTATAGTTGTAGAGCACTCCAAGGGCTCTACAACACATATTCATAGTCTTTGTTATCTATCTATTTATATTTGCACAAATTAGTTTCTTTTGCACATCAGTTGTTTGTCATTCTTTGTTTATGTGTAGTTTTTTGTAAATTCTTCATTTCCTGTAAATGCCTGTAAGAAAATGAACCTCAAGGTGACATACTTTGATAATAAATTTTCTTTGACTTTGACTTTGAATGGGACTTCTGCCCAGGACCTTCTGACTCAGAAATCACAACGTTACCAACCCTTCCATAGCTGTGAGTCGCTGAGCAGACAATGCTGAAAATAAGACAGAGAGTAACATGACATTGACGTGAACCTTATGTTGTGAGGAAGCCTTAAGTGATGGATTATAACAATTATGTCTGGGGAGAATCCCTGAACTTCTACATCAATTAAGTTCTGCTTTTTCAGCAGAATTGCATGCTGCTCGTCGTCATGCTAGCTAAATGTCATTTGTGATCTTCTTTTCCCTCGAGGAGCAGGGATCTGCTTTGAAATGTGATGCATGAAAGGCCAAGTCTTGTGTGATACAGAGAGGTGACAGTGATTGATGCTGTACAGATGAGGAGAAGAAGTAAAGCCCTGTTTGTTAACAGAGTAACTATAAAAATGGCAAACATAAAAACACGCCATTAATTGGTAACAAATTCCTCTTTTAGGAGTAGGGAAGACACTTGACTTTATTGTGATGTTGAGTTGAAATGAGAAAAAAAACCTAATTCTAATCTTGCATAGAACTTTTGGTGCGTTACTATCTCTAGTTCTGCAACATTTTAAAATATGTCAAGGAAAAGCAGACTCTGTCTCCATTTCAAAGCTATTACCTCATCCCCAGCTGAATGTGTGAGGGGTGGTGTGGTGAGGATGGAGGGCGGGAGTGCGGAGGAGGAAGCCGCCAAGGAAAATGTTTAGTTATCATCAGTCACAGCAGACTGATGGTGAGTTTACATATTTCAAGTCCTTCATCTGTCAGAGAGGGAAAATAAAACTTAAAACAGAGAGGGAAAATAAGACTTAAGGAATGCTCTTAAGTCTCATGTTCTTGCATAACTCTTGCAGAGGCCCTGATACCTTATCTAGAGGCCCTTCTGCGATGTGTGCCAATGGTCTCAGCCAAAACTGCTCCCTTTCAAAGATCAAAGTAAATTTTATTTTCAAAATACATAGATGTCACCTGAGACTCATTTCCCAGTGGGCACACTCAGCAAATCTATAGAATAGTAACAATAAGAGGATCAATGAAAGATCAGCCAGAGTGCAGAAGACAACAAACTGTGCAAATGTAAATATAAATAAATAGCAATGAATAATAAGAACATGAGATAAGGAGATAAAGAGTCATTGAAAGTGAGATTATTTCAATTGTGTGGTGGTGCGAGTCCTGAGGCTCTTGAACATTCTAGACCTGAGCAGTAGGGATCTCTGATGATGGATGCTGCTTTCCTACAACAGTGTTTCATGTAGATGTCCTCAATGGTTGGGAGGGCTTTACCCATTGGCAGGGCTGAATCCACTACTTTTTCTTGGATTTTCCATCCAAATGTATTGGTGTTCCCCAGACACGAGATTCTGTAGATGCCGGAAAAATTGAGCAACGTACACAAGATGCTGGAGGAACTCAGCAGGTCAGGCAGCATCTGAGTACCAGAGTAAGTTGCAGAGGTTTGTAAAATCAGTCAGCTGTGCAGTACACCCCCGTACCAGACAGCGATGCAGCCAGCCAGAATGCTCGCCAACGTATATCTGTGGAAGTTTTTGAGTATTTTAGGTGACAAACCAAATCTCAGATTTGGATTTTAGAACTTATGCAATAAAATATTTGTGCCCAAACTGTAGGCCCACACTGACAGAATTTCCAGGCAACAGGAAAGTTAAATTATAAATAAGATTCAGTTATCCAGGCTTGAGATTATTGTAATTTCTTCTGTAAGTGGTGTATGTGAGTACAAGTGGACTCAATGGATTCCAATAAAGATGCTTTATTAACAATGTTAAGCATTAAAAGTTATCCAAACATTAATTGTACAAACTGTTATTCCAGACTAGCTGTTGCTGTTATGATTACAAGGTCTATCACGTAAGTCTTTCATCAATAAGAGAGCGGTATGTCTTAATAAAGAAGTACACCAAATCAGAGTCAATAGCAGGTTTATTTTTGCTGTCTTATGTGACATGCAATTTGTTGTTTTATGGCAACAGTGCCATGCAAGAAAAAAAACGATAAATCCCAAAATAAATAAATAGTGGAAAAAAGAAGAATAATGAGGTAGTGTTCATGGATTCATGGACTGGTCAGAAATCTGCTGATGGGGAGGAAGCTGTTCCTCAAATTTTGAGTGTGAGTAGTCAGGCTCCTGTACCTCCTCCTTGTCACCATATTCATATTTGTTAATATTTACACACTCGGCGGCCACTTTATTAGATACCTCCTGTACCTAATAAAATGGCCGCTGAGTCTACGTTCGTGATCTGCTGCTGTTGTAACCCATTCACTTCAAGGTTTGACGTATTGTGGATTCAGAGATGCTCTGCTGTACATTACTGTTGTAATGTATGGTTTTAATTACTGTTGCCTTCCTGTCAGCTTGAACCAGTCCGGCCATTCTCCTCTGACCTCTCTCATTAACAAGATGTTCCCTCCCCAGAACTGCCAATCTTTGTAGTTTTTTTCTGTTTTTTGCACCATTCTCCGTAAAGTCTGGGGACTGTTGTATGTGAAAATCCCAGGAGGTAAGCAGTTTCTGAGATACTCAAACCACCCTATCTGGCACTGACGATCGTTCAACGGTCAAAGTCATTTAGATCACTTTTCTCCCACATTCTGAAGTTTGGTCTGAACAACAACTGAACCTCTTGACCATGTCTGCATGCTTTTATGCATTGAGTTGCTGCCACAGGAATGGCTGCTGAGATATTTAGATTAAAAAGCACGTGTGCAGGTGTAAGTAGCCACTAAGTGTATATACTGTATAAATCACTAAAAATAACAAAATTTCCTTTCGTTTTGAGCATGGATTCTACAATTAGCAAGAAAGCAGTTGATTAGACTCAGCATAGATGTCCATAGTCTGGTGGAGCTTCTCACAACTTTCTCTCTCTACTTGTGACACCATCGAGAGAAGCAGCTCAAATTCAACAGACCAATCCCCCTGAGATCCTCCATGTGTTGCAAGGTGAACGGGTGTGTCTGCGGTCATAATGTCACTGGTGATTCTGCTCCTGTTGAACATCGATGATGGTTGTGGCGTCGAGGTGCTGTTGAAGTTTGTGGATAGCAATGTGCCTTAAAATCTGAATGAAATAAGACTGATTCCTAACTGGAATCACAAGATCCTGAAGCACACTCTTGCCTTTGACATTGTTGGATCCTTATACTTTTGTGGTCCACAGGTTCTTTGGAAGTTAAGAATGAAGCTTACTATCATTGTATTAAGCATTAGAAGAACAAAGAAAACAAGGGAGAAGCATGGTGAGAGATGAAGAGGGAAGAATAAAAGAGTTGAGGAAGAGAGATGGAGGGAAAAAAAGCGAAAAGAGAATGAACAAGATGTCTGGTCACTGATTCCATTGAAACTCCAAAAGATAACAGTTAACCAATTAAGCAGCCGGATTCAAGTAATGTGAAGTGCACCACTAAAACAAAAAGTTTCCAGAAAAATACAGGGACAACAGTAACCACTGAAAAACCCACCAAACAATCACATGTATATAGGTGATTATGCAAAAATACAAAACAAACATAAGGAAGTTAAACTACAAGGAACATCACACTTATACAGCCCAATCCAACAACATTGATTTTAACAGCAACACTTCCAGTTTCCTTTTTGTCTGCATTAATTTTGTAATGATATTTGAAAGATGGTTATAACCATTGACCCACAGTGCCCTCTCTGTAATACTCGACTCTAAATAGAGTTCCTGACAGTCTTGTCTCTCTTTCACATTGTCATTAAGATTCAGCTGTGCCAAGCTTAGCTCATTTGCAATTGTCTGTTCATAAGAAGACCATAAGATCATAAGACATAGGAGCAGAGTGAGGCCATTCAGTTCATCGAGTCCGCTCCGCCATTCCATCATGGCTGATTTATTATCACTTTCAATCCTGTTCACTTCTGCCCCTAACCTTTGATGCCCTTATTAATCAAGAATCTATCAACCTCCACTTTAAGCATACCCAATGACTTAGCCTCCACAGCCGTCTGTGCAATGAATTACACAGATTCACCACCCTCTGGCTAAAAGAAATTGCTCCTCATCTCTTTTATAAAGGGATGACGTCTTAGACTCCCCACCATAGGAAACATCCTCTCCACATCCAGTCTATCTTCTAGACCTTTCAATATTCAATAGGCTTCAATGAGATCCATTCTCATTCTTCTAAATTCCAGTGAGTAGAGGCCCAGAGCCCTCCAATGCTCCTCATTGTTAACCCTTTCAATCCTGGAATAATTTTCGTGAGCCTCCTCTGGACCCACTCCAATGGTAGCCCATCCTTTCTTAGATAAGGAGCCCAAAATTGCTCACAATACTCCAAGCGCAGTCTGACCAGTGCCTTATAAAGCCCCACCGCTATAACCTTCCTTTTATATTCTAGACTTCTCGAAATTAATACCAACATTATATTTGCCTACCTTATCACCGACTCAACCTGCAAGTTAACCCTGAGAGAATCCTGCATTAGGACACTCAAGTTCCTTTGCACCTCTGATTGTTGAATTTGCTCCTTATATAGAAAATTGTCAATGCACTTATTCCTTGACCACAGCTTTTGCTGAGGAACTTGACTGCAAATAGAGTTTCCGACAAACTTGTTCTCTTCAACATTGTTAAAAAGTTTCAGCTGTGTTAAGCTTAAATCCATTTGCAATTGTTCATTCGGAATTCTGTTGAAGTGTACTCTGTGTGATGTACTAACTACGACACCTTCTCGCCAAAGTCCATGTTAACCATTTATCTCCCATCTACACTAAACCCCTTTCATTCTCCCATATTCCCGTTGACATCTCCGAGATTCTACCATCCTCGTACACAGTGAGGCCAACTAGCCCAGCAACCAGACGCCTTTGGGATTTGGAGGGAAACAAGCGAGCATGTGCAGACTCCTTCTAGGCAGCACCTGAGGTTGGGATTGAACCTGGGTCACCTGAACTGGGAGGCAATTGCTTTGCTAGATTAGTTTAGATTTGATTAGATTCACATTATTTGTCACAAAAACATCAAAACGTAATGCTTCACTTCCGTCAATGACTGACACAGTGCAGGGATCTGCTGGGGGCAGCCTAAAAGCTTTGTCATGCTTCTGGCACTAAGGTACAATGCCCACAATTTACTAACCCTAATCCATATGTTTTTGGAACATGGGAGGAGACCGAGTACTGGGGAAAAGCCCACGCAGCCATTTGTATAAGCTCACAGAATTACACCCCAATCACTGGCGCTGCAAACTGTTGCACTAGCCCGGTAATTTACCATGCCACCCAAAGCCATGCAAACTAGCCATGCCACCTCAAATGTTTGGAAAATTTCTCTCAGATGTTTCTTCATTTGGGCTTTGCTCTCCTAGCTGAATGAGGGTAGATATATATCTTCCCTCATAACAGAACAGCTCACAGCAATAACAGTCCTCATCTGGTGTGCTTTGTACTAAATACACCTGTGAACTGAATTCTTGCATCATCTTGTTTCCAATGCATTTTCCTACCCTGACAGCACTTGACAGGATTTCATCCTTGTCCTCGGTTTCCTGCAATGACATTTTCACCAGATCATCCGATTTAAAACTGGACTGCAATCTGCAAACTCTGGCAACATGACCCTAACTTCTACGACTTTTAGATATACTGTGGTAGGATTTTGTGAATAAAACATGCGAGAGTCGTTTTAAGTGCTTAAGAAAAGCCACAGCCCTCTACTTCTATTATGAGCAAAACCAAAAGCAGTCACCTTGCACCGACATCATTACATCAGACTCCATCTCTTAAGTGGATACAACAACTTAATGATGAAGTTTGTGAATTATGTAGAACAGTTTTTACTATGAACAATATGTGTCACCTGTCACCCACGACACTATCAATACTGTGTGTGCCTTTGATTAGATGCAATGGCCCTCTCTGTAGCAGCATGATCTGGAGTGGATGAAGTTGTTTTACTTTAAAAGTTGCTATCTGCAAAGCCTCTCAAGCGTGAGACACACCGAAGTCCCTGGCTGAACCCACAAATCTCCTAGGGCTCTATGAATTGAAGTTAAATATCTTCAGCTCAGTTCCTGCTTGATTGGGAGCCTACAAAATAAAACTACTACAAGCTGTACACTGTGGATTCACTGAAATATATAAGGATACTTGAAAAATACAATGGAAAATACAGGAATGGTCAGAAAAATAAGCAGCTTCTGTGAAGGAAAAAGTATAAAACAGTACAGGCCCTTCAGTCCACAACATTGTGCTGACCTTTTAACCTACTCCCAGGTCAATCTAACCCTTCCCTTCTCAATAACCCTCCTTTTTTCTTTCATCCATGTGCCTTAGAGTCTCTCACATGTCCCTAATGTATCTGCCTCTACCGTAACACTTGGCAGTGCATTCCATGCACTGCCACTCTTTGTGTAAAAAATCTACCCCTGACCCCTATACTATCCCCCAATCACTATAAAAATATATCCTTAAGTTCAGTCATTTCCACCTGGGAAAAAGGTGCTGGCTGTCCACCTTATGTCTCTTATTACCTTATTTGCTTCTATGAAATCACCTCTCATCCTCCTTTGTTGCAAAGAGAAATCCCCTAGTTTGCTCAACCTTTCATAGTAAGGCTTGACATCTGCAGAAATTCTCTCATGGCTCAGCAATAGTTGGGTGTATAAAGGGAGGACAGGAGGATGAATACAGGGCTCTGGTGGAGGATTTTGTCTAATGGGCAAACTGACTCATCTGCAGTTCAACATCCGTAAGACAAAGGAGATGGTGATGGACTTTAGGAAGACTAAGCCTGCGCTGCTCCCTGTTACTATAGATGGTGAGGACGTGGATGTGGTGAGGGCCTACAAGTACCTGGGGGTGCACCCGAATGACAGAGAGAGTGGAGCACCAACACAGAGGCTGTGTGCAAGAAGGGCCTCTGCTTCCTGAGGAGCCTGAGGTCCTTTAGAGTATGCAGGTCTCTCCTTCACATGTTCTACCAGTCTGTTGTCACCTGCACAATCTTCCATGCGGTGGTGTACAAGGGCACTGGCATCAACATGGGCGATGCCAACAGACTCAATAAACTGATTAGAAAGGCTGGCTCTGTTAGAGGAGTGAAACTGGACACACTGGAGGCTGTGGTAGAACAAAGGACCTTACGGAAAATCCTGGCCATTCTGGACAGTGTTTCGCACCCTTTGCATGCTACCTTGGCTGAACAGAGGAGCATTTTTAATGCTAGATTAAGGCAACTGCACTGCTCCAAAGCACGCTATATGTGGTTATTCTTAGCCTTGGCCATTAGGCTCTATAATGAGTCAAACTATAGCTGGGGAAGTGATGACCCCTCCTGCTAGACTGTTTGAGGTAACTTATTTTTTATTCTTTCTTACTTCTCTTCTAATATTTGTATACTTGTATACCTGTGCACTTGTAATGCTACTGTGACACTGTAATTTTCATTGGGATCAAAAAAATATCTATCTATCTAATCCAGGCAGCATCCTGGTAAACATCTTCTGCTCCCTCTGTAAAGCTTCTGCATCCTTACTATAATGAAGTACCAGAACTGAGCACAGTATATTCCAAGTGTGGTCTGACCAGAGTTTTATAGAGCTGCAACATGATTTTACCATTTCAGGACATTGATCCAAATGTACATCTATGACAACAATTGCTCAGTAAATTGAAAATGCTGCAAAAACTCTGTAAGTCCCTCTAAAATGTATCCTAATTTACCAGGTTGCTTGGGGAGTCTACTGGCCTTTTATGCTGCCACTGACCACATTCTGTTGCCACAAGAAAGCAGCATCCTTCATCAAGGACCTCCACCATTCAGGCCAAGTTCTCTTCTTACCAGTACCATCAGGCAGGAGGTACAAAAGATTTAGGTACCACACCACCAGGTTCAGAAACATTTATTACCCTTCAATCACCAGACTCCTGAACTGCCGTGGACAACTTCGCTCACCTCAACTCTGAACTGATTTCAAAACCTTCAGACTCATTATCAAGGATTCTACTGCTCATGTTCTCAATATTATTTTTATTTATTTATTTTTCTGCACAATTTTTCTTCTTTTGCACATTGGTTGTTTGTCAGTCTTTGCTTATGTATAGTTTTTCATAAATGCTATTGTATTTCTTTATTTTGCTGTAAATGCCTTCAAGGAAATGAATCTCATGGTTGTATTTTATTTAACCAACCAACAGACACAAAATGCTGGAGGAACTCAGCAGGCCAGGCAGCATCTATGGAAAAAAGTGTAGTTGACGTCTCAGGCCGAGACCCTTCGTCAAGACTCAGTACTTTATTTTTATTTAGCGATACAGCGCAAAACAGGCCTCGCCACCTGGCATCTCACTGCTTTAATTGTAGCCTAATCATGGAACAAATTTACAATGACCAATTAACCTACTAACCAGTAGGTCTTTGGAATGTGGGAGGACACCAGAGTACCCGAAGGAAACCCACATGCACATGAGAAGGAACATACACACTTGCTTACAAAGGAAGCGGGAATTGAACTGTGAACTCTGATTCCCCCACCCCCCAGTAATAGCGCCATACTAACCACTATGTGGTTGCCTAGCACTTTTGTGCAAGGGTGTATATTAGGTATGTCAAAAATCAAACTTACAAAAATAAGTGAAAATAATGAAAAGAAGACTGCAAATAGTTACAAAGAGATAGCTACCAGAAAAGCTCCATGCTGCTTTTGCCCAGTGCGAACTCCTGCCAGTCTTGATCTCACTTTCCCCTGAGAGCGAAGAGCCTCATTTATCAGGCCTCAGGGCATACCATCTTTAATTACCCACAAAGTTAACATAAAACTGCACATGAATTAGAATATGATGCACCCCACAATGTACAGTAGCTACAATCATATTATCAAAGTCGATGGAAGTATCTACAGTATACAAGCAACATATAAACACTTACACATCCCCATCACTAAAGAAATGGAATTACTGTGTATAGCAGGAAAGACACCCCAAAGCCAACCTTTTAGGAGCCATTATGAGGATGTACCGGGGAAGACATTGAAATGCTCACACTCAGCGGAGAATGGCAAAGTAATGTTTGTGTGTGTGTAAATGCGCATGTGTAAGGACTGTGTTTACTGAGCACTCCCCATCACAGCTACCACAATGACATCTAGGTGCCTGATAATAAGCTTACTTTGTCTTTTCCATTCCCTTCCACTGGTGTTCAGGAACTTGATCAGCATGAGAAAATAGGTCAGAAGAAGCCCGTGAGATAAAGACTGGGCATCAAATCAATATGATCATGGAAGGTAATCCTGGTTCATTTACATCCGTGCCATAGGCAGGCAGCAGGTCCTTTGGCCCTCCAATGACCGCCGTTCACCCATGCTGGCATTAATCCTACACTAATCCCATTTTCATTCGCCACACACTCCCACCAGATTCCTCGTATTGGGAGCAATTTACAGTGCCCAGTTAACCTACCAGCCTGCATACCTTTGATACCTGGGAGGAAATCAGAGAAAGCCCACAGGGTCACAGGGAGGATGTTCACACTCCACACTGACAGTGTCCGAGGTCATGCTTAAACCGGGGTCGCTGCTCCCCAGCGCTGTGAGGCAGCAGCTCTCCTCGGTGTACCTCTGTGCCGTTCCGGTATATGAGCTGCCCTTCTACACACTCATCCCCCTGTCCCAGCAGATCACACTGACAGCGCTAACCACATTCCCGGGCCACTGTGTTAAATTAAATTTCACTCTGTCGGAAAATCTTCTCTTTGCCATTCTGCAATGCTCACGATCTGTCCTTGGTTAAAAAAGCTGCTGAGATCTGCTACTTTGTATAGCTCTGGTTCTTGGCAGTGCTGAACGAGGGGCCTTTGTAAAATGGTCATGCACCAATGGTTCGGAGTGAAAATTACAATGCACCTTACAGTCATGTTTAATGCAGTTTCGTGTTGCTTCACGTAGTCTAGTGTAGTTTTGTGTTGTTTCACGTAGTCTAGTGTAGTTTTGTGTTGTTTCGGGTAGTCTGGTGTAGTTTCGTGTTGTTTCACGTAGTCTAGTGTAGTTTCGTGTTGTTTCGGGTAGTCTGGTGTAGTTTCGTGTTGTTTCACGTAGTCTAGTGTAGTTTTGTGTTGTTTTGGGTAGTCTGGTGTAGTTTCGTGTTGTTTCACGTAGTCTAGTGTAGTTTTGTGTTGTTTCGGGTAGTCTGGTGTAGTTTCGTGTTGTTTCGGGTAGTCTAGTGTAGTTTTGTGTTGTTTCGGGTAGTCTGGTGTAGTTTCGTGTTGCTTCACGTAGTCTGGTGTAGTTTCGTGTTGTTTCACGTAGTCTAGTGTAGTTTCGTGTTGTTTCGGGTAGTCTGGTGTAGTTTCGTGTTGTTTCACGTAGTCTAGTGTAGTTTTGTGTTGTTTCGGGTAGTCTGGTGCAGTTTCGTGTTGTTTCACGTAGTCTAGTGTAGTTTTGTGTTGTTTCGGGTAGTCTGGTGTAGTTTCGTGTTGTTTCACGTAGTCTAGTGTAGTTTTGTGTTGTTTCATGTAGCACCATGGTCCTGGAGGACCGTTGTTTAATTTTTACTGTGTACTGTACCAGCAGCTTATGGTTGAAATGACAATATAAACGACTTGACTTGAGTTGACTTGTTTGCCCTGGATCAATTTTTAATTGCAGGATCACATTTATGCTTCAATAATGGAGAAGGTGAGTGTTACTGTTCTTCAACAATTTATCTGCAGGAATGTTGTCAGAACTATTTCCCCCCGATCAAAGGTGGTGAGTTACGGAGCAGTGCACTGGGGATTCCCTGAACCTTGAACTTTAGCATCATTCTTGGTCTGAAGCATTAACCGGAAAGTATCTGTATTCCTGCTTAATACTCGACCAGAAGCATCTGATGTGATATCTGTAATCTTTCAGAGTGCTGAATACATAATACCAGAAGAAGATTCTTATCAATGACCAGCTTTATTTGGGCGTATATATTCAAATGTGTTAGAAATTTGCCGTGGCGCAACATGCAATAAAAACACCTTTCAACAATTATTAAGAATGTAGAACTATACAGAAAATAAACTACTAATACGTCGACTCAGGCCAGGGGGACCGGTGTTGGGCACGATGACGGACTCTCTACTTCTCCGTCTCCCTCATCAGTGTGTTCAGTTCATCTACAATAGCTGCACCGCTGTCTTCTAGAAGCGTGTTGACCATAGTCATTCTCCCGTGCTTGTGCTCCCATATGATGACTAGGCTGGCAGGTAGCTCGGGGTGGCGTAGACAGTGCCCCGCTAGTTGCAGTCTTCTCACTTCGATTTTACTGGTGAGCATCGGTAGGTTGTTATAGAGCTCAACGTTCACGTGCTGTTGCCAACTCATGTCAAGAGCCATCCGGAGCATTCGTGTATAGCAACCATCTAGAGACTTTCACATCGTCTTGGTGAGTGTCCACGTCTCGCATCCGTACGTGAGAATGGACTCTATGACTGCTATGAAAATCCTCTTTTTAAGCCCTCTGGTCAGGTTCGACTTCCAGATTTCTTTCATGTCGTTCATAGCCCTCCACGCCAGCACCTTCCATATCTTTCTGTCCTTCTCCAAACTCATTATTCTTGACCCAAGGTACTTGTAGTCAAAGACTTTCTTAATGGTATCATTCTCTACGGTCTTGAGAGTACCTTCGTCGCAGTTAAACGCCATGTACTCTGTCTTTTTAGCGTTTAGGTGAAGTCCAACAGTTGAACAGAAAATAAAGTTGGAGGTTAAAGTATGGATATGGAATAAAATGTGCATAAATAAACACCAGCATATATTTCAAAGTTGTCTCGGCCTGAAATGTCGACTGCACCTCTTCCTAGAGATGCTGCCTGGCTTGCTGCGTTCACCAGCAACTTTGATGTGTGTTGCTTGAATTTCCAGCATCTGCAGAATTCCTGTTGGTTACCAGCATATATTTACAATGTAAACAGTATTATAAAAAGCAGTTTAAAGTGTTTACAGTTCATTGATGGGGGTAATAGATAGAGGGAGCTAGCTAACCAGAATGGCTGATCAGATTAACTGCCTGGGGGAAGAAACTTTTAAGATGGCGTGAAGTTTTAGTTTCAATAGCCCTATAGCGCGTTCCAGAGGGGAGCTTCTGGAAAAGGCAGTTTGCAGGGTGGGTAGTGCCTGCATTACGATGAGTGACATGACCTGTCAACTACTTGTGCTGGCTGTGGTTCACTGAGGCCACCCTCATCACCCGCTCATAGTGTTGTAGGTTTAGGCTCCAAACAACAGTGTAAGAACAAAACAAACAGGAGCAGTGGGTGACCTTGCTCCACCATCCATGGTTGGTCAGTCTTTGGCCTCGACTCCTCCTGCCCCTTCCCCATAAATTGTGATTCTTTTGTAGTCTGCCTCAGCCTTGAATATTTTGACCAGTATATGGACAGAAAAGGTTTAGAGCAGGGGTTCCTAATGCCCAATACCATTAAGCAAGGTGTCCGTGGATGCCAGGTTGGGAACCTCTGGTTTCAAGGGATATGAGCCAGATGCAGCTCAGGGAGACACCTTGGTTTGCTCGGATGAGTTGGGTCAAAGAGCTTGGTCCTATGCTGTATATGATTTTCTATACTTTGGAGTCTTGGGCCCAGGCTGACTCTCCAGGTCAGTGCTGAAGGAGAAACTCATTGATGGAATGTCCTTTGTCAGATGACAATTCCCTCACCTTAGCATAGCCTTGGACAGGGATAGGAGCAGACAGTTTGGGAAAGTATTTAATTGGGTGCATAAAGTGGAAACAGGTATCCACAGGGAAATATACAACAGAAATGTGGAGGTTACTTAGGGACCACTTGCAGGAGGCTCTGGATAGGTTTGTCCAAAGTATGTCTGTCTCTAATGCTACCTCACTTTGAGGAACAGAAATGTTCTCCATGGTTTTTCTTGACTAATATTGCAAAAAGCAATCATTCGCTTCCGATTCCATTGTCATTTGCAAGACCTTGCAGTAGGCAAATGGACTGTTAGATGTTTTTCGAGAACAGAAAAAAAGTTAAGTTTTTGACAGTGACTTTCAGATCCCTGACGTCGTAAACCATTCTGCAGCCAATGAAGAATGAAGTGTTTTTGGAAGTGTGCCTACCAATTTGTCAACAGCAGGTTCCCACAAACATCATTGTGTTAATGATTAAGTTGCATTATAAATGTAGTAACTAGAAGCTGGAATCCCTCCACTGAAATGGCGTGATGCTGCAAGTATTGTTTTGACTACTTAACTATGCAGATTGAACTCTCACTAAAAAAATGCAGTACCAAATTAAGAGGAGGAAATTAGAATATTTAATTCAAAGCCAAATTGTGAACAGTAAAAGAAAATGTACAGTACAAGGGATCTTGAACTTTTCCAGTAAAACTTAGATCATTATCACTGTTTATGGGAACTTGTTTTTTTTGCAAATTGGCTGCTGCATTACCACAGAGACTATTCTCCAAAAGTAATTTCCTTCCACATGAGACTTTCTGAACGGGGTATGAAGGAGGCTGTATGAATACATTTTATACTTTTCCTGAGTTTATACTCATTGGTGAAATAATTCATCGTAGAACTTGTCAATTCAGATTGATGAAAAGTTCAAAATTAAAGATTGGCATAGATAATGGCTTGATGTCGTATTAAAATATACACTTTTAGTCTAATCTTTCTAGAAATACATCTATGCGATGTGCTCTTCCATACAATGCAGCAAGGCCATGATCATTGACTCCGCAGACTAGTTGCTTTGACAGTCTGCATGAATAATTTCAAGACTGCAGTTATAGAATACATTGGTAGTAACATGACAGATATGATAACATGATATAAATGGTAGTAGCACTGAGGTGTGCAACCAGGGATAAAGGAAGCCAATCGTATAACATAATGATGCAGGTTTATTAATTTGAGAACACTATTTTTGCAGTTGCAGCTTTTAATTAAATCCAGTTGTTATGGAAGGGACACATTAAAACCAATTGAACATACTAAGCATTTAGACAATATTAAGAAAAGAAGCAAAATGTCCGTGAGACAGAAAAATAATCATGTCTCTTTAGAAGCAAAATAAATTTGTCAAATAAGACATTAGGTTATTGGATTTGATGAAGTTATTTGACTTCTTGCACTTTAAGTCATTAACTATCCATCCCAGAAATTTCTCTGAATATCTTTTATCCATTTTGTAGAATATAATTTGAAAGGTATTTAAAGTTTCTCATTTGTGGTTAATGAAGTATGCTATTTTAGCAGGAAGCCATTATTTCAATATACATTTTGCATGAAGATAATGTTATACCCTCTCTCAATTTATTTCTCCCCATTTGAACTATGAGACATTTAACTCGGTTCCAGATGTTATACGGATTTTGAGAGGAATGCAAATGGGATAGAACATAGAACAGTACTGCCCACAAACAGGCCCTTTGGCCCACAATGTTGTGTCAAACTAATTAAACTAGTAATTAAGTGCCTAACTAAACTAATCCCAACACAATGTCCATAACCCTCTGTGGTAAACCATGTATATATAGGTTGTAACTGGGTTACCTGTCTGGACACGCCCCTCTGCTGACTGCTCCTGTGGCTCCTCCCACAGATCCCTGAATAAAGGTGATGGTGCCACTGCTCCTCCCTCAGTCCAGGACAGACACAGCATGGACAAGGACCCATTTTACTGCTAATAAAAGCCTTTCAGTGCTTACTCTACTTACAGTCTTTTGGAGTAATTGATAGTGCATCACTCTCCATTCTCTGCTCATTTATGTGCCCATCTGAGAGTGTCTTAAATGTTTCTGTTCTGTTTGAATCCACTACCACCCCGGTCACCCTGTGTAAAAAATACTTGCCCTTCTCCTCTCCTTTGAATGCATCCTCTCTAAAAAGCACAGCCTCTTGTATTAGACATTTTGATTCTGGGAAAATGTTACCAGCTGTCTACCCTATCTGTGCCCCTCATAATTTTATAAACTTCCATCAGTTGTCCCTCAGCCTCTACTGCTCCGGATAAAACAACCCAAGGCGGTCCAACTTCACTTTATAGCATATCGTCTTTATTCCTGGGCTTTGTAAATTATTTGATACAACCATAGATTTGTAAATCTACCTCCCCTCATTGATTATGGGTCAGAAGTATAATCCCAGCAGATGATTCTATGCTCCTCCTCAAGGACATTAATGGCCTGTTTCCATAAGTAAAATTATCAGGTTAAAACCTAACTTCTCAATCAGGAGGAACATAGTGGATAACTGGTAGATCTGTTGACTGTTGGCTTCAGTGACCCAAGTTCACAATGTGCGCTAGTAATGCAGGAACCAAAGTATGGGGGAAAGATAGACTCCAATATAGAGACGGTAACCAAAATTAATTCATAAGAATTCCAACAGCACATCGGTGGCTTTAAGCCGAGTGACACCGCGAGATGTAACATTCTCAAAGCTAGGACCCTGTGATCAGCACTAATCAGGCATCAGCTTAAATAATACAAGTAACACAGAATTCCTGAGCCTATCAAAATAAACTTAACAAGCTTAAACAGAAAGCACTAAGAGACCACATTACAAAGAGCTAGTCACTCAAGGGAAGAACACAAGGAACTCCAAGTGATTAATAACTCTCGTTAAGCAATTCACATCTTAAAAACCTCAGAGCCCAAAGTTCTCCAGCTAGCCACACAAGCCTGAAGCACTTATTATAGGATCTCCAGTGCTATCTGTGTGGAATTTAGACATATCCACATGGGTTTCCTCCCACTTCATAAGAAAATGGGAGGAAATCACCTAGTTAGGTAAATTATCCTTGATGTGTGGTGGGAAACAGTATGGGATTAGTATGAGTGCTCAGTGGGTCAGTGTGGTCTCAGTGTGCCAAAGGACTTGTTCCCATGCTGTATGACCAACTTTTTGAGAACTGAGCTATGTCCTGTCTTACAGTCGAGCCATTAGAGAGCTGCTAAGTCCATGTATATCGGACACAGTGCTCTATGTACTTATAGCATCAGTTATAAGGCCAAGATTTTCTGGTCAAGGGTAAAAGAAAGCTGTTACCACTTTGGCAGCCGCTCACAAGTTATTGCAGTTAAAACAGTTTCTAGAGATTATGTCAGTGAAGTAATTTTTCAAGTTCCTAACACAGTACCTTCCAGACACACAATCACTACCATCTAGAAGGACGAGAAGAGCAGATATCTGGGAACACCACCACTTGGAAATCCCCCTCCAAGTCACTCACCATCCTGACCTGGAAACATACCACCATTCCTTCATTGCTACTGGGTCAAAATCATGGAATTCCCTCCCCCAACAGCACTGTGGGTGTACCTACACCTCAGGGATATCAGCGGTTCAAGAAGGCAGCTCATCACCATCTTCTCAAGGGCAACCAGGGATGGGCTATAAACGCTGGCATAGCTAGCAACACCCACATCCCAGAAATGAATCAATTTTTAAAAGTCCCTGGTGCATGTGAGTAGGAAAAGTTGCAATATGGCCCTTCAGCCAATCAGCTTGAAGAACTGTCACTGAGACACCAGGAATCGAAACATGAAGTATTTTTATTAGAATAATTAAATTAAAATCACATAATGTGAGCAAAATAAAGGAGGGAAAAAACTTTCCTTTTTAATTTAGTTCATAGACCATGGGTTTTGCTGGAAAGACCAATATTAATTTGCGTCCCTTATTGCCTGTGAAACAGTGATCATGTTGAATCATTGTGTTGTATTAGAGTCCAAAGTTGTTATTTTTCTTGTAGTTTAACTTTCTTTATGCTAGCTTATATTTTTTATATAATCATCTGTTTGGGGTAACTGTTCAGTGAATTTTCAGTTAATTGTAGTATAACTAGTTCTGTATAAGATATGATAAGATAAAACTTTATTTATTCCGAAGGAAATTATTGTTGCAAGGTTGCTCAGTCAGAAATATATACTTTAAAATACAAAGTGTAAGCATTGAGGTGCAAAAAATAATACAAAATGTGCATTAACTAGTGCAAAATACAGATTTGCAATGAAACAGTATGCTTATATACTCGAAGAGGAGGAGTTGCAGAGTCTTATAGCCACAGGGAAAGAAGATCTCCTGTGGAGTTCAGTGGTGCACCTAGGTGGAATCATTCTGTTACTGAAGGTGCACCTCTGTTTGTCCAGTGTGTCACGGAATGGGTGAGAGGTATTGTCCATAATGCTCCGTAGCTTCTGCAGTATCCTCCCCCCAGACAGAACCACCAGGGAATCCAGTTCCACCCCCAGAACAGAACCAGCCTTCCTGACAAGCTTATCGATCTTCTTGGCGTCATCAGCTCTCACCCTGCTGCCTCAGCAGACTACGGTGTAGGACAGAATGCTGGCCACCGCTGAATCGTAGAACATCTGCACCACAACTTCTTTCTTCTTTGCCTTTTCTTTGTTCATTCTCTGTTCTCTCCTTTCCTCACAGTAGAGTAACTTGGTGACTGTCATTTCTTTGTTATGAACACCAGGTAAAATGGCTGTAACCACAAGATTTATGTTTCGATCTTGATTTCCAAGAATCTCTGGATTAAACATCTCTAGATCCAACAACTGCAATAATTGTATAAAGGTTTTCCTTCAACACACAGTGTTTCGGATTCAATCATATGGCTTGCTAGGGCACTTAATAGTTCACCTCACTGCTGTATGTTGGGAATCACATAGGGCTAATGGTCTCACTATTTTCAGCAGCTAAACATAAATGCACATCATCAGAATGCAGCGATCGCAGTCTCAGCCGGGACAGTTTATTAAGATAAGTCCAGTAGTGTGACAATTCAAAATCTTGTCGAGTTGTTGAACAGGCTTGAGGAACTGAATAGCCAAGGATATCCAGCACCTCAAACGTGTCTCAGAATCTGATTAGATTTTAAATCCACATTCTCAAAGTTTAACTCCAAGAGGACCACAACCTTGTCAATGGGTTAGGAGGCTTGTGTGCCTCAATGGCCCAGAGAGCTGTGATGACTGGAGTCAAGGCTTTATGCTTTGGCTCTTGGTAGGCTCACCCATGCCAAACAGGTGGAAGGGTAGACCAGGTTAAGAGTGGTCCGCCAGTCCTCCAGGTTTGGGAGTTCAGCTCAGGGCTAACAAACCTGTCTGGGTAAAACAAAACTGTTACAGAGACAGCAATGAAGTATCCTTCTACGTCTGGTATTCCTGAGCCTCTGCCTGGGACTTGCATGACTGACAGTAGTGAAAACTGAGCTACTGACACGATGAAGAAAGCCCTAAACGCAGCCAGAGATGGAAGGCCTTTGTTGCTGCCCTAAACGCCAGCAGTATAACAGGCAGGAGGGTAGGGTTCTCAATGTTTACTTATTTAATCGTATAATATTATCACATAATTCAAATTCTAAGGACAAAATGTGATTCTATAAATTACATGGCACGGATTGTATATGTTTTTGCAATATATAATTTTGCAAATTGGTTACTTGTCAGTCTTTGTGTGGAGTTTTTCATTGATTCTATTGTATTTTTTTATTCTACTGTGAAGAAATGACCCGGCTGGTGGTGTAGTGGCATCAGTGCCGGACTTCGGGATGAAAGGTCCCGAGTTCAAATCCAGCCGGCTCCCCTGCACGCTTTCCATCCGTGCTGGGTTACGAGCTGATGATCTCTTTGGAAACTCACCCGGCAGAAGGCAATGGCAAACCATTGCTGTAACTTGCCTCGTACGCGAATCCCCACTACGTCAGAGAGGTGTGGAGGGAAATCATCTGCTAACCGGAGAAACTCCGGATGCAGCATACCTTTCCTTTCCTACTGTGAAGAAAATGAATGTTCGGATAGTATATGGTGACAAATACGTACTTTGATAATAAATTTATTCAAACTTTGAAATAATTGGTTCATACTATTTAAGTAAAATGAAGTGAATATTATGGGACGAAGCTACAATTGTCTCCCTGTGGAAAAATTCTTCTGAATTTTATTATTGTAACAATGGCTTTGAGCTTATGTCACAAAATAACACCTCTTGAAGCAGTAACTGCAGTTATTCCGTAAATCTGGGGATGCTTGAGAGGAGAGATTTAATTCCATGGTTTTTGCAACCTGTGTCAAACGTTCCCAGTATTAGTACAGAACGGATTCAGAACTCTGTCTGAAGCATCCACCATATTAGGTGGAAGTGCAGACTGTACCAGTACAAAGTAATTTAACTAGCTTGCCATATCAGCCATCTTTGGGGCTTCTTGCAATAATCATTTAAAACTGAACTGAAAGCTGTATCCTGTGGATATTTGCCCCCTGGAGGCTAGATTAAAAATGACACATGGATTTTAGTATTAAGAAGGACTCATGTCAAACGGTGAAATGTAAAAATCCCAAATGAATGTTAACAGTGGCAAAGACTTTCAGGCTTCTGAGTGGAGATTCATTCCAATGCATAGTCTGGTTCAGTGTGGTATCTTCCCCAGTGTTTTCAAAGCCTCTGTGAATAAGTAAAGAAACATCAAATCTCTTCAACCAGTCAGATAAAGCAAAGGCATTGGAGAGTCTGCTTCCCTCAATCTCATGAAATTCTAACTTCTTCAGATGCACCTTTTTCTTTTTCCGTGTGTGATAACAACTTTTAGCTTCCGGTTCAGCAGAAAGCACTCAGGATGACTCGGAAGCCACGAGAGTAATTAATGTACCTACTTCAGCAGTAGTGAGAACAAGAAGTCTTATCTCTTCAGGGATCAATCCTCAATCTAGTGGGGAAGAGTTGGACTGCAGAGAAGACAGCAGCTTTAGGGCTGACAACAGACTTGCTCCTCCTGACAGACTGGTAGTGTGTAAGATAATAACTCGTATTTATATTTCCTCACAACATGGGAGGGGCGATTGGCCCATTAGATCTATCGAGGCTCTGAACAGTCTTAGTTCCCTTATAACTTTACCCCTTTCCCTTTAAGTAGGCCACTTGGCCCATCGAGTCTGCTTCACCATTCCGTTATGCTGGTATATTATCCCTCTCAACCCCATTCTCCTGCCTTTTCCCTGTAAACATTGACACCAGTGCTACCAACCTCCGCTTTAAATAGACCCAATGGCCTACACAGCTGTCAGTGACAATGAATGCTACAGTTTCACTACCCTCTGGCTAAAGAAATTCCTCATCTCTGTTCTAAATGGACATCCCTCTATTCTGAGACTGTGTCCTCTGGACCAAGGCTCCTCTTCTATAGAAAACATCCTCTCCATGTCCACCCTGTCTAGTCCTTTCAATATTAAACAAATTTCATTGAAATCCCCCCCTCATTCTTCAAACCTCCAGCAAGTACAAAGTAAATATCTATACTTCTACAACTCACCTATACTGAGGGGCAAGTTTCCTACCAACATATTTTTGGGATGTGGGAGGAAATCAGAGTCACCCAGATAAACCCTTATAGTTAGAGGGAAACATGCAAACTTCACGCAAGCAGTATCAGGAGTCTGGATTGCACCCAGGTCACTGCAGCCAGGAGGCCGTTGTACTAACTGCCACCTCTTTAACTTTCCCTTCTTGAGGCTGCTGAATTTCCTGAGGGTTGGGAGACTCAGCATGCATGACACATTAAATGCGAAGTTCCAAGCCTCGTTTTAAAATGTAGACAGTTAACGAACCTTTGGGAACTAGTTTACTGCTGTTCAATCAGGACTTTTGAACCAAGAATTAAGATTGGTAAATGGATTAGAGCAGTTTTAGGTTCTTAACTTTCTTAACACCAGCACTGATACCTTCATTCACCTCAACACTGAACTGATTCCAGAACCCATGGACTCACTTTCGAAGACTCTATGATTCATGCTCTCAGTATTATTTAGTTTTTTACTTGCATATTTTTCATCTTTTTCACATTGCCTTTCAGCCCTTATTTATGTATAGTTTTTCATAAATGCTATCATATTTATTTTCCTGTAAATACCTGCAAGAAAATGAATTTCAAGGGAGTATATGGTGACATATAACTACTTTGACAATAAATTTACTTTAAACTTCGTCTTGAGCTTCCCACATTTAAATTTGAATAGGAGGAAATATAAATTATTTTAAAATTGTATATAGTGAGGAAGATCGAGGCTGTGAAATGATAATGAGATTGAGCAAGGAGGAAAGAGATTGACAGAAATAATGAAAAGAAAATTAAGACTTTAAACAATGATTCCCCTCTTCTGGAAGGAGACTGCACATGTGTATATTGTGATTTACCAAACTCCTGAAGTTATTTGAGAGTAATTGACTTTTATTATGTGTTAGAAATTCATTTGAATACACCCCGTCCTAGTTCAAGTTCATTTAGAAGGAAACCTGCAGGCAAAGAGTCCAAATTCACGCCAATACACCGATTTCTGTATGAAGTTGCTATATGGACTGTAGAGGAGTGGCCATTGGCAGGTATTCTTGCTTCCTTATGTTTAACTTTCTTGTCCAAAGTTGTTGCCAGATTTATTGTTATAACAGTGAGTGCTGATCACTATTCAAAGACCAGGGCCAAAGATTAAGATTAGCTTCCTTTGTCACGTGTACATCAAGACAGTGAAATGCATCACTTGCATCAAATTGAATCAGCGGAGCCTGCAAGTGTTGCCACATTTCCGGCACCAACTTACTATCCCTAACTGTACGTCTTTGGAATATTGGAGGAAACCAGAGCACCTGGAGGAAACCTACGCAGTCATAGGGAGAACGTACAAACTCCTTACAGGCAGTGGCAGGAATTGAACTCTGATCGGTGAACATTGGTGTTGTTATAACGTGGCGCTGACTGCTACGTTTCTGTACCATCCTGGGTCGGAGAGAGATGGAGTAGCTTCACCATCAGTAAACTGCATACTGTTTTGTTTGAAGGACTATGCTCAGTTAACACCTCTTTTTGTTTCAGTTCCCTACCTTCTAATGGAATAATAATGTTTAATCAAAGATTTAGAAGGTTGAAATTTTATTAGCTTATTGGTGAGACATATCAGCAAAGCTTTTACATTTAACTTTGTTAATGTGAGTCCATTGTAATTCACGAATGTTACATATTTTTCATCACATGCAAATTTATACAAAATAAGCAAATATACGCACCTCTCCTTTCTAGGTTTCAATAAAATGGTCAACAGACATATCAACTCACCATGTGAAAGATACCAATAAGTTCATGCTATAGCAGGTTTCCTGTATGAATTCAGTCACACAAGATTCGGTCATACAACCTGACAGAAAATTCTCATGCTCGTACATTGCAGTAAAGCAGGAAACATGATATAATGTACCGAAACCAACACAGGAGATAAAACATTGCCTGCAGCGCATGAAAAACCTTAGAGGTCCGTGTTTAAGTAAAAGAATTAATGCAATGTAGCTTAGAATGGAAGTCTAAATTATGACTAGTCCTTGCTACTAGCAACAGCCAAGTCATATGATTATGAATAAATAACCTATCCAATCATAAAGCAAGAAAAGCTGGAATTTAATCTACCAGAATCAATGGATGCGATTCTGATGGCTCCTGTCGGATCACTCTGGTGATGTTGTATCTGTCACACATAAGTCATATATTGGAAGGGCTGAGAGACTATTGTTTATCGCTTATTTTGACATCTAAATCCCAGTTCCCGAAGGTTTAAATATTTGGCTGGTAGCTTGCAGTAACAAGCACGTTAAAATAATGCAGAATTGTGCCATACAGTTCTCTTTCTTGCACTGTTTTACAACCTTCATTAACTGTAAAAAACAAACCTTATATTTCATGACCCCTTCAAGTTGGAACAAAGTAAAAGGGGCAAGGTAAGTCATTAAAAGTTAACTAGCTGGTGTCGAGTAACAAGAGAGAAGGGAAGGCTAAACATTAATGATTCCAGGAGGCAACAGGACAACGTCTTAATTTTAATACAGTAAGCTAGAGTGCAGTTCTCATAAGTTCTATTATATTTATTTTCACATAAATGCCTGCAAGAAAATGAGTCTCAGGGTAATATATGGTGACATACAGGATATGCACTTGAATAATACATTTATTTTGACATTAACTTTGCAGCGAAGCATTGGAGGACTGATTCCTGGAGTGGAAGGATTGTTATCTGAAGGGAGATTAAATTAACTTTAATTAATTTTTGGGATCTGGGAGTTGTTGTGATGGCCAACATTGACTGCAACGGTGCTGTGAGCTGCTGCTTTGACCCACTCTAGTCCAACTAGGTTTGTATTCACCAGGAGAAGGTATCTGATTGAAAATTTCAAAATTCCAAAAAGGGCTAAATGGACTGAAATGTAGCTGCCTCCTGTTTGGAAAAACCATTCTCTGGATACAGGGCAATAAATTAGGACTATGAGGAGAAATTTCTGCACTTGGAATCTGGTAAGCTTGTGGAATACACAGCCACATGGGGAGTAGAGGGCAATCCACTGAATATAGAACCATAGAGCACTACAGCACAGAAACAGGCCCTTCAGCCCATCTAGTCTGTGCTGAACTATTCTGCTTAGTCGCATTAACTTACACCAAGGCCATAGCCTTATATACCCATATATATTTAAGAAGAATACATTTCTAGATGCTAAAATGTCGACAGGTATGAAGGTAGAGCAGAAATATAGTTTTGAGATAGATGATCAGCTTTGTTTGCACTGAGTAGCTTTACAGGCTTGGAGAACCAAATGGCCCTTCTATGTAGAGAGGAGGACAATGATTTGGAACAATATTTAACATTATCTGAGGACCTGCAGGAAGTGATAGCATCAGCCAATCATAGCTCTAACAACAGGAATTCTGCAGATGCTGGAAATTCAAGCAACACACATCAAAGTTGCTGGTGAACGCAGCAGGCCAGGCAGCATCTCTAGGAAGAGGTACAGTCAACGTTTCAGGCCAAGACCCTTCGTCAGGACTGACGAAGGGTCTCGGCCTGAAATGTCGACTGTACCTCTTCCTAGAGATGCTGCCTGGCCTGCTGTGTTCACAATCATAGCTCTAGTTGTGTCCAATGGTAAATTTGGGGGGTACCTTTGCACACAGTCTGGAAACACTGCCAGCAAGTGCTTCCCCAGCCCACAGCAGCAATATTCCTCATCACAGATTTAGAGGTGTATTCTGTAAGAAAAGGGGAGCAAATACTCCCTTCTATTCCACCAGTGGGAAAGGGACATCATTTTTATTAATGTGAGAAGATCTATTTAATTGCACCAACTTAAGAGAGTAGTTCAAATAAATCATTGCAATTAACATATTTCCAAATGATGCAATGTTTAAGCAAATGCACAGATATTAACACCATAAATCAGTGAGTGTTTTTTTTCTTGTTAGTCTCCCCTCTTACTGCATGACACCTCTCTGGCCCTTTATTAGACAGAGAGAAAGCCTGTGGTATGTTCAATTGTCGGGTGAACAATTAATTTTTGTTGTACTGAAGATCATGGTCTTTCTTGAGGGCTTTGCTATTGTTTGCTTGGTGGGTGGAGGGTGTTGATGCTTTTTTTTTGGAAGTAAATGAGGATGGGGTGGGTCGTTGCTTTGTTGCTGCTTGTGTGTGGGGGCAAGTAGGGGGGTCTTTGGGGTTCTAATGTTTTTACTGTCACTCATTCTTTGAAGTACCCTTCTGTTTTTGTGGATGTCTATGAAGAACAAGAATTTCATGTTGTATATTGTATACATTCTCCGATATTAAATGGAACTATGGAACTGTACTACTCCATGCAAAATCCTTAACATACACAATTGATTTAATTCCAGATTTCTGCATTACTGATGGTGTTCATGTCAATATCTCTAGAATTCTTCAATAAATGAGCATATATTTAACTTAAGTAGCTCCAAAATCAATTCCATACTACCACCCCCCCCCCCCCGCCAAACTGCTATAAATGTTAGATTTCTGAACTATTGTTCAGGCCGACCTCCGAAGCAAAATGAATCGGATGGAAAAAAATTGATTCTTCCGCAATCATTTCTCAGCTTCAAAAAGTGCTTCCTTTTAAAATGAGAAAGAATTATTTTTTAATCAATTGGATCCTTGAATTGCAATTTTGAATTTAATCATCTTCCAATAGATTGCCAAGCAAATAATGGTCCTGCAGGCTGGAGATTACTTTGCCAGGGGAATCAATCATCTTGCGACAATCAAAGAGCAAATTATAAGGTGCGGAAATATTTAAACAACACTCATTCGTTTGGTGAATATAGCCACCGAATCGAGGAGAATACAACATTAAACACCATGACTAGTAAGTCCACACCCACAGATCTCTCATTCTCTTTAGTTAACCATAATATGTTCACTTTTCACATGCAAGTAGTAATTTTTTTTCATCAAAAGTACAAAATCCTGCAATTTACCAAAACTACTGCTGCCACCTAAGTAACCAAGTGTATAAATGTTGGTTCCATTCTCAGCTTCTTTTCATCCACCTCTTTTCCAGTGCAAGTTATACTGGCAAGTTTTGGCTTTGGAATCCCATTGATTTCTACATTAGACCAAAATCACAGTGCGCACTTGGGCGAGTTTTTGTGTGGTAACATGGAAAAGGGTTTAGAATCATATTCTCTGAACTGGTGAGAAGTTTCTCTGCGTTCAGGTGCATGCACAAGTGCTATTCCTAACAAGGATCCCACAGGGCTCTCCTCTTTTCAAGTACCTAAGTGGAATTGGCTGATTAGCTTTGAAATCTGTTGTCGGATGGCAACTTAAGAGTTTCCAGCTCTCATTATGCTGAGGTGAAAGTGATGCACATTTGAGCTAAATTGGGACAGCTTGGTGGCTCCTGGTGAAGATCCTCCATCTTGTTCTGGAATTGGTAAACTGGATTTTTCCTTAAAGAGATGGACTGCACCTCACTAAGTCCATAAAGAAATTAATCCCAGATGCTCTTGTAGTCTTGCAGGTTGTCTACATGCCAACTGAAAGAAATGAAGAGGACATAAGAGGTTAATCAAATGCATCCAGGATAATTTGTTTACAAGTATTTTGCAGGCACTGCCCATCCAGCAAACTGCCTTTTCTAAAATTTCCCATCTGCAAAGCACCATAGCGCTATTAAAACAAAAACTTCAAGCCATTTGAAAGTCTCTTCCCTCAGGCAGTGTATCTGATCAACCATTCTAGTTAGCCACCCTATCCCTCTCTATCTATTACCTCAGTCACTGCACTGCACTGTAAACCATAAGACCATAAGGTATGGGAGCAGAGTTAGGCCATTTGGACCATCAAGTCCTCTGTCATTTCATCACCATCTCATCCATTTTTCCTCTCAGCCCCAATCTCCTGCTTTCACCCCGTATCCCTTCTTGCCCTGACCAATGAAGAATCTATCAAACTCTGCCTTAAATATACATAAAGACTTGGCCTCCACAGCTGCTTGTGGCAACACTTTGAACCACTTTTTAAAATGCTGTTTCCGTTGTAAATACATGCTGGTATTTATGCACATTTTATCCCATTTCTGTAGTTTAACCTTGAACTTTATTTTTATATAATCCTTTATTCTCATAATAGTTGAATGATTTTTTAGCATATTGTGCCCTGACAAATTCCTAATACACTTAAATGTACATGGCAAATAAAGTTGATCCTTGATCCTTCCTGTTAGTTTCCTTCATTACAGTAGTGATGAGCCACAAAAGGTACCTATTTAATTATAAATCAATTAGAGACATCCTATGAGGGATGTGAAAGATGAAATACATATCCCATCTGTTTAGATTTTATACTGAATGATAATGTTAAACTACTCATGTTAGCGTTTTGACAGCATGGTGGTTCTGTGACAGAATTAGTAATCCACATGTTCATTTTATTGTCAAATGTACAATACAACTCTGATGTTTGTCTTCTCCAGATAGCCATTAAATACAGAAAGACCAGGGTGTTGATGAAAGAACAGGCAGCAACTTCCCCCATCCAGCAGAAAAAAGAAAAGAAACACAACTCACAGACCCCAAAATCCACCCACCACCCCCACCCCTGCTTGCCGCAGCAAAAAACAGCCACAATAACAATCACCGACCCCCTACATGTAACAATCCCTGTAACATAGGTTCCCGAGACTAAATGCACCTCAGGGGCCACGAAATTTAAATTCGTAGTCATGAGAGACTCTGCGGATGCTGGAAATCCAGAACAACACACACTAAGTGCTGGAGGAACTCAGGAGATTAAGCGGCATCGCTGAAGAGGAATAAACAGTCAATGTTTCAGGATGTGACCCTTCAGAGCCCTGATGATAGCTCTTGGTGCAAAATGTCAATCAACTGTTTATTCCTCTCCACAAATGTTACCTGACCTGCTGTGTTCCTCCAGCATTTCTGCACGAATTTAAATTCATATAATGGCTCGAAAGTCTGAAACAAAAAGCCAAGGGTTATGGGACTGTCATTAAAAGAACTACCTGGTTCTCTCATACCTATTTGGAAAAAACAAATCCACTATTCTTACATGGTCGATTAGTGATTCCAGACTTTCAGCGATATGGCTGAAGCTTAGTAGCCTCTGAAATAGCTGAAAATGCTACTTCAAGGGATAGTTTAGAACAGGAAGAACAATATTGACAACACACACACCATAAATGATTACATAAAAGTAAATTTATTGATAGATATCACAGATCTGGTTTATTATATATTGTTATAAGTTGGCAGTTTGAAGGGAGGAAGATCTCGCACTGTTGTCTGTGAGGAATTTATACATTCTCCCCATGAACTCTCAAGCTTGCTCCAAATGCTCCAGTTTTCATCCAGATTCCAAAGGCGTATTACTTTAGGTCGTGGGCATGCTATGTAGTGCTGGAAGCATGGCAAAAATTGCGAGCTGCACCCAGCAAATCCTCGGACTGTGTTGGTTATCAGATCAGAATCAGGTTTAATATCACCAGCATATGTCATGAAACTGTGGCAGCAGAACAATGCAAAACACAATAACTATAGAAAAAGAAATCGGAATGTATATTAAATAGTTAAATTCAAATAAATAGTGCGAATAACAATTTTTTTTAAAAGTAGTGAGGTAGTGTTCATGGGTTCAATATCCATTCAGAAATTGGATGGCAGAGGGGAAGAAGCTCTTCCTGAATCATTGAGTGTGTGTCTTCAGGCTTCTGTACCTCCTTCCTGACGGTAACAATGAGAAGAGGACAATGTGTCATTGATTCAAATGACACATTTCACTGTATGTTTTGATGTTTTAATGTACATGTGACAAAGTTAATCGTTAGAATCTCTTCTTTGCATTCATTTGGTGGTGTGGAGAAGGATGAAGACCCTGTCAGAATAGTAAAATGACTTTGAGAAGTCCAACAATCCAATACTCCCATTGGTGCCACTTTGGCCCAGTCACCAATCTTGCCCCTCTGTTTAAACCTGTTGTGCATTGTCCTTAGGAAGTGACAGAATGTGAGCCATGGCAAGTTTGATTAAAAGCAGATACAGGCGTAGAACGCAGCTCCATGGACTATTTTCATCAAGGAATGGGGAGAGGAGCTTGAGAAGCCTGCCAAAGAGATGAGATGGCCTCAAACCCTGCAAATATTAAGGGGTTTTCCGTTTCATGCAGTTATATAATCCCCAGGCATGTGAGTGGTTAATGTCACAACATGGAATCCTGCCCCTTTGAAAGCATGGTACCAGCACACAGGAACTTTATAAAATCCTGTTAAAATGAAATGTTGGATAAATAAAATGAACTTGGTGGGTCAAAGGACTGGACCTTGGATTCACTTGAAGAAAACTCATTTAGCTTTCACATACCACCAGTTCCAGTGACATGAGATCATAACAAAAAAAAACAGACCAATATTAATTAGATAAATATTGTTGAGTTATATGGCATCACGGATAGCCATCCACATGTACAGTCTTGGTTCTATACTAAGAGTAAAACCTTAAAGAAAATCTCCAGCTCTGACAGAGTCTCCAGCTGAACTCTGCTGAAACTTTTATTTCTCGCCCCACAGATGTAATTTGAGCTGCAGCTTCCAGCATTTTCTGTTTCCTTCTGGATGGCTAGTATCTGCAGGGTCCTTTCTTTTTGTTTTTCACTTGCAAATTAACCTACACAAGTTACACTCAGATTAAGAAACAACTGTACGTGTGTGTGAGTGTATGTGTTTGCATGTGTGTGTGAAAGAGAGGGAGAGAGCACAGTGCAGACTCTTTGGCTTAAGATATTGTGCCGACCTTTTAACTTAAGGTAAGATCAATCTAACCCGTCCTCCTACATAGCCCTCCGTTTTTTTCATCATCCACATCACTACTAAAGAGTTTCTAAATGGCTCTTATGCAGGGATTTCCACCCTGGTGTCCATGGACTCCTTGGTTAATGGTAGTGGTCCATGGGCTAAAAATAGGTTGGGAACCCCTGCCCAAATGTATCTGCCTCTACCACCACCCTTGGGGAAGGGAGGGAGAGAGAGATTTTAAAATTACTAAGAAAGCCAGATGCATTTTGTGTGTATCAAGTGGAAGGTTTGGATCAGCTTTGTGCCAAAGCAGTTCTATGGTTTTAGATGTGCTTTCTCCGGTATTAGCTTCTGAAGTGCCATTATCTCAAACGTAATTAAGAAAATGTATTGTGTTACATCAGAATTAATGGAATAAAGTACTTTAATGGTCCATATTACATCCTCCTTTAAATGTGATGAGAAACGTTGCATTGTCTCGCCTCTGAGAAAGGATTCAACATCTGGTGTCTTCATGGAGAGCTGCCATTTTGAGTGTCATGAATATTAAGAGGAGCTGAAATGATGAATCTTACGCCTCTGCTTCTGTCTGAATCTCGGTGAACTGTGCCAAACATCAGCCCCCTTGCCATGTCTGTATTGCTGATCCCTGCTCAAGTGGAACATTTAGTGTCAGTTAAGACGTGCCAACAGCGCAGAATGAAATTTTGATTGATGAGGTGGTCTCTCATAACGCAGACCCGTGAAGTCTCCATTATGACATCTCCAATATCTGCCTGCTGCTCTGTGGGGCTGATTTAAGTCAATCGTGTTTTAAGTATTTTGATCCAGAGTGCGGTAAGTGAAGTAATGGAAATCCCCAGGCAACACGCACAACATGCAGGAGGAGCTCAGATCAGACAGCATTGATGGAGGGGAATAAGCAGTCAAGCTGAAACCCTGCATCAGGACTGGAAAGGAAGGGGGAAAAAGCCAGAATAGGAAGGTGGGAGAGTAGAAAGAGTACAAGCAGGCAGGTGATAAGTGAAACCAGGTGAGGGAAGATTAACATCCTTTAACATCTCCCGGACGATGCTGAGGATATTCTACGAGCCTGTGGTGGCCAGTGCTATCATGTTTGCTGTTGTGTGCTGGGGCAGCAGGCTGAGGGTAGCAGACACCAATAGAATCAACAAACCCATTCGTAAGGGCGGTGATGTTGTGGGGATGGAACTGGACTCTCGGACAGTGGTGTCTGAAAAGAGGATGCTGTCCAAGTTGCATGCCACCTTGGACAATGTCTCCCATCCACTACACAGGAGTGTAGGCACAGGAGTACATTCAGCCAGAGACTCATTCCACCGAGATGCAACACAGAGTGTCATAGGAAGTCATTCCTGCCTGTGGCCATCAAACTTTACAGCTCCTCCCTTGGAGGATCAGACACCCTGAGCCAATAGGCTGGTCCTGGTCTTATTTCCTGGCATAATTTACATATTACTATTTAACTATTTATGGTTTTATTACTACTTAATTATTTATGGTGCAACTGTAAAGAAAACCAATTTCCCCCGGGATCAATAAAGTATGACTATGACTATTAAAGTAAGAAGTTGGGAAGTGATAGGCAGAAAAGGTAAAAGGCTGAAGAAGAATGGAAACTCCCACCCAAAAATGGCACATAAATGTAACAAACTTCTTTCTGTAGGAATAATAATTCTGGATAAATAAACCAACAACATCTGCTTCTCCCAGGCCAAAAACACCAAGAATTGAAGTTCAATTACCCCCAGAAAGTGCCACATCCTCTGCAAAGGCAGCATTTCTTCCAGGTTCTGTTATGGTCAGAGGTTAGCAAGGAGGACCGAGGATAAACTGTAACAGGCTCACCGAGTCATGGGAATCTCAAGCCCTTGGTCAGCCAAAATGGAGAATGGAACATCGGGATGATGTTGGAAACACATAGAATTCCTATAATATTCACCATTCCAGCACCTCCTGCCACAGGGTGCTGAGTGCACATTGGCCATTTCAGATCTCCACAGATTTGGAGTGAAAACAAGTCATCCTTGACTCTGAGGTCCTGCCCAGCAGCGACTACAATCCAACTGCAACCTTTCTTCTCCTCACAATTAGTAAAGCACAAAACATTTGAAATATTCAATAAAATGCAGCAACGCAGCAGCCCCTGTGTTTGTTAGGTTTGCCCCTGCCTGCTTAATTTCTGTGTAGTGCAAACTCTTCCAAGTATGAGCGATAAATGGAACAGTGGCTATGAGATATCGATCTGTCTAAGCAGCATCAGCACCAGTCTGTCTCGTTATCCAGACTGCAAATTATTCACTCAGAGTCTGCACCAGGAAGTATAATGTAGAATAGATTCAAATGTTCCAGATACAGCTGACAAAATAGAGAGAGATTAAACGTAAGAGATAATAAAGAGATGACATCCAGGTAAACAGACTCATGTAGCACAAAGCCTCACTCACACTAAACATATATGAAATCAGGGTTTGAACCCAAATGGACTATAGTTGCAGTTTATTAAGGACCCCCATCACCCAGAACATGCTCTCTTCTCATTGCTACCATCAGGAAGGAGATACAGAAAGCCTGAAGGCACACACTCAACGATTCAAGAACAGCTTTTTCCCCTCTGCCATCCAATTTCCAAATGGACATTGAACCCATGCACTCTTGCTCACTATGTTTTTTGAACTACTTATTTAATATATATACTTAATGTATTTCAAATTTTTTCTATTATGTATTGCAATGAACTGCTGCCACAAAGACAACAAATTTCACCATATATACTGATAAATTAAATAATTAGTTCAAGAAAGAAGTGAGATAGTGTTGTCTAATCCTTTGATTCTTGAGAAACAAGCCAAATTTTAAAAATTCATTTTAAAATTCATGAATCACAATTAAAACAATAATCATAAAACTCTGTACTATTGAATTTTTTTTTCAGTGTCAGAGTAATTGTTTACAGTAATGAAGCTCTACCTTATGATCAAAAGGGAAATTTAGACTAAAATGGGCTATTCTGGAAACACTCAACAAATCAGGAGCACTTGTGGGAAGAGAAAGAAGAGTCAACTTTTCAGGCTGCAGGTCTCTTATCAGTCCTGGTGCTGTGTAACCTTCTGTGTGCTTCCAATTTTCTTTTAAAGCACCATTTCTAACATTTGTAGTTTATTGATTTTCACTTCCTGGCTTCCCAGAGTGAGTTGAATTTGCAGGCACCGCAGAGTTCACAGGCACTGAGTCAGGTGGGGGAAACTATCAGTGGAGAGGTATATCCCAAACTAAATTACCAGAGTTGTATTATTTTTGCCTTTAGCTGTACTTTGGCCTGCCTAATGTTCCACCATCTTTGCTTAAATGCTGTTGATGCCATTGTCAACTTAGCAGTAAATCCTGGCCCAATGTCTTTTGATCTATGGCCAAAAGGAACGACGTGGTAGAGTAGTGGTTCGTGTAATGTTGTGACCTGGGTTCAATTCCCAGCATTGTGTGTAAGGAGTTTATACATTAATCCGGCGACCAGGTGGGTTTCCTGTGGGTGTTCTATACAAACCTACAGACAGTGGTGAGAACTGAATCCCGATAGCTGGCACAATGAAGTGTGACTATATTACCTTTGCTGCTCCATTATTAGAAATCTGAAATAAGGAAATGCCATGGATAGAGGTTGTGATAAAAGTTTTCAAGTTTGCTGCTGTAGCCCGAATCAAGGGGGTGATGAATCAGCATTTTGCAGGGAGACTGAAAACCTGGCTGAGTGCTGCCGCAACAACAACTTCTTTCTTTCTCAATGTCAACAGGACCAAGGAGCTGATTACTGACTTCAGGAAAAGGAAACCAGAGGCCCATGCGCCAGTCTTTGTCAGGGGATCGGAGGTGGAGAGGGTCAGTAACTTTAGATTCCTCAGTGCTTTTATCCAAGGCCCCGCACGCAAGTTCAATTACAAAGAAAGCCCAGCAGCACTGTGAAGGACCTTAGGAACGTGCTGAGTTTGTAAAAGATGCCTCATAAATGCTAAGATTTTGTTTGCATTTGTGTTGACGAGCTTGCTAATGAATCTGTTATTCTTACTTCACTGTCCCCACAGATCAGGCAGGGATTAGAAAAAACCTGTTCAAAACAACTTCCAAACCAGTACACATTAGGTAAGACTGGCACAATGCTCAACAGAAGTGCAAAATTCAATATCAAACCAACTATTTTTGGAGCAACACACACAAAATGCTGGAGGAACTCAGCAGGTCAGGTAGCATCTATGGTGGGGAACAAGCAGTCAACATTTTGGGCTGAGACCCTTCATCAGGACTGGAAAGGAAGGGGGGGAAAGTCTGGATAAAAAGGTCATCATCATCATGTGCTGCGTCGTATGATGTGGCTGATCAAGATAAGGGAGGGAAAAGAGTAGAAGCTAGCAGGTGATAAGCGAGGCCTGGTGAGAGTGAAGGTGGGTGAGCGAAAGGGGAAGGAGTGAAAAGCTGGGAGGTGTTAGGTAGAAGAGGTAAAGGACTGAAGACTAAGGAATCTGATAGGAGAGGACAGTGGAGAAAGGGAAGGAGAGGAGAACCAGAGGGGGCTAATGGGCAGGTGAGGAGAAGGAGTAAGAGGGAAGCCAGTTGGGGAATGGAAAAAGAGAGAAAGAGATAAGGAAGGAGGGAGGGATTTTTAATTATCTTCTAAGATGTTGCTGACAGTAGTCAGATACATTGCTTTGCTGTCTTTAGATGCTTTGGTACTTTTACTTTTGGTTCTTTTGCTAATCTCCCTCAATGATACACTGAGCTAGTGATGTGCATCAAGAAATTCACATCATACAGTACCATTAATATTGAGGTTTAATTCCAGTTATATATCTGCAGTGCCCTGAGATCTTTAAATGTTTCATTAATTATAGTCACATATACTGCACGTTTGGATTAAGGAAACACAGGAAAGCTCTCCAACAGTCATTCATAAATGGTTGTTGGTGCTTGTGGCAAGACCAGTATTTACTGCCCATCCCTAAATGCCCTGAGATTGTTGTAGACTCATATAGTATGAAGAGAGATCCTTCGGCCACCAAATCCATGTCCTCCATCAGACACCTGAGGTCTATGCAAGTGCCAGCCTCAACTATTTGTAGTAATTTACTGAAATGACTATTTCAAAGGGTATTGCTGGGTCTAGTACACAAAAGGCTCCATCCTCCAGACCTTCATAATCCATATAACAGAAGTGTGGGCACTTTCGTCAAAGAATATAACACTGCTTAAATTATACTGGTATTTAGAATTTGATAAGATTAACTGGTCAGTGGAAAACTTTGCCACTTAATCTAATCCCACATTATTTATTACATTTGCAGAGGTTATTGCGTCCATTAAGTCAATCCAGCTCTCAAAGCAATCTAATCTAATCTACCCCATTTATCCCCAGTAACTTCTCCCGCGTGTCCATCAACTCTGCCTATCTACAGTAGAGGTAATTAGCAGTTACAGATTTATCCTTTGTGATGTCAGAGGAAATTACAGCATTTAGTTACAACCCCAGCACTCATACGAATAACTTGCAAACTCCACACAGACAGCACCGGAGATCAGGGTTGAGCTCAGATCACCAGAGCTTGCAACCTGGCACTGAGGTCAACAAGACAACAGTTACAGAGCCCTGTTATTTATTCTGCCTTGTCTCGAAACACCTGAATAACTGGGGGTTGTGGTTCCACAGGGATGGGATAGGATGTTCCAGCACTTTGACCAGATGGTTTGATAATGTAACTGCTCTGGCCACAACCACATGAAACTGCAGAGTTGTGGACACAGCTCTGCATATCACAGAAACTCCCCTTGCTTTCATCGACTCTGCCTATCCATCTCATTGTCCAGGAAAGCAGCCAGCATAATCAAAGACCACACCCACCTTGGATTTTCTCTCATCTCCCCTCTCCCACCGGGCAGAAGGTGGAAAAGCCTTAAAGCATGAGCCACCAGGCTCAAGGACAGCTTCTACCTGGCTGTCATAGGACTATTTAATGTTCCCTAATACCTGACCTCCCAATCTATCTCATTTGGTCTTGCACCTTGCTGTTTACCATGCACTGCACTTTGTACCCGTTAACTTTTTTCTGTATTGTTATTGTTTTACCTTGTTCCATCTCAAAGCACTGTGTGATATCTGATCTGTATAAACAGAATGCAAGACAAGGTTTTTTACTGTATCTCAGTATATGTCACAATTACCATAGAAACCATAGAAACTACAGCACAGAGAACAGGCCTTTTGGCCCTTCTTGGCTGTGCTGAACCATTTTCTGCCTAGTCCCACTGACCTGCACACAGACCATATCCCTCCATACACCTCCCATCCATGTATCTGTCCAATTTATTCTTAAATGTTAAAAAAAACCCCGCATTTACCACCTCGTCTGGCAGTTCATTCCATACTCCCACCACTCTCTGTGTGAAGAAGCCCCCCTAATGTTCCCTTTAAACTTTTCCCCCCTCACCCTTGACCCATGTCCTCTGGTTTTTTTCTCCCCTTGCCTCAGTGGAAAAAGCCTGCTTGCATTCACTCTATCTATACCCATCATAATTTTATATACCTCTATCAAATCTCCCCTCATTCTTCTACGCTCCAGGGAATAAAGACCTAACCTATTCAACCTTTCTCTGTAACTCAGTTTCTCAAGTCCCGGCAACATCCTTGTAAACCTTCTCTGCACTCTTTCAACCTTATTTATATCCTTCCTGTAATTTGGTGACCAAAACTGAACACAATACTCCAGATTCGGCCTCACCAATGCCTTATACAACCTCATCATAACATTCCAGCTCTTATACTCAATACTTTGATTATTAAAGGCCAATGTACCAAAAGCTCTCTTTACAACCCTATCTACCTGTGACGCCACTTTTAGGGAATTTTGTATCTGTATTCCCAGATCCCTCTGTTCCACTGCACTCCTCAGTGCCTTACCATTAACCCTGTATGTTCTACCTTGGTTTGTCCTTCCAACGTGTAATACCTCACACTTGTCAGTATTAAACCCCATCTGCCATTTTTTAGCCCATTTTTCCAGCTGGTCCAAGTCCCTCTGCAGGCTCTGAAAACCTTCCTCACTGTCTACTACACCTTCAATCTTTGTATCATCAGCAAATTTGCTGATCCAATTTACCACATTATCATCCAGATCATTCATATAGATGACAAATAACAATGGACCCAGCACTGATCCCTGTGGCACACCACTAGTCACAGGCCTCCACTCGGAGAAGCAATTCTCTACTACCACTCTTTGGCTTCTTCCATTGAGCCAATATCTAATCCAATTTATCACCTCTCCATGTATACCTAGCAACTGAATTTTCCTAACTAACCTCCCATGCGGGACCTTGTCAAAGGCCTTACTGAAATCCATGTAGACAATATCCACTGCCTTCCCTTCATCCACTTTCCTGGTAACCTCCTTGAAAAACTCCAATAGATCGGTCAAACATGACCTACCACACACAAAGCCATGTTGACTCTCCCTAATAAGTCCCTGTCTATCGAAATGCTTGTAGATTCTGTCTCTTAGTACTCCCTCCAATAACTTACCTACTACCGACATTAAACTTACTGGCCTATAATTTCCTGGATTACTTTTCAACCCTTTTTTAAACAATGGAACAACATGAGCCACTCTCCAATCCTCCTGCACCTCACCTGTAGACAGCGACATTTTAAATATTTCTGCCAGGGCCCCTGCAATTTCAACACTAGTCTCCTTCAAGGTCCGAGGGAACACTCTGTCAGGTCCCGGGGATTTATCCACTTTAATTTTCCTCAAGACAGCAAGGACTAATTCCAATTGCAATTCCAAACATTAGGAGATGTGGACCAGGGGTCACCAAAATGCCTGTTTTAGGTGAAGAAGACCTATTTCCTCTTATTAAGGATGCCAGTGCTCTTAACAATAGTCCAACAGTTTCATCATCACTGCGATCAATATTAGCTTATCATTCTGGACTTGATTTGGTTGAGTTTAAATTCACATTAGTGGGATTATATTTTAGACCACCCAACAGTCAGTGGGAATTAGAGGAGCAAATAAATAGAGATTGCAGACTGTCGCAAGAAACATTGGGTAATAACAGTAGGTGATTTTAACTTTCCACTTAATGACTGGGACTTCCATACTGTAAAAGGGCTAGAAAGGATAGAGTTTGTCAAGTGGGTTCAAGATTTGAACACATGTCTCCTAATCAACAGATTTTAAAAGTGATTAACTTCACCACTGCTTTATCATTTTCTGTCATTCTCCTTATATAGTCATGGTCATAGTCATACTTTATTGATCCCGAGGGAAATTGGTTTTCATTACAGTTGCACCATAAGTAATTAAATAGTAATAAAACCATAAATAATTAAATAGTAATATGTAAATTATGTCAGGAAATAAGTCCAGGACCAGCCTATTGGCTCAGGGTGTCTGACCCTCCAAAGGAGGAGTTGTAAGGTTTGATGGCCACAGGCAGGAATGACTTCCTATGACGCTCTGTGTTGCATCTTGGTGGAATGAGTCTCTGGCTGAATGTACTCCTGTGCCCAACCAGTACATTATGTAGTGGATGGGAGACATTGTCCAAGATGGCATGCAACTTGGACAGCATTCTCTTTTCAGACACCACCGTGAGAGAGTCCAGTTCCATCCCCACAACATCACTGGCCTTACGAATGAGTTTGTTGATTCTGTTGGTGTCTGCTACCCTCAGCCTGCTGCCCCAGCACAGAACAGTAAACACGATCGCACTGGCCACCACAGGCTCGTAGAACATCCTCAGCATCGTCCGACAGATGTTAAAGGACCTCAGTCTCCTCAGGAAATAGATACGGCTCTGACCCTTCTTATAGATAGCCTCAGTGTTGTTTGACCAGTCCAGTTTATTGTCAATTTGTATCCCCAGGTATTTGTAATCCTCCACCATGTCCACACTGACCCCCTGGATGGAAACAGGGGTCACTGGTGCCTTAGCCTAATGTCACTTTATGTACATACAATGTACACTTTATAAGCTAACTTATGTATGTATATTTATCATGTTTTTATTATTATTGTGTTCTTTATCTTTTGTGGGATTTTTTGTGCTGCATCAGATCCAGAGTAAAAATTATTTTGTTCTCCTTTACATTAAACTACCTTGAATCTTAGAAGTACCAACCCTATGTCATAGCCACAAAACTTCTATAGCTCCTATAGATCTTTCCAGTAAAACCAACCTGCCTGAAATAATGGAGCTGAAATTCCTGTGTTTTTGTCATTAATAACCCACTAAGTGCAGTACACGAAAAGAAAACTGCAAAACAATTTTCCTTGCAGTGTGTTTGATGGGTGATCAAGGAATAGATGAAAGACTACACCCAACAGGGCGGACAAACAACCAGTGTGCAAAAGACAGCAAACTGTGCAGGTACAAAAGAAAAATAAATAATGATAATAATAAATGCGGAAATAGTCTGTACCAAAGGTGACTCTGAAAGGAAATGACTTTATGACTCATATTCTCAGTATTATTTATTTAACTATTTGTCCCTTTTTTGTCTTTCGAAATTTGTCTTCTCTTGCACATTGGTAGTTTGTCAAACTTTGTGTGCAGTTTTTCATTTATTCTTTTGTATTTTTTGCTCTGTGAATGCAAGAAAATTAAACTCATGGTAGTACATGGTGATATATATGTACATTTGTACTTTGATAATAAAGTTACTTTACTTTTATAAGGATAAGAGGATTGCTGAATTATTGTAGTGTGTGGATAGCCAGCATCATAACAGGGAGGTCTGAGAGGTGCCTTATCGCCAAACAGTTTGGTAGGGTGAAACCACTCAGGTGAAGGGAAGCTGACACTAAAAGCAAAGTAACTGGCAGGACATGCTGCCATGTGCTCATGTCACCACCAGCAGCTGAGAGCTAATGAGGGCCAAATATGGTCATGTTAGTAGGGATTACTCATTAAAAGCAACATAAGCAAACATTACCAAATGTCACAGGGTTTAACAAAACTATGACGCACGGATTAAGAAAGTGTGACAACAAGAACGTTGTTTGGTTTCTCACAATGTTGCCTGATTGGTGGATTAAACCTAAGACCATAACCATATGAGACACAGGAGCACAATTAGGCAATTTCGCCCATCTGATTGATCATGGATGACTTATTTTCCCTCTCAACCCTATTCTCCTGCCTTCTCCTCAGAACCTTTGATGCCCTTACTAATCAAGAAATTATCAACTGTTCTAAATATACCCAACGACAGCCTCCATAGCTATCTATGGCAATCAATTCCACAGATTCGCCACCCTCTAGGTAACGAGATTACTCATCTCTTTTCTAAAGGGGCATCCTTCACCTCTTAGGCTGTGCCATCTGGTCCTAGACTCTCCCAATATTGGAAACAACCTCTCCACATCCACTCAATCTAGGCCTTTCAGTATTCAATAGGTTTCAATGGATCATCTAAGCTCCAGCAAATATATGCCCAGAGGCATCAAACGCGCCTCAGAAGTTAACCCTTTCATTCCTGAAATCATTCTCGTAAGCCTCGCTCGGACCCTCTTCAATGCCAGTACATCCTGTCTTAGATATGGGCCTAAAACCTCCCTCAATATTTCATATGTGGTCTGACCAATGCCTTAAAAGCCTAGCATTACATCCTTAGTCTAATCCTCATGAAATGGATGCTAACATTGCTTTTGCCTTCTTCACCATAGATTCAACTGCAAGTTAACCTTTAGGAAATTCCACACTTGGACTTCCAAGTTCCTTTACACTTTCAATTTCTAAATTTAATCCCACTTAGAAAGCAGTCTAAGTTTTTATTCCTTCTATCAAAGTGGATGACCGTACACTTCCCTGCACTGTATTCCATCTACCACCCAAAGAGAATTTTACAAAGGGTCGTCTTTTGTTGTGACGTTTCCTATAAGCAATGTTTTAGGACAGCTGTTAGGATGGAAAGATTGGATGTTGACTTTAGTAGGATGCTTCAGCCTGGGTCCCAACAAACATCGTGTTTTTCCAGTGCCCACGTTCACTGAGTCAAAGGTTCGAAGTTTCATTTATTATCAAAGTATGTATGCAGTATACAACCCTGAGAATTGCCTTCTCCAGATAGCCACAAAACAAAGAAAACCATGGAAGTCATTAAAAAAAGACACCAACTCCCCCACAAAATAAAAACAAATCTCACAAACGGCAATATGATCATCAACCCACCCCCCTCCCCAACACGGAAAAAAAAATCAAACAAATGGGAACTAAAACATCCAAACACCAGCCCCCAGGCAAAATAACAGATTGTGCAAACGGCAAGAACATCAAGCCCCAAGTCCGCACCCCACCCCCACCTTGCACAAAAAAAATCTAACAAATCGCACTAAACAGCAACAAGAAAGAACAGGCGAAAACATAGAATATAAAAAAAACGACAAACTGAAAGACTCCAGTCCAGTCTATAAATCACAGAACCTCGGTCACATCCTCTGACAGCATCGAGGGAGAGAGAGAGAGACCACTCAAATGCAGAGGCCTTCCCTCGGGAGCAGCAAGCGATGGGCCGTCACACACAGACACCGTCCCCCAGGAGCAGCGAACAAGAGTCACTGTAAATCTCCTGATGTGAAGCTTGGGAATAGTAGGGTGGCAACGAGCGGTCACTTGGAATACTCAGCCGCGGATCTGCTTTGGTGGGCTGCGCTGATATGATCTGTCCCATTAACGATCATCTCTGGGACGAGGATACTGCAAGTGTGTTGGTGTTACTGAAGATGTGAGAGATGGTGTTCGGGCCTTCCGTGGTCAGAGGTGGTTTTTAACTGATACAAGTGCAAGTTCATTTCTCAGCCCAAATCCTTACACTGAGAAGCAAAGATATGCAGATCCCAAAAAGCTAAAATAAAATCAAGAAATGGTGGGAATACTTGGCAGGTCAGGCAGCATTGACCGCAGACCATTTCCCCCTCAATGGATCAAGGATTAAGGAACTTTATTCACCATATACTTTTACATATATTAGGAATTTGCTGTGGTGTGCTGGTCAGGATGCTTCATGCAACAAAAAAAAAATCAACAATTATAAAGAATAAAGCATTATATTAAAAAATATAGTTAGAGGTTTAAGTACAGATATGGAATATAATATGCATCAATACATAAATACCGGCATGTATTTTCAATATAAATTTTACTATTGGAGTGTTTTAAGGTGTTTACAGTGCCGTGCAGAGCCACAGGTAATGGTTAGAGGGGATGGGGGAGGCTGACTAGAATGGTTGATCAGATTAACTGACTGGGGGGAAACTTCTAAAATGGAACAACATTTTTGTTTTAATGGTGGTATAGCACTTTCCAGAAGGGAGTTTTTGGAAAAGGCAATTTGCAGGGTGGGTATTGTCCACAATGGTTTTTCCTGCCCGCTTCTTTGTGCTAGAGACATGCAAGTTCTGCAGCGATTGTGGATTGCAGCCAATCAGTGTTTATGACCTGCCGAGTACCTCTAACGTTCCTGTTTTTTCTTCAAATCTGTGCATGGTTCAGTTCCTGCTTCCATACGACACAAGGTTCATTATCAGAGAGCTTGTGATCAAACCAAAACTTAAGACTATGTTTTATTTAAGTCATTTAAACTTCACTATTCAGTTCTCAGACATGAGCCTTTAACTTAAGCCTCAGACTAATCACATTCAAGAACTTGAAACCTTGGAAATATTTTCTACAACATAATTACTTTACATTGATATTTATTTGTAATGGTGCTTTGCTGCTTTTCTGCTAAAAGCTTGACAGGAAAATTAGCTTTTTAATAAGAGTATACAGAAGTATGTTTGATCACAACCTCTCTGATAATGCATCCTGTGTCATATTAAAGTAGGAACTGAACAATGCACAGATTTGAAGAAAAGCAGGGGTGTTGGATGCATCTATTGAGGGAGAAACTGTCCACAGTTAATGCTGCCTGGCCTGCTAAGTTTTTCCAACAATTTTTTCTTTCATTTTAGATTTTTGGGATCTGTAGACTTTCACTTTTCGGGGCATGGATTTGGGATGAGAAATTAACTTGTGTTTATTTCAGCTAAAAAACACTTCTCATCATGGAAGACACAAACACCATCTCCCACAACATCAATGAAAACAAAACAGACTCAGTGTCCCAGTGGAACGAGATGTCCATTTCAATTTGGAGGACATGCAGCCAGCTCCACTCATCCAGGCAGACATTCTATTCAATGAATTTTCCGAGTATTCATCCACACTCCTTAACCAGCACAACCAAGATATGCAATACAACAGAGTTCGGATATTATTTTTAATCAGAATTCACCTTCTGGTGTTGCCTTGATTAGCGGCAAAAAATAATTGCTCAGTGACGTGATAAATGCCCTGCTGTGCAGATGTAGGCAGACAATACAAATAGAAAAAAAGGTTGCAGTTGTGGAAGACATAAAGAAATTGCTGTACAACTATTAACTAATGCAATTCATCGTTCAATTTGTTTTTAATGAACTTGTGATTTAAGCTTTGTAATGCTTAAATCTCTCTCTTTCTCGCGCGTGATGGTGAGAGGGTTTGCTGCCAATTCTCGAATCAGAGAATTTTGGATTAAAGCAACGTTGCAGACTGTAACATTGGAAAAGCGAGCTGTTTCTCGGTCTCCCCTCTCACTCTGGAAGAGGTGACACCACTCTCTCTCCTTAGAGAGAGAGACTATGGCACGTCAAAGTGCTGGGTTACAGACTACAGGTTTTGACAGACCCAGATCATGGTATCTTTGAGTGTTTTGCTATTGTTTGCTTGGTGGTGGTGGGGAAGGTGATGCTTCCTGCTGGGACAAGAGGGGGAATTGGGGGGGGGTGTTTGATGCTACCTGTGTTTGGGAAGGGAGAGGGTGTTTGGGGGGTTCTAATGTTTTTTTTCTGTCATTCATTCTCTGGGGTTTTTCTTGTGTTTCGTGGCTGTATACTGTATACATTCTCTGATATTAAGTGGAACCACTAAACTATTGATGTGTTTTGATTCTACAAAGTAATTTGAGATTGATTTGAGCAAGAACTTTATTATCAATCCCGATTCTACAGAACACTGTACATATAAACAAAACCTCAAATGTGACATCCCTCAACCTCCTTTACCTGCATAGTTGACTACACAGTAAGTGATTATGATGAGCGTCCCCAGGACTATTGCTATAACGCTCAGTAATCTGGCAAGATGCCCCAGTCTCCTGGCTCCATCCGTGTCCCCTTGTTGTAAGCTGTTTCTGGACTGTTGGAAAATAAAACAGACATTAGATATTTGTTATATAAAAATATGTTAAAGAGTGAATAAACAGCAGATTCTGCAAATGCTGGAGGAATCCAGCAACTCGGGCAGCATTAATGGAAAGGAATAAACAGTCGACGTTTCGGGTGGAGACCCAAACCATGAAGAGCTGTTTTGCTAGGTACAGCAGCTAAATGGGATGTTAAGCAAACAATTATAGAAAGAACTGGTACAGATTTGAAAATAAAAGGAAGCCTTAGAAAACAAATAAAACACAATTTCAAACAGGGATCCTCATTTTACTTTAATACAGATATTATTATTGCATAAAACTATAAAAGATCAGGAATGGTGATGGCCCACTAATAACATGACATTTATTATAATTTTTTCCAAATGACCCCTTCCAAGGGAGAGTCTAGGATCAGAGGGCACAGCTCATAATAGAACAATGTCCCTTTCGAACAGAGAGGAGGAAGAATTTCTTTAGCCAGAGGCTGGTGAATCTGTGGAATTCATTGCCACGGACAGCTGCGGAAGCCAAGTTATTGGGTATATTTGCAGTGGAGGTTGATAGATTCTTGATTGGTCAGGGCGTCAATGGTTACAGGGAGAAGAGAAGAGAATGGAGTTGAGAGAGATAACAAATCAGCCAAGATGGAATGGTGGAGCAGACTTGATGGGCTGAAAGGCCTAATTCTGCTCCTATGTCTTAAGGAATAGTAAAAGGTTTACAAAACTGGTAGATTATTTCTGAGAAACTTTGAAATTAATGAAAGGAATAGACATACCTCATGGATACAGTATTATTAAATTCTATTAGTGATGCATGATGCTTGCCAGACTATTATAACTGTGTTGAAATTGTCCACTTTTTTTCTGAAAAAGATTTTAACCTAAATGGTTTGAAATGTCCTACATGAGACTGGCCTGAGCTCTGCGCTGTCATTCCCCTGTTGATTCCTTGTGTACAGAGCTAGCGGAGGTACTGAGCTGGAACACCTCTATGGTTGGCTGAGTGTCCCTGCTACCGTTATTGTTTATGCGGCATTTCTCAGCTCGAACGAACACAGGCATGCTAATCATCAAGTCACTTTCGCGTTATAATTAGATTTCAATTTCTCGGAGATCGTCAGGTAAAGGACCAACGGAGGTTTAATCAGCTCACTTTACTGTTATAAGCCCTGGAATTTTATAAATATGAACCAAAGTTTTAGGTGAAGCCTTTAAAAATGAAGGTTGCCATAGAATATTTCTTGAAAAGGCTGGACCTACTTTCCCAGGAACGCTATTTTTGAGAACTAAATGACTCAGCAGACTAGGTGTGCACAGTTCTTTCATGCATAGTTTTACAATTTCGATCCAGCCTAGATCTTCTGGATGAAGGTCTTGAATTGTAAAGAGTCTTCGGTAAAATGAATGTATCCACTGGCAAGCCATTGCCTCATGGGTACCAATTCATGCCATTAAACTTTGCAGCAAATCAATCATTACTTGATCTCAAATAAGGAATTGGTATTTTTGATAAAGGTAAAATAAATGCCCTGCTTTTGTGGATCATTTTGGAAGCATTATTAAAAAAAACCTGTCCTTCTTCTAGCTTACACAAGGACTATGTTAAGGACAATGTTTGATAATAAGATATAAGACCATATGAACATAAAACATAGGAGCAGAATTATGTCATTCACCCCTTCGAGTCTGCTCCACATCCCACCCTATTCTCCTGCCTTCTCCCCCGAACTTCAACACCCTTACTAATTAAGAAGTTATCAACCTTTGCTTTAAATATACCCAATGACTTGGTTTCCACAACTATCTGTGGCAATAAATTTCACATATTCACTGACCTCTGGCTCAAGAAATTCCTCCTCATATCTATTCTAAAGGGACATCTTTCTATTCTGAGGCTGTGCCCGTGGGTGCTAGACTCCCTTGCAATTGAAATCATCCTCTTCACATCCAGTCTATACCTTTCAATGTTTAATAAGTTTCAATGAGATCCCCACCTCATTCTTTTGAACTCCAGTGAGTCCAGACCCAGGGCCATCAAACGCTCCTCATACATTAACCCTTTCATTCTCAGAACTTCCCCATTACATCCTCTCCACATCCACTCTATTTTGGCCTTTCAATATTCAATATGTTTCAGTAAGATTCCCCCTCCCCATTCTTCTAAATTCCAGCGAGTACAGGCCCAGAGCCATCAAATGCTCTTCATACATTAACCCTTTCATTCTCAGAATCATTCTCGTGAACTTGCTCTGGACCCTGTCCAATGCCAGCACACCTTTTCTTAGATAAAGGCCTGAAGCTGCTCACAATACTCCAAGTACAGTCTACCAATGCCTTATAGAGCCTTAGCACTGCTTCCTTGCTCTTATACTCTAGTCCTTATGCAATGAAAGGCAACAAGTACAAATGAATACTAATAAATACCGGAAGAAGCTGCAGAAGATCGTGAACACGGCGCAGCACATCACACAAACCAATCTTCTGTCCTTGGACTCACTTTGCACTGCACGCTGACGGAGCAGTGCTGCCAGGATAATCAAGGACACGACCCACCCAGCCAACACACTTTTCGTCCCTCTTCCCTCCGGGAGAAGGCTCAGGAACTTGAAGACTCGTATGGCCAGATTTGGGAACAGCTTCTTTACAATTGTGATATGGCTGCTGAACTGATCCTGACTCGGATCGGGGCTGTACCCTCCAAATATCCGGACCTGCCCCTCGGTTTTTTTGCACTACCTTACTTTCCATTTTCTAGTTATGATTTATAATTTAAGTTTTTGATATTTACTATCGATTTGCACTCCAGGGAGCGGGAAGCGCAGAATCAAATATCGCTGTGATGATTGTACATTCTAGTATCAATTGTTTGGCGACAATAAAGTATAAGGTATAAGTATAATTTTATCTCTCAGTACTGACATCCATCACATTGATATGCCGGTATCATGATGAGATATGGGTATCACAGTAGCATAGTGGTTAGCACAACGGTTTACAATACCAGTGCCCCAGGTTCAATTCCCACTACTGCCTATAAGGAGTTTGTACATTCTCCCTGTGAACGGGTGCTCTGGTTTCCTCCTGCAGTCCAAAGATGTACAGGTGGGCAGGTTAGTTGGGCATTGTAAACTGTCCTGTGATTAGGCTCAGATTAAATCTGGGGATTGCTGGGCCGTGTGGCTCAAAGGGCCAGAAGGGTATTTAAAAAAATAATACTCCTTTGGAGTGACCATTTGGGTTCTCCACAGGTTTTCTGATTTCTCATCATCCTACAGACAGGCATTTACGTTCAATAGCTTCAATGTGGTGTAGGTTAGTGGCAAAGAAAAACAAAATCAAAGGGGAGTTGGTGGACATCTATGTTCGAAATTACATTGCAGGAAAATGGGGAAATAAAGAAAGGGAGAGGGACTGATGGGACAGCTCTTGGGACTTGGCATAGAGTCAATGGGATGAGTGGCCTCTTTCTACACTGTTGGAAGTTAGATAGTTCCTCCAGAGCACTGTCAATCCAACAACTTGGGCTTGACAGCAGGGTTGGCCATTTTGCAATAAGGTCAATCTGTGCTCGTCAGTAGACAGTGAGTATGTTTTCTCAGCCAAACATCCTTGAAGCTCTATGGAGTTTCTGCACAAGTTAAACTTGGTAAATAAAGGACAATCTTGCACCATCTGAAGAAAAAGCATGGGAATAAGTCACCTCTCTGATCTCTCAACTGCGAATGGGATTTGTTGCGCTATCAGGCAGTCTAAATCCTTGTAAAAAAAAACGATATCAGAGGTCTTATGTCATAAACACAAGTGTAGCAGTGTGTTCTTTCTACAAGATGCACTGCAACAACACACCGAAGTTCCTAAGGCAGCACCTTCCAGACCCACGACCACTCCCATCTAGAAGGACGAAGACAGCAGATCCCTGGGAGCACAACGAGTTGGAAAACCTTTCTCCAAGTCCCTCACCATCCTGACTTGGAAACATCTCACTGTTCTTTCATTGTCGCCAGGGCAAAATCATGGAATTCCCTCCCTATCAGCACTGTGGGCGTACCTACACCTCAGGGACTGCAGCTCATCACCACCTTCTTGAGGGCAGCTAGGGATAGGGAATAAATGCTGGCAATGCCCACATCCCATAAATGAATAAATTAGAAAGACAGATTCTGGAAATCCAGAATAGCACACACAAAATACTGGAGGAGCTCAGCAGATCAGGCAGCATCTATGGAAAAGAATAAACACTTGATGTTTCAGGTTGAAACCCTTCGTCTGAACTGGAAAGGAAGATGGGGGGAAAAGGGAGAATAAGAGAGTGGGGGGAGGGGAAGGAGTACATGCTGGATGGTAATAGGGTGAAGCCAGGTGAGGAAGAATGCAGATGGGTGGGGAGGGGGCAGGGGGATGAAGTGAGAAGCTGGGAGGTGATAGATGGAAAAAGTAAAGTGCTGAAGAAGAAGAAGAAGAAAGCTGATAGGAGAGGAGAGTGGACCATGGGACAAAGGGAAGGAGGGGCACCAGGGAGCGGTGATAGGCAGGTGAGGAGAAGAGAAGAGGTAAGAGGACAGCCCGAGTGGGGAATGAAGAAGAGGGGAAAATTACTGGAAGCTAGAGAAATCATTGTCATATGAGTTTTAGAGCCCCAGGTAAATAGTGGATGACAAAAAGAATTTTGTTTTTTGGAAGGGGTGTGGTATTATGTTTGGCCAAGGCATCGCGTATTCCATTAGAGATTAAATCAGGACTGAGTGATGCCACGAGTTATTAAAGTAAATCAATATGCATTCATTAATGTAATATCACTTGAACCAAGAGGTCTGGTTTCACGGTTTTGCATTTCCTTGCAAATTATTACAGCTTGGACAACAGCTACGGATCTGCATTAACAGTTCTATTGGACAACTGCATTTCACCATAACAATAGCTTAAGTAGAGGCCATTCTATTAGACTGCAGCAGTCTTAAAGGAGGTATTCTGCTTGGATAAAAAAGATTATGGTTACTCTTGTGAGAACTTCATTCCACCTCAGAATCACTGACTTACTTCATGGTGCAATCTGACGTTGGAATGATCAACAGATATATTGAACAGAAATGATTAATTTGGGAGGTAATGCTGGGCTTAAAGCAGTGTTGTTTACACTGAAACTGGCTCGCCAGAGCCAAGATTAACTCCCAGCTTCACAACATGATCCCTGTTGAGCTAAAATCCCCAGTGACCCCAGGGGCATTTTTTTTCATTATTGCTTACCATTGCAATTAGCATAAAATGTAATATTAATCAAGATGCAATTAAGCAAAAGTCAAAGCTTTTTTTAAAAAAATTATATACAAGGATATGTTTTATTCAAATCACAAATTTTAACTAAGTTGTCATTTCTGCTCACTATATTTTCCTCTCAAGGGAACTCAAGAACCTGTAGATGCTGGAAATCTGAAATAAAAAGAGAAAATGCGGGAAACACACTTGTTTGTGAACTGTGGATTGTTTTAGACTTATGGTTTTTATATTCTGTGTTCTTTATCACCCGTTCCTTTTCTGTTTTGTTGTGCGAGAAGAGCTGGTCTTAGGGGGGTTGATGTTCTTGTTGCATTCTGTTAGTTTGTTTGTGCAGGGGAGAGTTTGTTTGGGGGTGGATGTTTTGTTCCATTTTGTGCAGGGGAGTGCAGTTTGGGGTTGATGATCAGGACGCTGCTCTTTTTTGTGCAGGGGGAGGGAGAGTTGGTTTGACGTTTCTCTCTGAATGACTTGTATCTTCTTTCTTTGCCTTGTGGCTATCTGGAGAAGACAAATCTCAGATTTGTATATGGATACATATTTGATAATAAATGAACCTTTTAACATCTGTGGACAGAGAAACAGAATTAACATTGGAGAAGAATGAAGAACCTTCAACTGGAAACATTAATCTCAGTTTCTCTGTCTACAGACCTGCCGAGAATTCCCAGCATTTCTCATTATTGGTTCTGCCTCTTGGGGAACTTAATTGCTTGACATAGCTCCAAAAATAATGACCAGCCTTTAATATCTTACAGACTTGCTGTGCAAGTACCATCGGTCGTTATCATGTTCATTGAGGACATCACAACTGCATCTTCAGATGCATATCGAAAAGGACAAGGCACAGCAAACAGGAACAATAGGTTCAGCCTGATTTGTCTCCCTGTTGTGGAATATTGAGGTTAAATGTAGTCCAGAAGCTATAAAATCCTGAAATGGGTAACCCCATGAATTAGTAATTATCCTGGAAGTTTACAAGGCAGAGCAAACATTATCTGTACATTTACACAAGCTAACCTCATCTTATTTTCTGTAAACCAATAATACTGCCTCACCAATAATAACATTAAAAAAAAACTATAAAATCTAAACAAGCACTTTTATTGGCAGCTGAGGACCATACAAGGCACTTGTTTTTCTCCGTATATTTCATTTTGAATTTTACTTTTGTCAAAGTCATTCAACCAGAGAAAGCCCCAAAATATGCAAGCATCTGAGCGACTGATTTATTTCTAACAGAACCTCAACAAGGTTTAGATTTATGGTCAGTTTATCAATAAGAGATTATATTACATTTCAAATGGTACATCCTTTTGACAATGGGTGTGTCAATCTGCACTGTACACCTGCCGGATGACATGTTGTTTTTTAATTTCTCTTGTAATTTGAATCTATAAACCAGTCATATTGTACCTTTGCTTACCTTCGCTCCCTTTGAAATACAATGTTGATCTATAAGCAGCTTTTTGTAAACTGAATTGCAACCATCCAAGTTAAGATAAAATCAATAAACCATTTGCTAATTTCCAAATTTTCATAATTTCTACCTGTTAATTCCTAATGAAAAGAACTAATGAACCAGCCAAAGATTCTATACTTAACATTTCAGAAGGAAAAGTGCCTGTAGTAGTCATCCAATCCTATTTATGACAACATATTTTCATTATTGGAAAGGCTAATGCACAATTGCTATCTTAAGGCTCGGCGTTAGCAATTATTAATGAATATTCTCATTTCTGCCATGGATATTTAATTTTGTGGAAACTAGTGATATTGTCCTGAGCCAGTCGAGCATTTTAACAATCCAATGTTTGCAGGGAAAGGAATCACTGAATTAAAAATAATTGTTGATTGAACTAAGAAATATACCCTGTCTGTGGTGATTATTGTGAGACTGGAAAACTGACTCGCTCCAAAATAGCTCGAATCATGGACCTAAAAGAAACAGAATTTTAGGGATGGGTACAGGTAAAACCCACAAGAATTCTTTTTTTGCTAAGCTTTCTCTCCCTATTGTGGAATACTACAAAAGAGAGGGCAATAGAAACCTATTTTTACAAGGCAATGATATTAATCAATGAACAGTTGGTATAGGAAGGGTTGCCAGATCTCTGCAACTCAAAGTTCTTTACGCATTTGTTACCGTTAATTGTTGAATCAGACGTTAAACCTGAGAAGGTGAAGGATAAAGGAATATTAAACCAGCAATACGGCTAAACGGTCACAAAAAAAAAGAATCAGAATTATGCTCAGTCCTCCAATTTTTAATTGTCGGATTGTGACACCTACAATGGGTCCCAGTTAAGCCACGACTGGATTTTAAAATTCTCTTTTACTTTGAAATCCTTGGTTTCATCTCTCTCTGGTTATTATCTCCTCCAGATTTATAACCCTCCCAAGATATTTCAGCTTCTGAACCCAATTACTCTACAACTGTTAATGCTCCTACAGCTGACACCTTCCTGAGGCTCGGAATTTCCTCTGCCACACCCTAAAGATGCTCTTTAAAACAATCTTTGACTGAGGTAACCTGTCCTAAACTTAACACCATCATGACAGGCAAAGCTCTGTTTTAAACACAAGAAATTCTGCAGATGCTGGAAATCCAAAGCAACACACACAAAATGCTGAAGGAACTCAGCAGATCAGGCACTATCTATGGAAGTGAATGAACAATCCATGTTTCCAGCAGGGACCTGTCTTTAGTGGGAAGATGCCAGAATAAAAAGATGAGGGGAAGTGAAGAAGGATAGCTGGAAGATGACAGCTAGAGAGTGAGATAGGTGAAGCCAGGCGGGTGGGAAAGGTAAAGGGCCAAAAATAAAAGAATCTGACCCGAGAGCAGAGTGGACCATAGAAGAAAGGGAAGGAGCACCAGGGGGTGGTAATAGGCAGGTGAGAAGAGATAAGAGGCCAAATTGGGGAACAGAAGGATGGGCGGGGAATTTTTTTTTAACCTGAAGGAGAAATTGATATTCATGCCATCGGGGTTGGAGGCTACTGAGAGGAAATAGAAGGTATTGCTCCTCCACCCTGAGGGTGACCTCATCGTGACACAAGAGGAGGCCAAGGACCTACATGTCAGAACGGGAGTAGGAAATGGAATTAAATTATTGGGCTCCAGGGAAGTTCTGCTTTTGGCAGATGGAGCTGAGGTGCTAATTTAGGGGAACTGCATATATTGTTATTTAGCATACCAGATTCAGGAGACTCCAGTACTATTCTTTTCCACTAAAAGGTAGCCCGGCGCTGCGTTCACCCAGTCAGGTCGACAAGAAGTGACGGTGGGCTGAGGATCGATGGATGGAATGGGCTGGGACAGGGCGGGTGCTCGCTGTAAACTGTAGAAGAATGGAGAACGACTCTGGATCATTGTTAGCAGCCGCAGGCCAGACCCTGACACCAATCCCTGACTCCCAGGTCACAGTTCTTCAATGCCAGATCAGTGCCAATTTGCCTGTAGCAGAAATGAGCGCCTGGCTTGGTCTTCTATCGGGAAATGTCCGATTGAAGAGTCTCAAAATCTAAGCCAGGGGTCCCCAACCATTTTTATGCCATGGACCCCTACAATTAACCGAGGTGTCCGTGGCCCCCGGGTTGAGAACTCCTGGCCGAAGGGAACCAAGAACGAAAAGCGTCAGGATCCGGAGAGCTGTGGGCAGAGCCGCCAGCCCGAGCTCGATCTCAACTCATCCTCAAGGCATCGACCGATCCGCGGGCTCTCATATTATAACTGCCGGCACAGAGATATCAAAAACTCAGCAACTCGCGTGGAGCGCGACGCCACTCCCTCGCACACCACCGCCCGTTCTCCCAGCTAAACCCTTTGGCAGCGGTTCAAGTCTCCCTCCCGACAGTGAGAGAGACGAGAATATCCCTGCGTCTTTTTGACAGTGGAAAGCAAAATAAATACAAAAAGTACTGGAAGCACTCAGCGGGTCCGACAACAAATGTAGAAAAAGAATCAGAGAATGCTTCGGGTCGAAAACCTTTCGAGGAGCAGGTCTTCTGTCTGAAAAGACAACTCTCTTTTTCCACATTGGCTACCTGAATTGCTTAGTTTTTTTCCAGCATTTTCTACTTTTTTTTAAATTTCAGATTTCCAGATTCAATTTTTAAAAGGCATTTTCATTTGGAAAGCAAAAGGCGCTTGCTGACGAGTTTATTCACCGAATTACTTTCCATTCAATGCTTTACTTAATAAAAGGTTTTTAAGGAAAAGTGATTAAGGACTAGGGCTGGAGGGGAAATGTATCTCCTGTTCGGGCGACTTTCTCCACAGTTTAAAGTGGGTAGCTTTATTTCCCCCGGTAATGCGGTCTGTTTCTGGACCGGGACACCCGATAATTTTCTTACTTGAAGACTGGTGGGAACTCAAGAGTTGGAAACTGTTAAGGCTCGCTGTGTAGTTAGAGAAATCTCTTGGTAATCCCTCTGTGGTCTGGACACTCCGGGGGAACCCACTGAGAACTAACTTTAAACGCTTCGAGACTGCCCTCGAGAGCCGCCTACTGCACTTCGTTTCTCGCCCGTGTGCAGTCTCGCCATCCCACATCCTCCCTCACGGTCAACAAGATGTGCACGGGTTTTCCCGGCTAAGCACAGACCCCGCCACGTTATCGCCTCTTCACCAAAACTTTAGTGGGGCAGCGCACAGGGTTTGCGGTCTGCACGAGGAACATCACAAGCGTTCTCCCGTGCCGTGTGATCCAACTTTTGCAACATAGCCTCATACTAAGAGAAATCGTGCTGGACACTCACCATGATAGAGTAGACGAGCGCCACAATATTGATGGGCCACATCGGGCAGAAACAGCTGAGGATGGCCAGGATCAGGTAATCCCTGGGCCGGGACTGGTCCCGGGCACTGCCTGTACCAGTGGACGATGCCCTTCCCACGCTTAGCCGGGACGGCGAAGTGGGTGTGGCGCCTATTTTAGACATTGACTCCGAAGACATGTACTTCATGTTGTGGCCATTGGGCTCGGCCTCCAGCTCCTTGGCGTCCGGCAGGCTAACAGTGAACGACTTGGAGTTCTTGATGCCATTCCCCAGGCTACCCTGCGATGTGCTGAAGAGAAGCTGCTCCGTCTCCTGGTGATTCTTCGGTAGAGCCGAGTCCCCAGATCCACCCAAGTTCTTCTCAAACTCTACGTCCGTGTTTACGGCCATCGTTGCTCGCTGCACGGGTCTCAAACGTGCTGTCACAGTTTCATCCTCGGGAAGGGGGCAAGAGGGAGGAAACGGAGTGATTAAACAAACATGCAGGTCATTGAAATGGTGAGGGTGGGGGGACGGGCAAAAAAAAAGTAGATGGCGAGGTAAGGGGTGAAGATTCCCGCCTTCCCACAAGCGTATCCGGCCGCCGCTCTCCTCAGTATAACAGTGCCGCCCTCTGCGTGGACACACCGGGCTCCCTCGCACCAGACGAACCCAAGCAGATGTGGTGGGTTGGTCCAGTCTTCCTCCTCAGAAACAGCGCTCCAATCTCCCCAAAGCTGCAACGTGGGCACCTCTATCCCCTCTCCACTTGCGGAATTCCACGCACTTCTAAGACAATTTTTTTTTCCCCAGAAAGAAAAATAATCGGATCCTGCGCTGACGAGTGAATAGAATTGACTCCACGTGCCCCTGTTCCCTACCTGCTTGTGAATGCCTTTGCCCGACAGGCAGACAAGGCGGTCTGCCGCCTGCCCATTCCCTCCGCCGCCAGACCTTGGGGAATACTTGCATTTAAAGCGTGCTACTTCCCGAGTCAGGCTCTGTATCATGCGTCCTCCTCCTCCCACTCGCTGCACTATGATTGCTTTCTACATAATTCATACAATTGTATTTGCAGAGCCACAGAATTCCATTAAAAATAAGATGATCGATATTACAAGTAACTCCGGCTAATGCTTTCAGATGATCAGGCTCCGTTTCAAAGCGATCGTTTGAACCGTATGCAACAAAATCAAGGGAAACACACACAAAATGTTGCAGGATTAAGTTGTATATATGTGTACTTTTCAGAGTTTATACACCCGAGGTAATTAATTCCAGGTCCATTGAATAGAATGATAAATGTGCTTGCTTGTCAACTAATTGTTTTCGTTTAATCTGACTGGTCACTGTTTAGGATTAAAGTTGTACAGATAACGGTATACAAATTTAACATTTAAGTACAAGATTGCGACACCCGTAGGACTAATTAGAATCGACCTCTGAGATTTCTTACTTTGATTGCAACAGGTCCCTCCTGTAGAAAATTAAAATAGCAAATTGTTCAATTTGATGGTTTAATCCCAACTGTTTTGCCAGATTTTGATCTATGTGCAGAAAAGCAATAAAATCACCCTCCTTTGCTCTGCTTCCCCTGATTTTCTAAACGGGGAGAAAATTCAAGAATCAGAGGTACAAAGGAACCTGGGAGCCCTTGTGCAGGATTCCCTAAAGGTTAACTTGCAGGGAAGGAAGGCAAATGCAATGTTAGCATTCATTTCAAGAGGACTAGAATATACAAGCAAGGATGCAAAGCTGAGATTTTATAAGGCAGTGGTCTGACTGCACTTGCGAGTATTGTGAGCTGTTTCTTTCCTCCACGTCTGTAAGGAGATTGCTCGCCCCGTGACTGCATGGGTTTCCTCTGGGTGATCTGGTTTCCTCCCACAGTCCAAAGACATACCGGTTGGTGGGTTAATTGGTCATTGTGAATTATCCCATGATTAGGCTAAGGTTAAATTGGGGATTGCTGGGTGGTGTAGCTTGAAGGGCCTGTACCTCAATACAGAAATAAGTAAACAAACAAACAAACAAACAAATAAAATATATACTGGCATGTTGAAAGGGGTCCAGAGGAGGTTCATGAGGATTACTCTGAGAATGAAAGGGTTAACATCCTGCTTGATTGCTCTGGGCCTGTACTTGCTGGAGTTTAGAAGAATGGTGTATGTGCAGGGGGGAACTTATTGAAACTAATTCAATATTGAAAGGCCTAAATACAGTGGATGTGGAGAGGGTTTTCCCTATGAGTCTAGGACCAGAGGGCACGGCCTCAGAATAGAGAAATGTCCATTTAACATGGAGATGGGAGTAAGTTCTTCAGCCAGATAGTGTTGGAATTCATTCTCATGGATGGCTGTGGAGGCCAAGTCTGACTATATCTAAAGCAGAGGTTGATAGGTTCTTGGTTAGTCAGAATGTCAAAGGTTACAGGGTGAAGGCAGGAGAATGTGGGGCTGAGAGGAATGATGGAATGGCGGAGCAGACTCGATGGGCTGAGTGGCTTAATTCTGCTCCAATAGCTTATGGTCTTACAATCTTACTCCAAAGCATTTTATCACCTTGCTCTGTTCCTTTGGATTCGCCTCCTGCCTTCCTTGAACCGAATATCCCATCCCCTGACCCTGCCTGAGATTCTCCTACTTGTTGTGTCCCACCATCTCTAAGTGTTAGACCAGGTTCTGGTGGAGAAGCTGGGAATTTCAGAGTGCCCTTCATCAATACCCATTCTATGGCTTCTTCCATACAACTGGCCAAGAGTGTCTGCCCTTAAATTTTAACTCTGCTTCTCTTCTTGCGGGTGACCTGCTGAGTTTTTCCCAACATTTCCTGCTTTTCTGTTTCTGATTTCCAGCATCTGCAGTTCGTTGCAAAGGTGCTCAGAGTGGTTTGAAATAACTTCAATTTATATGGCAATTTTCTCGTTGTCTGAAGTAAAATAATACTTGTTTTGCATATTGCTGCGAGCCATTTTGTACAAAGCAGGAACCCGTGCAAGAAAGTGACCATAATACAAGGCTGGAACATAGAAATGGGAAAATGAGAGCGGGAGTAGGCCACTCAGCCCTCTAACCTATGCTGAGATTCAATGCAGTCATGACTGATCCTCTAGCTCATTCCCACATTCTGACTCCTTCTTCATATCTTTTGATGCATCTTTTGAAATCTGTCCACCTCCTCTTAAACATCTTCAGCAAGTGGTCTTAACTGCCTAAGTGGCATAGAATTCCACATATTCACCAATTTCTGAGAGAAGACATTCTCCCTCATCTCATTCCTAAAAATATTATTGTCTGTCCTGGAATTATGACTGTTTCTAGACCCTGCAGCTGAGGGAAACATTCTCCCTCCTTCCAGCTTGTCAGTACTTTGTACATTTCAATGAATCCTTCCCTGATTCTTCTTAACTCTAGAGAATATACAAGCCTTGTCGAAACTGTCTGGAAATATCTGGGAGTACTCCACAGGACAATTGGCATCCACCATTGGAGAAAAAGGCTTCATTCTTCACAATTCTGTACTGACAAAAGGCCTCCTGTCTCAAGCATTATCTCTAATCTATTCTAACTCTCTCTCTTGACCATTCCTCTCTGACCTGCTGAGATATTAGCTGAGGGAGAAGTATTAGCCAACACACTCACTGTGATGAAAATCATGCCAAGCGATCCTGTTAGTCTGACGTAGCCTTGGCTTATCATCTCTGCTGACAGTGCACCATGTCTCAATGGTGCCCTGACTCTAAACTTGTGTAACCTGCTAAAGCTTTTCATGAAGCTTGAACCCAAAACCTTCTGACGTTAAGCAGAGTACTCTCAAGAGGCCCTCAGTAACAGAAATATAATCGTTTATGTTTGAACAATACACACAAAGTACTGGAGGAACTCAGCAGGTCAGGCAGCATCTAGGAAGAGGAATTAGCCAATGATGTTTCAGACTGAGACTCTTCATCAGAACTCGAAAGGAAGGGGATAGAAGCCAGAATAAGAAGGTGGAGGAAAGGGGAGGGAGTACGGGCTAGCAGGCGATAGGTGAAACAAAGAGTCAGAGGGCAGCAGGGGTCGTGAAGGGGTGGGGGGGGGGGAAGCAGTGAGAGAGGTTCTCAGTAAACCCCTATCAAAGAGAAGACTCAATCTTCTTCTGGGTTTGCATTCTTCAAAGAGACTTAGTAGTGGGTCTGCAAATCATAAATACAAGAGATTCTCCAGATGCTGGAAACCCAGAGTAAAATGGAGGAGCTCAGCATGTTAAGTTGCATGTAAGGCAGGGGTTACCCATCTTTCTTATGCCATGGTCCCCTACTATTAACTGAGGGGTCCATAGACCCCAGGTTGGGAACCCCTGATCTAAGAAGAGGAATTACAGTCAATGTTTTAGGTTGAGACCTTTCATTAGGACTGGAAAGGAAAGGCCTTCCTCTCCCCCACGCTCACCACCTTACTCTGGCTTCTTTCCCCTTCCCTTCCAGTCCTGATGAAGGGTCTCGGCTCAAAATGTTGACTGTTCACTCATTTCCATAGATGCTGCCAGGCCTGCTGAGTTCCTCCAGCATTTTCTGTGTGTTGCTCTGGAATTCAGGCATCTGCCTAATCTCCTGTGTTTATGGTTTGTTGCTTGAGCATTTTTCTCCAGAAGGACCATCTTATTTTCTTTAAAACCAATTTGGTTCCAAACAATTGCTGTCTACATGAAGCACTTCTGAGCGATTCAAGCATCACCCAAATGGGAGGAAAATACATTCAGCTTTGGTTCAATTGAATTCTGTTCAGAATATTTCAGTCATTGGCAATGGACCTGAACTGTTTTCTTTGGTTACTGTATATTTAGTATAATGCACATCTCTTCCCCCAGCCCTCTTTCTGTATTTAGTTCCTGCTGACGTGTTTGATTCAAACTTAAATAGAATGATCATTATATAAGACTAGTTTATAGCTTTCCTGGATCATCGTTCGTTTGTTATGTGCCGTGTCATATGATGTAGGGACTCATGGTCTTTCCGTGATCATATCATTCTTGGCAAATATTTCTTCAGAAGTGGTTTGCCATCACCTTCTTCTGGGCAGTGTCTTCACAAGACGTGTGACCCCTGCCATTATCAATACTGTTCAGAGATTGCCTGGCCTCAGTGGTAGCATAATCAGGATCCTGGATCATACCAGAGTTGCAAAGTGCTGCATTTTTATCGGTCACGCAGAATCGGCTATCTATTCTGCTGTCTAGAGGGAAAAAGATGTTGGGGGTGGGGGGGAGATCTTCTCTGGGGTGGGCTGCAGGTGGGATTGGTGAAGGAAATATCTTCAATGAGATACAGCAGACTTAGTGAGAATGAGATACAGCAGTAGCCGTGGAAACCTAGAGAGAAGGATATTGCTCTCTTGGCCTACATCATGCATCTTGAGGTGCAGTTGGATGGGAATACGTTGGCACAGATAGTAGAGCTGCTGCCTCCCATAACCCAATGTCACAGGTTCAGTTCTGAGCTCCGGTGCTCTCTAAGTGGAATTTGCACTTTTTCCATGTGACTGCATGGTCTTCCCTTGGGTGCTCCACATTCCAAAGACATGCAGGTTGGTAGATTAATTGGCAATGGTAAATTCCCACTAGTGAGTGGTAGAATTTGGGGGGATGGTGATGGGAATGTTGGGGGACAGGGAAGAATAAAATGGGGTTTATGTAAATGAGTGCATGATGGCTGATACAGAGTCGGTGGGCTAAAGGCTGGATCACCTCTGACCCCAAAGACATTATTCACCTGGAAGTGCACGGATTAATTTACAATGATTGTGTAAGGCCAAAAGCTGAGCTCGCACATAGGCAAAATGCTGAGAGATATGGGGAGGAACAAATCTGCTAAAGGAACTCAGGGTTTGAGCATCATCTATGGGAGGGAAAGAATTGATCTCACCTCTTCGCTCTCAGTCCCGAGGCCAGGTTTAGATCCAAAGTATCGGCATTTCTCTTCCTCCCACAGATGTTGCTTGACCCATTGAGGTCCTCCGGGTGATTGTCTGTTGCTCCGGATTCCAGCATCTGCAGTCTCTTACGTCTCTAAGATATGGGGAGGCTTGGGTGGGACATTGACTCATCTGGGTGGGGAAAGTGATTGATTGGTACTTGGAAAATCCACAATATGAAACAGCCCACCCTCTGACTTACAGTAATCACCGTCAGAGGAAATCCATCAGTATCTGAAATTGCTTTTGTAACTGGAATCTTCGTTTAAAATTAAGAAGCTGAAAAGGCTGTTTCACATTAATAGAATCTCATTAGCCTTGTGTGGTCAGCAAATACAAAGATCCCAATATTTCTTTGAATCTCAGCTATTGTCACTCTACCAGAAAAGAACATTTCTTCTGCATGCACACTGCTCATATTGTGATCCTTGTTGTTACTCTGGCACTTGTTCAAATTTCCTGTTCTGATTTAAAGTAAAATTAAGTTCCCTGAAGGGCTGTGCACTGCTGGGTAGTACAAACACACTGAATGTTGGAAGAACTCAACAGGTCGGGCAGCATAAACAGGGGAATAAACAATCGATGTTTTGGGCTGAAATCTCTCATCAGGACTGAAAAGGAAGTGGGAAGAATAATTTTAAGAAGGGGGGAGGGGAAGGAGTACAATCTAGAAGATGATAGGTGAAGCCAGGTGAGGGGGGAGGTAGGTGGGTGGGGGAGTGGGTGAAGGGAGAAGTTGGGAGGTGATAGGCAGAAAAGGTAAAGGGCTGAAGAAGAAGGAATATGATAGGAGAGGAGAGTGGACCATCTTATTTGATCAGTTTTTCAAGGCTCAGAAAGGGCAGAGTTTAACAAAAGACTTTTGCTACTACAATTCAGTGAGTTCTTTGGGAAGTATTGATGTGATCTGAGGAAAGAAATGGTTCTGACTTGAATAGACCTTATGATTCCATAACCTGCAGCTTTTAACATTGCTCCCTCAAGTCCTGGTAGGAGAGACTGTGACTACCATATTTATGCTTTTGTAACATATACTTCTATCAGGTAGCCAGTCAGCCTATGATAGTCCAGTGAAAACAAGCTTATCTAACTTCTCCTTATAGTAATACTCCCCAGTACAAGCAACATTCTAGTGAACTTCTTCAACAACTTCTCTTAAACATCTACTATAGTGTACTGATGTGATTGGCACACAATACTCCAAATATGGTCCAACCAAAGTGTTATATACTGTAGTTGTAACATGGCTTACCTTCTGTAATGCTGAACACCCCTACAAGTGATAGCAAGCATGCCATATGCCTTCATTAGCACCACTGGTTACAGATCTTCAGTCAGAAATAAAGCACCTCTCCACCACTCTGCTTTGTTGTCTATGACCAAGCAAATTTTGGATCCAACTTACTAAATCACCAACTACTGCTATACTCTCATCTCTTATCTTTGTCACCCCCTCAAAAAACTCCATCAAATCTGTGAGACAGGACCTCCCTCACTCAAAGCCTTGCTGACTATCCCTAACAATCCCTTGCTTTTCTAAATGTGAATAAGTTCTTTCCCTAAGAATTTTCTGCAGTAATTTCACAGCCAGTGATATAAGGCACACTGGTCTGTAAGTATATAGGAAGGAGAATGGGGTTGAGGGGGAAAATAAATGATCCATGAACAAATACTGAGAAAAACTTGATGGGTCAAATGGCCTAATTCTGGTCTTATTCTGGTCTTCTGGTCAAATGGTCTTATTTCCTGGATTTTCCTTTTTGTTTGACTTAAACATCGAAACAAAATTGGTTAATCTCCAGCCTTCTAGTATCTCATCTATGACTGAACAAGATACAAATCTCTCTGTTGAGGCCTAAGCAATCTGCCCCCTTGCATCTCTCGGATTTCTGAAATAGAACCCATCAGACCTTTGTGATTTAACCACTTTAACATTTTCAAGAGATTCAAAATCTCCTTTTATAATATATGGTTATATAAAATTGGATAGTTATATGGACAGGAAAGGAATGGAGGGTTATGGGCTGTGTGCAGGTCGATGGGACTAGGTGAGAGTAAGCGTTCGGCACAGGCTAGAAGGGCCGAGATGGCCTGTTTCCGTGCTGTAATTGCTATTTGGTTATATGGTTATATCAACATTTCCTAGAATGTCAACATTCCCCTCCCAGATCTCATGTCAATGGCGAATATGATGGTAAGTACTCATTATGGATCTTGTCCATTTCCTTTAGATGCATGCATAAATTCCCTCCTTTGTCTTTGAGTGGACATACCCTTTCCCTCTTGCTCCTAATAAGTGTGAGGTGGTTCATTTTGGTAGGTCAAATATGATGACAGAATATAGTATTAATGGTAAGACTCTTGGCAGTGTGGAGGATCAGAGGGATCTTGGAGTCCGAGTCCATAGGACACTCAAGGCTGCTGCACAGGTTGACTCTGTGGTTAAGAAAGCATACGGTGCATTGGCCTTCATCAATCGTGAGATTAAGTTTAGGAGCCGAGAGGTAATGTTGCAGCTATATAGGACCCTGATCAGACCCCACTTGGAGTACTGTGCTCAGTTCTGCTCGCCTCACTACAGGAAGGATGTGGAAACCATAGAAAGGGTGCAGAGGAGATTTACAAGGATGTTGCCTGGATTGGGGAGCATGCCTTATGAGAATAGGTTGAGTGAACTCGGCCTTTTCTCCTTGGAGCGACAGAGGATGAGAGGTGACCTGATGATGAGAGGCATTGATCGTGTGGATAGTCAGACGCCTTTTCCCAGGGCTGAAATAGCTAGCACGAGAGGGCACAGTTTTAAGGTGCTTGGAAGCAGGTACAGAGGAGATATGAGAGGTAGGTTTTTTACACGGAGAGTGGTGAGTGCATGGAATGGGCTGCCGGCGACGGTGGTGGAGTCTTTTAAGAAACTCCTGGACAGGTACATGGAGCTCAGAAAAACAGAGGGCTATGGTTAACCCTAGGTAATTTCTCAGGTAAGGACATGTTCAGCACAGCTTTGTGGGCCGAAGGGCCTGTATTGTGCTGTAGGTTTTCTACGTTTCTAATATATTTATAAAAAGTATCAGGGTTCTCCTGAATTCTGCGCCAAGTTTCTTTCATGGCCACGTTTTATCCCTCCTAATTCCTAGGTTACGTTCTTTCCAATTCTGTTCTATGCCTCAAGTACCTCTGATTTTAACTTCCTAAAGCTCCTGTTTCCTTTTTGATCAAGTTTACTATATTTCATTTCATCCAAGAGATCCACCAGGGTGTTGCCTGGGTTAGAGAGTATTAGGTATGAGAATATTGCTGGGTCTGGAAGATCTGAATTATAAGGAAAGATTGCATAGGTTAGGATTTTATTGCTTGGAATGTAGAAGACTGAGAGGATATTTGATACAGGTATACAAAATTATGAGGGGTATAGATAAGGTAAATGCAAGCGGGCTTTTTCCACTGAGGTTGGGTGGAACTACAACCAGAGGTCATGGGTTAAGGGTGAAAGGTGCAAAGCTTAAGGGGAACGTGAGGGGAAGCTGTGAGAGTGTGGAACAAGCTGCCAGCACATGCAAGCTGGATTTCAACCTTTAAGACAAGTTTGGATAAGTACATAAATGGTAGGTGTATGGTCCTGGTGCAGGTCAAGGGGAGAAGGCAGTTTAAATGGTTTGGCACAGATTAGATGGGCTGAAGGGTTTGTTTCCATGCTGTACTTTTCTAAGTCTTTATGTTTATATGACTCAATGAGAAGTTAGACAAATTTGTTTTTTCTGGATGATCCCATGTCATGTTGTGAGTGAAATATTCATTTTGCATGACATGGGATCATCTAATATCACACATCATCTTGGATTATGAAAGACACTGTACTCATCTTTCATTGTAACAAGAACGTACTGGTCCTGATCTCTAACTAGCTTGCCTTCAAGACCCTCATTTGATCTCTGAACAGCTGCCCCTTAGCTCTCTTACCTTGGCAATAATACCCACTGACATGTTAGTAAGAGCCAACTACCTCTTAACCTCCCATTGTCCCCATGTTTTTAGAGTGCCCAAATTCCATCTTATTTTAAATTAGCTGCTATTTCATCCTGTTAAAGACAAGGAAATCAAAACAATTGTTCCCCTCGTCCCACACCCCACACCCCACACACCAAACACCATACAATGAACTCCACGCCAAAGGATCGATTCCATTCACCTTCCTGTCCTCTTAATGTGAAATGGACAATTTATAACTTTGACATCATTTTCAACCTTGAGTGGATCTTCCAAATTAGACCTTATGCATTCTACTTTAAGCTTTGCAGAACTTCTTGCTTTGGTCCTAACCGGCTATTCTGTTTATAAACCCTCATCTATGCTTCTCTAATTTCCATTTCAGACCACTTATGCCCACCTGGACAGCCATCCTCTATCTTCTATTAACTCATCTGTACCCATACCCTCTCCTGTGCACGAAACACCTTTCCTGCCCTGATGCAAGGAGTTTAACATTCTCCACTTCACACTTCTTTTCCTTTGTGCCTTCTGAATTTAAATCATCGCTCAACTGAAGAGATCAGACTCTTATGTATCCACCCCTCTTTGTTCCACAATCACGTGCTGCAGTCCTTCTCTGTTTTGGGCTGGTGCTTTACAATTCTGTCTGTGCCTCTCCACTCTCCATCAACTTTGTCACCTTGACGAATTTCCTCACTAACCAAACTTTGGGTTGCCCCTTCAATTTTCCTCTCTTTTGGTTCAGCATTGATGATTTTATGATTCAGCATCCTGATGTATTTTCCAATGTAAATGAGACTACTTCACTGCTATTGCTATTGTATGCAGGCTTTTTATAGGTTGGAAGTTTCTTAAGACCACTGCTATCTGCATTAGTCCTTGGAATCTGGTGTCTGTGGTAATGTGCCCAAAGAAACTGGCACCTTTTCATGTTCTGCAGAAAGCAAATTACTCACAGCCATTAGAAAATAGATGAATTCCACTCAAGGCTGCTCTGTCTGTTAACTTCTTTCCCTTTGGCAAGTTTGATTGATTTTAGAAGGTTTTAGAGTTTAATTATAGTTCAGTTTTTGCTTTATAAAATTGATGCATGTGGTAAATTTATAAACAGTCATTTATGACCTTTGTCATTTTCCTGTATTCTATCTAGAATGAAAAATTTAGTGAGATTAATTTTTCAGAGAAAAATTGGGACAAGCCTGCCTTACCTAGAATGAACTAAAATGATTACAGTACAGGGGAAGGACCAGCCAACAACAATGGGTGGGTTAAGCTTTACATAAAGACACTGAGTTCTTCATTAATGGCATGGGTTTTCATAAACAGTCATTTCCAATAGCAAGCTAACTCTGCATTACAGAAATGACTTCTATCAAGGAAATCTAAATATGCCACTATTACATGGTTTAATGCACTTACAGTCTAGAGAATCAAATTTATTTGATATAATTTCTGAGCTGTTCTGTGGTTATATCTCAGGAGCTGTCCTATTAGTTCTTCTGTGATTCCCTACAGCCGGGGTGCATTTCCTGAGATGCTATAGTCATTATTGTTATGAGCTGTGTTGGAAAGGGAGAATGTTTTTAGCTAGGATATCCTTCTTTGGAGCCCAGCCAGGTCAGGAGAGATTTAAACCAGGAACCAAAATTGGATAAATTATCAGTCAATCTTCACCACTCTCACAATATTTCAGTGCAGTGTTGAATTTCAGATGTATCTAACAATGAATCAGAATCACTGGGATACAATTCCAACAAACTAGGATACAATTGGAATACAGAACACTAGGATACAGATTGCCAGCCACCTTGTGCCATTCCAGAGTGAACAAGATAAGCAACAGAAAAGAAAAACGTGCTGATTTTCATTACCCTCATGAAATTAGCTGTATTGCACTTATTTAGAAATGATACCGATCCGACAAGAGCTAAAAGTAAGATGCAAGCTGAAATAGGCAAAGAACAATGTGGTTTTGTGAAAAACAAAGGTACAAGAAACGCAATATTGATGTTAAGGGTACTATCAGAACGAGCTATTCAAGTGCAAAAAGATGTGTTTGTTTTATCGACTACACAAAAGCATTTGATAAAGTGAAGCACAATAAGTTATTTGAAATATTACAGAAAACTCTAGATCTAGATGTGAAAGACCTCCGCATAATCAGAAATCTGTACTGGGAACAATTTGCGGCTGTAAGAATAGATGGAGAAGTGAGTCAGTTTATGAAAATCAAGAGGGACATTAGACAAGGGTGTGTTTTCTCCCCTGATTTATTTAATGTGTACTGTGAAACAATATTACAAAAAATAAGAGACATCTTGGGAATCAAAGTTGGCAGTGAAAACATCAATAATTTCAGATATGCAGATGACACTGTGTTAATTGCAAGTACGGAGGAAGAACTACAAAACTTAATTGATATAGTTGTTGAAGAAAGTGCAAAAATGGGTCTATCTATCAATTGCAAAAAGACAGAATGTATGGTGATACCAAAAAGAAGGAGAATCCTATCTGCAGGCTGAGAATAAATGAGGAAGACATAACACAAGTACAGAACTTTTGCTACTTAGGAAGCTGGGTGACATCAGATGGCAGGTAGGTGCAACTTGGACATCAAAAGAAGAATAGGGATGGCGAAAGATACATTTACAAGAATGAAGAGTATACTGACCAATACTAAACTAGGCATGACAACCCGCCTCAGAATACTGAAATGTTACGTTTATCCAGTTATGTTATATGGCTCAGAATGTTGGACAATATCTAGTAACATGAGGAAACAAATTGAAGCAGCAGAGATGTGGTTTTTGAGGAGGATGCAAAGAATATCATGGACGAAACGAATATCTAATGAGGATGTCATGAACAGAGCAAACACAAGAAGAGAAATAATGTATGAAATCATGAAAAGGCAATGTAACTTCATTGGACATGTGATTAGGAAAGAGGAGTTAGAATGCACGGTAATTATGGGAAAGATTGAAGAGAAGAAAGCAAGAGGAAGACAAAGACAAATGATGATGGAGACAGCAGCCAGAGAATTGGAAATGAATACCAATGAATTGATCCACTTGACCCGAAACAAGAGTGTGTGGGCCATGGCAGTCAAAGCTCAAACTGGGCATGGCACCTGATGATGATGGTGACAGATCCGATAGGCCTAGTGGACTACTCCTATGCTGTTAATTTCCTGTGATTTTGTAACCTCATGGTCTTCAATCAAGGTCTGATTTGAGATACAAAAATTTATTTAATAATTTTATTATAACAAAATCAGGTTTATGAGAATGATCCTGGAAATGAAAGGCTTAATGTATCAGGAGCGTTTGATGGGTCTAGGCATTTACTCACTGTGGTTTAGAAGAATCAGAAGGGATCTCAGTGAAACGTACCAAATAATAAATGGCCTAGATAGAGTGGACATGCAGAGGGTGTTTCCAATAGTGAGACAGTCTAGGGTCGGAGGGCATAGCCACAGATTAGAAGGATGTCTCTGTAGGACAGGTGTGAGAAGGAGTTTCTTTAGCTAGAGGGTGATGAATCTGTGGAATTTGTTGCTACAGGTGGCTGTGAGGCCAATTTATTGCATATATTTAAAGCAGAGGTTGATAGGTACTTAGTAAGAGTATCAAAGGTTATAGGGAGATGGCAGAAGAATAGGGTTGAGAGGGAAATAAATCACTCATGATGGAATGGTGGAGCAGACTCAATGGACTGAATGAACTAGTTCTGCTCCTTAGTCTTATGGTCTTTATTTGCAAGAGTTGATAGAGATACAGTTTTATTAATAAGCAGCAAAGCAAAAATACTGATCAGAGCCTGAGCAGTTTAAAGGTTCTGCTGGAAGATTTAGATGTGTACTGGTAAAAAAGGCACATCAGAATAGACTATAAGCATCACTTTTCAACGTGTCCTGGACATTTTCCTGTCTTGGTAAAAAAATTGATACCTGAAGTAGGCTAGGCAGCATGTGGAGACACATTTCATTCCTTAGAATGTCAACCCAATTATCTAAGTTCAAACAAGGATCAAAATTAATTAATTTATTTTGAAATACAGTGCAGTGCAGCCCATTGAGCTGTGCCGATTTAACCCTAGCCTAGTCACAGAACAGTCTGCAATTGCCAATTAACCTACTAACTGGTACATCTTTGTTCTGTGGGAGGAAACTGGAGCACCTGGAGGAAATCTCCGCACACACTGGAAGAACATACTAACTTTCTTACAGAGGCCTCTGGAATTTAACTCTGAACTCCGACGCCCTGAACTGTAATAATGTCGTGCTAGTCGCTACACTGCTCAGAAGGTTACGCCTATCTTTCTTACTTTGCTGTTGTCTGACCTAGACAACATATGCAATATTTTATTTCCAATTTTTCAGTATTTTGCATTCAGTTATGATAAATTTCCCTGGTGTTTAACAACAGTGTCACTAGATGCTACCACTGTGTTACGACAGTGCTGTTGCCACCTAATGGCATAAATTAGGTACTACGCTGGTACCGGCGTCCTTCATTAAATAAATCTATTCCGTTCAATAACAAATCCAACAACAATGCTGCATTTTGAACCATGATTTGCAATGCACACTGGTACACAAACTGGCCTCTATTTGGAAACTGGCTACACAAACTGGCTTCTACCTAGAACATAATTCTGGTTGCTAACAATAATCTAAAAAGATGGTGTGATTTTTTTTCTTACTCCCTTCAGATGTGTTTAAAAAACATGCGCGTGTTTAAAAAGGGCAGCAGAAACAAACCAGGAAACTACAGGCCAATGTGCCTTTCATCAGTGGCGGTGAATTGCTGGAGGGGATTCTGAGGGATTGAATCTAACAGCACTTGGAGAACCTGGGACAGTCAACGCAGCTTTGTGCTTAGGAAGTCATAGGTGACAAATCTCTTGGAGTTCTTTGAGGAGGTAACCAAGATGCTAAGTGAGGGTCGGGCAGTGACTGCTGTCTGTGTAGAATTTAGCATGGCCCTATGTCAGGCTAGGATGGAAAGTTAGATTTCATGGTATCCAAGAGGAGCTAGTGGATCGGATTCATAATTGGCTCAGTGATAGGAAGCAGAGGGTTGGTCAAGGGTCGTTTCTCAGCCTAGAGGCCTGTGTCTGGTGGCATGCCACAGGGGTTAGTGCTGGTATCTTTGTGTGTTTGTAATGTATATAAACAATTTGAATGAGAACGCACAAGACTTGGTCAGTAAGTTTGTGGATGATACTAAGATAGATGGTGGTACAGATAGTGTAGAAGGTTATGAAAAACTACAGGGAGATCTTGATCAGCTAGGTATGTGGGATGAAGATTGGCTTTCAGTCCAGACAAATGTGAGGTATAGCATTTAGGGAGATCAAGCCAAGGTCAGATTTACAGTGAATGGTGGGGCCCTGGGGGCTGTTGTGAAACAGAGGGACCTAGAAATGGCGGTGCATAATTGACTGAAAGTGGTGACAGAATCTGAATCAGATTTAATCTCACTGGCATACATCATGAACTTTGTTGTTATACAGCAACAGTACGATGTAATACATAATAAAAACTGTAATTTACAGTCAGAAGTATATATAAATATAATTATAAAATGTATAAAGTAAATATATATGTATTTAAAAGTTAAATTAAATAATTAATACATAAGAAGTAGTGAGCTAGTGTTAACAACAGGAATTCTGCAGATGCTGGAAATTCAAGCAACACACATCAAGGTTGCTGGTGAACGCAGCAGGCCAGGCAGCATCTCTAGGAAGAGGTACAGTCGACGTTTCAGGCCAAGACCCTTCATGGGTTCAATGTCCATTCGGAAATCTGATGGCAGAGGGGAAGAAGCTGTTCCTGAATCGCTGAGAGAGGGTCTTCAGGCTTCTGTACCTCCTCCTTGATGGTAGTAATGAGAAGAGGGCATGCCCTGGGTGATGGGGGTCTTTAACGATGAATGCCACCTTTTTGAGGAATCACTCCTTGACGCGTCCTGGATGCGGGAGAGGCTAGTGCCCAGGATGGAGCTGTTAAGTGGGGCAGACAGGGTGGTGACAAAGGTATTTGGCATGCTGGCTTGGAAACTCAGGAAAATGAGTATGTGAACTTGGGAATTATATTGCAGTTCTATACAAAATATTCATAAGGCCAGCTACCATGTAATTAGAAATATGACGGGTGATTGATAAGTTTGTGGCCTAAGGTAGGAGATGAGTTATACTGCTCTTCTTACATGCATGTGCAGTTCAACTCTTTGAGTGAAAATGCAGAAAGTTTGAAGTTAAGAATTCATCTCCTTCTACCTTAGGCCACGAACTTATCAATCACCCCTGCTGTGGACCACTTCTGAAGGTCCAAGACGCCGACTTCTACCTAGAAGGGATCCGTATGCTCCACAACCACTGGGCAAAGTGTTTAAATGTAGGAAAAATAAATGTGCTAGGTTTTCTAAAATTGACTCCTACCTTAGGCCACGAACTTATCAATCACCCCTCGTATGTTGTTAAACTAGAAAGAATACACAATAGATTTACTAGGTTGTTGCCTGGTCTTGGGGGTCTGAGGTATAAGGAGAGGTTGTGTAGACTAGGACGTTATTCCCTGGAAAAGAGGAAACTGACTGGTGATCTGATAGAGATTAATAAGACCATGAAGAGCATAAACGGGTTGAAAGAACATAGCATTTTTCCTAGGGAGAGGTTGCTGAAAGCAAGACGGCATAGGCTTAAGATCAGATGTGAGAAGTTTAAGAGGGACACCAGGGCAGCTTCTCCATGCAGAGGGTGGTGCCTATTTGAGATGACCTGCCAGATATAGTGGCTGGAACAGGCACATTTGCAACATTTAGGAGCCATCTAGATAGGTACGTGGACAGGAGAGGTTCAGCGGGATGTGAGCAGGTACAGGCAGGTGGGACATGTCGGGCTGAAGAGCCTGTTTCCATGTTCTATGTCTGGACAACGCTCAGGTAGAAGGTACAAGACACCAGGTTCAAGGACAGTCACTACCCCTCAGCCATCAGGCTTCAACCAAAGAGGATAACTACTCTTGTCTACTAGATGTTCCCACAACCAATGATCTCACTTCAAGGATTTTTATCTTGTTATTTCATGCTCTCATCATTTATTACTATTTAATTATATTTGTATTTGCACAGGCTGTTTTCTTCTATGCTCGACTTGATCTTTCATTTGCAGAGTATGCCTGCAGGAAAATGAACCTCAGGGTTGAGTGTGGTAACATATATGTGCTCTGATAATAAAATTTGCTTTGAACTTTTGAACTTTGATCTCTACAATTCTTTATTTATTTTTCCTGTCTGACTTTTATTTCCTCCAGCAATGAAGGCCATTGCTAAGACAATAGTTTTACGTAGTCCAGTTGCCTGGGAAGAAGTTAGAAGGCCACTTTCACCATGGAGTTCAGTATCCCAGAAGGGTTTTTATGAAATTCTGGCAATTTTCACAGTAATTCTATGGTGCTTCTGGTGGTGTCATTAAGAAGGTGACTCGTGCAAGCAGCTCCAATGGAAATCTTCAAATATTCCCGTTTGCTGCTGCACAACAGCAAATTTCATGATACTAAACTTGATTGTGATTCTGGTGCAAATCACCTGATCATACTAAAATACAAAATACTATTTAATTCATGAAACTTTTGTATCCAGATAGGTGCAGTTGCAGCATAAATAGAACTGAATGACTGTAAATCTAAAAGCAGCAAACAATCCGCTCAAGGAAGTCATTGAGTTGGGAAAAGGAACAGTGGACGGTTTGGAAGCCCACATTAGGATTTTGTTTGTTGCGCCAGCTTCCAGCAACTACAGTCTTTTCCATGTCTAAATCTAACAGTTGTTAATGAAACTCAGTTGTAAAGGGACCAAGGTTGGGAACTAAGTATTTCAGATACCTTGCTTTTAGAAGAAAAAAGGCTGCAATGTAAAATGTGGGGTTGTTCTGATGTTACAGAATTATAGCAGTCGGGAAATTCAAGATGTTGATCGACTCTAGGGAGAAACTAAGAAACAGCAGGGGCAGAAAGAATTGATGGAAACATTAGTGGTAATGAAGGATGAAATAGGAAATCAGAGATAAATTTATCAAGGGTGACAAAATAATGATGGGGGATTCATATGGACTGGGACAGCCAAGCAGTAATGAAATGGAGAATACTTTTGTGGAGTGAACAAGAACCGGTGTTATATATTGCTATGTGGAGAATCCAACACAGGGAATAGGTGAGTATAGATAGCTTTGTGGAATGGGGAAAGGGTAACTGGGGAGCTCGCAATTAACAGAAGTTTAGGGAACAGTGATCACAACAATTTCCAAATTCGGCCTGGGGATCCAAGCAACTGAAAAAGGAAAGTAAGGCAGTAAAATGAGGGTAGATTAACAAGTGGTAAAAAGACAGATTCATAGAACTTCTGTTGATATGTAAAATGGAAAAGATTATCTCAAATCATTGTGGTCTATTATAGAGTGAAGCAGCAGAAACTATATTGAGGAATAAAGATATGACAGAGATATTAAGGTAATATTTTTGTCTGTCTTCACAGAAGAATGCAGAGAAAAATCTCTCAGAAATAGGGTACAACATTGGCCTCACTTTAGTCATAAGGAAAATATTAAAATCTACACTCTGTGGCCACTTTATTAGGTACACCTGCTCATTAATGCAAATATCTAATCAGCCAATCATGTGGTAGCAACTCAATGCAAAAAAGCATGCAGACATGGTCAAGAGGTTCAATTGTTAGCACCAGATGGTGTGGTTTGAGTATCTCAAAAACAGCTGATCTCCTGGGATTTTCATGCACAACAGCCTCTAGGGTTTACAGAGAGTGGTGTGAAAAACAAAAAAAAATCCAGTGAGCAGCAGTTCTGTGGATGAAAATGCCTCATTAATGAGAGAGGTCGGAAGAGAATGGCCAGACTGATTCAAACTGACAGAAAAACAAAAGTAACTCAAGTAACAATGCATTACAGCCGTGGTGTACAGAAGAGCATCTCTGAACGCACAACACATCAAACCTTGAAGTGGACGGGCTACAGCAGCAGAAGACCATGAACATACACTCAGTGGCCACTTTATTAGATACAGAAAGTACTTCTATTAAGTGGCCACTGTGTGTATAATTAAGGCAAAGGTTACAGGGCACTTAAAATAATAATAGCCCTGGACAGAGTTTACATGGATATATGAAGGGGAAATTATGATTAACAAATCTAATAGAGTTTTATTAGGAATTATGGAGTTATGGATTGTAACTAGTAGAATGGAATACAGTGAACCAGTTAATATGCTGCACTTAGACTTTCAAACGTTCTTCAGTAATGTGCTGCATAAGGTTAATAAACAATAATAAAAGAAGCCTGGAGCCTGGAGGTCCGGCCGACTGTCATGGAGTTGGAAGATCATCCTTGTGTGTGTGTGTGGGTGGAAGGGAGGAAAGAGGCTTGTTTTGCTGTTGTTGTTTTGTTGCTTGTTGTGTCCTGTGTTGTTCCATCGAGCACGGTGCCAGGACGTGGGCAACACTTGCGGGCTACCCCGAGCACATCCGTAGGCATGTTGGTTGTTTACACAAACTGGGCGTTTTGTTGCATATTTCAGTGCACATGTGATAAATAAATCTGAATCTGAATAAATCTGAAATGAATCTGAATCTGAGCATTAGAGCTTATTGTATTCAGTAATATATTTCAAATGGAACGAACATTGATTTTTGGACAGAAAACAGAGCTGGGATAAATTTTGATAAGAAGTATACCTGAAGAACTAAGAACAATTTGGATTTCTCTACATAGCAATTTAAGGAAGAGAGCCAGATGCAGACCGTTTGGTTCCTTGTGTCCTCTGCCTACTCCTTCATGAAGAGAGTTCATTATTGCTCTTTTATCTCAGCACTTTCCTGCATTAAACCTAAATCCCTTGATTCCCTTGCTGCCTAAGTATCTTCCAATCTCTGTGCTGAATGAAGGAGATATCTCCCAAGGGGCGGTGCACTTTCGATTTACAAATCAAAAAGCAAATTACTGCAGAAGTTGGAATTCTGAAGTAAAAACAGAAAATGACAGAAACATCTAGCATGTCAGGCAGGTCACTCAGAAAGAAACTGTAAGCATGAGAGATCCCGCAGATGCTGGAAATTCAGAGCAACACACACAAAATGCTGGAGGAATCCAGCAGGTCAGGCAGCGTCTATGAAAAAGAATAAACAGTTGATGGTTCGGGCTGAGACACTTCCTAAGGATGAAGAAACAGTGTTGACATTCGATGTCAATGATTTGTGTTGATTTAAAACACTGATTTTAATGTGCAGGGATTGTCCAGAGATTGGATAAAATTTTGTCTTTCCTCACTGGAGTTTATAACAATGAGGGAAAGTGTAAGTAAAACAGTCACAGGGTAGTTGCTAACAGCTTCGGTCCTCACAGATTCTAAGACAAAGGGGAATAATCTCAGGATGACACTCACTCAAGAATGAAATGACAGATTTATTTAACACAGAGGGTTGCAATGCTACAAAACCTCTACCCCAATGCAATATTTGATAGGTTTCGGGAGCTTGAATGATTGGACATGGAGAATGTGGAGTTGAGGTCAGCCATCTTGACCTGCTTCTTCTTAAGAGTTTGTTTTCTCAGTGAACTTTGACCTAAAAGCCCAGTGATCCTCACTTCAATGAGGATCACCCTCCTTTGCCTCAACCTGCAGCAAAAGGAAGATAAACAGGCTTTATCTTTTCTACTTTACTGCATGACCTATTTATCTGCATAACATGTGATAAGTTACGATCTGCTCAACACAAAAACTTAATAATTTGATATATTACATAGTATGCCCTTCGTTGATCAGGATCAAGCATAGATGTTATGGCCTAGCTGTCTATGCAAACCAGCACACATGTCAGGGGAGTACAACACAGAGAACAAGCTCTTCCCCGTGCAGCAGTGATGCACCATCTCTCCACACAGCTGATGAATCCCAAGGAACAGCAGAGACTGAAAGAGTTTGGCACCAGCGGTGATGCAGGAGTTGCCAGTCAGTGTTGCACTCAACGTAGGACTTCTTTAGGGATCCAGCTCCGGACTTTTCCTCAGAGTTTATTCCCGAAGCCTTCCCTATGAGTGGGTGTACTCACAAGGCAGTGGAGGTTTGAGATCAGAGTTCTCCTTTTCCTAGATGAGCTGCTAATCATGGCTGACGAACTCCATCTGCCCAAAGCGACTGGTTTTAAGGCACCAGTAACCCACCTTTGCTCCTTCTCCTGCCAGTAGAAACGGTTCTGCTGCCCTTAGTAGCTAAACCACGCGTGAAGACCAGGAGTTAGACTTGGTTGTCAGTAGCTACTTAGAGATGCATACCATTGAGAGCATTTAATAGATAATAGGAGCTTATCCCCACTACCTCCACATGCCAATAACAAACTTAAGGAATTATATACACTCTGCTAAAAATGAGGATTTCAACTACCCAATTTCCCCACTCTGCTTAGATAATTTTGCCTGCATTTCTTCCAAAGTTTGTTTTATTCATGGTAATTAATATTTAATGCTGCCTGAATATATAAAGCTGCCTAAAGGTTGTACAGCATAGCACAGTCAATCCTAATGCAGGATCTCAATCCAAACCATTGGCATCCCTTTGCTTTCACAGATGCTGTCTGACCCATTGACTTCTTCCAGTGGATCGCCCTTTGCTCCAGATTCCAACACCTGCAGTCTCTTTGTGTTTCCGTGGCATATTTTTGCTGGTTAGATACTAAACTTAATTAATAATGAGATCATTGGTGCAGTAAAGGCAAATGTTTCTATTGTGATCACTTTACATTTAAAGTAAAGAGTGTTGTAATTTTAGTACAGTTCCTTGTTTGGAATGTGGCTTCATGGACCATTTGCTTCTCACTTGCTCTCTCTAGTGGTGACTTATGGTCTAACAACCTGGTAGATGGAACCGAACACAGTACAGGCTGTTAAATCCATGATGTTGTGCTGATCAATATAATCCTACTCTACAATCAATCTGACCCTTCCCTTCCATACAGACCACAACCCCCATTTTTCTTACATCCACATGCCTATCCACAAGTCTTCTAAATACCCCTATTGAATCAGCTTCTAAAAAAGCACAATTTCAAGATTAGCTTTATTTGTCACACGTATATTGAAGCATGCCGTGAACTGTGACCTTTGTGTCAAATCAAAATCAGCAGAGATTGTGCTTGGCAGCCCACAAGGGTCGCCATGCTTCTGGTGCCAACATAGCATGCCCACAACTCGCTGACCCTGACGGTGTGACTTTAGAATGCGCGAGGGAAGCGGAGTACCCAGAGCAAACCCATGCGGTCACAGGGAGAACAGACAAACTCCCTACAGACAGTGGGGGGGGGGGGTTGAAGTCACGTCTTACAGCTGGCGTTGTAAAGCACGCACTAATCGCCGGGCCACTGTGCTGGCCCCACCCCCATCTCCAGGAGTGTGTTCCAGTGAAATTCCAAAAATACCATGGGCGCCACGGTAGCGTCGTGGTTAGTGAGTGGTCAGGGTGTTCCCGAGTTCTGAGTTCAATTCCGGCTCCGTTCCGTAAGGAGTCTCTGTACGTCCTCCCCGTGGAATGCGTGCGTTTTCCTTGGGTGCTCCGGTTTCCTCCCACAGTCCACAATCCTTTACGTTAATTAAACATTGTAAATTGACCTGTGACTGGGTTAGGGTTAATCGGGGCTACGGGATTACCGGAGCATTGGAGGGGGGGTTACCTACTCTGCGCTGTTTCGCTAAATAAACAAAATACACATCACTCCCACATTTCTACGCAACTGATTACTGATGCAATGTTGGTAGGTGGACAGATTCCACAGGATCCCTACAGAAACCTGTAACCTGTTTTGAAGCATGTAAAATAGCTAGCACACTCTAATAGGACTGAGCAAGGTCAGATCATTGTTGGAAGTGAAATGATGTTGGGTTTATCTATTGGAGTTCTTTGAGAATGGATATGGTGGATCTAAATTTTCCGAAGGCTATTGACGAGGTCTCACAATGAATAAGGTTAGGGCACCTGGAACTGCAGGTAACATTGGAACTGAGGAGCAGACATAGCAAAGAATGAGAAAAACAAGTTGCACACACGAAATGTTGGAGGAATTCAGTACATCAGGCAGCATCTATGGAGGGGAATTAAGAGAGATGTTGCAGGCCGAGACGGTTGATTAGGATTGGAAATGAAGGAGGAAGAATCCAGAATAAGAAGGTTGGGGGGGGCGGGGTTCAAAGGTAGGGGAAGGAGTTAAAACTGACAGGTGAAAGGTGAAACCAGATGAGGGGGAAGGTCAGTCTGTGGTGGAGGGTGGAGGGTGAAGTGAGAAGCTGGGAGGTGATAGGTGGGAAAGGTAAAGGGCTGAAGAAGAAGGAATCTGATAGGAGAAGAGAGTGGACCATGGGAGAAAGGGAAGGAGGAGGGGCACCAGAGGGAGGTGGTAAGGCAGGTGAGAAGAAGTAGGAGAGGAGCCAGAATGGGGAATGGGAAAAGAGATGAAGGGGAGGGGAGAGATTACCAGAAGTTAGAGAAACCAATGTTCATGGTGTCAGGTTGGAGGCTACCCAGAAGGAATATGAGGTGTTGCTCCTCCAACCTGAACATGACCTCACTGTGGCAGTAGGGGCCAAGGACTGACATGTCGGAATGGGAATGGGCAGTGGAATTAAAATGGTTGGCTGCTGGGAAATGCTGCTTTTTCCTGTCACTAAATAATTCTTCGTGCAGTTGGCAGGTTGCGACCAGTGCAGCAAAGTAGGGATCAGTGCTTGGAACTCAGCAATGCGTGATCTACAGCAGCAATGTGACTGAGACGGCCAAATGGCTTATTTTCATCTTTGTTCATGATACAAAATTAGATCAGATTGTACATAGGGAGACGGACTGAAAAAGGCTTCAAGAGGCTATAGATATGCTAAACTAGTGCCAAGTGTCTGGGGTAGTGTGGTGGACTTAATAGGGAAAAAAAGGAGAACGCTCACTCCTCCCCCTAAATGATGACAATTTTGAAATACTGATGTTCGGAGGGTTATCGGTGTTCGTGACCACAAGTCAAGGAAAGCCAATATGTTGGCAAAGCAAATAACTAAGAAGGTGAAGCATGTTTTCCTCTATTACCAGAGGGTTTGAGTACTGAAGTAAAGATGTCCTTGAGGCATTGTACAGAGCTTGTTAAAAGCACACATTGAGTATTGTATGCAGTTTTGGTCTATTACCTAAAAGGATATTTTTTCCCACTGAGGTTTCATTCCTGAGATGACAGGTTTGTCATTTGAAGAGAGGTTGAGTTGACTAGGTCCATATTCTCTGGTGTTTAGAAGAATGAGAAATAATTTTATGAATACTTACAAAATTTTTATCGGACATATGTAGAGAGGATTTTTTTTTCCTTGGCAAAAAAGTCTAGATTCAGTTCTCAGAAAAAGGAGTAGGCTGTTTATGATCATCTGGAAGAAATTTCCTCACTCAGTGGAGGTGAGTCCTTGGAATTTGCTAAGAGAGCACTGTCTAGAAGAAACGTTGTCGTAAGTAAGCAGCATCCATCGTCAAAGATCCTCACCACCCAGGCCAGGTTCTTTTCTCGCTGCTGCCATCAGGAACAAATGCCTTAGGACTCACACCACCAGGTTCAAGAACAATTACTACGCCTCAACCATCAGGGTCTTGAACAAAAGGGAATAACTATACTCATACTTCTTCTGGTTTTCCCACAATGAGTTATCTCTCTTTAAAGACTCTTTATCTTGTTATTTAGTGCTCTCATTTTTATTTATATTTTCATTTGCACAGTTCATTGATCCTGTTTACAGTTACTCTTCTATAGATTTGCTGAGTATGCCCGCAAGAAAAAGTGTCTCAATGTGTCATGTGGTGACACGTACGCACTCTGAAAATAAATTTTACTTTGAACTTTGAGTTTAGAGGTTCTTTCAAAACAATGCTTGATGCTTAAGGGAATCATGGGATATGGGGATGGTGCAGAAAGATGATTTTTCAGAGGCAGATTAGCCATGAACTTCCTGAATGGCAGAGCAAGCTCAAAGGACCATTGGAATACTCATGCTGCTAAAATGGGCAATAATGTCAAAACACTTGCCTTTGCTCGGGTAGATGAGATCCAAGTGTCTAAAATTATAAGCATAATCTGACATTAGAATATCCTGATAAATTAGTGCTGTATGTTTTTATAGAATGAAGATTAGTGTCATAACAAACTGCTTAAAACTGCACGTTGTATTTGTCACTTAATGACTGGCTAGCACAATGTTATCAGTATGTCTCTGGTCTGGAAAATGATGAGTTTATTTATAAAACCAGGCATACTGTCAATCATTTTAAAATGTTATCTTCCCAACATTTCAAGGAATGGCTTTGATCTCCTAGGCTTTTCTGGTTTTCCACACTGTTTATTGTACATTTAATATTCCTCCCAGATTGCATAGTTCTCCTCCATGCGGAGTTATCAGCGCATCTGTGGATGTGAACTGTCCTCTATCAGGATTTACATCAGCAGGTGTATATAAAGGGCCTGGAGGATCATCAGGAACTCCAGCCACCCCAAACACAAACTGCTTCAGCTCCTTCTATCTGGCAAATGGTACCACACCATGAAGGCTAGGACCAACAGGCTTCTTACACCAGGCCATCAGGTTGATCAATACACATTGATCTTATTGCAAATCTGACTATACGTACATGTGTACAAACAATTATGTATACAATCTGAGTTTGAGCAATATCCTCCCACATTTCCCTTCCTTATTGCTTGCACATAGCAATGGAGATGCAACATAAAGTTTTTTACTGCCTTATGTTTATGAAATGGATGTAAGAAATAAATTCTAATTCTATTTTAGTGGTCACTTTATTAGGTATATTTGTACACTGTTTGTTAATGTAAATATCTAATCAGCCAATCATGTGACAGCAACTCAATGCATAAAAGCATGTAGACATGGTCAAGAGGTTCATTTGTTGTTCAGACCAAACATCAGAATGGGAAGAAATTTGATCAAAGTGACTTTGAATTGTTAGTGCCAGATGGGGTGGTTCGAGTATATCAGAAAGTTCTGATCTCCTGGGATTTTCACACACAACAATCTCTAGAGTTTACAGAGAATGGTGCCAAAAAAAGAAACAAAAAAAGGCATATCCAGTGGGCAGCAGTTTTGTGGGCAGAAATAACCTGTTAGTGAGAGAGGTCAGAGAAAAATGGCCAGACTGATTCAAGCTGATGGGAAGACCACAGCGGCTCAGATAACCATGTGTTAAAACAGTGGTGTGTAGAAGAGCCACTCTGAACATACAACACTTTGAAACTTGAAGTGGATGGGCTCCAGATGCAGGAGACCACAAACATACACTCAGTGGCCACTTTATTAGGGACAGGATGTGCTAAGTGTATACATTTTTCAGTTTATTCAACTATATTATGCACACATCCGTGGAAATGCTGCAATGTATTGTTCTTTTCTTGCTGCCCTAAGGAGAAAGTTAAGAATCAGCATATTGATGGATCTAAGGTCACAATTAGTCCAGACTGGATAAGGGTAATAGGTTTCTGTCCCTGATGGCCATTTATGCCAATCCAATGCTTTCACGATTGTTGTTCATGAGACTACATTTAACCTCCAGCTGTCTCTGTTAATTGTCCAGGATTAGAAAACACCAGCCACGAGCAAAGACTGGATAAGTCAGAGTTGTTTTCTTTGAAGCAGAGGAGAATGAGGGGAAACTTAATCAAATGTATTGCATTATGATGGAATAAATGGGAAGAATATATTTCTCTTAGCAGCAAACTCAGAAATGAATGTGTTTAGATTTAAAATAATGGGTATAGAGATGGAAAGGCAGTTTTTTTTTCTTCTTGAGGAGAATGAAAGGGTGGTAGAGTTAAAAGCCCTTACCATATTAAAGATTACCTGAAGAGTTTTTACCTGCTTTTGTGCAGAAGATGGTGTAATAATGGTTATCTCTTTTCCAAACTGCAAAAACAGGTTGGGCCAAGGGGTTTCCTTCAGTGCTGTTAATTTCTATGATACCTATAACCTCTAACACAGAATTAACTTAACTGCTACACTATCATACTACATACTGTCGCCTGTTTGTCCATTTTGAAACTGTGGTGCTTATAATTAAATCAGTATTATGCAATATTAACCTCCAAGAGGACCACATCCTTGTCCTTGGGTTTGGAGGTTTACGTGCCTCAGTGACCCAGAGAGTGATGTTGGCTGGAGTCAGGGCTTTGTGTTTTGGCTCTTGGTAGGGTCACCCATGCCAAACAGGTCAAAGGGTAGTGGCCAGACTAAGAGTGGTCCACCAGTCCTCTAGGTTCAGGAGTTCAGCTCAGGGCTAACAACCCTGACTGGTAAAACAAAATTGTTATGGTAACAGCAATGAGGAATCTTTCTACACCTGAATGTGACAGTATTCTTGAGTCTCCACCCGGGACTTGCATGACTGACAGTAGTGAAAACCAAAAGGAAGCTACTGATATGACGAAGGAAGCCCTGAACGCCGCCAGAGATGGAGGACCTTCGTTGCTGCTTTAATGGTAGAGGCATAATAGCAGTAAGTAAGAATACAATATTAAGAACAAAGGCGTGCCAGTAAATCAAATCTTTTTTACCATTTTCCCAGACCACCTGTATACATACACTTTGCAGCTGTGTTTTCTATTCATAATATATCCATACCATTAGATTTCCAAATACAACATAATCTAAGTTTTCATTTAACAACCATTTTGTTAGAAAACATACCAACCACCTTTTGGAGGTCCATCTAAACCACATCTGGTGCATTCCAATGAAAAATCCAATCAGATAATTTTAAAAGTAGAACATATACTTTGTCAGACAATGTATAATTACTTTATGTAACAAAATTCCTGAGGTGAGAAGGAAATAATGAAAAACAAAAAAATGTGTTTTGTCTGAATTTTATTCTAGATCAAAATTAAAACATGATTAAAAATATATTTAGAAAAGCTGAAAGTAAAACCAGGATTAACATCTTTTAAAAATTATAAATCAAATCAAATCAAGCAAAGGCTATAATTTGAGTTCGAAGGGTGCTTGAAATCAAAAACTAAAATTAATATATGTTGTATGTTTGTAAAGCTGAGTAGGTTTCTATTTTGTATTAAATGTATATTATTGTAAGGAACCATAATCATTTCAGTGTACTATTCCTTTGAAGTTCATGCAGTGCCACCATACACTTTCATTTTTTGAACACAAGCTATAATTAGTTTTGGATCTGAATCTAAACATAATCTCAATTTTAAGAAAATAAATGAACAAGAATGGCAAATTCAAATCAAAGCAAGTGTTTTGCTAATTTAAAACTGTAATAAATTATAAATTAGCTGAAGATAGAGTGTAAACATAATGGAACATCCATTCATTCTTTATGTAGATCAATTTAATCTTTTTATATTATTTATTTAACCAGATTAATTACTGTGCTGACTTCCGGAATTTGAAAAATTATGTGAAATAGACTCATAGAGACACAGAAATATACAGCATAGAAACAGGCCATTCAGCCCATCTAGTCCATGCCAAACCATTTAAACCACCTACTCCCACTGACCTGCACTGGGACCATAGCCTTCCATACCACCTCCCCTTCATGTACTTATCCAAAATTCTCCTACATGGTGAAATCGAGCTCACGTGCACCACTTGAACTGGCAACTCATTCCACACTCTCACACCCCTCTGAGTGAAGAAGTATCCCCTCATGTTCCCTTCAAACTTTTCACATTTCACCCTTAATCATTGACCTCTAGTTGTAGTCCTGCCCAACCTCAGTGGAAAATGCCTGCTTGCATTTACTCTATCTATACCCCTCATAAAATTCTATACCTCATAAATGCAACAATATTTCACCTAATAAGCATAGCTTTTTTGCAAAAGATATATAAGTAGGTTAATTCTTCAGGGATGCCTTTATAAACTGTATACTTATATATTGCATGGGCACCACAGCAGTGTAGCAACTAGTGCAATGCTATCACAGCTTGGGGCTTCAGAGTTCAATTCCCACATCCTCTGTCAGAAGTGTATATGTCCTTCCCTTGAGCGAGTGGGTTTTCTCCAGGTGCTCCGGTTTCCTCCCATAGTTCAAAGGTTAGTAGGTTAACTGGTTATTGTAAATTGTCCTGTGATTAAGCTAGGGTTAAATAGATGGGGTGCTGGTTGATACAGCTCTGTGGGCCATTAGGGCCTGTTCCACAACTCCACATCCATAATTAATAAAATATCAAATGATTTCTATTTTCATATTGTATCAAAAGGTAAATCTGTTGTGTTATGACAGCACAAACCTTCCTAATATCAGTTTTAATTTAACCTAATTCCCTGTGCCCTTCACTCACAAAGTACACACAGTAACCACTTTATTATGCACCTCATGTACCTAATAAAGTGGCCACTGAGTAATATTCATGACCTTCTGCTGCTGTAGCCCATCGTCTTCAAGATTCGACGTGCTGTGTATTCAGAGATGCTCCCCTGCACACCACTGTTGTAGCATGTGGTTGTTTCAGTTACTGTTACCTTCCTGTCAGCTTGAACACGTCTGACCACTCTTCTTTGACCTCTCTCATTAACAAGACATTTTCACCCACAGAATTGCCGCTCACTTTTTATTTTTGCTTTTCACACTTTTGTCTGCAAACTCTAAAGACTATGGTGCATGGAAAATCTCAGGAGGTCAGCATTTTCTGAGATACTCAAACCACCCTGTCTGGCATCAAGCATCATTGCACAAAGTCACTTAGATCACACTTCTCCCACATTCTGACGTTTGGTCTGAACAACTGAACCTTTTGACCATGTCTGCATGCTTTTATGGATTTAGTTGCTGCCTTGTGATCGGCTGAGTAAATATTTGTACTAACAAGCAGGGATACCTAATAAAGTGGCCACTGTGTGCAATCTTTAGCAGTGTTCTGGATTTAGCTTTACAATTTCCTTTCTTTATAGATTCTTCCACAGCCATCTCTTGATGATGAAACAGAAAATGTTGGTTAAGCAGCATCTGTACATACAGAAGAAATGTCTAAGGATAACAATCCTTCATGAGAACAGAAATATATTAGCAATTAGTCCCCAAGGCTTTACTCTGTACTGCATGAAAACTTCTATTTTCACGTTGGAAACCAAATCTTAACAGAGAGTTCGATATCCATCAGTGGCTGAGGGTCAAAACACTCCATGAAGGTTGGCACCACCTGACAGTATCTACTCCTGGCCAAAGGCTACGGTTAACTGAAGAGAGCACCCTGGTGTATGATGCAAACTGTAAGTTCTTCAGAGTTATTCAATCAACCACATTCACTACCATTCTACTGACTTCAGGAATTTGTAATTTTATGTGAAATGTAACAATATATCATCTAATCACCTAATCACATGATCTGATAGTCCACTAATGTGCTGTTTCACTGGAAAAGAAAACTGAGTGGGTCTGGGCAGTTTTGTACTAACTCCATCTACTGATTTGCAAATGATATCACCATAGTGGGCCTTAACTCAAATGTATGGTTCATCCATCGTCGTTGATGAAGACCTCGACACTATTTGATGGTGTTGAGGCTAGCGCTTGATTTGGATTTAGGTGAGGGAGAGTTGCGCGGCATCAGCCTCACTCTCTCTTCCCAATTCCCATCTGGATCCAGTGGCAAGACAAGAGTCGAGACGGCTGGAGATGGGATTGGGCGCAGTGGATGACCAGGACATCTTCCGTGTCTTGTCGTGCTCTACGCGTTCCACGACGCTTGCAGAAACCGCCTTCTTGACCATTGGACATTCCATTGGTCTCGTCCGCTCAATCCGCCGGAGTCAAATAATGATGACACAGAGTACAGAAAGGAGATAGAGAGCTTAGTGACATGGTGACATGACAATAACCTTTCCCCCAATGGCAGCTAAACAAAAGAGCTGATCATTGACTTCAGGAAGGGTGTGATGCACGTGTTTCTGTCTACCTCAGTGACATTGAGATTGAGAGGGTAGAGAGTTTCAAGTTGCGAGGTGTGAACATCTCCATTATCTGACCTGGTCCAACCATGTTGATGCCATGGCCAAGAAAGCTCACCAACACCTCTATTCCTCAGGATGATAAAGAAATTTGTCATATCCACATTGACCTTTACCAATTTTTATTGGTGCACCATAGAAAGATTCTGTCTGGATGCATAATACCTTGTAATGACAATTGCTCTGCATGTGACCACAAGAAACTGCAGAGAGGTTTGGGCATAATTCAGCGTACCATGGAACCAAGCCTCCCCTCTATGGATGCTGGCTATACTTCTTACTGCCTCAGTAAAGTAGGCAGCATACTCAAAGATCTCACCCACCCCAAACATTCTCTCTTCTCCGTCTCCCATCAGAGAGAAGATACTAAAGCCAGAAAGCACATACCACCATGCTCAGGGACAGCTGTTATCAGAGTCTTGAAATGGACCTTTTGTATGATAAGATGGACTCTTGTTCTCACAATCTATCTCATTATGATCTTGCACTTTTTTGTTTACCTGCACTGCACTTCCCCTATACCTTTTACACTTTATTCTGCATTGTCATATTCACCTACCAACCCACCAGCCTCTGCATCCAGCACACAATTCTCCAGAATTTCCGCCATCTCCAACGGGATCCCAGCACCAAGCACATCTTTTCTTCCCTCCCCCCACTCCCTACATGACTCCCTCGTCCATTCATCCTTCTTCGCTGATCTCCCTCCTGGCACTTATCCTTGCAAGTGGAACAAGTATTACACCTGCCCCTACACCTCCCCTCTCACTACCATTTAGAGCCTCAAACAGTCCTTCCAGGTGAGGCAACACTTTACCTGTGAGTCTGTTGGGGTCACATACCGTGTTTGGTGCCCCCGGTGTGGCCTCCTGTATATCGGTGAGACCCGACGTAGATTGGGAGACCACTTCACCAAGCACCTATGCTCCATCCACCAGAAGCGGGATCTCCTAGTGGCCACCCATTTTAATTCCACTTCCCATTCCCATTCCGATATGTCAATCCATGGCCTCCTCAACTGTTGCGATAAGGCCACAGACAGGTTGGAAGAACAACACCTCATATTCTGATGGCATGAACATTGATTTTCAAAACGTTCGGTAATGCCCCCCCCCTTTCACTATTCCCCATCCCCTTTCCCCTTTCTCACCTTATCTCCTTGCCTATCCATCTTCTCCCTCTGGTGCTCCTCCCCACTTTTCTTTCTTCCACGGCCTTCTGTCCTCTCCTGTCAGATTTGATCTTCTCCAGCCCTGTATCTCTTTCAATCAACTTCCCAGTTCCTTACTTCACCCCTCCCCCTCCTCCTAGTTTCACCCATCATCTTGTGTTTCCCTCTTCTCCGCCCCCCCCACCTTTTAAATCTATTCCTCATCTTTTTTCTCCAGTCCTGCCTGTGACATCGACTGCACTTTTTTCCATCGATGCTGCCTGGCCTGCTGAGTTCCTCCGGCATTTTGTGTGTGTTGCTTGGATTTTCAGCATCTCAGATTTTCTCATGTTTTTTATTGTTTTTCCTTGATCTACTGAACTGAGCGGTGTAATAATTTGATTGGTATGAACAGTGCACAAGACAAGTTTTTCACTGTATCTGGGAACATGTGACGATAGTAAACCAATAACAGTACTAATGTCCAAGGGTAGTTCTCTGCCATATTATTCTAGTTCAATAGCTCTAAGTTTGGTCAGCTTTGTTGATAACTAATTTGAATTGGTTATTAAGTTCACTCATGTACCCAGATTTCTTTCACTTCTGGCCTAACCTAATTCAGCATAGTTCATCTTCAGATTTAAAGCACAAGAGATTCTGCAGATGCTGGAAATCCAGAGTAACACTCACAAAATGCTGGAGGAACACAGCAGGTCAGGCAGCATCTATGGAGGGAAGTAAAGTCAACATTTCAGGCCGAGACCCTTCGTCGGGAGTTCTCCGGTATTTTGTGTGTGCATGTTCGGATTTATTTGCAATGCATTTAATCAATCACTGTCCTGTCCACTAATCTGTCTAACGTATCACCTATCCTCTTACTCTGATATTACTCATACATTTAGGATTGGAATTGACATTGTTTGTTATTGTCACATGTACCGAGATACAGGGTAAAGCTTGTCTTGCACACTGTTCATACAGAACAGATCATTGCAGAGTGCACTGAGGTAGAGCAAGGTAAAACAACAAGCAAAATGCAAAAGAAAGTGCGACAGCTACAGAGAAAGAGCAGCACAGATGAACAATAAGATGCTAGTTCATAACAAGGTAAATTGTGAGGTTAGGAGTCCTAGGGAACAATCTAATGTTCTTATAACAGTCGAATTGAAGCCTGGTGGAGCTATTTTTGGGCTTTTTTTTTATCTCCTGCCCGATGGGAGAGCGGAGAGAATATCTAGAGTGGGTAGAGTCATAGAAAACTACAACACAGAAATAGGCTCTGTCCATGCCGAACAATTTAAACTGCCTAAGTCCCATCGACCTGTACCCGGGTCATAGCCCCTCGTACCCCTCCCATCCAGAATCAGAATCAGGTTTATTATCACCGGCATGTGTCGTGAAATTTGTTAACTTAGCATGTATCTATCCAAACTCCTCTTCAGCATTGAAGTCGAAATGGTATCTACCACTTGTGCTGGCAGCTTGTCCACACTCTCACCACCCTCTGAGTGAAGGAGTTGCCCCTCATGTTTCCCTTAAGCATTTCGGCCTTCACCCTTAACCCGTGACCTCAGGTAGGGGCTGTGATTATCCTGGCTCTTTTACTGAGGGTCCTAGCTATGCCTGCCTTTTTGTTGGGTTTGTGGAACAATCTATGTTCCGTGCCTATTCTGGTATCTGTCCCCCACTTTTCCTTCGCTACATCGACGACTGCATTGGCGCTGCTTCCTGCACGCATGCTGAGCTCGTTGACTTTATTAACTTTGCCTCCAACTTCCACCCTGCCCTCAAGTTTACCTGGTCCATTTCCGACACCTCCCCCCCCTTTCTAGATCTTTCCGTCTCTGTCTCTGGAGACAGCTTATCCACTGATGTCTACTATAAGCCTACTGACTCTCACAGCTATCTGGACTATTCCTCTTCTCACCCTGTCTCTTGCAAAAACGCCATCCCCTTCTCGCAATTCCTCCATCTCCGCCGCATCTGCTCTCAGGATGAGGCTTTTCATTCTAGGACGAGGGAGATGTCTTCATTTTTTAAAGAAAGGGGCTTCCCTTCCTCCACTATCAACTCTGCCCTTAAACGCATCTCCCCCATTTCACGTACATCTGCTCTCACTCCATCCTCCCACCACCCCACTAGGAATAGGGTTCCCCTGGTCCTCACCTACCACCCCACCAGCCTCCGGGTCCAACATATTATTCTCCGTAACTTCCGCCACCTCCAACGGGATCCCACCACTAAGCACATCTTTCCCTCCCCCCCTCTCTCTGCATTCCGCAGGGATCGCTCCCTATACAACTCCCTTGTCCATTTGTATCCCCCATCCCTCCCCACTGATCTCCCTCCTGGCACTTATCCTTGTAAGCGGAACAAGTGCTACACATGCCCTTACACTTCCTCCCTTACCACCATTCAGGGCCCCAAACAGTCCTTCCAGGTGAGGCAACACTTCACCTGCGAGTCGACTGGGGTGATATACTGCGTCCGGTGCTCCCGATGTGGACTTTTATATATTGGCGAGACCCGACGCAGACTGGGAGGCCGCTTTGCTGAACATCTACGCTCTGTCCACCAGAGAAAGCAGGATCTCCCAGTGGCCACACATTTTAATTCCACATTCCATTCCCATTCTGACATGTCTATCCACGGCCTCCTCTACTGTAAAGATGAAGCCACACTCAGGTTGGAGGAACAACACCTTATATTCCGTCTGGGTAGCCTCCAACCTGATGGCATGCACATCGACTTCTCTAACTTCCACTAAGGCCCCACCTCCCCCTCGTACCCCATCTGTTACTCATTTTTATGCACACATTCTTTCTCTCACCCTTTTTCTCCCTCTGTCCCTCTGAATATACCTCTTGCCCATCCTCTGGGTCCCCCCCCCTTGTCTTTCTTCCCGGACCTCCTGTCCCATGATCCTCTCATACCCCCTTTTGCCAATCACCTGTCCAGCTCTTGGCTCTATCCCTCCCCCTCCTGTCTTCTCCTATCATTTTGGATCTCCCCCTCTCCCTCCAACTTTCAAATCCCTTACTCACTCTTCCTTCAGTTAGTCCTGACAAAGGGTCTCGGCCTGAAACGTCGACTGCACCTCTTCCTACAGAATGCCTGCTGCATTCACCAGCAACTTTGATGTGTGTTGCTATAAGAGGAGAGGCTGCTTTCTGTGATGCACATATTTGAATGCATCCCTAATATACTAATGTACACCTCTTGCCCTACAGAATATCTTACCAAGCAGAGTTGAGCTTTGTAACATTTTGTGAATGAGACAATAAGCATTCCTAATGACCAAAATCTCACAACAAAGAAATGTAAATGAATTCTATGCTTGATACTTTATCATTTTATTCTGTTTCAAAATTGGGGATTAAGATAGCAAACTGCTGGATATGTACAAAAGAAGTTTATGTATGCCTTTTCTCTGATTATCTTTCTGGTGGGTTAATTGTCTTTTTAGATATTTTCCTGCACTTAATGTTTCCCTGTTTCCCTGTTTCCATCTACCAATTATCTGTCAATAATATTCAATATTAGAGAAAATGCCAGGCTGATTTTTGCATTGATTGCTTATTTAATCTGCTTTATTACAGTCTTTTACAAATCAATAGAAAGGTTAAGTGGTCATTCACATGCCAATCATTATGCAATAAAATGGACCTTGACTTCACTGAACCATATCTAGGAATGTCATGCGATGCACAATTTAAAATGCAGTAATCACTCATCTGGAGAATGCCTTTATAGTGTGCCATTGAACTTAAATATATGGGAGAAATGTTTATATAATGATTTTTATGATTTTGGAATCTCTCTAAGCATATTGCAGTTATTGAAGTTGTTTAGTAATGTAGAAATGTAGGAAGTGCAATGTTTGTATTACAGGAATTGCAAGAGCTAATTTTCAGTACTCCCATAAACCACAATCAGATATCAACCTGATGATTTCATTTAGTGATATCTAAAATGGATATTGATTGAGGGTTAAATACAGAATGGTGATGTATACGTAAAAGAAAATCAAAGTACTGCAGACGTTGGAAACCCAAAATTAAAACAGAAAATGGCAGAAGGACTCAGCAAGTCAGGCGGCGTCCTTGGAATCAGCAACATTTCAGGTCTGAGCCTCCTAATCCAAACTGAAAAATAGTAGTTAGTGTCCAGTGGAGAGAAGGTGGAGGAGGAATGTGTAGAACAGGGAAATATCTCTGATAGTGTGAGCCCCAAAGTCTTAATGTGAACACTTACTGACATGTAAGACGATAAGACTATAAAGTGTAGGCTCAGAATTAGGTCATTTGGCCCATTTTGTCTGCTCCACCATTTCATCATGGCTGATTTATTACCCTTCTCAATTACATTCTCCTTCTTTTTCCCTGTAATCTTTGACACCTTTACTAATCAAGAACTTATCAACCCATAGCTCAGCACTCCACATATTAAATTTCTTTGTCTTTGTAGTGTGCTGTAAATAGTGAGGCTGTGGGACACTCTCAGCAAGTTAAGACCATGCCAATAGAACAAGCAAAACTGAGCCAATACGATGATAGACAGAAAGGATGAATGAGTTACCTAAAGTTGCAGAATGTTATATTGAATTCAGAATGCTGGGAATTTATATGTCCAGAAAATTTTATACCAGCTTCAAATGGACTTTTAATTGTTATCATTTCTCTTGTTGCATTTGTCAAATTGTTAGCCACTTTGTTCACACTTCTTGCTGATTCTCTCTCGTTTGTATTTCCATGCTTTTCATGGTATAACTCTTTGCATATCATTTGTATTCCATTGGCTTTTCAAAGATGCCAGACTAAGACACTGAGCTCAAAGTTTAATCTTGGTGATGGCACAGCAGAACCTGGTTCCTGTTCTCCTAGCTTCCTTGCAAGCACACCCACTTACAGCTGTGTTCGACTACCAATGTTGGTGGGTGGCTGGATTGTACAATGCTCTCCTACTAAGGCACTCCTAGCACAAGCTGTCCCAGAGCTGACTTGAAACTGAACCTGAAGCTTTGTCCCCATAGCTAGGGTATAGATTATCCACTCCGACAGCAATCTGCCCAAGTTTTACTTGCAATGAATTTTCCTATCAAGGTTTTAGGAAAACATGTTGTTTGTATCTCAAACTGGAACTAGGTTGAATAGGCAAAGACTTTATTCCCTGGTGCATAGGAGAATGAGGGGAGATTTGATAGAGGTACACAAAATTATGAGGGGTATAGATAGGGTAAATGCAAGCAGGCTTTTTCCACTGACTTTGGGTGAGACTAGAACTGGAGGTCATGGGTTAAGGGTGGAAGGTGAAAAGTTAAAGGAGAAAGTTATGAGGAACTTCTTCACTCAAAGGATAACGAGAGTTCAGAATGGACTGCCAGCGGAAGTAGTGAGTGCAGGTTTGATTTCAAGATGCAAGTGAAATTTGGATAAGTACCTGTATGAGACGGATATGGAGAGTTATGGTCTGGGTGCAGGTCAACAGGGCTATGCAGAATAATAGTTCAGTATAGACTAGATAGGCCAAAGAGCCTGCCTTTGTGCTGTTGTGTTTTATGACTATCTACTGAGACAAGGAATGCATAGCAAATTCTATGTTGCAGTTGGGACTCCACCAATTTCCTGCTAAAAACTGGTGGAGACCTGACTGCAACATAAGATCTGGAACCTCGGTACCAATGTATGCATCGACCAAAATGGCACCACTACTTCAACCCATTCGACACTGGCCCGGCAGCAGTAAGCACTGAGCTACAAGAGGGGAACTCCAGCTACACTCAGACAGGAGTACTGTCTCTTTTGGCCCTTCACATTTAATGCTGACCAAATCACTTTGTACAAGGTGGGAAGTACACTTTAATGCAATGCTGTTTTCAGCTGCTCAAGCAACTGTAACCTGCATGTTGATCGAAAGTGGGAAGGGACATTGAGACCAACCCAGAGCTCACTATCCAAAAGAGATTCTTTATTTAATTACTAACATCACATGCAAAAATCAACCATGCCAGTGCTTTACTAGTCCAAGCTATGGGAGAAATAGTGTGTATGCATTTACATTATTTTCATCTTTATAAATAATCATAGCTAGTTTATAGAAAAATCAATGAAACATAAGGTATATAATATTACAAGGTCTCCATGCTAGCAGTATCATTCCAGTGAATGACCTGAAAGCATTTATGCCTGTAATAAAAGTGAATGGAATACAACTGAAATGAATCTTAAAACTCCATTCAGCCCCAAATGCCAATGCTAGCTATTTGGCAGGGCCTTTCCACTTTCCTCTGCTTTGTTCAAGCTCAAAAAACTTTGAAAGCTGAAAATATTGTTTACTTGTGGAAAACTAAGGTTGCTGCTTTGATATGTCTTAATAATCCAATAATGTAATTTCTTCGACATTATACAATTTCCTAAGGCAGCCCCTTGGTTGATGACAGGGGTCCATGGGATAAAAAAAGTTTGGGAACTCCTCTCCTAAGGCATTCCAGACAGGATATACAGATCTAGCATTAGATAGCAATGAACGTTTCATTTTTAAGAAATCTTCACAAGGGGGAGATTGTAAGTTAAACACTCAGTGTGGTGTACTTACCCCATTTTGTCTTAGAGCAGCAGGATGGTGTAGCTAGCAAAGCAACAAACTCACAGCTCCTGTGACCTGGGTTCAATCCCAATCTCAGGTGCTGTTCACCGGGAGTTTTCCTGTGACTGTGTGAGTTTCCTTTTGTCCGTTCCCACATCCCAGAGTCTGAGTCAGAGATTTTGGAGTTCAAATCCTACTTACAAGCTTTGAACACATAAATCTAGACTAACATTTCCACATGGTACTGAAGGAGTTCTGCACTGTCAGAGGACCATTTTCTTCATAAAACATAAACCCAAAGTCCCAAAACTCAAAGACTGCATAGTCAAAACATAAAGACATATGAACTGGCTGTTGTCATCTTTCTGCAGCAGTGTCACAGCTTGCCTGAGGCAGAATTCATTAAAAAGGTTTATCTGTCTGGCATTTGTCTATACTTAAGGAGTCCAGTCATTAGAAATCAATGTAAAGAATTGAGACATTCACTGTATGTTTCTATGTACATACCACTGTGGCCACTTTATTAGGTACACCTGCTCGTTAATGCAAATATCTGATCGGCCAATCATGTGGCAACAAATCAATACATAAACGCATGTAGTCATGGTCAAGAGGTTCAGTTGTTGTTCAGAACAAACATCAAAAAGAGAAAGAAATGTGATCTAAGTGACTTTGACTGTGGAATTATTGTTGATGCCAGATGGGGTGATTTGACTATCTCAGAAACTGCTGGTCTCCTGGGATTCTCATGCACAACCGTCTCTAGCGTTTACAGAGAATGACGTGAAAAATAAGAAATCATCCAGTGAGTGGCAGATCTGTGGGCGAAAGCACCTTATTAATGAGAGAGGTCAGAGGAGAATGGCCAGACTGCTTCAAACTCACAGGAAAGCGACAGTAACTCAAATAACCACACGTTACAACAGTGGTGTGCAGAAGAGCATCTCTGAACACACATCATGTCGAATCTAGAGTAGATGGGCTACAGCAGCAGAAGACCATGAACACACACGCAGTGGCCACTTAATTAGGTACAGCAGAGACCTGATAAAGTGGCCACTGAGTATATACGTGATAACTAAATTAATCTGAAACTGATCTCTCTGGATTACTCGGCCATTCAACAGAGCTTGAGAGAAATTGACATGATTGCTCTCCAGAAAACAGAAAATGCAGGAAACACTAAATGTGTCAATCAGCATCTGGGGTAAGAGAAACTGAGAAACAGAGTCTTAGAAAAGTACAACTCAGAAACATGTCTTCAGCCCATCTAGTTTGCACCAAGCCATTTAGACTGCCTGCTCCCATTGACCTGCACCAGAATCATAGCCCTCCATTCCCCTGCTATCATAAACCTATCCAGTCTTCTCTTAATGATCAACTCAGCTCGCATGCACCACTTGCTCTGGCAGCTCATTCCACACTCTCACTACCCTCTGAGTGAAGAAGTTTCCACTTTGTTTCCTTTAAACTTTTCACCTCTCACCCTTACCCCATGACCTCTAGTTGTAGTCCCACCCAATTTCTGAAAAAAGCCTGCTTGCATTTACCCTATTTATACCCTTCATAATTTTGCACACCGCTATCAAATCTCCTCTCAATCTTCTACGTTCCAAGGAATAAAGTCCTAACCTAATCAATCTTTCCTTATAACTCAGGCCTCCAGACCCGGCAACATCCTTGTAAATTTTCTCTGTACTCTTTCAACCTTTCCTGTGCACAGTACTCCAAATTAGTCCTCACTAATCTCCTATACAATTTCAACATATCATCCCAACTCCTCCTCTCAATACATCGATTTATAATGGCCAATGTGCCAAAACCTTTCTTTACGACCCCATCAACATCTGGTCAGAACTGGGAAAGAATATTCAGTGATTCACTATCCAGGGATGCTGTCTGCCCCTCTAAGTGTTTCCAGCATTTTCGGGTTTATTTCAGATTTTCAGCATCTAAATTTATTTGATTGTTTCAGAGTATTCATTCAGCGCCTTACCCCGTTTCAATCAATAAACTGTTCATGCATGCATCGTGATACAGCAGAGTTCCCCGTTACAGTAATTATAAAAGGTGCATGGAAGAACATTTAGCATTTGACTTAAATTCGATTTACAAGGATCCAAAATCGATAGAAGCCCTTTCCTACAACCGGTGCGGGCGACCCGGAGAGAGTTCAGCGACTGAAGAATAAAATAACATGCAAATATCAATCATTACGTTGTGCATTTTAATGGCCCACATCTCCCACAAAAGCCCTTGCCACGACCGCGACGTAACGCTCTATCTGGTTTAATGCCGCAATGAAGGCAGCTCCGCGCGTCGCCGGGTTGGGTCATTGGTCTTGTCGCTGAGCACTGACTGAATGACTTTTCGTTCTTTTCGCGCCGTGGGAGTTCGGATTTTGGAATCTGGCGTCTCTGCGTCTAATCCATCTTTAGAAAGCGCGCTTCGTTTTAAACCAGAGTGATTGCCAGACTGCCCGGCGCGACGCAGTTTCAAATTCGGATTTTATTTACATTAAGCTGAGGTTTGATTTACAGGGACCGAGCATCAGAGAGAATATTGACAGGTGAAATCGTATGTAAACGCGCTTCTAATAGAAGATCATTACTGTGACACCGCGATTAGATCTTACACAGATTTTGGATGGCAAAATACGATAAAAATTGGTCGCAGTTCGACTAATATGCAAGAGTATATCCAACTGTACTTCCTTGTTTTACACCTGACACCTGCCGCTTCAACCTGTTATGAATGCATTCTCCACGTATCTTTTGCCGTTTCTCATAACCTCCCCGTGGGAAATCTGAATAAATACGCCAACTATTTTACCCCGCTGGTAGACTTCTAATCCTCGTCGGACGTTACCACCACCCCCCGCAATCCCCATCCCACCACTCCCGCTGTCTGTTCAAATGACCACTCCTCTCATTAATATAATGATTTTCAGCGGCAGTAGCGCTGGTCAGGCGGGATGCTCCCGCTTGAACTTCAGTCAGGACTCAAAAGCAACCAGCTTCGATTTGAAAAAGACGTCTTAGTGGAGCGGAATGACTTTAACTAACATCGGAGCCTGTTTTATTTGAGAAGTATTCGCTTGGCCACTTCTGGTAAAATAAAGCATATTACAAAATCTCTCTCTCTCTCTCTCTCTCTCTCTCTCTCTCACTCACACACACACACACACACACACACACACACACACACACACACACACACACACACACACACACACACACACACACAGACATTGTGGTCAATGCATTGGGAGGGTCTGTTGATAACTAGTTCCCGGGAAGTAATTAAATTGCCAAGCGAATGGTAGCGAGGAGTCTACAAAGGTCTCCACGTGGTTTGGATGGTAAACAGTCCTAACTCCAAACTGACAGTTCCCACTTGAGTAGTACTGCGGACTGGCCATCAGCGGCTCGTCCCTCGGGCTGCTGCTCGCAGGCTGGTGGAAATAGAAGGGACCCTCGGCGGCACATTTGGGATAGCGAGGTGATGCGCAAGTGGGGTCGCCAAAGGGCGCCTCTGTGGGCAGGGAGGAGATCTCCGCTGGGACCTGGTAGGCTTGACCGTGGTCCGGAATCCTCGGCTCCTCCGCCAGGCGCTGGCACTCGGCGTGGCTGCAGCTCCATCTCTGAGCGCCCGAAGGGGACGAACGCAGAAGCATGGACAGGGTGGAGATCTTATTGATAGCCCTCCTCAGCGTGGCGATCTTGGACAATCTTTTGCCGTTCAGGTCATGCTTCAAGCTGAGTCGCAGGGCGTTGAAGGCTTGGTTATAGTCCAGTATTCGCTTCCTCTCTCTCACGTTGGCAGCAATCCTCCTCGCTTTGGACCGCACGGGTCTGTTGCGCTTCTTGGCTTTGGGTTCTTCTGCCTCGCGTGGGCTGGCGACTGCGGAGCAGAAGGGTTTGGGTTTGCTCCCCTGTTCGCCGGTCGCTTCGCCGTCGTCTGGTGGGTCGTAAATATCATCCCCTTCATCCGAGTAATCCGCCGCTTCCATTGTAGTCTTATTCTTGGTCGCCGGCCTCGGCATGGTTTGGAACAAGGATGATGAACATCCGACCACCTTCAAAGCGACATCAGCCCCTTTTTAAAAACGCTCTCGTGGTAGACCACGTGAGCAGGCTCGTCTTTCAGCACCAGAGGGTTAAAATTCTTTCCCTGCTCACTTCAATCCCATTAGCTCAGTCTTTAACTCTTTGCAGACTGGTTGCTCCCTTCGCGTGCCGAGGAGAAAGCGCCAAGAAGTTTCAAGGCCGAATGATTTCTCCTGCAGTAGCAATCCATGATTCTACAGCCGTGACCTGTTTAGAACACAAGTAAAGAGTGAAACCTTATCGTTCTCAAACATGTAATCTGCCATTCAATCCAAATTGAGATAAAGCAATAAACGTCTGCTGTGTGGGATATATGTGGTTTACGAAAACCAAGAGTGGTACGTAGTGGGCGGGCTGCTTTGATTCACCCTAGAATGGAGATGATCCAGCTATCGCCCTTGTAAATACTTTTTTGAGGGCTCGATATCAAATCACACTGATCCGAAATGTTCATTATTGCTGGCTCAGATATCGAAAGCATTTACTCTGAAACAATTATTGGAACCTACTTTAATTACCTTTACACAGAGACAAGCCAATGCTAGTGTTTGTAATGTTTGGTGGTTTAAAAAAAGAGATATATTGCAGCTCAAACTTAATCCACTAAATTATATCTCAGAATAATCCTGAAGCTCTATTGGCGTCTGCTGGAGCCTGCGCTGATATAAGTAGATATCAAGCCTATTCAGGACGTAACGTGAAGTGTTGGGAGATTCTCAGACATTTGCTGTGAAAAGAGAAACGGAGAGAACGGTCCGGGTCTTATTCTACAGAAAGCTTTTGACCTGTGTAGTATCTCTAACATTTTCTGGTTTTATCTTAGATTTCCAACATCTGAATTTTTTTAATAGAATCATATATAATATTGTAATTTATCACAGTATCCTGGCGTGATATTGTAATACGTTAACACTGCAATAAGTTACTGGATTTGTGTTCATTGCTGTAGTCTATTGTTCCAATATCATCATAGCAGCTGGGAGGTTTAAATTCAAGCAGTAAGTATATCTGGAATTTAAAAACACGAGGTTCATTCAAGTTCCTATGTATATGTGACTCCAGACCCCCGTATGTGGTTGACTCTACCACTCTGGTTAAGGGTAATTAGCCATAGATAATAATTACATGATTCAATAAATTAAAATATTAGAAATCGAATCAAATGAACTTCCCCGGTGTTCCTATTAACGTGATCAAAACATGTTTCGATAATATGTAGGACTGGCATTAATTGCTATTATGAGAGTACATACTTTTGATTTACAATAACAATTCAAACCTTAAAAAATGTCTTTGAAAGCTTGTTTATCAATGTATTAGTGTATATTAGTGTAAATCCTTTTGGTGTCTCTACATCATGCCAATAGTTCTACGGTAATTTGTGTTCATTCAGAAATGTTTCTGAAATGAAGTGGAACAATGCAAGGCATCACCTCATTTCACTTAGTTCCAGTGGCAAATGAACCCTTGCATCTGGGATGCGTTTCTATTTATGTTTTGAATCAGTTGTGGCGTGAAGCCATCAGGAGTGCATTGATGCATCGGCTGCTTTTCATATTCTCCAGCAGAGGGCGCTGGACATGATGTTGCCGGTTATTCTTCAGCCTCTTTCGCTCAGACCAACATGAATGACCAATTCATCGTCCAGTTCGATGTCATTCACAGTGGTCTGTGTTTTATTTTCCTGGCCCACGTTTTACACGTAGTCCGTTAAGCGCGAGAATTGAGTGTCATTTCAGTCAAGAATGTAGTACAATCTGATAAATCATGCCAATGTAATCAGAAATGTGGGAAAATTCTCAGGTGTAAGAGAGAATGAGAGAGATTCAGGTCATTTTATAGGATGGTAACATCTTTCACCACAGCTGCTGCCTGATCAGCTGTGTATCGGTTTGTATACACATTATAAAGCCATGATTTCAGAACCAGAATCAGTTTTATTATTACTGACATATGTTGTGAAATATGTTGTTTTACAGTAACAGTACAGTGCTATACATAAACAATTACTGTAAGTTGCAATAAGAAATATATTTTTAAAAAGTACAAGAATAGAGCAAATAGTGAAGTTCATGGGTTTAGGGACTGTTCAGAATTCTGATGGCAAAGGGGAAGAAGTGGCTCCTAAAAAATGCTGAATGTGCGTCTTCAGGCTCCTGTACCTCCTCCCTGATGGTAGAAGTTAGAAGAGGACATGTCCTGGATGAGTGAAGGTCCTTAATGATGGATGACGCTTCTTGAGGCACCGCCCCTTTGAAGCTGTCCTTGGTGGTGAGGAGGCGAGTGCTAGTGATGGAGCTGACTGAGTCTGGATGACTTTTTATCAACCCTGATTGGAGGCATTTTGATATTGGAGACTTTCTGGTATTGGAGGCATCCTGGCATCGGAGGCATCCTGGCATCGGAGGCATCCTGGTATCGGAGGCATCCTGGTACAGAGGCATTCTGGTATTTTATTGGAGGCATTCTGGTGCACCTCCTCTGTGCTACTGGCAAAGCCTGGGAAGCTCTGCAAGAGATATTTTAATAAAAATAAAAAATGTTGGCTATATTCTGCATATAAGACCATACGACCATAACATAGGGGAGCAGAAGTAGGCCATTCAGCCCATCGAGTCTGCTCTGCCATTCAACATGGGCTGATCCAATTCTTCCAGTCATCCCCACTTCCCTGCCTTCTCCCCATACCCTTGATGCCCTGGCTAATCAAGAACCTATCTATCTCTGCCTATCTCACCCAATGACTTGGCCTCCAAAGCCACTCGTAGCTATAAATTCCACAGATTTACCACCCTCTGACTAAAGTAATTTCTCCACATCTCTGTTCTAAATGGACGTCTTTCAATACTGAAGTTGTGCCCTCTTGTCCTAGACTCCCTACCACGGGAAGTAACTTTTCCATATCTAATCCGTTCAGGCCTTTTAACATTCGGAATGTTTCTATAAGATCTCCTCTCATTCTCCTGAACTCCAGGGAATACAGCCCAAGAGCTACCAGACCTTCCTCATATAGTAACCCTTTCATTCCTGGAATCATTCTCGTGAATCTTCTCCAAACCCTCTCCAATGTCAGTATATCCTTTCTAAAATAAGGAACTCAAAACTGCACACAATACTCCAAGTGTGGTCTCACGAGTGCCTTATAGAGCCTCAACATCACATCCCTGCTCTCATATTCTATACCTCTAGAAATGAATGCCAACATCGCATTCACCCTCTTGACCACCAACTCAACCTGAAGGTTAACCTTTAGGGTATCCTGCGCAAGGACTCTCACGTCCCTTTGCATCTCTGCGTTTTGAATTCTCTCTCCATCTAAATAATAGTCTGCCCGTTTATTTCTTCCACCAAAGTGCATGATGAAACACTTTCCAACATTGTATTTCATTTGCCACTTCTTTGCCCATTCCCCTAAACTATCTAAGTCTCTTTGCAGGCGCTCTGTTTCCTCAACATTACCCGCTCTTCCACTTATCTTTATATCATCAGCAAATTTAGCCACAAATCCATTAATCCTATAGTCCAAATCATTGACATATATCATAAAAAGCAGCAGTCCCAACACCGACCCCTGTGGAACTCCACTGGTAACTGGTAGCCAGCTGGAACAGGAACCCTTTATTCCCACTCTCTGTTTTCTGCTGATCAGCCAATGCTCCACCCATGCTAGTAACTGCCTTGTAATTCCATGGGCTCTTATCTTCCTGAGCAGTCTCATGTGCGGCACCTTATCAAAGGCCTTCTGAAAATCCAAGTACAGCACATCTACTGCATCTCCTTTGTCGACCCTGCTTGTAATTTCCTCAAAAAATTGCAGTAGGTTAGTCAGGCAGGATTTTCCTTTCAGGAAACCATGCTGGATTTGGCCTACCATGTCATGTGCCTCCAGATATTTTAATCTCATCCCAAACAATCAATTCCAACAACTTCCCAACCACTGATGTCAGGCTAACAGGTCTATAGTTTCCTTTCTGCTGCCTCCCACCCTTCTTAAACAGCGGAGTAACATTTGCAATTTTCCAATCATCCGGTAAAATGCCAGAATCTATCGATTCTTGAAAGAGAATCTGATTCGGCGAGAGAAGCTGATTTAGCACTTCCGATGGAATACCCATTGTCAGGGAGATGTTTGTGCACCCTCTCTGTGGTACACATGAGTTTCCTCCAGGTGCTCTGGTTTCCTCCCACAGTCCGGAGACATGCTGGTTCGTAGGTGAATTGATCATTGTAAATTGTCCTGCAATTAGGTGACGATTATATAGGTGGGCTGCAGGGGCAGAAGGGCCTGTTCCATGCTAGAAATAAAAACATCAACAACAAAAAGTGGGTAGTGGAGAAAAGGGGAGAATGAGAGAGCTGGAGCTTCCGGTGGGTGGAACTGTGGTGGCACGTGCATAAGCTATAAAGCTCAAAGTTCAAGGGTAAATTTATTATCAAGTTACACACTTCACCGTACACAGCCCTGAGATTTGTTTTCCTGCAGGCATACGCAGTAACTCCAACAACCATAATAGAATCAATCAAAGACAAAAACCAACCAGGTGGACAAACAACCAATGTGCAAAAGACAGCAAACTGTGCAAATACAGAACAAATAAAGAAATAATAATTATAAATAAATAAGCAATAAATATCAAGAACATGAGATGAAGAGTCCTTTAAACGGGGTCCATAGGTGTTGGGAACAAATCAGTGATGGGGCAAGTGAAGTTACCCCCACTGGTTCAAGAGCCTGATGGTTGAGGGGTGACCTGCGACAGCGCTCTGTGTAGATGTCCTCAATGGTGGGAAGGGCTTTACCCATAAATGCACTGGGCTGTATCCATCATTTTTGTAGGATTTGCCATTCAAGAGCATTGGTGTTTCCATACCAGGCTGTGATACAACCAGTCAATATATTCTCCATCACACATCTGTAGAGGTTTGGCAAAGTTTTAGGTGTTATACTGAACCTTTGTAAACTTCTAAGGAAGCAGAGGCGCTGCCGTGCTTTCTTCATAATTGCGCTTGTGTGTTGTGCCCACGACAGGTCCTCTAACATGGTAACAGCAAGGAATTTAAAGGTGCTGGCCCTCTCCACCTCTGATCCCCCAATGGGGACTTGCTCATGGACCTCCGGTTTCCTCCTCCTGAAGTCAATAATCAGTTCCTTGGTCTTGTTGGCATTGAGAGGGAGGGTTTCTTGTTATCGCACCCCCACTCAGATTTTCGATCTCCCTCCTATATGTTGATTTGTCACCGCCTTTGATTTGGCCAGTGACAGTGGTGTTGTCAGCAATCTTAAATACGGCATTGGAGCTGTCCATACCACAGTCATGAGTGTAAAGCCAGTAGAGCGAGGGGCTGAGCACACAACCTGTGCTGATGGAAATTGTGCGGAAGATGTTGTCAAACCAAACTGACTGGGGTCTGTGAGTGAGGATGTTGAGGATCCAAATGCACAAGGGGCTACTGAGGCCAAGGTCTTGAAGCTTATTGATTAATTTTGAGGGAGGATAGTATTGAATGCCTAGCTGTAGTCAATGATGAACATAATAACGTATGCATCTTTGCTGCCCAGATGTTCCAGGGTTGAGTGAAGAGCGAATGAGATGGCATCTGCTGTGGACCTGTTGCTCCAGTAGGCAAATTGGAGGGGATTAAAGTTGCTTCTCAGGCAGGAGTTGAAATGATTTATCACCAGCCTCTCAAAGCACTTCCTCACAGTGGATGCAAGTGCTACTAGATGATAGTCATTGAGGCAGGTTACTACGTTCTTCTTAGGTGCTGATATAATTGAAGCCTGCCGAAGCGAGAGGTTAAAAATTCCAGTGAGCACTCCAGTGATCAGTATGGTGCTTGGCCTGGTTCATTCTCCTGAAGGATGCTCTCACGTCGGTCTCAAAGACTGAAATCACAGGGTCATTCAGGGCTATGGGAGTTTGTGAAGGTTCCTCCATGTTTTGGTGGTCGAAGGGAGCAGAGAAGGCATTGAGCTCATCCGAGAGCAAAGACCTGTTTGCACCTATAGGTCGCTTGGTTTCACTTTGTAAGAGGTAATAGCACTACCACAGCTGTTGAGCATCCTTCATTGATTCAAATTTAGTCTGGAATTGCCACTTCACACATGAGAGGGCTTTTCGGAGATCATGCCTGGACCTCTTGTAACTTATTTGGTTGGCAGACCTGAATGCTACTTATCTGGTCAGTGAGTGAATGGGAGAGAGAGCAAGAACCCAGACAAAGGAACATAGGAGTTGTGAAGTGCGGAGCAGGAAAACATGCCTGGCAGGTTCTCTACTCAGAGGAGAGAAAAAGGGAAAGGAGGCAAACAAACAGATCCAATATTGCAGATGGATGTCTGATTCAGACTGAAATCAAATCACCTGAAGTTGTAGGATTCATTGTTGAGTGCAGAAGGCTTTGGAGGGTGCCTGGATGGAAGATAAAGGGTAGTTCCTCAGGACTTCTTTGGGTATCATTGCAACAGAGCAGGAGACTATGGATTGACAGATCAGAGTGAGAATTGGGTGGAAAATTCAAAGCTTCAAAGGTACATTTATTATCAAAGCATGTATCTATATACAACACTGAAACATGTAATTCTCCAGATAGCCAAAAAAAAACAAAGAAAGAACTTGAAAGTCATTCAGAGAGAAACAGCAAACCCATCCCCACTCAAGATGGAAATGAATGGCACCCCCAAAATCCCCCTCCCCCTGCACAAAATGGAACAGGAACATCAACTCCCAAAAAAAAACCCCCCTCGTACAAAAAAACTAACAGAACACAAACAGACCAACAATGTGTATCCTTAATTCTGTCCTGAGTTCCTACAACCTTAGTTTAATAAATTTTAATTAGTTAGGCATCTGAGTGCAAGCAGAGGAGAGATAGATGACAAGACACTAGGAAACAAAGAGGATGATGGGAGTGCTGAACCTTGCCAATGTTCCATCAAGAGTTCAAAAGGATTATTGGAGTGTTGCTGACACCAGAGACTCTGCAGGTGCTGGAAATCTTGAGCAACGCACACAAAGTGCTGGAGGAACTCAGCAGGTCAGGCAGTATCTACGGAGGGAGATGAACAGTCGATGATTGGGACTGAGACCCTTCACTGAGTCTCAGCTTGAAACATTGGCTACTCATTTCCCTCCATAGATGTGTGTGGCATTGGGATGGTGGTGTTGTATTCTTGGCACCAACTTACAACTGCACTTAAAACATGAGTTCTTCCTACAATATGTACTACCGGCTGAAATTATGCTTCCCTATTGATTCGCAAATGGACACAAAATACTGGTTATCATTAAATTATGGAATGATTTGACATGGGAGATTGGAGTTTCTATTTGAACTATCAAATTAGTTCCATTCTCTTGCTGCTTCTTCATAACTGGGTACTTTTCCCCTTTGAGTATTGATCCAATTCTGTTTAGAACAGGGGTTCCCAAACTGGGGTCCACAGACCCCTTGCTTAGTAATATTGGTCCATGGCATAAAAGAGGTTGGGAACACCCCTGGTTTAGAAAGTGCTTCCAGGAAGTTGTGAGGTTGTAGTTCCATTTAATATATTGGTAAATATCTGAATATTAACTCAACTTGCATCTCTCATCCACGTGCTAGCTTAGGTTTTGCTCGATTATGCTTGTTTAAAAATAAGTTCCTATCTCGATTTTGACAGAAACACACACAAAATGCTGGACGTAATCAGCAAGTCAGCCAGTTTCTAGAGAGGAAATAAACAGCCGATGTTTCAGACTGAGACTGGAGAGGAAGGGCGACGAAGCCAGGGTAAGAAGGTGGGGAGGAAGGTGAAGTACAAGCTGGCAAGCGGGAGGTAGAACCAGGTGAGGGAGAAGGTGGATGGGTGGTGGAGGTGGGATGAAACAGTAAGTTGGGGGGGGAGAGGTGAAGAAATAAAGGGCTAAAGAAGGAACCTAATGGGAAGGACAGCAGGCCAGGGAAGAAAGGGAAGGAGGAGGGGAACCAGAGGGAGATGGTGGGCAGGTGAGGAGAAGATAAGGGGTGAGAGGGTAACTGGAAAGAGGAATTGAAACAGAGAGAAGGAGTGAGAGGAGAAAGCACCATAAGTTAGAGAAATTAATGTTTATGCCATCACCTTGGAGGGTATACAAATAGAATACGAGGTGCTGCTCCACCAACCTGAGATTGGCCACATCATAGCTGCTGAGGAAACCATAGACCAACATGTTGGAATGGGAATGGGAAATCAAACTTGAAATGGGTGGCTACTTGGAGATCCTACCTTTTGTGCAGGATGGAGGCGAAGGTGCTTGACTGTATCAACTTTCCTGTATTGGGAGGTACTGTGGTACAAAGTTTGAGAGCTGCTGTGTATGTATCACTGCTAGAGCAACAAAGAAACAGAACCAATACTATTTCTGCAAAATCCAACAGGATATGTGATATGTGATTCAACATGGGTGATCATTTCCAGACCAACATTCCCAGCACTGAAGGCCTAAAATACCCCTTGTCATCTGCTACGTGAAGGCCTACCCACATGACTCCATGGTAGTGTAGCGGTTAGCACAACGCTATTACAGTCCAGGGCGTGGGAGTTCAACCCCGGCGTCCTCTGTAAGGAGTCTCTTTATGTCCTCTCCATGGAATGCATGAGTTTTCTCTGGATGCTCCACAGTTTCTTCCCACAGTCCAAAGACCTACTGTGCAGGTTAATTATTCACTGTAAATTGTCCTGTGATTAAGTTACGGTTAGATCAAAGTTGTCAGGGTTTGCTGGGCAGTGTGGCTGGAAGGGCTGAGAGGGTCAATTCTGCACTGTACTGCTAAATAAATAGATAGATAGATAAATAAATGAATGAATGAATGAATGAATGGATGAATGATAGAAAGAATGATTCCCTGTTTTAACTAGCAGATCCAGGTCAAACTCTATCAGAGGTAACTGTGCTTGTACGTCCACCAGAGAAAGCAGGATCTCCCAGTGGCCACACATTTTAATTCCACGTCCCATTCCCATTCTGATATGTCTATCCATGGCCTCCTCTACTATAAAGATGAAGCCACACTCAGGTTGGAGGAACAACACCTCATATTCCGTCTGGGTAGCCTCCAACCTGATGGCATGAACATTGACTTCTCTAACTTCCGCTAATGCCCCACCTCCCCCTCGTACCCCATCCGTTATTTATTTATATACACACATTCTTTTTCTCTCTTTCCTTTTTCTCCCTCTGTCCCTCTGACTATACCCCTTGCCCATCCTCTGGGTTTTCCCCCCCTCCCCCTTTTCCTTCTCCCTGGGCCTCCTGTCCCATGATCCTCTCATATCCCTTTTGCCAATCACCTGTCCAGCTCTTGGCTCCATCCCTCCCCCTCCTGTCTTCTCCTATCATTTTGGATCTCCCCCTCCCCCTCCCACTTTCAAATCGCTTACTAATTCTTCCTTCAGTTAGTCCTGACGAAGGGTCCCGGCCTGATACGTCGACTGTACCTCTTCCTAGAGATGCTGCCTGGCCTGCTGCATTCACCAGCAACTTTGATGTGTGTTGCTTGAAATTCCAGCATCTGCAGATTTCCTTGTGCTTGGGTTTTCAAATCACTATTCATTAGTTTGGGAGAGGTGAAACACTGTGATCAATAACTTCCCATTCGACAGTGAGTGGGAAGAGATCATGTTGTATGGAATTATCTGTTCTCCGTTATACATTTCCCTTTTCTTGCTACTACCATCAGGGTAGGAGGTTCAGAGACCTTCGGTCTCACAACACCAGGTTTGGGAACAGCCATCAGACTTTTGAACTGGTGTGGAGAATTTCATTCACCAGTACTCTGGACTGCTTCTATGACCTACAGGCTTACTTTCAAAGACTCTTTACAGCTCATGCTCTCAGTATTATGATTATTTACACACTTTTGTCTTCTTTTGCACATTGATTATTTGTCAGTCTTTGTTTATGTATATTCATAATATTCTATTGTATTTCTTTGTTCCTGTAAATGCCTGGTACAAAACAAATCTCAAGCTTGTATATGGAACTGTGATAATAAATTTACCTTGAACTTTGAACATTTCCTACGTCTGAAGTTGAAATTGCCTGGTGAATGGAACTGAAGTTATAAACCCCTTATCTGACAAAAAATATGAAGAGTTGAAATATTATCAGCTTTTTTTCTGACCCATGTTTGCGAAATCCCTCCATAAAGTCACAGGAAAATGCTTTCACACACTTAAAACAAAAAAAATCAGCTTGGTGCAAGAATTTAAAATTTGCTGCAGTCACCATTTTTGTAACGTTGGTAGCAGACTGGCCCTTGTTTGGCCAGCTGGCACTTGGGTAAGTTCTTTTTCCAAACCAGGAACACTTTTGTTTAAATCTGATGGTTAATTTACTTGATATTCTTCAATTTGCCATTAACGGCACCACACTCGAATGAGAGAACTAGGCAAATGGCACTTCCCTACCTGAGAAAGTTAATGTTGGTTCAGCAAGCACTATAACTCACTAAGCTTTCAAGCATCAGATTTTGTGTCATAGGGTTTAAAGCTACTTGATTCAATACTGCCTTGCTAAAAGTACCTCTCAAACGCAACTATTAATACTGTAATCAACGTGCCCTGAACTCTAATATCACTGTGACTCATCAAAACTCAATGCTCTTTTTGCCAACCTAACTAACCCTTAGCAACATTAAACTAAGAAGTTACATGGGACATGATAGGGAGATTGCACAATAGCCTGTGAATGATATACTGATCATATTTTGTTTTCGATCCTTGTGGGCTGTCAGAGCCACTTAAGTTTTTTACATTAGTGGAGATATCTCAACTTAATATTAAACACAATGGTTCTATTCTACTCCACAAAAGTACATCTTGGAACATACAAATTACTGAACAAATAGATTGAAGCCAAATAAAATAGCTTATATCTGACAAATTGCCATCTTTTCCAATCAGTTTAATTCTTGTGGTGGTTTAAATCTTTAAAAAATTATCTGAAGTGTAGATTTCTCCATCGGTGCAATTAGTGTCAGCCTATTTGTCTATCACTCCAACACTTCATGAGTCTCCTTTGAACTTAACTCATTTACGTGCCTGTGGTATAACATGCCAATAAATAACAGGAAAGAGCCCCCGAGCCATGGAAGGTTGTGGACAGCACTTCAAAGGTTGGAAAAATTCTCCAGAGAAAAAATATTTTACAATTAGCACCTGCAATGACTGCTAACTTTACCCCTCACCCTTGAATTACATTGCTGGCTTCTCACTTGTCTTTTAACGGAACCGTTTGCCTAAATTAATAGATTACCAATGCAGGCAAATAAAAGGCAAGTTTTGTGTGATTTACTGTAAGGTGGATTCCTGGGAAAAGGTGCCACTTATCTCTTTATGAGCTATCATTTTGTTTTTGAGTCGGCAATTTTTCTTTTGCTTTTTCTCTCTCTTCCACTGTATTGTGCAATTTACAGTGTGATTATCTGTTACCGTGAATAACACCATGCGTGGGATTAACCCTGTGAGAACCGTCCACAGCAGTCTGCCCTGATAAAATACGACCAGGTCACCCAGTGACTACCAGTCAAATACCATGAACATGACTGATTGATTGATTGATTGAGGTACAGCACAGAAGAGGCCCTTCTGGCCTTTCAAGTTCTGCGAATTTAACCCTAGCCGAGTCACGGGACAATTTGCAATGACCAATTAACCTACTAACTGGTACATATTTGGACTGTGGGAGGAAACTCGAGCACCTGGAGGAAATCCACACGGTCATGGGGAGTACGTACAAACTCCTTACAGGCAGCGTTGGGAATTGAACCCGGGTCGCTGGTACTATAAAGTGTTGTGCTAACCACTATGCTACCATACTGTCCCGATGTTCTTACAATTTTTGCCAGAAGACTGAATGTTCTCTTTATTCCGTGTTTTTTTCCATAGGAATTATTTAATGTTTTAAAATTACAATAATGAAGCAAAAGGGACTTTTCCAAACTCTAGTTCTTGAGGAGGGTTTGATGGCTCTGGGCTTGTACTTGCTGGAGTTTTGAAGAACGAGAGTGGGTCTCATTGGAATCTATAGAATATTGAAAGGCCAAAATTGAGTGGATGTGGAGAGGATGTTTCCTGTTCTGGTGGAGGCACAGCCTCAGAATACAAGAACATCCCTTTAGAACAGAAATGAGGAGGAATTTCTTTATCCAGAGGGTGGTGAATCTGTGGCACACTGCCACAGATGGATGTGGAGGACGAGTCATTGGATATATTTAAAGCAGAGGTTGATAAGTTCTTGATTAGAAAGGGTGTCAAATGTTACAGGGAGAAGGCAGAAGAATAGGGTTGAGAGTCTTAATACATCAGCCATGGTGGAATGTCGGAGCTGACTTGATGGGCTGAATGGCCTAATTCTGCATGTCAAACAAGAGGCATACATCATTAAGGACCCCTATCACTCAGAGCATGCCCTCTTCTCATTGCTACCTCCAAGGAGAAGGTACAGGACACACTCAAAGTTTTAGCAACAGATTCTTCCCCTCCAGCATCAGACTTCTGAACAAGCAATGAACTAAGCCATGAACACAACTCAAACACGAGGAAATCTGCAGATGCTGGAATTTCAAGCAACACACATAAAAGTTGCTGGTGAACGCAGCAGGCCAGGCAGCATCTCTAGGAAGAGGTACAGTCGATGTTTTGGGCCGAGACCCTTCGTCAGGACACAACTCACTACCTTCATATGCTCTATATTTCAAATACCCAAAGAATAAAATAATGTATGATTGTATGTATACACACACACACACACACATAAATGTATTTTTGTGTATTGCACTGTACCACTACCACAAAACAACAAATTTCACAACACTGTCAGTGATATTAAACCTGATTCTGATTTTGATTCCTCCAGTGAGAGGGATGGTAGAAACGCAAACCTGTGACCTGGCAAACAGAGCAATTTAAAAATAAAGAGAGCAAAACTTCATTTTTTTTCTTAATTCTATGTGACTGTTCTTTGAGTATTTGCAATATTATACCCTGTAACTAAGGACTACACCTTTCTTTTGGCCTTTCCTGAACAGGAGCAACAACATTATTGCTAACTTGTGTCATCATGGGAAGTAAGCCAGATTTAGTCACTTTATGTTTGGTCAAATCCCACCTGCCTTTTGTGGGTTATTTCATTTATCTGAGTCTGTGACTAATTCTACCTCTAAAGGAAATAGCAAAGATTATTTAAAAAAACATGTCAACAAAATAACATCTCCTGTGCCGAGCTGACTAATCGCGTGGGAGGTGACGGTTGGGGCACTAAAACTGGTCTTTGCACTCGTGAATTAGTGAAGGAAATACTGTCCAATTGACCTGCTTGAACCATGCTTCACTTTTATACCTCCTGTAACCAACCCCTTGATTCACACTATTTAGGGCCACACGTAAATCTCGGTTTCTTATCTGAAACCAAGTTGCTGTATTGTCCCAGGGTTGAAAATTTAATTCCTCAATATAACAAAGAAGAGTAGTGAAACGATTAGAAAGTATAAGAGGAAGGAGAAAATAATGTACCTGTTGATGAAGGGAAAACCTCTGTGTACCCTTGCCAACTCTTTGACATTATATGGTAAATTTATCAAAGCATGCTTATTTGGTGAGTGAGCATCTCTTCCCCCTAAAACATTTAAAAGGTGCCATTCCACTGAGAAACACATTTATTTATAAACTTGCTAGAATGAATAGCATCAGAGGAAATTTTAACCCAAAACCAGCCTCCTCTCCATAGTCCTTGTTTACACTTCCTACTGTCTTGAGAAAGGAGCTAACATAATCAAAGACCCCTCCCACCCCAGACATTTTCTCTTCTCTCCCCTTCCATTGGGCAGAAGAACTTGTAGAACCAGGTTCAAGGACAGACTCTTTCCCGCTGTTATAAGCCCTTGAACAGATCCCTTGCATGATAAAAATCAACTCTTGACCTCACAATCTACATCATCATGGCCCTTGGACCTTGCTTTCTACAGTACCTACACTGCATTTTCCCTGTAACTAACTGCAACACTATGTTCCGTATTTTATTATATTTTTCCCTTTGTACTACTTCAAAGTACTTATGATTTGAAATTATTTGTATGGATGGCATGCAAAACAATTTTCTCTGTACTTGTGACCATAATAGGCCAATTAGCAATTACCAAATTAAACAGGTTTTCTCTAATGCATACCAATAGTTCCAAGATTGAAACATTGAAAGAAAAGATAGTGTAAAACAATTGAATGTTCCTTCCTCGCAGAGATATCTCATCCGCACTAAAAAGATCCCTTGTATAACATCGTATGAAAAGAATAAACTGTAATCCTGAAACTATACCTGTAGGAGAATGACCTGTGCATTTGAAATTACAACCCAATTAGCATGATTTTACAGGCCAAGGAGACAATTATTGTATAATGCAAACGCAATATTTTTTTTAAAAATCCGTGTGTTACCTTCATCTCAGCTCTGCACTCAGTGATTAAATTCAACTTTTTGTATCTCTTACATAATCTTCAGCATGGAAGAAAGAATAAAAAAGCAAATTATTATTTAAATCCAGTGCAAGGAAATCTGGAGGTCCTAGTGCTTGAAGTATCAGAGCCAGCAATGAAGGTGCAACAAGTAATTGATAAGGCTAATGGAACAATGACCTTTATTGCAAGAGTTCTAAAATACAGGGGTTGGTGAAACCACATTTGGAGTACTGTACATAGTTTTGCAAAGGGTGTTTACATTGGAAGAAATGCAGAGAAGATCCACTTTGTGAATTCGTGGGATGAAAAGCTTGATGTATGAATAAAGGACAAACAGGTTGGGCCTGCATCGACTGGAACCTTCTTCTTAAAGAGTTTCCAGAGATTGAGGATAATTTGTTGTATTTTGGATTTAAGGATCCTGAAGTGACTAATGAGGTCAAAGAGGAAACCGTTAACTCCTCCACAGATACATGGGCTGCCTGACGATCCAGTAAGTGGATAGCTTGTGCTCCATCTTCTGCTAAAAGAGAACTTCTTTATACTCCTGACTTAAGGATCCCTGTAACACTCTGAATGCTCCTTCTCCATTTCAAGTGGCCATGGGCCAGTGGCTCCTATAGAGCACATTTTTTCAAGGGGATGTCAAAGCACATCCATCAATCGTTTCCTTTGAATGTCTGGTAATCTCTTCCCTTGACAGAGCTTGCAATGGAGTTTCTGTTTAGGAATTTATTATCAAACATGCAAGCAATGTGGCCAGACCAATATAAAGAACTGAGTGCAGTTGGGACCTTGGTAAGGCCATTAGACATTAGGAGCAGAATTAGGCCACTCGGCCCCTCGAGCCTGCTGTGCCGTTCCATTATGGCTAATTTATTATCCCTCTCAATCCCATTCTCTTGGCTTCTCCCCGTAACGTTTGACACTCTTACTAATCAAGAAGTTATTAAATGCAGTCTTAAATGTTTATTTATTTATTTAGAGATAGAGCACGAAGTAGGCACTTCCAGCCCTTCGTGCTAGACTGCCCTGCAGTCCTCAACAACCTCAGTTTAACCCTAACCTAATCAAGGGACAATTTACAATGACCAGTTAATTTACCCAGTATTTCTCTGAACAGCAGGAGGAAACTGGAGGACCCGGAGAAAACCCATGCACTCCACGGGGAGGACGTAGAGAGATTCCTGACAGCAGACACCAGGACCGAACTCTAAACTCTGATGCCCCTAGCTGTAATAGTGTTGCCATAACTACTACCATAGTGCCCCAAATATACCCAATGACTTGGCCTCCATAGCTGTCTGTAGCAATAAATTCCACAGATTACTACCCTTTGGCTAAAGAAATTATGTTTTAAGGGGATGTCCTTGTATTCTGAGCTTTCCCCTGTGATCCTAGACTCCCCCACTGTTGGAAACATCCTCTCTATGTCCAATCTATCTAGGCCTTTCAACATTCGGTAGGTTTCAATCAGATTGTGCAGACCCACAGACATGAAATGCTCCTCATATGGTATTTAATTTGTGGGATCATTCTCGTGTATCTCCTCTGGACCCTCTCCAATGCCAGTACGCCAGTGCACAGGGTTTGTGGGATCATTCTCGTGTATCTCCTCTGGACCCTCTCCAATGCCAGTACGCCAGTGCACAGGGTTTGTGGGATCATTCTCTTGTATCTCCTCTGGACCCTCTCCAATGCCAGTACGCCAGTGCACAGGGTTTGTGGGATCATTCTCGTGTATCTCCTCTGGACCCTCTCCAATGCCAGTACGCCAGTGCACAGGGTTTGTGGGATCATTCTCGTGTATCTGCTCTGGACCCTCTCCAATGCCAGTACGCCAGTGCACAGGGTTTGTGGGATCATTCTCGTGTATCTGCTCTGGACCCTCTCCAATGCCAGTACGCCAGTGCACAGGGTTTGTGGGATCATTCTCGTGTATCTGCTCTGGACCCTCTCCAATGCCAGTACGCCAGTGCACAGGGTTTGTGGGATCATTCTCGTGTATCTCCTCTGGACCCTCTCCAATGCCAGTACGCCAGTGCACAGGGTTTGTGAGATCATTCTCGTGTATCTCCTCTGGACCCTCTCCAATGCCAGTACGCCAGTGCACAGGGTTGGAAAAAGCTGCAGAGGGTCGCAAACTCATTCTGTTCCATCACGGCAACTAGCCTCCCTAGCATTGAGAACATCTTCAAAAGACAATGCCTCAAAAAGGCAATGCTTCGTTAAGGACCCCCATTGCCCAGGATATGTTCTCTTCTTATTACTACCATCAGGGAGGAGGTACAGGAGCCTGTACACACACTCAATGTTTTAGGTACAGCCACTTCCCCTCCACAAACAGGTTTCAGAACGGACAATGAACTAACCCATGAACACTACCTCACTATTTTCGCTCTTTTTTTGCACTAATTATTTGATTTAACTAAACTTTTTAATATACTGTATATATTTCTTATTTTTATGGTTTGTACCGTACTACTGTTGCAAAACCACAAATTTCATGACATTTGTTACTGTTATTAAACCTGGTTCTGACACCGGTATAGAGGTTTGGATAGACAACTCATGCTATCTTGAGTACATTTTAGCAAGCCCGCCTTGTTTTTACAAGTTTTCATCCGTTTGTCATTGTGTCTCAAGTATCTATGTGTCAATATTTCATCCCAGAGTCATTAGATCTCACCCAGGATAGCACAGTCACTAGATCTTCAGCAAAGTAAACAATACTGGAGGCAAGCCATCATGTTGGGATACTATCTCTCAGATCAAACTCTAAATCATGACCCTGACTCTCCTCTCCAGTTGGCGTTAAAGACTTCATGGCTCTTCAAAGGTAACCGGCAGAATTCTTCCTGATCAGCTAGCCATCAATTATCCCTCCACCAGCACTATTAAAAACAGATTATCTACTCATTTATCTCATTGCAGAATTCAAATTAGTCCAGAGTTTCCATGTTTGCAGCAGTTAACGGCATTTCCAAAGTACTTCATTGGCTGTGAAGTGCTTTGGGTCGTGCGGTTGTCATGTAAAATGCAGTTAAAAACAAAGGACAACACATAAGGTGTGCAGAAACAGAAACAATGCATTTTGCCTTGAAGCCATTAGAGACATAACAAATGAAAACTCACATGCATAGTTTACTCGGGAAATTAACCTATATACAGTGGTATGCAAAAGATTGGGCACCCCAGTCAAAATTTCTGTTACTGTGAATAACTAAGTGAGTAAAAGATGAACTGATTTCCAAAAGGCATAAAGTTAAAGATGACACATTTCTTTAATATTTTAAGCAAGAAAACTTATTTTATTTCCATCCTTCACAGTTTCAAAATAACAAAAAAGGAAAAGGGCCCGAAGCAAAAGTTTATGCACCCTGCACGGTCAGTACTTAGTAACACCCCCTTTGGCAAGTATCGCAAACACTTTTTGTAGCCAGCTAAGAGTCTTTCATTTCTTGTTTGGGGGATTTTTGCCCATTTTTCCTTGCAAAAGGCTTCTAGTTCTGTGAGATTCTTGGGCTATCTTGCATGTACTGCTCTTTTGAGGTCTATCCACAGATTCTCGATGATGTTTAGGTCAGGGGACTGTGAGGGCCATGGCAAACCCATCAGCTTGCGCCTCTTGAGGTAGTCCATTGTGGATTTTGAGGTGTGTTTAGGTTCATTATCCTGTTGTAGAATCCATCCTCTTTTCATCTTCGACTTTTTTACAGACGGTGTGATGTTTGCTTCCAGAATTTGCTGGTATTTAATTGAATTCATTCTTTCCTCTACCAGCAAATTTTCCCTGTGCCACTGGCTGCAACACAAGCCCAAAGCATGTCCATCCCCATGCTTAACAGTTGGAGAGGTGTTCTTTTCATGAAATTCTGCACCCTTTTTTCTCCAAACATATCTTTGCTCATTGCAGCCAAAAAGTTCTAATCAAAAGGTTCAAAGGAACATCTAAACAAGCCTGATGCATTTTGGAAACAAGTCCTGTGGACTGATGAAGTTAGAATAGAACTTTTTGTTGAGGTGAGTTTAACAGGTGTCATTCGTTCATTAGCATAGCTAACGTTATTTAAACTAGCTGACTTGCTGCTAAGGAGCTACTCTATTGCAGACATCCCACCTCTCCCGGAAGTTCCAGGAGTCTCCCACAAATTGATGGTGCTACCTCCCTGAAATGAGTTTTTGCAGTGTGGGATGTCTGTAAACATCATCAAGAATCTGTGGATAGACCTCAAAAGAGCAGTGCATGCAAGACAGCCCAAGAATCTCACAGAACTAGAAGCCTTTTGCAAGGAAGAATGGGTGAAAATCCCCCAAACAAGAATTGAAGGACTCTTAGCTGGCTACAAAAAGTGTTTACAATCTGTGATACTTGCCAAACAGGGTGTTACTGAGTACTGCCATGCAGGGTACCCAAACTTTTGCTTTGGGCCCTTTTCCTTTTTTGTTATTTTGAAACTGTAAAAGATGGAAATAAAAAAGTTTTCTTGCTTAAAATATTAAAGAAATGTGTCATCTTTAACTTTATGCCTTTTGGAAATCAGTTCATCTTTTACTCAATTATTCACAGTAACAGAAATTTTGACCAGGGGTGCCCAAATTTTTGCATGCCACTGTAGATGTTCACAGCAATTCTTTCACTTTGTAACTTGTCTCCTCTTTCCTACACAGTATGAAACCAGGAGAAAAGTATCTATCCCAGCAGAACAGTCATACTGCAAGAGATTTTGCAGATGATGGAAATCCAATGTAACATATGCAAAATGCTCAGGAACTCAGCAGGTCAGGCAGAATCCATGGAAAGGAATAAACAGTCAACGTTTCAGACCGAAACCCTTCATCAGGACAGAGAAACAGTGTTAACATTCAATGTTAATATGTCTGGGCTGAGACTAGTCTTGATGAAGGGTCTTGGACTGAAACATTGACCTATTCCTTCCATGGATACTGTCTGGCCTTCTGAGTTCCTGAGCATTTTGTGTGTGTTGCTAGATAGATAGATAGATTATGAGAACACTCAGTCCTCTTTTATTGTCATTTAGAAATGCATACATGCATTAAGAAATGATACAATGTTCCTCCAGAGTGATATCACAGAAAACAGGACAAACCAAAGATTAACACTGACAGAACCACATAATTGTAACATATAGTTACAGCAGTGCAAAACAATACCATAATATGATACAGAACAGACCACGGGCACGGTAAAAAAAAGTCTCAAGTCCCAATCGACTCCTGAGTCCCCAATAGCAGGCAGAAAAAGGGAGAAACTCCCTGCCATAAACCTCCAGGCACCGTCAACTTGCCGATGCCCTGGAAGCAGCTGACCGCAGCCGACACTGAGTCCGTCCATCCGAAAACTTCGAGCCTTCGACCAGCCCTTCTGACACAGCTTCCCGAGCGTCATCCTCTGCCTGAGCGCCTTCGACCTAACTAAACAAGCAAAGCCGAGGATTCGGGGCCGCCTGCTCCGGAGATTCCGGACCACACAGTAACAGCGGCAGCGAAGCAGGCATTTCAGAAGTTTCTCCAGATGTTCCTCCATACTCTCACGTCTGTCTTCATCACATCAGAATTGTGCACGGTCCCCTACTTGACAGATTACAGATATCATTCACCGGAGAGGCCTTGCGCACTGTGTTGCGCAGCCATCTTCTCCTCCCTGGTATCCTTGCTACCAAGTATAACTTCCACGGTAGAAAAAGTAGGACAGTCCTAATGAAGAGTCTCAGCCCAAAACGTCAACTGTTTATTCCTTTCCAAATATGCTGCCTGACCTGAATTCCGCCAGCATTTTTGTTTGAGTTGCTCTGGATTTCCAGCTTCTGCAGAATCTCTTGCGTTTAGGAAAAGAAAATCTTGGCTTCATGTTAGGATAAGGAGGATACTACTTTTCTATAAACACAAAGGATTCTGTAGATGCTTGAAATTTAGAGCAAAACACACGAAGTGCTGGAGGAACTCAGTAAATCAAGCACTATTTTTCTATGTCTAAGTTACGCATTTAGACTTTTACAGAACTGGGAATATGCTTCTGTTCATGGTTTGCAAATTTTCAGATAACCTTTCTAAAATCCCCAATGCCTAACAGAACCGAAATTGGGGGGGGGGGGGAAGAAGAGAAGATTTAATAGCCAGATACTTCTGTTATTCTCTGCACTGCACTGTAAACACTTTAAACCACTTCTTTGTAATGGTCACAAACAAGAGAAAATCTGCAGATGCTGGAAATCAAAGCAACGCACATAAAATACTGGAGGAACTCGGCAGGCCAGGCTACAACCAAGGAAAAAAGTACAGTCAACATTTCAGGCTGAAACCCTTCAGCAGGACTTTACAATACTGTTTCCATTGTAAATACATGCCAGTATTTATGTATTGATGCATATTTTATTCCATATCAGTACTTTAAGCTCTTTAACTTTATAATTCTTTATTTGTTATTATTGTTGAATGCTGTTGTTTTCTGTTGTACATCTCACCCTGACCAACACACTACAACAAATAAAATTGATTCTTGATCCGTGATGTGTTTGAAATTGTGTTTGATTTTAGTGTTTGAAACAAGCAGTATTCCCTTTAGGAGATCGGGCTCCACCTAAATAATCCATATCCTGCACTGTGAGCCATTCCTTGCCAATAGGTAAACTAATTGTTGCTATTGCCTTTTAATCTGAAATACACAAGGTGCAAATTACACGACAATAGAAGGTGAAGTGGCAGAGAGCTATCAGCCCAGTAGATCTCGATGACACCGACCCTGATAAGCAAAGCAGCACTAACCAGAGTAATGGCAAGACTTCGTGAAACATCCTTGACCCGCAGCTACGTGGCCGATCTCATTTCCTGAGTAGACTTGTTTTGTTTAATTGTACAGCACATCATACACTATAATTAGGGCTGTTAAAGGTCTATGGAATGAAGGGAGTCAAGAGTAATGGGCATACAGAGGGTTAGGTTTTATTTTTGTGAGGGGAGGTGGGGGTTGGGCTTGTGGAGATACGGGATTCAACTTGTCTGAACCAAAGGCCTTGCTTAAACCTTAGAAGAAACATTGCTGTCTCAATGTCTGTTTTCCATTCACAGCACAGCTTGTTCAGCAATTACAGCTTGTTGTTTGAATCAAAGATCGAGGATCATATCACCCAGTGTCACTTTATGCACATATAATCAGTTACTGGTACATTGGGTTTTATAGGATTACTTTTATATTTATATTTATTGTGTTTTTTTTTGTTTCTTCATTGTGTTCTCTGCGCTTACTGTGTATTTTTATGGTGCATCGGATCTAGAGTTATAATCATTTCTTTCTTCTTTATCCCAAATCACAAAAAACAATCTTGAACCTTGAAAATCAAAGAGGATCAAGGAACTTTCTTTGCCAGTACGCTTACCTGTTAGGAATTTGCAATGGTGGGCTGGCGAGACATGTAACAAAAAGGAATTTTCAGCAATGGTAAAGAATAAGGAATTATATAAGATATAAAGTTAGATAAAAGATATAAAGATACATAGTACAGATATGGAATAAAATGTGCATATTGGTGGTTGTCTCTCGGGGTCTCAGGAAGACTAAACATTGTGCAGGGATCTGTGGATACGCATGTGGCCTCAGAGGCTGAAGGCTGAAGCACACATGCGGTTGCAGGTTGGACAAGGAATGGCGGTTGTTAGAACTGGTGCATACACAGCTTTGTGGTGTCGGTCTCGTGCTGCTGCAAGGCGCTGATTTTGGTCGTCCTCAAAGTCAGATGCAGCTTTTCTGGTCAGGGCGCGCCACACAGCCCTGTCAGCTGCGGACTCCTCAAGTTGTCGAGGCTGCAGGTCTGCCCATTTGATGTACGATTTCAGATTGTCTTTGAATCTTTTTTTGGGGCGGCCCTGATTGCGGCTGCCATGCTCAAGCTCACCGTAGAGCAGCTGCCTGGGGATTCTTGTTTCACCCATGTGGATTACATGGCCAGTCCAGCATAGCTGGGCCTGGAGGATTCTTGCCTCAATGCTTGTGCTGTTGGCTCTGTCAAGGACTTCCTGGTTTGTGATTCAGTCCTGCCATCGAATCCTCATGATCGACCGCAGAGAGCGCATGTGAAACTGCTCCAGCTGTTTGATGTGCCTGCGGTACAGGGTCCAGGTTTCGCAGCCGTGCAGATGAGAGGTGAGGACCACAGCCTTGTACACCTTGAGCTTGGTTGAAATCTGAATGTCCTTGTGCTCCAGAACTTTGACACAGAGTTTCCCGAGTACCTGGCTGGCTTTCTGGATCCTTGCTATGCTCTCTTTGTCAAGGGATCCATCACTGGAGATGGTGCTTCCTAGACACTTGAAGCTCTCCACAGTGCTGTCAATGGTGATGCATAGCTGAGGAGGGTGACTGTTTGGTGCAGGTTGCAAAAGAACTTCTGTCTTACCGAGGCTGATTGTCAGGCTGAACAGCTTTGAGGCTGTGGAGAACTTGTCAACAATTGTCTGCAGGTGGTTCTCCTGGTGGGCCATGAGGGCACAGTCATCACCAAACAGGGCTTCAGTGATGAGCCTCCTCGACGTTTTGGTCTTTCCAGCAAGGCGTCTCAGGTCAAACATCGATCCGCCTAGGCGATATCTTATGTACATACCCAGGTCTAGATCCTTAACAGCATGCTTCAGCATTTGGGTGAAGAAGAGGTTGAAGAGCACTGGTGCTAGAGCGCACCCTTGCTTCACGCCATTTGAGATGTTGAAAGTCTCGGATGGGGAAACATTTGAGAACTCTTCTCCTGTCATGCCATTGTGGAGCAGACGGATGAGTGTAGTGAATTTCTGCGGGCAGTCAAGCTTTCTAAGGATGATCCACAGCACGTTTCTGTTGACGTGTCGAACGCCTTTGTCAGATCAATGAAGACAGAGTATAATGTCATATGCATAAATAACTGCAGAAAGAACATAAAAAAGGTTTAACATGTTTATAGTGCAGTGAAGGGGTAATGAATTTTTCACTTTCTCCAAATTCAGTACCAGAATCAGGTTTATTATCACTGATACACAGTGCCTATAAAAAGTATTCACTCTCCTTGGAAGTTTTCACGTTTTATTGTTTTACAACATTGAATCACAGTAGATTTAATTTGGCTTTTTTGACACTGATCAACAGAAAAAGAATGTTTTGTGTTGAAATGAAAACAGATCTCTACTAAGTGATCTAAATTAATTACAAATATAAAACATAAAATAATTGATTGCATAAGTATTCACCCCCTTTACTATGACACACTAAAATCATCAGTAGTGCAGCAAATTGGTTTTAGAAGTCACATAATTAGTTAAATGGAGATCACCATGTGTAGTCAAGGTGTTTCAATTGATTGTAGTAAAAATACACCTCTCTCTGGAAGGTCCAACTGCCGGTGAGTCAGTATCCTGGCAAAAACTACTCTCCAAGCAACTCTACAAAAAGGTTATCGAAAAGAACAAGTCAGGAGATGGTTACAAGAAAATTTCCAAGTCCCTAATATTCCTTGGAGTACAGTAAAGTCAATCATCAAGAAATGGAAAAAATATGGTACAGCTGTAAATCTGTTTAGAGCAGGCTGTCCTCAAATTCTGAGTGACCGTGCAAGAAGGGGACTAGTGATGGAGGCCACCAAAAACCTATGATAACTCTGGAGGAGTTACAAGCTTCAGTGGCTGAGATGAGAGAGATCATGTATACAACAACTGTTCCCTCGGTGTTTCACCAGTCACAGCTTTGTGAGAGAGTGGCAAAGAGAAAGCCATTGTTGAAAAAAGCTCACATGAAATCTGAGTTTGAGTTTTCCAGAAGGCATGTGGGAGACTCTGAAGTCAGCTGGAAGAAGGTTCTATGGTCTGATGAAATCAAAATTGAACTTTTTGGACATGGTGTAAGCCAAACTCTGCACATCATCAAAAACACACCATCCCTACCATGAAGCACGGTGCTGGCTGCATCATGCTGTGGGAATGCTTCACTGCAGCAGGTCCTGGAAGGCTTGTGAAGGTAGAGGGTAAAATGAATGCAGCAAAGTACAGGGAAATCTGGGAGAAAAACCTGATGCAGTCTGCAAGAGAACTGCGGCTTGGGAGAGATTTATGTTCCAGCAGGACAATAACCCCAAGCATAAAGCCAAAGCTACATAGGAATGGATTAAAAACAACAAAGTTAATGTCCTGAAGTGGACAAGTCAGAGTCCAGACCTCAATCCAATTGAGAATTTGTGGATGGACTTAAAAAAGAGATGATCACTCATGGTCCCCATGCAATCTGACAGAGCTTGAGCAGTTTTGTAAAGAAGAATTGCAGTGTCCAGATGTGCAAAGCTGATAGAGACCTAACCACACAGACTCAAGACTGTAATTGCTGCCAAAGGTGCATCTACTAAATACTGACTTGAAGGAGGTGAATATCTATGCAATCAATTATTTTGTGCTTTATATTTGTAATTAATTTAGTTCATTTTGCAGAGAACTGTTTTCATTTAATTGGGAGAAATATACATAATTCACAACCACTGACATTGAGTTGGGGTTTCGTTTTAAGAGGCTGGTCTGATGTGGTGACGTTATGTAAGGATATTCAGTGCATTTTTACGGTTTAGGTTTTGGAGTTCAATTAAATGTGTTATGGGTTTCATTAGACATGAAACAACTGACATTGTTTTACTTGCAAAAAATTATGGTTTTATTACTATTTAATTATTTATGGTGCAACTGTAACAAAAACCAATTTCCCCCAGGATCAATAAAGTATGACTATGACTATGACTATGACTAATACATGCGAGCCTAAGGTCCCTCACAACCAGGTTCAGGTATAATTATTGCCCTGCAACTATTAGATCCTCAACCCATCCGGATAATTTCATGCACTTCAACTCTGAACTGATCACTGAACACAACCTACGCACTCACTTTCTAGGACTCTAGAATTTTGTCAGTATTTTGCCATTTCGGGCCAAGACCCATCGTTAGGTCTGACTCTTTATTCCTTTCCATAGAAACTGCCTGACCTGCTGAGATCCTCAGCATTTTAAGTGTGTTTCTCCTTATTCAGAGAGAGATTTTCCATTGTGGTAATCCAGACGAACATGCAGGGAACTAGCATACTACTAGTCTAATTGAGTATTAAAGTCAGAAGCTCCCACACCCACCTGGGTGTGCAAAAGCAGCAAGCACGTGGAGACATCATCACCTTTCTACCTCCTCTCCTGAAAATGCATTACCATTCCTTCATCATTGCGAATTTAACTCCAGTATCTCTCCGATCAACAACAATGTGAGTGTACCTTCCAGTGTTGTACAACCGCCACGTAGCATAGCAGTTTGCGCAACGTTATTGCAGCTCGGGGCGCTGAAGTTCAGAGTTCAATTCCGGCGTCCTCTGTAAGAAGTTTCTACATCCTTCCAATGAACGTGTGGGTTTCCTCTATGTGCCCCAGTTTCCTCCCACGTTCCAAAGACGTCCCAGTTAGTATACTCATCTGGCATTGTAAGTTGTAAATAGGTAGGTTGCTGACCAGTCCTGGAAAGGGTTTGTTCCAAGCTGTATCTCTTGTTCACCACCTTCCCAACAGCATTATAGGATGGGCACATCTCATAAATTACATTAAACAAAATGTTAACTGTACTTTTCTCCCAATTTCTACAATCCATGTTCAACATACTTCTATATATTGATTAAACCTTTCTTGAAAGCATACTACACTAATATGAGACATCATGAGATGCAACATCTAAAGCATGCACAGAATAATCATTGTTAGTGATTCACATTGTGTCTCGGACGGTTGTCCAATTAACTTACCATGGAAACGGCGAATCACTTAAAAACATAATAAATCATCATTAAAAGATGGAGCCGATGGCAGATTGCACCCAACCCAACGTGACTAGTGCGCCATGGAATATAAATATTGGCCCTGGCCTTCCATGATAAACTGCTGATATTTACTTTGTTTAAATGTTGCTAAGTTTCTCAGCACGTACCCATTTCAGGATATATATCGTATATGAGGGGTGATTGATAAGTTTGTGGCCTATGGTAGAAGGAGTCAATTTTAGAAAACCTAGCACATTTATTTTTCAACATAGTCCCGTCCTGCATTTACACACTTAGTCCAGCAGTCATGGAGCATATGGATCTTGGACCTCCAGAAAGTGTCCACAGCCGGGATGATTGATGAGTTCATGGCCTAAGGTAGAAGGAGATGATTTCTTAACTTCAAACTTTCTGCATAATCACTCAAAGAGTTGAACTGCACGTGCATGTAACGAGAGCTGTATAAATCCTCTCCTTCTACCTTAGGCCACAAATTTATCAATCGCCCCTGCTGTGGACCACCTGGAGGTCCAAGACGCCGACTTCTACAAAGAAGGGATCCGTATGACCGCTGGACGAAGTGTGTAAATGTAGGAGGGAACTATGTTGAAAAATAAATGTGCTAGGTTTTCTAAAATTGACTCCTTCAACCTTAGGCCAAGAACTTATCAATCATCCCTCGTACATTCCTCTGACATTAAATGTACCTTTGAAAAGTATTACGCAACTGAATTTTTGGATGCAGTAAATAAAATTGCTAGATTTCATCCAAGCACTGAAGATCTTCGATTAACTTTTTACCTCAATAAGCTATCAACTGTTTCTATTGATTGTTTTCCCAGTATGGTAGTCACGAAGCAGATATTTCCATGGTAAGCTTAATGTCCAGCTTGGTTTGCGAAAGGCTTGAAGTAAACCGATTGTTTCTAGTTTTTGCTTTGTTTTTAATTACAGTAACTCGTGGCCTAAAAGTGCATGGATAGAGAGATTAGTTTTGGTACAACAGAGCGTACTTTGCCTCTTGTTCATTGTGGTGTTAGTTGGTCTCAGCTATTGCAAGGAAGAAGAGAAGGAGCAGGAGCAGATAGACAAGGGAAAGAGATTTTCACAAAATGCTGAACAGTCCTGATGAACTGCCTCGCCCTGAAACATCAACTGTTTACTCTTTTCCATAGCTGCTGCCTGGCCTGCTGAGTTCCTCCAGCATTTTGTGTGTGTTGCTCGGATTTCCAGCATCTGCAGACTTTCTCTTGTTTAGGAAGAGACCTTGTCTGGACCTCTTTTCCGAACATCCTGCCAAAATTGAACAGGAATATTTTTACTTCAGTATGGAACACCTCAAATGACATGTTGTTCACCTGAAACAAACAGGTTATTCCTTGCACAACAAAAGCTAAATAGGAGAATGAGGGAGGAAAATTTGCAACTCATTGATGCCACCAAATGATCATCTCCAGAGAATGGAAGTACAATCCTACACTATCTATCCCTGAGGGCTTACTGTTGTCCAGAAATCTAAATGGAAAAGCTGCAAAATTACTGAGAGCACAGAGGTGACTAGGTACTTGGAGAGAATATACAAATCCTAACTCCACAAAGCTTTTCCATCATACTTAATGAAAGAACAATCCCTCCCTCCATCTCATGCTCAACTCTGTGCCATTCAAAGGGATTTCAGTAAGGCATTGGTCAGACTTGGAGTATTCTAAGCATATTTGAACCCTTTATTGAAAGGATGTGCTGGTATTGGAGAAGATCCAGAGGAAGTTCATGAGGATGATCCCAGAAATTAAGGGGTTAATATATGAGGAGCCTTTGATGGTTCTGGGCCTGTACACCCTGGAGTTTAGAAGAATAGTGGGATCTCATTAAAACCTATCAAATATTGAAAGACTTAGATAGAGTGGACATGGGGAGGATATTTCCTAAAGTTGGAGAATCTAGGAAAAATAGTAGAGCATCCCTTTAGAACAGAGACGAGGAGGAGTTCCTGTGGCCAGAGGGTGGTGAACCTGTGGAATTCAACCATCAGGCTCTTGAACCAAAGGGGATAACTTCACTCAACTTCACTTGTCCCATCACTGAAATGATGCCACAACCTATGGACTTACTTTCAATGACTCTTCATCTCATATTTTTGATATTTATTGCTTATTTATTATTATTATTATTTATCTCTTTTTGTATTTGCACAGTTTGTTGTCTTCTGGACGTTGGTTGAACACCCTAGTTGGTGTGATCTTTCATTGATTCTATTATGGTTAATATTCTATTATGGATTTATTGAGTATGCCCACAAGAAAATGAATGTCAGAGTCATATATAGTGACATATATGTACTTCGATAATAAATTTACTTTGAACTTTGAACTCATTATTTCCTCAAAGAATTCCAACAGATTTGTCGGGTAAGATTTTCTCTTGGAAAAACCATGCTGACTGGCCTATTTTATCATGTGCCTACAAGTACCCTGAGACTTCATCCTGAACAGTTGACACAAGCAACTTTTCAATCACTGGGGTCAGGCTACCTGGCCTATAATTTCCTTTGAGACCATAAGACCATAAGACATAGGAATAGAATTAGGCTATTCAGCCCATCGATTCTGCTCAGGCATTCCATTTCTTCTGCCTCCCTTCCTTCTAGAAGAGTGAATTGACATTTGGAATTTTCCAGTCCTCCAGAACCATGCCAGGATCTATTGATTCTTGAAAGTTCATCACCAATGCCTCCACAATCTCTTCAGTTACCTCTTTCAAATCCTTGAGGAGTAGTCCATCTACTCTAGGTGACTTATCTACCTTCAGACCTTTCAGCTTCCCGAGCACCTTCTCCCTAGTAACAGTAACAATACTCTCTTCTGCTCCCTGACACTCATGAACTTCCACCATACTGCTAGTGTATTCCACAGTGAAGACTGATGCAAAATACTTACTCAGTTTGTCTTCATTACCTTGTCCCCCATTACTACCTCTCCAGTGTCATTTTCCAGCAGTCCGATATCTACTCTTGCTTCTTTTACTTTTCATGTATCTGAAAAACTTTTGGTATCCTTTTTGATATTATTGGCTTACTTATCTTCATATTTTATCTTTTCCCTCCTTATGGCTTTTTAAAATTGATTTCTGTTGGTTTTTAAAAGCTTCCTAATCCTCTAACTTCCCACTAATTTTTAATACATTATGTGCCCTCTCTTTTGCTTTTATGCTGTCTTTGACTTCCCTTGTCATCCTGTCTTTAAAATACTTCTCCTTCTTTGGGATGCATCTATTCTGCTCCTTCTGACTCGCCCCAAGAAACTCCAGCTATCGTTGTTTTGTCGTCATCTCTGCTAATGTCCCTTTCCAATCAACTTTGGCCAGATCCTCTCTCTTGTCTTTATAATTCCCTTTCCCCACTATAATACTGATATACCTGACTTTAGCTTCTCCCTCTCAAATTGCAGGGTGAGTTGTATCATATTATGATCACTGTCTCCTAATGGTTTCTTTACCTTAAGCTCCCTGATAAAATTTGGGACAACCCAGGGACAGCATGGCTGGTGGGTTGTTGGTTGAGGAGTGTTCTACATTGTGATATGTAAGGAGGAAATTAGCGAGCTTCTGATTCAGCGTCAGTGTAGTGTCTTTAGATTCTGGACAGACCTTACTACCAAGCTACTTGTACCTGGTTGGTGTGGTGCAGATGTAATGTGTCTTATTCCATTCATTTCTAGAAATGACTGAAACTGTTCTGCAACAAACTGTGGTCCATTGTCACTGACTAATTGTTCTGGAACACCAGTCCTTGAGAAAAGGCTTCTCAACACATCATCAGTATGCTTGGCTATAATGGATGTTATTGGGAACACATCTGGCCACGTTGTAACTGCATCCACTACAACCAAGAAATTTGTGCCCATGAGTAGTTGGCAAAATCCACAGGAATCTGCTGCCAGTGTAATGCAGGTCATTCCTGGGATGGAGAGGCGTTGCTCTTAGCATCCCCTGGATATGTTGGCATCCCAAACAATGCTTTCATTTTCACCACACCTACTGTAAATGACCAGCATGAAGCTGTTCCAACACTTTAGCTCTTAGCTTGATGGCACAACAACTCTCACTCCACAAATAAGGCACCAGCTGCCATGGGCAGGTTCATTCGGGTGCTGGTAAAAATGGGAGAACTGGAAGTTGCTGCTGCACATTCCAGCCACTTTGGGTGGCCATATAGACCTGAGACAGTGTGGGTCTTTTCTGGTTTCCCTTTGCATGATCTCTGCTGTAATAGAGAGACTTCCTTGTGCGAATGCGCCGGTCATGCATGCAACCTGGTACAGCCGTTCCGATCTATTCTTACTTTCTTCTTCTTACTTTTTAAATTACGTTATTTTTTGTATTTTTTTTCTCACGGTAACACGTCGAAGCTGCGCCCTCTCTAACATGCTGGTAGAGAGAGTTTTATTTGGGTTTTCTTTAGCGCTGGAAATGGTTACATCCCGACACGCGGGACAGAAGCAAGGTCGCATTGTGTTTTCCACGGACCAGCAAATGCCGGCCGGCTTAGCGAACAAAGCAGCGGACACCCTTGCTGAAATCTGGAGGAAAACACACAGAGATGCAGAGGGGGATCACAAAGCCGAGGAAAGAGGACTGGGTCGAGACAACAGAGACTTTTGGAGAAGAGGAGTTCGGTGGGTAATACCGTTCCGGCTGACCGGAAGTGCACTGAGAGCGGTAAGCGTAAAGGAGTTGGGTGCTTACTATTCTGGTTAACAACGGATGGTGCAATCCGGGGTATATTACGATCGAGGAACGTGTTTGCAGACTGGATATTGAACTTTTTACTGTTGGACTTCGGCCACATTCCACTGTGATACAACACTTGGCGGCACAGGAGGTCATTTCTGCCTGTGGCCATCGAACTTGCAGCTCCTCCCGTGGAGGGTCAGTCGCCCTGAGCCAATAGACTGGTCCCGGACTTATTTTCCATCTGGCACAGTTTGCATTTTGGTGTTTGATTGTTGGGGGGTTTGTATTGCTATATGTACGCTCTATTCTTGGTTGGTGCGGCTGTAACAAAACCAAATTTCCCTGGGGATTAATAAAGTATATCTATCTATCTATCTATCAATTTGAGTTAGGGAGAATACGTCAAGAGAAGTGTCCTCTTTTGTAATATTTTCAGTATTTCTTTTTCCAAGTGTAAATGGGACAATCCATCAGCAATTTCTATGATTAGTTATCCTCTTGAATTCAATCTTGTAATTTTGTCCTCCAAGAAAAACAGCCCATCTCTGCATTCATGCTGCTGTTAGTGGAACCCCCTTCTGTGGATTGGAAATGGACACTTGCAGTTGATAATCAGCAACAAGGACAAACTCTCTCCTATACAAGTACTGGCTGAAACATCCCAAACAAGACTCAAGGCCCCTCTGTCAATCTGTGCATAATTTTTCTTTGCAGCAGTAAGGGAACATGATGTCAAGGCTATGGGACGTTCACTTCCATCATTCATAGCATGTGACATGACTGTATCTACAACATAAGGTGAGGCACCAAAGGTAGACTTCACTGGACGTTATGGACAATAATGTGTGAGTACAGTGTCTGACATCACCAATTACTTTACCTTTTTGAAAGCCATGTTACACTTGTTTGTTTTTGCCGATTGCTCCCGATCTGAAGTGATGAGTGCAAAGGGTGGAGCACAGTAGCCAGGTTGGCAGGAACCTGTTATAGTGATGAACAAATCCGAAAAGTGCCGCAACGGTGATACATCCTTTGTCCTTGGAGCATCCAGAACAGCTTCAATTTTCTAAGTACACTTGAGCAATGCTTATGTGTCAATGGTGTAAGTGATGCTTGGTTTAAAGAATTCACACTTGCCACACTGCGCTCTGAGCCCACAATCTTCTAATCTTTTTAACACTGTCTTGCGATTTTGGAGATGTTTCTTGTCATCCTCACTGGTAACAATGATGTCATCCAGGTAACACTGGGTGCCTGGCAATCCTTGCAGCACCTGATCCATAGCTTTCGCCTGGAGTCCAGGTGTAGAAGCTGCTCCAAAAATAAGCCTAGTATAACAATAAAGCCCTTTGTTAGTGTTTATGGTGAGAAGCACTTTGGTCTCTTCCATCTCCATCTGTAGGTAAGTCTCAGGTAAGTCCGTTTTGCTGAAGGTTTGCAGAGGATATTGATCTACTTTCAGTACTGAGTTGATGATGACCTTAAAATTACCACAGATCCTGACAGATCCATTCCTCTTGGCTACTGGGACCATTAGTGTTGCCCATGGGCTCCACTGAACCTCGGAAAGAATTCCTTCACTCTCTATGTGATTCTAGCTTATTGGCTACTTAATCACGGATGATATAAGGAACCAGATGGGATTTGCAAAACTTCAGTGTGGCATGTTCATTTAACACTCTTTTACCCCTGACATGTTTGAGTTTTGCCAATGCCCTCCTTGAATACTGCCATGGCATCATCCAGTGCTTTTCTTAATTTGTCTACAGTTGACTCTATTGCAGGAGATGTGGCGTGCAAATGGTAGATGGATTTCCAATCAAGTTAAAGTGCTTTCAGCCAGTCATGACCCCACAATGCTGACCCTCCTGCTTATACCACATACAAGCCCCGTGTGACTTGTTAGTTGTTGCATTTCACTGTTACGAATGTCAATCCCACAAGAGTTATCTTCTTTCCAATGTAAGTGCTTAATTGGAAATCTGCAGGCTTCAGTTCAGTAACTTTGAAATGCTGTTCAAACTCATTTTGTGGAATTACTGAAACAGCCAAGCCAGTGTCTACTTCCATTTTAATTAATTTGTCATTCACCTCTGGTGCAAGCCATATTGTTTGGTCTTGTCAGTTTTCATATGTTAAATCTCAAGGCTACCCAGTCCCATATCACTCTCATCTTTATCAGATTTTTCATTAATAGTGTGCAGGTTAGTGGTCTTTTTAAAACTGCATCATGACTTTTTGTAAGCAAGAGAAATCTGCAGATGCCAGAAATCCAAGTAACACACATAAAATGCTGGAGGAACTCAGCAGGCCAGGCAGTATCTATGGAAAAGAGTACAGTCAATGTTTCAGGCCAAGACCCTTCAGCTTGACTTTTTAATCTATTTGTCTTCCATGTGCAGTCCATTTATTTTGTCTGCCTGACATGCTGTTTGTATGTGTCCTAATTTGTTGGATTTTCTGCAAGTTTCACCTCTAAACCTGCATTGGTCTGGTGGATGAGAACCCCTGCCACAACAGTAACACAATTTGTTTGGCCGAGCAGATCTTTGTTTAGACGTTGCAATTTTGTACACACTCATTTTCATCCCTAGCTACAAATAAATTGTGCCTCTGTCTTCTGTTTCCATTGTTACAGTGATTCAACTGCTCTTTTAAATGTGAGTTGTGCTTCAGTTAGGAACCATTTTTGAATTATTTCTTGTAAGGTTCTACAAACTAAATGATCTCTCAGTGCATCATTAAGCCCATTACTGAACTGACAATGCTCAGACAATCTCTTCAATTCGGTTACATAAGCTGAAATGGGCTCCTGATCCTTTTGATTCCGCTTATGAAACCTAAAGTATGCTATAATTGTCAGCAGTTTTGGTTCTAAATGTTCCAGCATTGCTTTCACAATATCAGCAAAGCTCATTTTGGCTGGTTTGGTTGGAGCAGTCAAACTTTTAAACAAACTGTGTGCCTTTCCACCTCTTTCACTGAGTAAACCTGGTACTTGCTTTTCAATGGCTATTTAATTTGCTTCATATACTGCTCAATTCATTCAGTGAACGATATCCAGTTATGTCTTGATCAATCAAACAGGTCTATCTTTCTGATGTAACCAGACATTTCTGCTTTTTTTATTTATGATTATTATCACTGGCACTCACTTTTTATGACTTTTTTTAACTTGAGTTTCTCTGTCCCCTACTGCATAAACACGTGCTGTGTGTCTTTTTTTAACACAAACATATGGCTGTGCTTTCTTTAATCTCGAAAGTCGCACTGCATTTTTTTCTAACTTGAATGTCTTGCTGTGCTTTTCTTAAAAACTCAAATGTTTCGCTGCCTTCAACAGGTAGCTAGTCATCTCCAGTTGATTCAAAACTTTCTTATTATCACTGTTTTCTTTTGTGACACTAAAACATAAAGCTAATTGAAAGGAAAACACGGGGATACCAGGAGAAGATATATGCTTTGTTTCTTTATCTTAGTGAGGCATGGACTTATGATGTGGTGGCATAACGATGTATGCCATTTACATACTTTTACATATAACCCATAATGAATTATTTAAACAACAAAGAATGCTTAATCGAACAATATATTTACAATATTACTCAAATATTACTGGAATATTAAACGCACAACTCCATCTATCCTGCATTCTCTTATCTCCCTACCATGACTTTACTTCCAAAAAAATGTCATCCATTGTAAAACGTTTAAGGAGATCGAAAACCAGTGAAGGGTGACAATGACATGTTAATTCTTCTTCTTCACGTATTGAATTCTACTACTATAAACTTTGTACAAGTGCCAGAACTGTATTTCAAATGTGGATGCCAAAATATAGAAAGTATCGCTGAAACAAACAGTCATCTTAAAGTAATCTTGATGTCAACATTTCTTTCATGAATTCCTTACCATACATATTTTTTTTAAATTACCTTTGTTGTAAATTTACTTGCTACAGGGAAGGATCCGAAACACAAGGCAGCTCTTGTTTTATCCCCACGATCTGCCCTCTGCTTTACTCCTAATTGTAGGCCTTGCTGCAGAAGTTACCAGCGTGGGAACATAAATTCAATCACTATCATTTTAAAAATGGTTGCCAACAAAGCTTTAAAATGGAACCTTTTCTTAAAACGGAAAAAAATAACTATGTGAGCCTGAGGGGAGAGGTTTGTTTTTTATGATGCTGTCAATCACAAAGTGCGAAAATCTTCAACATCCATAATCAGATATCAGAAAGCCCTGAAGAAAAAGGGTTGTAAGTGCAGACTGTAACATACTATTAGCACAGGAGACTTTAATTTTAATACTTGTAATCATTCATCTTCCACTGTTCATCCCCTTGCTGCAGGTTCACAAGTCCAATGTAATAAGCGATATATGGAACGGACAATCGTTGATTTGAGAATCAGTCGTCGTCAGCTATTTGCTGGATCAATAGAGCTGATTGTGATTGTTATTAGATTCTGCCTGCAGTGTTACTTCAATCTCACGATACAAGAGCACCAAACTGCAGGCACTGGGAATCCGAACTGAAATCAGAAAATTCTCAGGCAGCAGTTGTAGAAGGGGTTAGTCCAAATTCACGGTTCAAGATTGTTCAATGTAATTTCCAGCACTCAAGTTTAAAGGAGAACAAAATCATTGTTAATCCAGATTTAAAGCAGCACAAAAATAAGATAAAGAACACAATAATAAAACACAATAAATGTAAAACCATAAAATAGCTTATAGTCATAGTCATACTTTATTGACCCCGGGGGAAATTGGTTTTCGTTACAGTTGCACTATAAATAATTAAATAGTAATAAAACCATAAATAATTAAGTAGTAATATGTAAATTATGCCAGGAAATAAATCCAGGACCAGCCTATCGGCTCAGGGTGTCTGACCCTCCAGAGGAGGAGTTGTAAAGTTTGATGGCCACAGGCAGGAATGACTTCCTATGACGCTCTGTGTTGCACCTCGGTGGAATGAGTCTCTGGCTGAATGTACTCCTGTGCCCAACCAGTCCATTATGTAGTGGATGGGAGACATTGTCCAAGATGGCATGCAACTTGGACAGCATCCTCTTTTCAGACACCACCGTGAGAGAGTCCAGTTCCATCCCCACAACATCACTGGCCTTACGAATGAGTTTGTTGATTCTGTTGGTGTCTGCTACCCTCAGCCTGCTGCCCCAGCACACAACAGCAAACATGATCACACTGGCCACCACAGACTTGTAGAACATCCTCAGCATCATCCGACAGATGTTAAAGGACCTCAGTCTCCTCAGGAAATAGAGACGGCTCTGACCCTTCTTGTAGACAGCCTCAGTGTTCTTTGACCAGTCCAGTTTATTGTCAATTCGTATCCCCAGGTATTTGTAATCCTCCACCATGTCCACACTGACCCCCTGGATGGAAACAGGAGTCACCGGTGCCTTAGCTCTCTTCAGGTCTACCACCAGCTCCTTAGTCTTTTTCACATTAAGCTGCAGATAATTCTGCTCACACTATGTGACAAAGTTTCCTACTGCAGCCCTGTACCCAGCCTCACCTCCCTTGCTGATGCATCCAACTATGGCAGAGTCATCCGAAAACTTCTGAAGATGACAAGACTCTGTGCAGTAGTTGAAGTCCGAGGTGTAAACGGTGAAGAGAAAGGGAGACAAGACAGTCCCCTGGACAATCCATAAACATGGATTGATTGTATGTACATAAAGTGATGTACGTAAGTAGTTGTGGGGTTTTGCTGGAGTGGGTTAGTGGGTTGAGGTGTTGATCACCTTTACTGTTTGGGGAAAGTAACTGTTTTTGAGTCTGGTGGTCCTGGAGTGGATACTACATTGCCTCCTCCCTGAAGGGAGTGAGACAAACAGCCCATGAGCAGGGTGAGAGGGATCCTTCGTGATATTGCTGGTCTTTTCCCAACAGCTTTCTGCATATATGTTCTTGATGATGGGTTGGATGGTACCAGTGGTGCATTGGGAAGGTTTGACCACCCACTGCAGAGACGTTCTGTCCTGCCACAGTGCCGTTTCCATACCTTGCGATAATGCAGCATGTTGGGATGCTCTCTACCGTGATCTGTGGATGTGAACAGTCTATCTCTCTTCGGCCTCCTCAGAAAGAAGAGGTGTTGGTGGGATTTCTTGATATCGCGTATAATATTCTTAATATTGTGGATCCTAAACATCCGAAATTAAAGCAGAAAATGCTCTAAGTGCTCAGAGCTTACTTCGCCATTCAGAAAGATCCTGCCTGATAATCAGTCCCAATGTGATTTTCCTGCCCTACCTCCTGATTACACTAAGATCTAAAAATCTCTCAATTACATTTGTATATAAAATCAATGACTGATCTTACCACCCTCTAGGGTAGAGAACTCCAAAGACTCAACCCCCTCCAACTAAGGAAATTCCTCCTCATTTTATTCCTAAATGGGCTACTCCATTTTTGAGATGGTGATCCCAAGTTCTCACCTCCTCAGCCAGGAAAAAAAATTTCTTGCATATATACTACTGAGTACACTTAACAATTTTGTAAGTTTCAGTGTGATTATTCTTCATTCTTTGAAAGAAGAGTAGCTTATCAGAAGCCTAGTCAAAATCAAACACTTCTTTTATAAATAAACTTTTGTTCCAGGAAGCAATCAGGTGATTTTTATGCACCCTGTCTGTGGACTATTTCTTTAAAAAGGATGGGAATCACATTTTGATTCAACACTCCAAATATGGTCTCACCAAGGTCCAATTTAATTGTAGTAAAACATATTTACTCTTTAATCAAATCCTCTAGCTGTAACGGTTAACTTGCTTTTCTAATAATACATATCTACATATTAGTTTTCAGTCACTTACCGGATGTACAAGAACACCAAGCTCCCTTTGAAAATTAATGCTTTAAAATACCTCACCATTTAAAAGATGGTTAGCATGTTCTGTATAGACTCAGTGGCCACTTTATTAGATACATTTGTACACCTGCTCATTAATGCAACTATCTAATCAGCCAATCATGTGGCAGAAAATCAATGCATAAAAGCACGTGGACATGGTCAAGAGGTTCAGTTGTTCACACCAAAGATCAGAATGGGGAATAAATGTGATCTAAGTGACTTTGTCCATGAAATGAATGTTGGTGCCCGATGGAGTAATTCAAACATCAGAATGGGGAAGAAATTTGATCTAATGACTGACTGTAGAATTATTGTTGATGGCAGACAGGGTTGTTTGGGTATCTCAGAAACCGCCGATCTCACTGGACAACAAATTTTTTCAGAAGTGCTGCTTCCTCAGAATTTTTTTTTGTTTTTGATAGACTGCTTGAAGATGAACACAAATATAATTTCAGACTACTTGTATCACGTAGGAATTTGGAGAAACAACAAATTAACTTTTATTGAATATAATGTGTTTATATTCAGGTCAGGTCACTTGTCTGAGTGCTACTGGTACCATGTAACCTGGTACTACCTGTCGCATGGTCGGGTGGTCGGCGACTAAACAGGCTCCCCCACCAGGCTTGCCTAGTGAAGAGGGTGGCTAGACACGCTGCAGGACAAAAAACAAGACTTGTCAAAGGGCGGTTGAACCCTCTCGCAGGGTCAACGGCCATCTAGCAAACACGTGCCGTGAAGCGCGGAAAGGGCATCCCTTGCACAGAAGCTTGGTCTGGCCATTCACTGCAACAGAACATCCCCCAGCCATCTTGGACCCCACCATGCCGCTGGATCCGGGAGGGGATGTCCAGAGGGTGGGTCTGGACCTGTGCAACCCCTTACTCACCTAAAATCCATTCACGCACACGCTGTTCCTTCCTGAGGAGTGGGGTCAACCCCACTAACTGACTGAAAGGAACCATCATCATCCTATGGGATGGATAGCCAGAGAGGGGGGAATGTGTTTAATTGCATAACGGTGCTGATGCTTTGCAATAGTTCAACTAAGTTAAAAATATTTTGTTAATGATTTTCATTTGTACTTAGTGTCTGAGACTTCTTGCTTAAGTGTCCAACAATAATTCGCAACATTGATGGATTCCAGTTGCCCTGGTATCTTTCCTCCATGACCGCAATGTCCTGGTGAAACCTTTCACCATGCTCGTTACTAACAGCACCAAGATTTGCAGGGAAGAAGTCTAAATGGGAATGCAGAAAATGAATCTTTCGTGACATGTTGCATTTCATGGTTTTATATGCTTGAAGCATGCTTTCAACCAGCTGTATGTAGTTTGGTGCTCTGTAGATGCCGAGAAAAATTTCATCAGCTTCCTTGAATGTCTTCCATGTGATTTTCTCCAGTCCCATTAGAAATTCTTCAAATTGCCTGTCATTGATGACCAGTTTGATTTGTGGACCAACAAAAATGCTTTCCTTAATCTTGGCATCAGTTATTCTGAGAAGCATCTGTCTCAAATATCAAAATCTTTCATAGAAATTTTTGTGCCTGGTAATCGCAAATCCCATCCTTACTGTCCTGAACCCAATAATTATTACTAAAACCTGTCCTGTCATGCAGCAGCCGTGCTGCCTAAGCTTGCCCAAGCATGCCTGGACAAGATAGGAAACTTTCCAGCTTACATTGTAGACAACATTTTAATTGACTTGAATTATGAATTGAAACAATAAACATAAATTTATTTAAAAAATGGTGCATGAGGCCAGTGATGTTGTAGGGATGGAACTGGACTCTCTGATTGTGGTGTCTGAAAAGAGGATGCTGTCCAAGTTGCATGCCATCTTGGACAATGTCTCCCATCCACTACATAATGTATTGGTTGGGCACAGGAGTACATCCAGCCAGAGACTCATTCCACTGAGATGCAACACAGAGCATCATAGGAAGTCATTCCTGCCTGTGGCCATCAAATTTTACAACTCCTCCCTTGGAGGGTCAGACACCTTGAGCCAATAGGCTGGTCCTGGACTTATTTCCTGACATAATTTACATATTACTATTTAATTATTTATGGTGCAACTGTAATGAAAACCAATTTCTCTCAGGATCAATAAAGTATGATTATGACTATGACTATGACTATGTGATAGGGAAATTTCATGGTGAATTTCATGATCAGTAGCCCAAAATTCATAAGATACACCTAAAGGTATTCAGGAAGCAAAATCTTTGTTGTCCAGAGATCTGGGATTTTCACTCACTCACAACAGTCTCCAGAGTTTACTAACACTTTAAAAAGTGTAAAAAAAGTGCAAAAAAAAACACTTTAAAAAACATCCATTGAGATCAGAGAGAATGGCCAGACTGGTTCAAGCTGACAGGAAGGCGACAGTAATTCAGATAACCAAGCATTACAACAGAAGAGCATCTCTGAATGCACAACATGTCAAACCTTGAAATGGATGGGCTACAGCAGCAGCAGGCCACACAAAGTTCCACTGCTGTACCTAATAAAGTGGCCACGGCTTATGTTTGAATTGTATCCTTCTGCCATGATATTGCCTGTTCATTGTGTACCATATATATACATGCTCTTGAAGTCTTTATATCTTCATCACTAATCACATCTCACTTAGTTTTCTGCCATCAACAAACTTACTATTGTAGACAACTCAGACAAATTATCATTGCAGATTGTGAATAATCACGACACAAGTCCTGATCCCTGTGATTGCACACTAGTCATGCCTGCCAACCTGAGAAAGCCCTACTTATTCAGGATGAAGGTCTCGGCCCGAAACATCAACTGTACTCTTTTCCATAGATGCTGCTTGGCCTGCCGAGTTCCTCCAGCATTTTGTGTGTGTTGCTCTGGATTTCCAGCGTCTGCAGATTTCCTCTGGTTTGTGATTGGATCACTTCTTTCTAGACTTTGATTCCTATCTGGTAGCCACCTCTCACTTTATTATTCCCTACTCCATGTCTGTTAGCGTTATTCCGTGATCTCCTGCATAGGTCTATGAAACCTGAAAATCATAATACATCACATTCACTAGTTCTCCTGTTTCATTTCACTGAATACATCATCAAAAATCTCTAAAAGCTAGAATGATTTCTCTTTCATAAATCCACGGTTGCTCTTCTCAATCATATTATTAATATCTGAATTTTGTATCTTTTTTTTAAAACATAGAATCCATCATTTTTGTAGCTAATGATGCCAGGGAGCAGGTCAGTCATTCCTTCTTCCTTCTTTCTTAAACAGAACTTCAGTTAAGTGGCACACACAAAATGCCGGAGGAACTCAGCAGGCCAGGCAGCATCCGTGGAAAAGAATATAGTCATTATTTCAGCCCCAGACATCGACTGTGCTCTTTATACATGCTGCCTGGTTTGCTGAGTTCTCCAACATTTTGTGTGTTGCTCAGATTTCCAGCATCTGCAGATTTTCTTTTGTTTCAGTTAAGCGACCTTGCAGCTAAATAGGGGAAAGTCAGAATTAACATAAGCTGCTATAGATTCAGTGGGTCAAGTAGCCCCTTTCTGTGTCTAATGGACACGTGGAAACTGAGGATAGAGTGACATTGGGGAGGAATGGAGAAAAGCTTTTCGTGTAGTGAAAGTCTATAAGATACAAAACATAGGAGCAGAATTAGATCACTCAGATGATCACTTCTCCACCATTTGATCATAGCTGATTTATTATTCCTCTCAATCCCTTTCTCTTCCCTTCCCTCCATAACCTTTCACACCCTTACTATTAACCTCACTTTTAAATGTATCTAATGACTTGTCCTCCACAAACGTCCGTGTGGATGAATTCCACAGATTCGCCACCCCCTGGCTAAAGAACTTCCACCTCATCTCTGTTCTAAAGGGACACCCTTGTATCCTGAGGCTGTGCCCTCTAGTCCTAGACTCACCCACTACTCTATTACCTCTTCTTTTATTTAATCTCTTCCAGGGGAAATTAAGTAAAAATGAAGAGGTAATAGAGAAAGGAAAATAGTGTAGAGGTCACTAAATAACCAAAGGGAAGGGAAATAATGATCTGAAATTACTGAATAAAAAAATTACACAACAGCCCAATGGTTGAAGGGTAATCAAGCTCCTGAACCAGCGTGGATTTCTTCCCTCACCTCATTGCTGAACTGATTCCACATCCTGTAGACTCGCTTTCAAGGCCTCTACGTCCCGTGTTCACAGTATTAGTTATTTATTAACCAATTAGTTTGTTTGATCTTTTGTATTTGCAGTTTGTCTTCCCTTGCACATTGATTATTTGTCAACCAACGTAATGCAAAAACAGTAATTGCTATAATTTGAAGTTGACCATGGAGTTGTCTGTAAGGCTGTGTGCTACCCAGTTGCAACGTGAAATATTCCTTGAGCTTCTGCAGAACAGAGTTGATGTTTCAGTTTATTATCCTTCCGCATCAGTTTTTCCTCTTTCCACAGATACTATTTCCATTGCTTTCTGTTTTAACTCCTGATGCTTACTGATCTGATTGACTAGTAACCGTCTGTAGGACGGCTGTTATTTTGACAGCATTTTGTCATTTCTATTGTTATTTACACTCTCTTGGACGTTTGCAGTGATGAACACCTCAGGGAAGTCAGAATAAGTAGCTCAGCGGAAGAAACAGAGAACTTCCCAGAGGTACTCCTTGTGTTAGCAAGATTTCAAATCACTGAATGATAGTATGCTAGGTTGACTTTACTCACTACATTACAAGGCTAGAATACAAAACATCGTAGACAAGAAAAAGTACTTCTCCACAATTAGAGTGTGATTGTTGGTTTTATGATGGAAAGCTGGGGCCCAATAGACTAACTGCCAAAATTAACATCAATTTACACCTTCTTGGGAACTCTTGTTTTGACAGGGAGAAGAGTATAATTTGGATGCTTTTTGCAAGTCAAGTTTATTGACATTTGAACAAAAACAGTGAGTTTACTTTCAATGAAAAACTTGCAGCAGCATTCATACAACACACAGATAATAAATTATACATAAATAACACAAGACAATGATGAAAAAGACTGTGCAAAACAAGAACACAACTGGGAACAAGTCCATGGTAGTGCAAAAGGTGGTCCATAGGGTCCTTTTGCTGCAGAAGGATGAGGGTCAGCAGGTTAATTCAATAATCTGATGATTGTAGGAAAGCAGCTCTACCTGAACTTGGTGGTTTTGGACTTCAAGCTTCAGTACATCCTTCCTAGTGGTAGTGGCAGGAGGACATGGCCAAGATGGTGGGGTCCTTGATGATACATGGTGCCTTTTGGAGGCAAGACATCCAGTAGCTGCTTTCAATAGTGAGGAGGGCTGAGTCCACTACTCTCTACAGCACCTTGTATTTGAGATCAGCTAATCCTAATTATGTGTATTTTGATTGAATTTGTTTAATCAGGCCATCTTTATTTTTATGCAAATAAAAAGTCAATATCTCAGAGCATAAAGTCCAAGGAATCTTTATATTATCTAACGCTAAATTAGATAATATAAAGCTACCCCAGGTTCTAATTGATCATTAACTGATTACACTAATTGCTATTAAAGAGATAATTAAATTGATCTTATTATTGGACTTGAGGAGAGAGGATTTTTCATATGCTGTTGAGTTTATAGTGGTACTCAGATGGAACTTTTGAAACAAGTGCCAGAGAGCAAATTACATTTACATTTGGCAAATTACATTTTGTAAATACTTTATCATCCTGTATTTGGCTTGTTGTCTTTCTGTTTGTGTTCTTTAGATCCGACAAGTCATCAATCGGTATTGTTCCAAGGTCTCACCCTCTTTGGAATGATAAACATCAATATTATCAATGTTTCATTTCTGTTAGCCCAAAGATTCGATTTCTGAGTTGTGGGTGTAAACTGCAGTTGCAGTGATTGGGAAACATTTATACTTTATCAACAATGTTGAAATAGTTGAGAGTGAAGTTCAAAGAGAACAAAGCCTTAATAAGTCAATTCTCATCATGTTAGAACAACAAAGCACAACAGTCAAAGCTAAAAGAATATTGAATTACATAGTCACAAAAGCAAATAAGATCAGAATTACAAGTGAGATCCTGAATAGTAAAAGACCAATGGCTCACCTGGCCTGTGTCAGTGCCTGCACTTTACTCAAGCCCCAGACATACCAATTACTTACTTGTTTATTGCCTGTTACATCACTGGCAGCAATGGAGGTCCACCATCTCTGATGGTGTTCAGGGCTTCCTTCACTGTGTCAGTAGCTTCCTCTCGGTTTTCTCTACTGTCAGTCAAGGAAGTCCTGTGTGGAGACTCAGGAATACCGTCACGCTCAGATGTAGAAGGATTCTTCATTGCTGTTTCTGTAATAATTTTTTATTTATCAGTCAGTGTTGTAGGCCCTGAGTTAAACCCTTGAACCTGGAGGACCGGTGGACCACTCTAAATCTGTCCTCTACTCTTTGATCTGTTTGGCATGGGTGACCCTACCAAGAGCCAAACCACAACGCCCTGACTCCAGCCAACATAGCTCTCGAGGTCACTGAGGCATGCAAACCTCCAAACCACAACAAGGTTGTGGTCCTCTTAGAGGAGACGTACCATTTATCTCTTGTAAATGCTTCTACATATCTTTCCCTTACTTTTACTCTCTTGTCGATTCCCTTTGAACACAACAATTTGCTTTAATCATTGTTGAAGATGTGGATCCTTTATTCAAACCACTTTCTGTAGAAAGATATATCTTCATTGGATTAATTATTAATGCATGCACAGGATGTGGATGTCACTGACAAGTCCAGCATTTAATGCCCATCCCTAATTCTTGCTCTACTAATTGTTCCTTGTAAGGCTATATATTTCAAAGGGCAATTTCTATGGATCTGAATTCATACCTGTTATATTTTGTAACTCCAAAACATAAAACTAATTGAAGGAAAAACAGATGGAGCCCAGGGATAATGTGTGTACTCCAGTTTAGTTTTACTTTAGTAAGGCACATACATATCACTTTGAGGTGTGATAACGTATGCCATTCACATACTTTTACATATAACCATAATGAATTATATAAACAATAAGGAATGGTTAATCAACAACATATTCACAAGGTTACTCAAATATTACTGATAGATTAAATACACAAAACTCCTCCCTGCTCAGCCATAAACTTCAACTCAATATAGAAAGCATCTCAATTATATACACAGTATACTATGTAATACAATTACTATATAGACATTCATGGCATAGTAAAGTTTAAATTTTATTATTCAGACCTAAAGATTTAATCACCATGGAAGATTTCTTACTCTAGTAGGATAAAGTCTCTCCTGGCAATGGTGGTCTCCCTGCTTGGAAGGTGAGACATGGCTATGAAACAATCGTAGGTTCTGAAGCCTCTTCCAAGTTGGTTGCAGGAGCTGACTCTGAAGGAAATGCATCTAACAGCTCTGGTCATCTTTCCTCTCTAACAATTTACCCTGCTCTCCTCAACTAATTGATGTGTCATCTCCAGACGACATCAGACTCCATTTCCAGTGCCTAGGAGAGTGGCCAGTTCCGTCCCTAGTCTTCCCAAATACCCACTTTTGATCACCTCTGTAGTTGCTCACCAGGTCTGCTGGTCCAGGAGTGAAACATTGAACCTCCTTGTTTGAGGAGGTCAGCTGTCTGAGATTGGGTTTGAGGAGATCGAAACATGAACACAAGTAACAACCTAGGAACAGCATTGCTGCTGAGTTGTTGGTTGTGGAGTCTGCTGCATTATGATATTCAAGGCGAAAATTGGTGAGCTTCTGACCTAGCGTTGGTGTAGTGTGTTCTGATGACTTTACTCACAGTGCACTCTTTAGACTCTAGACAAACCTTTCCACCAAGCCATTTGTAGCTGGGTGGTACGGTGCAGGTGCAATATGTCTTACTCCATTAATTTTTCAAGAATGACTGAAACTGTTCCACAGCAAACTGTGGTCCATCATCACTGACTAAGTATTCTGGAACACCAATTCTTGAGAAGAGACTTCTCAACACATCAATAGAGTGTAAGGATGTTGGGAACACTTTTGACCACTTTGTATCTGCATCCACTACTACCAAGGAATTTGTGCCCATGAATGGTCTGGCAAAATCCACATGAATCCTCTGCCAGGGATTGCAGGCCATTCCCAGGGATGGAGCGGTGCTCGGCTCTTAGCATCTCAAGCAGTGTATATCAAGTTGTTGATCTGCTGTTCTATCCCGGGCCACCAGACAAAGCTTCAAGCCAACACTTTCATTTTCACCACTGTAGATGATTGGCATTTATGTTCCTCCGACACTTACTGAACTTGGATTGTACAACAACTCTCAATCCCCACTTAAGGCAACTCCCATCAAGGGCACGTTCATTTCAGTGCTGGTAAAAATGGGAGATCTGAGATTGCTGTTGCACCTTCCGGCCATTCTGGGTGGCCATGTAGACCTGAAACAGTGTGGAGTCGTTTCCGGTTTCCCTTTGGATCATCATAGGGAGACTTTTAATTTTCATTGGAGAGAATACGTTGAGAAGAGTGCCCTCTTTTGTAAATACTTTAGTTATTTCTTTTTCCAAGTGTAAATGGGACAATCTCTCAGCATTTCCATGATTAGTGTCCTCTTGAATTCAATCTTGTAATTGTGTCGTACAAGAAACAGAGCCCATCTCTGTCATTGTGTCCTACAAGAAACAATGGCCATCTCTGTATTTATGTTGCTGCTGTTAGTGGAACATCCTTCTGTGAACTGAAAATGGACTCTAGTGGTTGATGATCAGTAATGAGGGCAAACTCTGTCCCATGCAAGTACTGGGTGAAATGTTTTACACCCCAAACAAGATTCAATGCCTCTCTATCAATCTGTGCATAGTTTTTCTTTGCAGAGATAAGGGAAAGTGATGCAAAGTCTATGGGGCATTCACTTCCACACTTGTAACATGTGACCTGACTGCATCCATACCATAAGGCGAGGTGTCATAGGCAAGCTTCACTGGATGCTATGTATCAAAATGTGTGGGTACAGTGTTTGAGATCACCATTTCCTTTGCCTTTTGGAAAACCACCACACACTGCTTTGTTTATTGCCATTTCTTTCTGGTTTGTAGTATTGAGTTCAAGAGGAGCAGCACAGTAGCCAGGTTTGGCAGGAACCTGTTATAGTAATTGATAAATCTTAAAAAGGACCGCAACTGTGACACGTCCTTTGGTCTTAGGGCACCTACCACTACTTGAATTTTCTCAGCACACTCGTGTACTTCTTGTGTGTCAAGCGTGTGACCACAGTAAGAGATGATTGGTTTCAAAATTTCACGCTTGTTGCATTGTGCTCTGAATCCATAACCTTCTAAACTTTTTAACATTGCCTTGAGATCTTGGAGATGTTACTTGTCATCTTTACCATTAGCAACGATGTGATCCAGGGAATACTGAGTGCCTGGGCAGCCTTGCAGCACCCGGTCCATAGCTTTCTGCCAGGGTGCAAGTGCCAATGCTACCCTAAATATAAGCCTGTTATAGTGATAAAGCCCTTTGTGAGTGTTTATGGTGAGAAACACTTTGGACCCTTCTTCTATCTTTCATGGCCTCAGCTACGTCCAATTTGCTGAAGTGTTGCCCTCCAGAAAGGTTTGCAAAGATTTCCTCCATCCTGAGGAAAGTGTACTGATTTACTTTCAGTGCTGGGTTAATGATGACCTTAAAATCACTACAGATCTTACAGAACCATCCTTCTTGACTGCTGGAACCACTGACCTTGCCCATGGGCGCCACTTAGACTTGGAAAGAATTCCTCCAGCCTCCATGCAAGCTAGCTCATTGGCTACTTTATCATAGATGCTATAAGGAATCAGATGGAATTTACACAACCTGGGTGTGGCACTTTCACTTAACATTGTTTTACCATTGATACATTTGAGTTTTCCAACACCGGTGTGGCATCGTTCACTAACTTACTTAATTCGCTTTCAGTTGACTTTATTGTAGGGGATGTGGCACGCAAATTGTGGATGGATTTCCAGTCAAGTTGTAGTTGGCTCAGCCACTCACAAACCCATAATGCTGGCCATCCTGTTTTTACCACATACAAGCCCAATGTGGCTTGTTGGTCATTGTATTTTACCGTTATGAATATCATTCTCACAGGAGTTATCCTGCTTTTCAGTGTAATTTCTTAGTTGGATATCTGCAGACTTCAGTTCAGTATCTTTGAAATGCTGTTCAAACTCTTTTTGTGGAACGACTGAAACAGCCAAACCAATTCCATTTTAATTAATTTGCTGTTCACTTCTGGTGTTAACCATATTTCTTGTCTCTTGTCAATTTTCACATGGTAAATCTTAATGCTATTCAGTCCTGTGTCACTCTCATCTTTATCAGATTTTTCATCAACAGCGGTCAGATTAGTGGCTCTGTTTGAAAATGAAACTTAACATTTTATCCTTATCTCTGTCCTGTGCAGTCTATTTATTTTTGTTTGACTGACATGCTGTTTATATGTGCCCTACTTTGTTGCACTTTCTGTAAGTTTTGCCTTCAAGCCTGAATTGATCTGGTGAATGTAGAACCTTCAAACTGCTAAGCAAACTGAATGCCTTTCCACCCAATACATTCAACAAAACAGGCGCTCGCTTTTCAATGGCTATTTCATTTGCTTCAAAATGCTGCTCAATTCGCTCAGCATACAATATCCAGTTATCTCTTGTGCAATTGAACACGACTCTCTTTCCAATGTAGCTAGCCACTTCTGCTTTTTTAAATTTATTATTATTATCCAGATCTCACTGTTTATTAACCCATGAGTTTCATTCATCTTCTGCCTTTTTTTTTACCTGACCATCTCTGTCCCTTCCCGAAGAAGCATGTGATGTGCTTCTTTTTTAACTCGTATGTCTTGCAGTGCTTCAACAGGTATTAGGTAGTTGCCTTTGGTTTGTTTAAAACTCCCTCATCGCCTCTGTTATGTTTTGTCACTCCAGAAGATAAAATGAATCAAATGAAAAACGCGGAGCCCAGGATAATGTGTGTTCTCCAGTTTCATTTTTAGTTTGGTAAGGCACACATATGATGTGGTAGCATAACGATGTATGTCATTCACATACTTTTACATACAACCTGTAATGAATTATGTAAACAACAAAGAATGCTTAATCAAATGATATATTTGCAATATTACTCAGCTATTATTGATATATTAAATACACAGCTATATCAGGTTTTTGTATTTCTTTGTTCTAATGTGATAAAAATTTCCTTCAAACTTTGAATGTTGAAGATAATTTGGTGTTACAATCAAAATCCCTAATTGTTGTTTACATGGACATTTCAAATGGCATTTTCCATGGATCTGCAGTCATACCTGGTTTGGCCAAAGCATGCAGATTTTGCATACTAAGAAATTCAAAGGAGGGTTACGTAACACAGAGTTGAGGACAGTGATAAGACCATTATACCTATAAAAGCAAGCAGAAGTATCAAAGAATATAGAATCAAAGATATGTAGAAAATTATAAGGACATTCTTGGAATCACAGTCCAGATGATTGTTCCACAAGTTAACAAATGAATGTGGTGTTGCATGATGCAGGGAAGATGGTGTTGATGACAGAATCTCCTTCAGAGGCCACCAGGAGAAGAAGACCTGCAATGCAATGTAATCTGGCCAGAAAATTACACCATATGAGGTGACCCAGGGGAAATTTGTTAAAAGATAGCCTGGTGTTACAATCATCATAGGGAAGGACATATTAGACGATCACACATACTCCTGAAGTAGATAGCCAGGCGAGATGGTAGACCGCACTTGTCTTGGGTGCAAGTAGTCAATATAAGAAAGACTATGTGCCAGATGATGGGGAGGTGGAAATTCAAACATTGAGTGGTTGACCCTGCATACTGAAGAAAGGGATAAAGACGGTATGTTTAAGACTGTCTTATTGATCGAGGAAGCAATTGTAGGTATGCACATTCATCAGGGCAAAACAATCCACTATAGATCAGGCCACGTGCCTGCAATATCTCAGACATTTCGCATTGACATGGAGCAAAATGGTGTTGGGTATATATGCAGGAGGGATCGTCAGAGATAAGTTTATCAGTGGAGAAAAATGGGTTGGAGGTGCCTAGTATTGTTGTGAGTTTTGTATAAACACCAGTGATTGCTTGCACAAATAAGTTGGAGGAACTGTGTTGTTGAGAATTTTGAAGCACGGGGCACAAAGGAAATTCAAGAGCCACATCCACATCCAGATGCTCTGGGTTAGCCCAAACAGACCACTAGTCAGCTGGGCTTGGTAGGGGAAAAAGACTCTCTATCTTGGGTATTGGGACTCCTGAGTTATGGACGACAGCTCCAATGAAATTACTGTGGAAAGTACAGTAGAAGTTCCGATGCAACCATCAGACACATTGAGAAAAGGTACAGCTATGTCTACCCACTATATCTACCTCAGCTCCTCCTCTCCACAGCCCCGCAGCAACCTTCGTCACTCCATGCACAGCCGACTTACACTTACCTCGTACCTACACTGAAATAGTCACTGTCCGACTGTGTTTTCATATGCTCTGCTGCTACTTAGGAGAGTTCCTCCTGGCGAGAGTCACTTTGTCGTTTTAACATTTCCTGTAAGATTCTCCTTATGTACAGATTCTCCTGTACCCAGCATCACTTTATGTAAATACAATTAATCTATGTACTGTACATAAGCTAATCTTATGCATACAGTATACAGCCAGAATTAAACAGTTAATTGTATATTGTGTTTTAAAGGATTGCTTTTATATTTATATTTATTGTGTGTGTGTCTTCATGCTTATTGTGTTTTGTTTTACGCTGCGTCGGATCTGGAGTAACCATCATTTAGTTCTGCTTTACACTTGAATACTGAAGTATGACAATAAGCGATCTTGAATTAAATTGACTGAGAGGGCAGTGCCTGTGGCAGACAAGGACAGACGGAGAGATCAAGGGTAGAGGCAGCAAACTGCTTCCTCCTCAGTGACCATGCAGGTGGAACCCGGTAACAGTTTATCACATGAAGAATGTGAGGTAAGCAGCTAAAACACAGGACATTCCTGGGAGGAGCCAAGACATCGGTACTTTATATCACCAATACTGTACTTTAAGAAAATTAGATGACATAGAGCTGAAGGGCTGTGGTGAGACTGCATGTCTGTGACGAGACCATGAGAAAACAACAAATAATACTGCATGGGTTCCCATTCGGAGGTAAACGGACCCTCAGTTCATGATAGGGGTTCATGGCATAAAAAAGGTTGGGAACCCCCGTAATAGAGCTTCTGAGACATTGAGAGAAAGCTGAAGGCATTCTTAGAATCACAGTGCAGACTCTTTCACTGCAAGTCAACAGATGAAACTTGAAGCTTAAAGTAAATTTATAATCAGAGTATGTATATGTCACCATATACTCCCCTGAGATTAATTTTCTTGCAGGTATTCATAGTACGACCAAGAAATACAATAGAATCAATGAAAAACTACACACAAAGACTTTCAAACAACCAATGCACAAAAGACAAACTCTGCAAATTCAAAAAAAAAAAAATAATAATACTGAGAACATGAGTAGTAGTGTCCTTGAAAATGAGTCCATAGGTTGTGGAATCAGCATAGTGTTGAGGTGAGTGAAGTTATCTGTGCTAGTTCAGGAGCCTGATGGTTGTAGGGTAATAACTGTTCCTCAACCTGGTGGCGTGGGACTTCAGACTCCTGTACCTCCTTCCCGATTCAGCAGCAAGAAGAGAGCATGGCCTGGATGGTGGGGGTTCTTGATGATAGACGCTGTTTTCTTGTGGCAGTGTTTCTTGTAGATTTAACAAGCTGTACCATAGAACCATAGAACCATAGAAACTACAGCACAGAAACAGGCCCTTTGGCCCTTCTTGGCTGTGCCGAACCATTTTCTGCCTAGTCCCACTGACCTGCACACGGACCATATCCCTCCATACACCTCCCATCCATGTATCTGTCCAATTTATTTTTAAATGTTAAAAAAGAACCCGCATTTACCACCTCGTCTGGCAGCTCATTCCATATTCCCACCACTCTCTGTGTGAAGAAGCCCCCACTAATGTTCCCTTTAAACTTTTCCCCCCTCACCCTTAACTCGTGTCCTCTGGTTTTTTTCTCCTCTTGCCTCAGTGGAAAAAGCCTGCTTGCATTCACTCTATCTATACCCATCATAATTTTATATACCTCTATCAAATCTCCCCTCATTCTTCTACGCTCCAGGGAATAAAGTCCTAACCTATTCAACCTTTCTCTGTAACTGAGTTTCTCAAGTCCCGGCAACATCCTTGTAAACCTTCTCTGCACTCTTTCAACCTTATTTATATCCTTCCTGTAATTTGGTGACCAAAACTGAACACAATACTCCAGAGTTGGCCTCACCAATGCCTTATACAACCTCATCATTTCATTCCAGCTCTTATACTCAATACTTTGATTAATAAAGGCCAATGTACCAAAAGCTCTATTTACGACCCTATCTACCTGTGACGCCACTTTTAGAGAATTTTGTACCTGTATTCCCAGATCCCTCTGTTCCACTGCACTCCTCAGTGCCTTACCATTAACCCTGTATGTTCTACGTTGGTTTGTCCTTCCAACGTGCAATACCTCACACTTGTCTGTATTAAACTCCATCTGCCATTTTTCAGCCCATTTTTCCAGCTGGTCCAAGTCCCTCTGCAGGCTCTGAAAACCTTCCTCACTGTCTACTACACCTCCAATCTTTGTATCATCAGCAAATTTGCTGATCCAATTTACCACATTATCATCCAGATCATTGATATAGATGACAAATAACAATGGACCCAGCACTGATCCCTGTGGCACACCACTAGTCACAGGCCTCCACTCAGAGAAGCAATCATCCACTACCACTCTCTGGCTTCTTCCATTGAGCCAATGTCTAATCCAATTTGCCACTTCTCCATGTATACCTAGCGAATGAATTTTCCTAACTAACTAACTGTAGTTGTAGAAACTAGTGGAGTTCATGACAGCAGCAGAATGGGTTAATTACAGAAGTATCTGCAGAGGTCACCAAGAGATTGAGAAACAGACCTACAAAGCAAAGTAACAAACTGGCCAGAAAACTGAAACAGCATTCGGTGTCCCAGAGAGAAATATGTTCTGAGTCAGCAAGGCCGATGAAAGGCAGTCAATTATGAGTAGCCAGAGTCAGACATCACTTGGGCAGTGAACTGGCATTCTCTGATCAACAGGGCATTCATTGACCTCCATGGCATGGAGCTTTGTGGAAGTGTCTGTAATATGAGCAGGCCAGCTTGCAGTATGAGATGCTTACATAGAAAAAGACCCACTGAAACTGAGAGCGCAGGAATTTAGCAGATTATTACTGGCAGAACGGAAAGGAAGAAAGGAAAGGGAAGGAGGGATTAAATTCATTATAACTGACTACAGGATGACTTGCAGCATTGGGTGAAATGTGCATCCTTTAATACTGTGGAGTGAGGACTCCTCAATAACACTAATGTTTTGGTGCCACTACAAGAAACCAGAGAGAAGGTGAAAAGGAAAAGGGTCGGCACAAAGTGGTATTGATCACATCTGACACGGATGAAGCTGATGGGGAAAGAGAAATTGCATGAGTTGTGGAGAAGATTTCAGTTCCTACAAGCACTGTGTTGATCACAGAATTGTTTAATAACTTGAATCAAGTACAGGTTGATTTGAACACTTAGAGAGAGGACTGTAATGGGAAGGCAGTCAAAAGTTTCGGAAGATCCTAAGTGGGAAGTCGCAGCAGATTTGAATATGGTAATGTCCTCCCAAAACAGTGTGGCCAGAATGCAGTAAGGTGGACTGAAAGTAATCAGGGCAGAATTGTAAGTCTTGGAAATGATTCTAAAAAGGAAAGTTGAAGGAGGTAGCTTCGTGACTTAAGAAAGGAACAGCAGGAAAGAGGAAGAGTCCGGCATGGGAGACAAATAGTATGGAAGTAGAGACAATAATTGGAAAGACATAAAAAAAAACCAAAGTAGAGATTGGATTCAAGTTATCCAGTAATGTAATGTATTACAATAACATCTGTAGTAGATAAAAAGAGTCATCATCTCTGTTCAATTTACAGGTATATGCACAATTTCATCTATACTCGTGACACCAGAGGGTGGTGATTAAGCTCTGTTCTTGCTGCTACCATCTAGAAGGAGGTCCTGGAGCTTTAGGTCCCACATCACCAGGTTCAAGAAAAGTTATTACCCTTCAACTATTAGGCTCATGAACCAGTGTGGATAACTTCACTCGTCTCAATACTGAACTGCTTCCACAACCTATGGACTCACTTTCAAGGCATTACAACTCAAGTTCTCATTATTATTTATTTAGTTATTGTGTATTCGCACAGTTTGTCTTTTGCTCATTTTTGTCAGTCTGTGTGTGCAGTTTTTCACTGGTTCTTCTCTGTTCTACTGTAAATGTCTGTAAGAAAACGAACATCAGGGTAGTATACGTACTTTGAAAATAAATTGTACTTTGAACAATTCAGCTTTGTGTGGAGAAGTGATTCACAGGTGTGTGGAGTGGCAATTTCAGAGATGTCAAGTCCAGCTTGAAGTGAATTGAGCAGAAAGTAAAGAGATCATGATACTTACATTCATAATTAGTTGAATTTACAATTGTATATTAATGTTAGCGATTAACTAAAGGAATAATTTTACAGATGTAATTAGTTGATGTTTTGCATGGAGTTATTAATGGAATAATATTTGAGGTGTATATAGGTGAAATGTCAGATAATGTTGAGGATGCAGGTAGTCTGCAGATGGACTTGGTCGGGTTAGGTGAATGGCAAAGAAGTGGTACATAGAACACAGTGGAGGGAATTGCATGGTAATGCACTTCTATTATTGCGCATTGCGACATACTGCTGCCGCATTGCAACACATTTCCTGATGGATGCCAGTGATATTAAATCTGATTCTAATGCTGATTCTGGTTCTGAGAAGGAAGTACATAGAATCAGAAGATGTAGGATTCTTATGGGTAGGGCTAAGAAACTGCAAAAGGAAAAAGACCCTGATGGAAGTTATATACAGGCCTCCGAACAGTAGCCAGGATGTGGGGTACAAATTACAATGGGAGATAGAAAAGATATGTAAAAGAGGCAATGTTACAATGGTCATGGGGAATTTCAGGTTGGTACTGGATCACAAGAGAAGGAATTTAAAGAATGCCTATGAGATGTTTTTTAAAGCAGATTATGCACAAGCTGGCCAAAGTTGACTGGAAAGTGACACTAGCAGGGGTAACAGTAGGGCAGCAGTGGCTGGAGTTTCTGGGAGCAATTTGGAAGATGCAGGATGAGTTCATCCCAATGAAGAAGAAACATTTTAAAGGGAGGATGAGGCAACTGTGGCTCACAAGGGAAGGCAAAGACAATATAAAAGCAACAGAGAGGGCATACAATATCACAAAAATGAGTGGGAGTGAGATGTGAGACCAGATATGTATGAGGTCTGTATGGAGAAGTGGTTCACGGGAATTAGTAGTGAGTAGAGTGTGAATTTCAGAGATGTCAAGTCCAGCTTGGAGTGAATGGAGCAGAAAGTAAAGAGATCATGACACTTGGATTTATAATTAGTTGAAGTACAATTATATATTAATGTTAGCAGTTAACCAATGGAATAGTTTTGCATACAGCTTCTTTCCAACTGTGATAAGACTGCTGAACGGATCCTGACCCAGATCTGGGCCGTACCCTTCAAATATCCGGACCCGCCTCTCGGTTTTTTTGCACTACCTTACTTTCCATTTTCCTATTTTCTATTTATGATATATAATTTAAATGTTTAATATTTACTAATTTTTTACTGTTTTTAATATTTTTAATATTTAATATTTGTAATCCAGGGAGCGGGAAGCGCAGAATCAAATATCGCTGTGATGATTGTACGTTCTAGTATCAATCGTCTGGCGACAATAAAGTATGAAGTATATGTAAACAGTTGATGTTTTGCATATGGATTTATTAATGGATAGTATTTGTAGTGTATATAGTGTAAATCTGTTTTTAAGAACTTAATATACATATTACTTTTGATACATTGCTTTCCTTCAGTCGCGGATGGTTCTGCGGATAGTTCTACCTCTGTTACTTAATTATGCAAGCAGCCATACAAAAGAGGCAGCACGCAGTGTACTACAAGTTCAACTATACAGAGTGAGCCAGCAAGTTCAGTTCATCCAGTAGGTGCCAGGTAACAGCAGCTGTTCTTCCTCCATCCATCAGTCAACTGTGTGTCATGTTTAATGATTGTATTCGGTTGAAAAAATATGTCAGTTAGTATCAATTATGTTAAAAGTGTCCCTTCATTTCCTTCCTTTCTGGTAAATGCAATAATTAGCATATTTATGGACCTTAGAAGAAACATTGGAGATGTAGACAAACTGGACTAAACATAAAAAGAAGTCTTTGGAAATGAAACCAGGAGAATCTGTGCCTGAAGCATAATGACTAACACATTGGCTGCGTTTGAGTTTGAATGGAGGAGTCTTAAAACAAAATTGCACAGTCTTTCCTTGTGAGGTGAAGCGTGGCCAGTTGCATTTTCAAATTCATGTATCACCACTCTGTAGAAAATCTGGTATTTTATTTTGCATGTGGACCGATAGTATGTTGTCTGCAGAAATGTTGGTTAGCTCAGTGGAGGTGTGTCAGTAAACTAATCCAGTATACAATATACATAAAACATATGTTCTCTTGGACTGAAGAAAACTGTGTTCACCCAGAAGTTTGTTGTGACAGCCCAAAGTGTTTTGCCCTATGTTCAAATCAAGCTATTATTCAATTCAAGGTCTGATCGGAAGTATAAATAAATCATGAGGGACAGGATTTGACAGAGCACCTATAATTATTACAGTTATCGCTGGCATGAATACTTCCATTATTAATTTTCCAGTGCTTAGAGCCATGCCACAAATCTGAGTAATGCCATCCCTTTGTGCAGACAGTCTTTACTAAACCTACTGATTTATGTCCATTTATGACAGATTTACTGGCTCGGATAGAAAGCTAAAAGTGTGTCTTTGAAAGCTCCTGTGCTCTTCTTTGACAGATAATCCAGAAGTAGTAATTATCAGTCGCCACGAATAAATCAGACAGTTTATTGTGCAACTCGTGGCACTCTTTCTGAAATAATTTCACAAAAACAAAGCTTTGCAGCCATAATGTTTCTGAACTTGAAACACGCCCCTTTTAATGACCAGGTTTCTGGATATTATTAAAGGTCTGTGCTATATTTTATAAGGCTAAGTTTTCCTGAATGCAGTTAGAGTTATAGTTAAGTGTCTGTTCCCTTTGCAAACCATCAATGAGTGTTGCTATGGTAATGTTAAGTCCATGCAACATTTCTTCTAACATGCTAAGGGCAAGACCTCAGTTTCAATAGCTGTGTGTCTTTCTCCGTTTTGAAACCACCCCCCCTCTCTTCTTCTATTCTTGTTTGTATTTATCAAAATGTTTTCATATTGGATTCGTAGTCCTGGAATGTTGCCTTGACAAGTATTTTCTAGCCAAGTCTCTTACAGTGTTTCTGCAGTTTTCTGCCTCCAAAGTTCAAGGTAAAATTATTACTAATGTATGTATATGTCACCGTATATTGCCTTGAGATTCATTGCAGACAATTACAAGAAAATAAACAAATACAACAGAATTTCTGAAAAACTATACGTAACCAGAATCAGGTTTAATATCACTGGCATATATCGTGAAATTTGTTGTTTTGCGGCAGCAGTACATTGCAATACATAATAAAAACTGTAAATTACTGTAAAAAGTGCATATATATATTAAGAAAGTTAAATTAACTAAGTAGTGCAAAGTTAAATCAATTGTAGTACAAAGACTGACAAGCAACCAATGTGCAAAAGACAGATCATGCAAATAACAACAAAGTAAATCACATTGAGAACATGAGTTGTAGAGTCCTTGAAAATGGGTCTGTAGATTCCTTCCTTCCTCCACTATCAACACTGCCCTCTTCAATTTCTTGCACGTTTACTCTTGCCACCTATCCTCCTGCCATCCTACCAGGGATAGGGTTCCTCTTGATCTCACCTACCACCCCACCAGCTTCCGTGTCCAGCACATAATTTTCCGAAACTTCCGCCACCTCTAACGGGATCCCACCTCCGAGCACAACTTCCCCCCACCCCGCCGCCCTCCCACTTTCTGCTTTCCGCAGGGATCACTCCCTACGCGACTCCCTTGTCCATTCGTTCCTCCCCATTGATCTCCCTCCTGGCATTTATCCTTGCAAGCGGAACAAGCGTAACACCTGCCCCTACACCTCCTCCCTCACTACCATCCAGGGCCCTAAACAGTCCTTCCAGGTGAGGTGACACTTCACCTGTGAGCCTGTGGGGGGTCATATACTCTGTCCAGTGCTCCCGGTGTGGCCTCCTGTGCATCGGTGAGACCCGACGTAGATTGGGAGACCGCTTCGCCAAGCATCTACGCTCCGTCTGCCAGAGCAAGTAGGATCTCCCAGTGGCCACCCATTTTAATTCCACTTCCCATTCCCATTCCGACATGTCCATCCATGGCCTCCTCCACTGTCAAGATGAGGCCACATCTAGGTTGGAGGAACAACACCTTATATTCCGTTTGAGTAGCCTCCAAACTGATGGCATGAACATTGATTTCTCAAACTTCCGGTAGTGCCCCTGCCAAAACCCCCACCCCTTCTCCATTTCCCATCCCCTTTTCTCACTCTCACCTCATCTCACCAATCAATTTCCCAGCTCTTTACTTCAATCCTCCCCCTCCAGGTTTCACCTGTCACCTGGTGGCTCTCTCTACCCTCCTCCCCCCCCCACCATAGTTTTTTTTCTCCAGTCCTGCCGAAGGCTTTCGGCCCAAAACGTCGACTGTACTTTTTTCCATAGGTGCTGCCTGGCCTGCTGAGTTCCTCCAGCATTTAGTGTGTGTTGCTCAGTTCAGTGTTGATTTGATAAAGTTATCCACGCTGGTTCAGGAGCCTGATGGTTGAAGGGTAATAACTGTGCTGGTGTGAAACCTAAGGGTCCTGTATCTCTTGCCTGTTAGTAGGAGTGAGAAGAGAGCATGGCCTGGATGGTGAGGTTCCTTGATGAGGGATACTACTTCCTTGTGGCAACACTCCTTTTCTCGTGATTTCAAGGGGAGCATCCAGCTGTCCCTTTGACAGTGGGGGGTTATCCCAGCAGCATTTTCAATCAATGCCAAACAACAATAATCTCAGTTTTGGCTTGGTACCCTTGGTAACTTGTTTCTAAGTACCAGGGTTCCATGACCACATTAGTATGAGGGTCTTTTAGTGGGACTTGCTGGCTTTAGCATTAGGAGCCGTCTCACATGCAAATCTAGGTCTGAGAACTGTACATATTTTCATCAGCTCCACAGACAGAGAGACCCTCTCTGTAGGTGTGAGATCATTTGGTTCTCAACTGCTTAAAGTACATTGCAGAATGCACATAGGAACTTAAATCAAAGTAGGTGTAGTTTATTAAAATCTCTTCAGAGAATGTATCTGGAATATTCTTCAAAATGTTGGAACTTGAGGTGTATTTAGAAACATGGTGAAAGCCTCAAAGGGACAACTGCTTTGAATTGTTCACAAACAATATTATGTATGTCACAAAGATACAAAATTGGAAAATCTGGAAGATCTCAGCAGGTTAAGCAGCATCCATAAGGATAGCAATGTAGATCATGTTTTAGTTTACCAGAGAAGATGCGTGAGAAAACGTGTGTTGCACAGAGAGGCATGGGATTGCGGGAAAAGAGGGGATGTTTGTGGTATAATGCAGATCAGACTTGTCAAAGTAATAGTATTTTAGAGACAGAAAAGAAGAAGAATACAAATTCAAACATAATTGCAGGAGAGAGAGAAAAATAAGATGGTTGACCAGAAATTATTAAATTCACTTTTCAGTTCTGAAGGCTTCAGTGAGCCACTGGGAAATGAAGTGCTCATAGCACAGTGATGGAACTAGTAGAACCAAATTCCTCCAGCTCCAGAGACCTGGCCTTAATCCTGATTTCCACCACCGTCTGTGTGGAATATGCACTCCCCTCAGTGACCTGGTGAATCTGGGTGTTCTCCAGTTTCCACCCACATCTTGAAGACGTACAGATTGGTTGGTTAATTGGCCATTGCAACATGGTAGTGTGATGGTTAATGTAACGTTCCACAGCTCCAGTGATCTGGGTTCGTTCCAGCTGCTGTCTATGAGGATTCCCGCCGGGACCATGTGACTTTCCTCCGGGTGCCCTGGATTCCTCCCACATTCCAAAGCTGCGCGAGTCGGTGAGTTGTAGGCATGCTATATTGGTGCTGGGCATCTGGTGGGCTGTCTCCAGCATATCCTCAGACTATGTTGGCTGAGGATGCAAATGATGCATCTCACTGTATCTTTTGATATACTTGTGACAAATTAAGCTAATCTTTTTTAATCTGTTGTTTATTGCCTCTAATGTGTAGTTGGGTGGGAGAATCTAGGAGGATGGAGAATGGAGAAAGATCAGAGCAGATAGATATTTGTGTTGGGCAAAGGGCTTGCTTCCATATTGGAAGAATATATAACACTGGACAAATGTAGAAGATCAATGACAGAGAGGGACAGACAGAAATTGAAGGAGCAATATTGTGGGCCGAAGGGTCTGAGCTGTCCTATACTGTTCTATGTTCTATATCAGGAAGCCCAGGGTCATTTTGATGTAACATATTTAGTTACCCACTGAAAAGCTAACAAGCAAATATTTCTGTAAGAACCCACACTTTTCCAGTTTTATCCACTTTTTCTTTAGATTTCCTGCATCTGTGATCTTTTTTGCACCTATTACAGATATTCACAGGCTTGTAGAAACCTAGGGGAGAGGCATACTTATACCTGTGTGCCCACATAGCAAAAATTTGACCCAATATCGTCCCAGAGCTCTCAACTGGTTTGATCTTCTGAGGTCTTGCAACATATGCAAGGTGGCTGAATACGAGACGTGTGTATGGAGCAGGCGGACAGTAGATTGACAAGGAAGTCATTGGAATAGTAGAGTCTTGAGTCCTGCAGAAACAAAGATACTGAGATCAAAGCAATATTGTATAAACAGACAGTATTAGTGAAGCAAGAAAGAAAATTTTATGCCTCTTTCAGACATGCTAAGATGTTTTCCAATTGAATATTTCTGAAATATAATGTGGGACACCAGTGTAATAGTATAATATCATATTTTCACTCACAAATGTCTACAGGTGTACCGTGGAGAGCATTCTAACTGGCTGCGTCACAACCTGGTACGGGATGAGCCGCCACCCAGGATCAAAATAAGCTGCAGAAAGTTGTAAGCTCAATCAGTCTCCATAGCATCCAGGAAACCTTCAAGGAACAATGCCTCAAAAAGTCAGCATCTGTCATTAAGGACCCCCATTCACCCAGGACATGTCCTCTTCTTATTGGACCATCAAGCCTGAGGGCACACACTCAGTGATTCAGGAATATCTTTCTCCCTTCTGCAAAGGAAAGGTGCTTTACTTGCTGCATGGCACCTGGATGCTGCCCTTGGAGCCATAGTATTTACCTGGCTAGTTAGAGGTTTCTGACCATAGTGACACCCAACATGTTGACGTGATCCAATTATGATAATACCAGGGACTAGATGTTTGACTTAAAACAGACAGCCTCTGTGGAGTTCCACAATTTCAACCAAGTAATGATGAATGAACGGTGATATATTTTCAATTAAGTGTGGTACGAGACCTTGGAGAAGAACTTGTAGATAATGGTGTTCCCATAGACTTCCTGACTCTTTTTCGATACTATCATTGACCAACAACGTCAATGTCAACATTGGAATGTATAGTAATGCTTTTGAAAAGCCTACTTAGAGAGGACATGCAGGGTGCGTTTCCTACGGTGGGGAGTCCAGGATCAGAAGGCACAGCGTCAGAAGAGAAGGACGTCCGCTAGAATAGAAATGAGGAGCGATTCCTTTAGCCAGAGAGTGGTAAATCTGTCAAATTCACTGCCACAGACCGCTGTGGAGGTCATCATTGGGTATATTTAAAGCGGAGGTTTGAGAGTTCTTGATTAGTAAGGGCTTCAAAAGTTACAGGGAGAAGGCAGGAGAATGGGGTTGAGAAGGATAGTAAACGGCAGAGCAGACTCAATGGGCTGAATGGCCTAATTCTGCTCCATTGTCTTATGGCGTTCCTTTGACAAAATCCACACTGACTGTGATTAACCTGCGCTGCCCTAAATTAAAGGAATAATGTCCCTTTAATTGTTCTGTTTTTCCCTGATAATCTTTCCACATCAACAATTGGCTAAGTGGCCTCAAATAATTGTCCACTGTGACACAGCAGCAATCTTTGTTAACTGGACATCTGGAAAACTCTTGTCAAATCTTCAGTATCTCCTCCCTTGTGACATCATAGGTAGATAAATTTCAGGTTGGATAAAGATGCTGAACCTCTAATACTTCCCACTTTCAATTTTCCCCTCATATCTAATACTTCAGAACTATTTCACATTTCAGCATCTAGGAAGACCTAGACAGAAGTCCTTTCTCTTGTCACAATCATTGGGCTTAATCATTAAATATCCAGTTATCTCATCCAACAAGACACAGGATTAAATATCATGGAGGCCGGCCTTCTAAATTTAATTATTGTGCCTCCATTTTCCGGCAAGCAGGCAGACAGACAGAGTGAGAAGCTGGAAGGTTTCTGTGTTGTAAAAGACCAAGCAGGACACGTTGAAGCAGACATAGCTTACTCCTGCCCTCTTTGAAGGCTGTACTGCTAACCTCAGCCATGAAGCAGAGGGGGAGGGAGACTGTGGAAGCTGAACCAAGGTCAGAAAGGATACATTCACTGAATGTTCGAAAGTTGAAGCTTTTGATCCTTAGGGGGTTTGTTGAAAGAAGAAATGAACGAAACACCAGCGTTTAATATTTCTGATTGATCACCCGTTTATTGATGGGCTGGATCAGGGAAGCAGCAAGTTCAAGGTAAAAACATCTGCTGCTGTCAATGATTAGAGACATCCCCCAACCACAAAATTAACCAAATACTTCAAGCACCAGTGGTCAAAATAGCAACAGCACCTATGCCTTAGAAGACAAAAAGCAATGGATCTTATATTTTTAAGTGATTGAAACTAATATTACAGATCATCGAAATACAAGCAAAGCATAGTGATTTATTTCTAGAGATATGGGATTCAAAAGCTAGACATCACAAAGCACTGTTTGCATTTCTACACTGGAAAAGATATTGAAACACTGAAGATAGAGATCATGGTGCATGGGATCCATGGTGACTTGGTAGACTGGATTCAAATCTGGCTTGGAGGTAGTAGTTGTTAGGGTGTATTCTCAAGAGGTTATATAGCAAATATTATTTTCTACAGCAACCAGTCTTCGTACTTGAATGTGGATTGCAGATTGAATTTAAAATGCAGCTCTGAGCAATGATCTTCCTGGAATTGCAGAATGAATTTGATCACCTGAGATGTCTACATATGCATGAATGCAGCTAGAGAGACGATGGGATTAATATTCATTTTGGGTATCTGGAGTGTTGGAAGTGTTTGAAAATTATATATAATTCGAAGAAGGCATTGTGGATACTTTGTAACCATAGAATCGTCCTGCTTTACTTTTGATCTTTAGCAAATAAAAATGTCATGTAATATTGGGTCAAGTGGGCCTCTTCTGCCAAGAGTGTCTTAAGTATGATGCCTGAAGCTTATTTTGCTGAATAAAGACTTCTATATCCACCAGCATCAATGTCTCTCTGCTGACTTTGTGCACAATCACAAGATCTGGGGGCTTGTCCGGGATATGTTCACAATCTATCATGTGGCCAGCAATTTCAGCAGTCTAAGTGGGTGAGTATTTTAAAGATTAGCACCCACATTTAGATCTGTTCAGGTCGGTGACCACAGGATTACGAAGTACCACAAACATGACAGAGAGCTGAAGACTAGTTGCTGTTGAAATTAATATTCGCTCTATACCCTAACCCCAGAATATGCCCCAACAGTGGTGACGGGGTGTTATTCTGACTAGAGATCTGTGATCAGTGGTATTCCACAAGGATTAGTGCTGGGACCTCATAATTTCAATGAAGATTTAGGTGGGCTGATAGTAAGTTTGTAGATCACATTAAAATTGGCACAGTTGTGAATAGTTGGGAAAGTTGTCAAAAGATGGGCAGAGAAATGACAAATGGTGTTTAATCTGAACAGGTGTGAGGTGTTGAACTTCTGGAGGTTATATGTAAGATCTAAGTATACAGGACTCTTGGGAGCATTGATTTATAGATAATGCTCCATAGCTCCCTGAAAGCGACAAAACAAGAAGAGAAGATGGTAAAGAACCTGGATGGTATATTTGCCTTTACTGCTCGGAGCATTGACTCTAAAAGTAGGGAAATCATTTTGCGGCTCTGTAATATTTTAGCTATGACACATTTGGAGAGGGTACAGAAGGCGTATACCAGGATATTGCCTGGAATAGAGGATATTAGCTATGAGGAAAGATCGGACAAAATTGGATTACTTGCTATAGAGTGTTAGGGGCTAAGGGCTGACAGAAGTACAGGCCATTCCAGGGCAGTGAATGGGATCCTTTTATAGGCATCCTTAATGTGATTTTGTCGATAAGTAAGAAAATATACAAATCTCACATGGTATGGTAAATGTGCCCCCACGACATGTTAATAAAGGGCATCAAAAACACATAGACTGAGAAGAAAGAATTACCAAAAGTAGAAGGAAAGCTGAAATTAATTCCTCTGTTTGTTGGAATGAATGTAAGTACATAGGTTGGACTTTTGAATTTAGTATTATCATGGGAGCTTGCTCATATGTACAGGTGCCCATAGGACAGGTATTCATAACCCGGAGACAGGTAGTTTATAAAATTGTGAGAGAGGATTGGGAGTCAGTTTCTTTTCACTCTTCGGTGGAAATGTCAAATGCTAGAGGGCATAGCGTTAAGTGGAGAGGGAAATATTTAAAGGAGATTTACGAGGCAAGTTTTACACAGAGATTGGCAGGTGCCTAGAACATGCTGCCAGGAGACTGGCTGGAAGCAGATATGGTAGCTACATTTAAGAAGGCATTTTGACAGGCATGTGAATAGTAAGGAAATAGAGGGATATAGATTATCTGCAAGCAGATTAGTATTTTGGTAACGTGGACATCATGAGTAAAATGATTTGTTCCTGTGATGTACTGTTCTGTGATCGTTGTTCTCTTGTATGTTCCAGAGCAGCAAATGAGAAATTGCAGGTAAACAGAAAGACTGAATGGATTGAAGTATTTTATGTGGCAAAAGGAAATGACTGAGTAGCCGTTAAGTTTATGATTGGCTTGGATTAGGTAAAAGTGGGGTGAATGTTTCAACTATGAGAGAATTTAGAAAGAGGAGGCATTTCTACAGGCTAGCTATTGAAAATATGGCAAAGTGTTATTAATCAGCGATTAGACAGACTACTGCACTATTTTGTATTACTTTGCAAAGGATATGGGGGCAGTTTGGAGGTATTAAAAACAACTAGATAATTGCTGAGAAAAAAAGGATTGGATAGGCTGAGACAGGTGGAAAGGAGGAGAGTTGCTGGGAACCTACATTCAATAGTCAATTTATTAGAAACTTCCTGTACCTAATAAAATGGCCACTGAGTGTATGTTCGTAGTTTTCTGCTGCTGTAGTCCATCCACTTCAAGGTTTGACATTCTGTGCATTCAGAGATGCTCTTCTGCACACCACTGTTGTAGCACGTGGTAATTTGAATTACTGTTGCTCTCCTGTTAGTTGGAACCAGAGCTGCCACTCACTGGATTTTTTTAAGTGTTTTTTGCGCTATTCTCCATTTAACTTGAGAGACTGCTGTTGCATGAATATCACAGGAGATCAGCAGTTTCTGAGATACTCAAACTGCCCCATCTGGCGCCCACAATCCGTCCACAGTCAAAGTCACTTCAATCACATTTCTTTCCCATTCTGATGTTTGGTCTGAACAACAACTGAACCTCGTGACCATGTCTATATGCTTTTATACATTGGGCTGCTGCCACATGATTGGCTGATTAGATACTTGCATTATTGAGCAGGTGTACAGGTGTACCTAATAAAGTGGCTATTGACTGTAAGCAGCAGTAGTATGAGCTAGATGGACCAAATACCCTCGACCTCTATCACGCGCAATTTGCAATAGTAATCCTCAACCTTCCACTGACTGCAAAGATAAAAAAGATTTTTTATAAAAACTATAGCTGAATGCAATGTTATGCACACATTCATACCTCACTGGCAATGAAATTAAGCATGTCTTTTTTTACACAGTTCCGTTGTAATGACGACCAGACACTCTGCTGTAGATATGTCACAGAAACACTGCAGAAGTTACTCATTGGTTCCGACAATCCTGAGAAGTTACAGAACCTGGGCCTCTGTACCTCCCTCTGCAATTGGAACCTTGACTTCGTAACTGGAAGACCACAGTTTGTGCAGATTGGTGATGACATATCCTCCTCACTAACAATTAACACTGCAGCACCTCAGGGGTGTGTGCTTAGCCCACTGCTCTACTCCCTCTATATCTATGACTGTGGGCTAGGTACAGCAGAAATGCAATCTATAAATTTGTTTATGATACAACCATTATTGGTAGAATCTCAGATGAAGATGAGAGGGCGTACAGGAGCGAGATATACCAACAAGTGGAGTGTCGCAGCAACAACCTGGCACTCAACGTCAGTAAGGGGAAAGGGCTGATTGTGGACTTCAGGAAGGGTAAGGCGAGGGAACATGAACCAATCCTCACAGAGGGATCAGAACTGGAGAGAGTGAGCAATTTCAAGTTCCTGGGTGTCAAGATCTCTGAGAATCTAACTTGGTCCCAACATATTGATGCAGCTCTAAAGAAGGCAAAACAGCGGCTATTTTATCGGCTACCTGTCTCCGCCACCAACTTACTCCAGTTGGCTTCAAGATTCGTTTCCGAGCCTCTCAATTTGGACCTTCTGAGGATCCCAGGTACTCACATATTATTGATTCTGCCTCCCGTTACTTCTCCCGTCAAGCTCTGAAGGTACCCTCTCTGCCATGAGGAGGTACTTGGCGTCCCTATCCCAGACCCTTCCACACCTTCGGGACACTTTCTTCGCCGTCTGTAATGGACCTGCCCATTATTTCATCCTCCATCGGATCCATGCCTGCAATCGCCATTTTTTTGACTTTGTCATGTTAGGCAAGCATCGCAAGATCTTACATCTGCCTACCCCAGCGCCTGCTGGCCGTGACACGAGCAGGCATGAACTTCAAATTGCGGCCTCTGCCATTGATCTCGCCGGCTCCAGCACCCCAGGGCATATTCAAAACCCGGACTCCAGCAACGACCATGGACACCTTCAAAGCGATTGTGCAACCACCAGCTGCGACTCCAGCCTTGAACTCCAGGCCGGGTCTTCATGTGCTGCTATTGTAACTCCCGTCTCCCCTTCCCCCACCAATACTCTGCAACCCCGTTTCCCTCAGATCCCATCGGCAGCTGCTGGGCCCTGAGAGGCTCCATCTTCCTCTCACACCGACCCTCCCCTCTCCACTGACACCACCAGCCTCTCTCCCCCGCCCCCGTCTGATCCCACTTCTCATCCGTGCCGGGTCTTTACCATCCCCTCCGACCTTCAACTGTCTGAGGCAGAATGCTCTGTCCTCAGTAAGGGCCTCACCTTTGTCCCCCTTCGCCCACACCTCAGCGAGTTCTGTGTTCGCCATGATGCGGAACTCTTCTTCCGCCGGTTTTGTCTTCAAGCCTACTTCTTCAGCAAGAACTCTCCCACCCCCACCGATGACCCCTTCTCCCTTCTTCAACCCTCCTCCTCTTCATGGACACCCCGCTCTGGTCTTCTGCCTGCTCTGGATCTCTTTATTGCTAACTGCCGAAAGGACATCAACCGTCTCGACTTCACCACGCCTTGTTCCCATTCCAGCCTCACTCCTTCCGAACGCTCTACTCTCCACTACCTCCGCACTAATCCTAACCTTACTAGAAAACCTGCCGATAAGGGGGGTGCTGTTGTCGTCTGGCGTACTGACCTCTACCTTGCCAAGGCACAGTGACAACTCGCGGATACCTCCTCTTATTTACCCCTCGATCATGAACCCACTAAGGAGCACCAGGCCATTGTCTCCCACACCATCACCAACTTTATCCACCCAGGGGATCTCCCATCCACTGTTACCAATCTTATAGTTCCCACACCCCACACTTCCTGTTTCTACTTCCTACCCAAGATCCACAAACCTGCCTGTCCAGGTAGACCCATTGTCTCAGCTTGCTCCTGCCCCACCAAACTCATTTCTACATACCTCGACAAGGTTTTATCCCCCCTTGTTCAATCCCTTCCTACCTATGTTCGTGACACTTCTCACGCTTTGAAATTTTTTGATGATTTTAAGTTCCCTAGCCCCCACCGCTTTATTTTCACCATGGATGTCCAGTCCCTATATACTTCCATCCCCTACCAGGAAGGTCTCAAAGCTCTCCACTACTTTTTGGATTCTAGACGTAACCAGTTCCCCTCTACCACCACTCTGCTCCATCTTGCGGAATTAGTCCTTACTCTTAATAATTTCTCCTTTAGCTCCTCCCACTTCCTCCAAACTAAAGGTGTAGCCATGGACACCCGTATGGGTTCCAGCTATGCCTGCCTTTTTGTTGGCTTTGTGGAACAATCCATGTTCCAAACCTATACTGGTATCTGTCCCCCACTTTTCCTTCGCTGCACCGATGACTGCATTGGCGCTGCTTCCTAAACGCATGCTGAGCTCGTTGACTTCATTAACTTTGCCTCCAACTTTCACCCTGCCCTCAAGTTTACCTGGTCCATTTCCGACACTTCCCTCCCCTTTCTAGATCTTTCTGTCTCTATAAGCCTACGGACTCTCACAGCTATCTGGACTGTTCCTCTTCTCACCCTGTCTATTGAAAAATGCCATCCCCTTCTCGTAATTCCTCCGTCTCCGCCGTATCTGCTCTCAGGATGAGGCTTTTCATTCCAGGACGAAGGAGATGTCCTCCTTTTTTAAAGAAAGGGGCTTCCCTTCCTCCACCATCAACTCTGCTCTCAAACGCATCTCACCCATTTCACGCGCATCTGCTCTCACCCCATCCTCCCACCACCCCTCTCGGAATAGGGTTCCCCTTGTCCTCACCTACCACCCCACCAGCCTCTGGGTCCAACATATTATTCTCCGTAACTTCCGCCACCTTCAACGGGATCCCACCACTAAGCACATCTTTCCCTCCCCCCCCTCTGCTTTCCGCAGGGATCACTCCCTAAGCGACTCCCTTGTCCATTCGTCCCCCCGATCCCTCCCCACCGATCTCCCTCCCGGCACTTATCCTTGTAAGTGGAACAAGTGCTACACATGCCCTTACACTTCCTCCCTCACTACCATTCAGGGCCCCAGACAGTCCTTCCAGGTGAGGCGACACTTCACCTGTGAGTCGGCTGGGGTGATATACTGCATCTGGTGCTCCCGATATTGGCAAGACCTCACGCTGACTGGGAGACAATTTCGCTGAACACCTACGCCCTGTCCACCAGAGAAAGCAGGATCTCCCAGTGGTCACACATTTTAATTCCACGTCCCATTCCCACTCTGATTGTCTATCCATGGCCTCCTCTACTGTCAAGATGAGGCCACACTCAGGTTGGAGGAACAACACCTTATATTCCGTGTGGGTAGCCTCCAACCTGATGGCATGACAATTGACTTCTCTAACTTCCGTTAATGCCCCACCTCCTCCTCATACCCCATCCGTTATTGCCCATCCTCTGGGTTTCTCCCCTCCCCCTTTCTTTCTCCCTTGGCCTCCTGTCCCATGATCCTCTCATATCCCCTTTTGCCAATCAACTGTCCAGCTCTTGGCTTCATCCCTGCCCCCCCCCCGTCTTCTCCTATCATTATGGATCTCCCCCTCCCCCTCCCACTTTCAAATCTCTTACTAACTCTTTTTTCAGTTAGTCCTGACGAAGGGTCTCGGCCCGAAACATCGACTGTACCTCTTCCTAGAGATGCTGCCTGGCCTGCTGTGTTCACCAGCAACTTTTATGTGTGTTGCTTGAAATTCCAGCATCTGCAGATTTCCTCGTGCTTGCAGCTATATTTCATTAGGAGTTTGAAGAGATTTGGTTTGTCACCTAAAACACTTGAAAGCTTCTACAGATGTACCGTTGAGAGCATTCTGACAGGCTGCTTCACTGTCTGGTATGGGCGGGGTGGGGGGTGGGGAAACTACTGCACAAGACTGAAAGAAGCTACAGAAAGTTGTAAAATTAGTCAGCTCCATCTTGGGTACTAGCCTCCGTAGTATCCAAGACATCAAGGAGTGGTGTCTCGGAAAGGCAGCATCCATTATTAAGGACCTCTAGCACCCAGGACATGCCCTTTTCTCACTGTTACCACCTGGAAGGAGGTACAGAAGCCTGAAGGCACACACTCAGTGATTCAAGAACAGTTTCTTCCTCTCTGCCATCCCATTCCTAAATGGAAATTGAACCCATGAACACCACCTCAGTTTTTAAATATTATTTCCGTTTTTGCACTGTTTTAATTTAATCTATTTAATATACATACATATACTCTCTGTGATTGACCTACTCATTTTTTTTATTATCAGGTATTGATTTGTACTGCTGCTGGTAAGTCTACAAATTTCATGACATACGCCAGTGATATTAAACCTGATTCCAATTCTGATTCTGTTAAAGTACTAACCTTTTCAACCTTTTCCTATAACATTGGTGTGTTCTTGTGAGATCAAGTCTACAGTAAGCTGCAGGATTCTTCTGCTACGTAAAATTATTTTCTTTGAAATAAACAAGCTTATCTCTTGCCTCTTTAAGGACCATCGGCGAAACCTGACAGTGCCTACAGAAAGTTGGGTAAACGTGAGCTTGCTTCATGCATTGCTCATGCAAATTTTCAATTTGAGTTTTACATCAAGAAGAGAGAAAGAGAAAAGCCAGAGAGAGACTATAGTGACCCATGAACGCTGACAGAAAAGGAACATGATTAGATTAGATTAGATTCAACTTTATCGTCATTGTGCCAAGTACAGATACAAAACCAATGAAATGCATTTAGCATCTGACCAGAAATGCAAAGAATAGTGTTATTTACAAAATAACTGCGAATAAAAAAAAGTGCTACAGCACACAAATATAAAAGTACTGAGACAGAACAATACGGATGCAATACTGCTTAGCACTGTGATGAGAGGTTCAGCAGATGTGATGTTAGATGTGGGTAGTATTTGGAGTTCTGGAAAATTGAATGAGGGAAGGTTATGAGGAGGAGTGTTGCAGAAGGGAAAAGGCAAACTATGCTCATTTTTGATACTCTGGTCATTGAAAATTTTCACACTGAAGTTCTGCATGAGTCGAGAAACTCAACACCCCCCAGCTTGTCTTGTTGGATGTTGGCCTTTGGATCTTACATTCACTCGAATGAGAATGTCCCTCTATACCTTGCCTCTTTCACAAGGACCAAGAGACGGTGGGCTTACCCCTGAGAGACGTCTAACTAGAGTTGCTTTTGAGCAGGATAGCAGAGGACTTCTGAATAGTGAATGCAGCTGTACTGAAGCTTAAAACGTGTCTGTGTGCGCCCGCCTTGCAAGCGGGCAGACTGCCCATTCTAACTTGATTGGACAGGTGCCCACCAAACAAGTTTAATTGAGGCCAAGCATTGCCAGCAACCCGGCCTCGCTCTAACAAGGATTGAATGAGCAACATATCCGTGGGGTGCCACAGCTGCGTGGCGGTGAGCGTGGCACTATTACAGCTCAAGTCTCCGAGTTTAGAGTTCAATTTCAACGCCATTGGTTAAGAGCTCTTACATCTTCCTTGTAAGCGTGTGTGTTTCATTTGGGTGTTTCAGTTTCTTCCCACATTCCAAAGGTGTACCGGTTAGTAGGTTAATCGGTCACTGTAAATTCCCTTTGATTAGGCTAGGTTAAATAACTGGGTTGCTGGGCAGTTCGGATCTTTGGGCCAGAAAGGCCTGATCTGTGCTGCATCTCAAAATAACTAAAATGCAAACATTATCTAGCCCTAATGAGAACACACTCTATCATCTTGCATGCAATGGATTCAAGACTTTTCAAAGGAAAAACTCTTTAGCCACAAGGTACTGGTGAATCACTTACAACTGTCATATCCCCCTTTATCACCTTCACTCGGCTTTGCAGTAGTTCCTCCAGCAGGAAGCGGAGATGATTGAAACATACAGTTTGCTGCCAAATTTCGATGCCAGTATTACTACTCTTTGTACATATCAACTCACAGAACATAGAGTCTCCTCTTGCAATGGTCCAGCTGGCTACAGAAAAAAGAAGTTAAGATGGGTGCTAATAAAATGCAGCGCTATATAGCGTTTAATGAGATAGTGAAGATATCATTGCACCATGAAACTGACAGGAATGTTTTAATTTACTCACAGGTACAGTTAAATGAAATTGTTATTGTTACTTGATTCCTTATTGCTCCTTAGAAAGGATTTTTCAGTGTAAACTGGGGAAATCAGTTAACTAGTAAGTTAAACACAAGAGATACTGCAGATGCTGGAAATCTTGAGCAACACAATAACAGTCCCAATGAAGGATCTCAGCCCAAAACATCGACAGTTTATTCCTCTCTGTAGATACTGCTTGACCTACTGTGTTCCTCCTGCTCTTTCTTAGTAAAGAGTAAGATGTTTAGCAACTAGTCTCACCATAATAGAATCATAGACTCATAGAGTCGTACTGTGTGGAAGCAGGCCATTCAGCCCATCACATCCATTCTGATCAGTGGACTCCCGTCCGTGTTAATGTAGCCATAAAAGGTTTGCATTTTGTTGCATAAGATGCACATGTCTATTTCAAAAATGGTGATTGTGTTGTTATGTAATTAAGAACTTCAGTTCCCAGTGGGCAATGCGAGTGGTTCGCCCAGAAATGGAAATGACGCGGTTGAGCCTGTCGCACGTGCTCGGGCTGGAGCAAAAGCCATTGCTGTAAATCTGTAAATAAAATTGTTCTAGCGTCTTTACCCACGCTGTTTGTCTTTACAAAGAACAAACATAACAGTGATCATAAGTGCTAAATGTGCATTGTGCCTGAAAAGTCTTGCTTTATTTGTGTAAACAGAAAAAATTAAAATAAGTTAAAAAGTTTTCATTGTAATTATTTTTTAATTTTCAGGTTTTACATTAAACTCATATTATGTGTAAGTGTTTATTTCTCACTCTAAAGTGTTAATGAAGCAGAACGCTTTTTCACTTTGTGGTTGGTTGTATGTGGAAATATATCAGCATCTTTGTCACTGGAGCCCACTGGGTTTCTCAACATTTCTGAGGATCTTTCTTTAGGTTCAGCGGAAATGGATGTCATTTCAAGGCTGATCACAAGATCTGGGCTAACAAGACATTGATTTTTACTGTGATGCACGCGTCATGTGGTAACTGGTATCAGATTTCCAAAATTCCATGATTTACTTTTTAAAGTTCACACAGCTTTAGATGTTGCATCACAACCTTTTATCAGTTAAAAACTGAATTGTTCATTCTTTATTAAACTAAATGCTATTGGGCTGCCTGCCATCTGTATTAAATGAGCTGTGAGATTGTGGAACTATCACTGTCTTAATAATATTGTGTTTTTGAAAATTTATTAAGTGAGGAATATCTGTATATTTAGCATTTGGTCTCCAGCTGTCTTACTCGGTTTGGCTGAGCTTATATTCGAATATTTCAATAATGAGATATGTTGTACAAATTCTAGTCATGATTGTAGAATATATTTTTAAAATCAACCATTTATTATGCAAAGTAAATATGCAGTAAGCTGCAAGTCTTAAGTTTGCTGGCGTAGATCTCAGCCACAGCATGAGTTAGGAACAACAGTATTCTGCTTGCTTTGCCAAAGCTGCATATTTAAGGGCAGTGCTTCAGACAGTTGTCCCTCTTATTGGCACTCAAGCACCTCCTCCATGTGCCAAGGCACATATTTACTTTGAATGCCACAACAAATTACCTGCCTTAGACAATGGGCCACTTGTACAGATGGTGGCAACAATTCCCGCGCAGTATGTGGTCTGATGCCCCTGAGTTATTGGCTGTGTGACTTTCTGCTGACTTATGTTCCACTGTGACTTCAAGAAGAGCGAAAAAAAACCCATTCAAATGGGCCGGAAGGAATGGGGCAGGGGGCACTGTTGCATTAATCTAAGGAGTCTTGGTTCAAATGCTCTTTTGGATCCTTTCTGATACAGATTTGAATTCATTTATTTATCACATGTACATTGAAACATACAGTGAAATGTGTCGTTTATATTGACAACCAACACATCTGACAAGGTACTGGGACAGCCCGCAAATGTCACCACATTATGTTTTACTTCCATTTTAATGTTCTACTGAAGTATTCTTACATCTTTCCTAATACTGTAACAGCAGTCTTATTTATTTATTGAGATAGAGCACAGAGTAACCCCTTCCGGCCCTTCAAGCTGCACCTCCCAGCAACCCCCGATTTAACCCCAGCCCCATGGGACAATTTACAATGACCAATTAACCTACCAACCGATATGTCTTTGGACCGTGGGAGGAAACCCACACAGTTACGGGGGGAACGTACAAATTCCTTACAGACAGCAGCCGGAATTGAACAGAGGTTGCAGATACTCTAAAGCATTGTGCTAACTACAGGTTTCCCCCGCCATCCGAAGGTAGAGTGTTCCTATGAAACAGTTCGTAAGCTGGAATGTCATAAAGCAAAGAAGCAATTACCATTTACTTATATGGGAAAATTTTGTGAGCATTCGCAGACCCAAAAATAACCTGCCAAATCATGCCAAGTAACACATAAAACCTAAAATAACATTAACATATAGTAAAAGCAGGAATGATATGATAAATACACAGCCTATATAAAGAAGAAATACTTTTCCACAATCATTGCCTGAATTGTTCTCTGTAGCGAAAATCTCACGCAAGTACTCTCGGCAAAAACACAGCGCAAGCGCTCTCCAGTAACCTCTAAGCTATGAAGCTGCCAAATCATACCAAATAACACGTAAAAATACATAGCCGATATAAAGTAGAAATAATGTATGTACAGTGTAGTATCACTTACAGGAATTGGGAAGACATCGAGCACACTGATGATGGTGTGTTAGGCTGAGTCGTCGCAGGTTGGGGTGGTGCAGTGGCCCCCACCCTCCGGGCAGCGAACCGATACCGATCCGCGAAGCATGCAGGAGTCCAGCGGTAGCCGGGACGCATCCAGCACATCTTTAAGAAAAAAACCAAAACAAACAAGCTAATTAATTAGGTGCCGCCTGGCACGTAAATGTCGGCCCAGATCAGAGGTGATGCAATCAGCAATCGCCTCTGATCTGGGCCAACAATTATGTGCTGGGCGGCACCTAATTAATTAGCATGTTTATTTTGGCTTTTTTCTTAAAGATGTGCTGTGTGCCTCCCGGCTACTGCTGCATTCTCCACGAATCGGTATCTGTCCATGGCCCGGGGGCTGGGGTGGTGGGACACTGGCGTGTCATCTGTTTCCATCAGGGCAGGCAGATCATCTTCTCCTATAACTGCCTGCCTCGATGTCGAAGGTCGAGGTTCGTCGTCTGCTGTGGCTGATGTGGAAGGCTTGCTTGACTGCTTAGCTTCGTGCATTTTTAGATCATACAGTTCTTTGTAAGCCCTCAAACCATCTTGCAAATATGCCCAAACTGATGTACCCTTTCAAAATTAAAGTCGTACTTTATCATTACTCATTCAGTTTCGATTGTTATCCTTTCCTCTTCCAATTGCATCAGCTCTTCATCTACCAGTTCATGGTCATGGGATGCCAAAACCTCTTCAACATCATCTTCGTCAGCTTCCACAAGCCAAACTCACTTTGTCCTTACTTTGTTCACCACGATCAAAACGCTTAATTATGTCTAGTTTTACACTAAGTGTAACACCCTTACGAGCTCTTTTAGGCTTTTCCAATACCTTAGAACTTATCTTGCAGACGGTTGCTCACAGGCACGCGTTAAAGCAATGCTGGTGAGAATGTAGCTCCAAATCAGGGGGAGAGCAGCTGCTCGGGGCGCGCACTGCTTTTTTTCGCGCGCTGCCTTTTTTTATTGCCCGCTGATTTTCTTCGTAACAGTGAAAACACCTTCTGTTAGCAAAAACAGGTAACTAATGTAGGTCTTTCGTAACAGTGAGGTTTCATAAAGTGAACGTTCGAAAAGCGGGGGACACCTGTACCCTGGTACTGTGACACCATGACTGATTGCATTTCAATTTTTTCTCATCTTTACTCATAGCTCATTAAGAAACACTTCAATTAAAATAATTATCTGTCCTTCTGCAATGTGATGTTGACACTTTGCATTGTGTTTTTAGCATAATGAGTCTCTGTGTGGTAGTTTCACTCTTTTCTGTCTATGCGTGTAAACAATACTGTGTGACAGAATGTCCCAAGACCTTGCCCCGTCTCCAATGGAGGCAATGGTTAGGATGTTACTACTGCTTGTTATAGCGTGCTTTGAGACATTACAACTCAGCTCCTGAAAGAAGCAAAATAATAGAGGTGCTGACCATTCAGCATTTAAGTTACTCTTCCTCCATCTACTAGTTAGTTCAAAGGTCAAAGGTTCAAAGGTCCTATTTAATGTCAGAGAATTCTATACAATATACATCCTGAAATGTTTTTTCTTCACAAACGTCCACGAAAACAGAGAAGTGCCCCAAAGAATGAACGACAGTTAAACGTGAGAACCCCAAAGTCCTCCCCAGCACCCCACCCGCACGTAATCTGCAGCGAGCAGCGATCCCCCCTCCCCCCACCAGCAAAAAAAGCAAGCATCAGCATCGCCACCAAGCACTCAAGCGTGAGGTAGGCGATAGCAAAGACTCAGACTTGCAGTTACCCCGACAACGGCCAGTCCTGAAACCCCAAGGACAGGCCCCATCCCTGCAAAGAGCCAAAGGCGGTGCATAACTCCAGGTCAGGGTCTTCAAAAGAACCTTGAAAAGGGAAAATAAAGATACTAAAGATGGAAGCAGAGATGTTTCTGAAGATGGAAGCAAAGGAGTCGCTGTTTAGCGCCATCTTAACTCTCCATGAGGAATACATTTCAATGCTAGGACGATGGCCCCACCAAGAATTTACGAGGGACAGAGTTTGTCCTGGAATAGTGGGAAAGCAAAAAGTATTGCATGATCTTTGGCCTTGTCAAAAGTCAAAATTAATTTTAAAACTTGCTTTGTGGATGTAAAAATTGCTATTGTAATATTCATTAACCGGGTACAATACCCATTAAATTTAATATGCTAAGTATCACAATAGTTGGTACGGCAAATGTTATACTATGTCTGTGAGCAAATCTTCTACTGCATGGATCTCAGAGAGTTGGGGATTACTCTGTGTTATGAAAACAGATGTTATGTGACATAGTACTGGATGTGAATAATAATAGTTGATTTAAGGATCCCAGCTCTATAAGAGTTATGTTATTATATCAATATACTATCCAGAGATTTGTTTTCTTGCAGGCATTTTCAGGGAAAAAAGAAGTACAATAGAATTTATGGAAAACGACACACAGTAGTCACTTAATTAGGTACATTTGCACGCTTGCTTATGAATGCAAATATCTAATCAGCCAATCATGTGGGAGCAACTCGGCGCATGAAAGACATGGTCAAGAGGTTCAGTTGCCTTTCAGACCAAACTTCAGAATGGAAGGAAATGTGATCTAAGTGACTTTTACTATGGAATGGTTGTTGGTACCAGACAGATGGAATGGTTCAGATATCAGAATGGGAAAGAAATGTGATCTAAGTGATGTTGACTGTGGAATCATTGTTGGTCCCAAACGGGGTGGTTTGAGTATCTCAGAAACTGCTGATCTGGGATTTTCACGCACAAAGGTCTCTAGAGTTTACAGAGAATAGTGTGATAAACAAAAATATCCAGAGAGCAGATGTTCTGTGGGTGAAAATGTCATGTTAAAGAGAGCGGTCAAAGGAGAATGGCTAGGCTGACAGGAAACCAAGAATAACTCAAAATAACCACACGCAACAACAATGGTGTGCAGAAGAACATCTCTGACTACACAACACGTCGAACCTTAAAGTGGATGGGCTACAGCAGCAGAAGACCACAAACATCAGTGGCCAGTTTATGTGGTACCTCCTGTGGCCACTGATTGTACGTACACATGAACAGACAAAGACTGACTAACAACCAATGCGCAAAAGAAGATGGTTCCGCCTCCTTCCACTATCAGACATCCCACCTCTCCCGGAAGTTCTGGGAGTCTCCCACATATTGATAGTGGCTCCCTGATGCCCGGAGATTATATACAATATCCCAAAAATGGATTTTTTTGAGAGGGAGAGGGAGAGGGAGGGCGAGAACGAGCATCCTGATTGGTCTCTCTTTGTGCTAAGTAGACCTATCAGTTTTCTCTGTGGGCGGGCTTTACAGTCGACCTCAAAAATAATGACAGTGTTGTTCACTGCACTGTTTGCAAAAGTGACTTTTCTATTGCCCATGGTGGGGTAAAATGTAAAAGACATGTTGAGGTGAGTTTAACAGGTGTCATTTGTTCAGTAGCGTAGTTAACGTTATTTAAACTAGTTGGCTGGCTGCTAAGAAGCTACTCTGCTGATGTTCTACTTGATGAGGCCAAACTCCCTGTAGACCTGCTGAAAGTTGTAATAGAATAAACATGATAATATAATATAATATATGTACATATTTTAATGCCACATTTTCAGCATATACCCAACTTGGTTTACAAATTAGACAAAATCACTAAACAAAGTATTACATACACCTTTGGAGGTCGACCGGGGGTGGGGGGGGATATGGGGTTGGGGGGGGGGGCTGCTACCTCCCTGAAATGATGGTGCTACGTCCCTGAAATGAGTTTTTGCAGGGTGGGATGTCTGTACTACCCAATGTGTTTTCCCCTATTCCTTCTTCCCCTTTCCTGCCTATCTCCTCCCTGCTTCCCTCCCCCACCCCTTTATCTTTCCCCTTACTGGTTTTTCACCTGGCACCTACCAGCCTTCTCCTTCCCACCCTCCCCCCACCTTCATTACAGGGCCTCTGCCCCTTCCCCCTGCAGTCCTGACGAAGGGTCCCGACCCGAAACGTTGACTGATCGTTTCCACGGATGCTGCCCGACCCGCTGAGTTCCTCCGGCGTGTTGTGAGTGTTACAAAAGAAGACTGACTGTACAAATAAAAATTATACTGAGAACATGAGTTTTCAGAGTCCTTGCAAGTGGGCCTGTAGGTTGTGGATTCAGTTCAGAGTAGTGGTGAGTGAAGTTATCCATGTCATTTCAGGAGTCTGATGGTTGTGGGGTAATAACTGATCCTGAACGTGGCTGTGTGGGACCTAACACTTCCGCACCTCCTTCCTAACGGTGGTAGCAAGAAGGGGTTATGGTTTGGGTGGTGGGGTCTTTGATGACGGATATTGTTTTGTGACTTTATCATTATTTTTGACAAAAATCTGTAGGTGGAAGTAGATGTACCAGTAAGAGATGTTCAGCGGTTTACAGGTCGCAAATAAAATGGTGAGCATATATTGAAAACTGTTGTAGTTTTAATGCATATTTTTAGAAATATTTGTTGTATAATATTAAATAGCATATTAAAACTGAACCAGCATTATATCTACTTAAAGCTTAAATTCAGTTCCTACTTAGCACTGAAGCTCCCAGACTTACTATTATAAAGGGTTAACAGAATAGAATCTGTTCTTGTGACATTTTCCTGGATTTACCAACAAAAAGAGGAGAATTCTCTGATAATTTAAGAATTGATACCAATTATTTGGCTAATGAATAGCAGTGAATTTCCTTTAGCGAGGTAGAGAAGGAGGGTATTAATGTGAATGTTGACCTTAGCATTACCACCTCTAATTATCTCCTTCCGGGAGGAATGTTTTACCTGAGGCCACCCTCTGGGTGGAGGAGCAACACTTATATTCCATCTGGGTATCCTCCAACCTGATGGCGTGGATATCAATTTCTCCTTCCAGTAATTTTCTTTCCCTCCCCCTCTCCTCCTCCTCTTTTCCCCACTCTGGTCTTTTACCTCTTCTCACCTGCCTATCACTTCTCCCTGGGTCCCCTCCACCTTCCCTTTCTCCCATGGTCCACTCCCCTCTCCTATCAGGTTCCTTCTTCTCCAGTCCTTTACCTTTCCCACCCACCTGGTTTCCCCTTTTAACCTCCAGCTAGCCTTCTTCCCCTGCTCCCACCATTCCCCCTTATTTTTCATTCCTGAAGAAGGAACTTGGCCTGAAACATCATTTCCATAGATGCCGTTTGACCTGTTGAGTTCCTCCAGCATTCAGTGTGTGTCATAATGTTATATCTGCTGCTCCTGAGTTAACGTACAGGCCTAGGTGGCAGATGACCAGCGATATTCCCAGCAGCAGAGTGGTGCATTTAGTGGGGTTGCATTTTCACGGCTCACTGCTCAATTCTGATCTCCAGTGCTGTCAGTAAGGAGTGTACACTTCTCTCTGTAACCACGTGTACATTCTCCCATTGCTTTAGTTTTCTCCCACATCCCACAAGTGTGTGGTTGGTCGGTTAATGTTCCACTGTAAGTTCTCCCTGGAACGCAGACAAGTGGTGGAATCTTTTAGCAACGTGGGGACAAATTTTTTTTTAAAGGAATTAGTTTTGGAATACTGTTTTTGTTTGCACATACTGCCTTCTTTTGCATTTTAGCTGTTTGTCGGTTTTTGTTGTGTAGTTTTCCATTGATTCTGTCGTATTTTTTTGTTCTACTGTGGATAGCTGTTAAAAAATGAAGCTCAGGGTAGAATAGAGTGTCATATACTGTACATAAATTTAGTTTGAGCTTGATGGTCAGCATGGAATCAGTGGGCCAAAGGGCCTGATTGTATGTTGTATGCCACTGTGACCGTAGCTTTAGGATATCCATGATCCAGGTTCATTCATTCCAGCTCAGATCACCTTCTGTGCTTTTGCAATCAAGACAAAAACCCAATATTCATCAAGAGGAATTGAATAATTGGCCTTCTGCTGAGTTAGGCATGGAAAATAGTTTTAAATATTGTCTTTTCTGTGGTCGCACTGTTCTATGTTCTCTCTTTGCCTTTCAATATATTTTCTTTTAATTAGCTGCACTTTCCAGAGTTCCTTTGACTTTAGAATTAGTGAGGAAACATTACACAAGTCAAGGGACGGGGCTGACGTTTTGAGCTTGTACTCAAAATGCAGTCGTTTTCTTCTCTGCATGATGCCTGGTTGGCTGATGAGTAGTTTAAATATAACCATTCTCCCAGTAATTCGGACTGGCTTTGGTGATGGTCAGGCAGCAAAACCAAAAAAAAAGGAAGCACGATACACAGTCTGGTTTCATTGGTGACTTGAAACCAGTGTAGTTATTGAGTCTTTCTTCCCTGTGCTCCTCGCAACAGGGCAAATACTAGATGGGCCGAATGGCCTGCTACTGTGTTGTAGTGCTCTATGACTAATTCTAGAAAAGAACACACCATACATGTATCATTCAAGACAACTAACGTTCAGAAATAGCCCATGTAACAATTCGTATGTGATATCTCTAAACAGTCGATGAACCGAACAATACTTGTTCCTTTTCTCTGAACTATTAATTTATTTTGCAATTTATAGTCATTTTTATGTCACAGAACAAAAGAATTCAACACATGCACTGTAAGTGAGTGATAATAAACCTGATTGTAGTTCCTGATCCTGAAATGATTGTACACAGGAGGCTTTCTAGCCCAGAACACTGTTACTGAATAAATACAAGATACAGTCCTGTTTCCCTGGAATTCTGTTTTGAACATCTTTGTCCATTTTCCCTATAAAGGTTGAAGCATGCCTCCAGCACTGTTTAAAGTGGAAAATTCCATGTTTTAACAACACTCTCTATAAAACGAATGCCCTAATTAACCTTATTCTTTCTGTTATTGTCCATCGTATCTGTGCCACTGCCAAGTTATTAATATCTAGTGCAGGCAAGTGTTGCACAGGTTCAGAAGAATGGTGGTAGCAGCAGAGAAACTGGAGAGTGATTGTCACTAAAAAAAATGTCCAGTTTGTGAAATTAATCCAGACCACCATTACCAGGGAAATTTTTCAACCTGTCATTCAACCTATAAAATTTTAAGTCAGAGCAAGGAACCTGTTATTAATAATCATTCTGCTCTGGACTGTATTTCATGGTTCACCACAGGCTGGTCTTTCAAACACATTCTACACTCCAATATACGTTCATGGTCTTCTTCTGCTGTAGCCCTTCCACTTCAAGGTTCAATATGTTGTACGTTCAGAGGTGCCCTTCTTCACACCACTGTTGCAACATGTGATTATTTGAGTTACTGTCACCTTCCTGTCTAGGTACAGCTCAAATACCATCCATAGGTTTGCTGACGATACAACCATTGTTGGTAGAATCTCAGTTGGAGATGAGAGGCCGTACAGGAGCGAGATATACCAGCTAGTTGAGTGGTGTCTCAGCAAAAACCTTGCACTCAACATCAGTAAGATCAAGGAGCTGATTGTGGACTTCATGAGGGACATGACAAAGGAACATGAACCAATTCTCATAGAAGGATCAGAAGTGAAGAGAGTGAGCCGTTTCAGGCTTCTGGGTGTCAACATCTCTGAGGATCTAACCTGGTCCCAACATATCGATGAAGCTATAAAGAGGGCAAGAGGGTGGCTATGTTTCATTAGAAGTTTGAAGAGATTTGGTTTGTCAACAAAAACACTTGTAAACTTCTATAGTTGTACTGTGGAGAGCATTCTGACAGGCTGCATCACTGTCTGGTATGCGGGGAAGGGTGGGGCAACTGCACAGGACCAAAAGAAGCTACAGAAAGGTGTTAAGTTAGTCAGCTCCATCTTGAGTACTAGCCTCTATAGTATCCAAGACACCTTCAAGGAGCAGTGCCTCAGACAGGCAACGTCCATTATTAAGGACCCTCATCACCTGGGGCTTACCCTCTTTTCATTGTTACCGTCAGGAAGGAGGTACAGAAGCTTAAAGGCACACACTCAATGTTTCAGGAACAACTTCTTCCCCTCCGCCACCCAATTTCTAAATGGACATTGAACACTGCCTTCTTTTTATATTAGTTCTGTCGTTGCACTGTTTAAATGTATTCAATATACCTATATATACTTACTGTAATTGATTTGCTTATTTTTTGCTTTCGGTATTATCATGTATCACGTTGAACTGCTGCTGCTAAGTTAACAAATGTCATGACACATGCCAGTGATAATAAACCTGATTCTGATTCTGATTCTGTCAGCTTGAACCAATCTGGCCATTCTCCTCCGACCTCTCTCATTAACAAGGCATTTTTGGTCACGGGTCTGCCACTCACTGGATTTTTTTTTGCTTTTTGATCCATTCTCTGTAAACTTTAGAAACTGTTCTGCGTGAAAACACCATGAGATCAACAGTCTCTATGATACTCAATCCACCCCAAATGGCACCAACAATCATGGTCAAAGTCACTGAGTTCACATTTCTACCCCATTCTGATGTCTGATCTGAACAACAACTGGACCTTTTGACCATGTCTGCATGCTTTTATGCATGGAGTTGCTACCAAATAATTGGATATTTGCATTAACAAGCTGGTATATCTAATAAAGGGCCTGTCAAGTGTACATATTGGTTATTTTGATCATGAAAAATTAAAGATGCATAGCATACTGACTTGTATATTTCTATTACATTCATAGTAAAATTCTGCAATGGCAGAAACAAGAAATACAAACTAATAGGAGCCATCTACACCATGTTTTTTTCTGACAAGAGATGAAAAATGCAGTGATTGACATCTAGTTACAACATGAGCCTTAAAAGTGGAGAGCTCCTCATGGTATTGTCCAAGGTTGGGACTCAGCTTTTAGTACCTGCCACCTACAGCCAAACTGTTCAATATAATTGAGTTAATGAATATAATAAATGCACTCCGGATTAAATACATATTCTTCCTGAAAATCTTCTTAGCCTAACTGGAAATATCTCGCAGTTAATGTGTTGTAATCATTACACAGTACTTGGCGAAAGTTTTAAACCATTTCCAGTAATTGTTTTGTTAGTTCGGAACACTTTCTCCCCCACAGTTCTGGTTTTCTTCTCTCTCTTCTAATAAAATTGATTTAAATTTGCACAATTTTGTTATTATTCCTGAGGAACTGCTTTTCTATTAATTAGGCCAATAAAGTGAATCTTGTAAAACCGTCTGAATGAGGCAAGAGAAGGGCTCAATTAAATCCAAAGTCTGTTCTTCTCCAAATAAATGGTTGTCTGTAGGCCTATATTTCTGTAATTGTAACGAAGAATGAGGAGCTACGTAACAATGGAGACAACACACACTGGAGGAGCTCAGCAAGTAGGGAAGGAATAAAGAGTCGATGTTTCCGGCCGAGTCCCTTCATCAGGACAACTGCAATGTTAACTGCCTTGACGACGAGTCCTAGCCTGAAACATCGACCTTTTATTCCTTTCCATAAGTGCTGCCTGACCTGCTGAGTTCCTCCAGCATTCTGTGCATGCTTCTCTGTATCTCCAGCACCTGCAGAATCTCTTGTGTTTATAACAATGGAAATAATTTGATCCAGTGAAGGCTCGGAGTGTGAATCTGTCAATCTCTAAGCACATACCAGTATGTACTGAAAAATAAATATTGGAAAATGACATTCTTTTTAAAATTGACAAATGCCGTTGTAAATTTATCATATTCCAGTTCTGAATTGGCCAAATCAAATCCCTTTCTGGGGTCACTAATGGTGGGTCGGCCAAGTGGTTAAGGCATTGGTCTAGTGATCTGAAGGTCGCCAGTTCAAGCCTCAGCTGAGGCAGCATGTTGTGTCCTTGAGCAAGGCACTTAACCACACATTGCTCTGCGATGACACCAGTGCGAAACTGTATCGGCCCTAGTGCCCTTCCCTTGGACAACATTGGTGGTGTGGAGAGGGGAGATTTGCAGCATGGACAACTGCCGGCTGGTCTTCCATACAACCTTGCCCAGGCCTGCGCCCAGGAAACCTTCCAAGGCGCAAATCCATGGTCTCACGAGACTAACGGATGCCTAAAATAATATCAATCACTGTTGCAGAATGTATGAGCATTGAACCAATTGACTCAGTAAGTGAAATAAGTTATCTAGATCATTGAAGCAGCCAATGATGTATCAAGGGCTTAGCATTTTTTTATTCAGCCTGATATGAGAAAATGAGTCATTAGTAGTGGTAACCAAACAACTTCTGGTTGACATAAATACCCATCTTCCTCTCCTATTTCCATTCTTACCTACCTGTCCCATGCGACTGAAGAACCACTAATGGGTCTGATATCCTCTAAAATGATCTAGCAAGTCATCGTGTTCAAAGGCGTTCAGGGATGGCCAATAAATGCAGACTTTAATAGTGTCCAAAATAGAGAAGGGTCTGAAGGGCAAATCAACTCTTTCAAAATGTAAACACAAGAGATTTTACAGATGGAGGACCTCAGCAGGTCAAGCAGCACCTAGGGGGAGAAATAACAGTTGACATTTCACGCCAAGGCGCTTCATCCTATTCTGAGTTGTGAAATTACCAAATCAAACCAGAAGGTTAAGTGATGGAGGGTCTCAGCCTGAAACATTGACTGTTATTCTACACCCCCCCCCCGCCCCATTGTACTTGCCAGTTTGTTGTCTTTTGCACTTTGGTTGTTTATCTACCCCCTTGGATTTGGTCTTTCATTGACTCTGTCATGGTTCTTGGATTTACTGAGTATGCCCGCAAGAAAAAGAATCTCAATGTTGTTTATAGTGACAAATATGCGCTTTGATAACAAATTTACTTTGGGCTTTTGAACCTTGAAGTCGAAGACCATCTTTCTCATCACAGCACAATTACTTTGAATTCCACCGCAGTCTTCCCTGTTATCAGATAGTATTTGAAACTAGTTTCAGGAGCTTCTTCATATTGTGTTCATTAAAATGTGACAAAAATAGAAGGAAATCAGCCAAATATTCTGTTAAATGCTGCTTCTTATCTTTAATGCTTGCGTACAACAGAAATAGGGTGGCCTGGTAGCGTAATAGTTAGTACAACCCTTTACAGCACCAGCGACCCTGGTTCAATTCCTGCCATTGTCTGTATGGAGTTTGCGCGTCCTCCCACGACAGCTTGGGTTTCCTCCCACAGTCCAAAGGCGTGTCGGTGGTAGTTTAATTGGTCATTGTAAGTTGTCCCGTGATTAGGGTACGATTAAATCGGGGGTTGCCGAGTGGCATGGTTTGAAGGTGTGGAAAGGCCTATTCGTGAACACAGCACAGCACATCACACAAACCAGTCTTCCGTCCTTGGACTCACTTTACACCGCACGCTGTCGGAGCAGTGCTGCCAGGATAATCAAGGACACGACCCACCCAGCCAACACACTTTTCATCCCTCTTCCCTCCGGGAGAAGGCTCAGGAGCTTGAAGACTCGTACGGCCAGATTTGGGAACAGCTTCTTTCCAACTGTGATAAGACTGCTGAACAGATCCTGACCTGGATCTGGGCCATACCCTCCAAATATCCGGACCTGCATCTCAGTTTTTTTTGCACTACCTTACTTTCCATTTTATATTTTCTATTTATGATTTATAATTTAAATTTTTAAATTTTTAATATTTACTATCGATTTGTAATCCAGGGAGTGGGAAGTGCAGAATCAAATATCGCTGTGATGATTGTACGTTCTAGTATCAATTGTTCGGCGACAATACGGTATAAAGTATAAAGTATTCTACACTGTATCTCAATAAATAAATAAACAAAAATAAGTAAAATGGAAATGGACTTAATCAAATTATTTCTATAAACATCTTCCTATGATGTTACAGTGCAACATCATGTCATTTTTAAATACTGTCAATGATTTTTTTTATTGTTCTATGTCTGAACAACTAGTTCATTATTAATGACATGCATCGTGTCTTCTGGAGGTAACCTTGTGTTCATCTCTGTAAGAACCCAGAGATCACCTCCTGATATTTGCTGTTTTACTGCAGCTCACAGCAGTAATAGCCAAATGAGCAAATTATAAGTACATTGTATGAAGACAAAAGGGAAATTGTAACCACTAATTAAAATTTGGAAGTTCTGTTAGTTTGAGGGTTTGGGTGTGCCTTAATTCATCAAAATACAAAGCACCCACATGTCCTGCAGCTATTTCACTTGGAATGTGATTTTATTTTTTTTGGTTTCTTCCCATTTGGCTCCAGGGGTGTTCCTTCCGGACACTGTCAGCTTTGTTGCAAGAAGCAGTGGAAATAGGGACAAAGTTTATGACTGTCTGCAAAAACTGACATTTATCCTTTTAATGGAGGGTGTCTTTCAGCATTCCTCCTATCGGTTACTTCAGAGTATTCCTTTTTTATTGTTTAAACCAGTTAACAAATTGCCAATAACTTGTCAAAGGGAAGAACACATCAAAACTTCTCCAGAACGTTAGTGATTTTATCATAACCAATGTTTGAGTTATGAGCAGCAATTTTAATTCGTAATAGTCAATGAATGATATGCTCAAAGCTACATACGAAACTACTAGTCTAAAGTGAATGTCACCCAGGAACATGCATTAAACATAGTACTTGTACCCTTTTATTAAAAGTCGGTTGTTATTTTGTGTAATGGGTGCTTGCACAAACAATGGAACTTCTCCAACTGAGTTTTAATTTGCTTTTTGATCTTGGAGCAGATTTAATCCCAAATGCCAAACCTCAGTGTTGTGTTAATGATAACAGAGTGATTAAAGAGGAACATAATTTTGCCGAAATAGTGCCATTAAAATCATTCTTCTCACTGACTGTTCTGTTAATCCTAAATTTGTGTGTGTGTGCGTGTGTGTCTGTGCCCTTAAATATTATACTTCTTAGGGAGTTACATAAGTCACTGCTTTTATTTAAAATTTATTTATAAATATTATATTTCTTAGCAAATGCCATAAATCACCGTTTTTATTTAAAATACATATAACTTTATTAAATGCATCATGACATACTCTTCACTCACTGTTTTAGCTTGCTTCTTGACTGAATGAACAGGAAGCTATTTTTGATCATTTCACTGGTGGCCCAATTAAAGACTTTATTGCAACACACATAAAAGTTGCTGGTGAACACAGCAAGGCAGCATCTCTGGGAAGAGGTGCTTTATTGTCTGTCTTAGCAGTGCTGGCTAGGTTGAGATGGGCCTTCTGTTTGGTAGGGAATCCCAGGGTATTTGCTTTTTGCCTACAAGGTTCAGTCAGAGCCCGGTAACAACTGTCTCGGCTACAAGGTAGTCATTGAGCCTCTCATCAGCTGCAGTGATTCAGCTAGGAAAATGCACTCGAGACAATATATCACCCAACACATTCAGCATTTCTCTATGTGAGTAATGTTAGTTTTCTCTCATAGACTTATTATACTCAACTATTAGCTCAAAGCTTATTATTGAATTACATATACTGTAGTGTTATGCACACTGGCATAGTCCTGTGGGCACTGGCATGGTTCCATGGGCATTAGAATATTTCTGTGGGCACTAGGATAGTTCAATATGCATTGGAATAGTTATATTATACCTCCTTATGTTAGCCATTTCCAATCTAGGAAATGGTCCATAACTGCTTCTGGTACCTTCTCAGTATTTTTGGGAGTTGCAGCTTCACTGAACAGGTAGTCTAGGCAGCACCGCTGCTGCTGTCTGCCTGTCATTTTCACGTTCTTCCCAAGTTCGTGCGGAGGTCACTCGGGTACTCTGGTTTCCTCTCATATCCCAAGACATGCATATCGTTTGTAAATTACTGCCAGTGCAAGTGTGGGAGTCAACTGGTTTGTGCGCAGGACAGCGTAGATTGCAGGGAACCAGTACAGGCGCAAAGCAGCCAAAATATTCTCCTTACACAAACAAGAGGAAATCAGCAGATGCTGGAAATCCAAGCAACACTCACAAAGTGCTGGAGGAACTCAGCAGGCCATGCAGCATCTATGAAAATGAGCAATCAGTCGAAGTTTCGGGCCGAGACCCTTCTTCTGAAAAGACAAGTGTGATTATGTGTACAGCTGATCTGTTCAACCAGGTGTCCACGGACCCCTCAGTTCATGGCACAAGAAAGAGTTGAACAGAAGTGCTGGGAGCTCCAATCATTTTAGCAACTTTAGTTTGAACTCTTTAAGAAGTTTGTGCTTTTTTTCGTGGTTGCAACTAGACAAAAAGAAAACAAAATAAGAACAGATATATTAGCATACACTGCCTTATTACCTCAGTCACAATTCAAGATTGAAGATTATTTATCATCGTTCTTCAGTGCAGGAGTTAAAGGAGAACAAAATGATTGTTACTCCAGATCCAATGCATCATAAAAAAAAACACACTGAGCGTAAAGAATACAGTAAAAAGCACATTAAATGTAAGTACATAAAATTAGCTTATACACATAGTCTGATTGTATGTCCATAAAGTGACAGAAGTGTCTGTACATAAACAGCCTGACGGGAAATGATAAAGTAGCGGTGACTGGGGGTGTTTGGGTGTGTTAATGAGTCACCCTCAGAAATACAACAGAAAGGGGTAGCAAGGTTCGCATAGCGTTATTGCAATGCCAGCAACACATGATCAATTCCACCACAGTCCGTAAGGAGTTTGTTTCTTTCCAGGTGCTCTAGTTTCAAGTCAAAGTTCAAGTTTAATCATCATTCAATCATATATGAACGATAGACAATAGGTGCAGGAGTAGGCCATTCAGCCCTTTGAGCCAGCACCGCCATTCACTGTGATCATGGCTGATCATCCACAATCAGTATCCGGTTCCTGCCTTATCCCCATAACCTTTGATTCCGCTATCTTTAAGAGCTCTATCCATCTCTTTCTTGAAAGCATCCAGAGACTTGGCCTCCACAGCCTTCTGGGGCAGAGCATTCCATATATCCACCACTCTCTGGGTGAAAAAGTTTTTCCTCAACTCTGTTCTAAATGGCCCACCCCTTATTCTTAAATTGTGGCCTCTGGTTCTGGACTCACCCATCAGCGGGAACATGCTTCCTGCCTGCAGTGTGTCCAATCCCTTAATAATCTTATATGTTTCAATAAGATCCCCTCTCAGCCTTCTAAATACCAGAGTATACAAGCCCAGTCGCTCCAATCTTTCGACATATGACAGTCCCACCATCCCGGGAATTAACCTTGTGAACCTACGCTGCACTCCCTCAATAGCAAGAATGCCCTTCCTCAAATTTGGAGACCAAAACTGCACACAGTACTCCAGGTGTGGTCTCACCAGGACCCTGTACAGCTGCAGAAGGACCTCTTTGCTCTTATACTCAATTCCCCTTGTTATGAAGGCCAGCATGCCATTAGCTTTCTTCATTGCCTGCTGTACTTGCATGCTTGCTTTCAGTGACTGATGTACAAGAACACCTAGATCTCATTGTGCTTCCCCTTTTCCTAACTTGACTCCATTTAGATAATAATCTGCCTTCCCGTTCTTACCACCAAAGTGGATAACCTCACATTTATCCACATTAAACTGCATCTGCCATGCATCTGCCCACTCACTCAGCCTGTCCAAGTCACCCTGCATTCTCATAACATCCTCCTCACATTTCACACTGCCACCCTGAACACACGTGAATACAGCCAAATGAAACAGTGTTACTCCGGGGCCATGATGCAAAACATGGTCACTAAGAGTTATATACAGCACATATAAGATAGGAGTAAAATACAGTCACACACTAAAAAAATAATGTCAGTCCCTGAGTCCATGAATGTTGCAGCAGCCTGCAGTCTAACACAATACGGCTTGTCTTCTGCCAAACGAACACTGGCAGGCAGCATCGACTCCAACACCTCTCACCTGGACAGCTGCAAACCAGAGACGCACTGGCCCAAAGCCTCGTCCTCACTACCACCGAGGCCACACAACTCCCCCGCTGTCTGCACAGCACGAGGCAAACAGAACACGTACAAGACAGCCGTAAAACCCAGTCGCACAAAAAAAGAGCACAATCCAAGTTCCCGGGTCCACGAACGCTGCAGCAGTCTGCAGCCGAACGCAACACAACTTGTCCTCCGTCAAGTGAGCACCGAGGGCAGCTATGAAACCTGGCTTCCAGACTTCTGTAAACTGCCAACTGTACGGCTTGAGGTGTAGTCCACTCACATTCCAAAACGTACAAGTTATCAGGTTAATTGGTCACATGGGTGTCAGTAGACCACTTGGATTTGCTGAGCCACAAGGGCCTGTTACCTTGCTGTATCTCTAAAAAGTAAAAGCAATAACTACTATAGACTTTAACAATAAATGTCTCACACTATATAGAAATTTTATCCAGGTTCTGACAGAATGAAATTAAAAGGAGAAATATATTTCTGTTTGGAATTGTTAAACTCCTGCAGTATTTTCTAATTTGAAATCATAAGTATGCATAAAACATAGAAATCTACAGCACATTACGGTCCCTGCAGCCCACACGTTGTGCCGACCATATAACCTACTCTAGAGATTGCCTAGAACTACCCTACCGCATAGCTCTCTATTTTTCTAAGCTCCATGAGTCTCTTAAAAGACCCTATTGTATCCGCCTCCACCACCCACCACTTTCTGTGTGAAAAACGTACCCCTGACATCCCCTCTGTACCTACTTCCGAGCAACTTAAAACTATGCCCCCTCGTGTTAGCCATTTCAGCCCTGGGAAAAAGCCTCTGGCTTTACTTTTCATGCAGAACAGGTTCCCGTGAAAAAAGCTAATGCTCTCTCAAAGAGCTGGATGAATAAACAGAAAAATAAACCAGTTAGAGTGGAGCAAGGAGAATAAGGTGGAGGGAGTTAAAAAATATATATTAGTAATCAATAGGTACACACATAAATGCAGGTGAGGCAGCATCAATGGAAAAGAGTAAACATTTGATGCTTCGGGACAAGACCCTTCATCAGGACTCTGAGGTGATCATGGACAGGGAACTGAAAGTTGCTGAAGGACTTCAAGCACTCGAAACATTTAATAAGATCATGTTTCCCTCAGCATCACTTCATTAATTTCAAAGTTCAAAGAGAATTTCTTATCAAAGAACACCCAGTATATATCACCATACACAACACTGAGCTTCATTTTCTTGTTGCCATTCACAGTCTATTGAAAGAAACCCAACAGAATCATTGAAAGACCTTACACAACAGAGATGGACAAACAACTAAAGTGCAAAAGACAACAAACTGTGGAAATAAAAAAAGAAAATAAATATTAATAATAATAATAATATAATAAATAGCTAATAAATATCAAGAAGATGTGTTGCTGAGTGCTTAAAGGTGAGACAATAGGTTGTGAAGTTATCCCTTTTGGTTCAAGAGCCTGATGGCTGAGGGTTAATAACTGTTCCTGAACCTAATAGTGTGGGACTTGAGGCTCCTGTACCTCTCTACTGATGGCAGCAGTGAAAAGAGAACATTGCCTGGAAGGTGGGGTCTTTGATGATGGATGCTGCTTTACTGTGGCAGTGCTCCTGTAAGTAAGCTCCAGGGCAGGGTGGTCTTTACCTAAGATGGACTGAGCTGTATCCACTACCTCTGCAGTTTCTTCTGATCAAAGGCATTGGTGTTCCCATGCCAGGCCATGATGCAAGCAGTCAGTATACTCTCCACCACACATCTATAGAAGTTTGTCAAAGTTTTAGATGACATGCCAAATCTGTGCAAACTAAGAATGTATAGGTACTGTTGTGTCTTCTTCGTACCTGCAGTTACTTGCTGGGCCCTGGACAGATCCTCTGAAATGATAACACCGAGGAATTTAAAGTTGTTGGCTCTCTCCACCTCTGATCTCCTGGTGAGGACTGGTTCATCGACCTCTGATCTCCTCCTCCTGTGGTCAATAATCAGCTCTTTGGTTTTGCTGACATTGAGCGGGAGGTTATTGTTGTGGCACCTCTCAATCAGATTTTCCATATCCTTCTTACTGTACCTGCTGTTTCATCACCACATTTGACTTGGCCCACGACAGTGATGTCGTTAGCAAAGTTAAAGGTGGCATTGGAGCTGCACTTAGCCTCACCATCATAAGAATAAAGCAAGGAGAGCAGATGCCTATGCACACAGCCTTGTTGTGTACCTGTGCTGATGGTGGATGGGGAGGAGATATTAGTGCCAATCTGAAATAACCGGCGTCTGCGTGTGAGGAAATCAAGGATCCAGTTACACAAGGGGGTATTCAAGTCTTGCAGCTTATTGTTTAGTTTTGAGAGGATAATGGTATTGAGTGGAGAGCTGTAATCAATGAAAAGCATCCTGACGTATGCATCTTCACTGTCCTGATGTTCCAGGATTGAGTGAAGAGCCAATGAAATGGTATCTGATGTTGGCCTGTTGTGACGGTGGGGAAAATGGAGTGGATCCTTAGGCTGGAATTTATGTGCCTCATCACCAACCTCTCAAAGCTCTTCATCACAGTAGATGTAAGTGCTGTTGGGCAATAGTCACTGAGGAAGATACTGCGATCTTCTTGGGCACCAGTATAACTACAGCCTGCTTGGAGCAAGTGACCACCTCCGACAACTGAAGCAGGAGGGTAAAGATGTCAGTGGACACACCAGCCAGTTGAATAGAACAAGTCTTCAGTACTCAGCCAGGTACCCTGTCCGGCTTCTCCGTGGATTGTCACCTTGTCGCGGTGGAGAAGCTTGTGTGGTCCTGTGATCCCGAGAGCAATGCCGTCTGGAGCTATGCTCCTGGTAGGGTCACCCATGGCGGTAAGGTCGAGGGTGAGGTCGCTGACAAAGAACAATCCAACCAAGACCTCAACGGTGGAACAGGCAGACAAAGTTACTTTGGACTCAACGGCTGTGAAGGCGGATGAAGGCTGCAACGAATCCATCAGCTCCAATCATCGTGGTTTCCGTGCCATTGGAATCAGTTGGTTGATTTGTGAAGTATCGTGTGCTTCTTGGAGTGCAACATCAAGTACACGTTAAACAAGTACACGCACAAGTGTCTTCACTCTGTGGGCCACTTCTTCAGAAGGAAGATCATCATCCTCGACCTCGAGGGATAGCCACGACGATGACCCTGTCCGGGCTGGATAATTTTTGTGGGTTCACCCTCCTGAAGGATGCACTCACATCCGACTCAGACACTGAAATCACAGGGACATCAGGGCTTTGGGAGTTTGTGAAGGTGTCTCTATACTTAGATGTTCGAAGTGAGCGTAAGAGGCATTCAGCTCATGTGGGAGAGAAACCGTGTTGTCACATATGTGTTTGATTTAACTTTGTAGAAGGTGATAGCATTCAAGTCCTGTCACAGCTGTCGAGCATCCTTTAGTGATCCACAATTGATCCAGAATTACCACTTCACATGTGAGACGACTTTCAGGAGGTCATAGCTGGACTTCTATCTTACTTTGTCATCAAATCTGAATGCCAGTGATCTGGCCCTCAGCAGTCTGTAGATCTCTAGGAAGAGGTGCAGTCGACATTTCAGGCTGAGACCCTTCGTCAGGACTTGAATTTCCAGCCCTGCTGCGTTCACCAGCAACGTTGATGTGTGTTGCTTGAATTTCCAGCATCTGCAGAATTCCTGTTGTTAGTCTGTAGATCTCTTGGTTTATCCAGGGCTTCTGGTTGGTGAAGACTCTGAAAGATTTTCTGGAGGCACCCTCATCAACAACTATTTTTATAAAGTCCATGACAACAATGGAGAATTTGTTCTGATCCCCTGATGAGTCCTTCAACATGGCCCACTCGACTGACTCGAAGTCATCCTGTAGCTGCTCCTCTGATTCCCATGACCACCTCTTTGTCGTCCTTACCTCTAGAGCCTTGTTCTTCAGCCTCTGTCTGTATGCAGGTAGAAGGAGGCCAGTCAGACGATCAGATTTCCCAAAATGCGGTCTGGGGATTCGACAGAAGGCATTCCTAATCATAGAAGAACAGTGCTTGAGTGTGTTGAGACCCCTGGTGCTGCAGGTGATATGTTGATGATAATTGAGCAGAGGTTTCTTCAAACAAGCCTGACTGAGGTCCAGGCAATGATTTGAAAGGCGCTGGGTAGGCCATTTCTTTTGCGTTGAATGCTTGCTTAACATTGGCCTTTGGCAGTGTGTAAACTGCAGTCAGGATCATGGAGAACTCTGTCAGTAAGTAGAACACGTGGCACTTAATCATTAGATGTTCCAGGTCAGGAGAACAGCAGTGTGACAAGACTGCTAGGTACGACTACCATGGAGAGTTTATCGTGAAGCACAAACCCCCACCTCTTGTCCTCCAAGAATGTTCTGCAGGTCAATCCATCAGGTAGATCGAGAACTCCTCAGACTGGACCACCATATCTATCGTGTCTTGAATGAGCCATGTCTCCATGAAACACAGAATGCAGCAATCCTCATTTCCCTCTGATATAACAATCCTGCTCTTATGTCTTCAATCTTGTTCTCCAGTGACTATACATTTGCTAACAAGATACTGGGTAGAGGAACATTTACACCCCACCATGTTAGTCTGGCTTAGAGTCCACCCTTTGTTCCACTCTTCTGGCCATGGTGACATACCTTCGTCTGCTTAAAGGTGCCATACCTGCATTCCTGAGAGTTAATTCCACTGAGTCCTTCAGAAGATTGTGAAATCGCTAGTTTGTTTCTTTTTCAGTTCAGAAGTATGTTACTTAAAGGGAAAGTATAGGCTGCAAATTGCAGTGATAGTAATTCAGAAGTATATTTAGAAGTTTTGTAAGTTGCCCGCAAAACCTCATTGTGTTTCACCACCGCCGTCTTGATCTCCGTTAATCTTATATCTCTTGATTCCCTTATTATCCAAAAAAATTTCCAAGCACTGCCTTGAATATACTCAGCCCCTGAGCCTCCACAGCCACTTTAAGGAAAAAATTCCAGAGGTTCGCTACCCTCTTGGTGAAGAAATCTCATGTCTGTCATCTGTGTCTGGTTCCAGATACCCCACTCAGAGAAACATTGTCCCTGTATCTCTCCTACCAATCCCTATAAGAATTGGGCATAGTTCAGTGTGATCATCTCCCATTCTACTAACCTGAGGAGAGTGCAGTCTACCCTGCTTAATTTCTTTCATAAGACAGAGAAAGGAGGATGCATCCTTTTCTTCCTCTGCCCAATGAGTTCCCCATTCCTAGCATTCCTAGCTTTATCAGGACAAAGGGTCTCGGCCCAAAACGTTGACTGTACCTCTTCCCATAGATGCTGCCTGGCCTGCTGCGTTCCACCAGCATTTTTTGTGTGTGTTGCTTGAATTTCCAGCATCTGCAGATTTCCTCGTGTTTGCCTCTATTGCACCAGTGGCTATTTATTGTTTAAAATTCATAGGATCTTTGCATACCTACCTAACCCTAAAGTCGTGGAATCTGCATCTCTCACAACATCACTAGATTCACTGGATTCCTCCTCCCACATTGCCTTTAAGCAAGGGTGAAGTCTTCAATCCTTTCTGCGTGCATTTCTATGTGGCTGACTGCCTACCAAACACAAATGATGTTCACAACACACACTCAGGCACAGGAGGAACTCAGTGAGTCAGGCAACATCGATGGAGGAAAATGGATAGTCAACGTTTCTCACTGAGATCCTTCACCAGTCCAGCTCTTGGGCTGGGATTGTTTAGCCTGCTCACATGACATGAATATCCCCGTAGGAACCCGAGTTTCCACAATGCCACCCACGTGGTAATTGGCTTATTATTATCACATGCACTGAGATACAGTCAAACATATTTGTTTGTATCAAGACTGCTTTGGTCAGAAATGACTGGGTAGGGTAATGTCAGAGCTGCAAGTGGTTAGTGAGCATGGTAAAGCAGGCTTCACTTTGAAAATCTAGGCCCAGTATTAACACTTCTGTTGATTTATTCATCTTCTGAGATCTGGGCATCACTGGCCCCACCAGCGTTTATTGCTCATCCCTAATTGCCCACGAGAAGGGGGTGGTGAGCTACCTCCTTAAACTGTTCCCCCATTGTTGGGTGGGTGGGGGTGGGTTCAGGGTTTTAACCCAGTGATGATGAAGCACTGATGATAGAATCTTGCAATCAGCTAGCTGTGCTGCTTCCCTTGACCTTCGCTGGGCATCAAGGTTACGGAGAGAAATCAAGAGAATGGGGTGGAGAGGGAAAATAAATCAGACATGATTGAATGGCCTAAATATGCTGCTATGTCTTATGGTCTTATGGCATAGATAGAGTGGACATCCAATGTCTTTTCCCCAGGGTGGCAATAGCTAATTGGAGTGCACATACTTTTTAAGATGATGGGAAGAAGATATAGGATGGATATCAGAGGAAGGTTTTTTACACTGACTGGTAAGTCGTGGTGGAGGAGGCAGATACATCAGGGCACTTAAGAGACACTGATTAGGTATGTGGAAAGAAAAGTAGAGGGTTATATGGGAGGGAAGAGTTAGGTTGATCTTGAAGTAGGTTTAAGAGCTAGCACAATGTTGTGGGCCGAAGGGCCTCCACTGTGAGGTATCTTCAATGTTCTATGTTCTCAGAGACAGAGATGGCAGGTGTTAAGTCACCTTCCAAACTCCAGAAACAAAGGACTCTATAACACTCCCAAAATGGCCAAAAAGTAGGCAATTGGGGAGTGAAATCAGACATCACTGTTTCATTTCAAAGTTAAGAGAAGTTGGGAACTTTTCCTCCGAAAGGCTAAGATTTTTTTGGTTGAGAGGAGTAGCCAAGGCTGAGGTAACTTTCTCAAAAGTTAAATGAACAGGAGATATATTCAGTAAAAGGAAATGAGATACACATCAGCTGTGCCTGACGAATGGTGGAGCAGGGATTGGGAACATCGGTGACTTATTTCAGCTCTCATGTTCCCTCCGGAATTACCACGATGATATATTGGTGAACTTTCAGCCATCATTTGATATCTGTGCTGAGCTAAATACTCCTCCCAGTGGCTTGTTTCCAAATGACATTCATGGGTAAACTAGCAGGAGAGATAGTAGTCACCCTTTACACCTCTCTGGGATTATAACTTACGATGTGGAGACATTATAAAAAAATGACATTACGATTGGAATAACATAACCCTATGAGAGAGAAGCATTTACTTCTGGTGCCTAAAAGAACCCAGATAAATATGACAATAAGTAAATATTGCTTCACCTAGTGTTAGTGTAAATTAACTGAACATACATTAAAATCTGCCTGAAGAAATTAATTATTACATCTTAAAACTGAGAAGATATTGCACTCAGTTGAAGCAGCCCTGTACAAAAGTCTTAGGCACATATATAGAGCTAGGGTGCCCGAGACTTTTGCACAGGACTGTAGTAATTTTACGTACTGCATTGTACTGCTGCTGTAGAAAAAAAAAACAAATTACATGACATATGTGAGTGAAGATAAACCTGATTCTGATATGGGTCACTATTGTGGACTGAGACTGGGAAGGGGGCAGGGAGAGGAGAATCATGGTTGGGAGAGGGGAGGGAGAAGGAAGCAACAGAGGTTCATTCTGTAATGATCAATGAACCAACTGCTTGGAATCAAATGATCTTGCCTGATATCACTGGACTGGGTGTGTCTACACCTGTGTCAACCCCCACCCCTGGCACTTCTCTGTTACCTGTCCCACATCCTTCCCACGGTGCTCCACCCTCACCACTACCAACGCCCTTTGCTCCCATCAGATTTACAAAGTCGCCCTCCGCTTTGGGTTGACAAATTCAGCACCGTGCTAAAGTCTCAAGCACACTAGCTATATTAGTGAGCCTAAAAGCCTAAGGCTTTTGCACTGTACCACACACCTGGAGTAAATCTGTTCAAGTGGGAGCAGCGCTACATGAGAACAGCCTCGGCTGTACGGCAGAGAGCAAGCAGCGAAAGGAGAGACTGAATAAGCAAAAGACCGAACCACCAATCACAGCCACTGCTTACCCTTGTCCACACTGCACTCGAACGTGTGGATCCCTGACTGGCTTCCACAGCCACCTGAGTACCTACCGTTAGACAACCCCCCCAGGAGAACTTCATACTCAACTCGAGTGATTGCACTACTGCGACTAACTGGGAATGAAATAAGAGACAAAAGGACAGTAAGATTAGATTAGATTAGATTCAACTTTATTGTCATTGTGCCGAGTACAGATACAAAGCCAATGAAATGCAGTTAGCATCTGACCAGAAATGCGAAGAATAGTGTTATTTACATTACAACGACGAATAAAAAGTAAGTGCTACAGCACACAAATATAAAAGTACTGAGACAGTACAATATGGGTGCAATACTGCTTAGCGCTGTGATGTGAGGTTCAGCAGGGTCACAGCCTCAGGGAAGAAGCTCTTCCTGTGCCTGCTGGCGCAGGAGCGGAGGCTCCTATAGTGCCTACCGGATGGGAGGAGAGTAAAAAGTCCATGGTTAGGGTGAGATGCATCCTTGATAATGCTTTACGCCCTGCCCAGGCAGCGTTTATGATAGATGTTCTCAATGGTGGGCAACTGGGTGCCGATAATCTGCTGGGCAGTTTTCAGTACACGCTGGAGTGCTTTGCAGTCCGATATGGGACAATTGCCGTACCACACTGAGATGCAGTTGGTGAGTATGCTCGCAATGGTACAGTGGTAAAAGTCCGTCAGTATCCTGGGACAGAGGTGAGCTTTCTTGATGCTCCGCAGGAAATAAAGGTGCTGTTGCGCCTTTTTGATCAGGATGGAGGAGTTCAGGGACCAGGTGAGATCCTTGGAAATGTGGACACCAAGGAATTTGAAGCTTGCTACATGCTCCACTACAGCTTCTTTGATGTAGATGGGGACGTGAGTGTGGCTCCTAGCATGCCTGAAGTCCACAATGATCTCCTTGGTCTTCTGGGTGTTCAGGGCCAGGTTGTTGTCGGCACACCACATGGTCAGGTGCTGGACCTCGTCCCTGTAGGCTGTCTCATCATCCCTGACCATTACGGACCATTTACCATGATCCATAAAGAGATGGGGCTTAGTTCTCCTAAAGTAATAGTGTATAGAATGTTATTTCAAGCAGTAACTTGGACTGAACTCATAACTTAAAGTTAAGGATGACTGCAACATTTACAGCCATAGATAGTGTTACGTCATGGAGGTTGTTTGAACTTCTTGGTGCAGCACGCGACATTACTCAAGCTGGCTTTCTTTGTGAAAGCCTGTTATTCCCCTGTAAATCTCTAACCAAACAAAAACACAAAAGAAATTTCCAAAGGAACCATATTCAGATTCAATTACTTATCACATGTACATTGAAGCATACAGCGAAATGCATAGTTTGTGTTAGCCAAGGATGTGTTGGGGTCAGCCCACAAGTATCACCACACATTCTAGCGCCAACATGCATATCCGCTGTTCTCGGCAGAACAACATAGAGCACAACAACAGCAAAATGAGCCTGTTTCCTCCCTCCCCACCCATCCACATACAGGGATAGTCCTCCAACTGTAGAGTGGGGACGCTGAGCATCCATTCTCCAGTTCCACTCCCCAGCCTTCAGCCATCGGGCTTCAACTTCCAGACCTCCAATCAACTTTCAGTATCAATCCCCAAACTAGCCGATGAGGGGACCCCAAACTCCAGGCTCGCCAGTCTTCGTGCCTTCTGCTCACATGGGGATCAGGTTCTAGGATCCATCAACCTGGGACATGCTTCACCCTGTCTGAGATCGGAGAAGATGAAGAATTAACTGCACTGGCGTGCCTGTTTATGTATGGTTCACACACAGCTGAGATGAAATGGGATGGATAACATGGGTGAATAAAATAGATCAGAATCATGTTCAGGAACTTAGATTTGACCTCTTTTTAAAGGATCACATTAAACACATACACTCAGTGACACTTTATTCAGTACGCCTACTAATTAACGCAAATATCTAATCAGCCAATCACGTGGCAGCAACTCAATGCTTAAAAGCATGCAGGCATGGACAAGAGTTTCAGCTGTTGTTTAGACTAAACATCAGAATTGGGAAGAAATGTGACTTAAGTCACTTTGACTGTGGAATGATTGTTGGTGCCAGACAGCATGAAACATAGAAACAGAGACAAAGTTGTACCGAACATGTCCTTACCTTACCATAGCCCTCGATTTCTTTTTCTAAGTTCCATGTATCCATCCAGGAGTCTCTTAAAAGATCCTATCATTTCCGCCTCCACCACTGCGCCGCCAGCCCATTCCACGCACTCACCACTCCCTGAGTAAAAAACTTACCCCTGACATCTCCTCTGTACACGGTTTGAGTATTTCAGAAATTGCTAATCTCCTAGGATTTTCCCACACAGCACGCTCTAGAGCTTACGGAGAATGACGTGAAAAACAAAATAACATCCAGTGAGCGGCAGTTTCTGAGGTCGAAAGCACCTTGTTAATGAAAAAGCTCTAGGGAGAATGGCCAAACTGGTTCAAACTGACAGGAAGGTGACAGTAACTCAAGTGACCACGCATTACAACTGTGTTGTGCAGAAGAGCATCTTTGAACACACAACATGCTGAAGTTTGAAGTGGACGGGTTACGCAGAATACCCCAAGCACACAGAAATGCCCCCTGTACTTAATAAAGTGGCACTGAGTATCGACATTATACGTTCATACCTACATCACAGACATGTATTCCCTGCCTGTTTGAGTACTGTCTTCACTCCTGGAGTGGATAGAGCGTTATTTCTTATCTCTATTTTCAATGAATGTATCCACTGTCAAGCTGCAGAAAATACTGATGGTTGTCTGCTCGCAGAGAGGAAAATGATTGAACTATAAAAGGTGCAACAAAAAAGCACTTTGCAGAGTCATCCCTTAAATAAGGATGGACACTCCTCTTGGAAGTGAAGTGGAATCTCTGCCTCAATGAAGGGTCTCAGCCCGAAACGTTGACAGCTTTTTCCCCTCCGCCGCTGATTTCCTCCAGCATTTTGAGTGTGTAGCTCTGGATTCCAGCATCTCTTCTGTGTATGCTCTGCTAACCCTAACTCGTTCTGTTTGGTGCAAGACATGTATTTTGTTCAATAACCTCATAGCAGCTATTGGAAAGTAGTGAAGACACTCGCAATATCGCATACCTGCTGGGAAGGGATCAATGCTGTATCATCGAAATATAGTTTACCAAGGTTTTATTCTCAAACTATTTTTAAGAAACAAGAGCAGGTCAGATCTCAAAGGAAAAGATATCTATTTTCTTTTAAAATGCAATTTAGCTTTGCATGAATCAGCTGCAGAGAGGATTTTGATGATGCAAAACACATTGATTCATATTAATGGCAACTTTATTTAATAAGGAGTCATTTTTCTTTCAATTAACAAATATCGACTGTGATGGTCTCGATTCTATTTTTACGGTTAGATTTGGACTGAATTCTTAAAACAGGCATGGCGGGGGCTGACATGCAAATTATAAGAATACGTTTTCCAAACAAGCCTTCAATAGAGCCTTAGTCAGATGTTCATTGAGCTAACCTCATCGGCTAAGGCCTAAACACAAGAACCACACCAGTGAGGTGAAGCAACACCTACAGCCCTTTACCTTTCCATTTATCACCTCCCAGCTTCAAACTTTATCTTCCCACCCCTTCCATCACCCACCACCTTCCCCCTCACCTGGCTTCACCTATCACCTGCCAATTTATACACCTTCCTCTCCCCTCACCTTCTTATTCTGGCATCTTCCCCCTTCCTTTTCAGTCCCGATGAAGGGTCTCAGCCCGAAACGCCGACTGCTTATTCCTTTCCATAGAAGCTGCCTGACCTGCTGAGTTCCTCCAGCGTTTTGTGTGTGTTGCTCTGGATTTCCAGCATCTGCAGAATCTCTTGTGTTTAACTTCTCTACTCATTCCCAGCTTCACATCATGTCCCTCAGGTGATTTTAGTCCTCGAGATCGCTCATAGAAAAGCAAAGGCACCATATGTGGATGCAGAGGGGACTGAAGGAATAGGGGCCAGCGTTCATTGGTGGACCAATGAGGAATGAGGTTAGAGAGGGCCTCATTGACCAGGTGAGTGATGAGAGAGGAGCAGCGGCAAATGGGTCTCAGATGACCCAGAGAAGCACTGCCATCTGGTGATGTTACTATCACCTGACCAGCACCTCAGAAGAAACCAGCCTTCCAGGTAACATTCCCTCTAGTATTCATGCTTGGGTTTAAAAAGGAAAGTAAAAATGGCTGAGTAAGGCATCTGTTAATGGGTGATTGTCAGCCAGCTTCTGTGGAGACTGCAGTAATAGTCGCATTAATGTACTCCCGGTATCAGCACCTCCCTGTGTTAAAAAATGCCTTTGGATTGTAACAGTACAGTATTACAAAGTATAGTGTCTATTTGCAATTTTTATTTAATCTAATAGGTTCAAAATGTCATATCAGTGAGCCAGAGAGACACAAAAAGCAAACATATTGTTTACTTAATAGTTTATAACAAGCTTTATTAAATACATAACAACAAAATTTATGAGTATGCAGAACCTTTCCTTGTTATCTGCAGTTTTAAATTAAATTTAAAGGATACTGTAAATGAAAATTGATTTCGTGCAGAAGTAATTTTGCAGTGAGATGACTGCAGGAGGTAGTATTACAGTTCAGGAACAGGCCCTTCAGCCATACCAGTCAAAGGGGGTGTAGTACGCACAGTGAGAGTCAGTGTACCTGGCAGATTACAGGTAACTTGCGCTTGAGATGACCTGGGTTTCAGAAGCATTTCCGTTTATTAAGTGCTCTGTGTCTCTGTCTTATTCCTTCCAGCCATTGCCCAAATAGAGGATATGGTGGATATTCCTTCCCAATGGAACCTAGACCTTTGCAAAGGTGGTTGTTGGGTAGAAAGATCATATGAGGGATTGTGTAGAGACACATAATCAGGCACATAATGATGGCAGTGATGACTCCAGGACAAGCTGTTAAACGTAGCATTACTGACTGAAACAGAAGGTTTACAGAGATGGGGTTAGGCGCTTGCAGTGGAGAGGGTGGGCTGCTTCATGTTCCTAGGTGTCAGCATCTCAAAGGATCCATCCTGGGCCCAATATGTCGATGGAGTCACGACGAAAACACCTCAGCAGCTATACTTCATTAGGAGTTTGAGGAGATTCGGTTTGTCACCAGAGATTTTACCGAACCTCTATGGACGAACAGAACAAAGCCCTCTGACTGGCTACATCTCCACCTGGTATGAAGGCTCCAATGTACACGATTGAAAAAGTATGCTGAGGGATGTAGATTCAGCCAGTTCCATTGTGGCCACATCCACCCCAGCTTCAAAGACAGCTTCAAAAGGTGAAGCCTCAAGAAACATAGAAACATAGAAAATAGGTGCAGGAGTAGGCCATTCGGCCCCTCGAGCCTGCACCGCCATTCAGTATGATCACAGCTGATCATCCAACTCAGAACCCTGTACCTGCCTTCTCTCCGTACCCCCTGATCCCTTTAGCCACAAGGGCCATATCTAACTCCCTCTTAAATATAGCCAATGAACTGGCCTCAACTGTTTCCTGTGGCAGAGAATTCCACAGATTCACCACTCTCTGTGTGAAGGAGTTTTTCCTCATCTCGGTCCTAAAAGGCTTCCCCTTTATCCTCAAACTGTGACCCCTCATTCTGGACTTCCCCAACATCGGGAACAATCTTCCTACATCTAGCTTGTCCAATCCCTTTAGAATTTTATACGTCTCAATAAGATCCCCCCTCAATCTTCTAAATTCCAGGGAGTATAAGCTTAGTCGATCCAGTCTTTCATCATATGAAAGTCCTGCCATCCCAGGAATCAATCTGGTGAACCTTCTTTGTACTCCCTCTATGGCAAGGATGTCTTTCCTCAGGTTAGGGGACCAAAACTGCACACAAAGAAGGCAGCATCCATCATTAAGGACCCTCACCATCTGGGACATCACTACCACCAGAGGGGAAGTACAGGAGCCTGAAGATGCAAGCTCAACCTTGTGAGGCTTTTACTTGCTAACTATTAGCCCTGCTGACCAACGCTCCCTCCCTCTAATTTGTAATGACCAGTATGTGTCAAAATCTTGCGCTGTGCAATTTTTTGCCCAGTGACAACAACATGTGCGCACTGAATAATTTCTCCAATAAAAACAGTATAAATAAGCCAGCTCTAAAATCTGCAGGCTAATCATCACAAACTCCACATTGTCAACATCGTTCACATCAGAAACCGGAAAAGGAAATGTGATTGTGTATGATTGTGAAATATGCTTAACGTGCCAATGAGGTAGACGGTGACAACCCTTTGTGCGCAGTTTAAGTTCCTTTGTGCACTAGTGGCGAAAGCTGTGTGTGCGCATTAGTGCACACCTTAGAGGGAACATTGCTGCTGACTTTTATTTTGAAATTCAGTGGGATCACAACAGGAGGGCAGTCATTTTTGTTCTTAGTAGAGATTTTCGGTCAGACTGAAGCACATGTGCACAATCCTGGATGATCTTTCTTTTGTTTGTGCCATCGAATCCATTGCCTGTAAGTATTGTTTTAGTTCATAAAGGAGAATGCTATCTGAGCAGTATTTTGTGTTAAAATTATGTAAAAGTTTTTTTTTGATTATCAATACAGTGTTTGACCAGCCTTGGAATGTTTACATGATATTAACTTTCTTGCATACTTTAAAGCCATGTTTACTCACATTGTGTAAGGTTTTGGATATTTTACTTGTAGGTCTATCTTTATATATTCCTGATTTCTTATGGATGTGTGACTTAATCATCATAAGTTTAATGCGTTAAGTACTTACAGTATTTTCCTGGTTCTCTCAGTTTTTCTCTTAAATAATTGTAAATATGAGTGCTACCCAATAAAGCACCTGAAGCTTGGTTGCTAAATCCTGAACTATTTGTTCAATTGGCCAAGCCCTACTCCCTTCAGTGACGCTGGAGACGTGGATGTAATCACCATGAGGAAACCTTGGGGGTGGATTGAGCACATGATGAGAAGAGAGGCCAACTCCATCATCAAGATAGCATTTCATTGGACACCAGAAGGGCGGAGGAAACCCTGGAGACCAAAGACAACTTGGCGCTGTACCGTAGAGGCAGAAATGAGGATCCTGAACCACACCTGGGGCCTAACAGGGAAGATGGCCAAGAACAGAGAGAGATGGAGGACCTTCATTGCCGCCCTAAGCACCAGCGGCAAAATGGGCAGTAAGTAAGTGTTCAATTGAGTGGAATTTGGCTTAGTGCTGAATTGTGTACTTTCTACTTCCCACACAAGGAGAGCAGTACAAGCTTCTTCCCGTCTGCCAACAGATTTCCCAATATGAACATTACCTCAGAATTTTGCTGTCTCTTTGGATTATTTATTTTTTATATTTCTTATTGTAATTTTTTAAACATATTGCACTGTACTGCTGTTGCTAAACAGCAATTTTCACAACATATGTCAGTGATAATAAACTTGATTCTAATTCATTTAATTGAACAGAAATTATCATATTTTGGAATTTATTCATACGTCATGGCCCCAAATATGTGGATTAGTTACAGCAACTTGAATGATCTGATTAGCTACTTCTAAGCATTTCTTATCTGATACAGACTGTGGAAACAAGGAGATTGTTACAGGAGTTGCTTTTTATAAACCCCATGTATTCCAAATTTAACCCATGAAGCAAATTGTTAAGTGTAGTGACTTTTATAAAAATGAGGAAACTTTTTAACAAACTTTTTTAAAACAAGATGAATAAGAAATTGATCTTTTATTTTTAAGATTACTAAAAAAACACATCGCAGAGAAAATCAATAGACTCCCTTGCTGTTCATTTGCTCAGGTGGTATAGGACACTTAACAATTTTGAAAAGGGTGCGGAGTGAGTTGTCTGCCCCTCCTGTAGCTGGGAATGGTGATATGATGAACACACTCTAACATCGGTAATGTAAAATATGAAGTGGAAGGTAATCCAGAATGCAGCAGGCATGATGAGTACAGGCTGGATTTGTGATCCCCCGCGAGACCAGCCCTGCGTAGTCTACAATGCTCCTTCCCTTCAGGAAGGCTGAAGTTTCAATATGTCTAATGACAAGAGGCAGAGAACAATTCCCCTCCCCCCCCCTTTAACATTTCACTTTGTTAACTTACTAACCTCCCTACCAATTACAGACCAAAAATATGTGCGCAGTTCATGCAGTTTGTTGAGCTGCCAGAAGAGGGCGTAAAGCTGAAGAAACAAGAAGCCAAATATGCATTCATTTTAATCGTGTATGGAGATTATATAACCAAGATTGAGTGCATTTAATGGAATTGTTTAGTTTAAGTTCAAGATCCCCTGTTCACTACACTTTAGAGGACAAGTTAATGTCAGGATTGTGGAGGATCAGAGGGATCTTGACGTCTACATCCAAGAGTCAGGGGATTGAGTTCAGGTCTGCGAGGTAATGTTGCAGCTCTATAAAACTCTGGTTAGACAACACTTGGAATATTGTGTTCAATTCTGGTCACCTCATTAGAGGAAGACTGTGGAAGCTTTAGAGAGGATGCACGGGAAATTTTCCAGGATGCTGTGTGAATTAGAGAGCACGTCTTATGAGGGAAGACTGAACAAGCTAAGGCTTTTCTCTTTGGAGCAAAGGAGGGTGAGAGGTGACTCGATCAATGTATATACTGTAAAATGAGAAGAAGCATAGATAGAGTGAACAGACAGTGCCTTTTCCCTTAGGGCATTAATAGCTAGTATGAGATGACTTACTTTTAAGTTGACTGGGGGGTATTATAGGGGGAGGTCAAAGGTAGGTTTTTAACACAGAGAGGGGTAAGTACATGGAATGGCCCGCCAGGGGTGGTGGCAGAGGTCATTTAGGTAGGCACATGGATGAACGAGAAATGGAGGGCTGTGGAGGAGGGAAGGATTAGATTGGTCATGGAATAGATTAAAAGGTCAGTGCAACATCACGGACCGACAGCGCTGTACTGTTTAATGTTATGTTTGTACTCATTTCAATGTTAATTATCCTGGGAACGTTTGAAAGATATACAGAGATCTTTCTTGGAGAAGCGGCTGACTTGTCTTCAAATGAGTTCCACTGGGAAAGACCCCAGAGTAGCTGCTTATTCATGTTATTACATATATGTACTTAGACAATAAATTTACTTTGAACTTTGAACTTTGCTGCTGTAGAAAATCACTACCTTTACCTTTACCTTTTAAAGAGTAGTAACTACACTTTAAAAATATTTCACAGTGGAAAACTTTTGGAGATTGAATAGGGTTCTGTAAGTCCACGAAGAAGAACTTTATAAATATTGATTTTTTAGAAGCTGGGATAATGGAAAAGGGAAATGACACATACTTCAAATAAATATTTGCCATCTGACTAAGATCACATTGTTTCCACCAAATCATGTTGTTTTTATGAGTGATCCAATATCACTTGGTAAATAATGGATTCCAATTTTTACCAGATAACTGACGTCAGGTTAATTGACGTGTTAGTCTCCGTTTCCACTCCCTGCTCTTTCTTGAATACAGGTGTCACATCTGTGGTTGTCCGACATTCTGGAGAGTATCATGATCTTGGCAACTTTGGAATATTGCATCCAATGCATTAATTATCTCCAGAACCACCTCTCTTACAAACCCAGTCTAATTAGTCCAGGGGAGCCATAAGTCACACTGGTTTGCCAAATACATTCCCTTTACTATTCATTAAAAATGAAGGATCAACTCCATTCGCCATATACACTTACATATATTAGGAATTTGCTGTGGTGTGTTGGTGCAACATGCAACAACAAGGAATAAAGAATTATTTACAAAATAAAATTAAAAATGGAACAAGATGTGCACCAATACATAGATACCAGCATGTATTTACAATGTAAGCAACATTATAAAACATAGTTTACAGAGTTTACAGTGCAGAGACTAAGGTAATAGATGGGGGGGGGGACTAGAAAGGTTAATCAGATTAACAGCCTGGGGGAAGAAACTTTTAAGATGGAGTGAAGCATCTGTTTTAATAGTTCAAAGTTGAAAAGCCCTATAGGGCTTTGCAGAATGGATATAATGTGCACAATAAACGTCATGTGGAACAGTTTTCCTGAATATTATGGTAAGCGTGTACATACATTGTACCGATAATTAATGAATTAGTAGCCTTAAATCACTCGAAAAGTTTACTTCACCAGAATAATTCAGCAGTGTTAGGTAAATTGAAGGGATTAAAGGCAGATAAATCCCCAGGGCCAGATGGTCTGCATCCCAGAGTGCTTAAGGAAGTAGCCCAAGAAATAGTGGATGCATTAGTGATAATTTTTCAAAACTCTTTAGATTCTGGACTAGTTCCTGAGGATTGGAGGGTGGCTAATGTAACCCCACTTTTTAAAAAAGGAGGGAGAGAGAAACCAGGGAATTATAGACTGGTTAGCCTAACATCAGTGGTGGGGAAACTGCTAGAGTCAGTTATCAAAGATGTGATAACAGTACATTTGGAAAGCGGTGAAATGATCGGACAAAGTCAGCATGGATTTGTGAAAGGAAAATCATGTCTGACGAATCTCATAGAATTTTTTGAGGATGTAACTAGTAGAGTGGATAGGGGAGAACCAGTGGATGTGGTATATTTGGATTTTCAAAAGGCTTTTGACAAGGTCCCACACAGGAGATTAGTGTACAAACTTAAAGCACACGGTATTGGGGGTAAGGTATTGGTGTGGGTGGAGAATTGGTTGGCAGACAGGAAGCAAAGAGTGGGAATAAACGGGACCTTTTCAGAATGGCAGGCAGTGACTAGTGGGGTACCGCAAGGCTCAGTGCTGGGACCCCAGTTGTTTACAATATATATTAATGACTTTGATGAGGGAATTAAATGCACCATCTCCAAGTTTGCAGATGACACGAAGCTGGGCGGCAGTGTTAGCTGTGAGGAGGGTGCTAAGAGGATGCAGGATGACTTGGATAGGTTAGGTGAGTGGGCAAATTCATGGCAGATGCAATTTAATGTGGATAAATGTGAAGTTATCCACTTTGGTGGCAAAAACGGGAGAACAGATTATTCTCTGAATGATGGCTGATTAGGAAAAGGGGAGGTGCAACGAGACCTGGGTGTCATTATACACCAGTCATTGAAAGTGGGCATGCAGGTACAGCAGGAGGTGAAAAAGGCGAATGGTATGCTGGCATTTATAGCAAGAGGATTCGAGTACAGGAGCAGGGAGGTACTACTGCAGTTGTACAAGGCCTTGGTGAGACCACACCTGGAGTATTGTGTGCAGTTTTGGTCCCCTAATCTGAGGAAAGACATCCTTGCCATAGAGGGAGTACAAAGAAGGTTCACCAGATTGATTCCTGGGATGGCAGGACTTTCATATGATGAAAGACTGGATGAACTAGGCTTATACTCGTTGGAATTTAGAAGGTTGAGGGGGGATCTGATTGAAACGTATAAAATCCTAAAGAGATTGGACAGGCTAGATGCAGGAAGATTGTTCCCGATGTTGGGGAAGTCCAGAACGAAGGGTCACAGTTTGAGGATAAAGGGGAAGCCTTTTAGGACCGAGATTAGGAAAAACTCCTTCACACAGGGAGTGGTGAATCTGTGGAATTCTCTGCCACAGGAAACAGTTGAGGCCAGTTCATTGGCTATATTTAAGAGGGAGTTAGATATGGCCCTTATGGCTAAAGGGATCAGGGGGTATGGAGGGAAGGCTGGTGCAGGGTTCTGAGTTGGATGATCAGCCATGATCATACTGAATGGTGGTGCAGGTTCGAAGGGCTGTATGGCCTACTCCTGCACCTACTTTCTATGTTTCTATAACAAATAAAAGTATTCAGATAACACCATTGTCTGAAGCATAGAAACATAGAAAACCTACAGCATGATACAGGCCCTTCAGCCCACATGTACTTACTTTAGAAATTACCAAGGGTTGCCCATAACCCTCTATTTTTCTAAGCTCCATGTACCGATCCAGGAGTCTCTTAAAAGACTCTGTCGTATCCACACCCAACACTGTCACCGGCAGTCCATTCCATGCACTCACCACTCTCTAAGTAAAAAACTTACCCCTGACGTCTCCTCTGTACCTACTTCCAAGCACCTTAAAACTGTGCCCTCCCCTGTTAGCCATTTCAGTCCTGGGAAAAAGCCTCGGACTATCCACACGATCAATATCTTTTCCCATCTGATGTATGTAACAGATTTCACAGAGGTTCTATTGATTAGACATCATTCTTTTTGATCATCTGTTTGATTTATTGATACAACGCGGAACAGCTCCTTCCAGCCCAGCGAGCTGCGCCACCCAGGAACCCACCTATTTAGCACTAGCCTGATCACAGGACAACTTGCAATGAGCAGTTAACCTACAATCCTACGTTTTTGGAATGTGGGAGGATATCGGAGCAGGCAGATGAAACCCACACATTCACAGAGAACATACAAACTGCTTATGGACAGCGTCAGAACTGGACCCCAAACACAGAAATACCAAGCTGTAATAGTGTCACGCTAACTGCAAATTTACCGTGGTGCCCCCAATTTAAGTCGATTATAACTGAACACTGGGTGGGTATCTTACAATGTTTATCTGTCTATAAAGATGAACGGTTCCATTTTGGATCTACAGATAAATGCCTGTGGACTATATTCCCATTATTTCAAGGATACAGAATTGTTTAAAACATGGTGGATTACAAGTTATATTATTCAGGAGCTTTAATAAAACAACTCATTCAGGAGAGCCAGAATAGGGGTAAGGAGTGGGGAATAAGAACGCACCTATCAAAACTCTATCAACAATTGTATTTTCTCTCTTCTCGCTACTGCCATCAGGAAGGAGGCACAAGAGCCCTAGCTTCCACAACACTAGGTTTAGGAGCAGTTATTATCCTCCAACCATCAGGATCCTGAACCAGCGTGGATAACTCCACTCACCTCAACACTGAATTCCACAATGTATGGTTTCACTTTCAAGGTCTCTAGGATTTAATTTTTCAATATTATTTATTTATCTACCTCCCTACCAAACAACCAACTAACCACCCACCCGTCCACACAATATGTCTTCTGTGGCTATTTCAATGGAAGCAGCCTGCTCACAAAGTTCAAAGTAAATTTATTATTGAACTTTGCATGTCACCATGTACTACCCTGAGGTTCATTCTCTTGCAGGCATTCATAGTGCATACGTAGAAACACAATGAAAAGCTACACAAAGACGAACAAACAACCAATGCACAAACAAAGAGCAAACCGTGCAAATACAAAAAGAAAAACAAAATAATAATATTAATAGTAAATAACTCATAAATAATACTGAGAACATTAGTTGTAGAGTCCTTGAAAGTGACTCCATAGGTGTGAAAACAGTTCTGCAATGGGGTGAGTGAAGTTATCCATTCTGGTTCAGGAGTCTGAACTAGAATCGGTTGTGCATTGGTAACATTTCCTCTTTACATTTCTGGTTTCTGGCATTGCAATTTTCCTTCACATCTCCTTATGAGTATGCATATTTAATAGCTTCACTTGATTGTGTACCAATAACTTACCCTTATCTCTGGAGCATGTATATAACAAGGGTGACTGAACAAAGGAATGTGATTCTCGCTACAGGCAATGTACCATTAACGTGTTTTTACTGGCAGAGGCTTCAAATAAGGAAAAGACCATCTATAAAATATTTGCGTGTTTGGAAAACAGTACAATCACTAGTGGGGGAAAGGGCAGTGTTTACCTAACTGTACGGTTTCTACTCTTGCCCACTTGCTATGCACCGGAGCAGCATGCAAAACAACTCAGAATGGACAGTACAAATCTTCAGGGTTCTAGTGCACGGTTTTGGGACTGGCCTGCTGCTTTGTGTTAAAGATACATATTGAGGAATGAATCAGTTTATACTTCACAGCATAATGACAATCAAAGTGCTTTGAAGAAGAAGAGTCCAAAGATTCTTCAATTTAAACACTGTATTGATTCAGTTTTAGAAAAGATTGAAGAGGAGGTAAAAGTGGAGGGGGGGGGAGTTGCACTATCAACCAGAGACTATGTCACAGCTGCACTCAGAGGAGAGATAATGGAGGGGTCAGACACTGGGCCCATTTGGGTGGAACTCAGGAATAGGAAGGGAGCAATCACACAAATGGGATTCTACTACAGACCCTCTAACAACAAACAACACACTGAGAAACAGATATGTAATCAGATTAATGAAATGTGTAAAAATGTGTTATTATCATGGAGAATTTCAACTTCCCTAATATAAACTGGGCCAACCAGAAAATGATCCTTTTATTCCCACTCGCTGCCTCCTACCAATCAGCCAATTATCTAACCATGCCAGTAACTTTCCTGTAACACCATGGCCTCTTAGCTTGGTAAACTGCTTCATGTGTGGCACCTTGTCAAAGGTCTTCTGAAAGTCCAAATATACAACATCCATTGCAACCCCTTTATCTATCCTACTTGTAATCTCCTCAAAGATTTCCAACAGGTTTGTCAGGCAGGGTTTTCCCTTAAGGAAACCATGCTGCCTTTGTCCTCTCTTGACCTGTGTCACCAAGTACTCCATATACCTAAGACTTAACAATTGACTCCAACATCTTCCCAACCACTGAGGTCAGGCTAACTGGTCTATAATTTCCTTTCTGCTGCCTTCCTCTTTTCTTAAAGAGTGGAGTGATATTTGCAACTTTCCAGTCATCTGGCGCCATGCCAGAGTCCAATGAGTTTTGAAAGATCATTGCTAATGCCTCCACAATCTCTAACGCTGCCTCTTTCAGAACCCTAGGGTGCAGTTCATCTGGTCCGGGTGACTTACGTACCTTTAGGTCTTTCAGCTTTTTGACACCTTCTCCCTTGTAATAGTAACTGCACTCACTTCTCTTCCCTCACACCCTTCAACATCTGGCACACTGCTAATGTCTTCCATAGTGAAGACTGATGCAAAATACTCATTTGGGTCATCTGTCATCTCCTTGGCCTGCATTATTATTCCTCCAACCTCATTTTCTAGCGGTCCTATATCTGCTCTCATGCCTCTTTTATTTTTTCACATACTTGAAAAAGCTTTTACTATCCACTTTGATATTGGTTGCTAGTTTGCTTTCATATTTCATCTTTTCCCTCCTAATGATTCTTTTACTTGTTCTTTCTAGGGTTTTAAAAGCTTCCCAATCCTTTGTCTTCCCACTAATTTTTGCTTTGTTGTATGCCCTCTCTTTTGCTTTTACATTAGCTTTGACTTCCCTTGTCAGCCCCAGTTGTTCTATTTTGCCATTTGAGTATTTCTTTGTGTTTTGGAATACATCTATCCTGCACCTTCCTCATTCTTCAGAGAAACTCACACTGTTCTACTGTTATCCCTGCCAGCATCTCCTTCCGACTTACTTTGGCCAACTCCTCTCTCATATCACTGCAATTTCCTTTGCTCCACTGAAATACTGCTACATCAGACCTTACTTTCTCCCTATTAAACTTCAAGTTGAACTCAATCATATTGTGATCACTGTCTTCTAAGGGTTCTTTTACCTTAAGCTTCCTAATCACCTCCAGTTGTGGATAGTGAAGAAGACTGGCAAAGAATACGGCACGATATAGATCAGATACCGATATGGGCTGAGAAATGGCAGATAGTGTTTAACCCAGATAAATGTGAGGTGTTGTATCTCAGGGAAAATGCATGGAGACAGTACACTGTTAAGGGCAAGGGCTTTAACAGTGTTGCTGAGCAGGGAGATCTTGGGATCTAAGTTCATAGCTTCTTGAAAGCGGCTACCCAGGTCAATGAGTTGGTTAAGAAGGCTTATGGAATACTTGCCTTTATTAGTCAAGACACTGAGTCCAAAAGTCAAGAGGTTATGTTGCAACTTTATAACTTTATGGTTAGGCAACATTTGGAGTATTGCATACAGTTCTGGTCGCTCCACTATATGAAGGATGTTGAGGCTTTGGAGAGGGTGCAGAAGAGGTTTACCAGGATGCTTCTTGGTTTAGAGGGCATGTGCTGAGGGGAGATCTGATAGAGGTTTACAAGATTATGATAGGCTTCGAGAGAGTGGACAGAGAGTATCTGTTTCCCTGGGCTGAAATGTCTAATACCAGAGGGCATGCATTGAAGCTGAGAGGGGTAGGTTCAAGAAGGATGTGAGGGGCAAGCTTTTTTTTTACTCAGAGAGACGTGGTTGCCTGGAATACACTGCCTGGTAAGGTGGTAGAGACAAATGCAATAGGAGCTTGGATAGGCACATGGATGTAAGGAAGATGGAGGGATATGGACATGGTGTAGGTAGGAGGGATTAGTATTTGGCTGTATTTGATTTGCTTTTTAGCTGGGTTGGCACAACACTGTGGGCCGAATGGCCTGTTCCTGTGCTGTACTCTTCTATAATCACAATGAAGGCATGACAGCAGCTATATTTCATTAGGAGTTTGAGGAGAACTGGTATGTCAACAAATTGCAATTTTCTACCAATGTACCGTGGAGAGCATTTTAACTGGCTGCATCACCGTCTGGTATGGAGGGGCCACTGCACAGGATCAGAATAAGCTGCGGAGAGTTATAAACTCAGCTAGCTCTTTCATGCACACTGGACCCCCACACCCTCCCCACTCCTGGCATCCATCAAAAGGCAATGCTTAAAAAGGTGGCACCCGTCATTAAGGACCCCCATCACCCAGGCTATGGCCTCTTCTCATTGCTACCATCAAGGAGGAGGTACAGGAGTCTGAAGAAACCCACTGGTTGTTTCAAGAACAGCTTCTTCCCCTCTTCCATCAGGTTTCTGAACAGGCAATGGACCTATGAAAACTATCTCAGTATTTTTGCTCTCTCTTTTTGCTCTACTTAATTTAATTTGCCTTTATTTGTTTTTTATTTAGAAGACCATGGATGTACACTCAATGGCCACTTTATTAGGCACAGAAGACCACAGAGTGTATACTGATAGTCATGAATTCTTGGCCATCCCTTGCTCTATTATCAATTGACCATCCAGATATCTACTTTCTGCTGCTATCAGGAAGGAAGTACAGGAGCCTTGGGGTCTTATGCCTCCAGGTTCAGGAACAGTTATTTCTCTTCAACTATCTGTTGCCAAACACAAGGCTGCTTAACAAGCTATGAGCCCATGGCATTACAGGGAAGGTTCTAGCATGGATAAAACAGTGGCTGATTGGCAGGAGGCAAAGAGTGGGAATAAAGGGAACCTTTTCTGGTTGGCTGCCAGTGACTAGTGGTGTTCCTCAGTGGTCTGTGTTAGGACCATTTCTTTTTCCATTATATATCAATGATTTGGATGATGCAATTGATGGCTTTATTGCAAATTTTGCAGACAATATGAAGATAGGTGGAGGGGCAAGTAGTTTTGCAGAAATAGAGAGGCTACAGAAAGATTTAGACAGATTAGGAGAATGGGCAAAGAAGTGGCAGATGGAATATAGTGTCCAGAAGCATATGGTCATACACTTCATTTGAAGAAATGAAAGGGTTGACTGTATTCTAAATGGAGAGAAAACACAAAAAAAACCGGAGGTACAAAGGGACTTGAGAGTCCTTGTGCAGGATTCCCTAAAGATTAATTTGCAGGTTGAGTCTGTGGTGAGGAAGGCAAATGCAAAGTTAGCATTCATTTCAAGAGGACTAGAATATAAAAGCAAGGATGTAATGTTGAGACTTTATAAAGAGCTGGTGAAGCCTCACTTGGAGTATTGTGAGCAGTTTTGGGCCTCTTATCTTAGAAAGGATGTGTTGAAACTGGAGAGGGTTAATAAGAGGTTCATGAAAATTATTCCGGGATTGAATGTCGTCATATGAAGAGTGTTTGATGGCTCTCGGCCTATGTTCACTAGAATTCAGAAGAATAAGGAGTGTCCTAATTGAAGCTTATCAAATGGTCTTGATGAGTGGATGTGGAGAGAATGTTTCCTATGGTGTCTCAGACCAAAGGACAAAGCCTTAGAATAGAGGGGTGTCCTTTTAGAATGGAGGTGAGAAATAATTTCTTCAGTCAGAGAGGAGTGATTCTGTGGAATTATTTTCCACAGACAGCTGTTGCAGCCCAGTCTTTGTGTATACTTAGAGCAGAGGGTGATAGATTCTCATATGAAGGGTATGAAGGGATGCGGCGGCGGGGTGGGGATGGGAGGGGGTGGTGGAGGCAGAAGTTTAGGGCTGAGATGAAAATTGGATCAGCCAGGAGCAGACCCGATGTGCCAAATGACCTAATTCTGCTCCTATGTCTTATGGTCTATTGGTCATGTTCCTGGATGGTGGGGGTCCCTGATTTTGGATGCTACTTTCCTGTGACAATGCTTCTTGTAGATGTGCTCAATGGTGGGGAGGCTCTGCCCGTGATGGACTGGGCCATATTCACTAATTTTTGTAGGATTTTCTATTCAAGGTCATTGGTAGTTCCATACCAAGCGGGAGGAGAAGATGGCGGCACGCCTGCACATACACAGCCCTCTGGTGAAAAATTATATCGTATCTGTTAAATAGGGGCCATGGACAATTCTAATTTGATGGAGAATGGACGTGAAAGCACAGAGGAACATTTGGAGAAATTTCTGAAACACCGGTTCGCTGCTGTCGTTACTGTGTGGTCGGGAATCTTTCGGAGGGTAGGCCTCAAAATCCCCAGCCTTGCCTGCTTTTGGCGACCGAGAAGGAGGTCGAATCATTCAGACAGAGATGGCGCTCAGTACTCAGTGTCGGAGAGCTGATCAGAGCTCGAAGTTTTCGGATGACTCAGAGTCGGACTGTGGTCGGGCATGACAGGGAGAGTTTTCTTCCTTCTCCCGTCTGCATGTGATGTGGGACATTTCAGAGACTTTGAACTTTACTGTGCTCATGGACTTCTTCATCAAGTTATGGTATTGTTGCACTGTTGTAACTATATGTTATAATTATGTGGTTTTGTCAGTTTTTTCAGTCTTGGTCTGTCCTGTGTTTTGTGTTATCACACCGGAGGAAATATTGTATCATTTCTTAATGCATGCATTACTAAATGACAATAAAAGAGGACTGCATGTCTTCATAATCTAAGCTGTGATGCAGCCAGTCAATATATTCTTCACTACACGTCGACAGAAGTTTGTCAAAGTTTAAGATGTCATGCCAAATCTTCACAAACTGAAGGAAGTAGAGGCGCTGCCATGTTTTCTTTGTACAGACGAAATCGCGCTTATGTACTGGGGCCAGGACAGGTCCTCCAAAATAATAACACCGAGTAATTTAAAGTTGCTGACCCTCTCCACCTCTGATCCTTCAGTGAGAACTGGCTCTGGACCTCTGGTTTCCTTCTCCTGAGGACAATAATCAGTTCCTTCGTCTTGCTGATATTGAGTAAGTGGTTGCTGTTGTGCCACCTCTCAGCCAGATTTTCAATCTCCTTCCTATATGCTGATTCATCGCCACCTTCAACTTGGTCAATGACAGTGGTGTCGTCAGCAAATTTGAATACACCATTAGCCCCACAGGCATGAGCGTAAAGCGAGTTGAGCAGGGGCTAAGCTCACAGCCTTGTAGTGCATCTGTGCCGATGGAAATCGTGGGGCAGATGTGGTTGCCATTCCGAACTGACTGGGTTCTGCAGGTAAGGAAATTGAGCTTCCAATTGCATAAGGAGGTATTAAGGCCAAGGTCTTGGAGCTTATTGATCAGTTTTGAGGATAATGGTAATGAATGCTGGGTTGTAATGGATAAAGAGCATCCTGATGTATGCACCTTTGCTGTGCAGATGTTCCAGAGCTAATGAGATGGCATCTGCTGTAGACCTGTGGCTCTAGGAGCGGGTCCAACCAACTTCTCAGCAGGAATGGATACATTTCATCACTACCTCTCAAAACACTTTATCACCATGGGATGTAAGTGCTGCTGGACAATAGTCATTGAGGCAAGATACCACGTTCTTCTTGGGCTCCGGTATTACTGAAGCCTGCTTGAAACAGCTGTGTAACTCAGACTGCTGAAGTGAAAGGTTGAAGATCGCAGTGAGCACTCCAGCCAGTTGATCACCACAGGTCTTTAGAACTTGACCAGGTACCCTGTCCTCCAGCCAGTTGATCACCACAGGTCTTTAGAACTTGACCGGGTACCCTGTCCTCCAGCCAGTTGATCACCACAGGTCTCCAGCCAGTTGATCACTACAGGTCTTTAGTACTTGACCAGGTACCCTGTCTGGCCGGATGCTTTTTGTGGGTTCACCCTCCTGAAGACTGCCTACACGTTGGCCCCAGAAAGTGAAATCACAGGATCATCAGAGGCTGAAGGAGCTTGTGATGATTCCTCCATGTTTTGACAGTTAAAGCAAGCACAGAAGCGATTGAGCTCATCTGGAAGCAAAGCCCTATTGTTTCCTATGCCTTATAAGAGTTCCAGCACGTGCAGATTGTCTTGCGTTTATGGTACATGCTTCTGTGGGTGGAGCTTAGGAAGATGATGGCACCTAACAGCGACTCCTCTGCTTGAATCTTTGGACACAGCTTTATTTCTATCCCTGATATCTCTTTTTTTCCCTTTCAAGATTCTTTTGCCAAGACCCTGACCTGGAGTTATGCGCTTTCCGGAAATGGGACCTGTTCTCAGGGCCTCACGACCGGCAGCTTTTCGATATGACGAGGACGCAGCCAAGGAGACTAGCACGCCTTCAGGGTGCCGGGTTTTTGTGGCTCTGGAGACGGGTTGATTCGAGGTTTTGTGCTGCCGCCTGATCTGTTTTGGGAGTACACGGAAGATTGAAAGCGGCGAGCTGGATGCTGGCTGTGTGCCCAGGAATCCAAATTTTTTGGGCACAGAGCTCGGAAAAAGTGACACAGCAGACTTTTAACACCATAGGTCAGCGAGTTTTGTCATGTCTCCCCTCTCGCTGTGAAACGGGGATATCTCTTTTTCCCTTATTAGGGAGAGAGAGAGCCTGTGGTATGTCGAATTACTGAGTGAACGAGTAGTCTTGGGGTACTGCAAGCCTGTGTCTTTATTGATGCTTTGCTGCGTGCTTGAGTGCTCGTGGGGGGGGGGGTGCTGATATTTTTTACTGGTAGGGGAGGGGGGTCATTGCTTTGCTGCTGCTTGTGTGTGGTGGGGGAGCTGGGAGGGCTTTGGGGTTCTCACATTCAACTATCATTCATTGTCTGGGACACTCCTCTGCTTTCGAGGATGTTTACGAAGAAAAAGAATTTCAGGATGTGTATTGTACACATTTCTCTGACATCAAATGCACCTGTTGAAACCTGTTCAAGAGGCTGTGATGTGGGAATTGGGGAGGATGAAAGAAAATAGAGTTAGGATGTCTGAAGAGTTAGCACAGGCAAAGAAGCCAAATGGCAATCTCCATTACAATATATTGCAATAATTTTAAGACAAGCAGGTTCTCATTCCTGCTTCTCAACTCTCCACTGTTGTTCACACATCAATAAGAAATGAGAATAGGCCTCCTTTCCTTCGATTATGTCTATAATCGCTCCTTGGAAAAGCTGAGCACATATAGTACTGGCAACACACATCAAAGTTGCTGGTGAACGCAGCAGGCCAGGCAGCATCTCTAGGAAGAGGTACAGTCGACGTTTCAGGCCGAGACCCTTCGTCAGGACTGACTGAAGGAAGAGTCAGTAAGAGATTTGAAAGTGGGAGGGGGAGGGGGAGATCCAAAATGATAGGAGAAGACAGGAGGGGGAGGGATGCAGCCAAGAGCTGGACAGGTGATTAGCAAAGGGGATATGAGAGGATCATGGGACAGGAGGTCCGGGGAGAAAGACAAGGTGGGGGGGGGGGAACCAGAGGATTGGCAAGGAGTATACTCAGAGGGACAAAGGGAGAAAAAGGAGAGTGAGAGAAAAAATGTGTGTATAAAAATAAATAACGGATGGGGTACGAGGGGGAGGTGGGGCATTAGCGGAAGTTAGAGAAGTCAATGTTCATGCCATCAGGTTGGAGGCTACCCAGACGGAATATAGGGTGTTGTTCCTCCAACCTGAGTATGGCTTCATCTTTACAGTAGAGGAGGCCGTGGATAGACATGTCAGAATGGGAATGGGATGTGGAATTAAAATGTGTGGCCACTGGGAGATCCTGCTTTCTCTGGCGGACAGAGCGTAGGTGTTCAGCAAAGCGGTCTCCCAGTCTGCGTCAGGTCTCGCCAATATATAGAAGGCCACATCAGGAGCACCGGACGCAGTATATCACCCCAGCTGACTCACAGGTGAAGTGTTGCCTCACCTGGAAGGACTGTCTGGGGCCCTGAATGGTGGTAAGGGAGGAAGTGTAAGGGCATGTGTAGCAGTTGTTCTGCTTACAAGGATAAGTGCCAGGAGGGAGATCAGTGGGGAGGGATGGGGGGGATGAATGGACAAGGGAGTCGCATAGGGAGCGATCCCTGCGGAAAGCAGGGGCGGGGGGAGGGAAAGATGTGCTTAGTGGTGGGATGCCGTTGGAGGTGGCGGAAGTTACAGAGAATAATATGTTGGACCCGGAGGCTGGTGGGGTGGTAGGTGAGGACCAGGGGAACCCTATTCCTAGTGGGGTGGCGGGAGGATGGAGTGAGAGCAGATGTGCGTGAAATGGGGAAGATGCGTTTGAGAGCAGAGTTGATAGTGGAGGAAGGGAAGCCCATTTCTTTAAAAAAGGAGGACATCTCCCTCGTCCTAGAATGAAAAGCCTCATCCTGAGAGCAGATGCAGCGAAGACGGAGGAATTGCGAGAAGGGGATGGCATTTTTGCAATAGACAGGATGAGAAGAGGAATAGTCCAGATAGCTGTGAGAGTCAGTAGGCTTATAGTAGACATCAGTGGATAAGCCGTCTCCAGAGACAGAGACAGAAAGATCTAGAAAGGGGAGGGACATGTCGGAAATGGACCAGGTAAACTTGAGGGCAGGGTGAAAGTTGGAGGCAAAGTTAATAAAGTCAACGAGCTCAGCATGCGTGCAGGAAGCAGCGCCAATGCAGTCGTCGATGTAGTGAAGGAAAAGTGGGGGACAGGTACCAGAATAGGCACGGAACATAGATTGTTACACAAAGCCAACCAAAAGGCAGGCATAGCTAGGACCCATACGGGTGCCCATATCTACACCTTTAGTTTGGAGGAAGTGGGAGGAGCCAAAGGAGAAATTATTAAGATTATTAATTCCGCTAGACAGAGCAGAGTGGTGGTAGAGGGGAACTGGGTAGGTCTGGAATCCAAAAAGAAGTGGAGAGCTTTGAGACCTTCCTGATGGGGGATGGAAGTATATAGGGACTGGACATCCATGGTGAAAATAAAGCGGTGGGGGCCAGGGCAGTACATATAGTACTGCGTACTCTTGTAATTTTCTTCCACAACTCCCATACCTTCCAATAGAGTTACATAGGTTGTTTCAAAGATGTATTAGATGAACCCATTTCCAACAAAACAATGTATAAAATCTTCCACATTTACCGAGGAACATAACATGCTGGTCTACATGTCACCCTCAATCAGGGTGAATGAATAGCCACCATGGGTCAGGAAGACTAGCCTAGCTTCTTTCTCATAAGGTCAAATATAGAGTCATTGAGAGATACAACAAGAATCAGCCCATCAAGTCAATTGTGACTATGAAATGCCCATTTATTCTAACCCTACATTATTCTCACTTTTTATTCTCCTCACATTCAATTCAATTTCCTCCAGATTCTGCTGCTTTCTTTGACAGCAGCTGAAATTTAAAATGGCCAATTAACGTACTCACCAGCCGGTGGTGTAGTGGCATCATCACCAGACTTTGAGGCGAGTGGTCCCGTGTTCGAATCCGGCCGGCTCCCTGCACGCTTTCCATCTGTGGTGGATTGAACGTCGAGCTGGCAAATCAGCCTCGTAAGAAAACAGACAAAATGCTAAAGAAGGTTTCTGCCTGACACACCACAAAGGCATGGAGAGGAATAATTATAACCAATTAACCTACTAACATACATCCCTATGGGATGTTTGAAGAAATTGGAGAAGCCAACACAGTCACAAAAAGAATGGGCAAACTCCACAATGGTAGCACTGGGGTGAGGATTGAACCGAGTCTCTGGCAGTGAGAAGCAGTGGCTCTGCTACCCTGGAACATCCCGATTTTAATGGCTCATTTTCCCTACTGCACAACAGATTACTTACTGAGCCCAGCAATTGGGGAAGATGAACTTTGTGAAGATGGGTTAAGGCAAAAGTATAAAAGGGTACTTCACCAGAACTTACAGAGTATTCTATTTTACTTGCAATTGAAATCCTTTGACGGTCTTTGTTATTTTACTTAGGCACAGCAGCCAAGTTGCAGACAGCAAGATTGCACAAAGGGCAAATCATTGAATGACTATTAATTCGAATCAGTTTGGAATGCTGGCCAATGCATGGAAAATGTTCCAGGATATTTAAAGTCCCACTGAACCAGGGAACAGGCAGATGTGGTTTGCTTAATGGCTTTTTGGAAAGCTGGCATGTGTGGAAAGAAATACTGAGGTTCTGGCGAACTCTAAGCTCCAACAGTTTGGTTGATTAGAAAACATTTTCCTTAGTGCAGAACATTTCAGGAAGTCTTGACATCACTTTGGCAACTTGGCTTGTACTGAGTTCCTGTGTTAAAATACTTTACACAGCACTTTTGGCTTCTGGCTAGAACAATTAAATAAATGAGTCACAAATCGAGAGAGACAAATAACTAATTTCACACCATTTTCAGAAACACTTTCTTCAAAGTAACCATCCATTCAAACAATTCTCAATTTCTAAAACATATTTTTAAATAAATCAAATACTGCTGAATTTCAATTGTAGAAAAACTTGGAACAAATCCAGGTGCCTTTGCCTTTATGATTTGAGCAATACTTCATTCAAAAGGTTTGGGAATAACTCATATAGTCATAATGGATAGGAATGACTCAAATTTCAAGCACTGTTCCAAGAAAGTAAGAAAACTAGAACACTGACTCTTTCCCTAATTGTATCTTTGTTGTTCCTTGAGTGGAATCATGTATACTTGTAAAAAATAAGTTAGCTACCACTTCACCAGCCTCCACGTCCAGCCATTCTCCATAACTTCCGCCATCTCCAGCAAGATCACAACACCAAGCACATCTTTCCCTTCCCCACTTTCTGCTTTTTGCAAGGATCACTCCCTACGAGACTCCCTTATCCATTCATTCCTCCCCACTGATCTCCCTCCTGTCACCTATTCTTGCAAGTGGAACAAGTGCTACACCTGCCCTCACTACCATTCAGGGCCCTAAACAGTCCTTCCAGGTAAGGCAGCACTTCAGCTGTGAGTCTGTTGGGGTCATCGACTGTATCTGGTGCTCCCGGTGTGAACCCCTGTATATCAGTGAGACCCCACACAGATTGAGAGACTGCTTCACCGAGCACCTAACCTTTCATCTGCCAGAAAAAGCGGGATCTCTCAGTGGCCACCCATTTTAATTTTACTTCCCATTCCCATTCCTACATGTCAGTCCATGGCCTCCTCTACTGTCGTGATGAGGCCACACTCAGGTTGGAGGAACAACACCTTATATTCCGTCTGGGTAGCCTCCAACCTGATGGTATGAACATTGATTCTCGAACTTCTGGCAATGGCCCCCTCCCATTCACCATTCCCCAATCCCTTTTCCCTTATTCACCTTATCACCTTACCTGCCTGTCACCTCCTTCTAGTGCTCCTCCCCCTTTTCTTTCTTCCATTGCCTTCTGTCCTCTCCTATCAGGTTCCCCCTTCTCCAGCCCTGTATCTCTTTCACCAATCAACTTCCCAGCGCTTTACTTCATCCCTCCCCCACCTCCTGGTTTCACCTATCACCTTGTGGTTCTTCCTCCCCTCCCCCCACTCTCTTACCCTGACTCCTCATCTTTTCTCCAGTCCTGAGGGTCTCAGCCCAAAACGTCGACTGTACTCTTTTCTATAGATGCTGTCTGGCCTGCTGAGCTCCTCCAGCATTTTATGTTGTGTTGACTACTGTAGTCATCTATTTTTCACCAGAAGCCATCTACTGGCTTTCCAATTTCTACAGGTGAAGCACTTTACCGTGTTTTATCATGGTAAGAAAGCCAGACTGTGATGGACAGGAAGGCTCTACGATAGGTAGTCAAAATGACCCAACACATCATCAGCAACGGCTTACCCACCATCAAAGTGCCAGTAACATCATCAATGATCCCGCCCACCCTTCTCATAGACTTTTTGTCCCACTCACATCAGGGAGGAGGCTACGTAGCATCCATACCAGGACCACCAGCCTCAGAAACAATTACTTTTCCCAAACCATCAGACTGGTCAACACCGCTACCCATTAACCTCATCCGTCCACACCCCCCACCACCACTACTTTATCATTTCCTGTCAGTCACCTTCTGTACATGTTCCATCAGGAAGGTGGTACAGGAGCCTCAGGACTCACACCACCAGGTTCAGGAACAGTTCTTACCCCTCAACCATCAGGCTTTTGAACCAAAGGGGACAACTTCACTTGCCCCATCACTGAACTGTTCCCACAGTCTATAGACTTACTTTCAATGACTCTTCATCTCCATCAAGCAGTGCTGGATAAATTCCCAAGGCGCCCCAGAAGTAAAAAACCCAGAGCCCAGGACATGCCTTCTTCTCATTGTTACCATCAGGAAGGAGGTACAGAAGCCTGAAGTTAGACACTTAGCGATTCAGGAACAGCTTCTTCCCCTCTACCATACTATTCCTAAATGGACATTGAACCTGTGTACACTACCTCACCTTTTTTTAAATATATATATATATATATAGGCATTCGTTAGTCTTATGAGACCGTGGATTTGCGCCTTGGAAGGTTTCCAGGGCGCAGGCCTCGGCAAGGTTGTATGGAAGACCAGCAGTTGCCCATGCCGCATGTCTCCCCTCTCCATGCCACCGATGTTGTCCAAGGGAAGGGCATTAGGACCCATACAGCTTGGCACCGGTGTCGTCGCAGAGCAATGTGTGGTTAAGTGCCTTGCTCAAGGACACACACGCTGCCTCGGCTGGGGCTCGAACTAGCTACCTTCAAATCACTAGATGAACGCCTTAACCACTTGGCCACGCGCCAACACATGTTAATATATATCACTTCTGTTTTTGCGCTATTTTAATCTATTCAATATACATATATATGCTTACTGTAATCAATGTATTTATTTACTTATTTTCTTTCTATATTATCATGTATTGCATTGAACTGCTGCTGCTAAGTTAACAAATTTCACAACACATGCCGGTGATAATAAACCTGATTCTCATTCTGATTCACCTCATGTTTCAACATTTTTTTGCTTATTTATTTACTATTATTATTATTTTCTTTCTTTTTTATTTTTGCAGACTTGTTGTCTGCCCTCTTGGTGCAGTCAAAGATTCAAAGTACATTTATTACCAAAGAATGTATCAAATTATACAGTCTTGAGATTCATTTGCTTACAGGTAGCCACAAAGCAAGAAACCCAAAAGATCTCAGTTAAAGAAAAAAATAAAAATAAAAGACCAACACCCAACATACAAGAGAATGAAAAAAAAACACAAATCACGCAAACAATTGAAGCGAACAACAACATTCCAAACCAAATTTGAACCAAATCAGCCTTTCACTGATTCTATTATGCTTCTCGGATTTATTGAATATTCCTGCAAGAAAATGAATCTCAGGGTTGATGACATATAAGCACTTCAATAGTAAATTTACTTTGAGCTTTGAGCTTCGAACTCCTGTGTCTAGTGTTACTTTATAGGCATGCAATCAATCTATGTATATAAGCTATCTGAAGTATTTATATTTATTTTTATTATTGTGTTCTTTATCCTATTGTGAGTTTTTTGTGCTGCAAAGTAGTAATTATTTTGTTCTCCTTTACACTTATGTACTGAAAATAACTTTAAACAATTTTGAATCTTGAAGCAGTTGAGGATGACTCTCTCTAGAGACTTTCTTTGCTCTTGTTTCCCTATCTGTGATTTACCAATGCACTTATTCAATGAGGAACCTGCTCTTGAAGTACAGGAAAATATGCAAATACAGAAATAAGCCACTAAAATCAAAATATTTCAGGTAATAGAGCCGTTGCCTCTGAACGCCAGAGAACTGGGTTCAATCCTAACCTCAGTGCTATCTGTGAGGAATTTGCCCAAATATAACGTAGCAGAAAGCATAAGCAAAGAAGTAAATACTCATAATGTAAAACGATAAAAAGTAAGATTTCTTATGTGTGGATGTAGAATAGGGGACCTCAGAGTGTCATAATCATGACTATCTTCAAAAAAAGAGACACATTGACTTGTGGTTACTACAGAGGAGTCTCAGAGTCTGCCTCAGGGAAAGTCATAACGAGCATCCATCTGAGCTACTGTCTCCCAGTGGCCGAGGAGGTTCTGCTCAAGTTACAGCGTGGGTATAGTGGATATGATCTTCAGCGTGTGACAATTCCAGAGGAAGAGGGAGCAGCTCCAGCCATTATATAATTAGTCTGCTTCAGTCTCACTGAAGCTTTTCAGTGCGCCAACCAGGTGAGAACATGGAGCTCCCTCTCCTCAAAGTCAACTAATGACAGAAATTCGTCTCCATCTTAAATTTCTTCCCCGGTGGCACTCAAACCACTAGGTTTAGCCAGTCTCAGTGAAGACTAGAAGACCATAAAACATAGGAGCAGCATTAGGCTATTTGGCCCATCAAGCCTGCTCCACCATTCTATCGCAGATGATTTATTTTCCCTTACAATCCTATTCTCCTGCTTTCTCCCTGCAACCTTTGATGTCCTAGCTAATTAAGAACCTATCAACTTCCACTTTAACCCAATGACTTGGCATCCATGGCCAGCTGTAGCAGTAAGTTCCACAGATTCACCACTCCCTGGCTAAAGAAATTCTGGTATCTAAGAAGAATGGTGTCTAAGATACATATTGTTAATGGCACCCTTGATATGTGTGGTAAGGTTGTTTTCTTTCTCACTTCACTCTGCTGAGGATATTACCTTCTGCATGAACTGTTTCAGGTTGCAATGATCCAGGTCTGAATTTCATGAGTTCCAAAGATCTACTTTTACTGTATTCTTCATGGCTTTTCTCGGGTGCATTTTCTCTGATCCATTCCTATTTGTGAGGCTGGATTGACGTTACACACTATCCCGGAGCAACACCGTGCTTCATCACAGCTTGGCTTTCACTTGAAATCAACGTTTCAGGCTCACGCAATCAGTATTCGTTCTGCTTTCTTTTCTTCACAACCAGTGGGTTTAGTTATAGACACCGCACCTGTCTTCATTGTGAAGTGACCTGCCATCACAGCTACTTCAGATTACACAGAAACGTTGCGCTCCTTGTGATGAAATTAGTTCCTGAAAGTGGTCGGGAAATTTCCCGCCGTTTTCTTGCTGAACCGCAGAGGCAGGTTACTGAAGGTTTCTGTACTCGCCACATTGTTGGATGCATCAATATCAATTTCAACTGTCCAAAACGGAAAGCTCTGTCTAATATATAACAAATATGAAGGACTATCAAAACTGTTGTTGATCTTAGCACAGATTTCAGCCCTGGCTACATGCTGTGATGACTTCTGATATATGGGCTTTGCTGGATACAGAATGTCACAGGACTTACACCATATGATCATAAGACTAAACATATAGGAGAAGATTTAGGCCATTCTGCTGGTCTATCATGACTAACATTCAATCATGGCTGATTTATTTTCCCTCTCAACCCCATTCTCCTGCCTCCTCCCCATAACCTTTGAAGTCCTGACTAATTGAGAACCTTTCAGCCTCCATTTTAAGTATAGCCAATAGCTCGACAGACTCACCACCCTGTGGTTGAAGAAATCTGGCTAAAGCCTCCATCCTCTGTTAGCTGTTCACGTGCTTAGATGTCGTCTGCTCTGATGGGATTCAAGTTGGTCGACACCATGCAGGATGGGAGACTGGATAGGTTGGGGCCGTTCTCCCTGGAGCTTAGGAGACTTAGTGGAAACCTTATAGACATTTATAAAACAGCATAGATAAGGTAAATGGTCAGAGTCTTCTTTCCAGGGTAAGAGAGTCTGAAACTAGAGGGCATCGAGGGTACGTATTTAAAGGGGTCGTCAGGGGCAAGCTTTTCACACACTGGGTGATTGGTGTATAGAACGGATCAAACAGTAGAGGCAGGTACAATTACAGTGTTCAAAAATCAGTCTCACAGGTACGTACATGGATAAGGAATATTTAAAAGGATATGTGCCAAGTGTTTGCGCAATTAGCATAGATGACATCTTAGGGCCTTTATCTATGCTGTATGAACTCTGGAACAATCGCTTATACAGTACTATTTCCAGTGTTTCTATTACTCCATTCCTTTCTTCTCATAAAAGGTGTAATTGACACTGTTACACACACTAAATGGTGGAGGAACTCAGCAGGTCGGGCTGCATCTATGGAGGGAAATAAAGAGTCCACATTTTGGACAGAGACCCTTCAACAGCAATTAATCTCAGGGTACTATTGCACCAGGGGTCTCCACCCTAGGGTCCACAGACCCCTTACTTAATGGTATTGGTCCATGGCATAAAAAAGGTTGGGAACCTCTATGTTACACTCTTACTAGTTAATTGAAAAGCAAAGATCGCATCTTATGTTATCTAATGCTTTTCCTCAGACATGTCTTTACCTGAAGCCAACCTGAAATGAAGTCAATTAATTCAATCTTTTCTTCACTTAATGTTAAATAATGCTTTCCACAGGATGTAAACTGGTTTATCACAATATTATCAGTCAAGTAATGAATGATATGTCAGAAGTCAAATGAAGCGCATGATGCCATTTGTTAGAAGTATATCTTACAGAATACGTGAGCTAATTTATTCTATGGAAGTAGTTCCGTTGTTCAAAGATTGGATAGAATTTCTAAGAAATTCTGCCTCATATCACTTTTAAAAGAATTTATTTTCGACGGCTGGAAGTACTGACAGTATTCAGTATATACCGACAGTATTCCCTGTCTATAAAGATTGCTGAGAATAGTTTAGTTTAAAGTGGGTCGTAATTGCTGATGGTGCAGAATAATGCTAGAATCCTATTGTGGGGAATACAGCTCTGCATTGCTTAAGACAGACCTGATGTGCAGACACTGAATTGTTTCTAGGAATACTGATCTTATTAAATGCTAATGGTATTAGATGAGACAGATTTACTGGCATTGCTGGGACTTGTCTCCCTGCTTCTCTCTTGTCGTCCAACTGCTATCTGGTTCCGAGAAAAGTTGCTGTTTCAAATCTAATAAATCAAATGGGATTAAGTGATTGAATGCAAGGAGAACAGATGAAATAATCTCAGATCAAATTCAAATTTACAAATGTACTGTTTGAGTTCACTGACAATGTATAACAATAAGATGAGAGCACCTTATACACCATTAAACATTGCTTTACAACCCTGATCCAATATTAAGCATAGAACATAGAGCACAGCACAGGCCCTTTGGCCTATGATGCTGTGCCAAACTTTTAGCCTACTTCTGACATTCTTCCCTATACTTTCCTCCAATCACCTTAAAATTAAAATTAAATCTTTTGGAAGGTAGGCCTCAAAATTCCCGGCCTTGCTTGCTTTTGGCGACCGAGGTTGAGGTCGAATCGTTCGGACAGGGATGGCGCTCAGTACTCGTTATCGGAGAGCTGATCAGAGCTCGAAGTTTTCAGATGACTCAGAGTCGGATTGTGGTCGGCGTGGCAGGGAGAGTTTTTCTTCCCTCTCCGGACTGCGTGAGATGTGCGACATTTGAGAAACTTTGAAGTTTACTGTGCTCATGGACTTTCTTCATCAAGTTATGGTATTGTGCACTGTTGTAACTATATGTATAATTATGTGGTTTTGTCAGTTTTTTCAGTCTTGGTTTGTCCTGTGTTTTGTGATATCACACCGGAGGAAATAATGTATCATTTCTTAATGCATGCATTACTAAATGACAATAAAAGGGGACTATGTGTCTTCATAATCTAAATTATGCCTCCTTGCATTAACTATTTCCACCCTGAAAATGTTTATTTTTTAAGTTACCCTACAAACTGTAAAATTTCTACAGAGATAGACCATGGAACAGGCCTTCCAGCCAATGAACCGTACCACCCAGCGAACCATCTATTTGACCCTAGCCTTGTCATGGTACGGATTGGGGTCCCTTTAAATTTACTTTGTTTATGTTATGATCCGGACCGGTGACTCCCTGTTTCCCTTTGGTGCCCTGTTTTCCCGTGTCCCTCGGCCTTGGTGATTAGAGGCAATTTACTCTCAGTTGAACCAGTAGTTTATCGTCTCCGGCTTTTAGCTGTTCGGTGCGAGAGCGTCTGCAAAGTCACCAAGGTACGGCATGCCAATGTCATCTGGCCGGAGCAAGCCTAGTCTCCACCCAAAGCGAGTGCCGGTAATTCGCCTTTCCTCACCAGAGCAACCCTGTCAAGTTACCTCGCCAAAGCGAGCCTGCAAAGTTTCCTCATCGAGGTGGGTCCGTCAATTAACCCGCCGGAGGGAATCAAGAACTGCTGTCTACTGTTCCCTGGCCGAGTTGAGAACTCGTCACTATCTGGAATACCAAGTCAAGTCTTGGTCCTGGCGGCATCCAAGTTCCAAGTCAAGTCCTAGCCCTGGCAGCATCCAAGTTCCGAGCCAAGTCCTGGCCCTGGCGGCACCCTAGTTCCGAGCCAAGTCCTGGCCCTGGCAGCATCCAAGTTCCGAGTCAAGTCCTGGCCCGTGATTCTTGTCCTATCTCCCCCCCCCCATCGTCTGAATCCCTTCTCTGCCCCCCTCGCCTGCACTTCGGTCTAGTTCTATCTCCGGAGCTAGATAGGTACTGTCTGGTGTTCTTTCGTGTTGGTCTTGTCTTGTCCTCGCCTTGGTGGGGTAAGTCAGGCCGTCTTGCCGTTGCCCCACAGGGGGTCTTGTCTTGTCTTGTCCTCGCCTCCGTGGGGTAAGTCTGGCCATCTTGCCGTTGCCCCATGAGGGGTCATGTTTTGTCTTGTCTTGTCCTCGCCTCCGTGGGTAAGTCAGGCCATCTTGCCATTGCCCCGCAGGGGGGTCATGAGTCCCAGCCCTATGTCCTGTACCCAAGGAGGGATCCCGGCTCTGTGTTCTGTGTATGTGTCCATGGTTCTATGTACCTGCTCTCCCGAGACTGAGGCTCTGTTTTTCCATGTTCCTCCTCTCCCTAGCTCATGTCATGCCCCTGCCTGGTTCTGGGGTCCGAGCCCAAGGCAAGACCCAGGTACTGGGTCCTTGCCCAGTCCCTGGCTCAGAGTCCATACCGTAACCTCTTCATGTCGCCTCTAGTTCTGGGATCCAATTCCGAGTCCTAGCCCAGATCCTTGTCCCAGCCTAGTCGTAGTCCTGAGTCCTTGTCCAGTTCGCCATTCCTGCTTCTGCTTTGCTCTCCTAGTATCAAACAATAATCTCAATTTAATTAACCTCACAAGATGTGTCTTGCATTTGGGTCCACCCTTGCTCCCAATGCCCCACCATTGAGACAAACCTAATCACAGGACAATTTACAATGTACAATTAACCCACTAACTGGCACATCTTCGGAATGTGGGAGGAAAGTGGAGCACCCAGAGGTCACCTACACATGTCACAGGGGAGGACATACAAACTCCTTACAGAGAATGCCAGGATTGTACTCCGAACTCTGACGCCTGAGTCGCAATAGCATCATGTTGGCCGCTATGCTACTATGGCGCCCAAGTAAGTGGGAAAGAGAAAGGATGATATGCTAATTTATTATCTTATAGAGGTACATAAAGTCATGAGGGGTGTAGGTAAGCCACTGTTTTTTGTTTCCAGGGTACAGAAGTCTGCAACTAGAGAACATAGATTTAAGGTGAGAGGTGAATGATTTCAAAGGAACATTCTGGAGCAACATTCTGCTTGCAGAGGTGGTGGGTATATGGATCAAGCTGCCAAAGCAAGCTGTAGGTGTGAATACAATTACAATGTTTGGAAGATACTTGGGCAAGTACATGGGTATTAAATATTTAGAGGGATATGCACCAAGCACGGGCAAATGAAACTAGCTCAGACAGACATCTTGACTGCATGGATACATTGTGCCAAGTGGCCTGTTTATATCTGTATAACTCAATGGCTCTATGATTCAGAACACTGTTGAAATTATGAGTGCAAACAGCTTAACTCTGCTTTCAGTCCTGAGCTGTTTAAATAGTTTATGTTGGAAGAACAAAGTCTATTTTGACACTAGATAATTCAGGAATTTGGAAAATTGTATGTGCATGAGCTGGTATCATTAAGTAACCTACAATGAAGAATAAGTTATCTCAATAAAGTTTTAAACACCAGACTTCTGCAGATGTTAGAAATCCAGAATAATACACACAAAATGATGGAGGAAATCCGCAGGGCAGGCTATGGAGGGGATTAAACAATTGATATTTTGGCTGAGACTTTCCATGAAGTCTATTTCGATGCCACCGTTGTATAGTATTTTATTAAAGTTATTAACCTATAAAGTTAATTCTGTTTTCTCTTTCCAGAGGTGCTGTATTTTCTATTTTGTTTTATAAAATGTTATAATTTTTTTAAATAAAAGTTACATTATGAATAAAGTTAAAGACAAGTTATGCTTTGTCCACCCATAAACCAGAAGCTAATGTCTGGTTTAAGTTCACATGATAACAATGCTGTTATACCTTTGCATTACTATGAACTAACTTCAGACAGTACTGTGCTGTGAAACACCTGCCACACAAGAAGGGAAATAAAGTTACCTGAATGTGCAAGTTGGACAGAGAGGAGTGGGCTCCCAACACAAGTTAAAAAGGTCCAGTTTTTCCATCCACTAACCCTGACCCACCACCCCATTCCCCAGCTATCTCCCTTCACCAGTTCTAGACCTGCTAACCTCTTATTGTGCACTCAAAGTTATCATTATCCTCCGTTCACTGCTCCACAACTCAATTCAAGGCTCAGTTTTGTCTCACACTGCTGTATCCCTGAGCCATTTACCTGCATCCTGCCCTTATTTTTATGTTTTATATAATAGGCTTGCAGAAAGTTTTGAACAAAGAACTGAAGATCCATTTTTTTTTCCTAGGCCACGTTTCCTCATTACATCATTATTGGCAGTAAGAGTAAATGAGTCATATCTATATCATCATTGGGTTGTTTCTTTTATGTGTACATTTGTGCATTTCAGGATATAGCCAACTAAACAAAGTAAATAAGACTCATCACTTGTTTGTGAACTATGTAATTTTTTTTAAATTATGCAATACACTGAATTTCAGAACCGCCTAACTTTCATCATAGCATACACAGAAAACACTTCTCCATTCTCCTCCCACTGCACAGTCTTGTAAGATCCATATCTTACATAATGTGGATGCTTAAAGATTATCCTTTAGCAAAGGCTTCCATTAGTTGTAGAGTAAACAATGTTATGTGATGTTATGCTAAAATAATTTTGGGGAAAAGAGTCCTGAAGAAGGGTCTTGGCCCAAAACGTCAAATATTTGTCCAATTCCATAGATGCTGCCTGACCTGCTGAGTTCCTCCAGCATTTTGTGTGTGTTGCTTTGAATTGCCAGCATCTGCAGAATTTCTTGGGTTTATGACTGACTGTTTTCTAAATATATTTCATTCTTTACTTATGACATCTTGAATATTTTTATGGCCTAGATCTAGGGCTAGTTTAGGTGTGTATACTGTGGTTTCTCTGGTGTGAACCTTTCTGGAGAAGTCCTCACGCCTTGTCACAATGTGAATATAAGCCATTTGCAGCAATGACCCACATATTAAATGTGCTTCTTTGGTTGGCTCTATCTCTTCAATGACTCCAGTGGAACCAGACTTCCAAAGCAGAGGAACCATAGATACCATAATATCACATATTTAGTGCCAATATCCACTGACAAATTCCAGTCCTTGTCCAAAGAACTGCCCAATCTCACTTCTTCACCTGAGGTGAAGCATAGTTTTCTCAGCCTCCTGCTGATTGCCGGTGGACAGGTCCAAGACCAGGGATTTTCCAAGCTTTTCTCAGCCCTAGTCTCCCTTTTGCCCAGTGATCTGGAGTTAAATATGATACCTAAGTAACTTTGATGACCGAAGTGGGGCCCATTTTTCAAGGGTAAGTTTGGCGGAGGCATTGTATGTCTGGAACTTAATTGAGGTCCAGACTACTTGCTTTCTCACCTCCAAAGGTCTCCGTCACAATATTCATAAGTTCATTCATCTAAGGGTTGAGTAACTATCAGCTTACTGTTGGAATTAGCCAACGAAGGAATGAATTTTTGTTCATAAATGCCAGTGACATCAGCAAATGATGTACATCTTTAATTAGCTTTGAACTTGAACTGAGTGCAATGCTAGCAAGTAAAGAGTCAACTACATTGCTGTGGGAAGGGAGTCCCATCTGGGATTCACCAGGGAAGCACAGATAGAACTATAAATTTCCCTCTCTAAAGGGCATTAAGATATGGAAACCAAGTGTGTTTTTGGTAGCACCATTATGGTACAAGGTTTTTTTTAATTTCAACTTTCCTAGATTAAGTGAACTATTATTCTCTGATGATCCCTGATGAAGATGGCGGAGTCTGTCATCAAAACATCCATTATAATTGATACTTGTACCCAGCCGGAAGCCCAAGAAGGGCTGATTCGTGATACTCCCTAGCTGTGGTAATGGGATTTGAACTCATGCTTCACAAGCTCCCCATGTGCCCCGTGTCTCTGGATTACACGTCTGATAACACTGTCACAATATTACCGCTATCTCCAGGCACACAGGTGATTGCTGGCGGCATCACACTACTCGACACTGACAAGATGCTCCCTATGGATGAAATCACTTTCTTCTTTTCCATTTACCTCAGCCGAGTGGGCCAAAGGAATTTCAAGAATGGAATAGTTACCCAAGGCTACTGTTAAAAACTGCAGAATCTATTCATTAAAAAAATGATTTCAGAGGAAGGGTGTTAGCAAAACAGAGGCACAAATATGATAATTGAAATCTTAAAACAGTATATAAATCTTACTTATTTCTCATCCACGGACACTGCTCTGACTCAATTTGACCTATGGCCCTTTCTCATTTGGGTTCTCTTGACATTCTAGGGGGCTTTGTTTCTCATGTTTTTTCTGGGTAAGTATGATACTGGATATTTACCAGCTTGACTTGAAAAGGAGTGTTATTGTAATGGTAAGAATAATGAATGACAGCACACTTTCCTTGACAGAAATCCAGGTTCATTCCACTGACTTCTTCCCTCTTGTCCATACAATCCGTGCAGAAGACTGAACTCATCCATTGTATGTGAATGGAGATGTCAGAATGCAAAGATTCCCTCCCACGATTAAAGTCCTTAAATTATTTCACTGCTCTTCTCCTGCTGCTCATAAAAGTCTTTCACTGTCCTATACATACATACACATTATCTCTGCTCCCAATCTGGCTGACCAAAGTTCAAAGTAAATTTATTATCAAAGAGCACTGTCATCATTTACTACCTGGAGATTCATTTCCTTGCAAGCATTCACAATAGAAGAAAGGAATACATTAGAATCAATGAGAACTTATGCACAAACAAGGCTAGAATGGGATTCCTATTACTATAGTCCTCTTGGTAATAGTACCAGTCAATGTCTTGCATTCTAGTCCGCATACCTTACTCAGTCCCCCAGGACACAAAGTCCAGGTTTTAGGAGGATTTATACCTTTATTTATGAGATTGATTAACCATCTCTCATTAAGACAGGACCCTGAGGCAGAAGGAAGAATTCAGTTAAGTGGAGACACAACTGAGGCTGCTTATGCCAGAAATCTGGAGAAACACATTTTTGTGAGCGTGTTGCTAGGGAATTCAGTTATTTGCACAATTTCAGCACTTGGGGATACACATACTCCATTTCCCTCATATTAGGAGGTGTAGAATCATTTCTGAGCTCTCTTCCAAAATTCAATATACCTTCAGGTATTTGACTCTTATGTCAAATAAATGAGTTACTTATCGTCCCAAATCCTGTCCCCGCCCTGTTTTCCCAGATCTCTTTTAATATTGCTGTTTAACAGAGCCCTGGGCAATGGTCAAAAGTGGATTAAAGCATTCTCCTGTAGCTTCTCTATGCCTTCTCTATAGAAACCCAGCCAGCACCAAGAATATGCATACGAAACTACAAAATACGAGCAGCATTCAGCAACTCAAGCTTGCTCCCACATTCAATGAGGTAATGACTGATCAGACTGCAAACCTCAGTCCCACTTTCCCAACCACCTCCAGTAACCTTTCACCCCCTTACATGTCAGGAATTTATCTACCTATGCCTGAAAGTCTCTGCATGAGAAGTTATCCTTTATAACAGGTCCAACTGTACGGTCCGACACCACACATCACAAAATTACTATCTAAAAATGTGCTAAAGCTTAGTGGATGTATGATTAAAGAATCCGCCAGAAAATTCTGCCGGTATTACTTTCAGAAAAGCTTATGAAGAATTAAATTTAGTTGTTTGATTACAACTCTTTTAAATCAATTCACGGTGCCAATGTATTTAGAAGAAAATGACTAATTCTGATTCTTTACCAGCCTATTCTCTCTCCCAATGGTTGCAACATATTTATATAGAGATGCAGCACTTTAACGGGCCCTTTGACACAATGTCACCCAATTTTACCCATTGACCAATTAGCCTCGTGAACCATAGGTCTTTGGAATGTGGGAGGAAATTGGAGCGCCCGGCGGAAACCTATGCAATCACGGGGAAAGCATTCAAACCCCTTACAGACAAGGGTGGAATGGAATCTGAGTCGCTGGTGCTGTAACAGTGTTACGCTACCATGACACTCATGGAGAACTAGGGAGGTCCTGACATTGTTCACTAACTACATCTTAATAAACTTTAGACCGACACTTATCCCTCTAAACATTTCTAACTTTATTTCTATGGGCCTTTTCATGATGTGCACAGTTTTTAAGTTGTTCTTGGAAGTCTAATAGTGTCTATATTTCCCTTTGTAAAGGGGAACTCACATAGCCTACTACAGGAATAGTAATCCAGAGGCCTGAAATAATGATTGGGAAAAATGTTCGGACTGTTGTTCAAATATTTGAACTCAACTTTTCAAATGTTCAAAGCAGCGATGTGATGCTGTGCCTTTATAAAGCATTGGTCAAACCACTCTCGGAGTATTGTGAGCAGATTTGAGCCTCTTATCTAAGGAAGGATGTGCTGGCATTGGGGAGGGTTCAGAGGGGGTTTGTGAGAATGATACTGGGAATGAAAGGATTAGGTGGGGTGTTTGATGGCTCTGGGCCTGTAATCATTAGTGTTTAGAAGAATGAGGAGATCTCATTGAAACCTATCAACTATTAAAGACCTAAATAGAATGAATGTGCAGAGTACATTTCCTATAGTGAGAGCATCTAGAAACAGATTCTCAGCTTCAGAATAGAAGGATGTCCCTTTAGAACAGAGATGAGGAGGAATTTCATTAGCCAGAGGATGGCAAATCTGTGGAATTTATTGCCATAGATGGCTGAGGAGGACTAGTCATTGAGTATATTTAAAGTAGAGGCTGGTAAGTTCTTGATTATTAGTGTTGTCAAAGGTTACAGGGAGAAGGCAGGAGAATGGGGTTGAGAAGGAAAATAAATCAGCCATCATGGAATGGTGGAGCAGATTCAATGGACTGAATGGCCTAATTCTGCTCAAATGTCTTAAGGTCTTATGGACCTTTGATCCTCCACACCACCTTAGAATATTAAATTCTGATCAGTAATGAAAAGGTGGTATTGGTAATAGAACATAGAACATAGAACATAGAATAGTACAGCACAGTACAGGCCCTTTGGCCCACAATGTTGTGCTGACCCTCAGACCCTGCCTCCCATATAACCCCCCACCTTAAATTCCTCCATATACCTGTCTAGTAGTCTCTTAAATTTCACTAGTGTATCTGCCTCCACCACTGACTCAGGCAGTGCATTCCATGCACCAACCACTCTCTGAGTAAAAAACCTTCCTCTAATATCCCCCTTGAACTTCCCACCCCTTACCTTAAAGCCACGTCCTCTTGTATTGAGCAGTGGTGCCCTGGGGAAGAGGCGCTGGCTATCCACTCTATCCATTCCTCTTAATATCTTGTATACCTCTATCATGTCTCCTCTCATCCTCCTTCTCTCCAAAGAGTAAAGTCCTAGTTCCCTTAATCTCTGATCATAATCCATACTCTCTAAACCAGGCAGCATCCTGGTAAATCTCCTCTGTACTCTTTCCAATGCTTCCACATCCTTCCTATAGTGAGGCGACCATAATACTCCAATTGTGGCCAAACCAGAGTTTTATAGAGCTGCATCACTACTTCGTGACTCTTAAACTCTATCCCTCGACTTATGAAAGCTAACACCCCATAAGCTTTCTTAACTACCCTATCTACAGGTGAGGCAACTTTCAGGGATCTGTGGACATGTACCCCCAGATCCCTCTGCTCCTCCACACTACCAAGTATCCTGCCATTTACTTTGTACTCTGCCTTGGAGTTTGTCCTTCCAAAGTGTACCACCTCACACTTCTCCGGGTTGAACTCCATCTGCCAGGAAGTGCTACACCTGTCCCCACACCTCCTCTCTCACCACCATTCAGGGCCCCAAACAGTCCTTCGAGGTGAGGCAACACTTCACTTGTGAGTCTGTTGGGGTCATCTATTGCATCCGGTGCTCCTGGTGCGGCCTCCTCTACATCGGTGAGACCCGACGCAGATCGGGGGACCGCTTCGTCAGCACCTCCGCTCCGTCTGCCACAACAGACAGGATCTCCTGGTTGCCACCCACTTCAACCCCGCTTCACATTCCCATTCAGATATGTCCATACATGGCCTCCTCTACTGCCATGATGAGGCCAAACTCAGGCTGGAGGAGCAACATCTCATATACCGTCTGGGTAGTCTCCAGCCCCTGTGCATGAACATTGAAGTCTCCAACTTCCGGTAATTCCCTCCCCCTCCTTTCCCCTATCTATCCCTATTTCACTCTGCCCCCTCCCCCAGCTGCCTATCACCTCCTTCATGGTTCTGCTGCCTTCTACTACCCATTGTGTTTTCCCCATTCCTTCTTCACCTTTCCTGCCTGTCCCCTCCCTGTTTCTCCTCCCCCACCCCTTGATCTTTCCCCTTACTGGTTTTTCACCTGGCACCTACCTGCCTTCTCCTTCCCACCCTCCCCCAACCTTCTTTATAGGCCCCCTGCCCCCTCCCTCTTCAGCCCAAAATGTTGACTGTTCGTTTCTACGGATGCTGCCCGACCTGCTGAGTTCCTCCAGCATGTTATGCCTGTTGCTTTCATCCACTCCAATTTACCTACTGGAGCAACAGGTCCACAGTAGATGCCATTTTATTGGCTCTTCACTCAAGCCCAGAACATCTGGACAGTAAGGATGCATACATCAGGATGCTCTTAATCGACTACAGCTTCGCATTCAATACTATCATCCCATCAAAGCTAATCAATAAGCTTCAGGACCTTGGCCACAATACCTGCTTATGTAATTGGATCCTCATTTTCCTCATCTGCAGTAATGTTGGCCATGAAGCTAATAGTTCCCTATTAAAAACTCAACTGCTCCACTGAAGTCCTTTTGGGAAAAGTTTTGTCTTCCTACCATCAAGCCTGTTTGTGAACAGAGTCCCAAAGCAATGGTCTGAATTTTAACTGCCCCTCAAAAAAAATCTTAGACAACATGCAACACACACAAAATGCTGGTGGAATGCAGCAGGCCAGGCAGCATCTATAGGAAGAAGTACAGTCGACGTTTCGGGCCAAGCCCCTTTGTCAGGACATACGACATGCACGTCAAGGACATTTAGGAGGTGAGCAGTGATGGCTGATCTTGCTATCAGCACTCTCATCCAGTGAATTGCCTCCATTAATTCAATAAAAGTAGCTGAAAATCACCTGCACCTTTTAGAAATCTATTTAAGTGAAAGAGATGTGTCAGCTTATTATAGAATCAATGTTATCCTTCCATAGCCCTTAACATTTGGTAAAGGAATGACTTTAATGGACCTATACTCACAATCTATCTTGTCATGGTCTTGCATCTCATTGTTTACCTGCACTGTACTCAGTAACTGTAACACTATATCCTGCATTCCATTATTGCTTTTGCCTTGTACTACCATAATGCTTTGATGTCATTAAGTGGACTTCATGAGTGAAATGCAAATCAAAGTTTTTCACTCTATCTCAGTACATGACAATAATAATCCAATTACCAATTACTTGCCTTCTTGTGTTTAATAAAAGAAATGTGGTTTGGCTCTTCATATCAAAGTACGTTTATATTGATAAGATCGCAAACTGCAAAATGTTACCAGGTATTGACTAAATGAATAAGCATTGATGTCAAGAATGAACCATTCCCCTCAGCCAAGCAGCCATTCAGTAAGTAGCAACAAATTCTACTGATCGGCCAGACTTGATGTTTATATTTATTTATAGAGCAGGAGTTCTCAATATTTTTTACGCCATGGACCAATACCATTAAGCAAGGGGTCCATGGACCCCAGGGTGGGAACAACTGATTTAGAGATACAGCATAGAATAGGCCCTTCAGGCCTCTTAAGCCAAGTTGCCCAGCAACCCACCTATTTAGCCCTAGCCTAATCAGGGGACAATTTACTATGACCAGTTAATCTACTAACCCATACGACTTTGGACTGCGGGAGGAAACCAGAGGACCCGGAAGAAAGGTGAGAAAGCTTGAAATTATATTTTTTGAAGGTTAATGAAATCATTTGAGAGCTTACTTCTGTTTTATGAATGCCTCTGTAATCCTGGTCATTCTTTCCAGTATTTACCCCTCTGCTATTCTAGTGACGATTACTACCTCACTCTGCTTCGATCGATAAGGGACCGAACGACCACCATTACTGGAAAATGGAAGAGGGCGCCAAGGCTGCGTAATGGTTAGTGTTCGAGGTTCAATGTTCATTTAAAATTTAATATCAAAGTACATATAAGTCACCATATACAACCCTGCGATTCATTTTCTTGTGGGCATACTCAGTAAGTCCAAAAACCATAAGATGGCACCAAAAGGGTGGGAAACCAGTGCAAAAGACAACAAACTGTGGAAATACAATAAATAAATAAATAAACAATAAATATCGAGTATATGAGACAAGGAGTCCTTGAAAGTGAGTCCATAGGTTGTGGGAACAGGTTAGTGATGGGGCAAGTGAAGTTATCCCTTCTGGTTCAGGACCCTGATGGTTGACGGGTGATAACTGTTTCTGAACCTGGTGGTGTGGGTTCTGAGGCTTCTGTACCTCCTTCCTACTGGCAGCAGCGAGAAGAGAGCATGGCCTGAGTGGTGGGGGACCCTGATGATGGATGCTGCTTTCCTGTGACAGTGCTCTGTGCAGATGTGCTCAATGATGGAGATGGTTTTACCCATGGCGGACTGGGCCCAACCCACTATTTCAACAGGATTTTCTGTTTAAGGGCATCGTGATGGAGCTTGTCAATATACTCTCCATGACATATCCACAGAAGTTTGTCAAAGTTATAAATGTCATGCCAAATCTTTGCAAACTCTTAAGGAAGTAGAGTCACTGCCATGTTTTCTTTGTAATTGCATTTACATGCTGGGCCCAGGACCTGTTCTCTGAAATGATAACACCAAGGAATTTAAAGTTGCTAACCTTCTCCACCTCTGAACCCCTGATGAGGACCGGCTTATAGACCTCTGACTTCCTCCTCCTGAAGTCAATAATCAACTCCTTGGTCCTGCTGACATTGAGTAAAATGGTTGTTTTTCTGGCACCTCTCAACCAGGTTTTCAATCTCCCTCCTATATGCTGATTAATTGGCACCTTTGATTCGTTCTACGGCAATGGTATCATCAGCAAACTTCAATGTGGCATTGGAGCTGTGTTTAGCCACACAGTCATAAGTGTAAAGTGGGTAAAACAGGGGGCTAAGCACAGAACTTTGTGGTGCACCTGTGCTGATGGGGACTGTGGAGGAGATGTTGTTCCTATCTAAACTAACCTGGATTCGCAAGTGAAGAAAATGAGGATCCAAATTACATAAGGAGGTACTGTGGCCAAGGTCCTGAAGCTTATTGATTAGCTTTGATGGGATGATAGTATTGAATGCGAAGCTGTAATCGATTAAGAGCATCCTGATGTATGCATCCTTACTGTCCAGATGTTCCAGGCTTGAGTGAAGAGCCAATAAAAAGGCACCTGCTGTGGACCTGATGCTCCAGTAGGTAAATTGGAGTGGATGAAAGCAACACGCATAACACGCTGGAGGAACTCAGCAGGTCGGGCAGCGTCCGTAGAAACGAACAGTCAACGTTTTGGGCTGAGACCCTTCGTCAGGACTGAAGAGGGAGGGGGCAGAGGCCCTATAAAGAAGGTGGGGGGAAGGTGGGAAGGAGAAGGCAGGTAGGTGCCAGGTGAAAAACCAGTAAGGAGAAAGATCAAGGGATGGGGGAGGGGAAGCAGGGAGGGGATAGGCAGGAAAGGTGAAGAATGAATAGGGGAAAACACAATGGATAGTACAAGGAGGCGAAACCATGAAGGAGGTGATAGGCAGCTAAAGGAGGGGGCAGAGTGAAATTGGGATGGGGGAAGGGAGGGGGAGGGAATTACCAGAAGTTAGAGAATTCTATGTTCATACCAAGGGGCTGGAGACTACCTAGACGGTACATGAGGTGTTGCTTCTCCAAGCTGAGTTTGGCCTCATCATGGCAGTAGAGGAGGCCATGTATGGACATATCCGAATGGGAATGTGAAGCGGAGTTGAAGTGGGTGGCAACCGGGAGATCCTGTCTGTTATGACGGATGGAGTGGAGGTGCTCGACGAAGCGGTCCCCCAATCTGCCTCGGGTTTCACCGATGTAGAGGAGACCGCAACAGGAGCACCAGATGCAATAGATGACCCCAACAGACTCACAAGTGAAGTGCTGCCTCACCTGGAAGGACTGTTTGTGGCTCTGAATGGTGGTGAGAGAGGAGGTGTAGGGACAGTTGTAGCACTTACGTTTGCAGGGATAAGTGCCAGGTGGGAGCTCGGTGGAGAGGGATGTGTGGACCAGGGAGTTGCGGAGGGAATGATCCCTGCGGAAAGTGGAGAGAGGTAGAGAGGGAAAGATGTGCTTAGTGGTGGGGTCCTGTTGAAGGTGGTGGAAATTGCGGAGGATAATGTGCTGGATCCGGAGGCTGGTGGGTGGTAGGTGAGGACAAGGGGAACTCTGTCCCTGTTGTGGTGAGATGAGGATGGGATGAGGGCCAAGGTGCAGGAAATGGAGGAGATGCGGGTGAGGGCATCATTGATGACAGCAGATAGGGAACCACGATCCTTAAAGAAAGAGGACATTTGAGATGTCCTGGAACAGGAAGTCTCATCCTGGGAGCAGATGCGGCGGAGATGGAGGAACTAGGAATAGGGAAATGGCCTCTCAAGAGGGAGTTGATACGTTTCATCACTAACCTCTCAAAGCACTTCATCACAGTGGGTGTAAGTGCTATGTGATGCTAATACAGCTCAGAGTTCAACTCTGGTACCACCTGTGAGACATTTGTACGTTCTCCTGGTGACTGAGTGGGTTTCCTCTGAGTGCTCTGGTTTCCTTTCACAGTCCAAAGTTAGTAGTTTGGTAACTTTATAGTCATGGTAAATTGTCCTGTGATTAGCCAAGCATTAAATAGTTGGGCTGTTGAGCAAAGTGGTTTGTTGGGCCGGAAAGCCTTTTCTGCACTCCATCTCTAAATAAATAAATAAGCAGCCAATCACATTGATCACCTGCTGATTATTCATAGAATCATAGAAATTAATGACTGAAAACAAAATTAATGACAGAAAACAAAGTCCATTGGTGCAACCATAGAGAACTGCAAAGATATTTAAATTCAGTGTGGAAATTAGATCGCACCCATTCTTTTGTGCACTAACTGTACCATCTACAGCACCATAAAACTAATCAAATCCCCATTCAAAAATTCTGAAATATTAAATGTACTTTCCAACTTGTGCAATGGTGTTTGACACCCAGAATCATGCTCCAGAGGAGAATTAGAGAGATTCCAGACAGAAACTGACAGTTTGATGCAGCCAGCAACACTTTGCTGTTAGGGAATGCTGCCAGTCACTAAAGACGCAATTATCATGCCAGCAAGAAAGCTGCTTCTACTGTGGCTATCAGGGAGGATAGAGAATGCTTCAGATTTCCCTCAAACAGACTTCAAAGTCATAATGGTCAAGATAAAAATACTCAGCTCTGGAGTGTCTGGACAACAAAGCTACCTATTTTAGATTGTCATTTATTGACTACATCTTTGCCTTCAGTATTATAATTCCAAGTAAACTCATCTACAAACTCATGAACTTGGGATTCAACACCTCCCTTTTCAACTGGGTCCTTTGCTTCCTGACTGACAGACCACAATCAGTAAGAATAGGCAGCAACACCTCTGTCACAATTATTCTCAACACTGGTGTTCAACGAGGCTGCGTCCTCAGCCCCCTCTGTATACTCATCACTGTGTGGCCAGAATCTGCCCTACCTCCATCTATAGGTTTGCAGATTATTATTATTATTACTTTATTGTCACCAAACAATTGATACTAGAGCGTACAATCATCACAGCAATATTTGATTCTGCGCTTCGCGCTCCCTGGAGTACAAACCAATAGTGAGTATAATAAAAATTTTAATTATAAATCATAAATAGAAAATAGAAAAGGGAAAGTAAGGTGGTGCAAAAAAACCAAGAGGCAGGTCCGGATATTTGGAGGGTACGGCCCAGATCCGGGTCAGGATCTGTTCAGCAGTCTTATCACAGTTGGAAAGAAGCTGTTCCCAAATCTGGCCGTACGAGTCTTCAAGCTCCTGAGCCTTCTCCCGGAGGGAAGAGGGACGAAAAGTGTGTTGGCTGGGTGAGTCGTGTCCTTGATTATCCTGGCAGCACTGCTCCGACAGCGTGCGGTGTGAAGTGAGTCCACGGACAGAAGATCGGTTTGTGTGATGTGCTGAGCTGTGTTCACGATCTTCTGCAGCTTCATCCGGTCTTGGACAGGACAACTCCCATGCCAGGTTGTGATGCTCCCTCGAAGAATGCTTTCTACGGTGCATCTATAAAAATTAGTGAGGGCTTTAGGGAACAGGCCAGATTTCCTTAGCTTTCTCAGGAAGTAAAGGCGCTGGTGGGCCTTCTTGGCAGTGGACTCTGTTTGGTTGGACGAAGTCAGGTCATTTGTGATATTGACCCTGAGGAACTTAAAGCTTAAGATGATATCACTATAGTGGGCTCTATCTCAAATAATCATGAGTTAGAGTAAAGGAAGGACAGAGAGAATCTGGTGTCACAACGTCCACCTTTCCCTCAATTTCGGCAAAATAAAGGAGTTGGTCTGTGACTTCAGCAGGGGTGGTAGTGCACGTGCTCCTGCTTACATCAACAGTGCTCAGGTCAAGAGGGTCGAGCGCTTCAAGTTCCTAGGAGCGACCATCACCAACATGCTGTACTAGTCCGACCTTGTTGATGGCACAGCCAAGAAAGCTCACACTTGCTGCTACTTCCTCAGGAGGCTACAGAAATTTGGCATGTCCCCTTTGACCCTCACTAATTTTTATCGATGCACTGTAGAAAGCATCCTATGAGAATGCATCACTGTTTGCTCTGGCAGCTGCTCTGCATGTGACTGCAAAGGAATTGCAGAGCGCTGCGGACTCAGTTCAGTGCATTATGGAAACCACCTTCCCTCCATGGACTCCACCTACACTTCTCATGCTTTAGTAAAGCAGGCAGCATGATGAAAGACCCTACCCACCCAAGACATTTCTCTTCTCACCCCTCCCACTGGACAGAAAGTACATAGGTCTAAAAGCACAAACCACCAAGCTCAGAGACAGCTTCTTGCCTGCTGTTTTAAGACAATTGAATGCTTTCCTAGTATGATAAGATGGACTCGTGACCTCACAACCTACCTCGCACCTTACTGTTTACAGTGCATGCACTGCACTTTTTCTGTACTTTAACTCTAAATTCTGCACTCTGTTATTGTTTTATCTTGTACTACCTCAACATACTGTTGTAATCAATTGATCTGTATGAATTGTTTGCAAGATAAGTTTATCACTGTAACTCGATACACATGACAACAATAAACCAATTTATCTGTTTATAATTTAGAGGTCAGGGAAGCAATTCTATAGATGGAGGGGACGGAATGGGTACATAAACTGCCAGAACTATCATTTGAAGACCATGGCAGCCTCCACCAGGAATGGAAATGATGCAACAGTTCAAAATTATTAATAACAAAAAACATAGTATTAGTGAGGCAACTAGTTCTGTTGTTTTTGTCTTTTGCCCAAAGTGCAGAATTTTAAGTGATCAATGGACAACGGACAATTTTGTGTTGAAATTAGTCAAAACTTGAGCTGGCCCTTTCCCTACTGTTATCTTACCTTTAAAATTAACAGGAAGAATGAAATTCTCTATGTAAGAACTTATTCCCTGTACTACCTTTAAATTTCCAACCTCTGACCTTGAAACCATGCCCTCTGGTATATGCCATTTCCACCCTTTCTATGCTTTTCATAGCTTTGAAGACCACCCATCAGGACACCCCCCCTCCCCCCACCGCTGCCTTAGATGTTTTAGGGAGAACAACCTAAGTTTGTCCCTCATACCTTCTAATCCAGACAGCATCCTGGTGAAGCTCTTCTGCACTCTATCACCGCATCTACATCCTTCCTACAACAGGATAACAAGAACTGCACACAAAATTCCAAGTGCAATCCAACTGCAGTTTATAGAGCTGCAACATAACTTATCCCAATGAAGGCAAGCACATCACATACCTCCTTTACCACCTTTTTCACTTGCATGGCCACTTTCAGCGAACTATGGACCCCAATATCCCTCTGTACATCAATGTTTTTTACGTGCCGATTACTAACTGTGTATTTGCTCGCTTCACTTCACTTACCGAAAACTTTCTTCCTGGAGCAGAAATGGCTAATAAGAGGGACATAACTTAAAGTGTTTGGAAGAAAGTATAGGGGGAGGTGTCAGGGGTAACTTTTTTACACGCAGAGTGTGGTGCATGGTTCATGTGGCCAGAGGTGGTGGTAGAGGCAGATACATTAGGGACATTTAAGATGTTCATATATAGGCACATGGGAGCCTACGTGGGATGGAAAGGTCAGATTGATCTTAGGGTAGGTTAAAATATCAATATAACATTGTGGGCCAAAAGGTTTGTATGATGCTGATGGTTCTATGTTATAAAGTGCTACACCTCACACTTGCTTGGATTAAACTCTATCTGCCACTTCTTTGACCATATCTGTCATCTGCTGTATTCTTTGATTGTGCTTTACACTGTCCACAACTCTGCAAATGTTGGTGTTATCCACATACAGTATTTATAAATCTCACATCTACATTTTCATCCAAGTCATTGACATATATCACTAACAACAGAGGTCCCAGCATCAATCCTTGAGCACAACTGGTCACGGACCTCCAGCCAGACAACGCAATAACCTTCCATCCTTAGTTTCTATCTTCTATGAAAAAGACAGTTCTGAATCCAAAGTTGCAATTTACCCTAGATCTTTATCTTCTGAAGTAACCTACCATAAGGGGCTTTATCAAATGCCTTAGTAAAGTCCACATATATAAAGTGCCTTACTTTCACCAAGCACCTTTGCCTTCTCTTCAAAAAAATTTAATCAAGTTTGCCCTGTAGAAAGCATTCCTCACTGTCCTTCAGCAGGCCATGCATTTCCAAATGCACATTGATCCTGTCCTTAAATTACTTCTCCAATAGATTCCATATCAAGGAGTTTCACGGTAGTTTATGGTGATATACATGTACTTTGATAATAAGTTTACTGTAAAATTTGAACTTTGAACCACTGATGTGAAACTCACTGGCCTATGATTACCTGGATTATCTCTATTTCCGTTCTTAAACAAAGGTACATTTTATTGCAAGTTTCAGTTTTAATTGGAGAATAAAGTTCATATGCACCCCAATTTAGCTGATTATTGATCTCTTTGGATGAAAATGAATACAAAAGAACTGACATCAATTTACTGTTGATTTTTTTTCCTGTCTGTTTTCTCTTGAGGAGTAAATTTGATTCTTGACTTGTGTAAATTTAGGCCAGAAGGAGGGAAAAAAAATCAAGATTTCCAAGTGTTTAGAATGAACTAAGCAAATATTGAAGGTGTATCAAATTCTTGTGTTTCAGTCCATAAGTCTTTTCTGTTTGTCACCATTAGTGTCACCGATTCAGATAAGTTGCAGAGTGAGAGACACTGAAGCAGGTCGATAGTTCACAGACTTTAAAGCAAACAGTGTAAAAGGGAAAAGAAAACAATAAACACTAGGCCAAACAGGGCCATTAACTAAAATTCTCAAATGGAAAATGAAGCCTACCCCACGGCTGAAAAAAACACTAAACATAAAATGAATACCGCTAGTCTTTAGAGTCAGTTGACTCGATGGTCCAATTTCTCCGGCAAAGCGGAATGCAAGCAGGCAGCGAAGTGGTGCTGTGTCCAAGTCTTGACAACTACTATGATGGAATGAACGGAGTTAAGTACTATCACAATGAAATAATAATTAGTTGACACGTGCATATTCATGAGCGCAATTGCCGTATCTGCTGCGCTGCCAGATCCGTGATTGTGACAGTTAGTTTAAGCTTAGGACAGTGCTGAGGACAATGCCTGCAGCATAGTAAAAAGCATTGCCCTACAATTGCACGATCATAAGCAACATCTCCTGAATTTGGAACAACTTAATTTGGGAATTAGCAACTCATTTTAAATGATTTATAACATTAGAATGCTTACATTGGCATGGCAAATTAACAATGATGTCCTTGAGGATTCATTGTGTACAAGATGCTAACTAGCTTTTATCAAATGGTTTCTAACCATAGGCACTTGCTTTAGGATGAACAATAGCAGCAAATCCAGGACAACTGAAAAATGTAAAATTATTTCATTGAGATTACTAACATTTTTCAATTTAATGAATATGTAACTTATTACAAAAATTCACCAGAGCAAAACACACAAAAACCACTGAAATTATTCAAAGTTTATTGAAAATCTAATCAAAAAATTATAAAATTTTCAAGGATATTTTTAATTAATTATTATCTACATTCTATGCGGGCAGTAATTAGTGTTCATGTCTCAGTTATGTTTTAAAACATCCAGAAATTTTGGAGCAAAATATTGTTACTGTTTCATCTGTGCAATAGATTCACAAGTAACACACTTTGTAGATTTGTTTCACTGTAAATAATATGTGAAGAAATTATGATGGTATGACAATGTGAGAATACATTTCAAAGGAAAATCAACAGTTCAATCACCCACTCTCTCCAATTTCTCATCTTAACCTCTCATCTCAGGATACAAACAGGAAGGTATACTGTGTATTCAAAGTTAACTAACATATGGTGATAAAACTGGCTAGGAATAATTTTTATCTGCTATTTTTAAATGAAGTAGAGTTTCTCATTAAAAATATGATTGACTTCTTGCTAGTAAATAATACATAGTAAGTCTATAGAACTGGCTCCTTAGAGATGGTGAAAGCAGATTTTGTTGATTCATTCAACTGCAAATTGAGCACATCACTTATAGAAAAGCATATTTTAGTAAATAGTGTATGAGTAATTTGAGAAGTGACATGTGGTTAAGATATGATACTCAAGAGGAATAGAAGACTTTGGGTTAGTTTATTCACACAACTTAAAGCAATGCTGCTGTGCTGCTGAAAATCAGCAGAACCTGGAACGGAACCATAAGACCATAAGACTTAGGCTATTCAGCCCATCTAGTCTGCTCTGCCATTCTATCATGGCTGATTTATTATCCCTTCAACCCATTCTCCTGCTTTCTCCCCATAACCTTTGACACCCTTACTCCTCAAGAACCTATCGTTCTCTGCTTTAAAGATTCCCAATGATGTGCCTCCACAGCCGTCTGCAGCAAAGAATTCCACAGATTCACTGCCCTCTGGCTAAAGGAATTCCTCCTCATTTTGAGTGTCATAGCACTTACTAGGAAATTAATCTCATCATTTGTTGGTGGGATTTTAATTCTTGCTAGCACTTTCTTTGCTGATATAAAATTCCACCAAACATTGTTAGCAGTAGTGCCATATGCACCATTTGCATGCAGTGAGATAGACCGTGGAACAGTATATCATGAGAACGGGCCTTTTGGCCCACAAAGTCTGAACTAAGCACAATGCTCTATTAAACCAATCTCTTCTGCCTGTACATGTTCTATATCTCTCCACTCCCTACAGCTACAGTTCTGTTCAAAAATCATAGGTACATATATATGGCTAGGGTGCCTAAGACTTTTGCACAGTACTGTACTTGTCAGCGTGGAGTAGAGACTGATTTTGTAAGTTGGGCAGGAGTAAAGGATGTTGGGAATGGCAAAGGTGGAGTACTACGGGTTGAGTATGGGACAGGTGGCGGAGAAGAGTGCCGGGGCGGATGGGGGTTGGGGGGGGGGAGGTGGCACAGGTGCATTCACACCCAGCCCTGAGACACCACGCAAGGTCGTTTGATTCCGAACAATTGATTTATTGATCATTACAGAGTATCTCTCTGGTGCTTCCCGCTCCCTTCCCCTTTTCCCAACCATTGTGCTGTCATTGGAGAGAGTCCAGAAGAAGTTCACAAGGATGATTCTGGGAATGAAGGGGTTAACATATGAGAAGTGTTTAACAGCTTTGCGCCTGTACTCACTGGAATTTAGAAAGGTGCAGGGGGATCTCATTGAAACCTACCAAATGTTGAAAGGACTAGATAGGGACCAAGGAGAGGGTGTTCCTGTGGTGATGATTTCCACAGCCTCAAACCTGGGGGGGCGACCCTTTAGAACAGAGGTAAGGAGGAGTTTTTTTAGCTAGAGAGCAGCAAATCTGTGCAATACTCTGCCACGGACTGCAGTGGAGGCCAAGTTTGTGCATATATTTAAGGCGGAAGTTGATTGTTCGCTGATCGGTCAGGGGATCAAAGGATATGGCGAGAAGGTAGGTGTATGGGTTTGAGTCGTTTCTGGGATCAGCCATGATGGAATGATGGAGCAGACTCAATGGGCTGAATGGCCTAATTCAGCTCCTATGTCTTATGATTCCTCTCTCCCTGCCCCCTTCCCACTCTCAGTCGACAACAGAGACACCTATCAAAATCAGGTTTGTCATCCCTCACGAAGGTCATGAAATTTGTTTCTTTTTTTGTCGGCTGTTCAGTGCAATACATAAAATTACCACGGTACTGTGCACCCTAGCTCTCTCTATATATATCTCTGAGTAAATAAACTTGCCCACTACATTTCCCCTAATCTCTTCCCCTCTCATGTTAAATATATGTCCTCCAGTTTCTACCTTGGGAATAATATTCTGTCTGTCTATTCTGATCATACCTCTCATAATTTTATAATTTTCTATCAGATCTCCCCTCAGTCTCTGAGGTTCCAGAGAAGACAAACCAAGTTTATCCAACCTCTTCTTATGGCTTATACGTTCTAATCCAGTCAGCATCCTGGTACCTCCTCTGTGGCCTTTCCAAAACTTCCAAATCCTTCTTGAAATAGGATCACTAGAGCTGAAAACAGAACTTCAAGTGCAGCCTAACCGAAGTTTCGTACAACTGCAAGATTATGGTCACTTACTGATTCTGTGCCTCTGAGTCATTCCACAGTGCTGCAGCTGGCCTTTGCCATGTCCTACAATTTGCTGCATCGCCACATTAGAGAGGTTATCCAACCCCACTACAAAAAAAAAAAGAAACCATTTACTTTTCCTTTAGACTATAGAACCGAGCAAAGGGAAGAAACCAGTACAGATGAATTTCCCAGTCCTGACTACATTGCAGGATTTTCCCAGGTTGGAGATATTCATGGACCTCACTCACGTCCACAAAGAGATTTCTTTGGCAATCTCCAATCAGCAGCATTAGAGGGCCTTTATCAAGGACCAAGGATCAACTGTACTCATCATATACATTTACATGTATTAACAATCTACAGTGGTGTGTTGGCACAATGTGTATCAAAAGCAACAACATCAGAATCAGAATCCTTTATTATCACCAGGTATGTGGACAGACAGGGAATTTGATGCCAGTTTCCCTGAGCTCTCGCTGTACAGAATCAAAAAGCAAACAAAACAATAGTGCAAATAATTGTGAACTATATACAATGAGGTATACCTGTGTATGTACAGGTGGACTTGGTTTATAATAGACTAAAATTCAAGTGTTCATAAGACTGATAGCATACGGAAAGAAACTGTTCTTGTACCTATTTGTCCTGGCATACAGTGATCTAAAGCGCCTACCAGAAGGAAGGAGCTGGAACAGGTGATGTCCAGGGTGTGATGGGTCTACATTGATGCTGCTTGCTCGCTTCCTGACTCTAGATGCATATAAATCCCGGATCGAGGGCAGCTTCACACCAATATTCTGTAACTCTAAGGAATAACGAACTATATAAAAACAAGTTAGATGTTAACAATGGATATGAAATAAGATGTGCAAATTACATAAATCCAGCAGGTATCCACAATGTAAACAATGTTATAAAAATTGTTTTAAAGTCTTTACAGTACAGTACAGTGACTGAGATGATAGAAAGGGAGTGTGTAGTCAGGAGAGTTAAGTAGAATGGCTGAACAGATGAACTGCCTGGTGAAAGAAACTTTTAAAATGGCATGAAGTTTTTGTTTTAATAGCCCTATAATGCTCCTTACACAAACAAAATGACTCATACAGGCAATGTTTTTCACCAGCCTAAGTCCCTCAGGAGAATTTGCGCCATCTCTTTCACAGAAGAATCCATTCACAAGAAATACTTCCCTTTTACTGGAAGAGTGTGGCTTGTAAGGTGTATGTCCCATTGAGATATGACTGGGCTACGAGGAAACACCGCAATGTAACTGACACTGTTACCTTCAGCAAGCCATGACATGGGGAAACCCAACAATGGTGCTTTTTGGTCTACATGTAACTTGGAATTCTTGGTCTACATGTAACTTTCACTAACAGTGTTAGAGTGATCTTTTAAAATTAAAATGATTTGCATTGCAACATTTCTAGGTCTTAACTTTCCCAAAGCCGTTAATGAATGGAAGTTCTTGTAGGTCTATTGTACATCAATTGTTGCTATGATAGTCTAAAATACTCTGGGAAGAGCTTGTCTCTACCAGAATATCAAAGGGAGATCTCAGTAATATTTTTGAAGTTGTAGGGCTTCTAATAAAGAAAAAGAGGAGGAATTTAATCAGTTCCATTGTCTCCTTCCAACCAATAGTCCTGTGAGTCTGCTTTCACCATGTGCGGATCTGATTTCACTTATCATTTCCACTTCCACCAGGACAATACCAGCTTTACCAATTGAACCTTGTAGTAAAGGCCAGCATCCTTGGAATAATTCCAGTAAATCTTCACTGTCCTCCTTCAGTACCTGTCACATCCTTTCTAATGAGCATTGAACAGAAGTGCAAGTTATACCATAGCTGTGGCTCAGGCAACTGGCATGTAAAGTAGTTTATATAAGACCATAAGAAAGAGGAACAGAATTAGGCCATCTGGCCTGTCGAGTCTGCTTCACCATTCAATGAGATCGTTGCTGATCTGGCCATGGACTCAGCTCGAAATACCTGCCATTTCCCCTTTACTCTTAATTACCCTGCTATGCAAAAATCTATCTAACTGTGCCTTAAATACATTTAATGAGGTAGCCTCTATTGGTTCTGTGGGCAGAGAATTCAGATTCACTAATTTCTGTGAAAAGCAGTTTGAGGCTATGTCCCCTGGTTTCATTTATGTTTTTATTTATTTATTGAGATACGGTGTGGAATAGGCCCATCCAGGCCTTTGAACCACACTACCCAGCAATCCTCCAATTTAACCCTAGTCTAATCATGGGACAAGTTACAATATCCAATTAACCTACCAACCGGGTTTCTTTGGACTATGAGAGGAAACCAGACCACCCGCAGGAAACACATCTAGTCACAGGGAGAACGACAACTTTCCTGCCTCTATCTTATTAATTTATAATTTCATAATTTTATATGTTCCTGCAAAATCCCTTCTCATTCTTCTGAGTAATAGTGAACGTTGTCCCAAGCAGCAGAATGTCTCCTCATAGGCTAAAACCCTCATCCCTGGAATCAAACTAATGAGCCTCCTCTGTGCCATCTCCAAAGATGGTATACCTTTTCTCAAGTAAGGAGACCAGAACTGCACACAGTACTCCAGATGCGGCCTCCCCAATACCCTGTAAAGTTGCAGCATAACCTCCCTGTTTATAACTTCAATCCCACTAGCAATGAAGGCCAACATTCCACTTGCCATCTTGATAACCTGTCGTATAACTTCTCTGTTTCTGTGCTCTGTAATGTAATGATATACATGAAGATACACAGCGCCTTTAAGAATTGAATGTTCCGTGTGTTGTGACTTTTGACAAACTTTTGGATCAAATTTATTAAGTACAAGAATTGATGTTCAGTTCACAACTTTATCTCTTCCCTTCTTAAGCAGCAACACTAAAGAAATTAACTGGTACAAACACCTCATTTTATGAGCACTAAATTCAATATACACTCAGTGACTACTTTATGAGGTACACTTATACACCTAATCATTGATGCAAATATCTAATCAGCCAATCATGTGGCAGCAACTCAATTCATAAAAGCCTGCAAGCACGGTCAAGAGATTCAGTTGTTCAAACCAAACATTAGAAAGGGGAGGAAATGTCATCTAAGTGACTTTGACCATGCAGTGATTGTTATTGCCAGTCAGAATGGCTTGAATATCTCAGAAATTGTCGAACTCTTGGGATTTTCAGGCACAACCTTCTTTCGAGTTTACAGAGAATGGTGCAAAAAAAACCAAAACCAAACATCCAATGAGAGGCAGTTCTCTGGGCATAAATATCTTGTTAATGAGAGAGGTCAGAGGAGAATGACCAGACTGGCTCAAGCTGACAGGAAGGCGACAGTAACTCAAATGACCAAGTGTTACAACAGAGGTGAGCAGAAGAGTGTCTCTGAACAAAGTGGATGGGCTACAACATCACCAGATACCCCTTGAAGTGGCCACTAGGTGGACATTGTCTGCACACCAATTCTAATGTCCCTATAGCGTTATTGATGATTGGATAAAATGAGCAAAGATCTCAATAGAATTTTATCAGCTGGATTGAAAGAAAATGATAACACTGAATATTATTTCAAGATTCAAGATTGTTGATTGTCATTCTTCAGTACACAGGTGTAAAGGAGAACAAAGTGATTGCTATTTCAGATCCAATTCAGCATAAAAAAACCACAATGAGCATAAGAACACAATAAGAAACCAGACTAAATATAAATCCATAAGATTAGCATTCTACATAGACAGATTGAATGCACATAAATTGACACTAGGTACAGCAGTGTCTATACCTAAGGTGACTCTGTCAAGAAATGATAAAGTAGTGGTGTTGGGGGTGTGGGCTCACGGTGGAGGTGTTGATCAGCCTGACAGTTTGAGGGAAATAACTTTTTCTGAGTCTGGGGATCCTGGGAGGAGGGGGATCAGCAAAAGTAAGGAATGTGAATGAACATTAGGGCTTTCGTGTGGAAAACGTTCAAGGTGCTTGTGAGGAAATGTTGAGTAACAAATATTAATGGAAGAGATGAGAGAGAGAGAGAGAGAGGAACAGAAACGTTGGTAATGAGTAAATTTCAAAGGAAGGTTTTAGAGAGAATGCGAAGCAGAGTTTGCTACGTTGATCAACTGCAGTAAAAGCCAAAGGCTGGACTGTGAGTGCGAAAGAGGTTTTAGAAGCAGTGAAAACCATGCAGCAAAGGGCAAACGAGGATAAAAATTCAAAGCATCATTAGCAAAGTATGTACTTAATTAGTCAGCCATGTGGAGTCATTAACATCAGCAACAATAATGGCCATTAAGAGAACCTTATCATATTTATCTTGTGTAAACTGAAGTAAACATGTTTTCTATTTTTGAATGGCAAAAGCTAGAAAATTCCATTGAGGTTTTTTTCTGTATTCAGAATGCTTATGTCCAAGAAATTCCACAGCTTCAGTCACTGTTAATCCATCCAGCTGAGTGTGTTGATGTAAAAGTTTTTTTGTAATTGGCATTTGCAGTATAAAGCAAACTTGAGCCAGATTTGAAGCTTTGGCTCTCACTTCTTTTCACATCTGTACTAATAATAAAAAAAGAAAATACAGCCAGACAATCATTTGGAATGTCAATAGTTCTCCATATGATGAATTAGTAATCACAACCACGATTCATGTGGAGGAAATTACTCCACCTCCTCCTCCCCTCACTTCCCTCAGGGGGGTGTAGGGATATTTTTAAAAGTCCTTGCACAACCGCCAAATCATACACACTTTGGCCATTAAGGAGATAGTAGTAAATTTAAATAAAGGGAGAGTGAAGAAAGGCTGTTTCAGAAAGGAAGTGAACTATGTCATGACAGCTGTGTATGAAAGGAATATCTTCATTGATTGCACGGCTTCTCTGAGGCTTGTAAACAGCCATGTCGACAAATCCAACGTGTTGCTCCTGCTCTTCTTTTTTTCCACCTCCTCACTAGTATAGAGACTATTATCCTCGCCTGTCGCATGGGAGACTAGGATTCAATTTTCTTGGTGGGGAGGTGGTTTAGTAGGGGTGTCATGGTTGTGTAATTGTTAGCATACAGCTATTACAGCACCAGTGACCCAGCTTCAATTCTTGCAGCTGTCTATAGAGGGTTTCTGCATTCTTCCCATAACTGCGTAGGTTTCCTCAGCTTTTCCAGTTTCCTCCCACATTCCAAAGACGTATGAGTTAGTAAATCAATTGGTCATATGGGTGTACTTGGACAGTATAGGCTTGTTGGGCCAGAAGGGCCAGTTACCATACTGTCTCTCTAAACAAATAAATAAATTATATCCTTAAAAATAAACATTTATCTTGATAATGTGGTAGCATGAAATTGTTGCAACAGGGGCAAAGATGTACAGTACTAGGACAGTAGCCAAGTCTATGTATATGGGTATCAAAGTCAGTTCGGCTCATGCCTTGCTTCTAGGTTTTCAAAACTTTGCAAAGTTTTGTGCTTAACATATGAAACTTAATTCCTGCCTATTGCATTTTTAGCCAATGACGAATCCATTCATTTTTCTGGCAAATAAAAGTTGAAAATTCCAAATAAATTGTTCTTTTTTCTGCCTGTCTTTGTGTGTAGTTTTTCATTGATTCTATTGTATATATTTGTTCTACTGTGAATGCCTACAAGAACATGAATCTCAGGGTAGTATATGGTGACGTATATGTATTCAGCAATGGATTTACTTTGAACTTTGTTATATCGCCATATACTACCTTGAGATTAATTTTCTTGCAATATATGCAAAAGAAGACAAACTGCGTAAATAAAAAATAAATAGGTAAGTAAATAATACCGAGAAGATGCGTTCTAGAGTTCTTGAAAGTAAATCCAATGGTTGTAGAATCAGTTCAGAGTTGAGAAGAGAGTAAAAGAATTGATGCAAACAAGTTTTACAGCGATGATATCTGAACTTGCAATGTTTTGAGAATCTAGAAAAGTTCACTACTTTGGAAAAGAGAAGGTTGAGGTGTAGACTTATGAAGATGACTTTATAATGTTAGGGTATCATGTATATATATTCATTACTAATCCAACTAAGAAGACAGGAGAAACAGCTTCATCCAGACAGTGGTGAAGAATGTGAAGAATTAGAATGCGGAATTGGAAGCAGTTGAGAGGAATAGCATTTAAGAGGAAGCTAAGTAAATAAATGAGAAAAAAAAGTAATACTTATAAAGTTAGATAGAGTGAGAGGAGGTTTAAATAGAGCATAAACCTTGGCATGAACTGTTTGGAATAATTTGAGTGTTCTTGTGCAATTCATTCAATGCAAATCTATTTTTAAAGGAAAGATTCTCAAGACAAAATGCTACAGACACACCATTATTAGTGGAAGACAAATGGAGTTAAATAATGAGAAGTGAGGGTGATTTTTCATATTTTCTGTAGCTTTCCAGATCAGAAAGCTAAGAGAGATGCATGGCTCAGTGTGATGTCGTAAGTCTTTGGCATTTTCACTCTCATGTACAATATTGCATCACCCAAATGAACAATGACTTTAACAAGTCTTCAGTGATTGCATGTTTCTGGAAATAATAACACTTATGAGTCTTTTATACTTTGTAGTTTACCTGTAAATCTACAAGAGAATGATAGTCTAGCTGATATAGAAGCATAAAATAGAAACTATTATTCAGTACAACTTTACAGGCAATTACTTTGTGCCATTTTTAATGACAAGCTGTGAATCTGGAAAAAGTCCAGTTTCAGAGCTATGGTGTAAACATAATAGATTTGGCCTGAAACAAAATCTTAGATATTAGATGATGCCAAATGCTGTAAAAAGAGAAAAGCATCCAGTTTGTACTCATATCTTCCTTCCAGCTTATAATTCACACTAAACACAATTACTATTTGCGTAGCAACTTTTTGGTAATGGTATTGTGAATGTTGGAAATAATACTGCAAATAATAGAGTTGTACAAACGCAAAATTGAGGATGGCACGGCAGCATAGTGGTTAGCACAACACTTTAGACTACCAACAACCGGGTTCAATTCCCACTGCTGCCTGTAAAGAGTTTGCACGTTCTCCCCGTGACAGTGTGGGGTGCACCGGTTTCCTCCCACAGTCCAAAGGCATACCGGTTGGTAGGTTAAATCGAGGGTTGCTGGGCAACGCGGCCTGTTCCGGACAAAGAGCCTGTTCCACGTTGTATCTCAGCAAATAAATAAATAATGTACTACTTTGTCCAATGTATGGCTCTATCTTGCTGATAAAATGCGTTTTCCTCAAAGTGAATCATATTCAATTTACAAAGCTGCCCCATTACAATAAAAAGAAATTTTCACTGAAACATGTGTAAGTCGTTGAGTCATGCTGCCCTTTGTAAAAATAGTCCCTGGAAACTCACTGCTGAGTGAACAGTGCAAGAGGTTAGACAAAGAGTTTAACCTCTTACCCACAACAAAAATAGAATCACTATCATTGAGTCCATGAACAAAAATATCCTGAACAGTAATGTGGATTGTCATTATTGCCCAGAAACTCAACTGGTCCTGTAACAAAAGTAGAGACAATTACATAAACATCTAAATTAGGAACAGGACAAGGACACTTGTCTCTCAAGCCTATTCTGCTATTCAAGGAAATCATATTTGACATTATCCAGACTTTTCCAAAACAAATCCCTTAAATAGAATGAGGATTATGAATATATGAATTAGGAGGAATAGGCCTCTCATTTAATAAGATCTGCATTGATCCGATTGTAAGTTCATCTCAGCATTCTCAACTAGTTCAGTAATCTTTCACAACCAGGATCTGTCTATCTCTACCTTAAAAATATTTAAAGGATCTGGCTCCATCATCCCAAGAGACCCTCAAATTCTCACAACACTCTGGGAACAAAAAAAAACTATCTAGTGCTTTCCTGGTTTATGACGAATAAACTCTTCTCGGGCTTCCAGCCGGGTACAGGTATTGATTTTAACCGACGTTTCAATATCAAACTGCCACTTTCATCAGGGATGTTGCCTGGGCACGTCTAGTCTAGTGGTATATATACCTCCATCATCCATCCCTCCTGATTGTTTAGTTCTCAACCAATCAGGTTTCAATCGAATTCCAGTTCTTACTTAGAGCGAGAACTTCATCTTCATTAAAATTCTTATTCTCCAGTCTTATTTCAATGGCTTCCTTCACCAGTTGATCCCAAAAGCCATTAGCATGGCACAGTAGTTTTGTGTTACTGAAGTCAATCCTATGGCTATTACGAATGCAATGTTCCGCCTCGGCTGGGAACAAATTTGTTCTTATTTCTGTCTTAAATGAGCAATGATTAGTTCAAATAGTGACCTCTTGTTCTAGATTCTCACACAAGAGGAAATATGCTCCACACATCCTAACCTGTTATTAACTTATATGTTTCAAATAAGTTCACTCTCAGTCTCTTAAACCTCCACCCAATACAAACCTGAACTATCCAACTATTCCTTATAAGACAATCTTCCTTATCCATGTATCCGTTACATAGCATTCTTTAGAAAACTTCCAAGGCATTTACATCCTTACTTAAATAAGAAGACCAATATGATTCAGAGTACTCCCAACATGGTCTCACCAATGCCAAATATAATTTACCAACATCCTTACAACTTTTGTACTCAATTCCCCAGCGATAAACCAGAACATTGTAGCTCAGTGGTTCAAATTAATATCACAGAATGTATACAGTGTACAACCTGAAATTCTTACTCTTTGCAGACATCCATGAAACAGAAAAAAAAAGAATGAATAGCAGAAACATCAGAACCCCAAAGCTTCCCTCCCCCTCCCACTCACAAGCAGCAGCAAGAGCCTCCCCCTCCTCCATGCTCCAGAAAAAGCACAAACCCCCTCCCCCCACCATGCAAGCAATAGCCAAGCCCCCAAAGAGATCATGATCTAGAGTCCATCAAAAACTACAGTCCACCCTAACTCTTCCTCACTAGCAAGAAGTTGCTCCTGTAACCAACAAGAGAGCAAGACCAACAACTCACGGTTTCGATGTTACAATCTGCTGCGTCCCCCAACTCGAGGTCTGACAGGGTCTCACTCATCTTCAAAAGAGAGAGAGAGAGAGAAAGAGAGAGTGAGGATCGCTCGAGTGCAGAGGGCTTCTTCCAACAGCAGTGAACACCTCTTTCTATCCCGATGCTTCAATCTCCCACAATGCTTCAGTCAGCAACATTGGCGAGGAATCAGGTCGTCCACGGGACCGCACCCTGAAGGCGCGTGTTTTCCAGGGCACACCCAGAGATATTGAAATGCCAGGATGCAAGGCAAGTCTGAGGACGACAAGACACCACCCTTAGTGAACTGTAGTTCGATCTGCAGCTGATGATCATGGATTCTGACAGCAGTTAGCCTCCTAATTTCTTGTTGCCCTGTATTTTAGCTTTTGGCAAGTTATGCAGCGGACAGCCAGATCCCTCTGTTCATCAGAGCTTTATAATCTCTCACCATGTAGATAATATGTTTTCTAATTTTATTTTGCTTGTCAAAATGGACAATATCACGTCTTTCCATATTCTTAGCCATCTGTCAGATTATCGCCCACTGATTTATTCTATTTATATTGCTTTACAGCCTCTTTATATCAATTTCAGGACTTACATTCATATTCATTTTTCTGTCTTTGTCAAATTTAGTAACAATATATTTAATATCTTAATCCAAGTCATTTATATGTTGAAGCCTCGAAATCAGTCACTGTCATACACCACTCATTACAACTTTGCAACCGGAAAAAGATCTATTATGCCTAGTACCTCCCTCTCTTGTCAGCTAATTAATCTTCCATCCATCCCAATCCGTTATGTGCCGCACCGTAAGCATTTTAGTTCTGCAATTATCTTCACTGTAGCTCCTTATAAGCTTTCTGGAAATTTAAGTTTAGTATATTCATTGGTTCCCCTTTATCCACAGTGAGGAATACTTCTCCAAAGAACTCCAATAAGTAGGTCCAGCATGATCTACCTCCCACAAAACCATGTTGACTTTGCTTGATTTTCCTGCTTTTTTCTCTCAGCTCCCTACAATGAGACCTTTACTAATGGTGTCTAATGTTTTCCCCATGGTAGATGTTAAACTGGCATGTCTGTAATTTTTTGCTTTCTATCTCCCTCTCTTTGACTATAGAACTTACAAAGGGAACATAATCAGGATTTTTTTTGAAAATTGAAAAAATGCTTCAGTCGGCTCACTTCCATTAAGACTCTTGGATGATATCCATCAGGACCTTTTTATTTATTTATTGAGACACGATGCGTAATAGGCCCTTTGAACCGCGTTGCCCACCAACACCCCCCCACCGATTTAACCCTGGCCTAATCGCAGGATAATTTACAATGACCAATTAACCTCCAAACTGGTACTTCTTTGGACTGTGGGAGGAAACCCATGCGGTGACAGGGAGAATGTACAAACTCCTTCTTGTCAATCCACAACTCAAACAAGTTGCACATTAACACGCCTCTGCAGATTTATTATATTTTGTGGTACGGGGGATCCTTGTAAACACCAATATTTATTACCCATCCCTAATTATCCTTAAGAAAAAACTGGAGAGCTATCCTTTTGACTCACAGCATTACCTCTGATATATATAATTCCTGAGTATTGTTCTAAACTTTAACTCCAGTGACAGTACATTTCTAGGTCATGATGCGTACAACTTGAAGGGAAACTTGCAAAGGATGGTGACCCCACATGGCTGAACCATTACCTTCCTTGATTGTAGATGTTATGGCCATGGACAGAGCTGGCAGAATAGCCTAGATAAATATCGGCAAAGCATTTTGTTGTTGGTACACACTGCAGAAACTGTGCCCCAGGGCTAGTGGGAATGGATGGGGTTGCTTTTCTTAGATGGTATTGAATTTGTTTTATGTTGTTGAAATTGTTTTCATTCTACTGCCTTCACAAAATTCCACCACATACTGCAGTTGATATCATAGATCTCTGTAAATTCTCTATTAGAGCCTAATAAGGGTATATGGTCACTTGTGGGTGGCTCATGCATGTATCACCAGGGTGTGAAAATTGGTCTATCTTGGAGTTGCTTTCATTATCAACTTTATGTAGCTCAAATGAATACTTACTCTCATTTAATTTGTTGCAACTAATGATGTTGCAACTAAATTGGCCCATACAATAGAAAGTATTTCTCAGTAGAGTAAATTATTTGGCAATAGCTTGGTGATATGCAATGCTGATATAGATATATAAAGTGTTAGATGCAGTAGTGGAGAAATGGTCACCACCGTTCAAAGCCCAAAGTAAATTTTATTATCAAAGTATATATACGTCACCACATACAACCCTGAGATTCATTTTCCTGTGGGCATGCTCAGCAAATCTATAGAAAAACAACTACACATATCCCACCTCTCCCGGAACTTCCGGGAGTCTCCCACTATTAATAGTGGCTCCCTGATGCCCACAAATTATATACAATATCACGGAAATCAATTTTTTTGAGAGCGAGCGAGAGAAAAGCAAGCGAGAGCATGCGAGTGAGAGCGAAGGCAAGGGAGCGCGCGAGCGAGAGAGCGAGAAAGAGCAAGCGAGAAAGAGCAAGCGAGCGCGCGAGCGAGAGCGAAAGCAAGCGAGAGAGGGAAAGAGAGTGAGCGAGAGAAAAAGCAAGCAAGAGCACACCAGCGACCACGAGAGAGAAAGAGAAAGGGAGCAAACAAGAGCGCGCCATTACAGAGTGTTCCAAAAAAAAATAAAACGTACGTCACCCCAGACTACACTAAAGTGCACCCCTGCCTAATAGGGGTCAAAATAATGACAGTGTTGCTCGCTGCACTGTTTGCAACAATGACTTTTCTATTGCCCATGGTGGGTTAAGACTGTAAAAGACATGTTGAGGTGAGTTTAACAGGTGTCATTCATTCATTAGCATAGCTAACGTTATTTAAACTAGCTGGCCAGCTGCTAAGGAGCTACTCTATTGCAGACATCCCACCTCTCCCGGAAGTCTCCCGCAAATTGATGGTGCTACCTCCCTGAAATGAGTTTTTGCAGGGTGGGATGTCTGCAACTATAACATGATCAATGAAAGATCAACTGGAGTGCAGAAGACAACAAACTATGCAAATGCAAATATAAATAAATAGCAATAGATAATGCAAATATGAGATAATGAGATAAAGAGCTCTTAAAGTGAGATCACTGGTCATTGGAGACATCTCAATGGTGGGGCAAGTGAGTGCAGTTATCCCTTTTTATTCAAGAACTCGATGGTTGAGGGGTAGTAACTGTTGTTGAACCCGGTGCTGTGAGTCCTGAGGCCAATGCCTGTTTAAAAAAGTTATCTTGCTTTAGACATAAATTCAAAACCAGTCAGCTCTGTGAGGTGTCGTCGTCAAATGATATAGAAATGGGCTCTTTTGGCTCTCCTCTGGTGTTAATAATTTTCCCTCAGGCCCCTCCAACACTCTCACTCCTCAGCTTAAACCTAGAATCATATATCATAGAAACATACAGCACAATAATGGTCTTTATAGTGCACCTTGCCCACGGCGACCATAATGGCTAGCTATGCTAATTCCATTTGCCTGTGTTAAGCAAATCCTTTCCTTCTCACGAACGCGGTCAAATCTCTATTAAACATTGTAATTGGATCTGCCTCTACCATCTCCTGTGGCAGCCGTGTGCGAAAAACATTCTGTCAGATGTCCTTTAAATTTCTCCCCTCTTACCTTAATCCTGAATTAAAAAACATGCTCTGATTAGCTATTTTATCTATGCCCCTCATGATTTTATATTCCTCAGTAAAGTTACCCCTTATTCTCCTACATTCTAATGAGTGTAAACCCAACTTATCCAATCTCTCCTTATAGCTACAGACTTCTATTCTGGGCAACATCCCGTTGAGCCTTTTCTGCACTTTCCCTACTGTTACCATATCCTTCCTGTAGCGTGGCAACCAGTCTTAAACACATTATTCTAAGTCTAACTGATACAACTGCAATATAACATCCCAGCTCTGATACTCAATACATCAGCCAATGAAGACAACCATTCTAAATGCCTTCCTGATTATTCAGTCCACCTGCATCACCATTTTCTGGGAGCTTTGCCATGAAGAGCATTCTAACTGGATGCATCAGCATCTGGTATGACTAGAAGTTTGTAACATGTGGCTTACCACAAGCATTGTTGCTAGGAGCTCTGTTGTTGGGTAATAAGCGCTTGAATTTGAATGCAAGCAATCTGATTAATAAGCTTGCTGATGACACAAAAACCACTTACTACAGACTTCTAGTCAGAAAAGTATCCATCCACCAATGTGTCCAATCACAAGTGTGTTTCGGATCCGGTGTATACTCAATGAAAACCTTGCTTCAATAAAATAGGAACGACTCATTAAGAATGTAGGCAATCTGATTAATAAATTTGCAGCTGACATAAAGTTGGTGAAGTCATAGATAATGAAGAAGGTTGCTAAGGACATAGTGGGTTACAAAACAGTTGGAAAGTTTGATGGAGCATGGCGGGTGGGATTTCATCCAGACAAGTGTGAGGTAATGCACTTCGGAAAGTCAAATTCTGTTAGAACATGTCAAGTAAATGGCAGGGACCATGGCACTGTTGATGTAACAAGATACTTCAGCATGCAAGTTCATAAAATCAGAATCGGGTTTATCATCGCTGACATATGCTGTTGTTTTTTCAGCAGCAGCACGGTACAATGCATCAAAAACACTCTGAGTTAAAATAAGAAGTGTATTTTTAAAATAAGTAGAGCAAAAAGAGAACAAAATAGCAAGGTAATGTTTATGAGTTCATGGACCATTCAGAAATCTGACAGCGGAGAGGAAGAAGCAGGTCCTAAAATGTTGAGTGTGTGTCTTCACACTCATGTACCTCCTCCTTGATGGTAGTAATGAGAAGAAGGCATGTCCCAGGAGGCGTGGGTCCTTAATGATGGATGCGGCCTTTTTTGAGACATTGCCTTTTGAAGATCGCCTCGATGGTGAGGAGGCTAGCGCCCATGATTGAGGTGGCTGAGTTTAGAGCCCTCAGCTTTTTCTGATCCTGTGGATTGGGACCTCCACACCAGGTGGCGTTGCATCCAGTTAGAATGCTGTCCATGATCTAGCTCCCTGAAAATGGTGATATAAAACTAGGAGAGACATAGATAAAATAGATAATCAGAGCACTTCCCCCCAGTATCTGCAGTTTTTCTCGTATTTTTCCCCGGGTCAGGGCACAGGTTTAAGGTGAGAGGAGAAAAATTTAAAGGACATCTGACAGGATGTTTTTCATATGCGGGCTGATGATCTAACACATTATATATCTCTGTCGGCCGTGCATGTCTCCAAACTATTACCAAATAATTTACTCGACTGAGAAATACTTTCTATCATATGGCCCAATTTAGTTGCAACATCATCGGGTGCAACCAGTTAAATGAGAGTGAGTATTCATTTGAGCTACATGAAGTTGATAATGAAAGCAACTCCAAGATAGATCAATGTTCACATTTTAATGATAGATGCTTGAGCGACCCACAAGGAACCATATGCACCTATTTGGCTTTACTAGAGCTTTAGCAATAGTATCCTTGGTCAAACCAAATGCAATTTATTAAATTATGCAACTACAGCCACACCCTGACTTTCGTAACTTTTGATGGGTTCCTTACCCAATGTACACATGTATAAGGAATAATGTATTCCTTACACAATATTCCATCAGCTGGTTTGACCAAAAGGATAATATTCCTGCAAGCTTCTCCATCCTTGTCCCCTCCCCCACTCCATTTAAATCATGTTTTGTGAGTTACAGCATTCTACTGGTTGGGCATACAAAATCAAGTGGTCAACTTTTCAACCATTCTCACCACCATCAGGGATCTGTACACCAGTAACACATCATAAAATCAGGTCTGTGCATTGTACTTCAAGTACTTATTCTTCAACCTTAGAACACTGGGTTTTATAGGCTTGTTTGTATATCATAATTATGGAAAAGAGTTTAGTTTTATGCCACATATCTTTCCAGTACACCAACATAACATTTAGCACAATAATCAGTGCCATTATTTCTTCTGTGTTTACTGCCCTCCCGGATAATTTCAAAATGCCTTATGACCAAAGAATAATTAGTATGGCAGCTGGCCAAAGAAGAAGCAGATTAGTTAAATATTGAACTTTTTGAAGGAATTCCAAAGTTTACATTTTGGGAAACAATATTATTAGTTACAGTTACCTATGTAGCTAATCTGCTATATGAAACCCATCTCCAAACTATCAAAGTATTTTTATAGAGTCACAAATTGCAGAACAGGCTCTTCGACCCAACTCATCCATGCTAAGGTTTTTTTTTTTATTTTCGTTCATGGACTTCACTACATTTAATTTCTGCTCATTACTATTTCTGAACCGTGGAATTTGCTGGGCCACCATTTTGTTTGTTAGTGTGTTTGAGACTGACAGAAATGGAAAACTTCCTACCCTGAAGGATTTGAATCAACCAGACATGCTTTATAACAAACATGACTAATACTAGATCATTATCTTGATCTATTTCACTAAGTTCTTTAAATTTCACATTAAATTCTAACTTTGGATCGATTTTTCAAATTCTCTGAATATATATATTTGTCCACTGCCCATGTTGCTGCATCCATTCAGTAAAATATACATCTGCAAAGACAAACATCTTCACTTTTGAACAGTTGGATAAAGACTAAGTAATAGTCTATGACATATTCTCCTCAGTTAGTGAAACCTTATACGATTCTAAGCTTACTTGAATATGAGGTTTGCTTTTTTTTAATGCACTCGATGAAAATTAAATAAGAATTCCTGGTACGCCAAGATACTTCAGTATGATTGAAGATCATCACAAGGAAGGCAGAGAATCTGAACAAACTAGTCATCTCCAGGCTGGAGGGGTGTAATTAGTGTGGTGCCCAAAAGATCAGTTTCTGACCTTTATTATTTACTATGTATATTTCTGACTTGCACAAAGATATCCAAACATGCTGATGAGATAAAAATAGGTGGAAGGGCCTGTTGTAATGAGAGTATTTGGACTCTGCAATGACATAGGGATAGGTTGAGTGAATGAGTGTCAAACTAGCAAAGGAAGCTGAATGGTAGAAACTATAAGACGCTCATAGTTTCTGTGAGCACTCCAGTTACAGGAATCTAAACATAGAAACATAGAAAATAGCTGCAGGGGTAGGCCATTCAGCCCTTCGAGCCTGCATCACCATTCAGTATGATCATGGCTGATCATCCAACTCAGAACCCTGTACCTGCCTTCTCTCCATACCCCCTGATCCCTTTAGCCACAAGGGCCATATCTAACTCCCTCTTAAATATAGCCAATGAACTGGCCTCAACTGTTTCCTGTGGCAGAGAATTCCACAGATTCACCACTCTCTGTGTGAAGAAGTTTTTCCTCATCTCGGTCCTAAAAGACTTCCCCTTTATCCTTAAACTGTGACCGCTCGTTCTGGACTTCCCCAACATTGGGAACAATCTTCCTGCATCTAGCCTGTCCAATCCCTTTAGAATTTAGAATAAAGGCAGACTAGTATCTAAACGGGAAAAAAATTATAGATCAGTGAAGTTTAGAAGGAAGTAGATGTTCTTATTCATGAATCACAAAGAGCTGGCAAGAAATTGGGGAGGCAAATAGCATATTGGCCTTCATTGCAGGAGTGCTGGGTTTAGGAGTAGGAATGTACAGCAACAGTTACAATTGTGCAGGGCGCTGGTGAGGTTACACCAGGGCGACTGTGCACAGTTTTAGTCCTTGTTTTTATGAAAAGGTATGTTGGCATTAGAGGCTATCCAGAAGAGATTCATTAGGCCAATTCCTGGGGAAGAGAGATTTGCCGGAAAAAAAAAGATCTTTATTCTTTAAGAGTATGGGAGAATGAGGAGTGATCTTTTTGACACATGTGAGATCCTGAGGGACATGGTAGGATAGATGTTGAGATGTTGAGAAGGGGAAATCTGACTGCAGAGGGTAAAAGACATAGAAGAAAGGGCAGGCAGAGGAACACAGAGGGAGAATCTAAAATGAAGGGATTAGGAGATAAGGAGACAGTCACGTAAAAGTGAGGTTCATAAGAACTTCTCATTCAGAATGGTAAATCTTTACAATTTTCTAATCTAGATTAATCCACATTATTTAGAAGGAAGTAGATGAAGTTTTGAAAGATGTGGGAAAAGTGAGTTAAAGGGAACAAGCACAGAAGAGAAGTTCATATTTAATGACGAGATAGGTTTGGGGTCCAAGTGGCCTAATTATTTTCCATTATTATGTTCTTCACTCTTTTATCCTTCAACTTTTCTACAGATGTTTTAAATTCACTGGAAAGTAGCCCAAGCTATATTTGGTCCATTTTCTCAGTGGTGTGTTACAATTAATGCACGAATGAAGAGTCAATCAGAAAACATTTGAAATAATACAAGTCTCCGCCAATCTGTTAATGATACACTTAAAGAAAATCAAATCAAACCTGCAAATTTGACTACATCAGCTGTGCTATACAGCTACTTTGGTATTTCTGGTTCTGTTTAACTTAGGTAAATAATGTAGGATACCGTACCTAGTGTACCCAGAAATTCTTGGAACAGCTCCTGTCTGTAAAAAGAATCCATATACCTGAGCTCATAAAAAAGGTTTTCATACATACATACACATACACACACATACATTTAACTATTAGAACAACTACCACACCTGCCCCTTACACCTCCTCCCTCACTACCATTCGGGGGCCCAAACAGTTCTTCCAGGTGAGGTGACACTTCACCTTTGAGTCTGTTGGGGTCATCTACTGCATCCAGTGTTGCCTCCTGTATATTGGAGAGAACTGACACAGATTGGGAGACCACTGCACTGAGCACCTATGCTCCGTCTGCCAGAATAAACAGGATCTCCCAGTGGCCACTCATTTCAATTCTACTTCCCAATCGCATTCCGACATGTCAGTCCATGGCCTCCTCTCCTGCTGCGATGAGGCCACACTCAGGTTAGAAGAGTAACACCTTATATTCTGGCTGGGTAGCCTCCAACCTGATGGCATGAACGTTGTTTTCCTGAACTTCCTGGTAATTGCCCCCCATCCTTCACCATTCACCCATCCCTCTCTCACATTATCTCCTTACCTGCTCATCTCCTCCCTCTGTACACCTCCCCCGCCCTTTCTTCCATGGTCTTCTACCCTCTATCAGATTCCACCTTCTCCATCTCATTCACCGATCAACTCTATTTCACCCTTTTCCCTCTCTCACTTTCACCTATCATCTACTATCTGCTTATTACTCTCCTTCCCCCACCTTCTCACACTGATTTCTCATCTTTTTTGCCAGACCTGATGAAGGGTCTCAGCCCGAAACCTTGACTGTACTCGTTTCCATAGATGCTGCCTGGCCTGCTGAGCTCCTCCAGCATTTTGTGTGTGTTGCTTGGATTTCCAGCATCTGCAGATTTTCTCAAGTTCTTTAAATATATGTTGGGAGTGATTTTCATATAATGTAATAACATTCAAAAACTTCCAAGTATTTACCATTTTTAATGTCGCAGAACACGTCACAGTGCTCTTCTGGAATGTAATCACGCAATATCTCAGCCAGTCACAATTGACCAAAAGTTTGGTTAGAGTTATGTCTCAGCAAGCAGCATAAAAAAATGAGATAGTACAGAACGATTATAGCTCAAGTAACCAAAGGCAAGGCTGCCAATGATAAAACAACCATAACCAGGCCAATACAAGAGAAGAGAATCAGATGAATTGGGCAGATAGTGTGTCCCAATTGGATGTAGAGAGGGAAAATGACAATATTAACCTAACATTCATAAGAAATGTAACAAAAAAAAGCACTGAATATGAGAGGTCTGATATGAAAACAGAAAATCCTTGCAGCAAAATATTCTTTATTCAAATTGTGACATTTAATCAGAATTGATTCTACCTGTACAAGTACAGTAATTATTTTGCAAACCCACACTGCCTTTTAAGTTTTTGTTTGTATTGCCAAAGTATGTCGTATGATACATACCATGCATCCTCAAAAACATACATAAATACTCTTAGTAACTCTTCCTTCAGTTAGTCCTGACGAAGGGTCTCCGGCTGAAACGTCGACTGTACCTCTTCCTAGAGATGCTGCCTGGCCTGCTGCGTTCACCAGCAACTTTGATGGGTGTTACATAGATACTAATGCATGTTTAATATTATTTTCCATTTTAATCCATGAGAAACTGACAAAACATGGACAATTATAGAACTATCAGCAGACATAAACATAACACATGCTTACTTCATTAAAACTATTTTCTGTTGCAGATACAACTGTGCACAAGCATCTGCATTGTACCTCTGATCTGAATGCCTCAATTATACTGAAATTTATCAGCAATCATGACCAGACAATCACATTTTGAAAGTCTTAAGTTCAATGCCATCACGTGTAGTCTTGATTGTATTTCCATTCAGAAACATTGTTCCTGTTGATTCTAGCATCCAATCATGCAATTAGTTGTGGAGTTTCTTTCCTTCTTGAGATGCTAAACATCCACTTGCTGATGATATTGGATTTCATATTACGTATCGGAGTTACTGGGACTTTTTTCCCTCAGTTGGCTGTTTTTTAAAATGTTTTCCTCTTCTTTTCCTTTAAGATTTTTTTCTCCCTGCACAAGTGAAGAAAATGTACAGGATATCAATAACAGTTGTTAGCTTCAACATCGTCATGTAAAAGAATTTCTTACTCATACACTCGCTTTATGATTATCAGAAAAGGCCTGACTTTGCTCAGTAAAAGGAATCACAGTTCTATCTATTCAAATGTGTCAGTAATCAAATACATTCAATTTAAGTTTGCATCAACACGAGTGCTTTGGCGGAAGGAATTTCAATGCAGGTTTCAGCATTTTACAACATAAAATTAAGTTTTCGTTAGAAATGGCGATCAGTTTCAACTAATCGGATCAGTTAGAAGGCAGAGTGGAAAATTTTTCCTAACAATTGGATTAATTATAATGGAGGACTGGAGATAGCATTCAATCAGCATAACTTCCATTCAGTGGCACTTTATTGGATACACCTGCTCATTAATGCAAATATCTTATCAACCAATCACGTGGCAGCAACTCAATGCATAAAAGCATGCAGACTTGGTCCAGTAGCTCACTTGTTGATCAGACCAAACAACAGAAGGGGGAAGAAATGTGATCTAAGTGATTTTGGCTGTGGGATCATTGTTGATGACAGAAATGGTGGTTTGAAACTGCTGATCTCCTGGGATTTCATACATAATAGTCTCTGGAGTTTACAGGAAATGGTGATAAAAACAAAAAAAAATCAGTGAGTGGCAGTTCTGTTGGTGAAAATGCGTTGTTAATTCATGAAAGTAGTAAGAGCAGAATGGCCAGACTGGTTCAGGCTGATGGGACAGTGGCAGCAACTCAAATAACCATGTGTAACAGAAGTAGATGCAGAAAAGTATCTCTGAATGCTTGATGTGTTGAACCTTGAAGTGGATAGGCTATAGCAGCAAAAGGCCACTAACATACTCAGTGGCAACTTTATTAGATACTCGAGCTACCTTATAAAGTGACCACTGCATGCAAATCTGTTATGTGCTCCACATATCCTTGAGGTAAAGAAGTTTCACGATGAGTTACAAATTCTCAGGGTTGTGGATGATTTTTTAAATTTTATTTAGTTTTAGAAATCAATACATCTTGAATAGTAATAGTGATGCTCATTGTGTTAAATCCTAAGGCATACTGCATGAACAAACATTCAAGTATCTGTTGTTTCCTATTCTTTGGTGACTTTATCATATGTTTCTGGGTCAAACCTGACTTCCACTGTCTTTAGTATTATCTAAAACCTTTGTATCTTTACTGTTTTTAGTTCTGTCGAATTGCAGTATTTCATGAGGGTTAATGTCCATTCCTGTTAAGGGTTGAGTAAGGATTTTGTTCTTTGAAATGTTGATAACTATGGTTAACAGCATTTCAAACTCAAAGATCCAGGTGGCCATTCCATTACTTTACAAATTGAGCTGAGATTAAGATTAGATCAGCTATGACTTCTGGTATTTCAGGCATGCTTCTGATCCTTACTTGCATAGGGATTTACCTGTTCTGGATATAATTAGTCTGTTTAGGACTTAAATCTGGATCTGTAATAATTTCAGCTGTAACATAATTGTTTTTATACATGACTAATTGGATAGTCACTTCTATTCATCTTTATTCCTATTTCAAACCCACTTAGAGCTCATTGTTTTCCTCTGTCACTGTTTTAGGCCTCCCCCCTCCCATGTCTCTTGCTTTCTAAAAACCACAAGTATATTTGTTGCCGTTGTATCTATCAAAGTGGATTCTTTCCCTTTCAACAGGATTTGTACAACTATTCATTTACGATAATTTGGGGTTCCTTTTGGTTTTTCATTCATGATGGAATGGCAGAGTATACTCAATAGGCCGAATGGCCTAATTCTGTTCCTATGTCTTGTAGGCTTTTAGAACAGTGCTCACTTTGCATGTTTTGTATTGTCTGTTTAAATGTCTGCAATCTTTTCTATACCCAAGTGTAAACTTAACAAAAAAAAATCCATCCTTTTATTTTGTTTTATTCCCATATTTCATCAAATTAGCCCTTTTAAAAAGTTGTTTTAGGCCTTGGATAGTTTGGAATGTCAGATCACAGTAACTTTATGCTTCAGTGGAGGGGCTCTCTACATCTGGATAATTAACAGGAACTGCAGATTCAAATGAGTATTGCCTCTTAATTTTCATTAAGATAATCACTTGTTTTCTTTGGTCTTCTGAGGTCGCAAACAATGTGTCAAGCATACAGCTTGACACTTTATCTGCCAGCTCTCAATCTAAACCACTTTAGTTTTCCCAATATGCTTTAGATTCAAAATTGCATTCCTGTTCCTCCATCCCCATGTAATCCAATTGCAGCAGTATGTTTTCAAAACAAGGTTTGGCAGTCCAACCAAGAACAGTTGGATTTGTAATATTCTACCTGGTATGGGATTTACTTCAGATTTTCTGTGACAAATCTGGCTGTGCTATTTTGATAAAATGTCCTTTTATTAACTCCACAATCTCTATGAGATTGTTTTGTAATCTCTCAATAATTCAGAATTATTCCATAAATTTTTAGTTAAGATCAATGCAGATGTGCAAAAAAGCAATGTAAACAGTCAAGGAAATTAGAGGCTCAAAATAAAACAAACTGAATTGGTATGACAGCTGCATTCAACTCGTGTTTCTTTAAAACACTTTATTTTTCAAATGTGAAGTGCAACTTCTGTTTGAAATAATTAGAATTTAATCACATGACTAGGTGATAGAACAACATGGTTCATGTGAAAATAGAAAATATTTCAGAATCAGCTTTATCACCACCAGCATGTGACATGAAGTTTGTTAACTTAGCAACAGCAGTTCAATGCAATACATAATACAGAAGAAAAACAAAATAATAATTAGATCAATTACAGTATAGGTATATTGAATAGATCAAAAATCATGCATAAAACAATGTAACTGTTAATATTTGAATATTGCTCTAATATTGAAGGTTCAAAAGAAATTGCCTTTTTAATGTCCTCCAAATGTTCCTTAGTATTTTATAGCCAAATAATTACAGTGCGGTCACACATGTTACATACGCCGGCCAGTGGTGTAGAGGCATCCACACTGGACTTTGAGGTGAGCGGTCCCCGGTTTGAAACTGGCTGACTCCTTGCATTCTTCCGTCGGTGCTGGGTTGAGTGGCAAGCTAGCAACTCGGCCTCGTGAAACAAACCAGACAAATGCTAAAGAAACAGCAAGGTTGCCACCCAATGCGGGGAGAGGAACTTACTTGCTACTTGCCTTATAAGCATCAGAATGACTTGAGTAAGATCAAAAATCTATTGCTACATCTTGCACATTGTATTTTTGTCTCATCCTGTATTAACACAATGTGGATCTATCAATTGAAATTGAGAGACTATCTTAGTTTTCAGCATTGAATTATTGTGTCACTGTCATGGTTCCAGTCTATTAAGCCATTAAACTTTCCTATGAAATCCTTGATTAACAAAATGTATTTTGATGTGACTGACTGTATGTATGTTAATTGTGCACCTTGGGGAAATGATTATAGGCAGTCTTTAATGTTCTCATCCATTATTTGATTTCTGTTGTGCAGTCACAACTAGAATGTTAAGTTTCCAGAAATATAAAAGATAGCTAAATCTTTGTCATATTCCCATTCAGGGCTGTTTGCATATTGTATGCTAGCTCTAATTTATGTACAAGTTTTAAAAGGTCAATGATAGAGATCTTTATTTGAAATGTTGCTGTTCCATTGTGATCACTTGTGTGTCACTAAGCCAGCCAATAAATATTGAATGAACCAATATAAATCTAGTTGTCCTGGACTATTGTGAATGATCTAAGAACCCCAAGGAAATTGAGTGCATGTTTGTTTGCACACTTTAGTTGGGTTACTCCTCCACTAAAATACTACCAGACAACATGGATACACTTCCATTGTGATCCACGATAATTCTGCATCCTCTGTGGTTGACCACAGTTCTCCAAATATAACCGGAAAATTCCAATTGAAGTATTCATTTCCCTGTCTCTCCCTCTCTAAATTCCTCCAACACGGCATTCCTCCAATTGTGGCCTCTTGAATTTTAATTACTTCCTTCATTTTACTGAGGAGAAAAACAGAGGGATTTCAGAACTTCCTTTTAAACACTGGAATACTTTTTAACTGATTGTTACCTCGTTGAAGCTGAGGCAAGAGGTCCCATGTGCAGCATTTCTGCTGGCATTGAATGATGGGGGTTAGAGGGGAGGTTCTTTCCACTTCCATGTTAAAAGTAATTTGTGAAATGGAGTTCCAAAATGTGCTTAAAACTTTATCCAATATTGTGAATAAATCATCAATGTTTCCTCTTTCAGTGTTGGCAGTTTTGGTCTGCTAATATAAAGCAAAAGACCATGCTATTAATATTCAGCATACCAGGCAGTATTTGCAGAAAAAAATTGTGTATAAGTTTTGAGTTGAAGATCCTTTCTCAGAACTGGTCAAATTGAGTTTTCAAAGACACAAGGTAGCCCTACACCCCTTGTCTTTTCATAACTGGTTTGTGGCTGTCCATATCACATAATTGTTCTCCCCCACATGCTGGTTTTGTAGGGTCATTGCTTAGAATTGTCAGAACTGGTTTGTTAATGATCTTTGCAACTGTTGACTGGGTAAGTGTTACATGAATGTATTCCTTTGATCAGAAGTTTGGGGGAGAATGAAATTAATTTTCAAATATATACTTAAATGTACTGAAATGTGCATTTGCAATCATAATGGAGGGAGGTCATTTTGTCCATAATTCTTGCGGAAAACTAGAATTTTTTTGTTACAATTGCATTTCTTTTTAATGAGGCTTCATAATGCATCTAAGTATATGTATGTCAATTCCAAGCCATTTAACATCTCCAAATACTTTACTTTTAACATCTATTAACTTTATAGATGTTACTGAAATTCATTCATATTGTGTGCAGTCCTGATTCAATTAAATTTATGCAGATATTAAACTATTAACTGCATATTTTGGTAGACTTTGAATAAGAGCCCAGAACACAACTTCTGTAGTATATGTAATGTCGAAGAGCAAATTAAATTATTCATAAATCATGCAGAAGTTATAGTTGAAAATCAAAAAATACTGTAAATCTTTAAATTAAATAGCACAAAACATTATACTTGTTCATTTGTTGATTTTTTTAAAAATCCAATATTACTTGTTGGAAAAAGTATGTGAACCTTTGATTTCAGTAACTGGTGTGACACCCTTGCACAGCAATAACTTCAACCAAACACTTCCAGTAACCATTGATCAATCATGCACATCGGTCTGGAGGAATTTTAGGCCATTCGTTACAAAACTGCTTCTACTCTGGGATGTCGGTGGGCTTCCTTGCATAAGCTACATGCTTCAGGTCTTTCCACAACACATCCATAGGATTAAGGTCAGGATTTTGACTTGGCCATTCCAAAACACATTTTCTTTTTAAACCATTCTGTTGTTGATTTACTCTTGTCTTTTGGATCATTGTCTTGTTACATTATCCAACTTCTATTAAGCTTCAGGTGACGGACTGCTACTTTGACATTCTCCTGTATGTCTTAATACAATGTTGAACTTAGTGTTCCCTCAATGATTGCAAGCTGTCCAGTCCCTGATGGAGTAAAGCAGCCCCAAACCATGATACACACATCAAAGTTGCTGGTGAACGCAGCAGGCCAGGCAGCATCTCTGGGGAAGAGGTGCAGTGCTGCCTGGCCTGCTGCGTTCACCAGCAACTTTGATGTATGTTGCTTGAATTTCCAGCATCTGCAGAATTCCTGTTGTTTGCGTTCCCAAACCATGATGCTCCTTCCATCATGCCTCACTGTTGGGATGAGATTTGGTGTTGGTGTGCAGTATCAGTTTTCCTCCAAATATAGCAATATGCATTTCTGCCAAAAAGTTCAACTTTTGTCTCAACTATCCACATAACATTGTCCCAGAAGAGCTGTAGAACATCCAGGTGGTATTTTGCAAACTTGAGACATGCAGCAATGTTTTTTGGGAGAGCAGTGGCTTCGTCCGTGGTGTCCTTCCATGAACACCATTCTTGTTCAGTGTTTTTATGAACAGAGACTTTAGCAAGTTCTAGACATTTCTGCAAGTCTTTTGATGTTCCCCTTAAGTTCTTTTTCACCTCCTTCAGCATTGCACATTGTGCTCTTGGTGTGATCTTTGCAAGATGCCCACTCCTAAGGAGAGTAGCAAAAATACTGAATTTCTTCCATTTGTAGATAATTTCACTTACTGTGGACTGATGAACACTTGGGTCTTTAGAAATGTTTCTGTAGCCCTTTCTTCTTCCAAGGTCCTCTGAAAGTTGCTTTGAGGCATGGTGCACATAAACAGATCCTTCTCAAAGAGCTGGCTCTGTCAGTAACCTCATTGTCTCCTTTTTATTTAGGGCAGGCTCCTCCACACGCCACACCTCCAGTCTCATCTCATTGATTGAAACACCTGACTCCAAATAGTTTTTTCTAGAAGGCATTACCCTAGAGGTTCATATACTTATCCCAACAAATACATGTAATATTGGATCATTTTTCTCAAATAAATAAATGAACAAGTATGTTTTGTGTTATTTATTTAATGCGGTTCTCTTTATCTAGTTTATGACTTGCTTGAATATCTAATCATTTTGGTCATATTTAAGCAGAAACTGAGAAAATTCTACAATTCTGTAAATACAGGCAGAAAAATCAAGGTTACCTGAGGTTGTAGAATTCAATATGGACTCAAGAAGGAACAGCACCTCGGCTTCTCACTGTGCATGGTTGAAGGATCTTCGTCCCGAGGCGTTAACTCTGCTTCCCTTCCCACCAGATGCGACCTGACATGGTGGGCATTTCGTTTCGTGTGGCAGTGTGCGATTCCCTGGTCAACAATGAAAAGGCTGGAAGAACTCAGCAGGTCAGGCGGCATCTGTGGAGGGGAATGAACAGTCGACGTTCCGGGCCGAGCCCCTTACCTAAGACTATAAAGAATGGGGAGGGGGAATGCAGAACCTGGAATTAAAACGAGATGGGGGAGGAGTACCCCGCCCCGGATCAAAACTGCTTAAGGAAAAAGATTTTCTGATTGTAATGGGGGGGGGGGGTGGAACCCGACTTCTGCTGTAAAATGGGGGCGGGGTAGAGTTAGGGTGTTGAATCTGCCGTTCGGAGTGGAGCAATAGCGGGAGGGGCGGCGGCGGCGCCCACGTCGAAGTGTTGAATCAGCGGCCAGCAGGGCTGTGAGTAAACGCATGACGCAGGCGCAGTGTCAGCCGCCAACCCCCCCTCCCTCCCCCCGTCGGCCCGCCGTCTCTTCGCCGCGTTCAATGGACGAAAAGTGCAGCCGCGAGCAGCTCTCAGCTCCCGCTCCTCTCGCCAATGGAGACGCCCAGCAGCAGCGAGGTGGCGGCGACCTAATCACCAAAGCGAGCGATGTCTCAGACGGTCAGAAAGCGAAGAAAAAGAAGAAAGCAGGTCGGCGATCTTTTATATACAAGTATAGGTGTAATTTTCTTTAAGCCCCCCCATCTCCCTGAGGGAAGGGGCTTGATGACCTTGGCTTCACCAGGCCTGGGGAAAGCGGGCCAGGATTTTTTCCCTCCACCAGCCATGTTGTTTTTAAATCTGTAACCGGCGCGGTTTGCCGGGTGGCTCGGAGCGGAGAGCGGGCGCCGGGCCGGCCGGCGTGGAGTAGCGGCTGGGCCCAGGCCCAGGCCCAGATGATGCCGGCTCACTGGAATGTTCTCTCGGCTATTTCCTGTCCGCCATGTTGCGGGAGCCCCGCTCGCTGGGTGCCAACATTCGGCCGCTGGCCTCCCGTCGCCTCTTTCTGCTCCCTTTCCAAAGCCCGATGAGGGGGGAAAGACACCAGCCCACTTGTTCTTACACAAATACTCGCTCCACTCGCGGATTTCTGTCAACTAACCGGCCCTTTCTCTCTCTTCCCCCCTCCCCCGTCTGTTTTTTTTTGCCCACAGTGTTATCAAATTTGTTCTGTAGAGCTGCTCTAACCCATAGAGAGTTTTACTTTCCCAACGTGTCTTGGTTTTCACCCACTTTCGATCAGAAAAGGTTTGTGTTTTCCAGCTTCACTTCAATATTTTTTTCTCGCCCTTCTCCCCCTCCCCATTCACCGCGGCACCGTGCCTCTCCCCTTTTTAAAAAAAACCCGGATTACACAATATTGATTTAGACTACTTTTTGCAAAAAAATAAGTTTGCTTTGGCCTTTTTTTTGGTGGGGTTTCCAGTTTGGCAGGTGCAGTGTGTGGCACAGACTTCGGTCTGCAACGTGGGAAAGTCTCCGAGGGCGGGGAGGGTCTGGTCTTACTCGGGGATATCGAGCGCTTGTAAACTCGCTGAGCTATCAGATATTACAATGGTGGGTTAAAATGCAGATTATTTCGTTGTTATGAAATATTCTTGAAAGCACATTTGTGGAGATGAACCGCCGTTTTAAAGGTCATACTAAGGCCTACTTAAACGCAGACGAAGAAGGCAGGAGAAAAGCGTCGAGCTCTCAAAATAGCCATTACTTGTTTTTGTAGCTCATAAATAGACAAGCAATTTGTTTTGGACGGTAGGAAATAATCTTTCCTGTTACCGACTATTTCGATTCTTTTTATCTAATCACATATGGCGGTGCTTTCAAATTTTCAGCGGAATAATTAGCTTCTAACAACAGGAAAACACTTTTGTGTCTTCCCATAACAAATCTGCCCACTTATTAATCTGAAATTTAATAAAATTCAAAAAGTGGGTACATAAGATAGTATGCTTATCCATTAATTTTATTGTGCTCTAAGCTATTAATAATTCTAGTCGCAGGCCTGTGTTGAAGTTGGGGAGCAGCACTGCAGTAACTGTATTAGTGTTGCTTAGTGATACAGATTGGTCCATTAATATTTGACTGGTCACTGTTTTACTTTCTGAAGGCAGGAAGAAATATCAAAACGTGTATTTTTTTGGTGATATCTTGTGAACTCTGACTCTAAAGCAATTTGCTTCTGGTTAAGTACTCTGAATATTCAGTGCCATTTACTATAACATTTACATGGTTTTGCTTTGTTTATTATAGGGAACAAACAAATTCTGATGCTGAATCACAGGTACTTGCAGAGGGGCAGATTACTCTTCAATCTAGTTTGACTTTTTAACTTTGTTTTCACTTTTATAGAGCCGTACTGAAAATTTAGGATTCCAGTTTTCCTCCTCCAATTCTACTGTTATCACCTCTCAAAATCCTGCATCTGTCCTTGAAAACTTGTGTCCAGCCTCCATTGTCCTGTCAGACTGATGAACTTGTTTTAGACACTGAACTAGTAATCATCTTTTTCAATTTTCCTTAAAAGATCAGCCATGATTTGTGTCTTTTGTTGCTATAACAAAATAACTATTAAACTATGATATTTGTAATTGTGTGATCAGTAATTTTCACCAAGCAGTGTCTGTGGTCAATGCCATCTTCTATGTCTCCATGTATTTGTCTAGCTGACTGGGACCACACAATTGGTGCTGTTTTTAGTGAACCCCAAGCATTAGATTCATCTCCCAGTCCATCGCTGATACCTTGGAGTCAACAGGGACCTGTTCTGCTTCTGCATTTTGCTGATTAGCCACAGCACCTCTGCTACCCACTCACCAGATTTCTTAGTCCAGTCAGCTAAATATTAGAAAGACCAGAGCCATTTGAAGACCTGGCTGCAAAGTTTGTGTGTCAGCCATTATTTTATTCTATTCCTTAAATCTAAACCTGAATCTTCAAAGTTTAATGCCACATTTAAGCTGTAGGATATGTATGATGGCCATTTGTACCTTCGCAGTATCACTTGTCTTTTTCTGCTGGCACCTTCAACCATTCCTGTGTTTCTTGACACTTTATTCCTAGACTACATTTAAAACTGTTCCTATCGTAACTTACAACATAACCAATCACCCTGCTTGCTTATACATTTCTTCTCAGAGCAAGACCTTAATTGTTTTATCTTTTGTTTTCAAGTCCTTTCATGGTCTTGTTCTAATTTCCTCTACAACTTGTAGTTATTTGCATTCTTGTAGAGCTTGGTCAGCCCTGAGTTTAATTGTTCTACCCATGGGCAGCTGTGCCCTCAGCTGTAGAGTCCCCATAATGTGAAATTCTGTCCAAATTTTCCTTTGCAGTTTTACTTATTTACCCTACTATCCCAGTGCTTGTTTGTTTTCATGTCCTATAAATCTTACCTGTTGTGCTGCTAACATAGCAAGATGGATGTATCAAAGTACAATTCATGTGCTGTAATAAGCACTTCAACCAGTGAATAGAAGCTTTTCAAAAATGAAAAATGTCAGAAATATTCAGTATGCCAGAGAGCATCTGTGAAAAGAAAACCAACATTTCAGGTCACTGTCCCTTGATGAGAATGACTGCTTTAGCCTCGTGCACGAATGTGTGCATTGGATTCTTTAATAGCATCTATAACTTGAACAAATTTACAAGCAATCTCATTTCAAGTTGTCAAGTATGCTATTTGATGGCTTAACCCTAATAGTATGTGTCAGTTGTATTTTGAGTTTTTCAAATAATTGCTAATGTAACTAGGAGGGGAAAAAACTTTTAATTTGATAGTGTAGCTCATTTTAAAGGGGATAGGTGGTGTCGAAAATGTTGGAACTAAATATGTTCATGTTTGCTTCCTCTAATTCAAAAGTTCAATCCGAAGTAAAATAGTCAACCATGTTGGCATTTAAGCAATGCTTTTGGTAACTTATCCAGATACTAGGAAATGTAATTGCATTTCATTAAGAAATAGGAGTGTGAGTAGGCCACGTGGCCCCTTCAAGCCTGTTCTACCATTTGATGAGATCATGGTATTTCCTTTACCTGAATTCTGGTTTTTTTTCTGCCTAAACCACACATCTCTGGGATGCCAAAAACAGTTCATCACATTGTGTGTGTGTGTGTGTGTGTGTTTGTAAAAGACTAGGATTTCTGGATAGATAATTAGTTCCGTGAAGAAATCCTTAAATGACATCTGTCCTAAATGATTACTTTTCTTCTATCCATTCCAGGTTCTGAGACTGTAACCCCAGTTTGTGATTTTTTTTAAGCTAATGAAGCAATCAACATCCACTCAGTTGCACTCCTTCAGAATGACTTTTTCTCTTATCTTACTGTTTTTTGTTCCAGCATTGCCCATCTGTTTGAATTGCACAAACCTTTTTATTGTCTCTAATACATATCCTTGTATAAAAACACCATATATGTATTCCAGATGTGATAGTGTTTCAATCTTCTGTGCTTGTAGTAGGACTTGCTTTTGAACTTTTTGCAGAAGAGTTAGCATGCCATCTTTAACTTCGATGTTTACCAAACTTTGATTTGTGCGTTCAACTGCATGAAACTCCCTGAGTATTAACACTTCGGCCTCTATTTTAACTCTTCTACCTCAGCCTGCCAACAATATACTGGTATCTTGCACACTCATTGTCCTTGTTTTCCTTCATCCTTCTTTGCATCATCTACATGTTTCTTCTATCTTTTTTCTCAATAAAGGAGATTGATTAACTACTTTGTGAAATTAGGTTGTCTTTATTACATGAATCAAATAGTCTGCAAAGTTAATTTTGATCATGTAGACAAACCAGAATTTTCCAAGAGCTATAGAGAAGTTTGACCTTTCAAAGGTTCATTTAATGTCAGAAATGTATACAATATACATCCTGAAATGCTTTTCCTTCACAACCATCCTATTATCCTTGTGTTGGAAAATGGGTGCATGTAGCTGCAATAAAAAGTGCCTCCTGTCAGTTTGGGGAAAATAGCTGTGTGTCTGATGTGTTTTTTAACAGCAAAATTCTGATGGTACTGCTTGGGGATAGTGTGAAGTTAATTAACTGCTATTATAAGTTGTACTTTAGAACAGTTTGTTAGACTGATCCAAACTTGGACAAGAGGCTTTGGCTTTTTAGTATAGCACATCTGTCGAAACATTTTAAAATATTGTCAGTCATACCTGTTATTGAGAACTGTATTAATCTAGTTATTTTGACAATTATTTAAAACCCTACCAGCTTTAACTGACAAAGTGCCTTTGAATTTGAATCATATCCATATCATGGTAACAATGGCTTTTGGCAAACTTGCAGTGGTTGAGCAGTTGAGTCAAATTGCCAGACATATACTGCACTAAATGTATCTCACCACTTGAAAGTTTAAGGATTAAAGAAAGATGTGTTCCTTATTGGTCTCAATCTCATGAACTTGTGTTTTTTTTTGGTTGTTTCTATTCAATATGGATTATAGGTATCACATTGTTGAAATTCTGGATCATTTGTTATTTTTAAAAAGACATGAATCACTGTTAAAGGTATGATTTGCCAGAATTTCCTTTCTTTGTATTCCAGATCATCACTTGGTTTGATCTGTTATGGTAGAGGAAAAACGGACTGACAGCTCTTAATGGAAGCAACCACTTTTACAGATTATATATTTTTCTTCACTATTTCAAAATACATGCTTAATTACATAATGCCAGGCCAGTTTCTACCCCATCCTCACCACCCTCCACCTGTGGAAAGCTATTCTTGCTTTCTGTAGCAATGAGAAAGCTTTAAGAGGCAATGTGCACCCTTTGTTTTAAATGCTGTTAAGCATAAAATGAATTCTAAGGAATTAATGAAACAATATTCTGATCAGATCTTTGCAGCAGTATCTCCATCTTCTGTTGATTTTTAGTAGTTCTACATTATACAATCCAAATCCCTGGAAACTTTCCAGAACTCCCAACTCTACCTCAGAATTAGGCTCTTGTGTGAAATCTAGAGCTGAATCTGTTAGCCATTGGGAAAATATTAAATGATCTGGATAATGATGTTTTATTGTTTTAGCTCTATCAGGAGTAAACAGTCACCATGAACATAAGCATTTTAATGTTTTATGCCCATTGTAAAGATGGAATATTTTGGATAAGTGTTAAGTGCTGACAGTTCTCTTTAATCACAGTATGAATAGAACATTTTAATACCAGCTTTTATTCTGTTCAAGGCTCTAGATTTGTGGAATGGAGTTTGCCATGATTGCTGGCAACTCTGGTCCAAATCTGTTTTGCAAATTTTATAGCTAACACATACTTACACTTGTGATTGATTCACTTATAGGTAAACAGATGTGCTAGTAACCTGCACCATCCAGTCCATTCAAGTATTTCAAATTTCAGTGTTAGGGTGAATATTATTTAGGCAACTAAATGATGAGTTGTATCAATATTAACACAGTATGTTTATAGTGTATTTTAGTGTCCTCGAATGCTCTAAGGCTTTGTAGCCAATTATTTCTTGCTGTGTAGTTATAGTCATATAGAGTAATATAAACATGAAACTGTATTATCAACAGGCCCTTTGGCCCAATTAGTCCATACCAAACACAGCATCCTTCCTGCTAGTCCCAGATTCTAACCCTCCAACACACCTCCATGTACCTATCCATATGCCTCTTAAGTGTTGCAGTTGTACCCACCTCAGCCACTTCCTATGGCAGCTCATTCCATGTACTCTCTACTCTGTAAAGAAGTTGCTTCTGGTAAATCTTCCTCCTCTTACCTTGAAAGTTTCTATGCATAGTGTTGCAAAGTAGATCATTGACCAATTAGTACAGTGCTCATCGGTATTATGCTAAAGTATTAACTGGAAAAATTTGTTGAGTTTGAACCCTGTCATTCTATTGACAATTTTAGTCTCTTGAGTCAAATCAGCCTGGGTGTAAATCATTAATCTGAGGTAAGAAAAAAATAACATGGATCTATTATGTTCTTTATATGAAAGAAAAATTCACTAACTTGATACAAATACAGAAGTTTAACTATCTTAAAGGATGTTAAGAAACATAGAAAACCTATAGCATGCAGGCCCTTCAGCCCACAAAGCTGTGCCGAACATGTCCTTACCTTAGAAATTACCTAGGGTTACCCATAGCCTTCTGTTTTTCTAAGCTCTATGTACCTATCTAGGAATCCCCTAAAAGACCCTATCATATCGGCCTCCACCACCATCACCAGCAGCCCATTCCATGCGCTCACCACTCTCTGCGTTTAAAAAAACTTATCCCGACATCGCCTCTGTACCTACTTCCAAGCACCTTAAAACTGTGCCCTCTCATGCTAGCCATTTCAGTCCTGGGAAAAAGCCTCTGACTATCGACACGATCAATACCTCTCATCCTCCCGTCGCTCCAAGGAGAAAAGGCCGAGTTCATTCAACCTATTCTCATAAGGCATGCTCCCCAATGCAGGCAACATCCTTGTAAATCTTCTCTGTACCCTTTGTATGTTGTGCATCTTTATCAAAGTACTAACTTGAATTTCACTAATTTTAAAACAACTACTTATATTTGAGTCAGGATCCCACTTCAGTTGAAGGATCTGATACCTTCAATTAGAGGCTGGCCTTGAGAAGATTGTGACGTACATTTCTCCATGCTTAAGATATGGAGTGTTGCATGTTCTTTTTAGATGGTCTGACATATTCAAATGTCATTTAAAAGGGAAATTTACCAGAACCAGAAGTCCACCCTTATCCAGACCAGAGAATTCAGGAGAATAGGTATGTCTATTCTTCCTATACTCTCATCAATTTTGCCCCAATTCTATCACTCAGCTGCACACTAGATAAGTTACAGTGGCCAATTAATCTACTAATCTGTATTTTGTGGATGTGGGAACAAATCCATGCAGATTCCATAAGCCTTGATATCAGGTCATTTTGATTGCTCTGACTCATGGATCCTCTTGAAGCATAGTTGATTTTTGTCCTATTTCAAGATTCTAGTTGCTTCTCTCAGCTAGACAATCAATCTGTCTCAGTCTACAATAATTCACACTTGTTGATTTCACTTTCATATTCTGTTGGCTTCGAAGCTAGATACTGTCCGTGATTGGTCACCCTGAGCGAGTTTCTACCATCTGCCGTTTTTGATTTTTCATTGGCTGAATTTGCTGCATGGGGTGAGCAGGGAGGGTGTTGGTGAGGAGTAGGGGATACTTTGTAGAAATGTCAATTAGCGTGGTACTGTGTTGTAAGTTATACATTTGTCTCAAAAATTACATTAAACTCTACCCAATTTTTTGATTTTTGACTATTAAAAGTAATTAGAATAAATTTAGTTACACACTGAACAACATGGGTTTTGAAGCAGTTTGGTGCCTTCAAAGCATTTGCCTCTGTAAAGGATTTTTTTCATGTACTTAAGTTCTGCTTCTAATAGGGGAGCAACTTAAACCAATATCAGAAAGGTGTTTATGCAGGTAACTTTATAATTTCTATCTGTCACTTGTTATTCAGTAAGCATAATTTTGATATTCTACTTGGTTCCTACACAAGGTGCACTTTAATAGATGTTAAAACTTGCAAGGACCCTTTCCCACTGCCTACTACTTGTATTCTGTTTGAGTGTATTGCGATGTCTTAATCTGCATTTCTTCTATCCCTACCTCCTGTCCCTTGGTTCCTCTAGTAATGCTGTATATGAATCATATGTTGCCATCCTTTGGCCCAGATTCTTTTTTATAACTCTGCTTTTGATCCTTGATTAGCCATTGTGAACCTTCTGTATACACAATTACAGAGGGCTCTTTATAAATCTACAGACTGGCACAAATGAACATTAGTATTTAAATGTTGACATTGAGAATCTGAATGTTGGCGTTGAATGGATATTTAAATTTTTTAATTTGGAAGTTGTGTGGATTATATTTGCTGACCAAGATTCATGAATCTGAAGCCTCTGTTGGTCAGGGTCGTCCATGGATATTGTGTCCTAGCTGTATAGATACACAAGCCAGGACAGTACAATATGGAGAGCACACTCCCCCTCTCCACACATCTGATGAACCCAAAGGAGTGGCAGAAGCAGACACAGTTTGTCTCTAGTGCCGTTGCAAGAGTTACCAGTCGGTCACTGTTGAACTCGACAGTTAGGGACTCCAGCTCCGGATGTTTCCCTCGGAGTTACTCCTGAAGCCTTCCCCATGAGTGAGTATAGCTGCAAGGTAGCAGATGTTTGAGGCCAGTGTTTTCCTTCTAGATGAGTCACCGAGTCCCATCAGCCTGACGCTACTGTTTTTAAGGTGCTAGTAACTAATCTTTGCTCTGGTAACTAATCTTTGCTCTGGCTCCTGTCAGTAGAAATGAACTTAGTAGCCAAGCCACGCATGAAGGCCAGGAGTTGGTTGTCAGAGGCTATTTGAGGTGCACACCTTTGAGAGCATTTAATAAGTGGTGGGATCTTATCTCCTCCTTTCCCCTGCCCCCAGCTAAAACAACCTTAAGGAACCATTCATGAATCATTTTATTTTAAAATTACCTTTATAGAGACATGTTCCATCCACTTGCAGGAATCCAAATAGCCTTTCATCTATTGCCACTATTCTTAACAAAGGCTGTTGGTAACCATTACAAATGTCACTGAAATCAATGCTATACAAATAAACAGAAGTGCATGTTGTAAAGTACATATCATTCTAATGTTGCTAATCTGAATAATGCTGTCATTTTATATGATGGACAGTTGAGTAATGTTAATTTTCTTGGGTGTAATCCAGAAATAATTAATTCAGAGATTAATTTTGCTAATAGTCTGAATCCAAAACGTATGGCAGATAATCTTATAGTCTCTGCAGTTGAGAATATTGTTCAAAAAATAGATCCTAAGGGCCTAATTCTTGTCTCTTCCTCTTAGGTTTTGAAGAATTAAATGGTGATGCAGGGTCGGAGGACGAACTTGAATCTACAGCAAGCCAGGAAACTGAAGAGTTAAACTTGATTTCTTCCAGCACAGTTAACGGCAGGAAGCAATTTGTAGACACTAATTTCAACCCCAGGCACACAACAAAAACTATTGTACACAACAGAGTGGTTAATAAAACAAAGAATTATAATCAAAAAAACAGTATGGACAAAAAAAATGATAAAGTCTTTGAGAATAAATCTAGAGACAGCAGATCAATTGAGAAAAAGGAGGCTTTGTCGTTTCTCAATGGTGTTATATCTAGCAGCTCTGGGTGTATTACAAATGGATTTTCTGTCAAGAATTCAGCTGACAATGATGGTAGTGGGTCTGAGAGTGGTTACACTACCCCGAAGAAACGCAAGGGCAGGAGGAATAGCGACAAAGGTGTTGAGAACTTAAATTTGTTTCAAGACAAAATCATGCAGCACGAGGGGAATCCACTAACCCCAAAATTAGATCTCGAGAACACCAAACTTGAGTTACCTGAGCAGAAGGCAAGTCGTTTGGAAAATGCTAAACCTAGTGGTAGGTATGAACTGGCAACAGTTAATGCAGCTGGAGCTCGTGGGAAGGTGGGAGTTGGTGAAACTCAACGAAAAAATTCAGATGGAAAACCTAGTGGAGGTAAGAAATATGAAGAGAAACCTAAATCAAAAGCAGCATCTGTAACTTCAAAGGAAGATTCCTGGACCCTCTTTAAGCCACCTCCGGTCTTCCCAGTGGACAACAGTAGTGCAAAAATTGTTCCGAAGATTAGTTATGCAAGTAAAGTTAAAGAGAACCTCAACAAATCATCCTCTAATCAGTCACTGGCTCTGGACACTCAGACACAAGCTTCAGGTCGTTTGTCACAGGTTCCTATGTCTGCTGTGAAAACTGTCACCTCAACTAGCTTTTCCAATGGCTTGGCTTCAGTAGTGACTGATGGGCATATTGGTGTTTCAGGGGTCCAGACAGTTACTACTGCCAACACTGTAGTGCCTGCCTCATCTGGGAGTGAAACTTCTGTGTCTCCTGATGGCACAGACCCAGTGGCCACAGAACAAAGAAAGCAGGGTCTCTTTGTCTACCCTTCAAATATGCAATCGGTGCTTCCTGGCACAACACAGGTGGAACTACCGTCACAAACAACTCAACAAAACCTGGGGGATATTTTCCAGAACCAGTGGGGGTTATCTTTTATAAATGAGCCAAGTGCTGGCCCTGAGCTAGCCACTGTAAAATCTGTGGACAACCCACCTCTGGATTTGACATTTCAAGCTGAGTGTGCAGTCACTTTGGTTTCACAGGGCGCTGAACTATCTTCAGGATCTGAAATTCCTGTGTTTCCAAAGGCATATGAACTCGACAAACGGACTAGCCCTCAGGTTCTCAGCAGTGTCATGAAGACTGCCACAGTGGCTGCTAGTGTCTCTGCTGAGAGCACGGCCCGGTCTATGGAGCCACATGTTAGTGAACTGCAAAAGATGGCTGCTACGAGCCAAAGTGCAATAGGTTTTGCCCCGAAGGGCTTTGGGAATGAAACACCACAACAGGCCTCTTCTACCAGTGCTTTGGTGCCATCAGCCAAAGAACACCATCCAAGGTACCACAGAGGCTCTGACAGAAAAGACAGCTTTGGGTCATTTGACTTGAAATCCGCTGTTATGTATCACACTAAAGGTAATATTTTAATGGTGTTTTCACACAAATGGAACTACGCTCGGTTCTTAGAAACTTGAGTTATCTGTGTAGCTTTCTGCATCTTATTGCCTGTTTATATTGGAAATGAAAACATCTATTCAGGTAGCAGATTCAAATCTCAGAAGCTTGGTATATATCAACAAGGTGCCATTTGAGAGGAATATCAGTGAAACACAAGATATTTGAATCTGGAACAACAATCTGCTGGAGGGACTCAGTAGGTCGAGTAGCATCTGAGAGAAAAATTGTTGATGTTTCAGGTCGAAATGGCACCAGTTCTGATGCTGCTCAACCCATTGAGTTTCATCAGCTGATTGTTTATTGGGAGGAATATCATACCAGTATGCAAGTCAAGCTGGTATGATAGTCCAGTTTGAAAAGGTCAGTAAATGGTAACCCATCAAGAAATATTTATTGAACTGTCAGTAGCTCTTTTTGTTCTTGTACTATTGTCAAGTGTTGTCACTCTGCTCTGTCAATTGTTCCTGTAATTTCCAGCAGCAATTAAACCTAGATCCATTTTGCTGTCTATACCTTGCACCACATCTCATTGAAACTCAACCTTATAAAATTCATACAGGTTGCAAGGAGAATGTTTCTTCTGGTTAAGGAGTCTAGAACCAGTTCACTCAGGGGGTAGTGAGTTATTGAAATTCTGTAGTCCAGAGGAATGTGGGGGCTCACCCAATTTGGATCCTTAGTTTCAAATCATAAATGGATGATATAGGTTGTTTTAGTGCTGCTAATGGTAGGGTGAAACTTCATCTTGCAGCAATAATTGTTGATTACTGCTAATCAAGGATTCATCTGGCCCTCCTGTTAAGCAGTATGAAATTTTATAGTGATTTTCTTTTGATGAATGTTATGTAATATTATTGAATGTCAGTTGGTTCTATTACTCAGGAGTGTGCAGGTATATGTTGACATTTTGGCAACAATCAAAATGTCTTAATTAGGCAACTATATATTTGTGATTATTGGCATATACCAAATTAAACTGCTAATTTTGTACAAGGACAATGTTTTGATGTGCTTATGCTACAAGAGTGGCTCATTTGGAAATGAAGAGGGGCTATGGCTTCCATAAGTGATAAGACGAAATCTCTTTGATTTGCTTTTGGTCACAAGCTGCTCTGACCAATGTATTTATTGTCCTGGACTTCAGTGTCTGTGAAGAGCAAAAAAAAAGGAATTTAATATCTTTTAATTGACATGGATTGTATTGAGACTGGTAAGCAAGGAGAGGTAGCAGCTGTCTCGTTGTCATACAGTATTGTGCAAAAGTCCTAAACACACTAGATTTTTTAATATAAATTTTGTTTGATTTTTTTCTGTTGCATTAGTGTCAGTAGAAATGAGCAAATTTTAGATTTCCAAATGTTCATTTTTCCGAAAAAAATCCTTGATTTTTTTTATATCTATCTTTATGTGATATATTAAGTAATAGATTTCTTTACCTAAATAAATTCTGTACTAGTTAGTTTTTCAAATAGAAGTTTGGTTACTTTGTAGGTACTTAGCCCAGTGTATGATTAAATGAAGGTAAACGTGCTGATGAACAATGACATAATGAGTTGAATGAACTAAACTGGTTAACTAAAACAAACGAGCATAGAAGGAGTCCAGCTGGGTAACAGACAACCAAACTAAAAGCTGAGGGTTTGGCAGATGTGACAGTGTACTCTTTAAATAATCAATTCTTACACCATGGCAAGAGTGAGCATAGCAACAAAACACAAGGTCAGTATCATCAAGATCTCTCCCAAGCAGAAATTTCCCAGCAGACAAGAGTTTCAATACATGTTGTCCAATCTCTTCTGGAAAATGTGCGAAGAAACGGGCATGGTTGAGAACCAGAAACAGAAGTCAGCTGTAGAAACTAGGTGCAGCAGTCAAGAGATGCATCAAACTGATATTCCTTCTAAATTAGAAGTCCAGCACTACTATCAGCTCTGAACTCAAAGAAACCACTGGAAACCAAGTACACTCCTGTACAGCCCAGAGAAGTCTTGTTAGAAGTAGTCTTCATGGAAGAGTTGCTGCCAAAAAGCCATTCCTCAAACATGGAAACAAAGCTAAAAGGTTCACTTAAGCACATGAACTCTAGGATTGGGGTGCTGAGCAGGGGGCAGTTTGTCCATAGAAGAGTTGGAGAGCACTAGATGGATAAGTGTCTGCAGCCAACAGTGAAGCACGGTGGAGGTTCCCTCCAGGTTTGGGGCTGCATTTTTTCAAAGGAGTTGGTGATTTGGTCAAAATTAATGGAATCTTCAGTGCTGAGAAGTATAAGCAGATTCTCGTCCATCACGTAGTACATTTGGAAAGGTGTCTGATCAGTCCCAACCTCATTCTGCAACAGGACAATGACCCCCAATCACATGGCCAAGGTCATAAAGAAAAGAAAAACAAGGAGTTCTACATCAGATGGTATGTCCTCCACAGAGCCCTAAACTCAACATCATCAAGGCTGTCCAAGATTACCTAGAGCGACAGAAGCAAGCAAAATGGCCAAAGTCTGTAAAAGAACTATGGCAAGTTCTCCAGGATGCGCGGAATAACCTACCAGCCGATTTTTCTTTTAAAACTGCACTACAGTATACCTAAGAGAATTGATACAGTTTTAAAGGCAAAGGGTGATTATTCCAAATATTGATTTGTTGTAGTTTTGTGACTGTTTACTGCTCTTTATAGTACTTTTTTGATATTTAGAAACTTAATTTTCATTATTTTTGAAAGCTTCTTTGCTTTACAGATTTTTTTTGCATGTGCCCGAGACTTTTGTACAGAACTGTATGTACTAGCAAAAAAGAGGGTGATAACAGATTGTTTGTTGAGAAGGACAAGCCAATGGTACCAAGATTCAGTGATGGCTAGACCAGGGGTAAGCTGCAATAGGTTTGTCTATGAACAGATTGTCCTTTAGACTTTGAAATGGTAAAGGGAATGAATTTGAATAATTGTAAACTGCTAGAAAAATTAGATTATTTTAATTGATTTGTAAAGTATTATTTTATCTCAGTTTGAGGGAGATGTTGAAATTCTTAATTATTTTCTCCGTGTTCCTTGGGATTCCATTTGGTTAACATTTAGTTCCAACAATTACTGGTAGATATCCTTTACAGTCACCATTGTCAGTTGAAAGTTCAGAGGTGGAAATATCAATATTTTCCATTTACGCAAATATTTTTGATCTAATAACTAAAATATAAATTCTGTTAGTCTCACTAACACTACCTGCTGAGAAACAGATGCAAGGTATTTGGTATTAGACCAGAAAGAGTAGGGAAGCTGATGTTGGCTTATGGTGTAGCTGAGAGTGCTAACTCAAATCATAGTGAGCATTTACAAAGGTAAATAGTAATTTGGTCACAAACTGCAAGAAGGTAGAATTTCAATTGGCCTTTGTTGCCAGGAAGATGTGTGGTAAGAATATAAAAAACAGCTTTGAGATTATGTCTTTGAGACAAATATGGATTTGGTAAATTGAATGCAAGGATGAGGAAAAAGTATATAGGATCGGCAAATATCAAGTGAAGTTTAGAAGGACGATATTTTTGCAGAAGGTTCTGATTGGAATTGTGAAGTTTATTACAACAGAACAAATATTAAATCTCATTCACTTTTCTACCTATCCCACAACTGTACAAAAACTAGAATAGTTCCCTTGGTTAATTTTTGGGATGAGCAGGCTGTGCCATTGAGAGGCTGAATAGATTGGGTCTAAATTCTTTGGCATTTAGGAAAATGAAGGATGACTTATTCTAGGGGACTTGGCAAAAATATTGCCGTGCTTTCAGTAGTAGAAAAGTCTTGAACAATAGAACATAGTTACAAGGGTCATTTAAAACTTCGAGTGGAAATTTCTTCATTTAGGTGGTGGCGTTCTAGAATTTTCTACCCTAGAGAGTGGTGGAGATTAGATCATTGGATGTATTTGAGATGGAGATAAATATTTGAAAGATTGTGGTCAGTAAGGAACTGGTACAGAGGAGTTGTTAAGACCAATGGTCATATTGGTTGAGTAGGCTTGAGGAGCCTGATGTCTTACTCATATGTAAAGGTAGATTACATAGACCTAAGAGATTTTGTTACCTGATTCGGTAAGTATGCATCTCCACCCAGGAGAGTTTTGATTGCTTAGTTTTCAAGTGTCTTCAAGATAGAACTTTTCTAGTTTATGGAGAATTGTGGGATAAGTAGGAAAGTGCATAAAATTTAACATTAGCGTTTAATTTTAATCTTATTTATTATTAATGGGATCATATTACAGCTAGAATCATAGTTAACCTACCACTAGAGACACATTCAGTCCATTGTGTCTTTGCCAGTGGAAGAGGCAAACAACCTAGGCTAATCCCACGTTCCATCATTGGGTGTCAGTTCTTCAAATACATATCCAAGTACTGTTTAAAGGTGACATGTGTTTCTACCTCTATGCCTTTTCCATGCAGTTTCAGACCACCATCTACCTGTGGATAGGTTTCTTTCCTCTAATCTTGCCTCTGAGGGTAAGGAATCACATTAAATCCATTTACCCTTTTGAGGATAATAGGTCTTTTCTGCTTTGCAATCCAAGCCCATTGTGAATTTGTACATCAATTAAGTTTTCTCTCTTTGGCAAGGCAAATGGTCCCTATCTTTGTTCAGATACTTTCAGAATCTGGTGTGGAGCATGCTGATGACCTGACTGTCCTCTAGAGCAAACAGCCTGTGATTTAAAGCATCATTTGCTGAGAATGTTGGCCTGGATCAAGGTTCTGACATTGTTTGTTTATCTTGCCAGTGGATTACAAACGCTTTGACAAGAAAGTTGGTCTTATGCAGTGCTTGCCACAGCAAATTTTTGTCTCCAGAAGCAAATAATAGGGCAGACCAAAATCTTTGTTCCAGCTTTGAGATCCTGAACTTCAAATATACTTTTTCTTAGTTGGTATGAGGCTGTAATGGCACACTGAAGTGGTGAATAATTTTTATCATTGATGTCTGTCTTTTCCCAAGACGAGACTCCTGAGATATGGGAAGTGGCTAGGGTGTTGTGCAGACATTAGTTGAGGACCTTACTCATGGGGTTAGTGGGAGGGGAGGCTAATTTTGATGTTTTCATACGGAAATTTATAATGTTTGGTTGGGATAAACTGTAGGTAATGGGACATCTGACAAGGGGGTCTTTTTTTTAAAAAAAAAGTGACACAAGGAGAGTTCAGGACCAGTATTCTCCTAAAGGCAAGTCTGGCAGGGTTATAGAACTCTGAGGGATATTGAATTTCCAATTGGGAAAAGGAGGCATTTCTCGGGTGTAGGCGGCGTGGATCAAGCAAATCTCTTGACTTTGAAGGATGTAGGAGTAGCCTTGAGAGGGAAACTGGGAGGGTGAAAAGACATTGGTAGGTAAGGTAATGAAAATCTTAAAATTCTACCAAGTACATTAAGAGCAAAAACATAACTAGGCAAAATAGTTCCTCTTGAGGATCAATATGATCATGTGTGGTATTATGGGAGATTAACAAGGTCTTAAATATTTCTAAATGAATATACCATGGAGAAGGTCATGGAAACTGGGGAATTTTGAGAAGAGAATAGAGATGTCTTGAAACATTTGCACATTACAAAAGGGGGTACTGACAATCATAAAACACAATGTTCTTGTACTTAATGAGGACTGCAGAGGCAAGCTAGTGAACTACCTGCCAGTGAGCCTAATGTTAGCAAGAAAGCTACTTCAGGGGATTTTGAGATGGTGCATGTCTCTCAAAATTGAACTGTTTTTCTTTGAAGAGCTGACTAAGTGGATTGACAAGAGCATGGTGGTGGAGATTATATATGTGGACTTCAGCAAGGTGTTTGACAAAATCTTGACTGCTGGTTGATCCAGAGAGTTTGGATCATATGGAATCCAGGGTGTGCTGGCCAACTGGATGTAAAATTGATGTTGTGTTAGGAGTACATGGGTGATAATGAAAGGTCGTTTTTCATTCAGAGGCCTGTGGTAACTGGTATGTCAGAAGGATCAGTGTTTGGCCCAATGATTTGGAAGCTAGTGCATTTGGCATGGTTAGTAAGTTCGTGGGTGACACCAAATTTGTGTTGTGAACAATGAAAGAGGTTATTTAAGATCACAACAGGATCCAAATTAACTGGGAAAGTGAGACAAGGAATGGCAGGTTACCAAAGAAAATGTTATAGGTGGGTAAAATTAGAAAGTTTAAAATGCATTTTTTTTTAGACAGGCACATGGATATGAAAAATTGAGAGGAATACGAGGCAAATATGGGCACTTTCTCTTCCCAACTGTTTAGTTAGCATGGACAAATTGGACTAGAGGGATTGTGTCCATGATGTATAGCTGGCTGACTACTATACATGTCTGTATACTGCTCAATGACTGTTTAAAGGTGGAGACAGTGGAAATTTTTTTTCATTTCATTTTTTTCATTGGTGCTGTAGATATGCTCCAACTTGGAAGGGAGTTTCAATACTGCAGTGAGATAGAATGGGGAAAGTAGTTTCCTCCAATTTCCAAAGGCTGTAAACTTCACATCAACTTTTATAGACTTGTGTAAACTTCACCTAGCTCCAAAGGACAACATCAAAACTGGCTTGTTTGAGCTGAGGCAGAAAGTCTGCTAGCCATGCCATTGTGCTGTTTTGTTCTGCTTTGGTTAATACAGAAAAAGTTAGTTTGCTATCCCCCAAATTTCCAGCATAAATAACATTTAATTATAATTAGATGCATTGATCATCTTGTGACTATAATGATTCCTATCTTAAAGAGTAAAATCTGATGCTGAAGTACATGGGTTTTGTTTATATGGAGCGGAGTTTTAAAGGTACTAATTGCTTCTTCTGAATAGATCCAGATTTTACTGCTAAATTCTGTATTGTGTCAGGAATTAGTTCAAAAGGCCTCTTGGAAACTTTCCACATTGGGTATTTGTTACCATGCTTTGTTTTCATACAATGGGTAGTGGTGTTAGGGGTAAGTGTAAAGGTTTGCAGCTAATTTGAACCCAAGTATAGTTCTTACTAGTATTGAGAATTCTTACCCTTTCTGTAAATCAAAGTTGTACTGTGTGTTACAGTGTGATTGCACTGATCTTTTTCTCATTCCCTTTTCTAAACTGCTCTTGGTATCTAATATCCAGGAAGTTGTTTCCCCTGTATGAGGAGAGTTCACAAACTTTCTATTATCCAAATATGCTTTTTGCATACTTCATGTTGTAAAAGTGGAATTTTAGAAATTGCTGTATAGTACACACCAGTGCATTTGACACTTTAGCCAGTTGCCACAGTTAGTTTTAGGTGTGGGACTATGTTAATCTACGGTATTTGCTTAAATATCAGCAACACTTGAGTTTTAATTTAAAACAATGAAGTTATTTTTCTGAAGTTGGGTATTTGCTTCTGTCCTGATAAAAGAAAAAAATCTCAAAACTATTTTGAATTTCAGTGTAAATGAGCCACAAAATTTTAGTAAGTAAATCAGTAGTGCTGTTGGAGTTTAAATGGAGGTGAGAATTCTGAATATAAGAAAATGTTAAGCAGTGACGGCTAGCGGCTGGAGAATCTGAATTTGCTTGATAAATATCATAAAATTATTTCTAAAATTAGTTCTATATCTCAAATGAGCATTTATTCCAAATGATGTACAGTGGATTCTGCTTAATTGGGACATGGAAGCAAGTACATTTTGGTCCAATTAGCTGGTGTCACGGAAATAGTTAAAATGATATTAATAAAGACAAACTACTGTTTAAGTGAGTAATTATTTATTTAAATAAAATAGAATAAATTGGAACACTACTATTACCACTGCAGTACTATAAAACTATTAGTTCCTAATACCAATTGACAGAGGAATTCATCCGTATCTAATTCTTGTGACTGTAAATGAACAAAATCAGCATAGACACCTAGTGCAGATAATGGACTGTCTTCATACAATGCTATCACTGATTACATCCTCAAAATCTTTATTTTCATTGTAAAATTGAAGGTGATTGTCAATACCTTTGAATTCTTTGTAGTTTCTAACTTGTTGAAGTAGTGATCTCATTTCATTTTCAGTCCTGCCATTTCTTTCGACTCCATGCTTGAGTGCTTGAAACCGCAGTGAACAAAGCAGTTCTGAATTATTTTACTGCTTATTTCTCAACAAGACTCAGTGGGGGGGGGGGGGAATCACTGCTTTTTGAATATAAACACAGACAATTGATACTATTTTAAATTGTTTGCTGGAAGCAGGTTGTTGTCTAATGGCTACACAAGTGCACGTGACTGACACTAGTTCGGCAGCAGTCTCCTGTCCCAGTTAAGTGGCATAGTGTCTCAAATAAAGGAAGGGAATCCTAGCTAATTTCTCAGTTAGTTTTTGTTCTTTAAAAGTTGTCCCCGATAAGAAGCTGCCCTGATTAACTGGAATCCACGTTTTCATATGAATCACTTGACAGTCTAAGGTTGGTTAGGTGGTCTTTTTCATTGGAAATGTTCTATGGAAATATTACTTTGATTCTCCCTTCTCCCTTTAAGTACTAACTTGTTGAGATTCCTAGATCCATTTGTGCCCAAGCAGGTAGCCCTTGTTCAATGATCCATGGTCCTTCTGAAGACTATTTCCATAGATGAATATTGAATCCGTATGTTCACTATTAATCCCTAGTTAACATGTCCTAGTTATCATTGTACGTTAACTTAGGACATTCAGTCATTCAGACTCATTAATTTGGTATCATCAAGCATTAGTTTTGATGCAATTATTGGATGAAGAAGCTTAGCTATGAACGTTTGTACAAATGTTTTGTTGCAGTGTTTAAAATTATAGTTAAACGAAATTGCATTTCACACTTCAAGAACTCTGAGGTCCTACATTGAGCTAAAAGAATGCACAGCTTTTAATATCATTCAGCATTTTTATTGGTAAACTATATAGGGGAAGTGTAGAAATAAGTAACAATTGTAGATTATTGTGATCTGTTTTCACTGACAGCACTGTCATAAAGTCTGTTTGGACAGTACAATGAGAGCAAAGTAATGGTGATTCTTAGAAATGTAAGTTGGCATCAAAAATGACAATTATTACAGAGTCTCTTGTGATTCAAAATGTTTTTATATAAGCAAAGTTTTAGAGGCTTTAAACTTCAGCTAATCCTTTTAGTATAAACGTGCTCAGTACTGCTTTTGAATCTGAATCTGCTCTGATCGTAATGTTTATCTGAAAATTGTAGTATTGGGCTTAAGCAATTCCAGTATTGAGCTTAAGAGGGGATTGGACACAAAGGTGATGTTACAATTGCACACCAGGTCATTGGGTATCTAATGTTCAAGGTCAATACCTTTTCAGCAGAGCTGAACTCTTTCTCTCAATGCCTGACCTGTTTGGCATTTCCAACACATTTGATTTTAGATTTTCTGCATTTACATGAATTTGCTTTTGCATTTTTATCAATATAAAAACAAATCTAATCCATGTGTCCTTGAATTCTTTAACACTTTCAAAATCAGTCTGATTCAGTTTGTCATCAGTGATGTGCCATTTTCTTACTTTTCCTCATCTACAGTTTTCCAGACTTGGCTGTACTCTCATTTTTGTTTGGATGTCTCTTCATTGTACCTGAACCTAAGAAACATCAGTAGCCATTTGAGCCACTGTATAATCAAATGATTGTTGATCCAGTCTTGACTTAAACAATGCTCTTGTCATTTTCCTATCTTTTCCTCAAACTTCTGATTTCCATTTTGAATATATTCATGATTTCCTCTCAGGCTATCACATAGGATAGGAAGGTTTGGGTTCAGTGATACTGGCTTTTTCTAAACTAAGGAATAGAGATGTGTTTTGCTCAGTGAAACGTGAATCAGAGCCTTAAAAAGCTGAGTATCTAATCATAAATTGAATATTGCTGAACCTAAAGTGTTTTCATTAGGGTTGTTTTTGAGAGCATAATAGGTACTCAAAACAGGTCTGATGAAGAGCGACCTGATAACTTTTATAATCTCAGGTGAATTCAATACCTTGATTTTGGGGGCAGCGCAGGGTGCGGTAAAATTTCTGAAGTTTAGATACAAGATGTCTTTACGGTTATTTACTTCGCTTTTGACAATTGATACATTTTACTACAAAATGACTATGCACTGTAAGGTCAGGAGTAGGATGTCGTTCCCTTGACGATTTCACATTTCTGTTGGATTGTAATTGATTTTCATTTACTACTTTTATCCTAGATCAATTGGCCCCCACAGCTTCTAAGGAGGAATTTACTGAATTTGTACCAAGCACAGATATAGCAACAAAAAATGCTGCAAATATTCAGCTCAATCAGTACTAGTGATCAAAGAAGCAATTAATCTGATTAAAGATCATGGACCTGAAATGAACTCCTCTCCACAAAATTACTCTATGGCTTACAGAATAGAATATAGTAAAGTATAAGATGGCATTGTACTGATCAGAGGGATTTCTTGCACTACAATGGCATTTGCATCATTACTATCAATTATAATTGTAACAACCTTAAGTTTCCTAACTTGTGGAACTTGTAGAACTTAGATTAGTGTAATCTTTTCCAAATCTAATAATGTAAAATTTACCTAAATTGATGCTTGCATATGCTGAACACTTAATGATCAAGATTGCACACATTAAAGCTGTACTGTTTATAAAAGGCTCACAGGAATTCTGGTAATTGCATAAATCTTTGGTGTGGCATTAGCTGGAGTTTTGAGGAGATGCAGGGGAGACTTGGGTTAAAGGCATTGATTAGAATGAGGATCATAACTCAGAGCAGAAGTTAACTGATTTTCTAATGGTGTTTCAAAGTTATGAAGGCTTACATTAAGGCTTGAGTTGGTAAACAAATAAATGGCATTAACCCAAACCAAATGACAGAATAACTTAAAGGAAATTTGGTACTTGTATGAGCAACATACATAAAATGTTGGAGGAACTCAGCAGGTCAGGCAACATTTACAGCAGGGAATACAGTCAATGCTTTGGGCTGAGACCTCAGTAGATACTGCCTGACTTGCTGAGCTCCTCCAGCATTTTGTATGTCTTGCTCAAGGTTTCCAGCAACTTCAGAATCTTTGTGTCTTTGATAATTTTATGCATTGTTGTGGTCTGGAATGCATTTTCTGAAAAGGTAATAGAAGTAGGTTAAATTGTTTCTATCTCACTTTGTATGTAGTACATCTATGCAGGAATAGTGCACCGGTGCATTTAAAGCAGGCATGATGCCTCAATCTGTGCCTTCTATATAGGGGGTCAAAATATTGCAGCATTTTGTAAAATTTGCGATACTATATTCCTTGTTAACCAATGGCCTAATGTATTCAAGTCTTAGTTTTTTTAAAATTCTAGCAAAATTATTTGGTTTTACTTTTATCTGGCTTGTAAGCTTTCATGTTTTTTAAAGTTATGTTCTAAATGTTCAAACATTTCCAGTGTTTGCTTTGCAACTTGTCATTGTACTTCTTTCAATTATATCTTACTGCAAGCATTTCCACAAGCTGTTTAAGTACTCATGTTAATAAGTGCTCTTTAAAACTGTTATACTAAACTAATTCCACTACCTTGTACTTTTCTAAAAGTTTTGGAGAAGTAAATTGTGCTCGGATTTGATTGTATATATTTTGTTTTTCAGAAATGGACTCTATATGGAACCTGCATAAACAAGGTAATCACAATTAAAACTTTGAGCATTAAACGTTCTAAGATTTTACAGATTGACATTACTATAGGTTGTTTAGTCCATTTTATGTTCTTAAGTTATAAATTTGATTTGTGTTTTAAAGCATGTTTGCATCTTGCCTTGTAAATAAGCATAAAATGAATGATCTGAGATCATTGAGTGGAATATGGCACCTGTCTCCTGCTGCCTTCAAATATTTCATTTTTCCCACTGCTTATTGCATGAAGATAATGCTTATTTCAATGGATGTCTTTTATTGGGCATTACATTTTAATGTACAGTCCTGCTATTCAAAATAGTGTTTAGTCCAATTTCTTTCTTGTGATCGTCTCTTTTTAATCAAGGACATTGCAGGATGATGCTCTGGATCCAGGGCTAGACTAACTTGCATTATTCCTTTAGTATGAAGTTATTGCAGTCATGGATCAAACTGAGGAAGTTAATCACACAAAATGCAGGAAGAAGTCAGCAGGCCAGGAAGTATCTATGGAAAAGAGTTGAAGTTTCGGGCTGAGCTGAGACCCTTCCTTTGGATTTCCGGCATCTAAATTTTCTCTCGTTTGGAATTTGATCATGCCATGTTACTCTTGACTACTTGCCTCCTATTTTTTGGATTCCTGTGAAGTAAATGGTTCTAGTGCCATTCCTTCGAGACAAAGTTTGCATTTATTTTGAGGTTAAATAATTGCTTTAGTGTAGTATTTAAACTTTACATTCCTGTGCTTTATGTGCTACTGTACAAAAGTAAGCATGCTAATTGTACTGAAGTGGCAGCTGAATCTCTTAAGTTTTGACATATGTGAGGTTATAGAGGAGCCTATATTTGAAAATCTTAAATGCCGAATGAGGATGTGTGTGCATACGTGAATATACTGATACATTGAAGATTGATACCACAACTTGATGTACACTGATTTGCCTGAGCGGTGAACTGCTTGGTTACTTTTTCATTAAAAGGACTGAAAGTATCATCTACCTTTTTTGGGTTTGGAAGAGGTTTCCCATTTTGATGCTCAATTTGAATGGAGAATTGTGTGGAATTTGGCTACATTGTGTTCTTATGAATTAGATATAGCCCATCTAGTCAAGTTAGAATGAATGATTGTTAAATTGCCAATGAAGATGTGTTGTAATGGTGCTTTGGTTCTATGATTGCTTGTGCTTAAATGGAAGCATTTATGTCTACATAACGTTTATTTTCTTTTTTGCAGATCCTTCAAGAGTAGTTACCTATGATGAATCTATGGACCGTCCTGGCCAATGAAGTCAGCTTAGTGAACTGCCTGTTTTCATTGTTGCTGCAAGCCACTGTCTGGAAGCGGTTATGCTCCTTTTTTTTTTTTTTTTTAAATCATCTCTTAAGCAGTGGGCCAGTTCAGGAGAAACATTCAAAACAAAAAAAAAACAGAAAAAATATTTTTTAAAAAACGCAAACTGAATTTGAGTGAGTGCAAAGAGTGTGTCGTACAGTTATTTCGATGGACTCTTAATTGGGTATTTAATGACCTCTGGTACTGAACTTATCACAAAGCAAAACCTGAACGCAATGAATAGTGGACTTTTTACTTAAATCGGGTTCTTAAGGTCCTGCTGGTGTAATGTCAAGCTCCAGTGAACCACTGAAGGGGCTGTCCCACTTCACAAAGGCTGCATTTTGCTGTGAGTGCACCAAGATTCCACACGGGAAAACAGGAGGATTTGCAGAACTTTTTAAAAACCCCAAAAAAAGTTATGCTGGAATAATGCCTTGAAGTACAGTGTGTGTTTTTCTTTTTCCTTGCTGCAACATTCTCAGATTTTGCTGGGATTAAGATGGTCTTTTAGGCCTTGGGGGAAAATTGTCTTAACTCATCACTGGGAAGAAATCGAAATCACAGACAACTGCAATATTAAATGATGCAGGTCTAATCGTTCACTGATCAGAAAGACCGTGCTCCACCTGCAGAAGGTCTATTATGTAAATCGTGGAGTAATTCAACTTGGGTATTTAATGTTGTACAATTCTTTCCCTTATAATTTTGTTAAAAATTTGCCATTGTATGTGTTAGTAACATAAACTGCACTGCTTTTGCTATAGGGGCTTTACATTCGCTGTCCTTCTCTAGGCCATTAAAATATCTCATTCATTAGATTTCCCTGTTGCGTATCTGGCCTTAACTATTACTAAACGACATGTATTTGCTTACTATGCCCTCCTTTTCCTTTTTAATATCACCTTGCTTTTTAAGACTTGCATTTTCATGCACTATATACCAGAATCGTGCAACAAGAACATAATTTTTTTAAAAAGAAAAAAAAAGTAGATTTTAAAAAGTCAAATTAAAATTGGATCACTCTCCTACATTCTTTAGCCCTTTTACAGAACATTTTCTGTCAAAATTGACTATTTGGTTATTGAATTCTAATGCATTCTGTGTAGTCCACAGCTTTATTGCTGCTTCTAAACTCTATTAAAGATATATTTTTAATATGAAAAATGTGCTTGGATTTTACAAATCGGCAAAGTGCTTTACGGCAATATTAGAAGTGAGTGAAGAGTGTGCAGGCATGGACTTCTGAATGTGCAACGGTAGTTATTAAACACTACAGCTTGTGCAGCATGTAAGACTAGACGCCAGAGTGGAGAGATTTGTTTTTAACGTTCCTGTGGCTTTATGCTGTCTTGCGAAGTAAATGTCCTCTATCTAATTTCTGCACTGTGGTTGTGGAAAATGTAATGTGCTCCACACAGCTCCTCCCCAGATGCTTGTGCTTCCTTTTCCGTTTGATTATCTTTTAAGCGCTAGACAAAACTTAACCCTCTAATTTGCTTAATAAACTAAAATCTTACAATGCCAAATATATTTCTTCTGATCTCATTGTGAAAATAGCCCATTTCTGGGGAGAACATTTTCAAGCTAGCATACTTTTTTTAGGGACAGAAGTGTGCTTGCATGATGATAGCTGAGGTTAACCTTGTTGCCCAAAGCATTTGGGTGCAGGATCTGACCAGCTACTGTAATTTCTAGGAAAGCTTAAGTATGCCTTTACACATCTATATGAAAAAGCAGGAAACCTCATCCTTCCAAAAATTTCCAATAGAATAGAAAGGTTTGACATTTTGCATTTTTGTTTTGTGTTGAGTCTATATGTTACCTTGAACTCAAACCTAATATTTTAGTGCTTAACTAATTTCCAGTAATATACAGCAACACTTGTGAACAATTCAACAGAAGCAGTATTGTTTCAGAATTTCAAGAGTTTCTTAGTCATGCTCATTGTTAGAAAGATTCTTTTGGTCATACTTGGGAATTTTTACTTGCAGATGTCAAACTGAATAATGTCATGCCTTGGGCAGAATAAATTACACTTTACTTTTAAGCAATCAGTTACTAATTTCCAATGGCTACTAAAGCTAGTTTATAACAACTTTGTTGTTAATCCCTAAAATGAGCGGTCGAGCAGCCCAGTACATGTTTGGTACTGTACATATTCTGGTAAACTAGGGCCACATGACTACTGGGTTGTTCCACCCAGGTTTTGTTATGCTTACATGTTTTTTCTGTGATCTGTCACTGTCCTTGATTCTTCAATAAGCACTTAAACTTTCTTAACTTTTTAATCTGTTTATATTTTTTGAGTAGGCATGTAAGTTTTAAGTACAGTCCAATCATTTGTGACTAATTAATACAGTGAATGGTAATGTGTTACTGTTGTAGATACAGTATAATATTTTCCGCCTCAATTGTTAGTACTGTAGCATAAACCAAATACAGTGTAGACTGCGGTGCCCCTTCTATGAAGAGACTTAAATTTGGGAAGAGGGACTGAGTGAGTGCGTGAGCGAGAGCAAGTGTGTGTGAGTTCTATACAGTATCTGGTGCATACATTTATTAGTATTGAGAATAAGAGCGTAATTTATTTTGTGCCATGTGTTGATTTCATCTTTTGAGTAATGATCATCAGAGGTCTAATTATTGCAGAATGGCACTAAGCAAGTCAGATAGCATAGGTTGTTTTAAATTCTTGTTGCTAGACAAGCTAATCAAGGTTGAAGTCTTTGATACCTGTGTTTATTTTTTTTTTAATCATGTTTTGTAATGCATTGTCAGTCCAGCTATAGGCCTTGCAGGTCAGCCTTTTTCATTCCAAGTCCCATTTTGTGTCCCCCTTTCCCAATACAAAGGCTGCCAAAACCTCAGGGAGTTGAGCTGTCGACATGCACGTGTGCTCCATGTTCCTCCCACATTTGTTTAAAGATACTCACCAGTTTGTTTCCCCCAATAGCATTTTCTTAGTAATGCCATCAAAATTGATGGAATGCATGGTTGCTAGGGCCTATTAGTATTGGTTCATTAATGCATTTCTTGTCTGTGTGTCATCATAAAAGTAATGTATTTTTAAATGCTTGCTACTGTTACTAATTATGTTAATTTAAAAACAAAAAAAATTAAAAGTGTAAATAACGTGGGATTGAACAATTTGATCTGCAGAAACTTTGTCAAATCACATCTTGAAAAAGCTTTTAGCTCTTCAGATCTTGAAACCAGCGTTCAAGGATTTTCTTTCCCTTTTCAAATGTCTGTTTACAGTAAAGGGTGATTGGGTTGTATGTAATTAACTAAAGCTGCTACATGGGGTTTCTGACCAGGCATGGAAATGATAGGGACAGAATGGAAATGTATAGTGAAATACATAAGCATAGAACATGAAGCTGAAACGCTGAAGTGCTAAGGAGCATGATATCTTTTTTGACACATTATTATAGTACTTCATAATTGTTTGATTGCTCTGTATTTTTGCTACCAGAGTGAAATTGGTGACTGGAACATGTTGCTGTGTTCAAATACAGTATTTCTTAACCATAACCAGTATTTGGCAATTGCATACATTGCTGGTTATGTATTTCCAAATGAAACATAACTCAGTTAATAAATTTGAGTTAAAGAAATTTTGTTTGCTTAATGCAAAAGAGTAAAACACTTTCCATTGCATTCTTTGGAAAAAGAATATCCATATATAAAGGCAATTGCAGTTAGCATTCTGCTTGGCACTTGTGGTTGACAATTTGATGTTGGTTTCCCATGTGTAATGACTGACCTAGTAAATATCAGTAAACATCTGCCCTGCAAACAAAATATTAAGACATCTGAAATGGGACATGGATGAGGGATGCAGGAGAGAAAGGAGTGTTAGTAGCCTTTAGTAGAAATTCAGAGGTAAAACTATGTTTGTCACCGCATGGAAAAGGGGGGAATTAGTTTTGGTATTGACATTTACATTATTCATCTAATACATAGCTGGAAGATCTTTCTCTTAACAACTTCAGGAGACTAGCAATTTTTTTTAAGATTTAGTCTTATCTGTTTATTCCCAAGTGTTCTTAATGCTTGCATTTTGCCCTTGTCTTTTGGTGAAAAGATGCATGGAGTATTTTGTTTCCGGTTTTTAATTTTAAAATTTTGATATACAACCAAGACACTTCGACTCACTTTAAGGACTTTAGTTACTTCTCCTATCTGGAAATTTGACAAGGAGGAGAAAGTTGTGCTTTAACTACGTAGAATGGCCATAAGTTAAATGCAAGTGAAGACAAAAATTTCATGCCATTAAAGCTGAAAAGAGCAGCATAAATGTCAAATATGTAGGGCTGCATTATTACAGCAGTATTGGACTAGTATGTGTTAACGTGATTAGATTAGATGGCCTGAAGGGCCATAAGTGGAACAAACTATTGTGCAATTATAATTCTTATTCTACAATGGGTGTGTTCAACGAACAGTAGCTTCTGAAACTAGTTTCATTTGGTTGTTAATTTAATGCCAGATACACCACAGGAGTAGTGGCAGTCTCTGCAAAATACACCTGTCAACCAAGCTTTTGTCTTGCTGCTGTATTGGTGACATGGAATAATTTTTCTAGCCAAAAAATTAATAGCATATTATACAAACAATTAACAATTTCTGGTATACATTGAATTATGAAGTGAGAGAATTGGCCTCACTCTGGTTAGAAGTTGTGTGGCTACAGGTTTATAATTTTTTTTAATGGTGAATCCTGAATGTGTTAAGCACCTTGCTTTAAAAAATAGTTGTCTGCTACTTTGTGCTGAGTAAAATACTGTAATTTCTTCCTCCCTCTTCAAAAAAGAAAACATCTGCTAATTCTGCCTTATACAGAATCCCTCTATGTATCATTGTGTAAGATTTACTTCCTGGGCTGCTTGCATTACATTAGAAATGCATTTTGCACACTCAGGTTTTGCTGAAGCTCCAGTAATGTTTGCTTGAGCTGATGGTATTGAGCTATGCACGTTTTTGAGTTAATAGATTTCTTCCCATTCGATATGTTTATGTTCTTTTGTGTGTGTGTGTGTGTGCGCTGTACTTTGCAGTTTAATTTCCATGGTCAGGGTCAGGTGAACATATCTTGATGGGCCAATGACCAGTTAGCAGTGTAGAATTCATCCTATCCCCTTTACCCCTTGAAATAATACAAGCATCAATATGTTTGTGGATTGCATTGTAAATTCAGATTCTGCTTGCATTAAGCAGAAGTTCAATAAACAAAATGACCCAACTTTTTTTTTCATGTATTTGTCACCTATTTGTATGTCTCATAATTGTTAAAACTATAATCTATATCACAAACGTTTTAAAGGTTCTTATTTCTAACATTTGTAAAGAACTGCATAATTTCTGATTAAACTGTTGCTATTTTCAATTAGTGTCAATTTTTGAATTTTGTTTCAAAAGCCATAGGAGAATTTATATAGAATGTTATCTTGTAAATGGATGTTAATATAAATAGGTGTACAGAGATGTATGGCTGATGGTTTGGCCAAAATGTATGTTTTTGATTACTTCCAACTGCCCAAATTTACAAAATGTTTTTTTTTCCAAGTCATTTGGTCTCCTAACCAAATGGAGGATTGTGAAATATCCAGTGCCTATTTGATCAAGACAAATTTAGCCACTTAAGGACAGGTTTATTTGTTTATATTTTTCATACCCATTGCTTTCGTTCAGTGAATGTCTTTTTCCAAAATAATCTAAATACTATCTGGAAATGTATAAATAACTTGGTCATTGGTTGATCAATTCCTGATTTCTGACCTATTGTAATTTAGATGAATGCATTGATACTTGTGATCAAAAACATACATTTTAAAGTTAATTGCCAGACTTAATGTACAGTACCTTACATGAGCTCCAGGAGTTAAATTTTATCTATCAGTTAAATCATTCCCTGCAAAATGGCCTTTATAATGTCTTTAATGGTTCCAGTATTTCTTTGACATGATATTAGACTCCCTTGCCATGAGATTTGAAATACATGGAACAAGGCTTTTGAAAATCTTTGTTCTCCAAAGTCTACCTATTCAACACTAAATGACATCATCTGAGCAGATAAAAACTGAAGTATCTATTCCTACAAAGTAAGATGTGACACATTTGTCATGTGTTTGTGGGAATAAATTATTTAGACTGGATCAGTGTAATTTAACTACTAAAAACGAATCTAAAAATAAATATGAAGGAACTCTATTCCTTGCTTTGTGCCAGTTATAATGTGTGTGTGTGTGTGTGTGTATATATATATATATATATATATATATATATGTATGTGTGTGTGTATATATATATATATATATATATATATATAAACTATTATCCAAATTGTAAACTATCATGATTTAGCTGGTATGAAAAGCACAGAAACTGATCCTGGATGCTTCCATGTGCATGAATTCCTGTGTTTTAAAAAAAATAATAATAAATTGTAACAAGAACCCACAAAAGGCTTGATTCTTGGGAGTTGCCATGTTTTAGATAATTATGGTTTGCCCAAATTTCCCCTTATTCTAAGCCCTTCCTAAAATAATCATGCATGCCTCACCACTGCTTCAAATGGTTTGAATTCTCTACCAAATGTGTTATAGCTATGATTTTTTTAATCTCACTATCCATATAATACTGAAATTGAAAGCATTAGATATGCAAAAAAGATATACATGGTCCCTTCTTCCCAGAGGAGGAGATTGTCTGGTGTTGTATTTGAATATACCTGTAGATTGTCATTGTTAGCTATAAATCTGTAAATATGTCATGCTTTTTCATGTAGCGTCCCGGTAATTGAGTAACCAAGAAAATAACAATTTGTATTATCTCCTTCCTCTCCAAAACTCCAATTAGAAGGAAAAATGTGATCTGGTTAGTTGTGTTGTATTTAAAAATCGATACTCAAATTCAGTTTGTGAATCTTGAGAGGAAAGATAC